>NC_133514.1:36886000-38272500 GCF_049354715.1 Callithrix jacchus
AAATCAAACAATGCCTTCCTGATTGGTCTGAACCAAGAAAAAGAGGAACTTTTCTACACTGCTGGTAGGAGTAAAAACTGTCAAAACCCAGTTGAGAAACAATTTGGCATTAACTAGAAGAGTTGAGGATACATGTATATTCAGTGACTCAGTATTTCCACTCGAGGTTGACAAAGTTGTGCACATACATTTACTCACGTTTCACTTTAAAGTATGTAAAAGAGAGTTTGTTGTTGTTATTGTTTTGAATGAAAGAGACACTCTGGGACAGCTGTAGCAGCTGCAGGGTGAAAGAGAATTAGGGAATGAGTAAAAGGAGCCTTTCCAGAAAGAAAGAAGAAAATGAGTTTCTTCTTGAAGAAACTAAAAAATGTCTGGATTTTGCACCTCTGCAAATCAGTTAATTCCCTTTATTTTTTATGAGATACTAACTGGGATAAAGAATCTTATTTCTGAAAATATTACATTACTTTTAATGGAAAAAAATTACAATTATTTTTGTACCAACCTAATAAATCCTGTGGCCTGATAAACCAATGTTGTCCAAAATGTGGGAAAGAATAGATGGAACCACACTAATTTGTCTTGGATTTTAATGAACACACACACACACACACACACACACACACACGGCATGATTTAGTACTATGTTCTATGCATGGTATAAAACACTTAACATGTAAAACTCTTATGTAATCAACACATAAGACAACCCCAAATAGCACACTAAAACTAAGCTCTATAAAAGATTATCCCTATTTTACAAAAAATAACACTTAGAAAGAGTAAAGCCTAGGATTACGGAATTTATAGGTGATACAGCTGCAATTCAAATGTAGGCCTGTGGGTCCCAAGGAAAACAGACAGGTCTATGGCAGCCTCTCTTCTTTTGAGCTTTAGGCCAAAAGTGTATGTTAAAGAGAAACTTAGCCAGAAACACCTAAAACCTAGCCCTGTTTTCCTCCCCAGAAAGCAAAAAGATTCCTCTTTGTTGCTTGCCAAATTAATAGTTCTTAGACGTTACCAGCCCTGCTCCTCCTCTAAGGCACTATTTTTGCCTATAGAGAATAAGGAAAATAACAGAGCAGATGGTTCAGTCCTACCACCCCTTTCTCTGATTCCTGCTTTCATTTCATCACCTTCTGTGCTTCTCCAGGTAGAGCAGAAACACAGGAAGAATTCATCATTGTAAGCTGAGTAGCTTATCTTCAGAAAGTGGGAATATTTACGGAGGTGGAAAAGACAGGTCCATGAAGAATTTCCTGAGCTTAAAGATAGATATATATAAAGATATACATGTATGAATACATAAAATCTTCGTCACTTATGCCTGTGTGTCTGTGACTTTTGGGTTGCTTTCTACCAGGTCTTTTAGCTTCTTCTAGGTCCTACCGGCACTTGACATGTGTAGTCACAGCAAAGATTTGATTTGACCAGTGTACTCTGACTTTTGGTTGGAACCCAGAGGCTCTGGGTTCCAGAGAAAGGGGGTAATTTCTGTCATTGTCAGTTGGTTAAATCTTATCCACAATTGTGTCAGATACCTGGAAAACACACACACACACACACACACACACACACACAATTTTTTCTTGATTTAATATAAAAAGTCAACATGTTTATCTAACACACCAAATTTGTTCATTTGCAGGTCCCTGTTACAAAACACTGTGCTAGGTCTTGTGGGTGATGTAAAGATGGGAATAACACGGTCCTTGACCTTCAGAGGTACTCAAAGGAGGAAGTGACTTTGGCACTGTGGTCCTACATCAGCAGAAGAATATATGACCTGAAGATTTTTGCAAGCTGAAAGCCAACTTTGGTAAAGATACAAAATTTACACATTGAGCACAAATTTAATGCTATCAAGTTCTGTTTATTTTTTTTCATTTGGGCAATTGATTCATATTTAAAATAATATACAACAACCAAACTAAAAGCAATAACCATTGTCAACAACGGGAAGCTGTTAGCAACATCATTTTAACTGCTTGATACTTGGAAAACACATCAGGGAAGTCTAACGCATCTCATTTTAAGAGGGGTGGGATATTTGAGGAAGCATTTTACTTCTTTGGTGGCATAGACGAAAACATAGGAACATTCATCTAGTTTCCTCTGTCTTAACATGCTCTAATTTTTCATGTTGAGTCTGAGTGACACATCTACAGAAACGTCTGCTACTTGTATTCCCCAGCGCTGGAGCGAAGTGTTGTAAGTGTATATTCTCTAGAGTTATTAACAGCTAAAGAATAAAAAGCAAAGGGAGAACAGAAGAATATAAGAATCAAAAGTATAAGGTGTGTTTTATTCCGGGATCTTAACATACTTTGCTTGGGGTCTGAGATCAATCTTTCTTTGAAATGTTATTTCACAAAGAAGATAGGAAATGACGTATTGGTGACTTTGTTATTTTTATACCCATTTTTTCTTCATGTTATCCAATTTTTTTTCTACTCAGGTTTACAAGATTCAAGTAATACTTATTCCTCCAAATTCTATCCTTTCTTTCCTTTCATTGACTTTTTCTAACCACAAGCTTGATTTCTATGTGTCTCATTGATCTCCATTATTAAGCAGAAAGACTAATATATTCATTTATCTATTTCTCAAGGAAATTGTTCTCATTATCAATGTTGTAAGAGAATTACATCAATAAACAAATATGCTGAATTCCTTAGCAAAAGCGTATACAGGTGGTCTCTACTTTCCATAGCTAATAGTTTGGCTAATATTCTCATCTAAAAATGCTTACCACACAATTGTAGTTAGTATTTTTTGCAACATTCTGAATATTCATCGTTTCTTAATGTGGGGAAAAATACTAAGTGAACACTCGGCTGTGGAAGGCCATCTGGTGTCGGTGGAGAGTAACTACGTGTTTATGTGGAAGTTCAGGAAATGTGTTTCCCCTTAATTCTGCTCTTGAGTGTCTGTTTCAAAACACTCACTAGACACCTCCAGACAGCCTACATGGCAACTTTTCTTTATCTCTGCAGACTGGGAGCGGTTATGGTACCTTTTTGATGGTGATGTTATTATGTCATGGTATAATATTTACAGGATTTATACTTCAGAATATGTTGGAAGTATCATTTGACTGTTGATATGTCTGATAAGTTGAGATTTTATAACATATTTCTACAATGCCATGCAAAGTTCTGGTTCAGAAGACTCTACTAAATTGTCTGGTTCCCTACCGAGTCCTCCCACTCAGCTCTTCTCTTCTGCATCAGTTCATACCAAGCAGAAATAGCATGACCTCTGAGATTAATACAAAGTCCTCCTTCTACCACATTCTTGCCCGTGGAACCCTGCCACTCATATTCATAGAGCCATAATCATGTCACTTGGGACATAGGCCCATCCTGACAACTCCTTTTGGACTGAAGGGAAAAAGGAAGGACTATGTGCTCAAAAAAAAAAGTTTCTAATTCTAGTGATGAAAACATTCAATTAATGACCTAAATGCAGTAATTGCAGGAAGTAAATTACAAGTGACAATATAATGATTATTTTACGGTATTTAATATGTTCAATTCAGTAGGTGTAGAACAGATAAGTCTTCCTTTACCCTTCATGAGAAGTTTTCAAAATAAAAACTCCAGAAATGATAACTGTAGAAGTTATATTCAATTGTTTAAAGTGAGAACAAATGGATCCATTCAGTGGCTTTCCATCTCATCTTTGTTCATAAACCCCAAAAAACTCACTCAGGATAGATTTTTATAAAGAAGTAATTATAAATCCAAAAGGACTCCCTCAAGATAGAGTTTTATAAAGAAGTGACTTGGAACTTAAATGGACCTGAAATGAACGTTGTTCTCTTTGGCAATTGCTTTCTTTCTCACTGTATAATGGATGACGTTGTCAATGACTCGCTCAGTTTTAGGAAATAACTTGTGTCACCTAACCTGTCCTTTTCAGTGCTTTCGGGGTGGAACACACATGGATAATGGAGGTGCCTACTGAGAAAACACTGAATTTGAGAGCATCTCTCTTTTGTTCTTTGTCCTTCCACCAAGAGAGTTTTGAAAATTCTGCGCAGATCAATTTCCTGCAGATAATTTCAGATGTAGGACAGGCAAAATTAGTGGGGATTGAGGGTCTGCCTATTCCCTTTTAAAATGATCTCATTAAGCCTCTTAATGCCTCAGATTTACCTATGAAACAGTAGATAAAATGGGAAGCAAAAAAATGATAAAATATATTTTTTAAATCATGGCTACTCTCTAATGGCTTGTGCTGCTAGCAGTAAAGCATTTTGCTATGAAAATGGATGGGAGGTTTTCTGCCTTGCTGGGATGTTAGGAAGCGTAATTCATTAGTGGTTTGAAAAGTGCTTTGAGCTAATGGAATAAAAGGCACTGGAGAAATTTGAACTAATATTATTAAAAATGAAAAATTGCAACAGAGAAACTGATTTCCCCTAGAACACAGACATCAATTTTGAGTCTAATATTGCCTAAACAACTAGTTTGAGAAGGAAAAACGCCAGTCACTCATGTGAACATTTTGTCTACATGTTCCCAAATTACCAATTTGACTGATTTTTTTTTCCCATTGAATTTTATAAATTTAGTTCTTTTCTAAAGCCTAGATTCTTGTTCATATTTGGGGTATGACAGACTTAAATCTAGGCTATGTGGTGTAAACTCTTCAATTACACTACCGTGTTTGTTTTCTCTGTCACTCTGTCATGACCTGCAAGGTCACATGTGTTGTTCGCAACCTCTCCTCATACAATCCTTGAGAATCACATTTGAAATCAATGCATTTCCTCATCATCTTCAGAGGCTGTTATATTCATTATATTGCCACAGTAATTAAGATGGGACGTTCCGAAGTAAAGGTAATGAATAGAGAGCATTTGCGCAGGTTTCTGAAAATATGAGGTAGATTATTGCTTTGTTCACATTTAGTTTTCCCACAATAATGTTGGACTGGGAATTAATGAACACAATTAGCGCTTTTTGATATGGAAAACCTTTGAAACTATTCATTATTCTGTTAACAGAACCTTGCTAATTTTCTTCTAAATTAATGTTCTCCTGTTATGATGTAGAGTATGTTTTATAATGCAACTTAGCCGGCTTTCTCTTTCCTTTCTTTGTTGGCTGATTTCAGTTTCTTTGTTCATCATGTCATTCAGGTGAATAATAAACTACAATATCTTTCAAAAATCTTTTAGGGAAGAAACTATAATTTATCTTAGTGATAACAGCTTATCATTACACCTTGCCTTTAATGCTTCATCCAAATGCAAAGACAAAAAAAATTAGTATGTAAAATTAATTAATATATATTTTCAAATAGACTTACTAGGACAATTTTGAAATAGTCAAGAAGATGCTCTTCTTTTTTCCTCTGAAAATTACACTTCATGTCCTCTGTCAAGCCTCTTAACACAATTCATATTTTGTTATTACTTTGTAATGTAATGTAAAATGCCAACAACAACCAGAGATAGTGAACATTAGAGACTCCGGACATATATTATGTTGATGTTCCTGACCTAATTACCAAACAACGGTACACGGAAAATGGAAGGAAGCAAAGGTTAAATATTTGCCTTTTGATAAGTTTTAAACCTGGATGAGCTATGCTGAGCCTTAACTCAAAAGCAGAATTGGCCCATGCTAATTCACAAATATAAGTGTTAGCAACACTATTTCATGAGTTTGTTTTTTTTTTTTTCTCAGCTGTGAAGAGAGAACCTCTTTCTCATTGAAAATAAAAGCTGGAATGAACTCAGGAAATGAATGACAACATAAGCCATCCTTTTTTTTTTTTTTTGCAAGTGGAAAGGGATGCTTTGGAGTTGTCAATTAGCATGGGGCATTTTCTTTCCTTTATTATTTCTTGTCTCATTTGGTCTTCCTTTCTCTTTCCCTTCCTGTCTTCTTTCCTTCCTTCCATCTTTTTTCTTGGTTGGAAAAAAAACCCAAAACACAACAGAATTATCTGCCATGAGAATCTGTATCAGTATAGGAAGTGAAAACTGCCAAGTTCAAACCTTGAGAAATCTTTGGCAGAATTCCCCCTGCAAGGTTTTCAAACAGCTAAATTGTGTGTGTGTGTGTGTGTGTGTGTGTGTGTGTGTGTGTGTGTGTGTCCATCCATTTTAGACAGCTTTAGTGTCTCAGGATCACCTATCCCTAATCCAATTGGAGTTTGGTCTAATAGAAAAGTAGGAAGAGGATTAAGTTTAATGCACTATAATAGGTAACTGAACTTTTGCCAGTGTGCATTTTATAAATGTGACTCTCAGTAAGGACCCAGAAAAATTGGGTTTACAAGCATCTTGAAGTGTTTCCTTATGGCCTTTTGCATCTTTTCTTTTATGTGGAGATCTCCAAAGAGACCATATGAGCGTTGGAAATACCAAGTGAAGAGTCAGAGAAGGCAGGGAGGGAAAGAGACTTTGAAGCCTGGTGTTTTGAAACTGTTGTTTCAAGAGGCTGATGGTGAGATTAAATTGAATTGATTTATGCAAAAATTGGATATGGAGTACGAAGTAAAATGTCAAATGCAAAGGAAGGATTACAAAATCTGTAAATGCAATAATTATACAAAAGAATAATAATGGTTTTCACAGCAAGGAGCTAAGTGTGTCTGGCTTTAGCTTGTTTACCTCTGTAGCAGAGCAGAAACTAAGGGCCAATGAAGGAAGTGTATCACCCCATGTTATATCTGAAAGCCTATAAAACCTGGTACTAACAGAACTTTGTTGAGCAAAGAAGCCAACAGAAATAATTATAATGCAACCTGAATGCATTTGGAGTTTTACATTCTTCATAGCATTTTCACTTTTCCATTTTTAATTAGTATTCTCAATTATTTTGAAACATGGGTAAAGTAGGTCTCCCATTTTAACAGATGAAAATATTAACATAGAGAAGACTCACAGAAATAAGTGTATTTTTCCCCACTTTACTAATACAAATGCATATCTGTGTAACTCAGCCTGCATTCATTTTCTGTTCAGGAATTTGAACTTTATACCTCAGGCAATGGGGAAACAAAGAAGATGCCTGAATACAGAAATATCAGAATCAGAACTGTGTTTGGCAGGGATATCCAGAATGGTTTGAAGGAGTTGGGTGTGGTACCTGAGAGGAACAAGAGACTGTGCTAGAGTGGATATTGGTTGAAAAATAAAGGGTGAGGCCAGGCACAGTGGCTCAAGCCTATAGTTCCAGAGTTTTGGGAGGCTGAGGCAGGAGGATCCCTGGAGGCCAGGAGTTCAAGATCACCCTGGACAACATAGTGAGGCCCTATATCTACAAAGAAATTAAAAAATTAGCTCAGCGTGGTTGTGCATACTTTCAGTCCTAGATACTTGAAACACTTGCTTGAGCTCAGCAGGAGTTTGAGGCCACGGTGAGCTATGATTGCGCAATTGCACTCCAGCCTGGGCCACAGGCTAAGACTTGGTCTCAAAAAAAAAAAAGATGCTTTTTAAAGACTCTGAATGAGAACTCTCAAATGAGCCAGAGATGAGAAGACAGGAACAACGCTTGGGAGAAGGAGCGATACGGACTGGGAAATGTGGGTGGAGCTCATTTAAGGTTGGCAGAAACACCATGGGCATTATGTTTTTGCTTGTTGTTTGAGACAGAGGCTTACTCTCTCACCCTGGCTAAAGTGCAGTGGCATGATATCTGTTCACGGCAACTTTCACCTACAGGTTTCAAGTGATTCTCCTGACTCAGCCTCCCGAGTAGCTGGGATTACAGGCACCTGCCACCATGCGTATACTAAAAAAAATTTTGTTTTTTTTTTAGTAGAGACAAGGTTTCACCATGTTGGCTGGGCTGGTCTTGAACTCCTGACCTCAAGTGATCTGCCTGCCTTGGCTTCCCAAAGTGCTTGGATTACAGGCATGAGCCACCATGCCCAACCACCATTGGCATTGTGAGTACCCACATTAAGTTAACTCTTATATTAATTATGGCCTTGATGGAATTTGAACTCTAATCCCCCAGAAACAAATCTTGGAGATGGAATAAATAATAAATGCTAGCTTCACTAATTTGAAAGCTGTGATCACTTGAATAGAATCTATTAGTTGGAAATTCTAAACTATCTGTAGAAAATAATTATTCCTTGGGCAGATTACTAATAAAGGCAGACCAGACATTGTCCTCAAAATCGCAAGGAAATTAATTGTTTTCATGTATTCTGAAACTACTTGAACAACATTCGCTAGCTTATGATTAATGTTAAAAATGCAAAGGTCTCATTAATATTACAAATACAGCATTTCACAGCCTTCTGTTGAAAACAGTTTAATTATATAACACATTATATATATGCTCAAAATAATGTTAACATTTCTATACTCTGGATATTTTACTTTTGCCTAATTATTCTAAATTAATTTGAGATTACTGACACTGCAAACCTATATATAAAATCCATATTTTTATTTTTTCTAGCTCAGGAGTCATGTGTTTAAACAAAAGTAAACAAATTTAAAGAACTTCAAACTAGCTCCAGAAAATTCTGAAAGACTCCAAGTTTCATAGACATCTCAGTTTTAGAATTAGATTATCTTTAATTGTCACATAATTATACATGTTGATGGAGTATAGTGTGATATTTCCATACATGTATACAATGTGCAATGATCAATCATGGTAATTAGCATACCCATCACCTCAAACATTAATCATTTCTTTGTTTTGGGAACATTCAAAATCCACTCCACAAGTTATTTGAAAATATGCAATCAATTATTGTTAATTATAATCACCTTACAGAACTATAGAACAATAGAACTTATTTCTCCTATCTAGTATTTTTGTATTCATTAACCAAGTTCTGGTTCTCTCTCTCCTTCCTAGCCCTTAGTATACACTATTCTACTCTCTGATTCTGTGAGATCAACTTTTTTTAGCTCCTCATATGAGTGAGAATGTGCACTCCTTGTCTTTCTTTGCCTGGCTTATTTCACTTAACGTAATGTCCTCCAAGCTCATCTGTGTTACCAGAAATGACAGGATTTCATTCATTTTAATTGCTGAATAGTATTCTACTGTTTATGTATATCACATTCTCTCTCTTTTTTTTTTTTTTTTTTTTTTTTGAGACGGAGTTTCGCTCTTGTTACCCAGGCTGGAGTGCAATGGCGTGATCTCGGCTCACCGCAATCTCCGCCTCCTGGGTTCAGGCAATTCTCCTGCCTCAGCCTCCCGAGCAGCTGAGATTACAGGCATGCACCACCGTGCCCAGCTAATTTTTTGTAATTTTAGTAGAGACGAGGTTTCACCATGTTGACCAAGATGGTCTCGATCTGTTGACCTCGTGATCCACCCGCCTCGGCCTCCCAAAGTGCTGGGATTACAGGCTTGAGCCACCACGCCCGGCCATATCACATTCTCTTTATCAATTCACCTGTTGGGAAGCATTTAGGTTGAATCCATATCTGTGCTGCAATAAGCATGGGAATACAGATATCTCCTTGGCATACTTTTCTTTCCTTTGGGTAAATATCCAGCAGTGAGATTGCTGGGTCACATGGTAGCTCTCTTTTTAGGGTTTTGTTTTGTTTTGTCTTAGGAAACTTCCATACTATTTTCGCTATTGGCTGAACTAATTTACATTCCTACTGAGAGTATGTGAGAGTTCCCTTTTATCCTCATCCTCGTCAGCATTTGTTATTTTATTTTCATCTTTTTTATAACAGCCATTCTAACTGGGATAAGATAATATCTCACTGTGGTTTCAATTTACATTTCCCTGATGGTTGGTGATGTTGAGAATTTTTTCATGTATATATCAGTCGCTTGTTTTGTTTTCTTGAGCAATGTATATTCAACTAATTTGCCCATGTTTTTAAGTGGTTGATGATGATGATTTTGCTGTTTAGTTATTTGAATTCCTTGTATATTCTGGATACTAATCCCCTATAGGATAAATTGTTTGCAAATGTTTTCTTCTATCATGCCAGTCATCTCTTCACTATGTTGATTTCTTCTGGTATGCAGAAGTTTTTTGGTTTGATATAATCTCATTTGTCTATTTTTGCTTTTGTTACCTATGCTTTTGAGGTCTTCTTCATCCTATCTCTTCCCAGACCAAGGTCCTAAAGTGTTTTTACTATATTTTCCTCTACTAATGTCATAGGATCAGGTCTTACAATTAAGACTTTAATTAATTTTGAATTGATTTTTGTGTATGGTAACAGGTAGGGGTCTAGTTTAATTCTTCTGCATATGAATATCCACTTTTCCAAGCACCATTTATTGAAGAGACCTAGACATGTTTTCTATTATGGGAGCATATGGAAAGAAAATAAACTAAGTCATTGAACTTTAAGGTTGTTTGATTCATTTCACCATGCCTATTTCTACTCTCCAAATACAATGTAGTTTCCGTGGAACACTAAGGCCTTGTCAATTTGACTTACCATGGTAGGGCCTGAGCAGGTGTGGGCTGTTTAAGGTCAGCAGCAAATCACACTGAGCTCACTCCATTTATGAATGGATTCCTCCTTGTTCCCTTTCGCATCCATGTGAAATTAGGTTAAAATGAACATCAAAACTGTCAGTCTGAGGCTATGTGGAAAAAGAAGCCCACCTTTATGCTTGACAATACTGCCAAGGTATATAGGAGCTAGATTTATAATATGTTGTAGAAAAGTGTTTGAAAGGCAGCTCTTTCTTCCAGTGATCCCCAAGATGGCGGCCCTAATTCACTAAGCCCATCATGTGAATATTTTTAATTTAACCATCTATGTTTCTGCTAAAGTTGTGTTAAAGCACATGATACAGTAAGTTTCTGTTATGTCAGTTTGATTGCAGGAGGGGTAGGTGATACTATCTTTAAAACATGTTGATCTGATTTTTCATGTGTATAACTAGCTATTTTATTGTTATTCTAACAATGTAGAAACACACAAAGATCTGTTTGCTAAGACATTGGAGAGTAGTTTTATTTTCTTATGTGTGTACTCATCACAGTACACACAGGCTGCCTTTTTTGGGCTTATCCCGAGAACACGTTGCATATATAATCATCTGGGTGTTCACATCAATGTCTGCCATTGCTTGGAGAGTTTAAAATGGAAATATCTACTTCCTCTGGCAGAGCTTTTTGCCTCATTTTAATTATTTCTGGGAATCTTTATGAAACCAGGTCATGTTGTCAGAAATGGCCTCCATGTTGAACTTTGCCTTGTCAAAATAATTTTATCATTCATAAATATTTCAGTGAAAACCAAAGACTGCTTATAAATGATTGATTCTGTAGAGTTCACTGACCTTTCCTGTGAAGGCCTTTATTAAAATTAGAGTATCCCATCCTAAATCTGACCATTAATTGTTAATAATGTGCAGATTGAAACCTAGGTGTCTCTAAAACATGAAAAATTAAATTAGTAGTTATAATGATACATTGAAATTAAGAAGGATCATCACAGTTCAAAGAAGCTCATTCTCAAGCTTAGCACTGCACTAAAGTATACTTTGGTTTCTAAATTAAATAAGGCAAGCTTTGTACCTAGCAGTATTATATATGATATAGAGAGGACCAGAAGCAATGAGTAAAGAAAGTTGGATTGGCTGGAAATTAACGTGGATGGGTTATTTATGTCATTTATTTAATGTTACCATTTCATTTCTATGATGAAGAATGTCACTATTACTTTAGATGGGCAGATAAAAATAATGATCACTTAAGTAACCAATTACCAAGTTATTTGAACATTGAAGCTTCTGATATTAGATAGATCTAGTCCTGAGTATTGGACTAAATTTGATTTTAAGAAGTAGCCAGTTACTTTGCTTTTGTCGTTAGACAAGCAGTTTTTTAAAATTATTCTTCCTATATTTTCCAAATTCTCTACAAGAGCACATATTGCTTTTCTGAAAAAAGTTAAAAATAAAAGAAAGCAAAAGAAAAGACAAAAAAAATTCCACTAGCCATAGGTACCATTTCTAAAACACTTCTTTTTAGTATTTTCTGTACTTACTTTTTACAGTTTATCCAAGGCAACAAGTATTTGTAGAACATTGCTGTATGGTAGACACTGAGAATGGCACAGAATTGTAACAGAGCCTCTGTTCTGCAGAAACTTACAGTATAGTTCGGAAGACAAGTCATTCATTTCCTTATAGAACAAAAAAAGAATGCAGTAAGTTTTGAATGGGTGGTAGAGACAAAACCTTCATAAAAACAGTTTGAAGAAAATGAAGAAGCTTGGCTGTGGTGATTAGGAGGGGCTTGATGGAAGCAGTAAGCTTGAGTTGGTTTTGAAGTGTTCATGTTTTTGGGTTTTTTTTTCCCCCAGTGGCCTCCTTAGGTGGAACAATCTAGAGTAATCAACAGACTGTGTACATGACACATCACAGAGTTCCCAAATCTTCTGTATATACCATAGGGGCTTAAGAAATTGACCGCCTTTAGAGCAGATGCTCTCAGTGCCCCATTTATACCCTTGTCATCATGATTTCCATGCAAGCTGGCTGACTGAACACCAGGCACCACAGCTCTTTGCCTCAGGGTATTCTTTGGCCACCCAAGTCTGCTCTGCCTGCCTGTGGCATTAGCTACAAATGCTGGGGAGCTGATGCTCCAGTTGAAACAGTCCTCAAGACATAACTGATAGCAATTAATGGGTAAACACATCAATTCCACTATTCAGCATATTCCAGGGGTATAATCCATACTGCCTTTCAGAATTTCCAATGGGATTGAGGGCTAGTGTACAGCTGTGGTCACAGACTTCTAAAGCTTATTGCAAAAAAATTCTAAACATGTAGTACTATAGCATTCAACACCATCCCTGTCTGTTAAATAGGCTTTCAGGGGTTGGAGGCATGTTAGAAGTTATCTAATCCAATTACCTTCTAGCAGATTCTGTCTGACTCCACCTACATTCCGGTGACCTACCCTGGAGATGGTTCCATACTTGGTTGGTTTCCTACAGCTCTCTGCCTGTGGGTGTCCTTTGGCTGCAGAAGCCGCCTGATCCACATGGTACAGGCCTAAATGTCCAAGAACAAACGGCAAGGCATAGGAACGAGTGCTGATGAACAAATATTACAGTGGGAAATTCTGAGCAGTGATCATCTTGGAAGAGCTCCTGCAGGATTTATCTTTAATGTTCCAGAGTTAACACATCGATCAGCACCCTTTTTTCTTTTCTGGATTTTACTTCTCCACCCATTCTTCACTGTGCTTCCTGAAGCCATTGCCCTGACAAACAACCTGTACTCAAACACTTGATCAGGGTGGGTATACTCTGAGGGAGCTCAAACTGGGACACTTCTCATTATAGAGAAGAAGAAACTGGGACTGAGAGAGCGGAAGTCATTTACCGTTAGCTCTGTGCAATTTTGTTACATGGTAAAGATTACAGTACATATGCAGTTTGTATAATACTTTTGCCATTTAAATATTTTTCAAAATACTTGAATTTAAATAAACATTTAAAAATGATACTCCATCATGTAAAAGGAACCATGATTTGCTTAACCAGTCCCTAATGTTGGACATTTAGGTTGATCAAAAGATTCATGGAAACCTATGAAGAAACCGATTCCACCTGAACTGAAGATATTCTTCAGTTGCATTTATATCTGTCAAAGTCCACAATCCCTTGCATCTATTTATGAATACCAGATGGGCTTTTTTTGAATGATAGCACAGTAAAATAATGGCAGCCCATTAAGGTCATTAAAGGAAGACTGCATGGAATTTATGATTGGTGGGCTGCCACTTATGCAACCAACCAGGATCCATAAACTACAAGATAATCTGACATTGATTTGATTTCTGATCTGAGCGAATGCCTAGGAACCCCTACATCTGTGGAAATATGATGTTATCCAAGCTCTTTTCCAATACTGTCCATTTTTGTTTCATTGATTATCATTTCCCCTGCATTATTCAGAGATAAAATTAATTGCTAACTGCAAGGTTTCCTGAGTGCAGTCAGTTAATGCATAAGCCTGTTTATTGCATGCCAGATGGTTCCACAGTTACTTAAGAAGGGACAAATATCAATAAAACAGTGTCTTCAATTCTCTATAATAGATATCTGAAGTGAGGGGACTTAGAGAAAAAAAATCTTGCAAGTAGTTACAGATTATTTCTTTGAAAAACAATTAGGACTGCAAAACCTTATTCTTTAACCTCAAGTTCTGCAAGGCAAGAGGATAATTTTCTTAGATATCCTTAAAATGAGTCCTACTTTCACATTGCTATTTAACAGGATAGACAATGAAGAGTAAAAGGGAGGATGCCCAAAAGTTTGCCAAGTGGGAGTGGCAAATAGACCCCTGGAGGTATTTCTATCCCCAGCCTTAGCAATGTTTGGTTTAGGGCACTGGCAGGGTGGACCCTCTTCTGAGACCTCCACTTCTGGAATCAATAACTACCCTGAAGGTGTTCTTCCATGTTTGGACTGGCTGTCAACGCCTTTCATCCTATGTAGTGACAGAAGGACACTTGCTTGGCAGTGCTGTCAGAGTGACAAATACATTTAGACTTTTGCCAGATGTGCTGCCAGGGGCTGATGTGCTTTTCCAAGGGCTGTCACCTAAGCAGCAGGCTTCTGCTGTTCAGGGTGGACGCACAGTTGCAGAATCATTTTGAGAAACTGGTTATTGATTTTTCATCTTTCAGGCAAAAAGAAGTGGAGTGAAGTTGCTCTTCCTGCAAGTGGCTGCATATGAGGCTATCTGTGAATTAGCACTGAGCTCGATTAAAATCAGTAAATACCATCTTGAAAATTGAGATCGCTCCTTTAAATGAAAGCCCTGGAAACTCAAGCAAAAATGCAAGTATGTAAGCATGTTGCCTGGAAGGGAGAACACATGAAACTCCTATAAACCATTAACGTGTGCATGCAAATTAGATTATTACAATCACTTTAGCATTGTAGCAAGATGTTTTGGGAATAGAGAGGAAGGGAAGCAGAACATCAAGAGTTATTGAGGGACCTGGGTAACAGTGGGCAGGAGAAATACACTGTTCACCTGGGGGAAGAGGCACACTGATCAGGGATGGGATGGAACAGGTACAGAGAGTTCCTAAGGACACACTTCTTTCATAATACTGCCCTTACAAGAACTGGTTTTGGTGTTTTTCTTTGCATTACCAACAGGGCTCTGTTCATGTCTTGAAAATTGTAAATGTGTCTATGAATATTGATGAAAGATGATGAAGCAGGTATAAAATGTTACAGGGTCCCTGGAGAGACTTAGAGAGCCATTTCTTGATCAGATTAGGAAATAGAATGCTCATTAACATTATCACTTTGGAATTACCTTGTAGACAAAACATTAGCATTTAGTTAAAATCTAAGTTATATTTCTGCATTTGTAATTTGAGTAATTCTTTCAACTTGGGAAATAAAAGAAAAATTGTCATCTTTCAGTCACTAATTAAAGAATACCTGTAGGCGTGGCTTCTAACACCTTAATGTTCTTCTTAATAATTGTGGTGAACTTGGCACTAGAGATTCATGTATTTGTAGGATGGATTATAGAGCATTTGTCTCATCGGTATAAGTCTAACATTTTAAGACACTGAGTTCAACGTTGCACAGGTCTTGTCAGTTATGACGTTTGAAACCTAGTGAAATATAAACAGAATGAAATTATTCTAGAATATTCTATACTATTCTATAGTATTCTTTCCTTTTTCCTCCCTTCCTTCCTTCCTTCTGTCTATCCTTCCTTTTCTTCCCCTCTTTCTTTGTGTCCTGCCTTTCTTTTTTCCTTCCAATGACAAGTTATAGCTTTCATTACACACTAAGCTTTCCTTTCAGGTAAACAATTTCCTGCTTCCTGTTTCTCATGTATACAACTTCCTTTTGAGGGGAGGTAACAGGCAGGGGACTTGCATGGTGATCAGCAATTGCTACTTAGAAGAACTGGCCTTTGTTTTGATTTTAGTCACAAACATAATTATATCTGTCTTTACATTTTTCTGATGCTATATTTAAAAAGTCATATTTAAGCAAAAGAAATCACTGAGAAAATCAGTCTGTTGGGCCCACAGACTTGAAAATAAGCCTTGGCTCTATGGAAATGAGGTGATATTTTCAACATTTGACAAATGAGAATTGAACCAAATAAACAGTGTATATTACTTTTTGTTTTATATTGCTTTTTAGGATTCCTGAAAATCACCAAATTATATCTGTTGTGGTGAATGGTTGCAGTGAAGGTTAATTGGTACAAGTTAGAAATGGTATCCTGGGCTTTCTTTTTATACCTCCCTCTGTTATATTACAGAAGGTGATTATTTAGAAGTGGAATTTTCTCCAATCAATCACTCCCCAAGAGAACTGCCAGAGTTTTAGTTTCATGTGACCTCACTAATTTAAGTGTGAGACAGAAATACAGTGGAGTACGACAATAATTTGAAAAACACCAAATCAGTAGGTTTCATAAACTCTGAGAGCTGCAGTTTCATTTATTAACTCAGCAAGTAGTAGCTGTTCCAGAATCTAGAGAAATACATTCTTAATTGGTCTTCAGCATTATACTTATTCCAGCTAAATAAATGTCAAAGATCTGTTAGTTAGTAAGGTTGAAGGTCATTAACTCTGACATCGCATCCTGTCCTCAAAATTATGTTTATCTTGATTAGCTGTATATATATATATATATATATATATATATATATATATATATATGAACCCAAGCAGATAGAGAAAAGGTCTGGTCTTGAGATTAAATAGTGAAAAATATTTCAGCCTGTAATATGTAAAAATCCAGGGAATAACCTATGCTTATGGAGTCCAGTCTTTGCATTTTATGGGGTTTTAAATGTATCTGCAGTTTTAATAGTATTCACATTTATAACTTAAGCATTTTGATTTCCACACTAATGGTGAAAAATGCAAGATACAGTTTCTAAAGGTTTCCAGTATTCTAGTTAGCATTTTCTCAGATAGAGTAAAAACAAGTTTAGTGATATTGAGAAGCTTACGCCAGGTAACAGAGGGTGGCAATGAGTAGAAGTCACTATTCTAGCAATTAGTTGCTCTTTCTGGGAAAGGAATTATTTTTTCTTAAGAACTATATTGTTTTTTTTAAAAAATCTTCCACTAGAAGAAGCTTAGTCTTATGCCATTGTTAATATTCTTGAGACCAGGGATTCTGTTTTGATACTTACTATGACAAATTTTAAATATATTTACTAATGATAGAACTTGGGGGAGGACAAAAAAATAAATAACTAATACTGAGTATGCTTCCTGGCACTTTGAAAACAAATGAATTCTTATAGGATTATCTTAGAATTGTTATTAGTATGTGACATGGTTTGGCTGTGTCCCCACCCAAAATCTCATCTTGAATTATAATCCTCATAATCCCCATGTGTCAACGGAGAGACTAGGTGGTGGTAACTGGATCATGGGGTTGGTTCTCCCGTACTGTTCTCATGATAATGAGTTCTCACAAGATCTAATGGTTTTATAGGCTCTTGGTAGCTCCTCCTGTATTCATTCTCTTTCCTGCCACCTTGTGAAGAAGGTGCCTTGCTTCCCCTTCACCTTCTGCCATGATTGTTTCCTGAGGTCTCCCCAGCAATGTTGAACTGTGAGTCAAGTAAATCTCTTTTCTTTATAAATTACTCAGCATTGAACAGTTCTTTATAGAAGTGCGAGAATGGACTAATAGAGTATCTGACAGATAAGAAGAAATTAAGGCTTAGACGGGTTTATGTAGCCTATGTGTGGCAGAGCTAAGATGTGAAGCCAAGGTGTCATCCACTACACTGTAGTGAGCGAGCATCCGATTGCCCAGCACCCCTGTGGCAAGACCCATCTCAGTATCTCCATTGCTACTGTAATTGAGCATGGAGTGAATAGTAACGATATGTTTGACAGCAAATAGGAGGAAGGTAGGAAGAAACCTAGGGGATAAACATTCTTAACAACCTATAAAATCACCAAAGCTACAGTGCATCTGTTCAGGATTCTCCAATAAAGACAAAAAGATGATTAAATAATTGAAGGGAAGAGGTGCTTCCAATCTTTTGAGGCAGCAGATTGCTATTGGGTCAGTTGTGGGTATAAGGTAAGGCTTCAAACCCTCCCAGTATGGTACTACTATTCTTTTCTTCTCCTTCTCCTTCTCCTTCTTTCTCCTCCTCCTCCTCCTCCTCCTCCTCCTCCTCCTCCTCCTCCTCCTCCTCCTCCTCCTTCTTCTTCTTCCTCTTCTTCTTTTTGAGATGGAGTCTTGTTCTGTCATCAGGCTGGAGTGCAGTGCCACAGTCGCGGCTCAATGCAACCTCTGCCTCCAAGGTTCAAGCGATCCTCCTTCCTCAGCCTCCCAAGTAGCTGGGACTACAGGCATATGCCACCACACCCAGCTAATTTTTATATTTTTAGTGGAGACAGGGTTTTATTATGTTGGCCAGGATGGTCTCGATCTGTTGACCTTGTAATCCACCTGCCTCAGCCTCCCAAAGTGTTGGGATTACAGGTGTGAGCCACTGTGCTCAGCCTATTCTTTTAGTCCTTTATATAGTTTAGATATTTGTCGCCTCCAAATGGCATGTTGAAATGTGATCCCCAGTGTTGGAGGTGGAGCCTGGTGCGAGCTGTTGAGGTCATGAGGATGGATCCCTCAGGATGGCTTGGTGCCTTCTACATGATAATGAGTAAGTTTTTGCTTTACTGGTTCATACGAGAGCTGGTTGTTTAAAAGACTCTGGCATTTATTTAGCTCCCTCTCTTGCCATGTGACTGCCTGCTCCTTGTTTGCCTTCCACTGTGAGTAAAAGCTTCCTGAGGTCTCACCAGAAACCAAGCAGATGTGACTGTCATGCTTCTTGTATAGTCTGCAGAACAGTAAGCCAAAATAAACCTCTTCGTTATAAATTACCCAGTCTCAGGTATGCCATTATAGCAACACAAATCAGACTAATACAATCCTTTAGTTCTACAAAGCTTTGGGGCCAGAGAGAAACTAGAAATATCCCTGGGGTATATTAAATCTGTTCAGAAGAAATGAAAGAACTAGAATAGAGTTGAGGCACCAAATATTTTTAGTAGCAGAAGAGCTAAGGAGGGAAGTGGAAACAAAAGGACTTCAAAGACAAATTAACTTCACATTTGTCCTTGGTGAAATGGGCTACCAGATTATTTTAGAGAGCAAAACAAATGTGTTTGAATGGTCTGCTTTCCCAGTTGATTTAATACATATTATGGTCATACTTTTCCAGATCTCTGTTTAACAGGAATATGAAAAAATACCATCTTATTATTAAAATTGTTTGAGCATGGCAAATTGTGGCCAAAACTGACAAAATCATGAGGTCCATCAATGTCTTGTAGGCTGAATTCTAAAAACGACACAAAAGGTCCAAATATTAGTGATAGGTGACAGAATCTTTCTCTTGAGCTATGGAAAAATAAGTAGAGGAAGGAGGAAAAGAGATAGTGCTGTTATCATGTTACAGATCATGTCTGACATGGAGAACACAGTCCTGCAACATACACATTTAGCACCCAGATTAGAGGCAAGATTTATATATTCTGCAAAATGGCTTAGTTCAGTCATTCAGTGAATCAACATATTCCCTTAAGACATAGAACAATTGGCAGACGATGCAAGATCTTTGTTGCTGTCTTTGCCTGTAGCTAAGGGAGATTACTCCGGGTAATCTTTTCAATGATGTGGGTATAACAAATTGCATTTCTGTATTTTTGCTGTATTCTAAAGGTGAGGGAAGATATTCAACTTGAAGTCCAGCTTCTCTGCCTTCCTCACTCAGCCTGCAAACATTTTCTGTGTAGTTTTCAGATCAAGGCACTCACGGAAAGTCCTGGGCATTGCAAAAAAAAAAAAAAAAAAAAATGTGATGGGCAAAGAAATTGGGCCTCTTAGAAAAGATCAGTGGTGACAAGCAAATTAGCAGAAAAAATATAAATTTAGATTCCTTCAGATAGGCAAAGCAATCTGTTTAGAATTTCTTTTATATCACCTTTCTCTTTTAAGTGTGTGTACATTATGTATTTTAATTGACTGTTACATGAAGGAATTAACTCCTACCTTACCCCCTGATGCCGAGGTGTACAGTTAATTTTAAATGACATATCACTTCCTCAAAATCACAGCTAGCTTTTGGCCCTAAAATGCTACAACAGACATTAAGAAAAGTAGAACTGAATGAGGAAGAAGACAGGAGGTAGAAATATTTTAATCTGTCAGCAGGAAGTTTTTGAAGATGTCTGGAGTTAAATGTAAGAGATGAAAAGTGTTGTGATCAAGACATAGACACAGGGAAGGTAGGAATAACCATTTACAACAGGCAGCAACTCCAAAAAGAAGGGGGTGTAAATTCAAAAGTGCTAAAATGCCTTCCCAACTGAAAAGATGTCTACTGGCTTTTGCCAGAAATTACACTGTTGCTTTTCCAGCTCGTTGGGGTGGTTCCTTTCACTCTACTAGACCACAGAATTTTGGAGTTGAGATAAATCAGAGGAAATCTGTATGATGGTTTTGAATGGTTTTGACTATTCCTTGACATCTGAGAGAGAGAGAGACATGCTTATGAGTGATGGTGGCTTATTATGGCAGCAATAGAAGGGTGTGTATGTGTATGCATGCGTGTGTACACATTTGCAAGAGAATATAGAATGCCTTAAAGGGGCATTTTAAAATGTCTGTGGTTTGGAGATAGGTGATTTGAAAATATTCCCCAACTACTGAATCGTGATTTTTGTCATCACCCCTTAAGAAATAGTGATTAGTAGTTTTCAAATCTATCATCCATCAGAGTCACAAGGAGGGCTTGTTTCAACACCAGTTGCTGCCCTCTATTCCCAGAGTTTCTGATTCAGTAGGTTTCAGGTGAGGTCTAAGAATTTACATTTCTATTAATTTCACAGAGAAGGCTTATTCTGCAGGGCTGAAATTACTAATCTAGTTCAGTTGAGTCCAATTGCACCTTATTTATTTTCTCTCCATATTTTATAGATGAGGAAACCTAAGTCCCAACATACTAAGGGGCTCTATGTGTTTTGACTCCAATTCCAGGCTTCTCGATGCAAATCAAAGTGGTATTTAGAAAGGAGGCCTTTCTCAAGAGTGGCCTAGCAGGTGTGCCAATCATTCACAGCTAATCAGCACATGGGTCATTTGTACTCCAGCCCAGAGACATTGTCATCCCAGGATTTGATACATATGTCTTTTATATTGATGTTTTTCCACCACAAATAGCTCTCTTTGGCATACTGATAAGTTTGTTATATTAGCCAGTGTTTTCTCCATTTTAATCACTTAAAATTAAGGTTTATTTTTTCTCTTTAAAAATAGTATTTGTGAATGTTGAAAATATAGTAGCAGTGTAAGGGGGATCATAATAACCTTTAATTTTACCACCTAGAAATAAGTACAGTGAATATTTTAAAGATTTTTGAGGTTAAGTTTTTGTTTAATAGAGTTGTATAGGTTTTTATTTTTTTCACAGTACCCTTTAAAAAGCAGGTATCCATTCATATAGTCATATGAATATATAATTCATATGCCATTCAATCTAATGTGTGCATTTCACTGGCTTCTCATGTATTCACACAGTTTTTGAAGCATTAACACAACCAATTAAAACATTTTTGTCAACCAAAAGGAACCACATACTGTCACATTCACAACTACACCAAATGTTATGTTGAGGTCTAAAGGGAGTGGGTGGATGAGCCGAAAGAACCCTAGGGGGGCTGTAGGCAGACCAAAGATGATTTTATTCAGCAGTACCTCTCATCAACAGCTTTCTTACACTAGCTCTCCACACTGTTTGCCTTTATCTTGGTGTCTGCTCTGGCTCTACAGCTCCTGCCACCCCCACTCCTGCAGCTGTATGGCCGGCTTTCCCTTAGCTTCAGGGTCAGCAGCTCTTTCTCTTTTTGGGCATGAACAAGCTGAGCTGCGTCCTGACTCCCCTCTATTTTGTTGGCCAGGCTGGTCTCGAACACTGACTTCAGGTGATACCTCCACCTCAGCCTCTCAAAATTCTGTGATTTGCGGATGGACAACTCTGAGTTTCTCTCTCTCTTTCTCTGGGTATCCATGCCTGTACAGTGTCAGGCATTAGCCACTGCACCCAGCCACAATTCTATTTACATGAAACATCCAGAAAAGGCAAATCCACAGAGACAGAAAGTAGTGCATTAGCAACTTCCCAGGGCTGGAGGAATGTCTGGGAGTTGCAGAGGCGAGTGACTGCTAAGGCTGTGTGTGAGGGCAATTATACCTTTTACAGACAATAGTGGTGTAGAGCCAAGGGATGGCCTTCCCACATTACGGCTACATGGCTGTGATAACAAGTGGAGTTATATGCCTGTGCTTTGAACTCGCTGAGTCACACAGAATGTAAACATCCTACCCTGACCAACGCTTGACCAAAGCACAGCCACGTTTCTTACACATACCGTTAGCACCCTCCATACCTCCCAAACATTCCTCCAGCCCTGGGAAGCTGCTAATGTACTATTTCTGTCTCTGTAGATTTGCCTAATCTGGATGCTTCATGTAAATAGGATCATATGACTGGGTGCAGTGGCTAATGCATGTAATCATAGACTTTTGAAAGGCCGAGGCTGGGGGATCAACTGAGGTCAGGCGTTCCAGACCAGCCTGGTCAACATGGCGAAATCCTGTCTCTACTTAAAAAAAAAAGAAGAAAATTAGCCAGGTGAGATGGTGAGTGCCCGTAATCCCAGCTACTTAGCTACTTGGGAGGCTGAGGCACAAGAATCAGTCATACCTGGGAGGTGGAAATTTCAGTGAACTAAGATCACGCCACTGCACACCAGCCTGGGTGACAGGTTGAGACTCTGTCTCAAAAATATAAATACATAAATAAATAGAATCATACAATACATGTTCTTTTGTGGCTGGCTTCTTTTACTTAGCATAATTCTCAAGGTTCATCCATGTTTTAGCATATGTCAATACTTCATTCTTTCTTTCTTTCTTTCTTGAGATGGAGTCTCACTCTGTCACCCAGGCTGGAGTGCAATTCTCCCACTTCAGCCTCCTGATTAGCTAGGATTACAGGCACACAGCACTATGCCTGGTTAATTTTTGTATTTTTAGTTTCATCATGTTGGCCAGGTTGGTCTCAAACTCTTGGCCTCAAGTGATCCACTCTCCATGGCGTCCCAAAGTGCTGTGATTACAGGCATCAGCCACTGCACACAACCAATACTTCATTACTTTTTGCTGAAAAATACTTGTGGCTATACTATGTATTATTTATCCATCCATCCATCCATCCATCCATCCATCCATCCATCCATCGGCTTTTATTTCTTGACTATAATGAATAATGCTGCTTTAAATATTTCTGTACAGTTTTTGTGAGAATCTGTTTTTTGTTCTCTGGAGTATATACCTGAGAGTGGAATTCTTACAGCATATAGTTACTTTGTTTCACTTGTTGAGGAGCTGCCAGATTATTTTCTAAAGCAGCTGCACCATTTTACATTTCCAGCAGCAAAATATGAGGGTTCTACTTTCTGCACACCCTACTTGTTATTATCTGACTTTTGATAATAGCCATCTTAGTAGGTGTAAGGTGGCATCTCACGGTGGTTTTGATTTGCATTTCCCAAGTGGCTGATAATTGTGAGCATCATTTCATGTGATTTTTGATTATTTTTCATCTTTGGAGAAATGTCCATTCAGATCCTTTGCCCCTTTTCAAATTCGTTTACGTATACTTTTATGACTGAGTTGTAGAAATTCTTTATATATTCTGGATACAATTCCTTTATCAGATACATAATTTGAAAACATTTTCTCCCATTCTGTGGGTTTTCACTTTCTTGATAGTTACCTTCACTTTCTTTGAAGCACAATTTTTTTTATTATTATTATTCTTACAATGTCCTATTTATCTTTTCTTGGTCACTTGTGTTTTTGATGTCACATCTAAGACAGTTTTTCCTAACCCAAAATCATTCCTATGTTTTCTTCTAAATATTTCAACTTTAGCTCTTACATGTTTTAGGCCTGCTATCCATTTTGAGTTAGTTTCTGTGCATTATATAAGGAAAGGGCCCAGCTTTATTCTTTTGCATGTGGATATCCAGTTGTCCCAGAACATTTGTTAAGAAGACTATTCTTTGCCCGTTGAGTTGTTTTGGCATCTTGCATGTAATGTTTTTACATAAAATTTTAGGAACATATCTGTGGTTTTAGATACAGTTTCCTATTTTAAATGAGTTAAAATTCCTTGGTAGATGTACTTTCCTACCTGCTCTGAAGAATTATTTTAGAAAAACTGCCCTTCCCACTGCCTGCACTGAAATAGAAGCCCTGTACAAATTATGTGACCTCATATAGGTTACCATCATAGCTGATTAGATTAAGGTGTGGGTGTTTTAGGGAGGATTCCACCTCACACGTTTAAAACCACTGGAAAGACAGAAGCAGGAAAAGGCAGATGTTCGCTTTATTACTGATACAGAATTGGGAAATGTGATTCTAGAACTTCGGCCAAAGTAGCTTTCTAGCATTCCTCTCTCACTCCTGCCCTAAGTCAAGACCTTGTAAAATCCAACCGGAGTAAAAATTTTATTTTGCAAAGCACAGATCCAGGGGAAAGAGAGAAGCAAAAGGAACAGTAATCTGGTTCTTATAGTCCCACTTGAAAAATACAGAAAAATGAATGGGGAAAAATAACAAGAGAGGAAGAGTCAAGGACTATTAGGCCAATGTAATAATTCTCTAACCTTAGCATGTATTGGAATCAACTGGAGAGATTGAGCATTTGTTTTTACAACTTTTTATTTTGAAATAATTTTAAATTTATAGAAAAGTTGCAAAAATAGCTCCCATAAACTCTCCATCAAGCTTTTCCTAAGCAGAGTACAGTTATCAACAATAGAAAACTAATATTGATGCAACGTATTAGTCAGGTCAAGCTGCCATAACAAAATACCATACAGTGGATGCTTAAACAACAGAAATTTATTCCTCACAGTTCAGGAGTCTGAGCAGCCAAAGATCAAGGTGCTGGCAGATTCAGTTCCTGGTGAAGTTTCCTTTCCTGTCTTGTGGCTGCTGCTTTATTGCTATGTCCTTACATGGCAGAGAGAGAGAGTCCTTTGGTTTCTACCTCATCCTTTCAGGGTACCAATCCTATCAGAGACCCCACTCTTATGACTTCATTTAATCTAATAACTTCTGAAAATCCTTGTCTCTCAGTACAATCATACTGAGGATTAGAGCTTCATTCAAAATATACATTTGTGGGACATAATTCAGTCCATAGCCTTCTGCCCCAGCTCCCTGCAAATTCATGTTTTTCTCATATATACAATACTTTCATTCCATCCTCACAGCCCCCAGAGTCTTAACTAATTCTGGCATCAATTCTAATGTCTAAAGTCCAAAATTTCATTAAATCTGATATGAATGAGACTAGAGGCAAAATTCATCTCCAGCCATGAACTTGTAAAACTAGACAAGTTATGTTCTAAAATGTAATAATAAGCAGGTATAGAAAAAACATTCACATTCTAAAAGGGAGAAATAGAAAAAAAGAGAGAGAGAGAGAGAGAAAACATATCCCAGACAAATCCAAAACTTAGTAAGGCATATTCCATTAGATCTTAAGGCTCAAGAAACAATCATCTTTGGCTTAATGCCCTGCCCTCTAGGTCCACTGGGCTGGCAGCACCTTTCCCAGAAATCTTGGCTGAAGTCATTCTAAGTCTAACAGGTTCAAATTTGGCAATGTGTATTTCCCTAAAACAAAATTTCACCTAGGTTTTGAAATGTATTTGCATAGCTGTCTGCAATGTAGTATCTTATTTTATTTTTAAATTTCTGTGGTTGTATCTGCATCTCATTTCTTATTTTACATACTATGATTTCTCCCCCTTTTCTTCCTTCAGGTGGGCCAGTGACTTGCCTATTTTTTTAAAGCATAGATTTGATTTGCTAATTATGTCTATAGTTTTATTAGTTTCTACCTCATTGGCTTACACCTTTATTTATTCCTTGGTTCTTTGTTTTGTTGTATCTTTTTCTGATTTTTTTCATCTGGTACTCGACTCATTTATTTTCATTCTTCCACTTTACTATAGCATTTGATAGAAATGTTCAGTGTAAAGTTTACGCTGATCATGGCTTTAAATGTGTTCCATAGGTTTTTGGTATGTAGTTAGATTAGTATGTTCTCACGATACTAATAAAAACATACCCAAGACTGGGAAATTTATAAAGGAAAGATATTTAGTGGACTCACAGTTCCACAAGGCTGGGGAAGCCTCACAATCATGGCAGAAGGCAAAGGAAAGGCAAAGGGGCATCACACATGGCTATAGGGTAGAAAAGAGACCATGTGCAGGAGAACTTCCCTTTGTAAGACTCAGATCTCTGAGACTTATTCAATATCACAAGAACAAGACAAGAAAGACCTACCATCATGGTTCAGTTACCTCCCAGTGGGTCCCTTCCATGAAATGTGGGAATTATGGGAGGTATAATTCAAGATTTGGGTGGGGATACAGTCAAACCATATTGGTAGGATTTTCATTTTATATTATTAAAATTCTGTAATTTTAGTTTGTATGATTGAAGAAGTATTTAATAGAAGTATTAAAAATTTCTAGTTTTAAGGGCTGTTGTGTTGTTAGTAATCTCTAACTTTGTTTTACTGCAATCAGAAAGTAGTGTTTAAAACATTCATACTATATAAAATAATGATTTTTAAAAATATAATATGTGGTTAATTTTTATAAATGTACCATGAACACTTCATAAGGGGCATTCTCTATTATCAGCTATAGGAACTGACATATACCTGTAAGATCTTCCTTGCTGGTTATGCTGCTTATGTCTTGTACTTTTTGTTCATTTGATTTGACTTATACTGTGAATGGTATATTTGAGTTTACTATTTGGTGGGTTTCTATTTCTCCTTGTATCTACTGTATTTTTTACTTAATGAAAATAGTTGCTGTGTTATTTGGTAGACGTTCACAAATTTTAGATGTTTGTAAATTGTCAATTGAGGATTGAAAAATGGCCTTGCCCTTTGTTTTGGCTTGAATTCTATTTTGACATCAGGACTATTTTCCTCACTTATTTTTCTTTCCATTTGCTTTTGTTGCTTTGTCTACCACTTATTTTTCAGCTTAAATCTTTTGGGTTTGGTTCTTCTATCAAAAATATAGTTGGGCTCTATTGCCTAAATTGTAATTAATTATTTTCTATTCTTTCTACTATGGAGATGACAGTTTTTACTTCAATGGGAGTGGGGTGGAGGTGGGTAGCATTACTGACATCTAGTGAATAAAGGCTAGGAATACTGCTAAACATCTTATGATTTATAAACTGCTCCAAAAACAAAACAGAATTATCCTGCTAAAATGTCAATAGGTGCAAAGTTGAGAAACCCTAACATGTATTTTACTTTGTAAAGAGCTTACCATCAGATCTTTCGCTAAAGTTTTCTTAGTCATCTTCTGGTTGGGTAAACCTCATCCTTTGTACACTGCATTCATGTGGAATTCCTCAAGTTATTCTATATCATCAACTGTTGCATGTCATCAAGTACTTGGTTGAGTATATTTTATTCCATTTGGACTATTGTTTTACAGTATTCTTTTGTTTTGTGGTCATTTTCTATGAGGAGGAAAGGGAATTTCTCTTAGTATATGTATTGATATTTATTGTCTGACTTTTCATAATACCTCTGTATGAATGTTAGTTTTAATTTTAATTAATTTGTTGTGGTATTAGGTGTCCTACAAGAGTCCCCACTTAATAATTCCTCTTCTATCAGATATTTTGATAGATTTTGTTTATTTTGTGGTAAAAGAGGGATTGTGAAGTGTGAGAGAGAGTGTATGTGTGTGTGTGTGTGTGTATTTACCTTTTGAGTTACAGAACTCAGTTTTTTTCTTTGCTTCTTGTTTCTGTTATCTAAAGATACTTATTTCTTCTTTTTCTCACCCAGAATCTGTAAGTTTGAAGACTGAACCCTCAAACTACACATGTTTTTAAGTCCTTCCCCCTGTAGTCTGTGCTCTGATTTACCTGGATAATTTCTTAGTACTTTTGGACTGAAAGTAGACAGTCTCTCTGGTGGTATATGTAGATCCAACCACATCTCCTTCTCTGGCTTTCATTTTCTGTCTTCCATGAAGTCTTTCTTAGTTTTTCTTTGCATGCCCAAAACCCTGCTTTGAAGCAGGGGTGGTGAGAGCCTGAGAAATAGTGGACTGAGATTTGTCCAATTTTCTTTCTTAATTTACAGTTATTTTGAAGCATGGGCATTCTCTTAAAGTTATTCTAAAGGTATGGTTTGTGGAGACTTATCTTTCCTTTTTTAGTATTCCATATTGTTTTCCAGAGGGAATATTAGGAGATAGAAAGATAGGCATCCCCATCATTCTCAGGAACCTGGAAGTTCTAGAGGGTTTGTTCAAACAGGTTGAAATACTAGTTATTAAAATACTTCTAGAGTTTCTGAGTCAGTAGGTCTGGGGTTGGCCTGACGAATTTGCACTTCTTCTTTCTTTTTTTTTTTTTTTTTTTGAGACAAAGTCTTGCTCTGTCACCAGGCACCAGGTCACACCAGTGCAGTGGTGTTATCTCGGCTCACTGCAACCTCCGCCTCCCGGGTTCAAGCAATTCTTCTGCCTCAGCCTCCCGAGTAGCTGGGACTACAGGTGCATGCCACCATGCCCAGCTAATTTTTTTTTATTTTTTTAGTAGAGACGGGGTTTCACCATGTTGGCCAGGATGGTCTCGATTTCTTGACCTCATGATCTGCCCACCTTCGCCTCCCAAAGTGGCATGAACCACTGCGCCCGGCCCGAAATTTGCACTTCTAACAAGGTCTCAGGTGATATTTGATTCTGCTGATCTGGGAACCACACATTGAAATCCACTTGTTTGGTGCAAAACCAGCCAGTTGGAAAAGTAAAACAAGAGGAAAGGACATTTTTCCATCCCATAGGGGTATACACCTGACCTAAGTATAAATTATGCTTAAGCTGATTGCCTCCTTCTGAACTGGCTTTACAAAAAAAAATATGTCTAATAAAATTATCTTAGAAACTTTAAACTATGAAATTGTAGTAAGAAGAGATGAAGCCACAGCCATAAAAAAGAATGAGTTCACATCCTTTGCAGGGACATGGATGAAGCTGGAAGCCATCATTCTCAGCTAACTAACACAGGAACAGAAAAACAAACACCACATGTTTTCATTCATAAGTGGGAGCTGAACAATGAGAATACATGAACAAAGGGAGGGGAACATCACACAGTGGGGCCTGTCAGAGGGTGGGGGGCAAGGGGAGGGAAAGCATTAGGACAAATACCTAATGCATTCAGGGTTTAAAATCTAGATGACAGGTTGACAGGTGCAGCAAACTACCATGGCACGTGTATACCAATGTAGCAAACCTGCACGTGTATCCCAGAATCTAAAATAAAATATAAATAAATAAAATTAAATTAAAAGAAGAAATGAAGCCAAGATAGTAACTAAAGGTAGAGTCATGGCTATAAGGCCATGAGTGTGATGAGGTGGTCAACGTTTGAGAATCCATAAATATAGAGACAAAGAGAGAAGTAGAGACTGAGACAAGTACATATTTCAAAATAGTGATAAAGCCTATGAAGAAAACAAAAGAGGGTTACATACTTAAATGAGTGGTAAACATATAGCATTGGCGAGTAAGGCAAACAGCATGAAATTTACATAAATAAAGACTTCTTCTCTGAGGAGGTGATACCTGAGCTTAGTACTAAATGATAATCTGCAGTAAACTATGCAAAAATCAAGGGAAGAGATTTTCAGAGGGAATACCAAGTGTAGATGCCCTAAAGTAGGATGTAAATAATAAGAATGTAGCTTTGAGTCCACGTCTTCAGAGCTCTAGGACTAAACACCAAAAGGCCTCTTTCCCACCAGTTCTTGCTTGAAAAATATGGGAGCAGGACACCTAATGCATTGGTTTGGTTTATGTGCTCATCATTACCCCAACTGTGGCCAGGGGGTAGGGTCTATAAACCGAAGGAGAGAGATGAGTCATGGAAATAGCCACTAGAGATGTGTTGGGAGCTAGATAGCCACTCATATGAATTCCTTATGATTTTGCAACCTTTATGCTAAAATTGCACAACTTTTCATCCTCCCAATGGACAAGCTATGGAAAAAGTAGAATCGTCACATTAAGAACTCCAATGTACAAAAAGGATGGCCAGGCGCGGTGGCTCAAGCCTGTAATCCCAGCACTTTGGGAGGCCGAGGCGGGCGGATCACGAGGTCAAGAGATCGAGACCAACCTGGTCAATATGGTGAAACCCCGTCTCTACTAAAAATACAAAAAATGAGCTGGGCGTGGTGGCGTGTGCCTGTAATCCCAGCTACTCAGGAGGCTGAGGCAGGAGAATTGCCTGAACCCAGGAGGCGGAGGTTGCGGTGAGCCGAGATTGCGCCATTGCACTCCAGCCTGGGTAACAAGAGAGAAACTTCGTCTCAAAAAAAAAAGAAAAGAAAAGAAAAGAAAAAGGGAGTGTGGAAAAACACCTAGTACTGTATCCTGTGGTTTATTCTGTTTGTGCTGCTATAACAGAATATCTGAGACTAAATAATTTCTAAAAATAGAAATTTACTTTCTCACAGTTCCAGAGGCTGGGGAGTCCAAGAAGAAGGCCTGGCAGGTCCAGTTGTCTGATGAGGGCTGCATACTCTGAAGGGAAGGAACCCTGTATCCTCACATGGTAGAAGGGCTGTGCTGCAAGAAGCCTCTTTTATAAGAGCCTTAATCCCATTCACTAAGGAGAAGCCCTCATGAAAAGCCTAATCACTTCTTAAAGCCCATTATTATTGGCACCCATTATATTGGCAAGGCCTGAATTTTAGAGGGGATACATTCAAATCACAGCATCCTGCTTTCTAGGAAAAGTGCAGAATCCTTGATGAGGTATGCTGGCCACCCCAAAATTTGTTCTTTGGAATAATTTCTTTTGTCCATTATCTGTTATGGCTAACAAAGGGTACTGAAAGGTCTTTTGTATTAGGGGTCATTTCCCTTTATTTTTGGGAAAATTGTGGAAACCCAAGGATTGCTGGAAAAAAGGTAAAAATTACATATCTCAAAATGTGGTCCTGACTGAGCCAGTGGAGAATGGAAGAAGGGAGAGAAGACTTTGGCTATGATTAATTTATGTCTGTCATGGAGTTCAGTCCTATGAAAGCAAACCTTGATTCATCCAACCAAAAACTATGCTGCTAATCACCTGGAAGATCATATCAGCTGAAATCTGTGATACAGTAAAGAAGAGAATAGAATCATTTTTTAAACAATTATAACCTAGCCATTATGGATTTACTATTCATGAATTTCTTTTTCTCTTTTCAGTCTGGATATAGATTATACCAAGTGAAATTTAAAAAAAAATACTTTGTAAAGGAATTCTTTTTTCTAAGTTTAATTGATTCTTCCCTTATAATTCTAGGGAAAAAAACATATCATCAACTTAGGATTCTATGAAAAGGAAGAGATAAAATAATCTACAGAATGTGATTATAATAAGTATGAATAAGGATCTAGTACTGTATAAGTTTTATAAATTATGTATAACATGAAGCTGACATATGTATGTAAAGATAATCCAATAATCCACACTAATAAAAAGTAGATATCAGTAGCATGCCTCAGACACTCAAAAATATTTTCTTTCCAGGTAACTATTTTGTTTAGATAATGGCCAGTAATTCTGACACTTCTTAAGTACTCCTATTTATCTTTCTCTAGTCCAGTGATTTTTAAAATTTTTAGATATATTTCATAATAAAATGCTACATGAACTCCACATATATAAAGCAAATAAAAGCATATTTCATTAGTCTATTACACATTAAAATAATATATAAATTCAAATTCTTAATAAAGCTAATCAGTAAGCAATCAAGTTAATATATTGGTCATCTTCAATTTGAGTTTCTATAACACATTTGAATGTGCATATTTTATTTTGAATTCAGGTTTTAAAATAGTTTAAAATAAAGTAAAAGATGAGGTTAAAATAGTTTGTGGAACCTGTAAAACATCTTTGAGAAATAAATGTAGTTTGAAAGCCACCATCTATTTCAGTTAGTAAGTTTCTATGAAGCAGAGGTTGTACTGATTTAGCTCCTTTGTCATATGAAAAATTGTCTTTCTAGAGTTCCTTTTAGTGTAGAGTGTTTTGGAGCTATTAACTCACTTATAATATTGTCCTGCTTAGGTAAATGACTCTAAAAGCCATCAATGGTTGTTTTAATAGATGCCCAGTAAGCTATAGTCATAGGTTCTATCATGTTTCCCTTTGAGATATGCATCTTGAAACTTCTACTAATTTGCCAGCATGGAGATTACTGTTTTCAATATTCCATCTCTGTAATCCTGTTAAATGTTAACTTAGAAGAGAGTATATTTGATAGCCTTTGTCAACAAACCCACATATCCATGTTTATATGAAAAACTAGAACTCTGAGTGGTAGGTGTGTATAAGGAAATATTTGAACAACCATTGATAGAATGAAAAAGCAAAACATTAATAGCCTTCTTATTTCAAAATTCTTGGATTCTCCTCTGGCAAGCATGTTAGACAACTAAATATTTGCAATATTTTTTACTCTGTGATTTTTCTCCTAAAAGAAATGATTGCAAAACAATTAATACAATACAATGAAATACATGTGATTTAAGACTGGCTTATGTATTAGAACATCTGGCTTAGAGTCCATTAGCTCTGTGACCTTCATAAATCATTTAATTTCTAACAGCACCCTTCATTTGCATAATCAGATTATTTAAAAATCTGTGAGGTTTAATGGGAATAACATGAGAATTTTTTAAAGTTGCTGATTCCTGGGCTTCATCCTACCCCAAACAAATCAAAATTTCTGGAGCCAAAGCCAGAATTTGGTACTTAATACATCTTTTCCTAGGTATTTCTAGTGTACAGACCAGGTAGGGAATTACCATTCAAGACAGAATCTAGTTGGCCTCTCAAGCCCTCTTCATTAAGTCTCTTCTAATCTTCTTGCTCAGTGTTTCTCAGACTTTAGGGTGCATCAGAATCACCTGGAGAACTTGTTAAATACAGCTGTTTGGCCACAGCTTCACAATTTTGCATATCTAACAAGTTTCCGGATGATGTTGATGCTACTGATTCTTTAAGAATCATCGTTCTAGTCAGCTAACTCAGATCTGTTCCATGAGGTACAACTGGGCATACACACATTACACTTAGAAACACAGAGGTCTTCAGCTTGCAAGTAAGCTTTTGGACCATCTAAACATTTCATTTTAGAGCAGAAGTAATCTGAGACCCAAAGAATTGAAATAATTTACAAGGTCACGGTTAAACACTGTGCAGCTTTTAGAATCACAGTCCACTGACCCCTATTTCTGAACCCTTTCCAATGCTTAGGAGAAGATAAAGGAAGAATTATTTCTCCCTAACTAATTCAGGGACAATAATCTTATTAGTAAATTATTATTAACAAATAATTAGTAAATGGTAGCTCCTATTTATTTTATTTTATTTTTTGAGATTGAGTCTTGCTCCGTCACCCAGGCTCGAGTGCAGTGGCATGAATCTGGGTCATTGCAACCTCTGCCTCCTGGATTTAAGAAGTTCTCCTGCCTTAACCCCCTAACTAGTTGGGACTACCATGCCACCACACCTGGCTAATTTTTGTATTTCTGTAAGATGGGGCTTTGCCTTGTTGGCCAGGTTGGTCTCAAAGTTCTAATCTCAAGTGATCTTTCCACCTTGGCCTACCAAGGGGCTGGGATTACAGGTGTGAGCCACCATGCCCAGCCAGTGGCTGCCATTTAATGAATGCCTATAGGTATCAGACACTGCTTTAGATACTTCATTATAGTTGAAACTAAAACTTATTGAGGTCTTGTTAAGTGCCCAGCACTGCCCTAAGTGGCAGTACATGTATTAATCCATGTAATCTTCCCAATAACTTTGAGGTAAGTAATATTAACATTGCTATCTCAGAAAAGAAGAGCTAAAGCAGGGGAGGTCAAATACCTTGCCCAAAGTCACAGATTCAAACTCCACCGAATGTTCTATTGTCTCCCTTTCTTTTAATCCTCACAACAATCAAAAGATCATTATTATCTCTTCTTTTACAGATCAGAGGACAAGGTCAGAGAATGTACCAATTGCTCTGATAACTTGCTTTCTAATAAAGTAGTGAAGATAGTGGTTGGATCCAGGGTTGACTAACTTCAAAATCCTGGCTTTTCCTACTTGGGCAGCTCCGTAATCCGGGCACATATCCATCAATGTTAGAATCAGGTAGGTTATGCTAATCAGTAAAGCTGAACTTGTCTGCTTATCTTTGGGCCTAAGAACTAGCCTCTTATTTTTCCATTTTCCAGTAGTAATCACACTAAAAAATGGTGTGAACAGAGCATTGTGGATAAGTTATTTTCTTCCTCCTGTTCATTATCTTTACCTATTGAAGCTTTCCCAGAACATCTATCCTACTGTCCAGCTCCTTTGGGCCATGTGTCTGACATAGCTTGAGGGTGAAGTCACGTTGACTTGATGGTTTTGCTTTGCTTCAGAGGTTCTTCTCCTTTCCAAACTAAAATTGGGCCAGAATTATTTACTAACAGTCAGGGGCTTGCTATTTATTAAATGACTACTATATTCTTGGAACTGTGCTAAGAATTACTGAGATAGAAAATATTAGCACCTACTTGTATTGTCTTTACAGTCTTGTTTTCTGGTTGGGAAACAGAAATTAATCAACAAAACACAGTGAGATAATCCATTAAAGAGTCAGGTGTATAGTACAGAAAATAAGTGCCAAAGAATTTGAGAACTGAGAGATGATATAGAAGGCTTCGTGGACATATCTGAAATTGATGAAATAACTGAAATAGATGGCGTCAGTAATTACAAGCTTCGGAAGAGAAAGGATCCATAGAGGGGGAGGGGAAGAAAGGTCATTGAGGAAGGAAAAATGTGAGCACACTGGGAATTGGACTAAGACAAAAGCTTCCATATCACACGGTTTAGGCGTGAAGTAGGCTTTGTTGGGAAACTTACTTGAGCAAAATTATCAACAAAATAGAATGCATGGCTGTATGAAAGATGAAGCTAACAGCAATAACTTAATGTAAGAATACCTTGAGAATGACCCTGCGGTCTAAGAAGAACATCTGATCAGAGTTCTGAGCTAAGGAAACCAGAAGGCAACCTGGAGAATCATTCCTTATCTATGAGGAGCATCTGAACCCTAGACCACCCTGTGGAATGCAGGCCATACAGGGGATTGAGGTCATTTGTTTGGAGTTAAATGAAGTTTGTCAGGTGAACGTTACTAGGGGTGGGGTGCTAAGTGAAAATGCTATATAAACTGCATGATTTTTACAAATGGTAGTGCTTCTACTAACCAGTCTGCTGTCACTGATCCACTCCAAGTAAGTCCCCTCAATAAATTTTGTTTCCTTCACTAGCTTCAGGTCTCTTTGGCCTCTCAAACATGGTGCCCTCCCTACTGAAGTTAATATGGGTCTGGCATGGTAATGGCCCCATATCTTATTGCCATTCTGAGGAGAAGTGTGCTTGATGTATTTATGGTAAATGTTAAGAAGGGTTTCACAAGCAGGAAAAAAACAGTCTGAATTTGGCCAGTCACTTATTTTTGGGAGACAATTTTTTATGCATCGCTTGCATTTTTGGAAATCTTACAAACTGACATATTGACTGGCCTTTGTTTAAACTATCTTTTTAAGGATATTTATATAGCAAACAACCTTAGAAAATACAGTGTCTCCCTCGGGAGCAAAAGGCAGTTTTGATCAAAGCCTTGGAAGGTAAAGACTGTTTCCTTCCACAGCAAAGGGTAAATATACTTATTACCATTATAAAAGATTGGGTTCCCAAAGCTCCAGGTGTCTCTCCTGGAATGCAATCCATTGCACAGGAAGATATCATCTGTCTCTTTCCATATCACCAGGTAGGAATTAAGAATACTAAGGCTCTTAAGGGAACTAGAACAAATATTATTACTCTGAACCTTGACCAGGGCTATTGCTGTGATATATTGTTCTTTGTCTCTAATTTAGTGGTCCCGTGTTTTCTTCCAGAATCCGTGAAAATGCAGCAAGGCAATGTTAGCTTATAAGTAAAGAAAATTTTCAGAGTTAGAGAGATGGGCATCTACACAATCACGAATGCAGTGGCATTCACAGCCATGATGATCAGAATCCAGGCAAATTGTCAGAACATTGGCTGATTACTTGGGAGAGAAAGGGCAGGGCATATTATCTGTGTGAAAGAACAGAGATGGCAGCTGGGTCATCTTATCACTCCTCCCTTCCTACAGCCTTACATAAACCTTAGATCCATTTGAAGATGGCAACAAAAGATCTCAGAGTTTTTGGCCATAGGATTTGGCAGCTATAAGGCAGTTTAGTCTCCTTGGGTAGATTTCCCTGAGAGAGATAAAATCCCATGGGAAAATATAAGTAATGCACTGAGTATGCAGAATGAATTTCAGTGCTGATGAAGTGACCCACTGGAGAATGACAAACTGTCTCAAATAAATTTATATAAATTCTTGTGATCAGCTCCACTGTCCTATAAAATTCTCTTATTCCTTATCTTGGAAGAAGACAAGAATTTATGAGGTTTTACCATAACAATGGAGAGCAAATGCTCAGGATTAAGGCAAACTCCTTCAAAACAAGGTGCTACAGCACAAAAGAATAGACACCGTCGATCAACAGAACAGAATCAGAAGTCCAGAAATAAAGCCTATATTTTGGTCAGTTGATTTTCAACAAGATACCAAGACAATTCACTGAAGAAAAGAATGGCCCTTTCAGCACATCCTGGGACAACTAGTACCCACCTGCAATAATATGGAGTTGGGCCCTTTCCTTACATATTAAGAAAAATTAACTCAAAGTGGTTTATGATTGAAATGTAAGAGCCAGAATTTTGAAACTCTTACAAGGAAATCATGACAGTGAATCTTTGTGACTTTGGGTTTGGCATCCTAGATACGATATCAAAATCAAAAGCAGACAAAAAAGATGAATTAGATTTCATCAAAATTAAAATCTCTTTTTTCTTCAAAGAAGACCATCAAGAAAGTGAAAAAATATACCACATAAAGGGATAAAATATCTGCAAATCACAGATCGGGTAAGGGAATTGCATCTAGAATATATAAATAATAATAAAAGACCAATACTCCACTTGAAAATTGGGCAAAGGATATAGATAGACATATCTCCAAAGAAGATATGTAAGCACATAAATAGGCACATGAAATGATGCTCAATATTAATACTCAAAAAATCCAAATCAAAACCACAATGAGATACCACTTCATAGCCTCTATGACTGCTGTAACAAAAATGACAGCTAATAACAAGGGTCATGAGGACATGGAGGAATTAGAACTTCTATACATCGCTGTTGGTCATGGAAAATCATGCAGCAGATTTGGCAAACAGTTTGGGAGCTCCTTCAAAAGCAAAGCACTGAGTTACCATATGACACAGCAATTCCACACCTAGCTGTATGTCTTAGTCTGTTCATGTTGCTACAACAAATGTGACAGGTTGAGTAATCTATAAAGAATATAAATTTATTTCTTACAGTTCTGGAGTCTGGAAAGTCCAAGATTAAGGCACTAGCATTTGGGTGTCTGATGAGGGCACCCAAATGTATATGTAATCTATAAATAATCTATAAACAATAAAAATTTATCTATAAATAATATAAGTAATCTATATTCTGTAAAGTAATCTATAAAGAATATACATTTATTTCTTACAGTTCTGGAGTCTGGAAAGTCCAAGATTAAGGCACTAGCATTTGGGTGTCTGGTGAGGGCTGTTCTGTTTTCAAGATGGTGCTTTGTTGCTGCATCCTTGCAAGCCAGAGGGGCAAGTGGGACGGGGTGTATCCTCACATGGTGGAAGAAACAGTGGAGCAAAAGATCAAATGCTGTTTCCTCACATGGTGGAAGGGAAAAAGGGACAAAAAGGGGCTGGACGCTGTGTGAAGTCTCCTGACCTTAGTCCCTTTTATAAGGGTTCTACCTCCATCATTTAGTTATCTTCTAAAGGCCTCACTGTTTAATACTATCACATTGGCGATTAAGTTTCAACATATGAATTTTTGGGAACATTCAGATTATAGCAATACCCAAAAGAATGGGAAAACACATGTCCACACAAAACATATACATGAATGTTTATAGCAGAGTGATTCATAATGGCTAAAAACTAGAAACTACTAGAATGTCCATCATTTGATGACTGGATAAACAAAGTATGGTATTCATATAACAGAACATTTGGCCATAAAAAGGAATGAAGTACTGATGTAATATAACATAGATGAATCTAGCCAGGGGATGGCAGGGAGTGAGGAACTGGGAGTTACTTATAACAAGTACATGGTTTCTCTTTGGGGCGATGGAAATGTTCTGGAATTTGATAGTAGTGATAGATGTACAACATTCTGAATGCACTAAAAACCACTGAGTCATACACTTTGAAATGGCAGATTTTATGTTGTGCGAATTATAGCTTGACAATAAAACTTACAAAAAATACATGATAAACCTTGAAATCATTATGCTAAGTGAAAGGAACCAGACTCAAAATGCTGTATACAGTGTACATCTGTTTCTATGAAATATCTGGAATAGGCAAATCCATAGAGACAGAAAACAAACAGTGATTACCAGGGGCTGGGGGTGTGGATAAATCGGTAGTGACTGATAATTTGTAGGAAGATTCTTCTGAGGGGTGAAAAAAATGTTTTAAATTTGAGCGTGGTGATGGTTGCACAACTCTGAATATATGAAAAAGCATTGAATTATAGACTAAAAGATCAGTTATATTGCATGTTAATTATATCTCAATAAAACCGTTACAGAAGGACAATTACATCTATGTAAGAAGTTGAAAATTATGCGTACTCATAGATAATGGCATTGTTTAATAAATCTGTACATCTTATCTACCAATAAAAAATGAAAAGTGTAAGTACTGTGCAAGTTAAGTTCAAGTTCACCCAAACATGGCAATCCTATGTGTTCTACCTAGAAAGTAATGTAGGGACCCCAAAGGTATAGTTTCCTGCTGAGTCAAAGGGTTCCCACAGCTAAAATAGGCTTTGGATGAATTAAGATACACTGGAATTTCATTTGGTTGAGCCACAAATAGCCACCATATTGCTAAAAACTGAAACTAAACATCCTTGCAGTTGGTGCCACTAAATCTGTCCCTCCCCCTTTTTTCCAACCTCAGCTTCTTTAAGGAAAAGATGATTTGAGGTAGGACTGAGGTCTCCCTGTCCCCAAGGAGTACCAAAGGCTGTATGCTTACCAGTCTGAGTATGCTGGGGAACTTCTGGGCAGGGAAGGACTTAAGCTTGAATGATTCTGTTAAATACAAGCATGCAAGTCACCACCTTACCAAACCCTGTGGAGAGAGAGGGGGCCTGAATTCAACTTACAGGTTTTGAGCAAGGTTTGTGGGAAAGAAAAACTGACATGACCTTGTTGGGAAAGCCTTTTGGGCCAATTCAATGTACTGCTGTTACTGTTTCTACACCTGAATGTGTAAGAGGAATTGATATCATACATGCTTTTACTTCTCTGTCCTACAAATACCAGAGGGGAATATTCCAATTAGGAAGAGTTACAGGTAGAGTGAGGTACTGGTGCCTTTGGGGTCCCTTAACTCTCAAGTCCACTTTGAACTATAGGTCTATATGAGTTACAATTTTGTCAAAGCCTCTGGCAAAGGGAGCCAGTGTCAGTCTTGAGGTGCTTTTTGGGAGTTTGGACTCATTGACTACCTTTTGGAAAGCAGCTATGAGCTTACTATTGGGCTCTTGTAGAAACTGAACCCTTAACTTACAGAGGTTTTGATATTCTATAGACTGGTATTTCTAGGGTGGATCAATTTACACTTACTGAGTGACAAGGTAAGAGGGGCACAAAATTTACCTTTCCATTGAAAATGTTATATTCAAGAATGTAAAGGGATCAGCCCCAGTAGTTTTACATAGAAAAGTGACAGGTGTTTCATTTGGAGGAAGCTTCCCCTTCCCCTACTCCACTGCCTATAGGAAAGCCACTGGCTCAACAAGGCCCTCAATTCACAGAGGTTTTCCAAATGCTTGGGCCTCATTAACTGATGATTTAGTGATGCTGAAACCTGATGATGTCTACCGTCACCACTCAGTGGACAGAATAAAAGATTGTGCTTACAGCTGTAGCCAATATGCACCTTCATGAACTTGGTAATATTCTTATTGACTTTTCAGCTATTTCCAGCCTGCTCCTTGAAAAACCAGAGACTGGCAGATTAAAGATGCTCTTTGGAGAATATTAAAACGGTGCTTAGGATTGAACCGTCTGTGTCACTGAGGCAGATGTCCATGGGAAGGGCCTGTTCTGTGATGAGACAGAGTGTGATGAAGCTGCTAGTGGAACGTGCGCTACAGAGACTGGCCTATGGCTGCCTGGGTCCATCATCAGACAGGACATGGCCTGTCTGATAGACATCAACTATCATAGACTGGGCACAAAGGGCTCTATATTGCTGATGTTAGCCCAGCCAGTTGACGCTGGATACACCATGATGGCCTTAGAAACAAACCATGTTTTCAGCTTTCCAGAACATTTTCAGAGAAAACATGATGCAGCAGTTTACATTTTACTACAGCAACCACTCAACAACAGGCTGAGAGTCAACGTAGTTGATAAACCTTCCATGTTCCTTATCATCTGCAGGCATCTGGTATCATTGAGCTTGGAATAGTCTCTAAAAATCAGCTCAAGAAGATTTCTGACTCTCTCTTACCTGCTCCAAACCCTAGTAAGTCAGTGTGGTCACTGAATGCAGGTCTGCCCAGAGAGGAATCATATTCTCTCAGCTGGGTAGTGACCAGGATGAAGGGAATAGGGTTTATAAAGATCTATTTTTAAACCTTGGGATTCCTCCCCCATCATTCTTGTATATGGTGTTTTTTCCTTTTCTCTGAAGACAACACTATACCAACCCAGTTGACATGTCCTCTGAATGATAGTGCAGCCAAGAAGGGACATAGGGGAGTCAAACTTGGTCCTTGAATTCTGTTGTTTGATCAACAGAGTTCAAGATCATAAAAATAATAACGTCTTGGTTGGGTATACTGCTTGCAGTCTTCCTGTAGAGGCCCATGTGGTACAAAGTTGGAGGCTATAATTGGTCTCTGAAAGGTTTATACAAATTCTTTTTTTTTTTCTTTCTTGCACTGAGCTCTTCTAGATAAAAGTTCTGAGGGTGCTTAAGAGACAGGCCACAATTTGTGGCAATGGGATAAAAACAACCATCTCAGCAGATGGGGAGACAATACCTTAGGACCTGGGAACTGTGGTCGGGGGATGGTGGTTTCTCCAAAAATATGGTGACTTGTATCTTACAGGTGATGTAAGAGACCTTCAAGTGCTTAAAGAAATGGCAATAGTATAAATGTAGCCCTCAGATGACTCCAAGCTCTGTCCGAATAAGTCCATCCATATATATTTGTAGGAACTTCTTGGAGAGATAACTGACTCGTTATTGATGCTCACCCCATAGACAGTTATCCATATGATGGACAGTTGTCCACACAATAAGTATCATTTAAAAGTTGGTACAAGCTTTGTCCCTCACATTGGCTGAAGTCATCCGCAACACCAGCTTTCCATAGAAGGCAATCTATTTAACCCCAGTTCACTAGAAAGAGTTGTTGTGAATGAAAATATTGCCCTAGATTTTCTCCTTATTGAAAAAGGCACAGGGTCTGTATAAATGCTAATATATCCTGTTGTACCTGCATTAGTGTCTCAGGTGAAGTGAGAAAAGTCAACACAGAAACCTAGAGAAAGACACTTGATTTCTGAAGTAGATCCTGAGGGTATATGTGGTTTGTTTAGCTGGATCATGGAACCAGGGATGGATGGTCAGGTTACTACTGCAGGTTAGCTGCCTCTTGAGGCTTGGAGTTGTATTGGTGGTAGCCTTTATTGAATACTGCATGAGACTAATTGAGTGGATTTGGTCCTAACCTCTGCTGGTGAAATTAATCAGAGTAAGCATTGGAGTGGCATACTCATGGGAAAACTTGCCAGAAACAGAATGACATAGAGATGAGTGGTGTGGGCCAATTTTCCATGGTATCTTGCATTTCTGTGCAGCTTGTGAAGCAAGAAATTGCTTGCCCTTTTTGTTCTAGATTTGCATAGCAAATATCCTTAGAAGGTAGAGAGTGTTTCCCTCCACAGCAAAGGGCAGATATACCTATAGCCTGGAAAGCTAGAGATACTATCTTCCTCTGGAGCAAAGAGCAGGCATGCTTTCTGACCCTTACAAAGGATTCCAGTTCCACAAACTCAGGCTTCCTTTCTTGGATGTGATGGTTTGATATGATCCTCTTTGTGTTGCTAGATTGAGTAATCAGCATAAATGGTAATACTCTGTCATGTGCTGTTGCTGTGAGTAATGTGTTCTGCATGTGATGGTTTGATACAGCCCTCTGTGTTGCTAGATGGGGGAATCAGTATAAATGCTAATACTCTGACACAGGCTGTTGCTGTGAATAATGTGGTTTTTGTGTGTGTCTGACATAGGAGTCTTGTGTATTTTATCAGCATCCATGAAACTGGCAGGCTCACTTGTTATCTTGTGAACAGAGAAAAATTTCACAGTTCTTGATACTGTTCAGGGAAGTTATGTGTGCCTTTACTAGAAATAAAACTGCTTATACTAAAGACCATATAAGCTACTGAGACCTTAGCAGGTATTTCTGGGGTTGGAGGAAAAGGAGCTTTTGGAGCAATGTAGAGTAAATTCATAAGGAAAACAGAAAGTCCACCTTCTATTTCAGGCTGGCAATAACCAACATTAGGTGACAACAGGGCGCTTGTGAAGATCCTTATGTCACAAATAGTATGATGAAAGCAGTTTGTTAGGCACATTAATCTGATACTGTCTTATAAAATGGACTATGAATCAATGAAATTAATTCAAGTCAGCTAACATATTGAACACTAGGTACAAAGCCAGTATACTGGGTTCTGCAGATGATACAGAGATGAATAAAATGAGAAATGGAAAAACTGATAATTTGGTTGGAAAAAACCGCATAAAATCATGTTACTTGTTTGAATAATGTAAGCGAAATAAATTGTGTAAATGCTCTATAAAGTGGTGAAAATAATAAGGGATTAGAAATTTTGGAGAAAGAGGAAGGAACTTAGGAGAATTTGCATTGTTTTAGCAAGGCTTTAGATAAGTGAGTTTCATATTTGAGTTAGTCTGCAAGTTTCTAATGGAAATGTCATGAGTGGACTGCTCCTTAAAGAAGAACAGAGCAGGGATCTGAGAAAAAAATAATTGTCAAATATCACCAAGGCTTTGTGGCAGTGAACTAGATTTACCCACCTCAGGTTTTAGGGTTGGGATCACTCATCTTTCACTGAGGAAAACATGACTGAAGAAAGAGAGCAAAAGATGGATTTAAGGAAAAGAAGAGATAAGTAAAGAAAAGTATTCTTCATTTTCTTATGTTGTATCTTCTGTGCTCAAAATTAAGAGAGACTCAAACATTAGATTGCTGCTTACATGTCTGTGGTTGTTTATAGCAACAAAAAGTTATCTCAGAATAATTCTTTCACTAGCAGATGCCATCATGGCTTTCTCTGCAAGCACTTGTACACATGGGATATGCAAAGTAAGCCTGTAATAAAGTAATTCTTTAAACAAGTTTATATTTTTTGATGGGGTTGGAAGATATGAACAGACACTCCTCAAAAGGAGATATTTATGCAGCTAACAAACATATGAAAAAAATTCTCATCATCACTAGTCATTATAGAAATGCAAATCAAAACCACATTGAGATACTATCTCATACCAGTTAGAATGACCATCATTAAAAAGTCAGGAGACAACAGATGCTAGACAGGATGTGGAGAAATAGGAATGCTTTTACACTGTTTTTGGTTAGTGTAAATTAGTTCAACTACTGTGGAAGACAGTGTGGTAATTCCTCAAGGATCTAGAACTAGAAATAACATTTGACCCAGCAATCCCATTACTGGGCATATACCCAAAGAACTATAAATCATTCTATTATAAATACACAAGTACATGTATGTTTACTGTAGCATTGTTCACAATAGCAAATACTTGAACCAACCCAAATGCCCATCAGTGACAGACTGGATAAAGAAAATGTGTTACATATATACCATGGAATACTATGCAGCCATAAAAAAGGATAGGCTCATGTCCTTTGCAGGGACATGGATTAAGCTAGAAACCATCATTCTCAGCAAACTAACACAAGAACAGAAAACCAAAGACTGCATGTTCTCACTCATAGGTGAGAGTTGAACAATAAGAACACATGGACACAAGGAGGGGAACATCACACACTGGGGCTTGTCAGGGGCTGGGGGTTAGGGGAGGGAGAGCATTAGGAGAAATACCTAATGTAGATGATGGGGCAATGGATGCAGCCAACCACCATGGCACGTGCATACCTATGTAACAAACCTGCATGTTCTGCACATGTACTCCAGAACTTAAAGTAAAATAAAAAAGTTCATTTTTTTAAATAAAACACTTGATGAGGGAACTTTATCTGCTATCAACCTTTAAACTCACAATTTGCAGTTTTATTCTAGCAATGAACTCCTTTGGGACCACTTACAGGGTGATTATAAGGATCAACCAAAGTTATTATATGGGAAATCAACTTGGTTAACAATAAAATGGTATATGAATTTAAAAATGTATTGCTTATGCACCCTAAGTCTTGCTCCAGAAAGATGTGAAGACCTATTATTTATACTTCTATTAGTACTGGTCATCTACCTTTTGGGTGGGAGTGAAACAACTCAAAATACTATCTTTAAACATTGATTCTGACTGCACTTTCTCCCCAGTTCTCATACCAGAAAACTTCTGACTTTGGAGAGCAGGTGTGCCTTTAGAAAGACAAAAAATAGATACAAACTCTGTATATACATAAACTACACATAACTACTTCTTTGGTAACACATTTCCATCTCTGTAGCTACAAAAAATGAAAATTTGCCAGGCTCAGTGGCTCATGCCTGTAATCCCAGCACTTTGGGAGCCCAAGGCAGTTAGATCACAGGGTCAGGAGATTGAGACCATCCTGGCCAACATGGTGAAACCCTGACTCTACTAAAAATACAAACATTAGGTGTGCATGGGAGTGTGCACCTGTAATCCTGGGTACTCGGGAGGCTGAGGCAGGAGAATCGCTTGAACCCGGGAGGCAGAGGTTGCAGTGAGCCAAGATAGCACCACTACACTCCAGCCTGGGTGACACAGTGAGACTCCATCTAAAAAAAATAAATAAATAAACAAAAAAAAAAATAGAAAAGAAAAACATGAAAATTATCTTCACAACTAACCATTGTTGAAATTATTGTACATTCTTCAAGTATTTTTTTCTAAGGATCATGCACATTGTTTGAGAGCCTGTTTTTCTTCTATCTTTATATAACAATTTATTAAGAACATTTTTTCATGTTCATAAAATTCCTCAGAATCATACTTTTAAAATTAGAAATTAATGCATAGTAGTTCCATTTGGAGGTAGCATCTTTGATTTACTTACTGTTATTTGTTTAGGTAGTTTAAAATTTTTCACTTAATGAATTAAACATATACCTGCCACATGGTATGGCCATTCTGCTGCTTAGATGTTCACCAAAGACAAAGGAAACATCTTCCCATACAAAATCTTGTATATGAATATTCATAGAAGATTTATTTGCAATACCCCAAGCTGAAAATGACCCCAATGTCTATCAGCAGGTGAACAGATAAAATGAAATGTAGTACATCCTTACAATGCAATATTACTCAGCAATAAAAAGGAACAAACTACAAATACATATTTCATAGATTGCTCTCAAAATCACAGACTATAAGAGTCCATACACAACAACATGCGCTACATGATTTCATTTGCATATAATTCTATAAAAACTACAGTGGTAGTGGTTACCTATAGGCAAGAAGGGAAGGAGGAATGTATTCCAAAGGGCCATGAAATAACTTTTGACAGAATGGAAATGTTCAGTATCTTGATTTTTCTGATTGTTTCATGAGTAGAAACTTAAATTAAAATTCATTTAATTTGGAATGAAATGTGTTTATATGTAATGATTAACTGAATTCATAAATCTATTTTTACAGCACTTGGCTTTATTGAATATATTTCTAGAGGCAATATTACTGGAGAAAATGGTATGAACTTTGTAGGGCTTTTGGTACATATTATAAAGCTGGCCTTCAATAGGTTTTAATATTTAGAATCTCACTAGCAATGTAAGCGTAAACTTGTTTTCTGGTAATTGGGAAGCTACTTGTATTTGTGTATCATTTTATACCCAGATGAGTTAAACTCACTTTGTAACTTTTGTAATTTCTTTCTGGATAAATTAGTAGGCAGAGCAGAACCAATTCATTCCTAATTGGGCAATGCTTGGCTCTAGAAATTAGCATTAGAGAATCAAAGACAAAAGAAATGATTCATGTGCAGAACTGTCTGTTATTCAACACTGGTCTAGACACACCCAATAGAATCTTCTACGAGTTATCTAGGTTGTTACTGAACTCAAACTGTCCAATCTCATGGAATTTGAACACATTCCCACAGCCCAGGAAGTTGGCCATGGAGATCAAGACAGGAATTTCATTTGTACTCAGTCATATGAGTCTGAGAATCAGAATCTGAGCTAACAGCCCAGCAGATACCCACAGCCCATGAAATCCTACCTGGCCATCCCTATTGCTGACCTCTCTAACCTTTAAACACTCATAACCCAGGGTTCTACAGCAGCCATTGGAGTTTCTGTTCCTGCAGAAGACACTTGTTAAAAATAACAGTCTGCATAATTTAGTGGAAGAAGCTTAGGTTTTGGAGTTGGTTTCAAACATGTCTTTGTACTAGTCATTTTTCTGAGGCTAATTCAGGCAATAACATTTATCTTGAAAGGTAATTGTGGTGATTAAATGTGATGATATATGTAAAAATTTTCCACAATGCTTGGAACAATGTTAGGTAAACATTATCTCTCTTCCTGATTAAAAAATCAAGTGAATATGTGTAAGTCTTGTCTTCTAAAATAGAATGTTACTGTATCTTATACTTATTCAACCTGTATTTAGAAAAAAAAAATGACACCTATGCAAATGTTTTGTAAAGTGTAGAGTGCTATCTGTATTTAAAACACTACTTTTATCTTTCCTTTTGCACCCTGGAACACATGGATCAAAGTTATCTCCTCAGAAACAAACAGAAAGCCTGTAGTAGACATCAAGTTCCCAAAATGTTAATGCCAGAATACCGAACTACTACATTAAAAAAAAAAAAAAAAAAAGAAAAAGAAAAAGAAAAAACTGGTTGGGCACAGTGGCTCACACCTGTAATCCCAGCATTTTGAGAGTCCGAGGCAGGTGGCTCACAAGGTCTGGAATTCGAGACCAGCCTGCCCAACATGATAAAACCCCGCCTCTACCAAAACTACAAAATTAGCCACGCATGGTGGCTCATGCCTGTATTCCCAGGTACTCGCAAGGCTAAGGCGGGAGAATCACTTGAACCCAGGAGGCAGAGGTTGCGGTGCGCTGAGATCATACCACTGCACTCCGGCCTGAATGACAGAGCGACTCTGTCTCGAAAAAAAAAAAAAAGAAAGAAAGAAAGAAGAAAGAGAGAGAGAGAGGAAGGAAGGAAGGAAGGAAGGAAGGAAGGAAGGAAGGAAGGAAGGAAGGAAGGAAGGAAGGAAGGAAGGAGGGAGGGAGGGAGGGAGGGAGGGAGGGAGGGAAGGAGGGAAGAAGAAAGGAAGGAGGGAAGGAAGGAAGGGAGGGAGGGAGGGAGGGAGGGAAAGAAAGGCCCTGGGCTAACTATATCCACTGAATAATTACGGTGTTTGCTAGTTCCTGCTGTTGGCAGTGGTTTAGACTCACTGTGAAAAACCTGGAATGGAGCCAGGCAATTTTATTTAAGGAAGGAAGGTTGTTGGATGAAATTTATTCACAAAAGCAGTAACGGCTACAGTTTCTAACAAAAGGGAGACTTGAAGAAAACCAGGCTTGCAGAAAAAGCCTTTTCTTACCCTTGATAACGAGGTCTATGTTGATAGCGACTGAATTTGAAACAGCTGACCTGCTGTTAACAAAATGCTCACATGGACTGCAAAGCTGGGAAGGAAAACAGATAGCTTTGTTTCCTAAGGGGCAATGAACATGCCGACACGCTATCTTCAAACCTTATGACAGCTTGGGAAACCTCTGATGTTACCTTGTATTTTTGGAAAGTGAGAAGCCAAAGAGAAAGAAAGAAAATAAAAAAAAGAAAGGAAAGAAAAAAATTCTGGGAAACCATCCAAGTTTTAAAAACATCTTTTTTTCATGGCCTTCCTGCTGTGACTTCAACTCTCTGCAAAGAAGGCCAATCAATAGTTATTTTTAGATATTTAACATACCATGAGATTGGTAATTAACCAAGGCAGTGCTTCTGAGAATAATTTGCATCTATAGAATATGATGGTAACATTTGCATGAAGGCGCTTCCCTCCACTTAAGAAAATGTTTGTTAGATCATTATGAACTGTAATCCCAGTCAGCCACGTGTAAAGTTTGTGATTATTTGACTTGCTGTAAATTGCATTCTTACCTTGTGTCCAGCCCAATGTGACAGAATGAAACATAAAGGACCAGAAAACCTGAGCAAGTGGACTAGCTAACAGCAGGTGTTAGGCAGCACCAAATCACTGCTCTTTTAAAAATATTCTGTTGTAAAATAAAGAAAAAAGATGAAGTAGAACAAAAAAAGAATGAGAAATACATAAGCAAAAATGAGATAATAGTTGGTAAGCTGTGCTGATAAAAGGTGAGAGAAAAATAAGATAATGTTATGGGCCATTACATGTAGAAACAGAATACAAAAGAAGGAGCTCTCCAGCAAGTAAATCATTCTTATTTTATTCTAAACAAGCATATAGGAAATAGCAAAGATGATTATCTCATGTTTAATAAGCAGCAAGCTGATTTTTTTTGTTTCCATTTTCTTTGAAGATGCAATTTTTAAAAATAGCTGTTTTCCTTTTTTTTCCTGAGAGTGGGAGGTAGATTCTCCACATTCTCTGCTGAAGTCACCCCATTTTCTTGTAATTGCAAGATCTGCTTCAGAGGCACGAAATCTATGGAAGAGGGATGCCAGGACATTAGCACATTGTGAACATCTGACCCCTAGTTGGGGGAAATGATGAAAAATTAATGGGTGCAGATGTGCCCATCCTGCAGTGGACAGATGTTCACTTTACACACCATTTAGAATTCCCTGGTGTGTTTGACTATAGGATGATGAACACAACAGCTAAATGATATGAGGAGCAGCAAAAGTGCTAGAAAAAATACAGGTTTATGCTTGAGCATGGCAACAGTGTTCTCCATCAACCAGTACTGGGATAACTGAGAACCTTCTGTTTAGGACGGGACAGATGTCACACTGAAACTGACTGGGAATATCCTAACTCATGTGCTGGTCTCCTCAGAAAATGAGTCACTTTTAAATGTTTAGGTAGAGTCTAGGGCAGGTGAAGGTTATTTGTTTAATTTGGTGACCACTGGCCACCATCCACTGACATTTGTCAAATGAGTGTTGTGGTCAGAGTAGGCTGTACTTCTGGTACCATACTCCCTGGATTTTGTTTTCAAAATATGTAGCTATTGTGTAATATTCTTTCCAATAAACATGTAATCAAGTATGTTTTTTCTTGTATAACCTTTCACATTTATAACTTCCAAGCAGAAAATAATCTTCTGTGACAATGTTCGTATCCAATTTTTTTAAACCCAACCCCACAAAGGTTTTAAAATAAGGTAAAACACCAAAGATCTTTCTCATTCAATGAGTATTTGGTGAATATTTACTACATGCCAAGGAATGTATTGAGGATAATATCTTAACATGTATTATATAACATCTAATATAGAATGCATACATCATATATACAATATAATTACATGTTATTATCTAAACTTATATTTGGTGCATTTCGTATATGTAGCTACTTAAATTCTATGTGGAGGGTGTTTGTGCATTGCCCAGTTGTTCAGTCCTCAGTTATATGGCAAAATCTGTGCAACTATGTGTAAAGTGTGCTGAAAGGGACACTTGGACAATAATTGCAATAATATTTCAGAAAAAAGGAGATTAATATTGCCTAAAACAAAAAAGAATAACTTTGTGGAAGAGAAACAATAGAGGGAAGATAAGATAGTGAGAGAAATGAATAGTCTGTGTTGAGACAGAGCCTGAAAAACCTCTGTAATTAAGAATAGCCTCATGGCTGTTTCGGAGTCAGGGAAACATAGTAGCTTAGATAATGAGAGGCCATTGGCCATTTCTAAATAGTTAAGCAAAATGATAAACCAGTTTTAAGGAATCACTTCCCCAACTCAAACTTCATGTCAAAAGAGCCATCAGATTAAATGAAGCACGGGGAATAACTCTATTAGAGGCAGCCTTGGACATGATGGTATCCTCACATGAAGTAGTCATTTGAGTTCATCTCTAGGTTGCTGAGCCATGAACCAAGAGTTTAAATCATGAACTATACGTCCTCACTTTGTCCACATGGGGCTCTTTCATACAGCAAGAATATTCGAGATGTCCCAGAAGAAGTCACTTTGGAAAAACCAAAGTATGAAAATAGCATCTATGTTCAAAAGTTAAATTAAAAAAATAAATATATCTGTCTGAAGAAAAGAAGGCTTGCTGATGAGAAAGTAGTTTCTTTAGGTTCGCTACTAAAACTGAAAAAAGAGGATAGATGCTTAAGTCAAACAATGGAGGAAGTAAGATCGAAGTCAATGTGTCATTACAATAGATGAGAACCCCAGAACATTCTAAAAGAACAATATTTGAAGTCCACTTCCTTTGAAATAGGACAGATATCCCTCTAACTAAATGAAGTTTATTCATTTTCTCTAAAGACAGAGAAAATGAACGAATGAATGAATGACTGTTTGGAGCTTTCCTGAAGAAATGGAATCTTAGAAGACTAAGGAACAAAGACATTCAGTAAAGCCCACATTACATTTCTCAGATCACATAATCTAAATATTTCTGCCCCCTTATTCCTCCTACTGATGTATCATAACATCCTCAGGTACTTCTTTCACAGCCATTATAGATAATTTGTACCTTTTTTTTTTACTAGTATAAGCTTCTTCCCAAACAAGAAGGCATGATCCTGAGCGCAGGGGAATGGCCATTACCTCCCCAACATATAATTTCTGTTTTGTACATAGTAGATGCACACTAAGTACTTACGGAAAACAGCACCACACATGTCTTTGCTTAAGTGATGAGGGAAAGGAAGTAGGATGGAATGAGAATATAGGATTCTCTCTTCAGAAAAGCCTCACTGAAATTACTTCAATTTTCTGCTGCCTTTTGTAGTAACATGGAGGGCAGAGTAGCAGCCAATATTCCTCTGATTGAAAACTCAGATGCCGTGTAGGTAGGCTGGCTCTTTCTAAGTTTCTTGACAATCATTAGGTGTCTCCTGGTCTGATCCTTTCTGCTTGAGGAGTTGACCTCCTTTCCTGAAATTATTATTTTTTTCTCTTCTATTATGCTTATCTGATGTGGCGCTTATACTTTAATGCCTTAGAAATAAAATGGTCTCTGTCAGTCTGCACATCTCATGCCTGGAAAAAGTTTTACTGCTTCATAAAATCCTGTAATGCCCCAGTGCTGACAAAAGATCTATCACTCTATCAGTGTGTCTTTATGGGCTCTGTGTACATTTTTTTTTTTTTTTTTTTGCAATGCAAGGTTGGTTCCTGAAGCAAAAAAGGGACAGAGATAAATGGACTTTTGTATGCTAACAAATGTCAAGAATCCAGCTCAGTTTATGCTGAGGTGGTATTAAACAGCTGAAGCAAATTGTAGAATATTTCACAGGCAATAGCATTAAGCACTAGGAAGGAACTGTAATATAAGATTTCCTCTTTATCAGTGATTACAGAAATATAATTATTTTGTTCACTGGTTTGGGTTGGAGAATCTTCATAGTTGCTGTTTCTCAATTTTTTTCCCTCCTGACAGATGCTTAGAGGCCCAATGCCTGATGAGTCAGTGGGCAGGGGACATTGAACATGACCTGATTCTGCCACCTCTTTTACACCAAACAACTCTGTGTGGCCTACAAAATCTTTTAAAGGCACCTTTTCAGGGTGTAAGCTGAAGGATGATATGTCAGATTTCAGGCATGAAATTTATCTCTCTAATCTGTTTTAGGACCACGTTAGCCACAAGCTGAAGATTTTTGTCAAGGATGTGTTTACGTAAGCATGTGTGTGTATGAGTATGCAAACAGGAATATGTATGCACTGGGGATGTCTGTATGTCTGTATGTGTGCAGGTGTGTGACTCGAGTAGCCTGGTGAAAAGGCATCTTATTCATAGTATGGGAGGTCTCAAGTTGCTGCTTCTCTCTGAGAAGCTGCTGAATCACTGCCTGTAATGACTGTGAGTGTGGCAGCAATTCAGTCTCCTATCATCCCAGGCATCTGCAGGGAGAATAAGAAAACCATTACCTGTCGTGTGGCCAGGAAAGTGGGAATAGCTTGATTACTTGTTGGTGGTACTCATAGCGAATAAGCATGTAACTGCCACTTCACTCCCTATCTCTCTATGATGGTACCTGGAAACCTTACTTTCAGAAGCTTTCAGGAAGTAAATGAGCATCTGTTTCTGCACTGCTGAACAATTTGTGGTGTTCTGTTCAGAAAGTATTTACTAAATAGTTAATGCTCTGTGCTTTGATAACAGCGATGATGAATAAACATATAACACTAGTAACAAAAAAAAAATGGGAGTGGGTGCGGGACTACTTGGATAATTTTAGCCAAATAATGCAAATAACACAGAAAGCTGGCACATAGTAACCAGGCAGCTCCTCCAAGGATGTTCCCTTGAAATCGGATCCATCCCACAAACTTTGCTTCTCTATCGCTTGCCAGTGTGCACTGAGCAAATGCATAAGGCACCCCCTCCTTTACCTGTTCTCCTAGGGGCACAGGATCAAAAACTAAAGCATAAAACACAAACACAAGCCACAAAAGAATTTATTCCTGACCCCCAAAGATGTGATTTTTAAAAAGGAAAGAGAAGTAATGGTCTGTTAGTATTGATAAAAATTGTGTGTAGTGGGAGGAAAGTAGAAAAAATGTTATCTTATGTGCTTTCCAGGGTTATTGTATCAAGAAAGAGAATATGTGTACGTGAACTTTGTAAAGTGGATTGCACGTTGCCAGGTAGTTATTATGTGTTAGGTGTGAGGAGCGCAGACAAATGACAGATAGGAAGCTGACTCAGGTATAAGTGATGCTTGCAGAAAGAGTGCTGAAGAGGAACATCTCCTGATTGGGAGCATGTACATTGCCTGCCTAATCTTGATGTTCTCTGCCCCATGCTCCTCCTACTTGCAAAGCACCAAGTACTGACCACCACAAACTGGGACCCAATAAAAGCTAAGGTTTATGATTCTTTTTAATATTATTAGCATTGAAATTCTAATTATTACCCTGTAATCTCTGAAAAGCAGTATCAGACCCCCAGCTGAAGTCGCTCCAAGAGGTGACACAACAAACGACTTTAGAATGAAGGCATTCATTTACAAGCAATCCAACAATGAGTGATGCTGAAAACCAAAAAGCACATATTGCAGTCTTTATACCAGCCTATTTGGGTGTGGGGAGGGCTTTTCTGCTCCTGCATTAATGAGCTCCATTCTGGTTGCTATGTGTCAAGGAAGATATGACACAGCTGGAGTGTCAGTCCTTGCCTGAGGACCAGCTGTCAGAAGGATCAAAAATCTGCTGTCTTGAGCATGAGTCAATAATTGCTGAGACTGACATCCTGTTATAATAGGGTCTAATTAATCTGCTGCCTGGGTAGGTCCTCCCAAGAATGGCTCTTCCCTCTAATCCTGTGGGGAGAATACAGTCTCCATGCCTACATTTCTGTCCCGGCTTCTGGTCTGTTCACTGGCCTCTTTGAGTGGTGGGAGCCTAGCTCAGTTCTGTGACTTGAGTCCTCTCCCTCTCTGCAGAGGATAGACACAGCTAACAGTGCCATCAGCTCAACTGGGGGCCCAGCTTCATTCGAAAATTTCTCCAGATGGTCCTGTTCTGGATTCCATTTTTCCCCACTTAGATTTACAATGAGCAAGTACTGGAAAATGTGTTGTTGAAAAGCTAGTAGAGAATGTTCTACTTCTTCAAATGTGGAGGTTCGAATTTTTATTTTCTGCATAACTAAAAGGCTCATTTGTTATAGAGTTCCCCCAATCAAAGACTTCGCTAGAATAGTTATGATTAAGAATTCCCATCCTAAAGCAGAGGCAGAAAATTGTTATCTGGGGGAGATCATGTATGTTCTTTTGGGAGAGGCTTCTTCTTTTTTTTTTTTTTTTTAATAAGATGGAGTCTCACTCTATCTCAGGCTGGACTACAGTGGCCCGATCTTGGCTCACTGCAACCTCCGCCTCCTAGGTTCAAGCGATTCTCCTGCCTCAGCCTCCCGAGTAGCTGGGATTACAGGTGTGCACCACCACACCTAGCGAATTTTTGTATCTTTAGTAGAGATGGAGTTTCACCATGTTGGTCAGGCAGATCTCAAACTCCTGACCTCATGATCCACCTGCCTTGGCCTCCCAAAGTGCTAGGATTACAGGTGTGAGCCACTGCACAGCCTGGGAGAGGCTTCTTAATGTAAGCTGAAGGATGAGGAGGAAAATGGACACAACTCCACTTCTCTGTTTGGTCCACTGAATTGGATTGGGAGCTCTATGACTGAGTGAGGAGGTCTCTTAATTGTGAAACTATTTATGAGAAAAATCTGTGGGTCTCTATTCTTAAGTAAAGCTCCTTTGGTAGACAACAAACATGACACAGTTTTAGTAAGAACGTTGCTCTCTCTGCTTCGGTGCAGAACTCAGGTATCCTTTGGTTCCCTGAGAAATGGCAGCTTTGGGTTGGACCAGCTGAGACTGCACCCCTGTCTCAGTTATTGAAGTCTCCTGACAGTCACTCTGAGAAGTGGGGTAGGGGAGACTTCATGAGAGGTAACAAGTGGGACCAATGTAGAATAAGATGTATGTAATGTGGTGTTTGTAGTCGAATGATTGGTCTTTGGGCACATGGGAGGTACCACTTAAGGAACGACTGGGAAAATTGAAGAGGGTAAATATCATGCTATTTTGATGCTATGGGGCCAAGAGAACTTGACTTGCACCTAAGGCCACAATTCTGCCACCTGTTTGATGAAGATAGATTGTTCCTGTTTGGTGAATCTTGCTACTCATTAGATATGGGCATTTAGATTATCAGCACCAATTTTCATCTACCTCAAGCCTGCTTTGGGTGTTAAGTTAGGTTGGGTCTGCTGATAAGCACTTCTACAAAATTAATTCCTTGAACCACAGGCAAAACAGTGTTCCATTTCTGGGGTCAAAGCCTATAGATTCATAATATGGAATACAGTTGGAAAGAGAAACTGAAATGCTTGAGAGATTAGAGGTTTAAGGGCTACCATATGAAGGGAGGTAAATGGTGAAGAGTCTAAAGTATAGAAAGACAAGGCAAAAGGCGATATAAAAATGTATCTGTGAAAAAGCAAAGTGCATAAATAAGATAGAAATGTGTTTATAAAAATATAGGCTAAAAAATTAGCTCCATTGAAAAGTTAAAACAAAGGTGTATAACAGAAAATAGTATGCAGTTCACTAGTATCACAACATAGAATGTAATACATAATTGAACTTTTCATAGAAACTTCAGCCATTCTTTTTGCAGTGTTGAAAATATATTTTAAATTTTTGAGTAAAGAGTTAGTGCAGAAGGTTAAGATCTGAGGTTATCCACAACTCCTGAGTTGATGCCAGGAACAATGACCATTTTCCCTCCACATTGTGTCTGATGCCATTGTCTTAGAAACATCTTGGTTCCATAAACCACAGAAAGAATCAGAGTTAATGTTTACAATTATTGGAATTTTTTGTTTTAGCACTATTTTAATAATTCATGAACTTGATCATAAGCTTTCAAATAGCACAAGAATTAGCTTTCATGTGAGTCTTGCCACAAACTAAAGCCCTATAGTTGGGCAAAAACATATTGGCTACATGAATTCAACTGGTTAATTCCTCAAATATGTTTATACATTTCCCATAAATAAACATGTTTAGTATATTTTACAATGTTGAACTTCAATCCAACAAACATTTATTGATCCTTTAATATCTTCCAGGCCTGTGCTAGCACTAGGGACCCTGTGGGTCCTGCGGATAATCTTTGAATCTGCAGAAAATATTCAGAACTGTCTTTATTTCCTCATTGAGTTTTCTAATTTTCTCTCAAGAGGTCTAGAAATATGAAGTTGACATTACAGATTCTAGAGACAAATTTATTAAATGCCTCACCTTCAACTTTGATCTACTCTTTGAAAAATGTTTTTACCATTATCTTAGGAGGACTTTCTAGCCATAGGGCTGGAATTGCTGTAAATACTGCTTAAAGTATATCATTTGAGCTTCCTGTCTCAAGTATGACAGAATGGGGAGAGTATGAGATGCAGGGAAGGGAAGAGAGTAAGAGAAGCAGTTTCCTTTCAAAACAGAAAGAAGGAATGACAGAGGGAAAGAGGGAGGAAGAAAACAAGGGGACAAGAAAAAGGCAAACAAGCTAGATACTCTGTATACTGTACATATTCTGGGTGTTGGGAAGTCATACTTAATGAGGATAACCTTCAGACCTCTCTATGCTTTTAAGCAAAAGTCAACTTATATTATTACTCAAAAATTGAGTATCTGTCTATATTAGAAAAGTAATCTAATGTTGTGACCAAGAAATACCAAGAATATTGGTACAGTTAAATTAGTATCTAAAATGTTATGAATGTGTTTGTGTTTCCTAGTTTAAAATATGCTAGAATGAAATATACATTTACAGCTCAGAATAGCATACAATAAAGGAAGTTCTGCTAAATTTTTGGTAAAAAGCTAGTAAACATGCTGAATCTGCTCGATTGCCAGGATGTCTCAGGACAATGTATATTAGAATTTAATAAAATTAAATGAGATTTTTAAACACTAGATATTCTTATGTGATAAATAGAAAAAATTATTATTAACACAAGAGGGGAATGGTGAAATTGGTAAGTAGTCATAGTTAGAGCACTTGATTAACCATTCCTAAGAGCTTTGTACTAGTTAAAATATGCAAATTTTTAAGACAATAGCTTAAAATTCCCATTGTTTCCCATGGCTCCAGTATCTTGGCCAATAGAGGAAGAAGGTGAATTTCTATAGTTGAAATTGTACCTATCTTTTGAAAGAAAATGAGATAGCCCTAGAGAGTATTTTCCATAAGACTGAATGGAGAAAAAATTATATTGTTATTCCAATGATTATATTGTTATATTCCAAAATTATATTGTTATTCCAAGTTATGTAATTCCTAGAGCCTCTACCAGCTCCAAACTTTCAAAAGTTAACAAGTGATACTAACCTATGTTAGCACCGAAGAAATTCACTTCCCTAGAACAAATAGCTGCTTGGTGAAAGAACTCCTTAGCTCCAATTCAATGCCTTTTGCACTTCACTTTGTTGCCTCTCACTCCCAACTGGGGTGCACAAGACTTACCTAGATGTGCTAAAAATTACTTCTTGAGAATTAGCTTAAAATTCAATTACTGCTTGATACAAAAGTCATTTGGTGGCCAAGTATGTCTTTGTAAAAGGAATTTTTGATATATACATATACCCCATTTTGTTTGTTTCATAGGGAAGAATGGAGATAGATTCTTTACAAATTAAGAGTTTGAAAGTGTCCTGTTTTGATGTAACGTTAGAATCTCTCTTATTCCTTCTTCCATGGCCACTTTAGAGGAAAAGTTATGACAGCTCAGGCAGATATGTAAATGCACAGGCTTTTGACTTAGATAAAAGTTCCTATGTTGCAACTCCAAACTTAGTGAATCTGAGCAATTTGCTTAAGTTACCAAGGTCTCAGCTTGGATATCTCTGAAACAAGATTCATAGTACCGCTCTTACAGAAACGTTGAGAAGATGAAATAGCATATGTGAAACACTGAAATAAATGATGTATCGAGTAGACATTCAATAAATGATTGCTCTCATATCTTTTTCCAATATGAAACATTAATATGATTACTTTATAATTAATATTGGTTGCCTGGAGTTTTCTTTTTTCTTTTTTTATTATTATTTTTAAATTAATGAGCTCCTTCTGGTTTTGTGCAAAGTTTATCTTAGGGAGACACCAGTTTTCACATGAATGTTCTTACATACAATTGTTTTTATCATAAGCTAATTTAGGAAAAGAATGGGGATTCATGGGACCCAGAGGATGCTTTCATAAGCTTTGTCAGTAAATACAGCGAGGGTGTAATCATGTCTCCCTGAGCAGGGGCCCAGAACTCAGGCCAGAAACCACCCAAGAGTGTCAGTGCTAGCATATTATGCTAAAAGGGTTGCAATCAACATTAATCCTTGAATATTACTTACAGAGTTTATGAGGAAGAAAATGTGATTAATCCACACAAAAAAGAAAAAAAAATAACCCCATTTCTCAACTGAGGGGAAAAATTCCTTTGAGCATAAACAGATTGCACTATTTATACATGAAATATTTTTTGCATCTATAAACTTACCATGCTCAAGTATTCTAATTAATCGTGGTGGTTGCCAGGGAAACCAAACTAACTCAATTATAGGTCTGCGGGAAGGTGCAGTGTATTTATGATTGTGAAGCAGGTAGTTTTCTGTGCAAAAACGAAAACTGAACAGATGCTTAAAGATTTTAAATATTCTACAGAACACACTGTTATCTAGATAGATTTCCTTAAAGAATCTCTTGATTTTCTTTCTTCATAACAACCTGGTTTGGGAATATGGACAGTGAATGTGATAGATTATGAAGAGATAATGAGGAACATGATCAGCAATAAAACCACAGGAAATGACTGAATTAGGAGCCTGTGAGTTGCATTGAAAGACATCCATAATTCTAGACCATTTGTGTTTGGCTACCTTATCTAAAACCCAAGATCTAAATAATACAAGAAGTAAAATGGATGCAGCTTTTAGGGGAAAAAAATAAAAACAGAACTAGTGAGTTCAGCTACAGTAACTGTTAGAGGAAATTGTGAAAAATTGATGACTTTTGGCTAGAGGACCCAGGAATGTCCACACCTGCATCTATAACAACCCCTCTTCTCATAAACATCTCATTCACTGAAAAGAACTACCAGTGGAAGACAAGGGAGAAAGTTTGATCAGGTTTGAGAAAGTTTCTAACATGCCATTTTTATTAAGTAAAGCTGTTGTCATTATTATTAAAACCCATTGTTTTATTTTCATAACTCAGATGACCCTGATATTTCCTCAGTATATTATTAAAATTATTAGCATTGTTAAAAACTATAAGTTATGTAATTGTTTTCAGAAATATATAATTTCACTTACCATATAAACAAAATAGACTCCTTTTCTGACACCTAGACTGCCATCTGCCCATCCATTCATCCCCTCATTTATTCAATTAAAAATCATTTATTGATTTCTTTCTCCATGCTTGGTCCTGTGCTACATTTTGGGTATACAATAATGAATAGAATTTCTACATAGTGAATTTATAACTGAATAGGCAGACAAATTATAAACTGATAATTTAGAAATAAATGTTTAATAAATTAGAGCTTTGGGAGTAGGTCTTAGAATGACTTGACCAGAGCTCAAAGCTTAGTCTATTCTCTCTCCATAAAAAGCCATCCTTTGGATGAATTGCTACTTTTATCATTAATTTCATTATGTACAGTAATGTTCTTGCTTTAAAATCTACTTTTTATACTACTGATTGGCTCACATTATCTTTCTGTTAGTGCTACAATCTTTCTGTATTATTTTTAAAGGAATAATTTTAGGTATATCTTTTATAAGTAGCATATAACTGAATATATTCTTTCTTTTTTTAATTTTTCATTGGATTTTAGGTTTTGGGGTATAACTGAATATATTCTAAAATCAATCTGGTAATCTAGTTTTTAATTGGAATATTTATTCTTTTAAATTTAATGTAATTACTTATATATTTGGTTTCAATCATACCATATTGATATTTGTTTTCATTTCACCTATTGTATTCCTTTTCTTCTCCTTCTCACCTCTTCTTTGGATCAATTAGTATTTTCTAAGCATAATTCAAATTTCCCAGTCTATTAGTTTGCAAATTATAAATTTTTAATTATTCATCTTATGTTATCCTAGAGGTAATAAAATGAATCCATAGCTTGTTAAAATCTCATACAAATTGAAATGTTTACCATTTTCTAGACAATGCAAAGACCTAAGAACACAACTCCCTTTACTTGTCTTACCTTTTGGGTAATTTTGTTATTTCATATTTCATTTGTATTCTGACTCAAGACTGATTTCATGGAATCAGTATTTCTGATTTTGTTTGTGTATAAGAACATTATTTATTGACTGAGCCACACTGACCTCAGTGGGTGAATCCACTGGAGTTTGGTGCTCACAAGTGTTCCAGAGAGCACTGACTCAAACATTTCTTCTTCCTGACTTCCTTCTTTTTCTGTGTTACACACCATTCATTCATTTATTCATTTATTTAGGATTCAGCAGGTATATGTGCAGATTTCTTATGTGGTTATATTGTGTGATTATGAGGTTTGGGGTATGGATGTTCCTATCACCCAGGTAGTAAGCATAGTATCCAATAGGTAGTTTTTTAGTCTATGTCCCTCCCCCTCTCTTCTCCCTCTAGTAGTCCTCAGTATCTCTTGTTCTCATTTTTATGTCCATGTGTATTCAACATTTATCTTCCACTTATAGGTGAAAACATACAATATTTGGTTTTCTGATTCTGCATTAACTTGCTTAGAATAATGGCCTCTGTCCACCTCCATGTTGCTGCAAAGGACATGATTTTGTTATTTTTAATGACTACATAGTATTCCATGGTGTATGCGTACCACATTTCCTTTATTCAGTCCATCACTAATGGGCACCTATGTCGACTCTATGTCTTCACTGTTTTGAATGTTGCTGTGGTGAACATGTAAGTGCATGTATCTTTATGGTGGAATAATTTATTTTCCTTTGAATATATACCTAGAAATGGGGTTGTTGGGTTGAATGATAGTTCTACATTTTTTGAGAACTCTCCAAACTGATTTCCACATGGCTGAACTAATTTACATTCCCACCAACAATCTATAAGCATTCCCTTTTTTTCATCAGTCTCTCCAGTGTCTGTTATTTTTGGACTTTTAAATAATAGCCATTCTGACTGGTATGAGATGGTATATCATTATGGTTTTGATTTGCATTTATCTGATAATTAGTGATGTTGAACATTTCTTCACTCTTGTGTATCTTCTTTTGAGAAGTATCTGTTCATATTCTTTGGCCATTTTTATATGCATTATTTATTTTTTGCTTATTGATTTAAGTACTTTGTAGATTCTGGGTATTAAATCTTTGTCAAATACATAGTTTGTGTATATTTTCTTATATTCTGTAGGTTGCCTATTTTACTCTGTTGATAATTTATTTTGCTGTGCAGAAGCTCTTAGGTTTGATCATGTCCCACTTGTCAATTTTTGTTTTTGTTGCAATTGCTTCTGGGGACTTAGCCATAATTTTTTTGCTAAAGACCATGCTGAAACAGGTATTTCTTACATTTTCTTCTAGGATTTTTACAGTTTGAAGTTTAAATCTTTAATCCATCTTAATTTTTACATATGGTAAAATGTAGGGGTCAAGTTTCATTCTTCTATATATGGCTAGCCAGCTATCCTAGTACCATTTTTCAAAATAATTCTTTCCCTGATGCTTATTTTTGTTGACTTTAGTGAAGATCAGATAGTTGTAGGTGTGCAGTCTTATTTCTGGGTTCTTCTCTATTCTGGTCTAATAGTCTGTGTCTGTTTTTGTACTAGTACCATGCTGTTTTGGCTACTGTAGCCTTGTAGTATAATTTGATGTTGGTAATATGATTCCTCTGGCTTTGTTCTTTCTTAATTAGGGTTTCTTTGGCTATTTGGGCTCTCATTTGGTTTCATATAAATTATAGAATAGTGTTTTCCACTTCTGCAAAAAGTGATGTTGATATTTTGATAGGGATAGCATTAATGTATAAATTGCTTTGGACATTATGGCCGTTTTAATGATACTGATTTTTCTAGTCCATGAGCATGGAATATTTTTCCATTTATTTGTGTCATTGCTGATTTCTTTCAGCAGTGTTTTATAGTTTTCCTTGTAGAGAGGAGTCACCTCTTGTTAGATGTATTCCTAGATATTTCAATTTTTAATGGCTATTATAACTGGGATTGTGTTTCTCTCTCTCTCTCTCTCTCTCTCTCTCTCTGTGTGTGTGTGTGTGTGTGTGTGTGTGTGTGTGGTGTGTGGTGTGTTTTAAGAAAGGGTCTCACTCTGCTACCCAGGTTGGAGTGCAGTGGTGTGGTCATAGCTCACTGCAGCCTTCAATTCCTGGATTCAATGGATCCTCCTGCCTCAGCCTCTCAAGTAGTTGGGAATACAGGAGCATGCCATCACACCTTGCTAATTCTTCTTCTTCTTTTTTTAAGAGATGGAGTCTTGCTATATTGCCCAAACTGGTCCTGAACTCCTGAGTTCAAGTAATCCTCCTGTATTGGCCTCCCAAAGTGCTGGGAATATAAGCATGAGTTATTGTGCCTGACTGGGATTATGTTCTTAATTTGACACCTTGCTAGATATTTATACTGGTATGTTGAATTACTACTGATTTTTGTACATTTATTTCATATGCTAAAACTTTACTAAAGTCATTCCTATATATTGATTCACATATTTTTTCCACAGGTTTCTCTTCATTTTTCCAGATTTTCCATGTTTCAATCTCGGATCATTTTCCTTCAGCCTAAATTACTTACTTTCATAGTTCTTTTAGTACAAGTCTAGTGGTGGAAACATTCCCTGGTTTGGGATTTTGGTTGTTTGAAAACACTTTTTTTAATTCATAAGGGATATTTTTAATGGGCATAGAATTCTATGTTGGCAGTTATTCCGCCACCCCCATTGTTTTCAGTACTGCTTTTCATTGCCTTCTGTCTTCCATTTTATTGTTGCCTCTTTAAAGCATATATGTATTTTTTTTTCCTTTGGCTGCTTTTGAGTTTTTATTTTTATTTTTTTATTTTCAGAAATGAGCTCTTGCTATGTTGCCCAGGCTGGACTCAACTCTTGGCTTCTAGTGTCAAGTGATCCTCTCCTACCTCCGCCTCCCCAGTACCTGGGACTGGCTCATGCCATATGCTTGGCTGAAACTATTTTTTTTTTGTCTTTGGTCCCTAAAAGTTCTACCATGATAGAGCTAAATGTGGCTTTCCTTGTTATTTCCCTGCTTGGGAAAATAGAGAGATTTTTGCTTTGGTGGTCTGATTTTTCAAATACCAGTTTTTATAAATATCTTGGCCAATATACTACTTTTCTCTCTTGTTATCGCTCCTATTATGTATGTATAATAGCTTGTCAAAATATCCTGTCTCCTATATCCTTGCTTTTTTCTCTGGTGCTTCTCTTGTTCTATCTTGAGTTTACTCTTCATTTCTTCTGTTGTGTCTAATCTATTTTGGACATTATTAATAGTGTTTTTATATCTTGTACTTGCTAACTATATCTGGATAATTGAATAATCTGTTTGTATTGGGCATTTTCATACCTTGTTTGCAGTCATTTGGTACTTCCTCCTAGCATATCTAATAATTTTTGACTCAATGTCAGACATAATTATAAAGAAGCATATAGATATTTTTAGGATCTGTCTCAGGTCGTCATTCTCAAGAGAAGATTTACTTTTGTTTGGGGACTGGCAATTAGAGTTTATGTCTGAATTGTTCCTAGTTTGGATTTTAGAGTTTCATGACACTAGATCTAGCTTTGGTTGTTCGTATACCTATAGTCCTTTTTGGTCTTAACCAGTAGTCTGAAGTGTTCACCAAGGACCTTCCAACTTGGTGGGTCCTGAAGTATATTTTTGTTACTCCATTCCCATGAGACTGTTAAAAGTTCTGCTAAGTTTCTTAACCTCTTAGCCACTGATTTCCCTTGTGTTCTTTTTTGTCCTGGATACTTGACAAATGCCTTGAAGGGAAAAACACTTGTTTCAATAGTCTTCTTGCTGGCATCCCAAACCTTCAAGTTCTGGCTGATACAGGAATGTCACAAAGCCTTCAAACACAAGTTTTGAAAATTGTCCAGCTTTTCTAGTTTTTGTGAAATGGACAATTTGTTTGCAACCAACTCATCCATTACCAGAAGAAAAAAATCATCATTTCTTTATTTTCATTTCTCTAATTTTCCATATTTATTTAAGCTTCACTGACAGGTCAGAATTGTGTACATATTTAATCTACCTTTTATTTTCCACTTTGTGTTATTTCCTTGAAGAGGAGTCAGAATTTCTACTGAGTTTTTTGTTTGTTTGTTTGTTTCATCAGGAGTTATCATTCATAGATCTGTTGGCAAAAATGTTTGTCAGACTTTATTCAGCCCCTTAGTAGACAGCTTTTTGATAATCTCCATAGTGAGATAATTCCTTGGACTGAATAATAATTTTGCTTCTAGCTTTTACATAGATATCTCTTACACAGTCATTCGATAGCTATTTCTGTTTCTCTTGACTGTAAGGTGTCTTTTGCCTGGACTTCTCTACCTGTACTTTTGTTCCCACCCAAGCAGAGGATGGAAGGCCATTTTTGACATATGCCTAAATTTACCTACTGGCAGGACAGTTTTCTATAGTGTAGCTGAAATAACTGAAAAACAAATAAATTGCTCAATAGGAAAAATTAAAAAATGAATTTTAGCCAATTCTGTGGTGTTCACCTCTCTAGATCCTCCAGAGGGGTTTCTCTGGTGACTTGAAAAGAGATAAAATGAATCCTAGATATTGTTGGTATGCTGTGAGACAAGAAAGTGGTTATGAGCTATTCCTTATTCTAAGAATAGCATTCAGGAAAGAGACTGTATTCTGTGTAGTTGGACCAATCTGGCTTGACAGCACATTACATAGTGCCTTTGACAGCACCAAGGATTGGAAAATGGAATTGCAACTATCAGGCATCGAGTTATGTTTTAACATTTAGTTATAAAGGCCAGGTCATGCCCTCAGAGATGCAGCAGGAGTATTTGGCCTGACATTTTGAATTTCAAATGTAAATTGGAAAGTCCAACCCAAACTAGGAAAGGACAATTCATGTAGATTGACTAAGTTCAGTATTCAGAAATGTCTCATGGGTTAGGCCAATCAAATCTCCCAAAGGCTCTCATTTTACTATAAACTATCACCCACAAAAATGAAGAAAAACTTCAACTAATTCATCTGAGCAATATCTCAAGAGTACTACTTGAATACCTTATTTGCCAGAGGTTACTGATAAGATCTATCCACACGACATAAGCAAATTATGCTACGCTAATAGTTTACTTCACAATGAAATTATTTCACAGATGTTTTCTTTTCCTTTTTTAAAATTAATTGTATTCAAAACCTTCCAGTAATGCTACCCATATTAAATAGAATTATTTTTTTCAAAGCTTCTAACTTGTTATCACCATGTTTTAGAGTAGTTAAGTAATTTGCCCAAAATCACATTTTGAGGAAGTAATAAAGTTGAGACTAGTGCTTGGTGGTCTGGTTTTCATTTTATTGCTGTTACCCCTACTTCAGTACACAGTGCAATTGCATACCACATACAAAATACTTATAATGAGAAATGAGAAAATACATAGTTTAGCTGAAATATGAGTCCATTCTTTTCAGTTTAATAAGACAAGTGTGTAGATAGGAAGTACGGATTAGCCAATAGATGCATTGGCTTTGCTAGTAGACGAAAGCCTCTAGAAATTTGTTAGGTCCTTAGTGATCTCTCTAAGACACCAGTTTGATAAAGTTCCTTTTCTACTTGAAACCCTTTAATGGTTCCTCATTTCCCAGGCTAAAGCCCAACTTCTGTTGCACAGCTCACAACTGCCTGCCCCCCCACCTTTCCCTTTTTATAGTACATTGCATTGAATATTTCATGCCTTTTTAACAACTGGGTCTGCAATTTGCAACTCTCCTTCCTTCTTGCCTTTTGCCCCAATTCCTTCTTAGTCATATGGTTTCTGCTGTTGCTACTCCCTCTAAGAAGCAGTTTGTTTGAGAGGCCAAGGTGAGAGGATCACTTGAGTGCAGGAGTCAGAAACTACCCTGGGCAGCATAGCAAGGAACCCTTTCTATTTTTTTTTAAGTATTTTGTATGTCACCAATCTAAATCAGATGCATCTCCTGTGTTTTCAGGTACCCAGTACTTGTCTTACCATAGACATCATAATAGGCATGACATCATTCTGTATGGACTATGTGTGTAGAATCCCTGTCTACCTTGTTCTTCATTTTATTCTGCATTTAGCACCCTGCCTGGAATATAGGAGCACTCTGTGTATCCAAAGAATTAATAAATTAAAACATTCCAATGCTTTGAGAAAGGCTTCCAATGGGCAAAGATATTCACAGGGACAAATGTACTCTGATTTATGATTTCTTATGTCAAGTTATTTTCTATACATTATCTCTCACTCAGGGCTATTTTTATGGAAAAGCTTTTAAAAAAAAGGTCTTGTGATGGATTGCCTTAGCATTCACCAATATTCAATGCTCCTCCCTGAGGGTGTATATCCTCTCCTGCTGAAGTCAGATATGGTCATAAGGCTCCCCTTACCAATGAAATGAGAGCAGAAATGACAAGTGTGACTTCCACATAGTAGATCCATAAACTAGCTCATGGTGGTTTGCCATGTAATTGGTGGTTGATGGGTTTCAATAAGACCTTTTTTGGCCTCAGACATTGTCAAACAGAGCCCCAACTAACTTGGGCTGGGCATGTAGTATAAGAGATAAATAGAAGTTTTTGTGACTATAAAACACTGAGATTTTCTCGTGTGTTACCATGGCATACTCTAGTTCTCACTTATAGAGATCCATGCTAGGTTTACTTTGAGGTAAGAGGAGTGTCATGAAAATATTCAACAAGGAATCTTAGGCACATCCTAGATTAGAACCAGAAACAGTTAGGTTTCACTGGAACAAGAAGCTAAACTATCAGAAACTAGGGCTATTTTATTAACATCCTAGGAGCTGTATAGCCTCTCACATTTCTGCATCTCTCTGCTTGCTTACTCATGACTATTTATTTCTCCCTCAATAAATGTTATATAGTGACTCATCATACATAGAACCCAATGGGGATGATACCAGCCTTGGTGTGATCATCCAGCTCAGAACCTACCAACTGCCACCTCTCTCTAAGTCTCTTGATTTACAGTATTGAGAGAAATATTAATAATTCTAGTGCCTCTTTTCAACTAGGTCACAAACTACATGCCACTGGCTAGTCAGTGTTACTGGTTACTGGTTTACAATTTGCCAAATCACTTGTGCCTCTATGAGTGTGCTGGGGAGGTTGGTAGTAGTTTAGTAACAAGCTATGTGGTATAAAACGTAGCTGTTTGGGGCAGCAAAGACTATGTGGCAGGGTTCAGTTTCTTAAAAAAATTTATAGACAGAAGAGGTATCTTAAAATGTGTTAATTTGTCACACTGGTTTTGTGAAAGAAATATTATTAGTAGTATTATATTATCATCATTATTACCAAATTAAATTTATGAAACCCAAATCAGCAAAATAACTTGGCTGAAATTACATGCTAATAAGTGTAAGATAGAGTGAATTTAAAATTTAAGCTTTGGTATATTTAGCTGACTCCATATTTCATGCTCTGCAACATACTAAATCATCTCAGAGATTTGAATTGTCCCTATCAGCAAAAAAAAAGTAAGAGTAACTTCATAGTGGAAATAAAAGGAAGATTATTTGAAGATGTCACAGATAGGCTACTTATTGTGAATGGAAGGAGTTTCTCCATTCCCATGTTTATTACAGCACTCTTCACCATAGCAAAATACAGATGCAGCTTCAGTGTTCAGCAGCAAATAAATTCCTGAGGAAAATGTGGTATATATAAATAATAGAATATTATTCAGCCATGAAAAGGAATATAATCTTGTCATTCATGGCAACAAGTATGGAACTGGAAAACATTATGTTAAGTGAAATAAGCCAGGAACAGAAAGTTAACCACCATATGTTCTCAGTTATATGTGCAAGCTAAAAAAAAAAAGTTGATCTCAGAAGTAAAATGTAGGACAGAGAATGCTAGAGGCTGGGAAGGGTAGGGTGAAGGGAGAAATGGAGAGGGATTTGTTAAATGATACAAAATTGCAGCTAGATAGGAGGAAAAGGTTCTAGTGTTGTATAATGGCAGTCCTCAGCCTTTTTGACACCAGGGAATGGTTAGGGGTAGACAATTTTTCCATAGCTGGTAAGAGGAGATGGTTTGGGAGTGTAACTCTTCCATCTCAGATCATCAAGCAATAGTTAGATTCTCATAAGAAGCGTGCAACCTAGATCCCTTGCATGCACAGTTGACAGTAGGTTCAGATTCCTATGAAAATCTAAAGCCCCCAGTGATCTGACAGGAGGGGGAGCTCAGGTGATAATGCTCACTTGCCCCCTGCTCACCTGCTGTGCAGCCTGGTTCCTAACAGGCTACCGACCGCTACTGGTCTGTGGCCTGGGGCTGGGGACCCCTGTTATATAGCACTACAGGATGACTATAGTTAAAAATAATATATGATATATAGTTTCAAGTGGCTAGAAGATGGAGGATTGTGAATGTTTCCAACAGAAATAAATAAATGTATGAGATAATGGCTATGTCAACTTCCCTGATCTGATCACTATACATTGTATATATTGAAACATCACTATGCACCCTATGCATAGGTACAATCAATTATTATTTGTCAATTTAAAAAGGAGTGGGATGGCTGGTGCATTCTGAAGGGGAAGAAGAGTTTCAGAGCCCCAAAAGGATTTCCTTCCCAATCCATTTTTTCCCATTTTTTTTTGCAAACAAAATTTTGAATGTACAGAATTTTAGATTATAGGCCATATATTCAGCCCCTAGATTCTAAAATTTTTATATTGCTATATTTGCTTTAATATCTATGTATTCATCTACCAATCCATCTTATTTTTGACGCATTTATAACTGAGTTGTAGGTATTACTACGCTTTCTTTTCAGCATGTCCTTTCCTTTCAGTATGAACTATAGTTCCATATTTGTTTTGTTTTATTTAGAAAAATTATATTTAAAGTGAAATGCTCAAATTTAAGTGTACTATGTGGTAAGTTTTCACTAATGTATAAACCTCCAAAGCCCAGCTCCTTCACAAGAACATCACAGTAACTCAGAAAATTTCCACCTTCTCTTTCCCAGGTAGTCCTCACTCTCAACATCCCCTGCAGCCAACTGCTATTCTGATTTTCCCTCCAGAAACTGACTTCACCAGTTCTAGAACTTCATTAAAATGGATCATACAGTATGTATTCTTATCTGCAGTCTTCTTACACTTCCATGTTTTTGAAATGCAGCCATGTTGGTATTTGTATCAGTGGTTTGTTTCTACTGATCAAGCTTATAAGCACTAAATAAGATGAATGTCTTCATTTTATGCTGCTTCTACTTATCAATGGTGCAATCTTGAACAATAACTAGCTCAATGTTAGTTATTTTACCTGGAGTATGGAGAGAACATGATGTGGAGTGGGTATCTGGCCTATGTGCAGAGTTGCCACATTCCACTATATCAATAAAGCAGGATTTATCCATTCTTCTATTCACAGACAACGGGGCTTTCCCATTGTTGGTTACTAAAAATTAACCTCTTATCAACATTCTTCTTCAAGTCTTTTTGTGAATACATGTTTACATTTTTCTTGAGTAAATAGCTAGGAGTGAAATGATTCAGTCGTGGGTGGGTGGATGTTTAGTTTTAAAAGAAATTGCCAGACCTTTTCCCAAAGTAATTGTGTTGCCATTTGAAACTCTCACCAATGATGTTTAAAAGTTGTTTCTGTCTGCATCTGTACTAACATTTGGTGTTTTCAGTCTCTTTAATTTTAGCTCTTTTGGTGGGTGTGTAGTGCTATCTCAATGTGGTTTTCATTTGGATTTCTCTGATGACTAATGATGTTGAGGACTTTGTTCGTGTGCTTCTTGGCCACTTGCATTTTTTCCTTTGTCAAGTATTTATTCAAATATTTTGCCCATTTTTAAATAGGTGGTTTATTCTTTGGTTATTGAATTGTAGGAGCTCTGTATATGTCCTAAATATTGAATATTCATCTGATATATGTTTTGTGACTCTCTTCTCCCAGTCTGTGGGGTACATATTCATTTCTAAATGATGTCTGTCAATGAAGGATTTTACATTTTGATAAATTCTCATTTGTCATTCTTTTTCTTTTATGCTCATTGCTTTCTGTGTTCTAAGAAACCTTTGATTTCTTCAAGTTGTAAAGATATTCACCTATATTTTCTTCAAGAAGTTTTATAGTTTTAGCTTTTATGCTTATGTCTGGGATCTGTCTCAAATTGGTTATAGTGGATGGTGTGAATAGTGAGTCACTTTTTTCCATGGGACGATCCAGTTTTTGCAGCAGCATTTCTTGAAAAGGCTTTTCTTTCTCTGTTAGATTGCTTTGGCTTCTCTGTGAAAAACTAAATAGTCTTTCATAACATAGATGGGTCTGTTACTGGGCTGTGTTCTCTTCCACTGATTTATCTGTAGATCCTTAAGCTAGCATTATACTATCTTGACTACAGTAGTTTCATAATAAGTCTTAAAGCTAAGTGGTGTGGGTCTTATATTGTTGTTTTGTTATTCAAGATTGATTGAGATATTATAAATCCCTTTTCATCCTTTGGAGGCGAAATGTTAGCCCCCAAAGATAACCACATCCTAGTCTCTGAAGCCCACAAATTTTACCTTATTTGGAAAAAGGGTCTTTGTGATTACGTTTTAGATTTTGAGATGGGAAGATGATTCCAGAGTCCCCAGGCAGGTTCTAATTACATCACATATTCTTATAAGAAGGAAGCAGAGGGAGATTTGACATACAGAGAAGAAGGCCATATGAAGGCACAAGGTGAAATATGAGTAATGTGGTCACAAACCAAGGAATGTTAGCATTTGTCAAAAGCTGGAAAGGCAAAGAACAGATTATTTCTTACCTATTAAAGAGAATGTGGCCCTGTTAAACCTTAGTTTCAGTCCAGTGCTACTAATTTTAGACCTCTGTCCTCTGAACTGTTGAGAGAATAAATTTCTGTTGTTTTAACTACCTAGATTATAGTATTTTTAAAATAACAGCCACAAAATCTAAAACACATTTTTCTACTTTCTCTTAACTATTTGATACACTGACAAGTACTATCTAAACTACTACTTAGATAGACAGACTTCAGTAAAATAAGTTCTTAGAAGGCATTGTTTATGGTGGAATACATGCACACTTTCAGGGCAGACCAGTAGTTTTCAATTATGCCTAGGCATTAGCCTTTTAGGCAATAATTAACAAATCTCTGTACTGGTGCCCATCTTTAAAGACTGAAATGGTTTAATGGGGTCTGGCACAAATATTTCCTTAAAAGCACTCAAGGTCTTTCCTCCTCAAAGTATGCCCCATGACTACCAGCAGCACTGGCATCGCTGGTGACTTCGTTAGAAATGCCAAATTTGGGGCCTTACCCTAGATCATAAATCTGTGTTTCACCAAGATCCCCAATGAAACTTATATGCAGGAAATATTAAGACACACTGATATGGGTGACTCCAATGAGCAATAAGGGTTGAGGAGCACTAAATTAGATATGTAGTTTCATTTTACATCTCTTTCCCTTATCAAGAGTATGCTCCTGACCAATAACTCATTTAAATCTTAGAATTTTAATCTGTGGCATAGAAAGAAAAATACCTACTTTGCAGAGTTGTTATAAGGGCTAGATGTGATAATTGATGAAGTGGGACACTGGCATAGACACTTGTTTCCAGAAGCAGATGCACATCGATATGGGCACACAAGCAGTGACGTCAATATTGATGGCTCCCCAAACTAAGATGCCCCAGGGTTATCTTGTGTTATTACCCAATTCTGGACAGAATGTAAAGAAAATAATCTGGTATAGTCTAGAGACCGTAGATGGAGCAGAGTTTGAGGTAGGTTAGATGAGGCTGAATTAAGGCCTAGACAGCCATAAGCCTGAATCAGAATTGGATGCAGAGGAGGAAAATAAAGTTTTGAGTTAGTCTTGAGGATAAAGAGAATGGAGAAATGCACATTTCTTTGTAATTTACAGTTAAGATTTACTGAGCTGGAAAAGGACAATAAGGTAGAGCCATTGATTCAGAGACTCCAGGAGTTCATAGAAAGAATAAAAGGTGACCAAGTGATTTGACTGTAGGATTTACCGGAAATCAGCAAACATTGACTAGATGTATAGTTACTATCACACTGAGCACAAGTTCTTTGCTAATAAACTATGGTAGAGAGGAAATAAGATACAAAATAGAGGGCCAAAGGTAACATGTTTGAGTTTGTGAAAGAAAAAGAAGGAAACAAATAGATCACAAATTCTAAGAACTCAAAGTTTTAAGAAGAGAAAGATACACTTCACAGCAGTAAAATTCAGAGGGAAAGCAAAACTACCTGTATTAGTCAGGGTTTTCTAGAGGGACAGAACTAACAGGATAGGTGTATATATATTAAGGGCAGTTTATTAAGGAGTTTTTAGTCACACGATCACAAGGTCCCACAATAGGCTGTCTGCAACCTGAGGAGCAAGGACCAATCTGTGTTCCAAAGTTGAAGAATCTGGAGTCCAATGTTTGAGGGCAGGAAGCATCCAGCATGGGAGAAAGATGTAGGCTGGGAGGTTAAGCCATTCTAGTGTTTCCAAGTTCTTCTGCCTGTTTTTATTCTGGCTGTACTAGCAGCTGATTAGATCATGCCCACCCAGATTAAGGGTGAGTCTACCTTTTCCAGTCACTGAATCAAATGTTAATCTCCTTTGGCAACAACCTCACAGAGACACACCCAGGCACAATACTTTGCATCTTTCATTCCAATCAAGTTGACACACAGTATTAACCATCACACTAACCTCTCAGCATTTCCGTAGCAAACACATGCTCATCTGGCCACACAAGCAACAGCAACACATTCAGAACTCTCCAAAGTGAATCACTATAAAGTTCTCCGGAATTATGACCCAACTCTGTATCATGCCATCACCCCCTAGGTCTGCAGAACGCACGTTGGAGCCAAAGTCCTTTCAATAACCAGTTCCTCTTACCTAACTTCCTTCTTGCATCATCAATTACACGTTCTTTGCAGATATGTGTTTTTCTTTTCTTTCTTTTTTAAAAGTTTTAAAAATAAAGGCTCAATGAAGGCAGGGGAAGCCTCTTTCACAAATAGAAAGTCCCATTTCTAGAAGACAGAAAGCTAACACCATTTATATTATACCCTAAACGTTATGAATAATGTTCTTGGTCTACTTTCTACTCAAGCTTCTTAAGGCTATCATCATATTGGTATAGCTACAATGTCCTGAATGCTGCAGGCACCTTCTCAAAAGTGCCACCTGACAAATGCATTCTTTCTACCAGATGTGCCTTTTTCTCATCAGCAGTTATGGATGCTATTTTTAGCTGGGGCTGAGTGTTATCTTTCCACAGCATGGCTGTTGCTTTAGTTCCTTTCATTATACTTTGCTTCCATTTGTTTAAAACATAAGATTTCAAAAATTTTCAAGGATGCCTTTAGCAAATCCCAGTGCTATTTCTTCTAGTCACCTGAATAGAAAAGGCCAAAGAATGTAGCCTTTAGACATTCTATTAAAGGTTAGTATTTGATTTTGAGAAAACAATCTGAACTGTAATGATTTAAAGTTAGAAAAATCCAAACCTTCTAAGGATTAAATATTTTTATTTTATAAAGAAAGGAATAAGTGATGCATAAACAATGTGAAAATACATCATTAAAAAAATCCACAGCCTTGTTTATAAAAATTTTTTTTTAAAAAGAAAAAGAAAAATACATAGTTTTAGTATAAATAAAATTTACATTCTACAACAAATGTATGTTAATTTTTTAAATAATGCTTTTGTTTTATCCCATCCAGTAAGAAAATGCAAATATGAAAGAATAAATGCAAATTTACAAAATTTTTTCCTTTTTTTTTGCAATCTCACTCTCCAACCTTTCCGGCCCCATTTGCACTTAGTTCTGGCTATTAGGTACTCTACTGGGAGGCTTTATCTTCCAACTTGCAGTTGGGCTTGGCCAAGGGGAAGCCTTCTCAGGAGAGATGGGGGCAAGAGGAGGCTGAGGTCTGGTCCTCCTTTACTGATGCAGGCTCCTTCCCTACTGGTCACCTTTGGTTGACTTCACCTTTCTACTGAAGGCTACAACTTTTGTTGGGCATCTTGATTTTATAGTGACTCTGTTTACATTCTGGCATCTGATTCCTTCCCATGATCCTTTAGGTATAAGAATAATTCCCACTGTGCCTGGCCCTGAGTATTGCACCACTCTGACTGGCATCCTTCAATCTTACACACTTTTATAAATAGCCACTTTTTCAAACTTGTCTAAGTTTCCTTGTTTGATTTTTTTCCATTTATTTCCTGCTTGTGGCCCTGATTGATACAGAAGAGTTTAGCTTTATTCATTCATTAGTTTATTTACTAATTCATTCAGTCCCATATTGATTCATTTATTCAGAGAATGTTGAATATCTACTATGCGCTATATGCTATTCTGGGCCTTAGGAATACAAACACTGAACATACAAGAAATCTCTGCCCTTATGGATCTTAGGTCTAGTTAGGGAAGACAGATAACACAATACAAGTAGCTAAACTATAGTATGTTAGAAGATAGAAAGTGCTATGAAGGCAGAATAAAGAGGGAAAGAGGGATAGGAAGCATAAGTGAAGAAAGGGGCAGAGTGTGGTTAGGGAAGGTCCCACTGAGAAACTGACATTTGGGTAACAATCTGTAGGAGATGAGAAAAAAAAAAACAGCAGCTCTACAGAAGGAAGGAGTAGAGGCTGAAAAAATAGCAACTGCGAAGGAAGGCAGGGAAGTACATGGACGCTTGAGGGCAGTATGGCTAGGATGAAATGAGGGAGGTGAGTTCTGAGAAATGAGTTCAGAGAGCTGACAGGATGCAGGATGTATAGTGCAGATAGGCTATTACCTGGGCTTTGACTTCTACCCTGAGTGGGTCAGGGAACCATTGAAAGGTACTCGGTATATGAATAACATGAGGAAGCTTCTGTTTGGCAGGATTACCCTGGATGTTGTATTAAGAACAGAATGTGGCCAGGCACTGTGGATCATGCTTATAATCCCAGGACTTTGGGAGGCTGAGGTGGGTTAATCACAAGGTCAGGAGTTTGAGACCAGACTGGCCAACATGGTGAAACTCCATCTCTACTAAAAATGCAAAAATTAGCAGGGCCTGGTAGCAGGCACCTGTAAACCCAGCTATCCTGGAGGCTGATGCAGGAGAATTGCTTAAGCCTGTGAGGCAAAGGTTTCAGTGAGTCGAGACCATGCCACAGCACTCCAGCCTGGGCAACAGAGCAAGACTCTTCTCAAAAAATAAAAGAACAGAATGTAAGAAAGTGAAAGTATCTCAGGGAGAATTGTTAGGAGGCCACTGTAATAATCAAGTGAAGAGAAAGGGTGGCTTAGAGCAGAAAGGTGGCAGAAGGGATGAGACATGGCCAGCTTTTGGATATACCTTGAAAAAAAGCACTTCATAGATGTACTGATGGACCAGATGTAGTATGGGGAATGAGTACATTCTTGAATAACTTCAGGGCTTATAGATTGAGAAAATGGAAAGAGAGTGACCACTAATTGAGATAGGAAGGACTTGGACTTTTTTAGAAGTAGAAGGTTTGGGATGAAGGATTGAATTTTAGGTTTGAATATAGTAAGTTTGAGATGTCTTTTAGACATTCCAGTATACATGTCACAAAGAATATATACATCTGGAGTTCAGAGGAAAGGGCTAGGTGAAAAATGTAAACATGGTAGCTATTTAGCTTGTATGTTGTTGTTGTGAGCATGAGGCTGCATGAATTTTTCAAGGGAGGGAATCCTCAACAGAGCAGAGTACTGATTCTGGGGCACTCCAACAATAAGCCATCATGCTGATGAGGTGAGTGTTGACAGAGAAGACCAAGAGTGTCCAATGAGGTCGAAGGATATCCAGGATAGTATAAATCTTAGAAGTCAAGTGAATACAGTGCTTCACAAAAGAGGGAGTGATTAACTATATTAAATGATCCTGAACAAGATGAAGATTTATTATCTGTTGGATTTAGCAGCATGGTAGTCACTGGTGGCAGTAGTTTCTGTGGAGTGAAGATGGTAAAAGCCATAATGGAATAGGTTGAAAAAGAAATGTGATAGGATGAATCAAGGAAATAATATAGACTACACTTTTGAAGGTCTTTGCTTAAAAGAAGATCAGAAAATGGGGAGGTAATTGGACAATAAAATGTTGTTAGGAGGAAAACACAGCAGTATGTTTGTGTGCAGATGGGTAATATCGAATAGAAAGACAAAACAGATATGCCTGGGAAAGAACTGAGAATTTCTGGAGCAATGTCCTTGAGGAAAGGGGTGCTGGAATAAATTTTTCCTTGTGTAGGAAGTGGCCCTTGCCAGGAACAGGCATGGTATAAAGAGTAACGGGTATAAGTGCAGGCAGTAAGCAGAGGAGGAAGTGGGAGTATGTGGAAGGTCTATTCTGAATGCTTGTATATTCTCATTAAAGTAAAAAGCAAGATTGTCGGCTGGAAGTGAGAATGGAGAGGAGGTGTTGGAGATTTTAGAAGAGAAAAAAGGAAGTGAAATAATAGTTTAAAAGAGTGTGAGATTAAGATATGCCCAAGGTAAATATAGTAAGATTTCTGGGAAGCATTAAGGATTCAACTTCAAATGGTTGAAGTTAGTGATGTTGAGTTTGAAGTTATGCCAGTAAGCATTGCTGTACGCTTTCCCAAGCCATCAACAACGCATGAAAGCAAACACGGAATGAGGAAAGAACTGCATTTAACCAGGCCGTGGTTTAGCCAGGTATCATAGGTTATCTTCCATAGAAAATAGACTTAGACGCAGACATTTGCATGCAGGTGTTTATGCAGGGAATATTCTTCTAAAAAATATTTCTAAGGGAGTAAGGGAAGAAGATTTGCAGAGAAGGCGAAAGTAGAACTGACATCTGGTATTTCCTTTAGAGATTGTCAAGACTCTGAAACTGGAATGACTCTTGAAAGATGGCCTCAATTGATGAAAGGGGACAACGTGCCTGTGTATCCCAATTTTAACCAGTCATGAGATGTGGGCTGCCCCTAGAGATTGAGGGCAGGTTTGGATAGGGTAGTTCCCTCTGGCTGAGGACAATGCTGGGGAAGGAGTCAGCTATGAGTCATCAGCAGGCAGCACTTCTGGTAACTGAGAAAATAATTGTTTCAGTACTAAAAAGAGGATCTGGGAGGCTTACCACAGCATTCATTATGGCCCACCCCTTGTGCAACTGAAACCCACTTGCTTCATATGATAAATTCTCACTATCTAAAGACAGCTACCCCAGGATTCCAGATGATCTATTTTCCTAGGGAAACCTGTAACAGAGAGATTGGTAGGGTGAACTACAGTCTCTGTTGCTATAGCTGGTCTTGGGGCCACAACTGATACTTATGGTCATCTTCCCTACTACCCATTATAGACTATGAGTGCTATCCTTGACGAGCACTTTTGTTAGTCTAGATGGCTAACATGGGAGATATTCAAACCCTACCTAATCCATTGGGATTCTGACCCTCTGGTCACCATGCCCCTCATGAGTCATGACTACTGCACTTGTTGACATAGTATGAAAAGTTATCAAGAGAATACTAAAACAGACCCTAAGGTGATCCCCAATGATTCCTACCTGCTGATGTTTGTGCCCTTGTGACATCTCCTCCCTCCAAATATGGGTGGGACTTATGAGGTACTATTTGAAGACAGAATCTGTCACCCAGGCTGAAGTGCCAGTGGTACATTTGGCTCACGGCAACCTCCACATACCAGGTTCAAGGGAATCTTGTGCTTCAGCCTTCTGAGTAGCTGGGATTACAGGCATGTGCCCCCAAACCCAGCTAATTTTTGTGTTTTTAGTAGAGATGGGGTTTTGCCATGTTGGCCAGGCTGGTCTCAGACTTCTGGCCTCAAGTGATCCACCCACCTTGGCCTTCCAAAGTGTTGGGATTACAGGTATGAGCCACTGCACCTGGCCATATAATGTACTTAGTAGGATATGGCAAAGGTAATGGGATGTCACTCCTGTGATTACATTGCAGTATATAAGGCTCTGTGTTGCTGGTAGACTTCTACTGCTCTTTTGCTAACCTTCATAATCCAAACTTCTATACTGTGAGTCATCTGTGGTCACACACCAGTGAACTACGTGGACGGTCTGTAGTGGTTGAGTGAAGCCTCTGACTGATAAGCAAAAACAGTCCGAAGCTCTCAGTCCCACATTTACAAGAAAATAAATTCTGCCAACCACCCTAGTGAGCTTGGAAGCTGATTCTTTTTTAGTCAAAGAAGGGGAGAACACTGGCCTTTAGAAGAAAAGGCTGTCTACTATAGCTCTTGAACATTCTAGGCTATAGAATGTTCAAGAAATCTAGTCACTTAAAATTTTCAAATATCTACATTTTCCCATCTCAAGGCCCAGAGTCACATTGCTTCTCACTCAGAGTCCTAATCTTAGTATAGTAGACTTTCCAGGTTTTAGAATTCAACCGTATATGGCACTCTGCAACCAACTGAGTCCTGGGCCTCACCTTTGGGTTTTTCTATTCTCCACTTGCAGAAGATGACAGACTCTTGCATGTTGCAAAGGAAGCTTTCACTGCTCACCTTAAATTGGAGATTAACCACTGTTGGCCTTTCATTATCTTTCTATGATGCTTTAATAACCCCCAGCAGCAGCCATTCAATTCTATAATTCTATATAATTAGTATTTCCTAAATCTCTCAAATGCTTGAGACATGGTATAGCCAGTATACTCTTACCATAGATCTCCCATTTCAGCTTGCCACAAACAGTAGTTTTAATAATCACAGCACTGCAGGATGCCAGGAGTTGTCATAACTCCACCTCCCACCAGTGATGTTGTCCTCTTTGCTGTCTTGGAGACAGATGATCCCTTTCCAAAATTTGACTTTAGCAACTGCTCTCTAGCACCACTCTTCATGCTGTATCAAGTCTCGTTCCCTGTTGAACGGACTTGGAGGTGGAGATTTGTATGCAGGTGTTTTATAGGGCAGCAGTGGGGCAAGAGACCTGCATGGCAGTAAAGACCATAGGATTAGGCACAAGGAGAGGCTAAAATGCCACATGGTTGCAACAGAATACAGCTCTTAGCTGATCCCATTGGGAGAACAGAGCTGAGATGGCCCTTCAGAAATGTCCTTAATGGAGGCAAAAAAAGTGCTGGGCTTTGTACACTAAGATCAACCAGTCATTGGATACAAGCTGCCCCTGAGAGGAGGTGTCAGCTTAGGCAAGTTAGCTCTCTTTGGTGGAGGAAAACTCCTGGGGATGAGACTCGGTTGTGGGCCAGAAGCAGCCAACAGACTTAGCATTGCACAGTGAATGCTTGTGTCTGGAAGTGGGGATCTGGGTGGTGCAGTGCACTGGAAAAGTGATGCTGGAGAGCTATGAGAGAGCATGATATTTAGATAGGTGAGGAGGACAGAGGGGGCGCAAGGGTAAGGAGGGTCATGAATTGTAAATTCAAATAATGTCAGTTGATTGTTGCAGTCAGCAAACCAGAGGTAATAAGCCAGAAAAGTAAAAGATGGCATTTGGAGAGTGGAATGATTATATTTGATATTTTCAAAGCTTCGCTCTCAGGTCCTTACTTATGACCATTTATTCTAAAGATTGAATCACTCAATCACAAAGTCTCAACATATGTCAAACTACTTGCCAAATGAAAGCTTTTCTACATATACCAGTGTATAATTCTATTAGAATTGTATGCATTGAAACACACCCACATTTACAATCACAAGAGTGTGAAGCCTACAGTCATTTTTGCTCCAGGGCTGGTGACAAATTACATTGAAAAGTTTCATGATAACTACTTCAGCAGTTTTCAAATTATTTCAATGAAACAAATCGTGTTTTATGCATCAGAATCAGCTATCACTATTTTTTCCCCAAATATAGTTAAAAAGTAGGTATTAAAAGACAAGTAATCAAATATTGCACTTCGTCTATCTATTCTTCAAAAGCCAATTTTCTTACCTCTGGCCTCTGAAATTCTTTATATCACAATTGAAATGCAGGGGTTCCTTGACAAGGACAGTTTTGAAAAAGAAATTGAAGTTTGTAAACTTCAAATGCCAAGTAAAAGTTTGCAGGCTTCAAAACTCCAACTAGAATATCCTTTGCCAGGAACTTCAATTTTTCACTCATTACTAGAAGAAACTTTCTTTCCTTCACTAAATTTTGAAGGCTGCCAGAATAATTTAGGATGAAGTGGCTACTTGCCCAGAGACAGAAGGCAATGATATGAACTTTAATCAAAATTAGAAACTGAAAAGAATATTTGAAATATTCCTTCCCTAGAGGTAGATGTTTCCAACAGTCCAATACACATTTATTTAAAAAAAAAATCTGCCTCTACTTCTGCAGCTCTGCAGTATGCACTGCATAATGGTGTTTCAGTCAAGGATGGATTGCATATAGGATGTTGGTCCCATAAGATTGTAATAGTGTATTTGTACTGAACCTTTTCTACATTTAGATAGGTTTAGATACACAGATATTTACTATTTGCTTATTTGCCTACAGCCTTCAGTAAAGGAACATGCTGTACAGGTTTATAACCTGAAAGAAATAGGCTACACTATAGAACATAAGCACGTAAGTACGCTCTACCATCTTGGTTTGTGCAGCTGCACTCTATGATGTTTCCACAACAAAAACCACCTAACAAGGCATTTTACAGAGCATATCCCTGTCATTCAGTGACATGACTATACTTGTACAAGCACATTTGTATTGGAACAGCTCTATTCTGAATATAATTAAAGTCCAATTTCTTTATTTTTTTCAGAGCCCTGTGAATGCTTTCCCTTAATGTTCATGGCTGACCTTTTTATGTGTGTTGAACAAATATTGTGTACTTCATGGACAGGGACTCACATGGCATGACCACGAAGTGCAGTCAATCTTACCAATGTATGTTGAGTAGTAAGTGGTAAAAGATCAGCGCAAGTAGCCACTCAGATTACTTTTGAAAGGCCTTCAAGATTAGTTTTGCACTTTCCCCTCAGTATATATGATAGAATGTTCAAAGGATATTCAGTTTTTTTAGTGGAATTCAATTAAACCAATGTGTAAAATATATTTTTTTATGAAAAAGATTGAGTGACACACTAGACATAGAAAGAAACTACACATTGATTTTGTTCTCAATTATAAAAGATAAACTCATATACAGTTAGGGAGCACTAAAATTGATAAAGGATATTTTCTTCATTATATTTATTGCCATTTGTTTGTATATTTTTAGAGGCAGGATTGGCTCTGTTGCACAGTCTGGAGTACAGTGATTAGATGACATCTCACTGCAGCCTTGAACTGCATATAAGCCTAAAGTGATTCTCCTGCCTCAGCCTCCTAAAGTGCTGGGATTATAGGCATGAGCCACTTTGCCTGGCCTTTAAATAATAATTCCTATAGTTCCCCAGATGAGGTTGGAATTGAGGGAAGAGTACACATGTGCTTCTATTGTACTGTTCTAGTTATTTCAAAAATATCAAAAGGAAATATATTACATTAATATAGTATTTAACAAAGGTTGTTGATGGCTACACAGATATTCATTATAATATTCCTGTTTTTGTATGTTTGCAATGTTTTTTGTTTTTCTGAAAAGTACTTTACTTTCATTTTTTTTAATTAAAAAATTGTGGGTAAACAGAGTGTATTTATAGGGTACATAAAATGTTTTGATATAAGCTTGCAACGTGAAATATATACATCATGGAGAACAGGGTATCCATCTCATCAAGCATTTACCCTTTGAGTTACAAACAATCCAATTATACTCTACATTATTTTAAAATGCACAATTAAGTTATTGACTATAGTCACTTTTTTGTGCTATCAAATAGAAGATCTTATTCATTATTTCTAACTATTTCATGCCCATTAACCCTCCCCAGTTCCCCCACTATTCTGCTCTCCACTACCCTTCCCAGCCTTTGGTAACTATCCCTCTACTCTTTACATCCATGAGTTCAATTGTTTTGATTTTTAGATCCTACAAATAAGTGAGAACATATGATGTCTGTCTTTCTATATCTGGCTTATTTCACTTACATAATAACCTTCAGTCCATTTATGTTGTTGTGAATGCCTGTATCTCATTTCTTATGGCTGAATAATACTCCATTGGGTATATGTACCACATTTTTCTTTCTTTCTTTTTTTTATAGTAGATATCTTTTTAAAATTTTATTTTACTTTAAGTTCTGGGGTACATGTGCAGATCTTGCAGGATTATTACATAGGTATACATATATCATGGTGGTTTGCTGCCTCCATTCCTCCATAACCTACATTAGGTATTTCTCCTAAAGTTATGCCTCCCCAAACTACCCACCCCTTGCTATCCCTCCCTTAGCCCCCTACCCCACAAAAGACCCCAGTGTGTGATGTTCCCCTCCCTGTGTCCATGTGTTCTCATTGTTCAACACCCACTTATGAATGAAAACATGTGGTGTTTGGTTTTCTGTTCTTGTGTCAGTTTGCTGAGAATGATGGTTTCTAGATTCATCCATATCCCTGCAAAGAACATGAACCAATCCTTTTTTATGGCAGCATAGTATTCCAGGGTGTATATGTGCCACATTTTCTTTATCAAGTCTATCTTTGATGGGCATTTAGGTTGGTTCCAAGTCTTTGTAAATAGTGCTGCAATGAAGATAGGTGTCTATGTGTCTTTATAATAAATTGATTTATAATCCTTTGGGGCATATACTCAGTAATGGGATTGCTGGGTCAAATGTTAATTCTATTTCTAGATTCTTGAGGAATCACCACACTGTCTTCTACAATTGTTGAACTAATTTACCCTCCCACCAACAGTGTAAAAGTATTCTTATTCCTACCCATCCTTTCTAACATCTATTGTCTCCAGATTGCCATTGTAACTGGCATGAGATGGTGTTTCAGTGTGTTTTGGATTTGCATTTCTCTAATGACCAGTGATGATGACCATTTTTTTCATATGTTTGTTGGCCACATAAATGTCTTCATTTGAAAAGTGTCTGTTCATATCTTTTGCCTACTTTTTGATACGGTTGTTTGTTTTTTCCTTATATATTTGTTTTAGTTTTTTGTAGATTCTGGATATTAACTCTTTGTCAGATGGGTAGATTGCAAAATTTTTTTCCATTCTATTGGTTGCTGGTTCACTCTAATGAGGTTTTTTTGTTTGTTTGTTTGTTTGTTTTTTGCTGTGCAGAAGCTCTGGAGTTTAATTAGGTCTCATTTGTCTATTTTGGCTTTTGTGGCCATTGCTTTTGATATTTTAGTCATGAAGCCTTTGCCTATGCCTATGTCCTGAATTGTATTGCCTAGATTTGATTTTCTGTTCTTGTGTCAGTATGATGGTTTCTAGATTCATCCATGTCCCTGCAAAGGACATGAACCCATCCTTTTTTATGGCTGCATAGTATTCCATGGTGTGTCATATTTTTTCATCCAGTCTATCTTTGATAGGCATTTGGGTTGGTTCCAAGTCTTTGCCATTATAAACAGTGCTGCAATTAATATACTTACCCTTCCTAGGGTTTGTAAGATGTTAGGTTATGTTTATATATTTAATCCATCTGGAATTAATTTTTGTATAAGGTGTAAGGAAGGGGTCCAGTTTCAGCTTTCTGCAGGTGGCTACCCAGTTTTCCCAACATCATTTATTAAGCAGGAAATCCTTTCCCCCTCACTTGTTTTTGTCCAGTTTGTCAAAGATCAAATGGTTGTAGATGTGTGGCATTATTTCTGATGACTCTGTTCAGTTCCATTGGTTTATATCTCTGTTTTGGTACCAGTACAATGCTATTTTGATTACTATAGCCTTGTAGTATAGTTTGAAGGCATGCCTCCAGCTGTTTTTTTTTGTTTGTTTGTTTTTTCCTTAGGATTGTCTTGGCTATGAAGGCTCTTTTTTGGTTCCATATGAAGTTTAAGATGATTTTTTCCAGTTCTGTGAAGAAGGTCAATGGTAGTTTGATGAGGATAGCATTGAATCTATAAATTACTTTGGGCAGTATGGCCATTTTTACGATATTGATTCTTCCTAACCATAAGCATGGAATGTTTTACCATCTGCTTGTATCCTCTCTTATTTCCTTGAGTAGTAGTTCGCAGTTCTCCTTGAAGAGGTCCTTCACGTCCCTTGTTAGTTGTATTCCAAAGTATTTTATTTTCTTTGTAGCGATTATGAATGGGAGTTTGCTCATGATTTGGCTCTCTGTTTGTCTGTTATTGGTGTATAGGAATGCTTCTGATTTTTGCACATTGATTTTGTATCCAGAGACTTTGCTGAAGTTGCTTATCATCTTAAGGAGATTTGGGGCTGAGACAATGGGGTCTTCTAAATATACAATCATGTCGTCTGCAAATAGAGACAATATGACTTCCTCTTTTCCTAATTGAATACCCTTTATCTTGTCTGATTGCTCTAGCTAGAACTTCCAATACTATATTGAATAGGAGTGGTGAGAGAGGGCATCCTTGTCTAGTGCCAGTTTTCAAATGGAATGCTTGTAGTTTTTGCCCATTCAGTATGATATTGACTGTGGGTTGGTCATAAATAGCTTTTACTATTTTGAGATATGTTCCATCGATACCTATTTTATTCAGAGATTTTAGCATAAAGCACTGTTGAATTTTGTCAAAGGCCTTCTCTGCATCTATTGAAATAATCATGTGTTTTTTGTCTTTGATTCTGTTTAGGTGATGAATTACATTTATAGATTTGTGTATGTTGAACCAAACTTGCATCTCTGGGATGAAGCCTACTTGATCATGATGGATATGCTTTTTGAGGTACTGTTGCATTTGGTTTGCCAGTATTTTATTGAAGATATTTGCATTGATGTTCATCATGGATATTGCCTGAAATTTTCTTTTTTAGTTATATCTCTGCCAGGTTTTGGTATCAGGATGATGTTGGTCTCATAAAATGAGTCATAGAAGATTCCCTCTTTTTGTATTGTCTGGAATAATTTCAGAAGGAATAGTACCAGTTCCTTTTTGTATGTCTGGTAGAATTCAGCTGTGAACCCATCTGGACCTAGACTTCTTTTAGTTGATAGGCTATTAATTGCTGTCTCTACCTCATACTTTGTTATTGGTCCAGTCAGGGATTCAACTTCCTGGTTGAGTCTTGGGAGGGTGTAAGTGTCCAGGAATTTACCCATTTCTTCTGGATTTACTGGTTTATGTGCATAGAGCTGTTTGTAGTAATCTCTGGTGGTAGTTTGTATTTCTGTGGAATTGGTAGTGAGTGATATGCCCTTTATCATTTTTTATTGCATCTATGCGATTCTTCTCTCTTTTCTTTTTAATTAATCTGGCTAGCAGTCTGTCTATTTTGTTGATCTTTAAAAAAAACAGCTCCTGGGTTTATTGATTTTTTAAAGGGTTTTTATATCTCTATCTCCTTTGGTTCTGCTCTGATATTAGTTATTTATTGTCTTCTTGTCTTCTGCTAGCTCTGGAATTTATTTGATCTTGCTCCTCTGGTTCTTTTAATTTTGACAATAGGTTGTCTATTTTAGTTATTTCCTCACTTCTCATATGGGCATTTAATGCTATAAAATTCCTTCTAGACACTGCTTTAAATGTGTCCCAGAGATTCTGGTACATTGTGTCTTTGTTCTCATTGGTTTCAAAGAACATCTCTATTTCTGCCTTCATTTCATTATTTATCTAGTAGTCATTCAGGAGCAGGTTGTTCAGTTTCCAAGTAGTTGCACTGTGGTCTGAGAGACGGGTTGTTACAATTTCTGTTCTTTTGCATTTGCTGAGGAATGATTTACTTCCAATTATGTGGTCAGTTTTAAAGTAAGCATGATGTGATGCTGGGAAGAATGTATAGTCTATGAATTTGGGGTGGAGAATTCTGCAGATGTCTATTCATTCTGCTTGGTCCAGATCTAAGTTCAAGTCCTTGAAATCCTTGCTAATTTTCTGTCTTGTTGATCTGTTTAATATTGAGAGTGGAGTGTTAAAGTCTCCCACTATTATTATGTGGGAGTCTAAGTCCCTTTGTAGGTCATTAAGAACTTGCTTTATGTATGTGGGTGCTCCTGTATTGGGTGCATATATATTTAGGGTCATTAGCTCTTCCTGTTGCATTGATCCTTCTACCATTATGTAATGTCCTTCTTTATCTCTTTTGATCTTTGTTGGTTTGAAGTTCATTTTATCAGATATTAGGATTGCAACACCTGCTTTTTTTTTCTCTTCCTTTGCTTGGTAAATCTTCCTCCATCCCTTTATTTTGAGTCTACTTGTGCTTTGCACACGAGATGGGTCTCCTGAATACAGCACACTGATGGGTCTTGACTTTTATCCAATGTGCTGGTCTGTGTCTTTTGATTTGGGGTATTTAGCCCATTTACATTTAAGGTTAATATTATTATGTGTGAATTTGTTCCTGCCATTTTTGTACTAACTGGTTGTTTTTCCCATTAGCTGACACAGTTTATTCATTGTGTTGATGGTCTTTACCATTTGGTACTTTTTTGCAGTGGGTGGTACCAATTGTTCCTTTCCAGGTTGTTGCTTTCTCCTGCTTCCTTCAGAAGCTCTTGCAAGGCAGGCCTGGTGGTGACAAAATCTTTTAGCAATTGCTTGTTCATAAAGGATTTTATTTCTCCTTCATTATGAAGCTTAATTTGGCTGGATATGAAATTCTGGGTTGAACGTTCTTTTTTTTAAGGATGTTGAATATTGGCCCCCGCTCTCTTCTGGCTTATAGGGTTTCTGTTGAGAGATCCACTGTGAGTCTGATGGGCTTCCCTTTATGGGTAACCCAACCTTTCTCTCTGGCTGCCCTTAGCATTTTTTCCTTCATTTCAACCCTGGTGAATCTGAGGATTATGTGCCTTAGGGTTGCTCTTCTTGAGGAATATCTTTGTGGTGTTCTCTGTATTTCCTGGATTTGAATGTTGGCCTGCCTTGCTAGGTTGAGGAAGTTCTCCTGGATAATATCCTGAAGAGTGTTTTCCAACTTGAATTCATTCTCCCCATCACATTGAGGTACATCGATCAAACGTAGATTAGGTCTTTTCACAGAATCCCATATTTCTTGGAGGCTTAGTTCATTTCTTTTCACTTTTTTCTCTAATCTTGCCTTGTAATTTTATTTCATTGAGTTGGTCTTCAATCTCTGATATCCTTTCTTCTGCTTGATTGATTCGGCTGTTGAAACTTGTGTGTGCTTGACAAAGTTCTTGTGCTGTATTGTTCACCTCCATCAAGTCAATTATGTTCTTCTCTAAATTGGTTATTCTAGCTAGTATTTCATCTAACCTTTTTTCAGTGTTCTTAGTTTCTTTGCATTGGTTTAGAACATGTTTCTTTAGCTCAGAGAAGTTTGTTATTACCCATCTTCTGAAGTCTACTTCTGTCAATTCATCAAACTCATTCTCCATCCAGTTTTGTGCACTTACTGGTGAGGAGTTGTGATCCCTTGGAAAAGGAGGAGAAGCATTCTGGTTTTTGGTGATTGCATCCTTTTTTTTGCTTGTTTCTTCCCATCTTCGTGGATGTATCTACCTTTGGTCTATGAAGCTGGTAACCTTCGGATGGGGTCTCTGAGTGGACATCCTTTCTGTTGATGTAGAAGCTATTTCTTTCTGTTTCTTTTTAGTTTTCCTTCTAATAGTCAGGCCTCTCTGCTGCAGGACTGCTGGAGGTTCAGTCCAGACCCTGCTTGCCTGGGAATCAACTGCAGGGTCTGAAGAACAGTAAGGGTTGCTGCTTGTTCCTTCTTCAGGTATCTTTGTTCCAGAAGGGTACCTGCCTGATGTCAGCCAGAGCTCCTTTTATGAGATGCCTCTTTGAAGACAGGGGATCAAGGAGCCACTTGAGGATGCAGTCTGTCACTTATCAGAGGTCAAGTGCTTTGCTGGGAACTCCATTGTACCTCTCAGAGCTGTTGTGTGGAACATTTAAGTCTTCTGCAGCAGAAATCACAACCCCCTCTTTTCCCAGGTACTCTTTCCCAGGAAGGTGGGGTGTTATTTATAAGTCCCTGATGTGCTGCTGCCTTTTTCAGAGATGCCCTGCCCAGCAAGGAGGGAGTCTAGTCACAGTCTGCCTGTAGACGCATTGCTGAGCTGCTATGTGTTCTGTCCAGCTGCTGTGTAAATGTCCTTGTGGTTTTGTTTACACAGGTAAGGTTAAAACTTCCTCAGTAATGGCGGATTGCCTTGGTCATGGCAACTTCCTCAGTAATGGTGGACTACCTCAGTTATGGTGGACTCCCTTCCCCCTATGGAGCTTGACCACTACTGGTTGAGCTCAAACTGCTGTTCTGGTTATGAAACTCTCAAGCCAGTGCATTTCATATTGCTAGTCCTTGTGGTCTTCTAAATATACAATCATGTCATCTGCAAATAGAGACAATTTGACTTCCTCCTTCCCTATTTGAATACTCTTTATTTCTTTTTCTTGCCTGATTGCTCTGGTTAGAACTTCCAGTACTATATCAAATAGGAGTGGTGAGAATGGGCATCCTTGTCTACTGCCAGATTTCAAAGGGAATGCTTCCAGTTTTTGCATATTCAGTATGATATTGATTGTTGGTTTGTTGTAAATAGCTTTTATTATTTTCAGATACATTCCATTAATACCTAGTTTATTGAGGGTTTTTAGCATAAAGGACTGTTGAATTTTGTCAAAGGCCTTCCCTGCATCAATTGAGATAATCATGTGGTTTTTGTCTTTGGTTCTGTGTATGTGGTGAATTACATTTATAGACTTGCATATGTTGAACCAGACTTGCATCCCCGGGATGAAACCTACTTGATCATGGTAGATAAGCTTTTTGGTGTGCTGTTACAATCGGCTTGCCAGTATTTTACTGAAGATTTTTGCAACTACGTTCATCATGGATATTGGCCTAGTGTTTTATTTTCTTGCTGAGTCTCTGCCGGATTTTGGTATCAGGATGATGTTGATCTCATAAAATGATTTGAGAAGGATTCCCTCTTTTTGGATTATTTAGAATAGTTTCAGAAGGAATGGTACCAACTCCTCTCTGTATATCTGGTAGAATTCAGCTGTAAACCCATCTGGACCTAGGCTCTTTTTGGGTGGTAGGCTCTTAATTGCTGCCTCAACTTCAGACCTTGTTGTTGAGGTCTATTCAGCTTTTCGACTTCTTCCCAGTTTAGGCCTGGGAGGATGCAAGTGTTCAGGAATTTATTCATTTCTTCCAGGTTTGCCAGTTTATGTGCATAGAGTTGTTTGTAATGATCTCTGATGATGGTTTGAATTTCTGTAGAATCTGTGGTGGTATCCCCATTATCATTTTTATTGCATTATTTGATTATTCTCTCTTTTCTTTTTTATTAATCTCATTAGTGGTCTATTTTGTTGATCTTTTTGAAAAACCAGCTCCTGGATTTATTGATTTTTTTTGAAGGTTTTTTTTGTGTGTCTAACTCCTTCAGTTCTGCTCTGATCTTAGTTACTTCTCGTTGTCTGCTAGGTTTTGAGATTTTTTGATCTTGCTCCTCTAGCTGTTTCAATTTTGACAATAGGGTGTCAATTTTAGATCTCTCCTTGCTTCTTATGTGGGCATTTATTGCTATATATTTTCCTCTAGAGACTTCTTTAAATGTATCCCAGAGATCCTGGTATGTTGTGCCTTCATTCTCATTGGTTTTCAAGAAGATCTTTATTTCTGCCTTCATTTCATTGTTTATCCAGTCAACATTCAGAGCCAGTTGTTCAGTTTCCATAAAATTGTGTGGTTCTGAATTATTCTCTGAATTCTGAGTTCTAACTTGATTGCACTGTGGTCTGAGAGACTGTTTGTTATAATTTCTCTTCTATTGCATTTGCTGAGGAGTGATTTACTTCCAATTATGTGGTCAATTTTAGAGTAGGTATGATGTGGTGCTGAGAAGAATGTATATTCTGTGGATTTGGGGTGGAGAGTTCTGTAAATGTCTATTAGGTTTGCTTGGTCCAGGTCTGAGTTCAATACCTGGATATCCTTGTTAATTTTCTGTCTCATTGATCTGTCTAATATTGACAATGGGGTGTTAAAGTCTCCCACTATTATTGTGTGGGAGTTCAAGTCTCTTTGTAAGTCATTAAGAACTTGCATTATGTGTGTGGGTGTTCCTGTTTTGGATGCATATATATTTAGGTTCGTTAGCTCTTCTTGTTGCACTGATCCTTTTACCATTATGTAATGTCCTTCTTTGTCTCTTTTGATCTTTGTTGGTTTAAAGTCTATTTTATCAGAGACGAGAATTGCAACTCCTGCTTTTTTTTTTTTAATTTTTTATTGGATTTTAGGTTTTGGGGTACATGAGCAGAGCATGCAAGACAGTTGCGTAGGAACACACATGGCAGTGTGCTTTTCTTTCCTTCTCCCCTTCACCCACATTTGGCATTTCTCCCCAGGCCCCTCCCACTGGCCCTCCCCTTTTCCCCCCAATAGACCCCAGTGTTTAGTAATCCCCTTTCTGTATCCATGTGTTCTCATTTTTCATCACCCACCTATGAGTGAGAATATGCGGTGTTTCATTTTCTGTTCTTGTGTCAGTTTGCTGAGGATGACGTTCTCCAGATTCATCCATGTCCCTACAAACGACACAAACTCATCATTTCTGATTGCTGCATAATATTCCATGGTGTATATGTGCCACATTTTTCCAATCCAGTCTATTATCAATGGGCATTTTGGTTGATTCCAGGTCTTTACTATTGTAAACAGTGCTGCAATGAACATTCGTGTACATGTGTCCTTATAGTAGAGTGATTTATAGTCTTTTGGATATATACCCAGTAATGGGATTGCTGGGTCAAATGGAATTTCTATTTCTAAGGCCTTGAGGAATCGCCACACTGTCTTCCACAATGGTTGAACTAATTTACACTCCCACCAACAGTGTAAAAGTGTTCCTTTTTCTCCACATCCTCTCCAGCATCTGTTGTCTCCAGATTTTTTAATGATCGCCATTCTAACTGGTGCGAGATGGTATCTCAATGTGGTTTTGATTTGCATCTCTCTGATGACCAGTGACGATGAGCATTTTTTCATATGATTGTTGGCCTCATATATGTCTTCTTTCATAAAGTGTCTGTTCATATCCTTTGCCCACTTTTGAATGGGCTTGATTGTTTTTTTCCTGTAAATCTGTTTGAGTTCTTTGTAAATTCTGGATATCAGCCCTTTGTCAGATGGGTAAACTGCAAAAATTTTTTCCCATTCTGTTGGTTGCCGATCCACACTAGTGACTGTTTCTTTTGCCGTGCAGAAGCTGTGGAGTTTCATTAGGTCCCATTTGTCTATTTTGGCTTTTGTTGCCAATGCTTTTGGTGTTTTGTTCATGAAGTCCTTGCCTACTCCTATGTCCTGGATAGTTTTGCCCAGATTTCCTTCTAGGGTTTTTATGGTGGTAGGTCTTATGTTTAAGTCTTTAATCCATCTGGAGTTAATTTTAGTGTAAGGTGTCAGGAAGGGGTCCAGTTTCTGCTTTCTGCACATGGCTAGCCAGTTTTCCCAACACCATTTGTTAAACAGGGAATCCTTTCCCCCTTGCTTGTTTTTGTCAGGTTTATCAAATATTGTATAGTTGTAGATATGTTGTGTTGCCTCCGGTGCCTCTGTTTTGTTCCATTGGTCTATATCTCTGTTTTGGTACCAGTACCATGCTGTTTTGATTACTGTAGCCTTGTAGTATAGTTTGAAATCCAGTAGTGTGATGCCCCCCACTGTGTTCTTTTTGCTTAGAATTGACTTGGCTATGCGGGCTCTCTTTTGGTTCCATATGAAGTTCATGGTGGTTTTTTCCAGTTCTGTGAAGAAAGTCAATGGTAGCTTGATGGGGATAGCGTTGATTCTGTAAATTACTTTGGGCAGTATAGACATTTTCACGATATTAATTCTTCCTAACCATGAACATGGAATGTTTCTCCATCTGTTTGTGTCCTCTCTGATTTCGTTGAGCAGTGGTTTGTAGTTCTCCTTGAAGAGGTCCCTTACGTTCCTTGTGAGTTGTATTCCATGGTATTTTATTCTTTTTGTAGCAATTGTGAATGGCAGTTTGTTCTTGATTTGGCTTTCTTTAAGTCTGTTATTGGTGTAGACGAATGCTTGTGATTTTTGCACATTGATTTTATATCCTGAGACTTTGCTGAAGTTGCTTATCAGTTTCAGGAGTTTTTGGGCTGAGGTGATGGGTCTTCTAGGTATACTATCATGTCGTCTGCAAATAGAGACAATTTGGCTTCCACCTTTCCTATTTGAATACCCTTTATTTCTTTTTCTTGCCTGATTGCTCTGGCTAGAACTTCCAGAACTATATTGAATAGGAGTGGTGAAAGAGGGCATCCTTGTCTAGTGCCAGATTTCAAAGGGAATGCTTCCAGTTTTTGCCCATTCAGTATGATATTGGCTGTTGGTTTGTCATAAATAGCTTTTATTACTTTGAGATACGTTCCATCGATACCGAGTTTATTGAGGGTTTTTAGCATAAAGGGCTGTTGAATTTTGTCAAATGCCTTCTCTGCGTCAATTGAGATAATCATGTGGTTTTTGTTTTTGGTTCTGTTTATGTGGTGAATTATGTTTATACACTTGCATATGTTGAACCAGCCTTGCATCCCCGGGATGAATCCTACTTGATCATGGTGAATAAGTTTTTTGATTTGCTGTTGCATTCGGCTTGCCAATATTTTATTGAACATTTTTGCATCTATGTTCATCATGGATATTGGCCTGAAGTTTTCTTTTCTTGTTGGGTCTCTGCCGGGTTTTGGTATCAGAATGATGTTGGTCTCGTAAAATGGTTTGGGAAGTATTCCCTCTTTTTGGATTGTTTGAAATAGTTTTAGAAGGAATGATACCAGCTCCTCTTTGTGTGTCTGGTAGAATACGGCTGTGAACCCGTCTGGACCTGGGCTTTTTTTGTGTGGTAGGCTCTTAATTGCTACCTCGACTTCTGACCTTGTTATTGGTCTATTCATAGTTTCAGCTTCCTCCTGGTTTAGGCTTGGGAGGACACAGGAGTCCAGGAATTTATCCATTTCTTCCAGGTTTACTAGTTTATGTGCATAGAGTTGTTTGTAATATTCTCTGATGATGGTTTGAATTTCTGTGGGATCTGTGGTGATTTCCCCTTTATCACTTTTTATTGCATCTATTTGGTTGTTCTCTCTTTTCTTTTTAATCAATCTGGCTAGTGGTCTGTCTATTTTGTTGATCTTTTCAAAAAACCAGCTCTTGGATTTATTGATTTTTTGAAGGGTTTTTTGTGTCTCAGTCTCCTTCAGTTCAGCTCTGATCTTAGTTATTTCTTGTCTTCTGCTGGGTTTTGAGTTTTTTTGATCTTGCTCCTCTAGCTCTTTCAATTTTGACGATAGGGTGTCAATTTTGAATCTCTCCATTCTCCTCATATGGGCACTTATTGCTATATACGTTCCTCTAGAGACTGCTTTAAATGTGTCCCAGAGGTTCTGGCACGTTGTGTCTTCATTCTCATTGGTTTCGAAGAACTTATTTATTTCTGCCTTCATTTCATTGTTTACCCAGTCAACATTCAAGAGCCAGTTGTTCAGTTTCCATGAAGCTGTGCGGTTCTGGGTTGGTTTCTGTATTCTGAGTTCTAACTTGATTACACTATGGTCTGAGAGGCTGTTTGTTATGATTTCAGTTGTTTTGCATTTGTTGAGCAGTGCTTTACTTCCAATTATGTGGTCAATTTTTAAGTAGGTATGATGTGGTGCTGAGAAGAATGTATATTCTGTGGATTTGGGGTGGAGAGTTCTGTAAATGTCTATCAGGTTTGCTTGCTCCAGGTCTGAGTTCAAACCCTGGATATCCTTGTTGATTTTCTGTCTGGTTGATCTGTCTAATATTGACAGTGGAGTGTTAAAGTCTCCCACTATTATTGTGTGGGAGTCTAAGTCTCTTTGTAAGTCATTAAGAACTTGCCTTATGTATCTGGGTGCTCCTGCATTGGGTCCATATATGTTTAGGATCATTAGCTCTTCTTGTATCGATCCTTTTACCATTATGTAATGGCCTTCTTTGTCTCTTTTGATCTTTGTTGCTTTAAAGTCTATTTTATCAGAGATGAGAATTGCAACTCCTGCTTTCTTTTGCTCTCCATTTGCTTGGTAAATCTTCCTCCATCCCTTTATTTTGAGCCTTTGTGTATCCTTGCATGTGAGATGGGTTTCCTGGATACAGCACACTGATGGGTTTTGGATTTTTATCCAATTTGCCAGTCTGTGTCTTTTGATTGGTGCATTTAGTCCATTTACATTTAGGGTTAATATTGTTATGTGTGAATTTGATACTGCCATTTTGATGCTAAGTGGTTGTTTTGCCTGTTAGTTGTTGTAGATTCTTCATTATGTTGATGCTCTTTAGCATTTAGTGTGATTTTGGAATGGCTGGTACTGGTTGTTCCTTTCTATGTTTCGTGCCTCTTTTAGGAGCTCTTGTAAAGCAGGCCTGATGGTGACAAAATCTCTGAGTACTTGCTTGTTCGCAAAGGATTTTATTCTTCCTTCACTTCTGAAGCTCAGTTTGGCTGGATATGAAATTCTGGGTTGAAAGTTCTTTTCTTTAAGAATGTTGAATATTGGCCCCCACTCTCTTCTGGCTTGTAGTGTTTCTGCCGAGAGATCTGCTGTGAGTCTGATGGGCTTCCCTTTGTGGGTAACTCGACCTTTCTCTCTGGCTGCCCTTAGTATTTTCTCCTTTATTTCAACCTTGTTGAATCTGACGATTATGTGGCTTGGGGTTGCTCTTCTTGCAGAATATCTTTGTGGTGTTCTCTGTATTTCCTGCATTTGAGTGTTGGCCTGTCTTGCTGGGTGGGGGAAGTTTTCCTGGATGATGTCCTGAAGAGTATTTTCCAGCTTGGATTCATTCTCTTCGTCCCCTTCTGGTACACCTATCAAACGTAGGTTAGGTCTTTTCACATAGTCCCACATTTCTTGGAGACTTTGTTCATTCCTTTTTGCGCTTTTTTCTCTAATCTTGGTTTCTCATTTAATTTCATTGAGTTGGTCTTCGACTTCAGATATTCTTTCTTCTGCTTGGTCAATTCGGCTATTGAAACTTGTGCATGCTTCGCCAAGTTCTCGTATTGTGTTTTTCAGCTCCTTTAATTCATTCATATTCCTCTCTAAGTTATCCATTCTTGTTATCATTTCTCATATCTTTTTTTAAGTCCCTTAGTTTCTTTGCATTGATTTAATACATGTTCTTTTAGCTCACAAAAGTTTCTCATTATCCACCTTCTGAAGTCTAATTCCGTCATTTTGTCACAGTCATTCTCCGTCCAGCTTTCCATTTGCTTGGTAAATCTTTCTCCATCCCTTTATTTTGAGCCTTTGTGTATCCTTGCATATGAGATGGGTTTCCTGGATACAGCACACCAATGGGTTTTGGCTTATTATCCAATTTGCCAGTGTGTGTCTTTTGGTTAGGGCATTTAGCCCATTTACATTTAGAGTTAATATTGTTATGTGTAAATTTGATACTGCTATTTTGATGCTAGCTAGCTTTTTACCCATTAGTTGATGCAGTTTCTTCATTGTATGCTCTTTACCATTTGCTATATTTTTGGAGTGGCTGGTACTGGTTGTTTCTTTCTATGTTTAGTGCCTCTTTCAGGAGCCTTTGTAAAGCAGGCCTAGTGGTGATGAAATCTCTCAGTACTTGCTTGATCACAAAGGATTTTATTTTTCCTTCACTTTTGAAGCTTAGTTTGTCTGGATATAAAATTCTGGGTTGAAAGTTCTTTTCTTTAGTGATGTTGAATATCGGCCCCCACTGCCTTCTGGCTTGTAGGGTTTTTGCTGAGATATCTGCTGTGAGTCTGATGGGCTTCCCTTTGTGGGTAACCTGACCTTTTTCTCTGGCTGCCCTTAGCATTTTTTCCTTCTTTTTTTTTTTTCTTTTCTTTTTTTTTTTTTTTTTTTTGAGATGGAATTTTGCTCTTGTTACCCAGGCTGGAGTGCAATGCCGCGATGTCGGCTCACCGCAGCCACTGCCTCCTGGGTTCAGGCAATTCCTCTGCCTCAGCCTCCTGAGTAGCTGGAATTACAGGCATGTGCCACCATGCCCAGCTAATTTTTTGTGCTTTTAGTAGAGACAGGGTTTCACCATGTTGACCAGGATGGTCTCGATCTCTGAACCTTGTGATCCACCCGCCTCGGCCTCCCAAAGTGCTGTGATTACAGGCATGAGCCACCACACCTGATGAATATGAAGACTATGTGCCTTGGGGTTGCTCTTCTTGAGGAATATCTTTGTGGTGTTCTCTGTATTTCCTGGACTTGAATATTGGCCTGCCTTACTGGGTTGAGGAAGTTTTCCTGGATATTATCATGGAGAGTGTTTTCCAGCTTGGATTCATTCTCTCCATCACATTCAGTTACACCTATCAAACGTAGATTACATGTTTTCACATAGTTCCATATGTCTTGGGGACTTTGTTCATTCCTCTTCACCCTTTTTTCTCTAATTTTGTCTTCTCATTTTATTTCATTGAGTTGATCTTCGACCTCTGATATTCTTTCTTCTGCTTGGTCTATTCGGCTGTTGAAACTTGTGTATGCTTCGTGAAGTTCTCGTGTTGTGTTTTTCAGCTCCATCAATTCACTTCTATTCCTCTCTAATTGTCTATTCTCATTAGCATTTTGTCAAATCTTTTTTCAAGGCTCTTAGTTTCTTTGCATTGGGTTAGAACATGTTCTTTTGGCTCACAGAAGTTTCTTTTTACCCACCTTCTGAAACCTGATTCTGTCAATTCGTCACACTCCTTTTCCATTCAGCCTTGTTCCCTTTCTGGTGAGGAGTTGTGATCCCTTGTAGGAGGAGAGGCATTCTGGTTTCTGGTGTTTTCTTCCTTTTTGAACTGGTTTCTTCCCATCTTTGTGGATTTATCCACTTGTCGTCTTTGTAGTTGTTGACCTTCAGATTGGGTCTGAGTGGACATCCAGTTTGTTGATGATGAAGTTATTTCTTTCTGTTTCTTACTTGTCCTTCTAACAGTTGGGCCCCTCTGTTGTAGGACTGCTGAGGTCCACTCCAGGTCCTGCTTGCCTGGGATGACCTGCAGTGGCTGCAGAACTGTAATGGTTTCTGCCAGTTTCTTCTTCTGATATTTTTGTCCCAGACGGATACCCACCAAATGTCAGTCTGAGCTCTCCTTTATGAGGTGACTCTTTGGATATATGGGGGTCAGGGAGCTGCTTGAGGAGATAGTCTGTCCTTTATAAGAGCTCAAGTGCTGAGCTATGAGCTCTGTTTTTCATTCAGAGCTGCTAGGCACGTACATTTAAGTCTGCTGCATCAGAACTTATAAACCCCTTTTTTTCCCCAGGTGCTCTGTCCTGGGGACTTGGGGCTTTATATATGAGTTTCCATTGTGCTGCTGCCTTTTTTTCAGGGCTGCCCTGCCCAGCAAGGAGGCAGCCTAGTCACTGTCTGCCTGCAGGGGCTTTACTGAGCTGCTGTGGACTCTGCCCAGCTGCTGTGTGAAACTCCCTGCAGTCCTGTTTATACAGGTGTAGTTACAACTGCCTTGGCAATAATAGCTCACCTCTGTAATGGTGCACTCTCTGTAATGGCGGATTGCCTCAGCAATGGCAGGTTGCCTCAGCAATGGCGGGCTGCCTCAGCAATGGTGGGCTGCCTCGGCCATGGCGGACTATCTTCATAGTGGCGGCGTACCTCAGTAATGGCTAACGCCCCTCCATCACAGAGCTGGACCTTCCCTGGTTCAGCTGTACTTGCTGTGAAAATCAACCCAGAGCGTTTTCAATTGCTGTTTTTTTGTGGGGGTGGGACCAGGCAAGCCTGATCACCTGGCTGTCTGTCTCAGAGCCTTTTTTTTTTCGTTGAATGGTCAACTCTCTCCCAGGTATTCTAGTCACCTGTTGAAAAGGTGCTGGGATCTGTGTGATTTTCTGTGCAGTGACCCACTGCACTGGCTGAAACAGCAGCACTGAGATTTGTGGTGCTTTTTGGCCTGGGAATCTCCTGGCCTGGCTCCCTGTTTCAGTCCCCTTTTTAAGCAGATAAACGGGTGACTCTGCCTTCCCAGAGCTCCAATCACCAGCTAAAATGGTGCCAAGACCTGTGTATTTTGTATGGAGAACCACTGAGCCAGGGCACTGGCAAAACAGCAGTGCCTGTGAAAACAGCCACACCAGCTGTGCTGGCCGAGCCAGCCAAAACAGTCACACTGGCGACCCATGGGGCTTCTCCTCCTGGGAATTTCCTCATCTGTGGGCAATAAAAATCCGTCTGGAAATGCGACATCCACTCACTCTCTGAGCTTTCACTGGGAGCTGCAATCCTGAGCTGCTCCTAATCGGCCATCTTGGATCCCTTATCCCCAGTTAATTGGGAGTTCTTTTTGTTTGTTTGTTTGTTTTTACTGTGAGGGGGTATTGAATTTATCAAATGCTTTTTCAGCATCAGTGGAAAGAATCATATGACTTTTATCCTTAATTATGTTGATAATGATGTATCTGATTGATTTGCTTATGTTAAACCATCCGTGCATGCCAGTAATAAATTCCATTGGGTCATGAAGAATGATCTTTGTAATGTATTGTTGAATGCTATATTTTGTTGAGGATTTTGGCATCAATATTAATCAGAAACATTAGCCTGTAGGTTTTTTTTTTATGTGTTTTTGGTTTGATATTAGGATAATAATGGCCTTGTACAATGAGTTTAGAAGTACTCTTTCCTCTTCTATTTTTTAGAATAGTTTGAGTGGAATTGGTATTGCTTTCTGTTTAAATATTTGGGAGAATTCAGCCATGAAACAATTGGGTCCCAGGCTTTCTTTTTAATTGAGAATATTTTATCACAACTTTGATCTTGTTACTTGTTATTAATCTGTTCAGGTTTTGGATTTTTTTCTGGCTCAATCTTAACAGGTTGCATGTATCTAGGAATTTGTCCATTTCTTCTAGATTTTCCAATTTATTGGCATATAGTCACTCAGAGTAGCCACTCATGCTCTTTTGAATTTCTGTAATATCATTTTTAATATCTCCCTTTATATTTCTGATTTTATTTGAATCTTCTTTTTTTTCTTAGTCTGTCTAAAGGTTTGTTAATTTCATTTAACTTTTCAAAAAAAACAATTGTTTGTTTCATTGATTTTTTGTATTATTTTTCCATTTCAATTTCACTTATTTCCACTCTGATCTTTATTATTTCTTTTATTCTACTAATTTGGGGTTTGATATGCTCTTGCTTTTCTACTTTAAGATGCAGCTTTAGATTGTTCATTTGAATTATTTTTAAATGTATGCACTTATAAACTTCCCTCTGAGCACTGCTTTTGCGGTATTCCATAGGTTTTGGTATATTGTGTATCCAATATAATTTATTTCAAAAAATTTTTCAACCTCTTTCTTAATTTCTTCATTGCCTCACTGACAATTCAGGAACATGTTGTGTAATTTCTATGTATTTGTATAGTTTCCAAAATTTCTGTTGTTATCAATTTCTAATTTTATTCCATTTTGGTCACAGGAGATGCTTGATATTATTTTATTTCATTTTTTGAATGCTTTAAGACTTTTCTTGTGACTTAATATAAGGCATGTACTTGAGAATAATTCATGTGCTGAGGAAAAGAAGAAATATTCCACAGCTCTTGGATGAAATGCTCTGTAAATATCTATTAGAGAAATTTGGTTGATAGTGTAGACTAAGTCTGATGTTTATAAATTTTCTCTCAGGAAGATCTATCCAATGCTAAAAGTAGGATGTTAAAGTCTCCAACTACTACTGTATTTAGACCTGTCTTTTTAGCTCTAATAATATTATTTCCTTTATATATCTGGGTGCTTCAGTGTTGGGTACATATATATTTAAAATTAGTATATCCTCTTGTTGAATTAACCCCTTTGTCATTACAGAGTGCCTTTTTTTGTTACTTCTTTCAGTTTTTGTCTCAAAATCTATTTTGTCTAATACAAGTGTAGTAACCCTTGCTCTTTTTTGGTTTCCATTGACATGGAATATCTTTTTCCATCCCCTTAAGTCTATGTGTTATTTATAGGTAAAGTGCAATTATCATAGTCAACAGAACAATGGGTCTTTTTTTTTTCATCCATGCATACAGTCTATGTATTTTGAGTGGAGAGTTTAGCGCATTTACATTCAATGTTATTATTGATAAGTAAGGACTTACTCATGCCATTTTGTCATTTGTTTTCTGATTGTTTTGTGGCCTTCTCTTCCTTCTTTATTCCTGTCTTTCTCTAGTGAAGATGGTTTTCTCTGCTGATACCATTTAGTTTCTTGCTTTTTATTTTTTGTGTATTAATTGTATGTTTTTTTGGTTTGAGGTTACCATGAAGCTTGCAAATACTACCTTAACACCCATTATTTTAACCTGAGAACAACTTAATGCTATTTTCATAAACAAAGCAACAAGCAAAAAGGAAACTAATAAAAACTCACCTTAACTTGATGCCCCCACTTTTTAATTTTTTTAATTTGTATCTTATTGTACTATGTCATGAGTATTTGTAGGCATTTTTGATTGGTTTGTTGTTAAGTCTTTTTTCTTAATGTAAGAGTAGTTTATACACTATGGTAACAGTGTTATAATATTTTGGGTTTTACTATTTACTATTACCAGTGTGTTTTGTACCTTTAGGTAATTATTTATTGCTCATTAATATCCTTTTCTTTCTGATTGAAGTAATTCCTTTAGTATTTCTTGTAGGATGGATCTAGTATTGTTGAAATCCCTCAGCTTTTTGTCTGGGAAAATATTTATTTCTCCTTAATGTTTGAAGGGTGTTTTTGCCAAATGTACTACTCTAGTGTAAAAGTTGTTTTTTTTCTTTCAGCACTTTAAATATGTCATGCCATTCTCTTCTGGTCTGTAAGTATTCCACTGAAAAGTCTGTTGCCAGATGTATTGGATCTCCATTGTATGTTATCTGTTTCTTTTCCTGCTTTCATGATTCTTTCTTTATTCTTGACCTTTGAGAGTTTGATTATTAAATTTCACAAGGTAGTATTCTTTGGGTAAAATCTGCTTGGTGTTCTATAATCTTCTTGTACTTGGATACTAATATCTTTCTCTAGGTTTGTGAAGTTCTCTGTTATTATCCCTTTAAACAAACTTTCTATGCTATCTCTTCCACATCCTCTTTAAGGCCAATAACTCTAAGATTTGCCCTTTTAGGGCTGTTTTCTAGATCCTGTAGTGTGCTTCATTTTCTTAAATTCTTTTTTCTTTTGTCTCCTCTATTTTCAAATAGCACATCCTCAAACTCACTATTTTGTTCTTATGCTTGATCCATTCTGCAATTAAAGGACTCTGATAAATTCTTCACTATGTGTATTGCATTTTTTAAAGTTACACTTTAAGTTCTTGGATGTATGTGCAGAATGTGCAGGTTTGTTACATAGGTATGCACATGCCATGGTGGTTTCTTGCACCTATCAACCCATCATCTACGTTAGGTATTTCTCCTAATGCTATCCCTCCACTAGCTCCTCACTCCCCAAAAGTCTCTGGTATGTGATGTTCCATTTACCGTGTTCATGTGTTCTCATTGTTCAACTCCTACTTATGAGTGAGAACATGTGGTTTTTGGTTTTCTGTTTCTGTGTTAGTTTGCTAAGAATGATGGTTTCCAGCTTCATCCATGTTCCTTCAAAAGACATGAACTCATCCTTTGTTATGGCTTCATAGTATTCCATGCTGTATATGTGCCATATTTTCTTTATTCATTCTATCATTGACAGGCATTTGGGTGGTTCCAATTCTTTTATATTATAAGTAGTGCTGCAATAAACAAACATGTGTCTGTGTCTTTATAGTAGGATGATTTATAATCATTTGGGATTGCTGGATCAAATAGTATTTCTGGTTCTAGATCCTCGAGGAATGGCCACACTGTCTTCCACAATAGTTAAACTAATTTACACTCCCACCAACAATGTAAAAGTGTTCCTATTACTCCACATCATCTCTAGTATCTGTTGTTTTCTGACTTTTTAATGATCACATTTTACCTTGCATGAGATGGTATCTCATTGTGGTTTTGATTTGCATTTCTCTAGTGACCAGTGATGATGAGCTTTTTTTCATGTTTCTTGGCCACATAAATGTCTTCTTTTGAGAAGTGTCTGTTTATATCCTTCATCCACTTTTTGATGTGTTTTTTTTTCTTGTATATTTGTTTTAGTTCTTTGTAGATTATGGATATTAGCCCTTTGTCAGATAAGTAGATTGCAAAAAATTTCTCCCATTCTGAGGGTTGCCTGCTCACTCTGATGCGGGTTTCTTTTGCTGTGCAGTAGGTCTTTCATTTAATTAGATCCCATTTGTCAGTTTTGGCTTTTGTTGCCATTGCTTTTGGTTTTAATCATGAAGTCTTTGCCCATGCCTATGTCCTAATAGGTATTGTCTAGGCTTTCTTATAAGGTTTTTATGGTTTTTGGTTTAATGTTTAAATCTTTAATCCATCTTGAGTTAAGCCCAGGACCAGATGGATTCACAGCCGAATTCTACCAGAGGTACAAAGAGGAGCTGGTACCATTCCTTCTGAAACTATTTCAAACAATAGAAAGAGGGACTCCTCCCTAACTCATTTTATGAGGCAAGTGTCATCCTTATACCAAAACCTGGCAGAGACCCAACTAAAAAAGAAAATTTCAGACCAATATCCATGATAAACATTGATGCGAAATCTTTGATAAAATACTGGTGAACTGAACCCAGCAGCACATCAAAATGCTTATTCACCATGATCAAGTCAGTTTCACCCCTGGGATACAAGTCTGGTTCAACATACACAACTCAATAAATATAATCCATCATATAAACAGAACCGATGACAAAAACCACATGATTATCTCAATAGATACAGAAAAGGCTTTCAATAAAATTCCATACCCTTTTATTCTAACAATTCTCAATAAACTAGGTATTGATGGAACTTATCTCAAAATAATAAGAGCTGTTTATGACAAAGCCACAGCCAATATTATACCAAATGGGCAAAAACTGGAAGCATTTCCTTTGAAAACCAGCACAAGATAAGGATGCCCTCTCTCATCACTCCCATTCAACACAGTATTGGATGTTCTGGCCAGGGCAATCGGGCAAAAGAAAGAAATAAAAGGTATTCAAATAGGAAAAGAGGAAGCCAAATTGTCTGTTTGTAGATGTCATGATTGTACATTTAGACAACCACATTGTCTCAGCTTAAAATATCCTTAAGCTGATAAGGAACTTCAGCAAAGTCTCAGGATACAAAATCAATGTGCAAAAATCACAAGCATTTTCTATACACCAATAATAGAGAGCAAAATCATGAGTGAACCCCCATTTATAATTGCTACAAAGAGAATAAAATACCTAGGGATACAACTTACAAGCGGTATGAAGAACCTCTTCAGGGAAAACTATAAGCCACTGCTCAAGGAAATAAGAAAGGAAACAAACAGATGAAAAACTATTCCACGCTTATGATTAGGAAGAATCAATATTGTAAAAATGGCCATACTGCTCAAAGTAATTTATAAATTCAATGCTATCCCCATCAAGGTACCATTGACTTTTTTCACAAAATTAGAAGAAAACTAAATTTCAAATAGAACCAAAAAAGAGCCTGTATAGCCAAGACAATCCTAAGCAAAAAGAACCAAGCTAGAGGCATCACGCTACCTGACTTCAAACTATATTACAAGGCTACAATAACGAAAAACAGCATTGTACTGGTACCAAAACAGATATATAGTCCAATATAACAGAGCGGAGGCCTCAGAAATACTGCACATCTGCAACCATCTGATCTTTGCCAAACCTGACAAAAACAAGCAATGGCGAAAGGATTCCCCATTTAATAAACAGTGTTTGGAAAACTGGCTAGCCATATCAGTATTGCATTTTTAAGCTCCAGAGTTTCTGATTGATTTTTATTCCAATATCTTTGTTAAAATTATCTTTGTTAAAATAATCTGATTTTTTTCTCTGTCTTATCTTAAATTTCTTTGAGTTTTCTCAACATAGCCATTTTGAATGGTCTGTCTGAAAGGTCATATACCTCTTTTTCTCCAGATATGTTCCTGGTGTCTGGACACTGAAGAGTTAGGTATTAATTGTAGTCTTCACTGTCTGGGCTTATTTGTAGCAATTATTCTTGGAAAGGCTTTTCAGAAATTTGAAAAAAAACCTGGGTGTTGTGATCTAAGCTGTATCTGCTTTAGGGGGCACCCCAAGACCAGTAACACTGTGGTTCTTAAAGATTTATAGAGGTATCACCTTGACGGTTTGGGGCAATATCTCCTGGAACACCAGGCAGGGACACTTGGTCTCTTCCCAGACTTTCTCCCAAACGTACAGAATCTCTCTGTTCTGAGCCACCCAAGCCTGGAAGTGAAGTGACATGAGTAACCCTGTAGTCACCACGACTATATGCCAGGTCAGGCCTGAAGCCAGGACAGCACTGGGTCTTGCCCAAGGTCTGCTATAAGCATTCACTGGCTACTGCCTATGTTCACTCAAGGCCCTGAGACTGTACAATCAGCAGGTGGCAAAGCCAGCCAGGCCGTCCTTCCCTTCAGGATGACAAGTTCCCCTAGACCCTGGTGGGTCCAGAATCAGGGACTAGAGTGAAAACTCTTAGACATCTGCCTGGTGTTCTAAAACCACAAGTTGCAGGTTTTTTCTACTCTTTCCTCCTCTTTCCAAAGGAAGAGAAGCCTAGCACTGTAGTCACCACCATCCCAGGCAACAATGAGTACTGCTAGACTAGTACTGATGTTTTCTTAAGTCCCAAGGCCTCTTAAGCAAGCTTGCCAGGAATGCAATCCAGCCTTGGACTTGCCTTTCTGGGGAATGGGCTCCCCACTGGCCCACGGTAGGTCCAGAAAGAGCATCTAAGAGTCATGTCTTAGAACTGGGGACCCCAAGAGCCCACTTGGTGCTCCACCCACCATGACCATGTTGACACCTAAGGTGTAAGCCAAAGTTTCCTTTTTCCTCCTGCTTTTCTCAGGCAGAGGGAGTTTTGCCCTGTAGCTACCACGGCTGTTAATGTGCTGAGCCTCAACCTGAAACTAGCAACCCTCAGAGGCTTGCACAAGTCCCTCGATGTAGTATCTAGGTATCACTGCTTGTTATTCAGGGCAAGGGCTCTTAAGTTTGCAGGTGAGGAATGCTGCCAGTACTGAGTTCTTTCTTTCAAGATAGAGAGTTCTTTTCTGACCCAAGGTGTGTTTAGAAATGTCATCTGGAAGCTAGGGCCAGAAAAGGGGGCCTCACGAGGGTGGCTGGTGCCCTGTTGTGCTGTGGCTGAGGGGGTATCCTAGATGCAAGACAAGGTCCTCCCCACTCTTTCCTCCGGCAGATGGAAGAGGTCTCTTTTGGAGCCTTGAGCCGTGTAGCCTGGATTACGGGAGGAGTGATGCCAGTGCTCTTTTGGCTGCCCTGCTAGTGTCTCATGTCCTCCAGTCCATGTCACATGCCCTCCAGTCACTGTCTCTGCGCCTAGTTCAGCACTAGGACTCACCTAACAGGTGCAGTTCTTAGGGCCTAGAGTGCCTTTCAAGTTTTTGGAGACATAGAGGGCTGTAGCCCTTGGTGGCAAGGTTTGCTGGCACTCAAATTTAGACCACTGGGATCAGTGCTTGCCCTCTGACTAGGGCTGGTTTCAAAGTTACCTCTGTGGGTGGTTGTCAGCTGAGTTTAGTCTAGTTTTCCTTTCTGCTCTAACAGGACAGCACTGAGTTCAATGTCTTACAATTGCTGTGATCTCCCTTCCTCTGTGCCGAGAGATGCTCTCTGAACCAGATTGCTGCTGCTATGGGTGGGGGAGGGTGGTGCTGGCAATTTAAGGCAACTGTTTTTCTCTGTCTTCAGTGCTTTTTTCAGTGATGTGAAGTTAAAACCAGGAACTCACCTGATCTTATGAAGGTTTTTTTTCTGTGTAGATACTTACTAACTTGGTGTCCTTGCAGAGTGGGGGAAATCAGTGGAGCTTTTTTCTTTTTTTTTTCACAGTTCAACCTAATAGCATAGCTATCTGAAATGTTTCTTCCCTGCTTGTACCCCATCTATTGGTTAGTGTGGCCCACAAAAGGGAAATACATTTACGTGGTAATATGTTATATTACCATTTCAGAAATACAGTTTATACAGTGTCATGTTTATTTTTGTAGCCAGTAATGTATAGTGCATTTTTTATTACTCTAAATAGAAAATCTTATTACGTATGTTACTCTGTTCCTTAATATCAGTGTGAAATACTAAGAGTAGTTCAAATATGTTTTCTAGGGGAAACTTAAGCCTTTGTAGCTAGACTATTCTAAAAAAATATCAGATGAAAAGAAAAGCACTTGAAGTATCTGATAGGCTGAATAATAACCCTCTAAAAAGATCCAGGTTCTAATCTTCAGAACCTGTGAACAGGGCACTTTACATGGCAAAAGAGACTTTGCAGATGTGACTCAGTTAAGGATCTTATTGGGGTTTTAATTTGCATTTCTCAATTTTCTTTTGGGTATATATCCAGTAAGAGAATTGCTGGGTTGAATGATAGTTCTCATTTACATTCTTTGAGAAATCTCCAGACTGCTTCCCACAATGGCTGAACGAATTTACATTCCCACCAGCAGTGTATAAGCATTCCCTTTTCTCTAGAACCTTGTCAGCATCTGTTATTTTTTGACTTTTTAATAAATAAACTATGTGTACAAACACCTGTGTATATGCTATTCTTGACTGTACTTTTTGTCTGTTATATACATTGTAAATATATGTACCCGGTTCAAATAAACAAGCAAATAATAAAATAAAAGCCATTCTGACTAGCGTGAGATAATATCTCATTGTGGTTTTGATTTGCATTTTCCTAATGATTAATTTTATTAATTTTTTTCATATACTTTTGGCTCGCACATATTTCTTCTATTGAAAAGTGTCTGTTCTCGTCCTTTGCCCATTTTTTAATGAACAAGCCCACTCATATTTCACATTGGATTTCAGCAAAAAGTTGGAAGACTGCTATTGAGAAGTTTTATGATGATAGCATCATAAATGCAGGATTTGCATCCAAGAATTTCAGTTACTGAAAATGTATCATGATAGTTCCAAATTGGTCATGGTAGCTCTATTCCCTGTATCACAGATTATTCTAGGATAAATATGTGGTCAGATCAAACAGTGACACATATTGGGTATTATGCTGTTTTTCTCATCATTGAAAAAATAATAAAGGCACACAAAGAGAAAGTTACCATCCTGATTTGGTCATGGGTGTTTGAATTAATAATAGGGCAGCCATCTTGCATCCATGAATGACCAAGTCACAGCTTGAAAGGCAAAAAGTTGAGGCTAATTTAGAGAATAATAGAATAAGCTTGGGTTCTTGATGACACTACTGGACAATGTTCAGTAATGTCTTAGTTTGGGTTGCTACAACAAAATATCATAGATGAGGTTGCCTAATTAATTTACTATTATTTATTTTCTCACAGTTCTGGGGGCTGGGAGTCCAAGACCAGGATGCATCATGCCAGGTTCTGGCAGGAATATTTTTTTCTGGCTTGTAGTCTTTTATTAATAACTGTGTCCACCAGGTGAAGGGAGATAGAGCTCTAGTCTCTTTTCTCATAAAGACATAAATCCCAACATGAAGACCCTATCTTTATGACCTCATTAAACCTAATTTCCTGTCAAAGACCCCAATCCCAAATACCATCACATTTAGGGTTAGAGTTTCAACATAAAAATTTTGGGGGGAAACATTCAGACCATTACAATTCTTCAAGCTACTTGTAGTTGAACATTTTGTTACAGTCAGCCAAACAGTGCTAACATTTTTATCACACTTCCTTCAATATTCTTCACATAAATTGTGTGCAAAATCCTTCACAGCCTTGGTTAATATACATTTTTTATACAGTTATCTAAAACTCTTTTAAGAGTGAGGGCATAAACAGACAGCCTTGATCCAAGTCCAAACTGACAACACAGAGTGAGTGAGATTATGTCATTGTACATTTTAGATTTTACAGTTCTATTCAGATTATGTTGTAACCATGTTTTTCAGTTCAATTATTTTAGACCTTATTTAACTGAAAATAAATTCATCACTGATTCTCTAGCATTTGCTAAGATACAACTTATCAGTCCTACAATTACCCAGTTGATTATTAGGACCCCCAAATAGGCTATTAGCCTGTTGATCTTAGATCTATTTAATCTTTTTAGATTTATCTTTGTTTTCACTTACATTCAAATATACTTGAATTTTGATACAAATTTTTCCAAATTTGCAATTTTCCTGTCAGCTACAGATGATTCACAGATGCAATGAATGGGAACTTTTAATATAAAGTCATCGTTGAACATGGAGCTTTGTGTTACTCCATGAGAATTCTTTCTTCAAGATCATTATGGTTCAATGTTACAATTGGCTAGAAATTTAAATAACTGAACAAGGATCTCCATTAGACTGATTACCTTTAAAGCAGTGATCAGAACTCATTTATCTTTGCCAGGTGTTGCAGATGAGGAGCATCTGATTTTTGGTGAAGACCAATAGAATATGTAATGCATTGGTTCTCACCCCAATGCCTTTGTCCTCAAACCTTCCTACCTGTTACCATGCTCAGTAAAGTCTTCACAAAATATCAGTGCCTCACTCCAGTCTAAATGAATCAGAACTTTAATTATTAGACCCAGAGGCTGATATTTTTAAAGAGCTCTTCAGGTAATTCTAATGTACTGCTATAGTTTCAAACCACTGATTTACTGAATAAATATTGCATGAACCTAGCTCAATTTCTTTTATCATGCCCATAAGATAACCATGTCCTAAATGTACCTTTTGTCGTTTCCCTCCATCGTAAGTTGTTTTTTTTATATAATACATGTAATGGCTGCCTTTTCTGTTACATGATAAGTTACTTTGGAACACAAACCATGGTTTGTTTCCTGTATAACAAAGAGTATAGTATCTTCCCTGCAGTAGCAACTTAATGCAGGCTTAATAAGAGCAGAAGGACATTCATGAGCAAGGATGAGAAGTGATTTGCCTGTTCTTGGAAAAGATCACATGGATGCTATACTTTTAAACTTTAGCTTTTAATAATAATACACTATTTTTGGAACCTGTTTCCTTGCTATTCTTTTTCTTTTTTCTTCAGACAGTTCCCCTCTTTATGCTTGTTTGCTTGTTTTTCTAGCTTCCTGCTAATTTAATGAGTGAGAACAGAGATTAGAGAGATTAGTCAATGCTTGGCAGAGAGACTTTTGAAGATAGAGAATTTCACCATGTGTCTGCCATATGTATGTCTGGTGTTTATACAGTGTGTATTTTGTCTAAGACTAAAGATTATACAACTTATGCGAATCCTTTTTCCATAGCAATTGTGAACATCAGTGTAGTTGAAGGGGTAAGAAAGATAAGAAATGGTGTAGGAATGTATTAAAATACTGCAGTGACTTGGCGTAAATCTAGAGTGAATTTTTTTCAGCAGTTGAATTGTACATGTTTAGTGACCTGTCATACATTTGCTTTCTGTGTTTTGTTATTACTGACCAAAATGTATTCTGATTATAATACTTAGATGTTCTCAAAAGTTAACCTGACCAAAAAATGTGGAGTAAAGAAACTTCTAGGTCAGGTATGGTGCCTCATGCCTGAAATCTTAACACTTTGGGAAGTGAAGGTGGGAGGACAGCATGAAACCAGAAGTTTTGAGACCAGCCTGGGCAATAGAGCAAGACCCCATATATACAAAAATAAAAATAAAAAATGTATTTGGGTGTAGTAACACATACGTGTAATTGCAGCTACTTGGGAGGCTGAGGCAGGAGGATTGCTAAATCTCAGGAGTTCAAGGCTGCAGTGAGCTATGATTGTGCCACTGCACTTCAGCCTGGACAACAGAACAAGACCTTGTCTCTAAAAAGAAAGAGAAAACCTTCCATATTGCAAGACAATTGAAAAGTTTCCTCATATTACAACCAAATAAATTATCTACTTAAAAAACTCACTGTGGCACTCATTTAAAAATGTGATGTCATCAAGTTTGATTTCTTAAATGTATGGACCAAGAGATTTTTATTTTACCATAAAAGGCCTGAATATTAATGTTGGAAGATATTTTTTAACCTGTCTGATTCCTATTTTCCTCGTTAATTTGAAGAAATTAAACCAGGTGAAGTGACTTGTCCAAAGTCATACATTTGCTTAAAAGCAGTATCAGAATTAACTCTGAATTTTTAGATTTTCTTTCCATCTATATTATCTGGTCTACTTTCAGAAAGAGAACAGACTTAAAAACACACACACATAATACTCCATCAATTTGTGAAATCCTCTCATGATGTCATATTAAAACTTTCTCTTTTCTGATTTTACCCAGATTTGACACTTAATTGACTTGTGAGATTGCTGAATATCCTTCTCCTCCGCATCAAATGCATATTATACAAATAAACCTCCTCAGGGCTTTGCTTTTTCTATTGCTGGACTTTCCATGTACATCAGGACTGCAATTTTAGTAGTTCCTTGAACAGTATGTTTTAAGATAATAGGCTGAAAACAAAATTGTCACAATCTTTTTTCATAGCTTTCACTAGGCACAATAAAAAGTAAAGCAAATTTTTAAACCATCACTATCAAGATGATTTACAAGCTTTAACCAATCATAGTAAAAAAAAGTTCTAATTATTCAGTATAAAACATAGGTCTAGGTTGAAATTTTCATGCCTATTGCAAATAACATAATATATGTAAAAGAGTAAAAGATCTGATTTGAGTGGAGACTGTATTATTCTTGGAGGCAGCATGTTGCACTGGAGAGACCAAGAAATTTGAAGTCAGATTGAACTTCAAGAATCAATCCCCGATCCTGCCACTCCAACTGTATGGAATTGTGACAGTTGCTTAACTTTTCTATGCTTCACTTTCTTTATCTGTGAATTGAGGAAAATAGTACCAGAATTCTTTTCAACATTAAAGGAATATATGAAAAGGTACAATGAATATAGACATCATGTTTTCTGAATTTATAGAGTCATATTAACCATAACCAATGATCCAAAAATGAACCAAAATGCATTAAACAACAATTTCCCACTGGAAAAGTTTCCAGGTCAAGGTACTAGAGGGAAAATCCAGATAGTGTCTGGTAGAATTCTTGAACTGCAAAGACAGAGATGCAAGTCTGGCACAACCAAAGAAACTAGAGTCCAAAGAACAGAGTACTGGAAAGGAGAAAATTACATGGACACAAAAATCCCAGAGAGCTTAAGAGGATTCCTGAGTATTTAGTAGCATACTAATAAAAACAGGTTTATTAGAAAGCTACTCAAGTCTGGGGAAAGACCTACATAAAATGATTAGAAATAACAGAGTCTGGCACTCACAAAGAGCTAGAAGTATTGTCTTTGCCTGTTTCAGCAGCCAGATTGGAAATCCTCTCATAATTCACAAGGCATTAGGAATACAAAAAGGAGTCTACATTCAGTGCTGGAGCATGATTAGCCATATATTGTTGATAGAGTTTGGCTGTGTCCCCAACCAAATCTCATCTTGAATTGTAGCCCCCATAATCCTCATGTGTCATGGGAGGGACCCAGTGGGAGGTAATTGAATCATAGGGGTGGGTTTTTCTTGTGCTGTTCTTGTGATAGTTAATAAGTCTCATGAGATCTGATGGTTTAATAAAGGGCAGTTTCCCTGCACATGCTCTCTTGCCTGCCACCATATAAGAAATGACTTTGCTCCTCCTTTACATTCTGCCATAATTGTGAGACCTCCCCAGCCATATAAAACTGTGAGTCTATTAAACCTTTTTTTCTTTATAAATTACCCAGCCTCAGTTATGTCTTTATAGCAATATAAAAATGGGCTAATATAGTTGAGCATTGTCCTCATGCAGTCTTATCAGTTTTAAAATCAACAAAGAAAGAATTACATTGATTCCAAGTAAAGTGAATGCATTTTAGAGTAAAGTGTAAGAATATTTGTAGGAAAACAAATATATTTAGGATATAAAATATAAAATGTCTGGATTCCAATAAAAAAAAATTGCCAGTCCTGAAAAGAAGCAGAAAAGTATAAACAATGTTGACAGAAAAAACAATCAAAACCAACCCAGAACACATACAAGTGTTAGAATTAGCAGAAAAGAACAATAAAACAATTATGATAATTGTGTTTCAGATGTACAAAAAGTTAAGTAGTGTTATGGAAGCCACAATAAATACCCATATCAAATTTCTAGATTGAAAACTTCAATATATAAGATGAAAAATTGATAAAATGTGATTCATGGCTGATTAGACATTGAAAAAGAAAATATTAGTAAATGTGAAACACAGAAATAGAAATTATCAAAATTGAACATGAAGGGAAAAGGGAATAATAATTTTTTAAAAAATTGCATCAGCTAGATTAAGCCCACTTCAAGTACCCTAATATACCTATAATAAAAATCTTCTAAGGAGAGAACAAGTGGGTGGATGAGCAAGCAAAAAATAAATGAAAATGAAAGTGCTTAAATTTTTTATGAATATTATAGATCCACAAATACAAGAAGCACAATGAATGTCAAGCACAGGAAATATAAATAAAACCACACCACAGAGATCATAATCAAATAGTGCAAAACCAATGACAAAAGAAAAATTGGCTGGGTGTGGTGGCTCACATCTGTAATCCCAGCACTCTGGGCAGCCAAAGCGAGTGGATCACTTGAAGTCAGGAGTTTGAGACCAGCCTGGCCAGCATGATAAAACTGTGTATCTACTAAAAAAATACAAAAAATTAGCCCAGCTCATTGATGCACAGCTGTAATCCCAGCTACTCAGGAGGCTGAGCCACAAGAATCACTTGAACCTGGGAGGTAGAGGTTGCAATGAGTCAAGATTGTGTCCCTGCACTCCAGCCTGGGCAACAAAGCAAGACTCCATCTGAAAGACAAAAAAAAAAAAAAAGATAAAAACTTAAAAGAATTTAGAGGGGGAAAATGATGTTACATACAGGGTAACAAACATAAATGTTATTGCAAAATTTCTCATTGGAAACAGTGTAAGTGGGATGATAGTGAAGCAATATTATTTAAAGTGTAGAAAGAAAGAAACCCTTCAACCTAGAATAAATTTCTTTTCTTTCAAAAACAATGGAAAAATAAAAATTTTTTAGACATATGGAAGCTGAAAGAAGTAACCACAAGCAGACTACTACTGTGAAATATTTCTTTGAAAGTGGATTATAGACTCTCCAAGATGGCTGAATAGACACAACTCTGGTGCACAACACCCAGTGAGAGAGACACAGAAATCCAGAGATCTCTGAGCTCCAGCTGAGGCACCAGGGGCATTTCAATGGGTCTGGTCCTACAGTGAGCAAAGCCCAAGCAAGGCAGAGTGAGGTGGGGAGGGGTGCTGCTTCACCCAGAAAGTGCATCTGACTGGCAACTCAGAGGATCCCCCTCTGGCACTTTGGTCCAGATACAGCCTTCCCCCAAAGCCTCAGCAATACACAGAACAGGGTATCTCTGCCAGTCAATTGCCAGGAATTACAATCACAGGGTTGAATAATAATCCAGGATGGTGTACGGGATTGGTGGACAGACCTAAACAGACGCATAAGCACAAAAGCCATCCGGGAGAACCTGTGGACCGAGCTCTTGCCCCTTCCCCCTGCTCAGAGAGAGAGGAAGCTGTAAGTGGGAGGACGGACGGAGCAGCACGATGGGCCTCTACCCCATGACTGGAGAGAGAGGAAGCTGAAAAGGGGAGATGGCCAGATGTGGCTGGGCAGGTCCCTACCCTTCCCCCACAAACTCCAGAGGGCTGAAGCTCTGACTCTAGTTGGTTGTGCAACCAGTGCCACAGTCTGAGCTGAACCCTGAATGATCCAGCCCAGTGGAGGAAGGGCACAACTCACCATTAGAGGGGTGGGACTGGGCTATATGTTTTAACAAAAAACAGGAAGCTTACATAGCAATGGGACAGTGTTCTTGACCGACCAGGAGAGCCTACAGGTCAGCAGAAGAGGCAGGCCTAATCTTCCAGGATAAACAAAAAAGACACAGGAAGTTTTGCTAGTAACTTGAAGGAATCCCTAGAAACCCAGTAGTGCCTCAACAGGTAGAGAAGCGACCTCATCAAGCAGCTCCCTGACACCACAGCCAGGTAAATCAATGAAGATGGGAAAAAAACAGCACAAAAAAGATGAAACCATCAAAGACCAGAACACCTCTTCTCCTTCATGGGATCACAACTCCTTAACAACACAGAAACACAACATGATCGAGAGTGTGATGAATTGACAGAAATAGGCTTCAGAAGGTATATAATAACAAACTTTTCTGAGCTAAAGGAACACATCCTAACTCAATGCAAAGAAACCAAAAACCTTGAAAAAAGGTTAGATGAAATGCTAACTAGAATAACCAACTTACAGAAGAACATAAACAACTTGATGGAGTTGAAAAACACAGCATGAGAACTACATGAAGCAAACACAAGTTTTAATAGCTGTATCGATCAAGCAGAAGAAAGGATATCAGAGATTGAAGATCAACTCAATGAAATAAAAAGAGAAGGCAAGATAAGAGAAAAAAGTGTGAAAAGAAGTGAACAAAGCCTCCAAGAAATATGGCATTATGTGAAAAGATCAAATCTATATTTGATCAGTGTACCTGAACATGATGGGGAGAATGAACCCAAGCTGGAAAACATGCTCCAGGATATTATCCAGGAGAACTTCCCAAGCCTAGCAAGGCAGTCCAACATTCAAGTTGAAGAAATACAGAGAACTCCACAAAGATATTCATCAAGAAGAGCAACCCCAAAGCACATAATCTTCAGATTCACCAGGGTTGAAATGAAGAAAAAAATGCTAAGGGCAGCCAGAGAGAAAGGCCAGGTTACCCACAGAGGAAAGCCAATCAGACTCACAGCGGATCTCTCATCAGAAACCCTACATGCCAGAAGACAGTGAGGACCAATATTCAACATCCTTAAAGAAAAGAACTTTCAACCCAGAATCTCATATCCAGCCAAACTAAGCTTCTTAAGTGAAGAAGAACTAAAATGCTTTAGGAACAAGCAATTACTGAGAGATTTTGTCACCACCAGACCTGCCCTACAAGATCTCCTGAAAGAAACACTAAGCATAGAAAGTAGCAAGTACCAGCCACTGCAAATGCAAACCAGTTGGCAAAGTCCAAAAATGCAATGAAGAAAATAAGTCAACTAATGAGAAAGAAAAAAGCCAGTAATAAAATGGCAGGATCATATTCACACATAACAATATTAACATCAAATGTAAATGGCCTAAACATCCCAATCAAAAGACACAGACTGGAAAACCAGATAAAAAGTCAGAACCCATCGGTATGCTGTATTCAAGAAAGCCATCTCACATACAGAGACACACATACACTCAAAATAAAGGGATGGAAGAAGATTTACTAAGCAAATGGAGATCAAGAAAAGAAGAGGTTACAATCCTAATCTCTGATAAAATGGACTTCAAACCAACAAAGGTCAAAAGAGACAAAGAAGGACACTACATAGTGGTAAAATGATCAACCCAACAACAAGAGCTAACTATCCTAAATATATATGCACCCAACACAGGAGCACCCAGATACATAAAGCAAGTTCTTAATGACCTAAAACAAGATTTAGACTCCCACACAATAATAGTGGGAGACTTCAACACTCCACTGTCAATATTAGATCAATGAAACAGAAAATGAACAAGGACATCCAGGACTTGAATGTAGAGCTGGACCAAGTGGAACTAATAGATGTATACAGAATACTCCACTCCAAATCCACAGAATATACATTTTTCTCAGCACCACATTGCACTTACTCTAACACTGACCACATCATTGGAAGTAAATCACTCCTCAGCAAATGTAGAATAACAGAAATCCTAACAAACAGTCTATCAGAGCACAGCGCAATCAGACTAGAACTCAGGATTAAGAAACACACTCAAACCCACACAAACACTTGGAAACGGAACAACTTGCTTCTGAGTGTCAACTGGATAAACAATGAAATGAAGGCAGAAATAAAGATGTTCTTTGAAGTGAATCAGAATGAAGACACAACTTACCAGAATCTCTGGGAAACCTTTAAAGTAGCATTGAGAGGGAAATTTATAGCAATAAATGCTCACATGAGAAATAAGGAAAGATCTAAAATTGACACCCTATCATCAAAAGTGAAAGAGCTAGAGGAGAAAGATTAAAAAAACTCAAAAGCTAGCAGAAGACAATAAATAACTAAGATTATAGCAGAACTGAAGGAGATAGAGACATAAAAACCCTGCAAAACTCAATAAATTCAGGAACTGGTTTTTTGAAAAGTTCACAAAATAGACAGACCACTAGCCAGACTAATAAAAAAGAAAAGATAGAAGAATCAAATAGATGTAATAAAAAAGATTAAGGGGACATCACCACTGATCCCACAGAAATACAAACTACCATCAGAGATTACTACTAACAGCTCTATGCACATAAACCAGTAAACCAGGAAGAAATGGATAAATTCCTGGACACTTGTACTCTACCGAGACTAAACCAGGAGGAAGTTGAAACAATGAATTGACCAATAACAGGGGCTGAAGTAGAGGCAGCAATCAATAGCCTGCCAACCAAAAAAAGTCCAGGTCCAGACGGGTTCACAGCCGAATTCTACCAGAGTACAAAGAGAAGCTGCTTCCATTCCTAAAACTATATCAAACAATACAAAAGGAGAGAATCCTCCCTAACTCATTTTATGAGACCAATATCATCCTGATACCAAAACCAGGCAGAGACTCAACTAAAAAAGAAAACTTCAGGCCAATATCCGCGATGAACATCGATGCAAAAATCTTTAATAAAATAGTGGCAAACTGATTGCAACAGCACATCAAAAAGTGTATCCATCACGATCAAGTAGGCTTCATCCTGGATATGCAAGGCTGGTTCAACATATGCAAATCCATAAACATAATCCATCACAGAAATGGAACCAAAGACAAAAACCACATGATTATTTCAGTAGATGCAGAGAAGACCTTTAACAAAATGCAACAGCCCTTTATGCTAAAAACTCTCAATAAACTAGATATTGATTGAATGTATAATAAAATTATAAAAGCCATTTATGACAAACCTACAGTCAATATCATACTGAGTGGGCAAAAGCTGGAAGAATTCCCTTTGAAATCACTAGACAAGGATGCCCTCTCTCACCACTCCTATTCAATATAGTACTGGAAGTTCTAGCCAGAGCAATCAGGCAAGAAAAAGAAATAAAGGGTATTCAATTAGGAAAGAACAAAGGCAAACTGTCTAAATTTGCAGATGACTTGATTGTATATCTAGAAGACACCATCATCTCAGCCCCAAATCTTCTCAAACTGATAAGCAACTTCAGCAAAGTCTCAGGCTATAAAATTAATGTGCAGAAATCACAAGCATTCCTATATACCAAAAACAGACAGAGAGCCAAATCAAGAGTGAACTCCCATTTACAATTGCTACAAAGAGAATAAAATACCTAGGAATATAACCAACAAAGGATGTAAAGGACCTCTTCAAGGAGAACTACAAATCACTGCTCAATGAAATAAGATAGGACACAAACAGATGGAAAAACATTCCATGCTCATAGTTAGGAAGAATTAATATCATGAAAATAGCCATACTGCCTTAAGTAATCTATAGATTCAACACTATCCCCACCAAGCTACCAATGACCTTCTTCACAGAACTGGAAAAAAACACTTTCAACTTCATATGGAATCACAAGAGAGCTTTCATAACCAAGAAAATTCTAAGCAAAAAGAACAAAGCTGGAGGCATCACACTGCCAGACTTCAAACTATACTACAAGGCTATAGTAATCAAAACAGCATGGTACTGGTACCAAAACAGAGACATAGACCAATGGAACACAACAGAGGTCCCAGAAGCAACACCACACATCTACAACCAACTGATCTTTGACAAACCTGAGAAAAACAAGCAATAGGGAAAGGACTCCAGGTTTAATAAATGGTTTTAAGAAAACTGGCTAGCAATGTGCAGAAAGCAGAAACTGGACCATTTCCTGTCACCTTACACTAAAATTAATTCCAGATGGATTAAAGATTTAAACATAAAACCTAACACCATAAAAACACTAGAAAAAAAAGTAGGCAAAACCATCTAGGACATAGGCATAGGCAAGGACTTCACGACTAAAACACCAAAAGCAATGGCAACAAAAGCCAAGATAGACAAATGGGATCCGATTAAAATTCAGAGCTTCTGTACAGCAAAAGAAACCATCATTAGAGTGAATCAGCAACCAATAGAATGGAAAAAAATTTTTGCAATCTACCCATCTGATAAAGAGCTAATAACCAGCATCTACAAAGAACTGAAACAGATATATAAGAAAAAGCAAACAACCCCATTTAAAAGTGGGTGAAGGATGTGAACAGAGACTTTTCAAAAGAAGACATATATGAGGCCAACAAACATGAAAAAATGCACATCATCACTGATCATTAAAGAAATGTAAATCAAAACCACATTGAGATACCATCTCATGGCAGTTAGATTGGCGATCATTAAAAAATCTGTAGACAACAGATGCTGGAGAGGATATGTAGAAGTAGGAACACTCCTACACAGTTAGTGGGAGTGTAAATTAGTTCAACCATTGTAGAAGACAGTGTGGTGATTTCTTAAGGATCTAGAAATAGAAATTCCATTTGAACCAGCAATCCCATTACTGGGTATATACTCAAAGAACTATAAATTTTCTACTATAAAGACACATGCACATGTATGTTCATTGCAGCCCTGTGTACAACAGCAAAGACCTGGAATCAACCCAAATGCCCATCAATAATAGACTTGACAAAGAAAATGTGGTACACATACATCATGGAATACTATGCAGCCATTAAAAAGATGAGTTCATGTCCTTTATAGGGACTTGGATGAATCTGGAAGCCATCATTCTCAGCAAACTGATGCAAGAACAGAAAACTAAACACTGCATGTTCTCACTCATAGGCAGGTGTTGAACAATGAGAACACATGGACTCAGGGAGAGGAGCATCACACACTGGGGTCAGTTGGGGGAAGATGGGAGGGACAGTGGGTGGTGGGGAGGGTGGGGAGAGATAACATGGGGATAAATGCTGGATATAGTATACTCATAAAGTAAAATAAAATAAAATAAAATAAAAAAGAAAGTGGATTTTATAGGGGTTCTGCATTATTACTGTGTTACTCCTTTCAAGTGATATTGCAACATTTTACCAATAAGAACATTGAAACTGCATACTTCTATTTCTCCCTTTTGACTTTTGCAGTATTGTAGATATCTATATCTATAAATGCACGTATATACATATAGACATACACACACACATACATATATATAAAGTGCTGTAGGCATAAGGAAAAAGCCAATATAAATATGGAATTTACACATATACTGGAAAATCTCAGTATATGAATTAATATAAAATATTTTATTGTTATTTAAATAACTTTAAAAGAGATTTTAAACCATTTAAACAAAATAACAATAAAATATGTAGTTTATAATTTATGTAGAATTAAAATATGTAGCATCAATATTGCAAAAGTCAAGAGGGGATAAATGAAATTATACAGTTTTGAGGTTCTCATAACATAGTAAAATGTTGTAATATTAGTTGAAGAAGAAATGTGATACATTAACAATGTTTAAATTCTATAAATTCTACTAAAATAATAAAATCTAGCTAGCTTCTAAGCCAACAATAGAGATGAAATAAAAATTTAAGATCAAATTAATCTAAAAGTAGACAGACAAAAGAAGGATAAGGGAAGAAAAAACAAATGAGATAAATAGAAAACAAATAACAAGATATCAGATTTAACTCATCTACATAATTCATCACATTAAATATAAATGGTCTAGATCATACTAAATATAAATGGTCTAAATACCCAAATTAAAAGGCCAAGCTTGCTATTCTGAATGAAAAAAAAAAGCAAGACCCAATTATTTTCTTTCTAGAAGAAATGCAATTTAAATGTAAAAACATAAATAGCATATAAAAGTAAAGGATAGAGAAATGTATACTATCCTAACATTAATTAGAGTGGAGTGGCCATATAAATATCAAGCAAAGCTGATATCAGAACCCAGAGTATTACCAGGAATGAAGAAGTTATTTCATAATGATAAAGGAGACAATTCATTAAGATGACATAATATTTCTAAATGTTTATAAATCTAGAAGCTTAGCTACAAACAAGTGAAGCAAAAACTGATACAACAACAAGGAGAAGCATAAAAAAATTATAGTTAAGATATGAGATTTCAATACCTCCTACTTGATAATTTATAAAACAAGTAGACAGATAATTAACTAAAAATGTATATTTGAACAATCCCATATGTAACTTTATCTAATTGATATTTATATAACACTGCACTCAAAATAACACATATATTTTCCAGTAGTTAGGAAACATTTATCAGTGTAGGTCACTGTCTAGTCTGTAAAACAAAACAAATCTAACAAATTTAAAATATCTAACAAAACAAATCTAACAAATTTAAAATAACTGAGGTCATGCAAAGAATGTTCTCTAACCAAAATGAAATTAAATTACAAATGAATCACAGAAATAATGTCTACATTCTAAAAATAATTTGAAACTGCAAAGGATTTAGAGTTGCCAAGAAAACTTTGAGAAAGAAAAACAAAGACAGAAGACTAACACTGTCTGATTTTAAGTGTTATTGTAAAGCTACAATAATCAAAACAAGGTAGAATTGATGTAAAGATAGACACATACATCAACAAAACAGAATATGAGTTGAGAAATAGACCCACACATATATGGATGACTAATTTTCAACGAAGTTATAAACATAATTTAGTAAAGAAAATAAAGTCTTTCTACACTTACTGTTGAAAGAGCTGGACATCCATACATAAAAGAAAGAAAATATTTTTAAAATTAAATAAAATGAATGCTGATGTATATTGCACACCATATGCAAAAAACATAACTAAAAAGTGGATCCTAGGCCAGGCATGATGTTTCATGCCTGTAACCTACCACAGCACTTTGGGAAGCTGAGATGAGCAGATCACCTGAGGTCTGGAGTTAGAGACCAGACTGGCCAATATGACAAAAGCCCATCTATACTAAAAATATAAAAATTAGCTGGGCATGGTGGCAGGCATCTGTAATCCCAGCAATTTGGGAGACTGAGGCAGAAGAATTGCTTAAACCTGGGAGGCAGAGGTTGCAGTGAGCCAAGATTGCACTCCAGCCTGGGAGCCAGAGTGAGATTCTATCTCAAAAAAATAAAAAATCCTAAATCAAAATGTAAGACCTAAAACTATAAAGTTTATAGAGGAAAGCATAGAATAGAACTTTTGTGACCTTGAGTTAGCAGAGATTTTTTTCAGATATAACATCCAAAGCATGGTACATAAAATAAAGATTTACATTTAAGATTTTATCAAAAATTACATACTTTTCTCATACATAAAAGGCACTGTTAACAAAATGGAAAGCCATACCACACATTGGGAAAAATGTCTGAGGAATATATTTGATGGACTTGCATTCAAAATAGAGAAAAAATTCTTAATACTTTACAATAAGCAAACAAAAGCTCAATAAGCTCAATTATATGATAGGCAAAAGATATGAACAGATACATACTCAAAGATAATATAGAGCTAGCAAATAATCACATGAAATGTCATTAGTCTTTTGAGAAGTGCAAATTAATAACACTGAGATAGCACTAGGTATCTATTAGAATTACTATATTATAGTAATTCTATGAGGTATAGAATTTACACTTCTATACTTTAATTATAAATATATATAAAGTATATATATAGTAAATATATGAAGTAATTTATAAGTATAAAATTATAGACAGATCAAATTAAATGTTAGTAATGACAAGGAAGAAATAGAACTCATACACTTCTGTTGGAAATATAAAACAGTATAAGCACTTTGGAAAAGTTAGGAATTTTCTTGAAAAAGTGAAGTATGTAGTTACAATACTGCCAGCCACTCCTAGATTTTTTCCTAAAAAAATGAAAGCTATATGTTTATAGCAGTTTTATATGAAAAGGCAAAACCCAGAAACAACCCAATGTCCAACATGTGAATAACATGTGAATATACTATGGGATCTATATACAACAAAATACTACTCAACAATAAAAAGAAATCTATTACAGATATCCACAACATGGATGAATATTAAAATAATACAGAGTGAAAGAAGCTGAGAAAAAAAGTATATGTAGTATGAATTTATTTATATAAAATTCAAGAAAATGGAAACAAATCTATCATGGTAGAAAGAAGACCAGCCTTTGTCTTGCGGGGGCAAGACATGGATGCTGGGAAGGTGCATTTACCAAAGGGAAATGAAGGTATTTGAGCCTTAAGGTGTCAGCCTTACCTCTGCCTTCTAATTTAGTGTAAACATCCATTGCCAAGATTCACTTTCATGGCATTTGTTGACCTATTCAGTCCATAGATCTCTGCTTCAACTCAGGTATAGCATCTGTGCACATGTATATTCTGTCTATTCTGTGTATGCATGCAGATGTAAAGAGGTGTATGATTCTTTTTAGACATTGTTGGTTATTGGAAATGATTTTTTTTCAGGAGCAAATGCTGAGCTAGAATCTGATTGGGAATTAGTCCACGCCTCATCTGCATAAATAAATCTCAAGGGCTGGGATTATCATGCTAGTTTAGCAGCTAGTTTCATTACAGTTTATTATATGTGACTGGCTGTCTTGGTGGGGGTTGGAGAGCCTTTCTAAGGCATTCAGGAGATATCAGCCTGGATGAGCTTACATGTGAAAAAAGGGAAGGCACTTTTTTTCCCCATTGTGTTAAAGCTGTGGTAATTAAACATGACAGAGCTAATCTGTTGCTGGAATTGGTATAGCCAGTGGTTATTACTGCACATTGAAGGAAGACAGCCTCACCTCAGGCTGTCTTCTTCCCAAATGAGTCAGCATTTTTCCATCTTGCCAAGTCAACTCACTGTCTGTGGGGTTGTGGGGCTGGTATTTTGTAAGGAAGTAAGAACTAGAATTTGGAAGTCTTTAGTGAAAGGGAAGAACCAACACTCAGGGTCTAAATTCTTTGAAAGCAAAAGCTGTATTGTTTCCATTTTTGTAACATAGACCAGTACCTGCTTCATAGTAAGTGCTCAATCAAAATTTTTAGCAGTTCACTGAAGCATGATTTCAAAAAGAAGGCCAAAGCAGAATCCAGCATTCTTAAGAATTGTGTTTTGTGAATTTCTTTAGTCACTGTCCACTTCACACCCCACCTCCCCATCATTTGGTAAGCTTGTTTGTGGTAGCTATAGTTACTTATACATATTTATTTGTATTGTATTTTACTTATATATATTTACATATTCAGATATTTAAAATACTTTTATTTATATAAATATAAACATATATTAATTCATATGCAGTAGTTTATATTGGATTTATAAAGCAATAAAGGAAGCAGTAGAAATCAAAGAGAAAATCTATCCGGGAAGGATCTCTTGTGGTGGGAATTAATTTCTGACTTATCTGTAGGGCTGGAAGATTATGCAACAATTCCTAACTAGATGAATTAGTTTTATGTCTTTAAGACTATACCATTGGGTCTTTGGACTTTGGCTTTGTAAATTTTGTACAACATACAAATAAAACTTAGAACCCCCTTGTTTTCTTAACTGTTTGGCTTAGATACTACATACATTATTATTTTTCTCAGAGATTTTTTTGTCTTTTTTATAACCATTTTTTAATATCATTTTTGAATCATGGTTAAGTTGATGCTGTTTTTATAATAATGCTTATAAGGAAAGTTGTTTTACCTTAACATGCATCTTCTCATGTTGCTGTATTATTGACTTGATTATTATCAATTATAATTATGCACATGCTACATAATTAAATTACATATAATGTTATATGGGGTCTGTTTAATCATATTTTGTTATATTATTAAATGTTTGTAAATTATTAAGTTCCTAGTGCTCCTTCAAATAAAATCATATTGGAATACAGTGGATCATATATGTACATGTGCATATAACATATATATTAATATATTCAATATTTACTTTAAAAAATTAATCTGTGAGAATAAATGATTTGAGAGTTGCTATGACATTTTGAATACAGGATTCCATAGACATAGAATACCTTGTAGAGAATAAAATACCCTACAAAACAATAAATTATATGTCTCTCTGAGACATCATAGACAGAGAAGGCAAATTTATTTTGTGATTTTTATTTATTTTAGAGACAGGATCTCACTCTGTCACCCAGGCTGGAGTGCAGTGGCATGATCATAACTCTTCAAAGCCTCAAACTCCTGGGCTCAAGGAATCCTCCCATCTTAGCCTCCCAAGTAGCTAGAACTACTGGTGTACACCACCATTCCTGCCTAATTTTGAAAAGCTTTTTGTGGAGATGAAGTCTCACTGTATTGCCCAGACTTGTCGGGAACTCCTGGGCTTAAGTGATTCTCCCACCTTAGCCTCCTTAAATAGATGGGATTACTGGCATGAGCCATAATGCCCAGCTTTATTTTTGATTCTGTGCTTAGTAGTAGTTAATAGCTTTGAGCATGTAAGTTTGCATTGAAGAGAAGGACATACACTAAACTTTTTTGTACATATATTTTTCACCTGAAAGCAACGCAAATAATCTTTTAAAATAATGTGCTGAAGACTTTTAATTTCTCTCTGAATTAATCCATCAATCAATACATTTATCAAACACCAACTATATGGGAACCACTATGCTATGCAGAAATAAAACACAAAGAAATAATGAGCACATCATCTGTACTTATAGACCTTATAGTTTATTTAGGAAAACATATCTATAAAACATACTCTTTTTGTTTTGTACTTCCCTGTAGAAGGTATGGTCATAGGTGTTATGAAGGCTATAAAAAAAGATTAAAACACAGACCTCAACATGAGACATACTGTTTAGTAGGAGGAATAAAGCAAGCATATAAACACATTGAATGATGAAGGAGAGTATGAAGTATATTATAAAAGAGAGCTAAATAAAGTGCTATGGAATTTGATAGGAAAATAGAGCATATGTGATGTCAGTGGTTTCATTGAGCAGGTAGCATTTTGAATAAAAATTGACAGACATAAAATACCAATTGCCTTCTAGTCACCTTCAATATTTCTAAGATTTCAAAGTGTGTATGACACACTCCCTATTGCTCTTAGCAGTTATAATCTCGGATGGCTCGGGAGACAAGTCATGATAGAATATGATGTGCGTGTTTATCTATGTATAAAGAAGTGTGTGCCTTATAGGATATCTATAGATGACATTTATTTTTGTAATCTCTTCCATGCTCATGACTTTAAATAACCACCTCTATGTCAATGACCACCTCATCTGTTTCTTTAGCCCAGACCTCTTCTCTAAGTTCCTAGTCTCATGAACCAGTTGCCTACTTAACACACTTCTCTGAGTATTTTAAAGGCATCTCAAATTCAATCTGTCTACAGTGGAACTCTTGATCTCTCCCTCTCCCCAATCCTGGTGCTAGGAGTCATTAATGTGTTTCTGGATCTCTTCTTTTTGGTAAGATTGTGCTTCTCTGTGCCCTTGAAGTTTGTCACATGGCTTGCTTTGGGCCAATGCGACATGAGCAGAAATGACATGAATTACTTCCAAGTATAAGCCTTTAAAAGCCTCTGTGAAATTTGTCATGTTCTTTTCATGCACCCTACCCCCAAAAAATCAACATTTCAGATGGTACAAAAACCACAAGCTTAGTTCCTAAATGAACATGCCATAGAGCAGAGCCCCTGTCTTCCCTGAAATCAACATACAATGTGAATGAGAATGAACCGAAGCTTTCTTAAGATATATTTCAAATGCAATAAAATTAATTTGGTGGTTTTTAGTAATCCGGGTTATGCAACTATCAACACAATCTAATTTTAGAGCATTTTAAATAGTACCCTCCACAAAGGAACTAAACACATCAGCATTCAGCACTAGCTGTAGGTAACCACTACTCTACTTTCTGTCTCTGAACCTCTGTTGTTTATATCAGCAGTAATTGGGGGATGCTTGTTTTTAAGCATAGCTCAGTCTATCCTGACTGATACACTAGTCCTCTTTCAATGTTATCTTAATAAAAGGCACACACCATCACAATAACAGAAGCTAGAAGTTATTCTTCATATTCTTCTGTACCTCATTCTCGACATCCAGTTATTCTGCTGCTCCTATGAATTTAACTTTCTGGATATTTCTTTGCCTATTTCTCTCCATCTCCATTGTTCTCCACTATTGTTCAAGATACTACCAATCCTTTCTTGCACTTCTGTTAATGTTTCCAAGTTCCTGACAGATAGTAATTTTCACAATTTGAGAATGAGAAATCAGAATTCCAGAGGATTCTTTAGAAATCCTGAAATCATAAGCTATTCTGTATAACAGTTTATGTGTTTTTTTAGGGAGACATTATGATAATACTTTGTAATAATATTTACATATATTTAATAATAATGAGTACTCATAATAATAAATAGTGCATTAGTCTTCTGTGATAGGAACATGCTGTTTCAGAGGTATCCTATAAGGGTATAATAACAAATACATACTTTATTATTGTTATGAATCAAATATTGTGACAAGATTCTGTATTTTAATAGCATGTACAAATAATCTCTGCCTGATAATGGCATTTCGGAGCAGAAATAAATAAGGGGAACAACAACAGAAAATAAATGTCAAAAATAATTTTAAAATGAAAAAATGAAGCCATAAGCATTTAATAGTTAAAACTTATTCATACATTTAAAAACACACACAGTACTAATTGTCCTTTCTTATAATTGCCTTGCTCTTTCTTTCATGTCAAATATTGTACATATAAAAAAAGTCTTACCTTGTTCATTTGTGGTTCAAATTTTTAAGAATTCATTCAGAAGCATTTTCAAGTTTGTCATTAAGAAACATATTGTGGCCAGACGTGGTGGCTCAAGCCTGTAATCCCAGCACTTTGGGAGGCCGAGGCGGGTGGATCATGAGGTCAAGAGATCGAGACCATCCTGGTCAACATGGTGAAACCCTGTCTCTACTAAAAATACAAAAAAATTAGCTGGGCATGGTGGAGCGTGCCTGTAATCCCAGCTACTCAGGAGGCTGAGGCAGGAGAATTGCCTGAACCCAGGAGGCGGAGGTTGCGGTGAGCCAAGAACGTGCCATTGCACTCCAGCCTGGGTAACAAGAGCAAAACTCCATCTCAAAAAAAAAAAAAAGAAAGAAAAGAAACATATTGCTTCATGTATGCTTATTTTCCTTTTTATCAATGAAAGTATTCTGTCTACTTGTCTTAATTTTGGTTTTGCCATGAAATCCATATTGCTTTTGCTAATTCACATTTTAGATCAGTTTCTTATTTCGTGTTGGTCTTCCACAAAAACGTCTTCCTCTCTTTGTACTTTCTCAGTTAAAGTGTTTACATTGAACTATAGCCCATGGCAAATATTCAAACACTAGAAAACACCCTTTGAATTGGCTTGTTGGAAGGTATTTGAATAACATGACTTCAGATCTCCTAGAAATCTCAATAATACTACTCAGAATCATGTGTCAAAATTGCCCATTTGGAGGACTTTACATCTACAACTTTATATTTTTTGTAGCATTACACATAAGATTTGCATAAAATGTACTATGTATATACATTTATTAATCATTTTTATTTGTAAGAACAACTCACCCTTGTCATCAGAGAGGATCACAAGTGCACACACTTACAATGTGACAAGAGCTACAGATAAAATGGACTGATTGGGCTATGACCACTTCTCTCCTAGCACTCCTGTCTCAGGTTTAAAAAATGTCAGCCTCCACCTTTCACTCTATGAGTATTAGCATTTCCTGCTTGGGTTTGTAATAATGGTTTGGCTGTGTCCCCAGATCTCATCTTGAATCTCTTCTTGAATTACAGCTCCCATAATTCCCATGTGTTGTGAGAGGGACCCAGTGGGAGATCATTGAATCAAGGGGGCAGTTTACCCCATACTGTTCTTGTGCTAGTGAATATGTCTCATGAGAGCTGATGGTTTATAAGGGGAAACCCCTCTCACTATCGGCTCTCATTCACTGTCGGTTCTTATTCTCTCTTGCCGCCACCATGTATGATGTGCCTTTTGCCTTCCTCCATGAATGAACAGCATTTCTTTCACTGATGCTTCATCAATAGACTCCCCAGCCATGTGGAACTGTGAGTCCATGAAATCATTCTTTTTTAAATAAATTACCCAGTCTTGGGTATGTCTTTATCAGCAATGTGAAAATGGAGTAATACAGCTTGTTACTTGAAGTCAGTGGATTCTGTCAAACCAGCAGTCTCTATCTTGGTTGCTAAGCTTTAATTTTCACAGGAGGCTTATGTTCCTTTGTCCTGTTTTTCTAAACTTTTGACTGATTTTTGTTGAAATTCAGAAAAACAAATATCTTGAAAAATACATAAAGGAAATCCCACATAGAAACACAAGTTCTTGCAACAGTCTCCTCTATCCAGTCTGCCTCTCCTTCAAACATTCATCATATCATACTCAGAGTTACTTTCTAAAAATACAAACCTGATGAGGTCTTTCCCTATGAATGTCTCCTGATTTCTACTTTATTTCCTGTAGTTAGTGTAACAGCATGTCAGCCTTGATGTTACCACACACATTACAGGCTATGATACATGTAATAATAGCAGTCTTTCCTGTTATGGAGGGTTGTCTTTCATCATAATCCTGGAGCACGTATGTTTTTTCCCTATGGCACATAAGCCCTAGGTCTGGGGGTAACAAGTGCAGAGCCCTATCTGTCTTGAAGCTCCCTAAAACCAGGCTTCTGTAAGTTCCTCAGTAAAACACCCATTACCAGAAAACTGGACATAGCTTCCTTGTTCTTTGGTTTTTCAAGTCCTTTCACATTTGGGGGTCGTTTTGTCTATTGAGCCCTTTCACGAAGAGGGAGGGCAGAAATCTAGGTTTGGATTTGTTAAGTCTGAGATGCCTATGATCAATGCGAATGAAAATAGTGAGTAGATAATAGGATAAGTATAAAGTTCAGGAAAGAGAATGGGGTTGGTGATATTAATTTGGGAGTTACTAAAGATAGTATTTACAGCCATGTTGCATGATGATGGACCCAAAAGAGTGACTAACATTAAAAAGAGAAAAGACAAGGACAGAGACCTCTGCAAGGACAGAGACCTGAACATTTTAATCATAGGAAGAAGAGAAGAAAACCAGCAAAGAAGATTGAATAGTAACCAAAATGAGAGAAAAGCCTGGAAAGTGACTAGAGGTCTTGACAACACAGTGGCCTAACTTTGAATGTATGTGATTCCTTTCATCTTAGCCAGTTGGCAAAGAAACAGTCTCACATCAAGTGCACAGGCTACTTCTTGAAATCTGCTGATAGAAACCTCAGTGATGAAAGAGAACATGAAATTCCCACTTGACTCCTATCAATGGACTTGGGGATGTCCGCAGCTATGCGCTGACACTGGTTGCTCCCTTTTGAGTTCTATGGATGAAAGTATTAAAGCTAGCCAAGAGATTGTACTTAATCTGAAATAAAATATGCATTTCTATGAATATAATACAATGATTTGCCAGAGAATTGCTGAACAAATACCTTTTACCCTATGTTGATTGGAAAATACCACTTTTATAAATTAGATTACCTTTTTGTTTGGGGAATGAAGAAAGCCATTATTAGGACATTGGGGGTCCTGAGTGAAAACGTCTCTCAGCAGTGGCTGGTGACATCACACAACAGTGGGATAGGCTTAAATTCTCATTTTAGCTAACTCCTCTTAAACCACTTTGTGTGGTCATCTGTGTTAATGTACTTTTCTATAGATTTCAGGTATTATTTTTTCAGGTGTTTCTTGGATAGATAAAGTATATAATCTGTCTGATTTTATCTTAAAGTGAGAATGAGGTATAGGAACCAACTATTCTTTGGTTAAAGATAAAATTTCAGCTTATTCCAAAGGCATAATTCTAGTTTACAGCTGTTCAAAGAGGGCTAACGGTAGTTTAACACATTGGCCCGGTCAGACCAGCAAACCAGCAAGTTCCTTATAACTCTGAGGGACCTACTGGTAAGCTGCTTCAAATCCTGACCCTGACACTGCATTTGAATTACCTTGGGCAAGTCAGTTAATATCTCTGAGGCTTGATCATCATTTCTGAAATAAATAGCATCTCCTTCACTGATTTATTTGAGGGTTAGTGAAGATATTATATGTGAAATCACCTAGACAAAGCAGATATTCAACAAAGCTGAACACACGTGGGGTAAGGTCAGTCTAGCAAAGCATGTGTAAAATAAGAAATAATAACGTGAACCAGCTCAAAATTAGAAGGCCTACAAATGAAAGAGAGGAACAGAAAAAGTGAAGGGAGCATTTGTCATTTCATGGGTAGTCACTTCCTGGAGGGTGGCACAGAGCATGCAGCATTCAGGTAGTCAGCAGGGGAGAAAAAACAAATGGGGGCCGGGCATGCAGAGGTGCCAGCCCAAAGAAAACAATTATTTTACTTGGTTTTTTTTTTTTTTTTAGTCTAGCTCCATCACCCAGGCTGGAGTGCAATGGCATGATCTGTCACTGCAACCTCTACATCTCGAGTTCAAGTGATTATCATGCCTCAGCTTCTGGAGTAGCTGGAATTACAGGCATGCATCACCATGCCAGGCTAATTTTTGTATTTTTAGTAGAGAGAAGGTTTCACCATGTTGGCCGGGCTGATATTAAACTCCTAACCTCAGTGATCTGCCCACATTGGCCTCTGAAAGTGCTGGGATTATAGGCATGAGCCACTGCACCTGGCCTTAAAGAAAACATTTCTAATTGACAATGAGAAATAATAGTAATGACAACTAACAGATATTTAGAAAGCCTGCCTCCATTTCTTAATTATTCCATTTTGTATGTGCTATTGTCTTCATTTTGCCAACGACAAAAGTCAAAGTGTTTAACTGACTTAATCAAAGACGCACACGGGAAAAATCAGCAGGGATAGCTGCAGCATCTAGGAAGGGCTTTCAGTTTTTGTCTTTCAGAACTGATTTTTTTTTTAAAAAAAAAAGAGAGAATAGCATTAAAAGGAGAAGAATACAAAGCTGAGGCTTGACAGCTGAATAAGCATGGTAGTTTAGGAATATCTAAACATTTCTTGTAGAATAGTCATTGACAATATGTTAAGATCACAAGGCCATCTTTAGCTGGTAGCAAAACAACAGTAAAAGTCATTTAGAAAAAGGATACAGTAACCATCAAGGACTGGATCATAATTAACACTTTGTTGCCTCTGCCTGAAGAATAGAGCAGTGAGAAGAAAATGTGTCTTAGTCACAATCAAATGAAATGTTTTGGGCCTAGAACCAAACAAAAAAAAAATTTCTGTGATTAAATTATTTTCAGGTCCCTAATATTAAATTGCTCATTTTTATTTTTGCCTGCTATATCCTAAGACATCCATAAAATAAGGGCTTAACTTTCAGGATTCTATTGTATATTTTAGTTAAGGAGTGTAGGGAAAGAATTGAAGTTTTAGTGGAAAATTTGTTTCATCAGAAAGATAAAGTCATATGTCCCTGACTTAGTAATTCCCCATATAACATTATTTTTTCTCTTTATACTTCATGCTTAGGACATCAGCAAGAACAGATTTCAAAAAATTCATTTCAGGCCAGATATATGGAAGGATCATAAGCGCAGAAATTATAACAAGCACGCTCAGAATCCTAATCCTAGATTGGAAAGATTCTTAAGCAAACTTAAAAATTAAGAACCAATGAGAGTTCCTATATAATCAAAATCACCAAAATTTGCCACCTTCAATGGTCTGTTTAATCTGGTTATTCCAATGGTCACTTTGGTGTGAGAAGCAGTTGTGTTGCAGAATGAATCAATACACTGTCTAAATCAAATCTATAACTGTAAGTAAATTAGGGGTACATTTTGAATGGAGGTTTAAAGTCATCTAATTATTTTAATGGCAATATACACTATTATTAGATATAAAAAGTCAAGGACAAATTTATTCTGTGAAATGCTGGGACTTGGGTATTCTAAAATTCATGCTACACTGGCAAAATATCTCATCCTTTACAGAATACAATATAACCCTATCAACTTATCAATCTCAAGTTATAGGAAATTGAGAAAGAAATAAAATATGTTCATAGGATTCTCATTACTAAAGCATGAGTGAAGTGTTTTGTTGATTATATCATCGATTAAGAATTATTAGTAATAAGAAAACAGGTATTTTTAAAATTCTGTCACCACTGGAAACAGATTTGTTTCATGCTGGTTCAACAGTAAAAATAATCTTAATGTGACAAGTTTTATAATCTAATGCCAATACATTGTTTTGTGTAAATTATTTAAGTTCTCTGGGACGCTATTTCTTCATCTGTAATAGCAGTTTAGATTGAATTAATCATTCTCAGATAATGAGGCCACATAATAATTATAATATCTTTGAACACTGTATTAGTCTCTTCTCATATTGCTATAAAGAAATATGTGAGACTGGATAATTCATAAAGAAAAGATGTTTAATCAGCTTATGGTTTCTCAGGCTGTACAGGAGGGATGCTGGCATCTGCTTGGCATCTGGGAGGCCTGAGGAAACTTACAATCATGGTAGAAGGCAAAGGGGGATCCATTCTTTCACATGGCCAGAGCAGGAAGAAGGGAGAGGGTGGGGATGAGATAAACACTTCAGAACTACAAGATCTCATGAGAACTCACTATCACAAGAAGCACTAAAGGGATGTTGCTAAACCATTCATGAAGGTTCTCCATGACCCAATCACCTCCCATCAGGCCCCACCTCTAACATTGGTGATTTAATTCCACATGAGATTTAATTCAACGTTGGCTGGGACACAGATCCAAATCATATCAAACATTATGAGTTGAAAATTATTCTAAGTACTTTGACATTTATAAATTCATCAAGTCTTTAAAACAACTACATGAGGTAGTCACTAATATTATCATTTCTAGTTTTATAGATTATAAAACTGAGGCACAGAGAGTTTCAAAAATTTGCTTAGAAGTTCATACCTATTCGGTAGTGAAACTGAGATTTGAAGTCAGGCCATCTGGTACCAGAGTCCCTGGTCTTAATCATAATGCAGTAGTACATATTTTTCAAATAACATGTGCTTGTATATTCTCCTCTCTAACTTGAGAACATTACTGCTGGTGGGCAGAATAATGACTGCCTTCCTCACCCGAAGGTGTCCGTGCTCCCATCCCTTCATTTTTTGGGCTAACCTGTGAATATGTTACTGTACATTGCAAAAGACACTTTGCACATGTTCAAGTTAAGAATCTTAAAATGGGAAGATTATCCTAGATTATCCAGGTCAGCCCAATGTAATTGGAAGAGTTATTATATAAGAGGGAGGCAGGAGTTCAGAGTCGGTAAACGAAGGGTCTTAAGTGGTGTGCTTGCTAGAAGGGGGCACAAATTAAAGAATGCAGGTGGGGAAGCCTCTGGAAAAGCAAGCATCAAACTTTCCAGGAAGAATCTCAAGTATCCAGAAGGAAGACAGTACTGTGGACACCTTGATTTTAGTCTCATGATATTCACTGCAGACTTGTGACCTATAGAACCATACAATAACGGGTTGTGTTAAGTTACTAAATCTACAATACTTTTTCATGGTGGAAATAGGAAATAGGAATCCACTACTATGGTAAGTATCTGTTAATGATTGGTCTGTTTCTCAGGTTTGCTGGGATAAAAGCTCAAAAATCCATGATTAGAAAAGCTCTGAGGTCCTTTAGCTTTGAGAACATATACACATATATAATATGTATTTTGTAGCCACATGTTATAAATTCCCATCTTAACAGGTAGCCTTTGGGAAGAGGCTTCACTAAAGGCTTTGGGAAAAACAAGAGCAACAGATTTCAATTATACTTGTCAGATAATACCAGGAATTTATAGTCAATTTAAGTCATTGATATACAAGGTCAGTGTTTTTTATATAGTCATATATATTCTGAAAAATTATTTAAAACATAAGAAAGGTTTCAGCATAAACAACAGGTTAATGAAATTTATTCATGAGAAAAAAGAAGCTGCATTGATTTACATTTATTTATAAATTAAAAGATCTCTGGACTAGAGCCAGATCCTATTAGATGATAGTCTTAATTCAAAATGTGAATATATTTGAGAACACCTTGTGGGTTTTTTTCCTAATACTAGTGGTCTTGCTCCAAGAAGGGCTAGTCACATGCTTTAATAGTCCTGCTTCTGCCAGACACTCCTGTAATCCCAGCACTTTGGGAGGCTGGGGTGGTAGATCATGAGGTCAGGAGGTCAAGACCAGCCTGGCCAAGACAGTGAAAACCCATCTCTACTGTCCTTTGCAGGGACATGGATAAAGCTGGAAACCATCATTCTCAGCAAACTGACACAACAACAGAAAACCAAACACCGCATATTCTCACTTATAAGTGGATGTTGAACAATGAGAACACATGGACACAGGGAGGGGAACATTACACACTGAGGCCTGCTGGCGGGTGGGAGGCTAGGGGAGAGATAACAGTGGGTGGAGGAATAGGGGAGGGATAGCATTAGAAGAATACATAATGTAAATGATGGGGTGATGGATGCAGCAAACCACCATGGCACATGTATACCTATGTAACAAACCTACACATTCTGCACATGTAACCCAGAACTTAGAGTATAATTAAAAAATAAATGATGCAAAAATTAGCCAGGCACAGTGTCAGGCACCTGTAATCCCAGCTACTCAGGAAGCTGAGTCAGGAAAGTCTCCTGAACCCGGGCAGCAGAGGTTGCAGTGAGCTGAGGTTGCGCCACTGCTCTCCAGTCTGGGCAACATAGTGAGACTTCATTAAAGTAAAAAAAAAAAAAAGTCCTGCTTCTGTGTTTCCTAGTTATGTATGCAAATGTGTCTTTAATAACCCAAGATGATTGATTGGAACCAGAACAGCCATGCATGGTATCAAAGGAAAGATGAGACAGACAAAGATGAGCGAATTGAGCCAGTTTCAACTAAGTAGAGGCTAAATCACGATATAATAAGGAGATTAATTCAGAAAAAAGTGGAGGATTATGTTAAATTCACAGAAGAAAAAAATCTATGTGTATAACTCTTTGTATAATCATTTGATAAGCTTCTTGAATATTTCAAAATATCAGAAAATTTTGAGTCATTCTTACAGCAATATTTAGCTGACATAAATGATCTTGATATTGTCTTATATTTAGGTTGCATATTAAGGGATGTTTCTCACTTACCTTCAGGGATATCAGAAACAGGTTCAGAAATGAACAAATTGGCAAACAGAGAGGTACTTGCTCAGGATCACATAAATTACAGTGTTTTATAATGCTTTACACAGTACTGAAATTATTTAGAGAGTATCATGGCAAGAAGCTAAATCTCAGTGGAACTTTAAAAAAATTTTTTAACATCTTAGAATTTTCAGCCCATGTAGGAAAAGTGGATTCTATTTCCTGAAGAGAATACCATAACGTGAATATTAGAACAGAGTTGCTTGTGTTGCTCAGCTGGTTTTTCCTGAAACTTATTACTGTACAAATAGAAAATGATTGCATGCATTTTACAAAAACATTGCGTTGTCTCGAAGTTCCATTCAGAGGTGTAGGGTTAGGAAGTTCACTTCAGGAGGTTAACAGTTGTTTATAAAACATGAATTTATAAAGTGCATATTACAGAACTGCAAAGGGGTAAAGAGTGATCCAAAAAGAAGGAAGTGAATTTTTTTTTTCGAAGATCTACTTAGACAAGCAAGACATGAATACAACAGCAGAATGGAGAAAAACAAAGCACACAAAAAGTATATAATAATGTAACTTGGGCTGTGGCCATGAGTGCTGAGAAAAGCAAAGGTGAGGCAGATGGATGGAAGCTCAGCTAGTGAGGAAAGGCTCCTGAAGAGCAGGTCTGGAGTGGACAGCCTGTGGCATTCACAGGAGAGAAAGAAGAGCCTTCTAGGTAGATGAGAATGAAAAAACTAATGGACATGTATTGAATGATGCCTTTGTGGCAAAAATAGTCCTGGGTGCTAACAAAATATTACTGAGTAAAACAAACAAAAATGCCTTGCCTTATAGTTTACATTTTGTAAAAATAAGTAAAATGAGTAGTTTTTCTTGTTGTTGTTGTTGTTTTTTTAAGAGACAGCGTCTTGCTCTGTTGCCCAGGCTAGAGTACAATGGCAGGATTGTAGTTCACTCAGCCTCAAACTCCTGGGCTCAAGTGTTTTTCCTGCCTCTGCCTCCTGAGAAGCTTGATACAGATGTGCATTACCATGCCCAGCTAATTAAAAAAACAAATTGTAGATATCAGGTCTTGCTATGCTGCCCAGGCTGGTCTTGATGTCCTGATCTCAAATGATTTTCCTTCCTTGGCCTCCCAAATTGCTGGGATTACGGGTGTGAGCCACTGCATGTGAACAAAATGAATAGTTTTTAAGATGATTATAAGTGTTATAGAGAAAATAAAGCAGAAAAGATGATTTACGACCATTGGGTGGGGGAGCCACTGTAAATAAAGTAATTAGGGTAGGTCTTACTCCCCAGAATACTGCATTGGTGTAACAGATGGAAATGCAAGAGCAACGGGTTCAGTCAGAAGGATCAGGCCCTGGAGGAAAATCATGCCTGGTATTTGAACAAGAATGGGCAGGAAAATGAGCTAAAGCAAGATAAATAAAGAGAGAATTACAGTAGATGAGGCCAGAAAAATGACAAAAGCCAAATAGTATGAGACCACCGGGGTCATTTTAAGGACTTATTTACTTTGGATGACAGAGGGAGGCATTGCAGAGTTAAAACAGAGGAGTAACGTGAACTGGTTTATGTTTAATGGTATCACTCTGAATGATATGCTGAAAATAGACTGTGTGGAAAGGGGAACATAGGTGGAAAATGAGAACGCTACTGCAATAACCCACGAGACAGAAACTGGTGCTTGGATTTCAGTGGTAGTTGTTGTGGAGCTTCTGAAAAGTGGTCAATGAATCTATTATTTTGCAGGTAGAACTAACAGATATTTAAAAACATGGGGAGAGAAGAAGGAGAAAAAAACCCAGAAAGATTAAAGGAGAGAAGGAGAGAGAAGATGAATGGAAATGAATTCCAAGCAACTGGAAAGATGGAGTCTCCACAACCTGAAATGAGGAAGATTGCAGGAAGAGCAAGCTTGAAGTGAAGATAAAACGCTTAGTTAGGGACATGTTGAGTTGATGATGCCTGCAGACATTCAAGTGGGGATGTGATTAGATATGAGTCTACAACTGAGGAAAGTTACATGCGGGAGATGTAAATTTGGCAGTTACAGGTATACATTGTATTTAAAGCCTTGAAATTGCAAAAGATCACCAAGGACTGAGCATAGATAAAATAGAGGCTCAAGTAACAAACTCTAGGACTCTCCAGTGTTTTGGAATTAAAGAGATTAGGGGAAAATGGTGCATGTGATTGGAAGTAAGCAGCTAGTTAGAGGCAGGAGAAAAGCCAGGAGAATTTGGTGATCTGGAAGCCAAATGAAGAAACGATTTCAAGGAAAAAAAGACACGTCCGATCTTACTGAAAGGTTAAGTTGAAACTTGAGAATGTTTCATTATAATTAGTTGAGCTTATTGGTAGCTGAAAGACTTGGCCAGTTCTGATGACATAAATAGAGTCATCATTTTCCTAAGCCATATCTGACTAGGGGTGTAATATGATTCTATTAATAATTTCAATAGTAAATGTTTTAGGCTTCTAGTGGTTTAAAAATCTGATGACCAATTTTTTGGTACACTCACCTACAGAAGGGGGAGATTAATACTTTTCCTCTTGAGTGGGGGCTGGCCTTCCTAACTCTCTTCTGTCACATGTGACCAAAGTGAAAGCAGGTGATGTCCAATGGGACATAAAAAAAAACCTGTGGCTTTCTCCTGGACGTCACTGCAACCTCATGAGAAAGATATCAGAACCACCTAGATAAGCCAGTCCCAAATTTATGACCCACAGAAATTGAGAACAAATCTGTATTATTTAGAGACACTCAGTTTTGGGGTATCTTGTTATTGTGGGATGTCTTGTTATTGTTATTTTGGAAATAGATAACTAATACACATTTTGGTGCCTGGAAATGGGATGCTGTCAAAGCAAATATCTAAAAATGTGGATTGGCTTTGAGACTAACTAATGTGGGGGAGCTGGAAAGAATCTGAGGAGAGTGAAAGCTAATGTTCCCTGACCACACTATGAGTAGAAGTCAGAACTTTTAAGAAGACTGTCAATGCGGCTCCAAGGAAAGTGAGAAATTTCTTCTTGGAAACTGGAGGAGAGAGGTCCTTGTTATATGGTGGCAGACACTTTAGCAATATTGTCACCTGCAATACTGTGGAAAGTAAAAATGTATCTAACAAACTAAATGGACTAGCTAAAGCAATTTCTACACAGAATGCTGATTTTGCTGCTTAATTTCTTCTTTCTCCTTGTAGTAAAATTTGAGAGGAGAGATGCTATAGAAAGTCCACTAAGTAAAAAGAAGCTAATGTCTCTAGTTTTAAAAATTCTCAGCCTCTAAAGGAGGCAAAAGATGTTTAAAATTAGGAAACAGTGTCAGGGAAAATACCAAATCAAGGGCTCCACCAGGTCCAACAACAAAGATGAAGGTGCAGCCATAAAGTCTCTTATTAAGACATCAGAAAGATCAATGGAAATGCCTCAAGATGTCATTTTGTCAGGAGAAAAAGGCCTTTAAAAGATTTGAGTGTCTCAGAACTCCCCTCAATAAAACATTATGGCCTCTAAGAAGCTTAAGGATACTGTTCCTCAGCAAAAGTCTTAGAGAAGAGCTTATCTTCATTTGAAGATGTAGCTTTGTCTAATGAATTGGAGCCTCGTAATATTTACAGGAGACCCACATGTTTTTAACAGAATTTTATTAGCAGAACCACTGCCAGCTTGAATGAAAGGGAACAGAGCACTAAATAAAGAGAGTCCTCTGGATTCCCCCAAATTCTACTGACAGGAAGTAGGCTCAGAACAAACACATGATTCCTTTCATGAAAAAGAAAGGATGACACAGAAAGAAGAACAGACCCAAGAACGACAGATAATTATTCCCTGTGCTTTTGTATTCCACTCAAAAAACTACTCATTTCATATATGATGTCACAATTGGTATAAACCAGTGACTCCTGTTAATCTTCCACGTTCACTTATTTGAACAGGAGAGCCTACAGCAGTTATCTCGTGCATATCCCACCACTGAAAATAGGGTATGGGGAGGGAGCAAGAACTTTTCTCTTTAGTTAACTGGTCTTCAGACCAAGAGGAAATACATATGCAAAGCTTTGTTCATACCTCAACCTCATTTACATGACCACATCCTGAATTTCAAGCTAGTAGTGTATTGCGATTCTTGTGGGGAGTGGTGTGAATATATTTGGCATGTGGGAGAAATATAAATAAGATGTAGCCAGAGTATGAATTGTGAATTTTCAATATGTCTATGGCTTTCTTTGCTACCAATCTCCTTAGGAAGCACAGCTTAATACTCCTGTCTTGAATGCGAGCTGAACTTAGTGACTCATTTCTGATGAATAGAGTATAGTAGAAGTGACAGGGTGTGACTTCAGAGAACATAAAAGGCATTGTAGCTTCCTCTTCTTTCTTGCTTGCCTGGGGAAAGCCAACTGCCATATCATAGGAACCCTCAAGCAGCTCTGTGGAGAGGCATAGGATGTAGCGACGGCTGAGGCCTCCAGACAAATACCACTGAGTTTGGAAGCAAATCATCCAGCTCTCGTCAAAGCTTCAGGTGGTTGAAGCCTCAACCAGCACTTTATTGCCACTTCATGGGAAACACTGAGCCAGAAACCACTAAAATTCATGATCTGCAGAAACGACGGGATAATAAATGTTTGTAGTTTTATGCTACAAAGTTTTGGGGCAAATTATTATACCCTCCAAGAACCACTGGAATCCTAGCCCCTAAATTCTCCTTTCTGGTTTAAAAGATTAGTGGGATTAGTATATGCACATGTGGGAGGGGACTGGAGCAGAATCCAGGGCTTACGAATGACATTATCCCTCATGCTTCCATCTGGCTTTCCTCTTCTGGTCATGGGATGCCCAGTTCTCTGCATATTCATCTCCCACTGGCATAGCAATATTCTTTTATCTTGTGCCAACACTCATACCATGAAGCTGGAGAAAGGCTGCTTCTCCTCACCTGTGCTGCAGTCTGTCATTAAAGACACAGAAGAGAACTTTTTTTTTTTTTTACATATTTATTTTCCAGCCAGGCCTCTAAGATTTATACCTTTTTATCTGTCTGCTTTAGGTTTAAGACCCTGCTTTTCTAGGAAGCTGACATACTTATTAGTTCCTGAAAGGCAAGGCTGAGTGGAGGGCAATCTGAGAGACAACACACCCTGAGGCACCAGCATCCTCTCTCTCCTCTGCTTGCCAGCCAGTGTTCATATCAGGGGACTGCATACCCCCTCCTTCCACGTAATCCATCTTATCTCTAAGCTTAATGCCTGTACAGTAAAACCAGGATGGGAAAGATCATTTTTTTAAGTTTAAGAACTTAAGACACAGATGTTATTTGATTGATAAGATCTAAAATATCTTACTACATAATTTCTTCATAAGGTAAAGTTTAGCATTGTCATTAAAGTTATTTACAATGATATCAAGTGTTGTTTCTCAACATAAAGTGTCCTGAAGGGACCAGTTGGACAATAGTCACTCAGAGTTTCATGGATATCTCTGTGACACAACAGCAAGCATTATGATCAGAATGACAACCCTTTAGTTCTCCTTGGAAAAGTGAACAAAAATGACTTATTACACAAATGTTGCCAAACTTTGGGGCATTGGACTTTGCCATCATCACCACCAAGCGTAATGTCGTGGGTCAAAATTTTGCACAATCATCTATAGGGGCTGCCCAGGAGTCCGTGAGCTGGCTTGGTATGAAAAGCCTACTCACTTGGATGATCTACACTCTATAGTTAAACTTTCTAAGGCAGGATCTAGTTTTATAAGCTAATTCTGAGACACAGAATAAGATAAGAGAATGCCAAAGAAAGACAGATTCAGAAACAGAAGCAGTGGATTATACGGAAGAACCCTTGGCACCTGCAGAATAAAAGCAGAGCAGGGAGTAGAGTTAAGGGGAAGATGGACAGTGAGAACCCTGTGGGGAGATAGGCTTCACCCTGTCTGTAAGTGTCAATTCTCAATGAGGCTTTATGGGATGATGGATAAGACCAATTTCCCCTTTTTCTCACTTCTCACATGGCTTTTCATTTTAAATTCTATCATTAGATATAACCTAGGCATTTGGTTATTTTAGATGATTTGAATTGAGCACCAATCAGCCCTTTCTGAGGGCCAGACATTAGCTTCATTATGTCCAGTTTGTCTTTCATGTGCTTCCCCAAGTCCTCATAAAAATGACTTCATCATAAAAATGACCCCTGGCTAGCCAGTTCTCTACTTCTAAATCTAAATAGTAACAGTGGATGCCATTTATTGAGTGAGGCACTGTATCTACCGTATATCATCCCCGATCCTTACATTTACCCAAGAGTTTCATTACTAAATCAGCATATATTTATTTTAGAATGTATAAATCTCACTTTTAAAATGAGGAAACTGAAGCTCAGAAAGACCTTGGACTGGCCCAAGGTCACAGAGCTAACAAATGCCAGAGCTGGGATTCAAACTAAGAATTATCTGGCTCCAGTGATCCATCACTAAACCAATACTTTCCAAACCTGGCTGCAGATGAGAATTTATTCATTCAACTAGTAAATATTGAACAACCAATACCAGTCACTGATCTAGGCACTAAGGATTCAGCAGCGGAGAAAACAAAAATCCCTGTCCTCTTGGCGCCTATAACCTAAAAGGTGGAGACAACAAATAAAATTGTGAGTTGAAGGCCCTGAAAACAAAGATTCCTAGGTGTTAGTCCCAAAGACGATGCTTTTGCTGGTCACGTGGTTGGGCTATAAAAATCTGCATTTTAAACAAGAATTCCAGTTGACATTTTGATACTTAGTCTTGGTTTGACTCGCCTGCACTTGAGAAAGCTGATAACTGAAAATGTTTAAGTTCATTGTTGGTATGCCATGTAGTTCCTAGTATACTTGAGTACTCCTTACACAGTGTTTCCTTAAAATTCAATTTCAAGAGAAATGATATGATTCTCTTAAAATTACAGATTAATCCTGGGTAGTGCAATGCATACTGATCATTTATAGGGATCCTGCACAGCACATTTCTATACACCAGAATAGTATTGGGGAGAGACTTAAAAGAGCCTTATACAATTAATTACTAGCAAGGAAAGCAGTCATTTTAAAGGAATAATCGCAAGGTTGTTATAAAGGGATCTCTAGTGGGTTATTTGTTAATAGTTTGAAAATTTGACTTTATAGGTACAATACCTGAAAAGAAATAATGATGTTTGGAGGCCTGATCTTGGAAACACTAAATTTTTAGGTAGGTCATGGGGTGAGAGGAGATGGGCTTGAATCTATTGATGAAGATGGAAGGCAAGGAGTGGGGGCAAGGGAGGCGAGAAGGACAAGTTAGAACATTTTTTAAAGGCTTTCGGGTGCTGACATGCTTTGACTTACTATAGGAAGTGATATAAAGTTATTTCATTCAAAACTGGGAAGGAAGAAATAGGCAATTAGAGCACATGGCTGGTCTGGGAAGAGGAATAGCAACTGCCAAATTAATTCGTTTGCTCAGGGAAAAAGGGACCCTGGTAAGCCACTGGTTCTAAGGCTTTGCTGACACGAGCCTTTGGCAGCAACCCTACTCCTTCTTTGATGTTGTTCCCCGCATTTCCTGGGTCTTCAGCCTTCTCTGCTATCAGGATGGTGCAAAAATAATTACAGTTTTTGCCATTGTAGGAGGTATCATAGAAATATGCTTGGCCTGTTCTAAATGTGACCTGTCTTTGAGGTGAAAAAATATTCTGAAACCCCAATACTAAGACACGCTGCATTTCCCATTGCTTTTCTCTCCTTCATCTAGGACTCTAGAGTACATGTTGAATAGTAACTATGCAAGAAATTACCGGCATGAGTCAGCCTTATTACAGATGAACAGTTCATCGCTAATGTGTTTAACTCAAGTTCTTCTTGTTCTAATGAATTAACTGCACTTAAGTGGCCTGCAGCTGAGGACTTGTTTGGGGAAAATGGCTTGGCTACAAATCCCATCTGTAATCACCCCTCTAAAGCAGTTAATACTTGTACAATATTTAAATCAGGGATACTTTCCAATTCCATTATCAGAACATCTTAAAGGAATGTAAACAACTTGTGATTTTTTTTTTAATGTGGCAATACACAATGCATGCAGATGACCATTAGGGATAAGTAAAAATAAATGTAAAAGGCTTCTATAATTGGGATCGCTTTTCCCCTTTAGACTGCAACTGCAGTATTTCTGTGTAGCTTAGTTACTTTGCATGAGAAAATTCCAGCTGATGACTTTATCTACAAGGCACAAAATCACATTATACATCAGCTGTAAATATTGTGAAGTCAAACAACTTTTATTTGATTTATCCACAGTAGGAGAAAAGAGAAACACATGTCTAAAGTGATTCTTTGGAGTTAATATCAGAAGTGCCAGAAGATCATCTAATATGCAGTTCATCATGTAGTGATTTGAACAGCATTTGGGAGCCTCATGTGACTTCATTGAAGGAACACCTATAAACAAACACTGCTTAAAGTGTTTTGCCTATGAGCTAACAATGTCAGTGATGTCTACAGAGAGCTAAAGCCACTCGAAGAATCCACAGCAACTTCTTTTGGTCAGTGAACACAGGTAAGAGTTCTTTATTGCAATATTCTAGTTTCAAGAGGGCTGAGTCAGGCTACACTAACCTTCAGCACAAAAAGACTCACTTTAAATGATTCTGGGATTTTAATAAGATGCAGAAACATGGATGCTATTCAAACTTGGTCAAGATCTTACAAGTCATTGTACCAGTTTTAACTTCAGTGTGTTAAAAGAAAAAAAAAAGGAGATTGGATGTAGTCCAGAGAAGAAAAGAAGAGCAATAAGTAAAGGGTAGGAAAAGCAATTGTTCCCAGGAAAATCTAAAGGCATTGAGACTTTTTTCTGAGGAAGATTGGAGCTGGAAATTTCTTTAAAAATCATCTTCCTTTTCATGACAAAGTATTGTAAAGCTAGATTGAGAAGTTGTATAAAAAGGTAGTACATTATATATATAACTATATATATATAGTTATATTTATAAATACATATATATTTTTATATATAATTATATTATTAGATAATACATAGTATATGTTGATATATGGATATTAACATATTTATGTATATATATTTTAGGCACAGCAAAAGGAAAATGTATTCTCTAATTTAAAGTTGTGCATATGCAGAAAAAACCACTGAGGGTGATAATGATTCTCTTTTCCCCGTATTATTCTTTAAAAATCACTGGTTTCAGAATCAGGACTGACAATCACTGGGATATCTCCACAATTAACTTTTGATTTTATTTCAGTCTTGGTGCAATTTCCCCTAGACATTTATTCCTGTCTTTTACCAGAGGCTTACTGTGATTTTTTTTTTTTTTTCTAATCCAGTCTGGGGAAGTATATATACGTTTTTCTGCTGATTTTTCATCTACTTAATATATTAGGGATAAAACACTTGATGTAGTTTTATGAAGAATGATGCAGTGAAATTCTGCATATCTACCTCTGTTCAGTCCAAACCATACATTTGGGAACACCAACCTCCTTCATTTTACCTGTTGGAAACTAGCAAAAGAAGTATCTTTTAGTTGCTGGTTCAGTGCATTTTCTTTCTGACTGCTCTTGCCGTGGAGATAGATACAGAGGCTGTAAAAGTATTAGTGATTAATTCTGCCTACCCTACATAATTGAATTCTTACCTATGTAAAGGTCTTTTGACAAGACCATTATATAATGTAATTAGTCAAATAGCTTTTATAAACTGGGAAGAGATTAATTTCTCTTTGAATGAAAGATGTGTCAAGATCATTCTGAATAAAGGGCATCTCTCTCTCTCTCTCCATATATATATATATATAATCTATCTCTCTATCTATCTGCCTGTCTGAGGGCAGATATATATATTTGTTGAATGAATGAACTGTTTTGAAAATAGTGTTTTTGAAATACAAATTACCCTCAAATCACGCATAGTGGTAATATTGGCTATTGTGCTGATTTCTCAGAGGGTCACCAGTGTTTTGAGTTCAATAAAGACATTTGTTTTTCACCTTGAATGGGTAATCAACTCCGCCTTCCATATTCTCATAACCATAAGCCAAAACAGTCAAGGATATTTTCCTACCATTGAAAAATCACTCAATAGTAGTAGCTTAAGTATAATTCCATAAATAATGAATCAAAAGCTCCTGGTATGTCTCCTGTACCTTCTTGAATCATTGCACACTTTAAAGTGTTCTGTGGTGTGTTTAACAAATCTTTAACCATGTCCCAAAATATTACTCATAATTTAGTCTGAAACAGCGATTTCATGAAGTTTTGCATTCTGGCTCCAAAGAGAACTCAGAGAACAACACTGAAATGTAAAATGTGTTTTCTGTAAGTGGAAGTGATGTGTACTCATGGATTACTAAATAGTTTTATACTTCTTTCCATTTAATAGTTAAGGCTTTCTTCCCTCCTCATAGTCATTAACTTTTGTGGTAGCCAACTGATACTAAGCTCCTTCCTGGTTGCTTATAATGAAGCCTATAGATGCGAAAGAAGAAAGGAAAATAGAAGATACTTATATATAGACTTATCTGGTGTCCTGGAATGTTTGAGTGTTCCTGTTAATAACCTTGCAGGGATAGAATACAGACTATGAAGAAAATGGCACTGGCATTACTGGCTGGCCATGCAGGCTCTCCCATAGTAGTTGGAAAGACAACTATTCCAGGAAGGAGGGTAATACCAGTAGCCATCATGAAATCCTGTGTGTCTATTAAAGCAGCTGCTCATTTGATTCTCTCTTCTCCTTCCTTTGTCTCTGTTTCACTTTCTCCCACCTTCTATTCTGTTCTCAGCCTTAGTAATTCAGTAAACTTCACATCTTTTTTACCTGTCTCCTAGCCCAGCATCCTTTCCTGAGGTGTTGATTGTCAGCAGTGCCAGCACCTCAGACTGGACGCACCTGTTTCTTTTTTGTCTGCTCTATGCAGACAAGCTGACTAAAGAGAAGTAGGAGTGATGGGAATTATGACTGAGATCCATCCCATTGTTCTATATCCATCTACTGCACAGCTTGCTTTTCATACTCTAATCTATATTCTTAATTTAGAAACTGTCTCATATTTGTCTCTGTGAATAAAAGTTGAAGACAAAAAAATTTTTTTTGAAAACATTTTAAATAGAATGGTACACAAGATTCCTGAAAGCATTTAGCCTTTTAGCATAATGTAGTCTATTAGTGCTTTATTGCTACATAAAACTTAACATTATTATCTCACAGTTTCCATGGGTCAGGGGTCTGGATGTGGCTCATCTGGGTCCTCTGCTCAAGATCTCACAAGACTACAGTCAAGGTGTCAGCTGGGGCTGGGGTCTTATTGTGGCTTGGGGGTTCTCTTCCAAGCTCATGTGGTTATAGGAGTGGAGCTCTCAGCCCCTATGCCACCTCAGTGTCTTGGAAATTTGCAACATGGCTCTTGGTTTCTTAAGACCAGCAGGAGAGCATTTCTCTGATTTTCTTCCGTTTCTGACCTTGAGACCCCTTTTAATGGCTCACCAGACAAGGTTGGGCTTACCCAGAATAATCTCCTTGTTGATTAACTTAAAGTTAATTGATTAGGGGCCTTGATTATATCTGCAAAATCCCTCATCTATGTCATAAAATAGAACATAGTCATGGGAATAAGAGCCTATCATTTTTGTACATCCTATTGGTCAGAAGCAAGTTACTGGTCCTACCCACATTCAAGGGAGTGGGGAATTCTACAAGGGTGTGGACCACAGGGGGCCATTTAAGAATTCTGCCAACCACATGGAGGAATGAAGAGTTCAATAATTTTCCTATTCTTTCCCAGCCATCCTTGCAAAAATTGCCCCTTCCCCAAACACACATAACAATTATTTCTACCCTCCACATCAACAAGAATGACTTCAATGTCCATTTCCACAACGATATAAACATATTATCCTCACATTTCTTTTATTTATATAACTCTAAAGACTTCCCTTGAGCATCACTCAAACTGCACACTTTTCTTTTCTTAATCCTCATTATCAACTGTACCAAACCGGAAATGTTAAATGCAAATATTCCACTTTTTAACCTCAAACTCTTATCCGTCATGTTCCTCATGTCCTCACTCCAAACAAACGGTCAATACAGACTAAATACAAAGACACAAGGGCCTCACTATCTCACCAACATTCTCAACTACCTTAAACCCCAGAATTTCAATGTACCTTTAAATTTGCATAGCATTGATGGAGAAATCAACCAAACATATCCTTTATAGTCATTGCAAACTTATTAGGCAAGCCTCTTAATTAGGTTTAAGTTTTAACTTCTATTTGTTCTCTCTCCTCCTCCCCTCAGGGATGCCACATCTTTGGCATTCTGTTCAAATCTCCTACCTAACTCCTGTATCCTTTAATTTAAGCAAACATCCTCTATTTCACACAGAAATTGGAAGCATTCACAAACACCCTGATCCTTCTACCATCTACAAAATGTGTCCTTAACTACATCCATGCATTGACTGCCACGTCCTCTAAGACAATTAATTATCCTCTTTATCTTCAATGCAGTCAATCTTCCTTCCCTTCTTAATCTTTACCTTCTTCCTATGAATATTTTATCTGCTAAATAAGAATACAACACCTCATGCCCCATCCTGATCTATTACCACAGCTCTGCTTCAAACCCTCATTAGCACCCACTGAGTTTGAAGAAATTAACTCCTAACTGGTCTCCCGTATTTGCCATTGCCAGAACACTACTTATAAACTGAAAATATCACTGTGTTGCTGCTTAAAGTTCTGCAATAATTCTCCTTTGCTTATAAAACAGAAAGCACATGATCTTAGGATAGCATATAGGGCCTTCCAAATATATCTCATCTAATACTCTACTAGTCCGGTAGCATTTATATGCTACTGTTAGTGAACCTCACCCTCCAGCTTCAATTCCGTGGGAGATTGAAGTATTTGTGTAAAATATTTGTGGCTCATAGTTGTGAAAGGAAAATATTTCTCTAATTCATTATGTTAGCTTGGACATATGACTTTCTTTAGCCAATAAAATGTGGGCAAAAGTATCTATTGACACGTCAAGGAATCAAGTGCCCCTGAATCATTTAACCATTTTGTTTTTCCCCCTTGTTGTTAGGCTGGGTGTTCCAAATTAGAGGCTGCTCTTTCAGTTTGGGTCCCAAAATAAAGAGGATGTGGAGCACAGCAAACAGACAACATTAATGTGAGAAATACACTTTTGTTGTTGTAAGCCATTAAAGTTTGAGAGTTATTGTAGCACAGTCTAGCAAAATCTAATACAAAAATTGATGCTTCCACGAGAAAACCAAAAATATGTGGCTTTGGATTCTGGGTCATGTGTGGGTGTTGATTAAACTGAGGAAATGTGTTTTGTCACTATACTCCCAAACTCCATTCTGTAAAACACAGTCACCCTTAATAACTTAGAAATCCAAAGTACTGTATCTAATAAATGTGTGGCTTAGAAAAATAAAAGACTGTTGGTAACATGGGTGTTAGTAGCTGCGTTTGACAAAGTACCATAGAAAAAGGTGAGCCCAAAAAAGAACCAGCTGATTTGCCTAGAATTAAAAGGAATATAGACAATCCAGAAATTCTATTATGTGCAGCGTTTGAAGATACATTTGATTGTCATTTTCAACTAGAGAGATACAAATTTAGGTTAGTGAATGCCAAGAACCAATCAAAATCCAGCCTGAGCATATGGTCTGAATGAAGGGTGTGGCAAACAATGTTCCTGCTAAAATTTCTGAATTGGTTTGGAGAATGCAATTAATCTCGGGCCCCAGAGCTTTTATAAAAAGAAATCTGGTATAGAATGACTTTGAGTCTTCAAGAATGGCATATTCTCCAGTGTCATCTTCCAATGTAGCCAATGATGATAAAAGAAAGAGAAAGGGCCTCCAAAGAAGGGGGCCAAAGGTCACAGTGGATGAGGAACTGGAGAACAACTCCTAGGCTGTAGAACTTGCACTCCATCAAAAAACCTTGCAGATCTCCAGCACAGGGATCTATTGTAACATCTGCCCCACGAAATTTATGAATGCTATTGACAGTGGCTGATGAATGTCTCCTGTTTTCCCCTTTCCAAATGGAAGAGTATAATCTTCCTGTTTCACTATTACATAAGGGACATATGAGGAAATATGATTTATCTTTTTAGTTCACAGATCACTGGATTGAGAAGAGTCACATCCAGATTTGATATGGAAACTACCAAGAGCTCCTAGATTTTGAGCCCAGATGAGACTTCTGGGAGAGGGAGTAGACTTAGCATGCACAACGAAGGGCTATGAATATTTGTGACCTAGATAGCAGCACTTTATTTGTTTGAAATATTTGCTATTACTCCTTATAGGATGGCTATACTTCCTTTCCTCATCGAAATCAGGCTTGGACACAGGACTTTCTTTGTCCAACAAGATATGAGAGGAAATGAATTCTGTAATCTTCCTGAGCAGCTTTAGGGAGCCACCGTGTCATTTGCCTAGTTTATCTTTACCTCTTTTTTGAGGCAAGTATGTCTTACTTAGGTGGGTACTGCTTTTTCAGCCTGGGGCTTGCAATGAAGCAGATTGGAAGGAGATCCAGCCAAATGCAATAGACATTAATGTGAGCAAAACAAACAAACAGAAAACAAACCTATGTTGAGATTCTGGAATTTGCTCCAGGGTAACCTAGTGGACGCCGGTTTGTACATCCTCCTTGTGCCTTTGCTTTGATGCTTTCTTTGTCTGCAACTGCATTCCTATTATTCTTTGTCTCTTTATTTCACACTTATTGTCTAAGACTTAACTCCTTTAGAAAGTTATCTTCCAACCCTCAGACAAGGATAAAAGCCCCCCAGTCTCCCAGGGCACCTATGTATGCTTTTACGTTTAAACCTACCATATGATTTGAAAAGCATTAGTTAGAGAATGTCAGAAAACATGGTCTTAATCTTTATAGTACTACTCCAAAATGGCACAGTGTGTATGATGGCTTTGTGATGTGTCAACCTGTCTAGGCTGAACTGCATATTCCAGAATTTTCTTTCTTGTATATTTCTTGTTAGTGTGGGCAATAAGGAGATATCCTTGGGAAGTTCGGAAGGCGGAAGGGAGACAGCTGGCATTTTGTGGCTCATAAATGTGGCTCAACAGCTGACTCACCTTTGGCATGAAGCAGCAGCTGGGCCTGCAATTGTTCTGCCTTCTTCTTGACCTCCTTCAATTTTTTTTGTCTCCTAGGCCAGGTGTGTGGCAGGAGGTCAGTGATGGGGAAAATATTTAGTTCTTCCATGATAGGTCCCAGCTTCTGTAAGATTACCAAAGTCAGAGATTACAAAAACAGATAAGGTTTCATTTCATTCTTATGGGGTTCTGTCGCCAAAATATCAGGTGTTTGGTTTAAGTCCCATTGCCCACTGCACAGAAAGCCAGTCAGTGAGACAGTAAGTATTGCCAGAGAAGAGGGCTTTGTTTGGGTGCTGCAGCCAAGGAGACGCAACGTCATTCTGAAATCTAACTCCTCAACTGGCTAAATTTAGGGGTTTATGTATCAGGGAAGAACTGTAACTACATCTGGGCAAACAGTAATTAGGGAGAGCTATGGAAGAGGAGTTGGTCAGCAAGCATCAGGTGGTCAGTTACACATTCATGCCAGGGGAAAAGTCTGGCGTATAATTACTATCTGGGAGGCCTGATAGTTGGTTTTCCTGACAAAGGACCTCAGACAAGACAAATTTAAGTTTCTCAAGAATGGGAAGGTCAATTTCTATATGTATTCAAAAGAAACTCTAAATATCAGTTCTACGGGACAGTTGGGATGGTTTCAGCTCTAGCCTGCTTGTGACCTTCCTTTCCTGAATGTCTGTCCTATAAACTCCAAGCTCCTGAATCAGACTCGGAGATAGAGTTCTTATAGAGATTTGATTTCCTAGGCTTCCCAAATTATTTTGTAAGCCAATTCCATGTAACAAATACATATATATATGTGTGTATATATGTTTATAAATATGCACACTCACACATAATGGCCTGGGGTGGTTTGGGAAGTATGTAACACTCAAAATCAAAACACCGAAAACAAAGGGAAGAGTAAAATACCATGAAGCCATAGTTGTAAATCTGTGCAAGTGGGCTCTGTAAATGGGTTAAAGATGCTGGTCTTTCTTTTAAGGCCAATAGGAAGGCACCAAAGTGTTTGAAGCAGCAGGTCAATATGATCATAGTTATTATTAGAAAATGTGACCATTGCAAAATGGAGAACTGACTGAGTAGTAAGCACATGTGATGCAGGTAGAAGAGTTAGGTGGCTCTGGGGTCATTCACTCAAGAGATAAGAATAGTTTAAGCCAAGTTATTGATAATGGAGATAGAGAGTGTTACGTATGTCAGAGATAAGTAGGAGGTATAGTTGGTAGGATTCAGTGATGGTTTATGTGTAAAGGATGGGAGAAAAGGAATTCTCAAGGAAGGCTTTGGCTTTTAAGTTGTGTAACAGGATGAATGGTAGTGTCAGTCACTTAGATGACTAAGTATGAGTGAGTAATAAAAATGTACAGACTATTATGCGTTTGGGTTGCCTTTAAAATATTCAAGTGACATTAACAAATAAATAGCTATGTTTTAGGCACTGTATCAGTCAGGTTGGAACTAGAGAAGCAGAACCAGTAGGCGATATACCTAGATAATACATGTTATTTCATCTGTCTGTAATGTCCCTTCACCTATTCCACATGACCTAATTAACCTCTATTTCTTTTTCAAAAATAAGGTCAGGCTGGGCATCATGGCTCATGCCTATAATCTCAGCACTTTGGGAGGCTGAGGTGGGAGGATCACATGATCACATTACCCAAGATCAGCCTGGGTAACATGGCAAAATCCCATCTCTACAAAATAATTTTAAAGTTAGCCTTGTATGGTAGCATGTAACTGTGGTCCCAGCTACTAGGGAGGCTGAAGCAGGAAGATCACCTGAGCCTGGGACATTGAGGCTGCAATGAGTCATGAATGCACAACTGTACTCCAGCCTAGACCACAGAGCAAGACCCTGTCCAAAACAAGAAGACAAAAACAAAAATAGAAACAAACAGTAAATCTGGCTAATTGTTAGTTTTGATTGTAAAGCAACATACTAACTTTCTAAAAAGTGAGAAATTTACATTATTGCCCTGCCCAAGGTAGGATGGCATTACAAAATTATTCTTTATGATTTTTTCTTTTTTTTTTTTTTGTTTGAGACAGAGTTTTGCTCTTGTTACCCAGGCTGGAGTGCAATGGAACAATCTTGGCTCACTGAAATCTCTGCTTCCTGGGTTCAAGCAATTCTCCTGCCTTAGTCTCCCAAGTAGCTGGGACTGCAGGTGTGCGCCACCATGCCCAGCTAATTTTTGTATTTTTTGTAGAAATGGGGTTTCACCATGTTGACCAGGATGGTTTCAATCTCTTGACCTCGTGATCCACCTGCCTCGGCCTCCCAAAATGCTGGGATTATAGGCGTGAGCCACCGCGCCTGGCCCTTTATATTTTTTCTATGAATTTCCTTAAAGAGTTAATTCTCTTCCTGAATTTCAGTTCAGATTTGCTTTAACTCTCCTAAAATTTAGCCATTGTTTATTTATTTTTTAAAATTTCTTTTTTTGAGATGGAGTCTCGCTCTGTCACCAGGCTGGAGTGCAGTGGTACTATCTTGGCTCACTGGAATCTCTCTCTCCCGGGTTCAAGTAATTCTTCTGTCTTAGCCACCCAAGTACCTGGGACTACAGGCGCCCACCACCACACCTGGCTAATTTTTTGTATTTTGGTAGAAATGGAGTATCTCCACGTTGGCCAAGATGGTCTCAGTCTCCTGACCTTGCGATCCACCCACATCGGCCTCCCAAAATGCTGGGATTACAGACGTGATCCACCATGCCCAGCCAGCCATTGTTTATTATGGCATTCTCAGGTAGGAACATTTTGTGGAAGAGATTATTAGGGAATTGAGCTTAGAGATAAAACCACATAATCAATCATATGTATAATACTGCAACATGAACAAAGTGATTATTAATGTTTTCCTATACTTCTGTAAGTTACTTGAGGGCAAGAACTTTTTTTGTTGTTTATTTTAGTGTTCCAAAAGTAAGTAGTATCTTGTTTTGCACATGGTAGCTGTTCAACAAATATTTGGTATATTCTATTTGTTTCTGTTTCAGCATGTATTACAGTGTGCTTTTACCATTATTTATGTATTTGCTTACATGTTCATATGTGACTGCCCATGAACAGAAGGCAAGGTCCATGAAGAAGTAAGCTTATCTGCCTTGTTTACTCCTATGTCATTAGTTTTTTGGACAGTGTCTGGCACTTAACGGATATTTGTTAAATGAATAAATAACATGTATAAAAATATGCAGGTTGTAAAGTATGCTCCAAAAATTTTAAAATACATTTTGGAATATGTACAAGTTCAAAATGAGGAAAAACTGCCAATTTCCTTTCAAATCAGCTTTGTAGGGCCCAAGGGAAAACTTTTCCTTTGCCCTCTGAAGGTTTGATGAAAAATCAACTCACAGAACGCAGATTAATAGGAGAAAAGACACACATTTATTGAACGTGTATAGCCAGGAGCCTTCAGAATGAAGACCAAAAGATACAAAGGAAAGTGTCCATTTTAACGCTTAGATTTAGCAAAGCATGGATAGCCTGGGGAAATATGATTGGACAAACAGGTCTTCCTTCAGACAAAATGAGAGTCCTTCCCTTCCCACAATTCCCCATGACAAAGGGATAAGAACTAATGCACATAGGCTGAGTAGGGAAATCCAGCAGGACCTGCCTGTCTAGATTCTTTTTGGCCTATCTGAGCACTTACTCTTCCTTCTGGGTGTGGGGCAGGATCTTTTCTGTAAAGGTGGTCTTATGACCTGTAGTCAAACAAAGTGAGTAAGATCATTTCTTAATGGACAATTCTTACACAGAAAGGCAGAGGGAATGTTACTGTGACATATTTATGTATTATGGCTGGCTTTGGAGAGAAGGGGTTCTGGTTTCTATGATCCAGGAAAAGGGATTCTAGTTTCCATGGCTAGCCTCATGGTAGAATGGGACTGAGAAAGGAGGATAGGAGAAAATTACACAGAAACTTTTGCTTCTGAGGCCATTATTTTAGGGTATTCTGAGCCCTGACAGCTTCTCTTCCCTTTGATAATAATTAAGAAATAAAATCCATGCAAGAAGAGTATAGAACTTAAGAAACAGTCATGAGAAAATTCCGTGGGCATTACTTTTTCTCTCTGGCTTTACAAGAAAACCTAACGCAGCATAAAAAAAGAAAATGCCTTATTGAATGACACGAAGCATTATCCAAAGCACAGAGGGTGTTTAGAAGGTAGGTTTAGTCATATTGTAATATGATTACATTGTTTTGAAGTTTCATTACTTTTTCATCTGAATGAATATAAAACCTAGAATATTAATACGATGAAGATTGGCAGTTGATGACCCTACAGAGACTGCTTTGAGTTACTGATAAAACATAGATTGTGGTACCTCAAATCTCAGAGTCATTTGTAGGTGTCTTGTCTGTAATCAGAATTTGCAAGTGATGGTATATGAGCTCTTCTCGGGCCATTGTTATTCAAAACCATTGCCTACCATTGTCTGCAATCTTAAATGGGCTGTCTCATCAATCAAACCTCTCCTTCCTATGTTCACAGTACCTGAGAATCAACAAAGCCTATGAAATCGGCACTTTACGTGGTCCTTAAGAGAGAGGGTGCTGCTTCAGACAAGATGAGAGTCCTTCCTTTCCCACAACTCCCCATGACAATTTATAGCCCATTCTGCATTTGACTTCTGCGAATACCTTCTTTCAGATATAATGAGGTCCCCTGGGGTTGAAAGGGGAAAAGGGGTTTTGAGGAATGCCATTCCTTTTCTGATACCTTGGTGTCTGAGTGCCATGCAGAAGATTTAATACTAATTTTATTCCTCTGATGCATATGACAATATAATATCCTCTAATTTCATCTGTTATGTCTTTGTCCAAGCAGGAAAAATATTCTTTACAGCAGGGCTACAAAATTACACACACCACAACTGAATATTCAGGTACTAAAATAGCTTTTCCTGCTTGTTAGGCAAAATAAGAAACTGAAAGTTGTTCCTGTTTTTATTTGGTGCTTTATATACCATGGGGCTGAAGGAGCTGGATTGGGTAATTTTACAGGTGCTTAAAAATACATGGTTCATGGATATTTGATAGGAATATGGTGATGCAAAAGTTATTTCAAGTAAACAGTGGATGAATCCAATCTACGTCATTTTTAGTGATATTAAGGAGAAAGTTAAAGGGTAATTGAATTGCCTTTAAAAAAAAAAATCAGCATCTGTTTTGCTTTTTGCTACTTTTAGCCATCCAAAGTTGACCACAGTTGTGATCGATCCATGTAAGCACATGAAACTACCTGGCTTCATGTCTGTCCCAATTTGAACATTTACATTCAAAAACAGAAGTTGCATCATTTGCAGAATGCTGTATATCCATGTCCACTAAATAAAGGGTCAATGCAACTGAAGGTGGCTTTCCATCATTAAAATATAAAAACATAGGCCGGGTTCAGTGGCTCATGCCTGTAATCCCAGCACTTTGGGAGGCCGAGGTGGGCAGATCACAAGGTCAGGAGTTAGGGACCAGCCTGACCAAAATGGTGAAACACCATCTCTACTAAAAATGCAAAACTTAGCTGGGCATGGTGGCACACACCTGTAATTCCAGTTCAGAAGGCTGGGGCAGGAGAATTGCTTGAATGTGGGAGGCAGAGGTTACAGTGAGCCGAAATTACACTACTGCACTCCAACCTGGGCGACAGAGCGAGACTCTGTCTCTAAATAAATAAATAAATAAATAAACCCGTATATTCAGCATCCACCTAACTTTCCACTGTGGTATGACTCATTTCTTTTATACCCGCTTCTAAAGAATTCTTCATTCTCAGTAATGGCACCACCCACCTGATAAATGGCAAGTGCACATATAAGCAAATAAGTACTTTTTTTTTCTCAAATAAGATGCTGCATGTTCATGAGACATATCCCTCCTTCCTATGGGAATAATCTGTGATAACTCATTCTTGCTCACTTTTCCTTGTGGAAAGAAAGGCATGTGACAGCACTCATATCTAGATACTCAAAGCAGAATTTTATCCCATTAAAAGTGGCTTTCCTAGAAGGGAATGGAGCTTACCATCTTGATCTCACAAAATGTCCTGAATCAACAAATCCACTTAGGGCAGTGCTCCAACACACCTTTTTTCTCTCCTCACCAAGGTGCCTAATATTCTTCATCTTATTATACAAAAAACTAATTAACTTGTATATTTGAATAAAGAATGCATTGCGTAATGCACATGCATACACACATAATGTAAATAATAACTTAAAGATAACTGCTTTCTCTCTGACTTTGTCACTGAGTTCACTACCAGCCTTACAACTACACAAAAACACACAATATACTTGAGATGTGGGGAAAGTAGTAAGTTCTGTTTATTTGTATTTTCTTGGTCCCAGCAGAGCTTGTAGTAGCATAGGCAGCACTCTATATATTTCTCTTGGAGTTAATATGAGTCATCAGGATAGACTAAATGACAGAATGAAATATAAAATGTAACAAATTTTACAAGTTATGAAATCTTGGTTTTGAGTCTAATGGAAGAGAGCACCAATTAATACTCTCAGAGAAATAGAGGACAATGACTTCACCCATCCTTAGTCCTTTCCCTTATTTTTATTGGTCATAACTAAGAAATGATTAAATAGAACAAATTAATAGCTTTCATACTCCAAATCAATAATGCATCATGTTATGTAATACACTGTAAATAATTGGAAAATTAATAGGTCTTCTTGTATTCATCATCACCAAACTATATCTATGTCCTTAGGTAAAACCCTTCCATGTTTTCCCTTGGCCTCAAAACTAAAAGTGTTACTGGAAAGGGTCCTTATCCAGACCTCAAGAGAGGGTTCTTAGATCTCACTCAACAATTCAAAGTTCATAGAGTGAAGTAAAAGCAAGTTTATTAAGGAACTAAAGGAATAAAGAATGGCTACTCCATAGGCAAAACAGCAGCCTGGGCTGCTCCACTGATTATATTCATAGTTATTTCTTGATTATATGCTAAACAAGAGGTGGATTATTTATGTGTTTTCTGGGAAAAGTGTGGGTAATTCCCAGAACTGAGGGTCCCTCCCCTTTTCGACCATATAGGGTAACTTCCTGACATTGCCATGGCATTTATAAACTATCTTGGCTCTGGAGTGTCTTTTAGCATGCAAATGTATAATAGTTAGCATATAATGAGCAGTGAAAACAACCAGATGTTACTTTCATGGCCATCTTGGTTTTGGCGGGTTTTGGCTGGCTTCTTTAACACATCCTGCTTTATGAGCAGGGTCATTGTGACCTGTGTCTTGTGCCAACCTCCTGTCTTGTCCTGTGACTTAGAATGCCTAGCCTAACCTCCTGGGAATGCAGCCCAGTAGGTCTCAGCCTTATTTACCCAGCCCATACTCAAGATGGAGTCACTCTGGTTAGAATGCCTCTGACAAGAGTACATCTTTTGCATTGTGTACAAGGCCTTTCTAACTCATGTTGCTACCTGTATCTTCCTCTCTATTGCTGCTGTTTGAAATAAGTACAAAGAATGAGGTTCAGACCTCATGTGTTAATGTGTCCTGCTATGAAAGACAAAACAGTCAAGGAAACTCAGCATGTTAACCTAAGTATGTCTTCAGTGTGTTCTCTTCTTCCAAAATCCCACTTCAGCTATTTTTCCTATCACTAGGTTCACTTGTTCTATAGCAACATCCTCATTTTTAGCTGTCAATTTGCTATGGTGACAAGGGAATAAAAGAATCATACATTTTGAGAACCAGATAAATTAAAGACTATCAGGGGCCTCATTTTCAGATGAAGTTATTGAAGTTGAGCCAATGACACCTGCTAACAGTCAAGATTAGAAAACTATGTCTCCTGACTCCATGGACACAGTGGCATCTGTTAACATGCAGTCACATATGACCCACAGTGACAGCAGGGCTAAATGTCTACTAATTTAAATGTATCATGAGGATTTAGTATTTTATTTTGTTCTATTCCAGACCATAGGTCTGTCTGAGTACATCTGTATTAGTCTTCAGAATATTAAAACATCTCCATTTCTTCTAATAAAGCTTTGAATTGCCCATCAGCTGTGTCATTAATTCAACCAATATACAACACAGCCCATTGAAAAGTGTACTAGGTACTGAAAATAAACAAGTACATTGTACACGTCATACTCTGAGATAGTTCAGAAGAAACAAGGACAAAAAATGTTGTAGATAAGTTTGGAGCTAAGAGGTAGGAAATTAAAAGAATCCATATATGAGAGAATCTATTTTTTAATAGAAAATGTGAGGTATTATGTTGAGAATGAGGGTGATGGGATATAGGTGGATGTGTAAAAATGCAGAATAATCTGTTTGGAAGATGAGAAAGAACATCTTAGGCATTAGGGGTGACATAAAGATGACCAAGCAGAACAAAGATTCTGCTCTGCTCTCAACTCTGAAACAGAACAAGAGGAGAAGAACATTGTCCTTGCAAAGTTTCATTGATATTGTTAAGTCCAAACATGTTGCCAAAGTTTAACATACAGTCATGTGACTAAGGAATTCTTTTAAGGTCTTGGGAGAGTGCACTAAATTCATCATCAGTTAGCCATTTAGTTCAGGAGAAGATGAGAGAGAAAATGAAATTTAGGGGTTAATTATGAAGTAGAAGAAAAGGGATTCAAGGATCTATAAACCAATACATGCTTCAAGAGAAGATTCAGTAGAAATTAAGAAAAGAGTGTGATAGGTAATTGTGGTCTAAGGGAGGTGGATTTTAGAAGTTCAAGATGATGACAAATTATGGCTCTGAAAATGGCTCATTGAGGTAGAGAACGGTGAAATACATTTAAGAAGAATTTTTAAAACCATACAATAGGGTACTGAATAGGCCAGTGATGGGAGCTGGGCATGCATTTAGAGCATTGAGAATACAAAGAGTGACCTGGAAGTTGGTGAATGTCAGCAAGGAGGATAAGAAGAAAGTACATTTATTATTTATTTATACATCAGGTACTATACTAATAAGTGGAATATGACAAATGAGAGCTTACACTGCAGCCATAAACAAGTGAATGTTCAAATACCATATTTTAAGAGAGTGACAATTACTATAAAAGTAAAGCATGGTAATAAAGAATGACAGAATGAGAGTCCCACTGGAAAAGAAACGTCTCCTTAAGGAGATGACATTTGAGCCTAGGCATGAGAAGAAGCTGGCCATGCTGAGATCTGGGGAAAACATTCTACACAGAGGTAAAACATGCACAAAATATCTGAGACAGGAAAAATTTGATGTATTTAATAAAGAAGAGGGCCAGAGTGGTTAAAATGTAATGAATAAAGTCAGACAAAAAGTGAGGGTCAGATCTCTGGGGCATTATTGTCCATGAGAAGGAATTTAAATGTCATTCTAGGTACAATTGGAAGCCATTAGTAACTTCTAGTGGATGCAATTAACTTCAAAATGGCAAGGATTATTAAACAGAAGTGAAAAGTCATAGTCTCAAAATGACAGAGGAGAGCTAATAGAATATCATACCTTCTGCTTGTTCCACAATATTGAGGGAAAACAGAAAGAGGTGGGGAGACACAGGAGAATTAAGACTCCATATTATTCCCTTGCAACCTTCTTTGCTATAGAGAGTGTTGAGCCATCAGGTAGGTGTCATAGTGGTTAATTAGGACAATAAGCCAAATTAAAATCACCATCAAGGCTTATTCACTTACTTCAAGTGTAGAAGCAAGAGTGACTAGTTCCCCAATATTCCCTTTTTCCCACAGAACAGCACCAGGTAAGATGTAGGTTGGAGCAGCACAGATCTCACCATAGGGACTCCCCAAACAAAAGGCTCCTGCCTTTTTATGGACCCCTGGATTTGGGAGGAGAAAGGTAAAAAGTCTTGGTAGTGGTAGATACTGAGTCAAAGTGAGGAAAAGTGCCTTAGCCTGAAGTCCCCTAGAAAGATCCCTCCAAATGGAGGCTCCTGGACCAGGAATGTAAATATTGCACATGAGCATGTCTGGGTAGGGGAAGATGGTTGTTGTGTGTGTGGGCAAGGAATGGTGCCCTTGAAAAAGGGGCAATCTCTCCAGAAAACTCTAATGCACTGACTGTGCAATGAGTCTGGAATAGGGAGGGAAGTTTCTCTCCATAAGGCTGACAGACAAAGGCTGGTTGGTTCTGAAAAATCAGGTTTTGGCATGAAGCAAAGATAAATCTATTGTTCAGTTAAGATGGGAAAGCAGGAGAAATATTCTGAGGAAAACCTGAAATAGGAGAGTGTGAAGAAAGGAAGGAAACATCTAATAATATGCAGATATTGAGATTGCCTTTGTAAAAATTATGAAAGAGAGACAAATCTGGCATAACTGACTCTACTTTTTTTTCTAACCTCACAGTCTAACCGTCTTTGTTTATCCCAAACCAACTATGGGAAGAATATAGTTTATAGTTTAATTGTAAAACAAAGATGATAACAGCCTTGCAGTAGTTTAGGTCTGTGTCTCCATCCAAATATCATGGGTATTGTAACCCCCTCATGGGGGTTACAATGCTGGAGGAGGGGCCTGGAGGAAGGGCAGAGTTCTTAGGAATGGATTAGCACCATTTCCCCTTGGTCCTGCATAGTAAGTTCTTACGAGACATGGTTGTTTCAAAGCGCATAGCACCTCTCTCCTTTCTCTCTTTCTCCTGCTACAGCCATGGGATGTACTGGCTTCCATTTCACCTTCTGCCATGATTGTAAGTTCTCCGAGGCCTCTCTAGAAGCCAAGCAGATGCTACCATGCTTCCTGTACAGCTTGTGGAACCACGAGCCAAAGAAACCTCTTTTCTTTATAAATTACCCAGTCTTAGGTATTTCTTTATAGCAGTACAAGAATGGACTAATGAAAGTTCCTTCCCAAACTAACCTCCTTCTTGCTCAGGGACTGACACTGTCTTTTAGTAGAATTAAAAAAAAAAAAAAAAAAAAAAAGCCACAAGGCTAAAATTGTAATAGGGGCCTAAATTCTGCTAAGATGTAGACATAGTTAGACTCTATCTAGCCATTGTCTCTTCTGCTAGGATGTAGGCATAAACTCTAACCAGTCTTTGTTTTATAACTTATTGTATTAAAATTATTTACTACTCAAGAGTCATGCAACTAATCACTGCACAATTTAAAACTTTTCCAACTGCCCCTATGAATAATATTGCTATTGTAAAACCTAAGACTGATAATTGAGATTTTTTTCAGATCTTGCATTCTATATGAACTTACTGGTGTCACCTGGAATGGTAAACCCCCTACCTAGAAACTGACTCAGTACAAGAAGAGAGCTCTAACACCCTAACAATATTATCCACAACCCAACCAATGACCATTCTCCATTGTCTAGTCCCCTGTGCACCAAACTGTCCTTGAATATCCTTATCTTTCAAATTATTGGAGAGGCTGATTTGAATTAAAAGTTCCCACTCTTCCATTTGGCTAGCTCTGCATTTAATAAACTCTCTACTGAAATACCACTGTCTCAGTGAATTGGCTTTCTGTGCAGTAGATAAGAAGAACTAAATACAGTGGTCAAAGAAGACCTCATGGAGTGCCTCTGTAGAAAAGCCCAGAAGTGAAGGAAAGCTATAAGACTGTTACAGAAAAGGTATGCCAGTGGAAGGAATAGACAGCTTACAGTGTTTGAAGGCAGGAGAGTGTGTGTCATGTTTGAGCATAGGATGAAGTCCAGTAAAATGAAAGCTGACTGAGGGGTGGAGAAGCAGAAGAGGAAGTTAGAGAGCTAGGAGGAGACCAGGCCATGTGTGGTTTTGTGAGTTGTTGGCAGCACTTTGGCTTTTGGCTCAAGAGAGATGGAAAGCCATGGAGGGTTTTGAGTAGAGATGATGACATCTGACCTACAATTTAAACAGGACTATGCTGGCATGGGATAGCAAATTGATGGGGATAAACTGATGGGGACAAGAGTAGCAGCAGACGGAACAATAAGAAAGCCATTAAAATAGTCCAAGAAAGAGATGACTAATTTGGACTGTGGTGGAGGTAATAGGAACCCTAGTCATATTGAAGCATATCTTGAGGGTAGAGCTGAGAGGATTTGCTAATTAAACTCAATATATAGCATAAGAAAGGGAGAGGACTCAAGGACAATGTTAAGCTTTTTAATATTTTTTTGAGCATTTTTTTGGCATTAACCAAGATAAGGATGATCTCGGTGGAGGAAGTTGGGAAGAAAGATAAGATGTTCAGTGTTGCACATTTTCAACTTTGAGCACACGTATGGTCTTCTGTAACATGATGCACCTATAGTGAGGTAGCCAGTTCTCTGGAATTTCAGCTAGCATGCAGAAGCAATGCCAAGTGATAATATTATTGTGTCATATGTCATTATATCTCAAAGATGCATCTACCCATCAATGATATAATTTAAGTTTATTCCAACTGCTTCTCTCTGGCTGACTTAAAAGGCTAATTGTTGTCAGACAAATCTGATATTTATACCTTGATTTTTTTTATAATTATTATTCTTATTAATTATTTTTACAATTATAATTCTTATTAAGAATTTATAAAGATTTAACTTTTTTCATATATGTAAGTATCTTAGTCTCTTTTGTTTTGTTGCAACAGAATACTTGAGGCCAGGAAATTTATAAAGAAAATAGACTTATTTAGTGAATGATTTTGCAGGCTGGAAAGTTCAAAAGCATGGCTCTGACTTCTGGTGAGAGCTTCCACTGTTTGTCACAATATAGTGGACAAGGTCAAAGGGGGAAACAGGAGAAGAGAAAAAAACCAAGGAGCATCTTGGCTTTACAACAATTTTATATATATATATTTGATACAGAGTCTCACTCTATTGCCCAGGCTGGAGGGCAGTGGTACAATCTCAGCTCACTGCATCCTCTCCCTCTGGGTTCAAGCAATTCTCTTGCCTCAGCCTCCCCAGTAGCTGGGATTACAGGCATGTGCCATCACATCTAGCTAATTTGTGTATTTTTAGTAGAGATGGAGTTTCACCATGCTGGCCAGGCTGGTCTTGAACTCATGACCGCAGGTGATCCACCCTCCTTGGCTTCCCAAAGTACTGGGATTACAGGTGTGAACCACTGCCCTGAGCCCACAAGACACTCTTCAGGGAACTAATTCCATTGCCTCAAGAACTAACCCCATCTTGCAGAGTGTGAACTCACTACTACTGGAACAGCTCTAAGCCATTCATGAGGGATTTGTTCCCTACCCTAACCCAGTTATTTCCTGTTAGCCTCCAACTCCCAATACCCAAAACTGGGGATAAAATTTTAACACCAGTTTTGGTCACATTATATCCAAACTTAACAGTAAATGTATTCTCTATAATGTTAATTTGTACTGAGCATAGAAGAGAATATATGTCAGCTTTTGTCCCTTACCTCTATCCCACCCCAACCCCCCAAGAGATGAACAACTGTATAAAATATTGTATGCTACATTCAAGGACATAAGTGATGTTGCTATTTGTAGGTACAGAAACACCATCTTTAAGGTTAAGGATAAAGAATATTGTTTTATACTTATGTTTCAGAATATTATAATACCACTGGATAGAAGACAGAGTTTAAGATAAAAATAATTCTGGATGAGAAATCAAGAGATCTAAATGCAGGTGCTCACTCTCTTACATCATGCAAATTTTTTTTCATCTTGAGTCAAATATTCAAAATGAAGGACTAGGAAACTAGATAGCTTCTAAAATTCTCCAGGTTCAATAATAAAAGAATAGGTTAGAGTCTGACTACACCCAAAGGTGACTTACACATTTCAACAAGAACTCATGAAACCAAAACCCCATGTGTGTTAGACAAAGCGTTGGAAACTGTTTTGGTGCCAACATAGGAAGCATTTTAGAAGACAGGTATACATGTTTGCCTTCTTCAAATTAAAACAGAGATTTCTACTTAGTCCATCCACTGCCACTGGCTCTGCTTCTACCTCTCTTGATGAAGAACAAGTGGAGGGAGGCTTTGTCCAACCTATTCCAGAGTCAGTAGCAGCCAGACACTTCACAGGAGGTAACTCTGCCTACTCTCACACCTGGAGAAAATGTCTCAGATATGTTTCTTCAACATCATTCATGCCCGTATTATCTATATGGACCAATCTGCTTTCTTTCCTTCTCCTCCTAAAAATCCAAATCAAACAAAGCAAAATCCTGGTGTCAGGAAGGAATCTGGCAAGTCAGTTCAACACTACATGTCTACGCTTATCAAACAAGACTAGGGAGAGATTCCTATCTCCTAGCTGTGTTAGGGAATCAATTACTCCCATTGCCAAGAAGAGGTCTGGGCTGGGGCACACTTGGATGGCTAATGAGATAGTAACGGTTTTGGATATTAGAAGATTGTGCTGGGGGGTATCACATACAAGAGCAATAATGCCTTGTATCGTACTTTCCTTCAAAATATTGATTATTTATATTCCTGCATTTAAGAGCTCCCAAAACTGTGCTAATGGGGCAGATAGTACCCCATTTTACAGATGAAAAAAATAAAGTTTTGAGGTTCAACTTATTCCAGAGTACTCACATTGGGGTTAGGATATGTGGAAGCAACCTTTTCTATGAAGCTCCTAAATCCAAATAGCTCAACAAATAAAAATTTCACACGCATGCAGAGTCCAATGTACACATTTGCAATTGGGGGAGGCATTCTATTAAGACATTCAGGGATCTAGTATCTTGCCATCCCGTGGCTGCCTCTTCCTGTAGGTAATCTCCACAATGCCGTCTTCATTCACTCAGTCAGTATATTTTCCCTATATAGGGAAAATACAGCTACATTTATGGGCCAGGCATGGCAATGGCAAATGTCACTTCCACCCACATTTCACTGGCCAGCACTCAGAAAGGTCATGCTGAATAGCAAAGGAGGTTGGGAAATGCAGTCTAGCTTGTGACCGGGAGGAAAGGAGACGAGTTTTGGCAAGCATATAACCATTTCTCCCACCATCGGTAACAGAACACAGGACATGCCCCGAGTTCATGGTCTTTACATCACACTATTTACTTTTGCTAGTTGTCACTCCTAGTCCTAATTTTAGATTTTTTTTTTTTAAATTTCTCAGCAAAGGAAACCTACCTAGAAGAGAGGGCATATTTATAGATTCCATTTATTTCACCATCCACCAAGTCATTCTGAAAGTCACAGTTTCTCTCAAGAGGATTTAAGAAACAGATAACAGATAAGCAAAATGAGTTTTGACCATATCTGAGAATTTGAATGCTGACAGGGACACTTCAATGCCACCAGTCTGTCATTACTCTATTAAGTTTTGTGATAATGACTGAACACAAATTCTAGCAAGGTATTTTCCCCAGTCCTGTGATTTGTAGATAGAAGGTCTGTAGGTGAAAGGAACAAAAAGCCCCTTTTGGCCATTTCAACCCCTTCTGGGGGTTTGGGAAATTTTCCTGCTATGGATGTTCAGGGAACCCACAAATCCAATCCCAGAATACCTGCTTACCATGTTTCTCCCTTTTCCTCGGCTTCCATACTCCCTGATGGCCTTCATAACCAGAGTGCTTCCTCCCCAGGCTTTCTCATCCAGTTTCCAGTATCAGGTCTCATGCAGGTGTATGTAATTTTACCCAAGGCTCCTAAATAGAACTTTCCTAATTTGTGACTTGACCAACTTCGTGTTTCCCTTTCTTTGGCTTTTAAAGAGCTCTTGGATTCAAAGAATGAAAATGGAATATGCAGATGAGAAGTAGGATTTCAAGCCAGAGGGCACAAGTTCACATATATATTCCATGTAATTTTTTAGGAGGAAACATCTTGTCCTTACCAGGTTAGGCTCATTTTAATTTTCACTAGCCTTGGGCACCTGGGCAAATGATTATCTGCAGAGTCAGATCCAAGGTTTAAGGATCCTGGTCTTTTCCTCTGCAGAGCCCTGAGTCTTGCTCTGGCATTTATGCCGTGTTATAAAGGTTAAAGGGGAGAGAAGATTTCCCTCTGTCACCCCGTGCAAAAAAAGGGAGTCTCTGTCTGCTCTTGGGACTCTGCTTTTTATGGTTGTGTCATGCTGGTTTGGTTTTGACTGATTTAAATGACACTCTCAAATACTTTTTGTTATTTTTTTTATAATTTCTAGGAATTAGTTTTCTTGTTGCTGCAGACTCTGATGTTAAAATAACATTTATTGTGAAGCTTTCATCAAATTTTCAGAACACCTCTATTATTTAGAACCTGTGGCTGGTGACAACTCCTCTAGATTGTCATGGAGAGGCTGGAGCACAGAAAAAAAAGTATCAGTACTTCCAAGTGGGGTGCAATTTTCTCTTTTACTCTCTTGCCAAAAAATAGCCTTTCTCCAGCCCTCTGAGCACTGAGGGTTAAATAATTAGTTTTTAACCCAGAATGTAAAATAAAAAGTTCTTTCCTGCCCATCATTCTTTTCTTTGAATGGGCTAGAGACAAATTCGTGAAGTGGTCAAAATTTGTCTTTGGACTTCTTTCTAGAGACACTTCCTCAGCCACGTTATGGGCCAACAGGTGTCTTTGAGTTGTTGATACTTCTCCCCACAATCCATTTCTCAATTCCCTCAAACTCCACCTGTACTCTCCCTAAAGTGCCCATTTCCATTCATTTAAAGGCATTATTTGAGCCTCCGCTATATGTCAGATGTGTTTCTTTATACTAGAGATATAAAGATGATCAAGTATCATCCCTACCTGTGAAGACTTGAAAGTCTAGCAAGAGGAAAGGCAGACTCCAGAACAATTACGTGAAAGATTCAAGAGCAGACATTAAGATGCTGTGAAAGCACAAAGGCCAGAACAACTAACTCTCCCTGGAGCTGACCGGGAGTAGGCATTCCAGAGTAGATACAGCTGAGCCAGGCATTTAACAGTGAATAGGAAAAGCAGGCTGAACGCAGTGGCTCACACCTGCAATCCCAACAATTTGGGGGCTGAGGCAGGAGAATCTCTTGGGCCCAGGGGTTTGAGACTAGCTTGGGCAACATAGTAAAACTAGCTGGGTATGGTGGTGCTTAGCTGTAGTCTCAACCATTCCAGAGGCTGAGATAAAAGTATTATTTGAGCCCACGAGGTCAACACAGCAGTGAGCCATGATTGCACTGTTGCACTCCAGCCTGTGTGATAGAGAGACCCTGTCTCAAATAATAATAACAATAATAATATTAAAGCAGAAAAAATGCAGAAGAGGGAAGATCATGTGTAGGCTTACATATTAGAATAAAGTACTCAGGACAGAAATCTAAAACCCATCTTCTAACAAATCCTGCTTAAGAAAATGTTTTATTGAATATAGACCAATGGTTCTCATGCTATTTCATAGCCCAGATACACAGGAGAGATAGATGTGCTATAGATGTTAACAGCAGCTCTGTGATGCATCGCCTCAGAGTGTATCTGCCTCTTTGCAGGAGGAAGCATCATGGGATATAATTTAGAAAAATCCTCAGGAGTAGCTTTAGTGACCGTGGTTCAGAATCACAGGCGCAGATGTTCTCAAAAGGGTGATCATTATGTCTTACCTTTCCCTGTTAAATTTGCATTAAAAAAAATATCTGGGAGCGGTGGCTTACACCTGTAATCCAGCAGTTTGGGAGGTCAGGGCAGAAGGATGGCTTGAGCCCAGGAGGTTGAGGCCCAGTGAACCATGATCACACCATTGTACTCTAGCCTCGGTGACAGAGGGAGGCTTATCTCAAAAAACAAACAAATAAATAAACGTCCCAGAGTGATCAAATAGAAATAAAAATTTCAAAACAATCAAAGAAGCTTCCTCAAGGATAAGTAGCTTTCTCATATGGTTTAAAATATGTCCTCCTAAAAATAAACAATGTTTCTATTAGCAGTTCCTATGCAGAATGTTTCAAAAAAATATTTACCTCCAAAATTCATTCTTTTGGATAGCACCCTTAAAAGACTGTAGCATAAATGATCAGGATTAGAAATCTTTTAAGGTAAGTTATTATATTTCTAATGAAGTAATGGATAAAGCAGAAACAATATTCTAGAGGATTTAGCTTAATATCATTCTCAATTGAAATGAGGATTTTCTCTCATTTGCTTCAACTCTGAATAAAAAAAAATGCACCTTTTCTAGAGATGCATTAGTATATGGAGGAGTTGGGGCAGAGATAATAGTCTGAGATGAATAGATAAAGATGTTCCAAATATGAAGGTCTCTGGGACAGTTGTTTTTTATGTTGTCTCATGGCAAGATGAGTGTAGGCGCTACAAAGTGATCAGGCAGTAAATTTAGAGCCAATAAAAAGGAAACACTTCACAGGGCGTGCAGTTTGCTTCTGGGAATCTCCGACACAGAAGGTCAAGGAATTAAATACCGGAGTTGGATTTATGCTAGGGCTGACTGTTTTTATGGCCAATACAACATTTATTGGTATGCTAAGATAAAGTTAATCAAGTCTTGAGCTTCGTGGTGGGGAAGCAAAGATTGCCTCTCAAGAGTTAGAAAGAGATCTCCCCCCAAACACTACAGATACACACTTGTCTGATCATTTTCTCTGGAGGTTATTAGAAGTTCGGATAATATTTAATGAACATGTGGGTTCATAAGAAAATATGAAAAGCTTTCTGAGGTTGTCACATTTGGGGGGGGTGCATTGTCTCAGGTAATTTTCATAGGCAGAGCGTGTCTTAATTTTATGCTTAATTCTTTGTGTAATCCAAAGCAATATTTTAACTCACCCTCTCTGACTTCTTCATCTTTAAAATTGGGGTTGAAATTATATATCTTGCAATTAAAATTGTGTGAGCAATTTAAAAAATTGGGGTATTGTACATTTAGGGATAGGTGGATGGTTAGATTAAGCTCAAGTTTATAATCTGTATTAGTGTATAAAGTGTATCCTTCTGTCTAGTTTTCAATTGGAAAGAAGAGTTAGTGTGATGTCAGCTTGACAATCTGCAATAACCTTTGGTCAGTGGTTGGAGAGAGACGATGGATTTATAGTTTGAATTTTGACAAAGAGATTAAAAAGAAGCATTGTCACATGGTAATTCCTAGTTTTTTTTTAGGTCAACATTTCAGAGTTTGATTTACCTGGCTTAGAGACAGTGGTGAATGTCGACGAGGTATAGTGTGGCCACAAACGAGCAGCTTAATGTTATGGGAAAAGTCAAAAGTGTTCAAATTCTGGCCCTGCCACTCAATCTGTATGTGACCTTGGAGAGTCTTTTAATCTCTCTTAATCTCAGTGCCTTCCTCTATAAAGCAGAGATATTAAAAGTTATCTTGCAATGTCGAGTTAAAGATTAGGCTGGCAAGGCACAGTGGCTCACGTCTGTAGTCCCAGCAATTTGGGAGACAGTGGCAGGAGGATTGCTTGAAGCCAGGGATGTCAGACCAGGAAAACAGGAAACAAAGCAAGACCCTGTTTCTACAAAAAATAAAATAAAAAATTAGCCATGTGCAATGGTAGGCATCTGTAGATACAGCCACTCAGAAGGCTGAGGTGGGAGGATTGTTTGAGCCCAAAAATTTAGGGAGGCTGCAGTGACCTATGCTCATGCCCCTCTACTACAACCTGGGCAACAGATTGTGATCCTGTCTCTGGTTCTCAACTGGGGTAATTTTGTCTCCCAGTGGGTATGTGACAATGTCTAGAGACATTTTGGTTGTCATTGCCTGGGAAAGGAGTGTTACAAACATCTAACAGGTAGAAGCCAGGGATGACCCTAGACAACTGATAATACACAGCACAGGCTCCTGCCTACAACCCCAACACAGCATTATCTGGTTCAAATGTCAACAGTGTTGTTTGAGAAACTCTGAACTTAACTTATGCGAAGTGATTAGAATCATGTCTGCCAGAATAATAATAATAACTGCTATGGGTGGAATTGTATCTCCCAAAATTCATAGATTGAAGCCCTAGTCCTGGAATTTCACAATACAACTGTCTGGAGATGAGGTCTTTAAAGAGGTAATTAAGTTAAAAGGGAGCCTTTAGCATCAACCCTAATCCAATATGACTGGTGTCCTAATAAGAGGAGATTAGGATACAGACAGACATAAAATCGGTGCTTATGCACAAACCCCATCTGAGGACACAGCAAGCCATGAAGACAGGCTTCAGAAAAAAATCCAACCTGTTGACACACTGATCCTGAACTTCTTGCATCTAGAAATGCAGGAGATATATTTCTGTCATTTCTGCCACCCAGTCTATGTTTCTCCTTATGGAAGCCTTAACAAACTAATAGAGTCACTTTTATTATTATCATTATTATTAAAAAGTAAGTATTTGATCATGAAAAACATTACAAAACTCAGAACAAAATATTAACTCTTTATTAATATTCTATTAGATTAGTGCAAAAGTAATTGTGGTTTTCAACACAGCCAAAAGCCCTGTTAGTAAAAGAGTAAGTAGAGATGGTAAAAGCAAGGGAAATTTTTTAATAAAGGCAATGCATAGCCCACAGGTGTGGCAAAGTTCAGTATTACTAGGGATCAGAGTTGCAAGAATTTACCAAGCAGAATTTACACGTGTAATGCACTCTGAATTTTTATTTATATTTCTTGAGCCCAAACTAACCAGAATCTGACATTGTAAACCTTCTTGGTGGCTGCTAAAGTCAGATTCCTGAGTGGTATCTGTACAGGGCATAAAGCCAGCAAATGAATATTCTGATTAAAAGTTAATTTTCTGGTCCCATGCACCAGGGGGAATGCCAATCCTGAAGCATCTCGCTGGGCATCTGTTGGGTGGAAGGGCCCTTTGTGTCTTGCTATTCTATGGCATCCCACAAAAAATAGACCTCTTTATGCATATAACCTCTAGCACATACCTGCATCTAAAAGACTAAGGCCTTACTCTTCTGATAATGACAAGCAGCATGAAAAGACAAACCAGCTGGGTGCAGTGACTCACGCCTGTAATTCCAGAAGTTTGGTTGGCCAAGATGGGCTGATCACCTGAGGTCAGGAGTTCCAGACCAGCCTGCCCAACATGGTGAAACCCCATCTCTACCAAAAATACAAAAATTAGCTGGGTGTGGTAGTGCATGCCTGTAATCCCACCTACTAGGGAGGCTGAGGCCGGAGAATTGCTGGAACCCAGGAGACAGAGGTGCAGTGAGCCAAGATCATGCCACTGCACTCCAGCCTGGGTGACAGAGCAAGACTCTGTCTCAAAAAACAAACAAACAAACAACAAGAACAACAAAAAACCAAGGCAAAGAACCTTTCTCTGGAAGCCCAGAGAAGAGCTTGTCTGACCAATGCTGCCTTAAACATTTCCCCAAGCCTTCCTTTGACTTGTTCTTTCCAAGAGGAAGTTAATCTTACACATCAGGTATAAGGGGGAGAATGTCACTGACAATTAGTGATGTTTTTATGAGGATGAGGCATTGTTGCTCTCACCATGTGCTTGTACTCAATTAGAAGAAAATGGTAATTATGTTAATCCACAGCTAAGAGGAGAACATGAAACTTGTGCAGGTCTTACTCCCATTTTACTAGAGACAATGAGCAGAGACCATTAAGGGCAATACCAAGGGTAGCCACATGGCAATTGAAGATAATTTTAAAAGGTATTCCCTTTGGTAGGCACATGGGATGTTCATATTCTTATTGAAAGCTGCCTCTTTGAAAACTGAACAAGATAGCACTTTGTCCTAGCAGGCAGAACCCAGCACAGCAGGCTGGGTAAATTTCAGTCTTATACGCTCCCTCCTCTGGATGTCCTTGTGCAGTGAATCAAAAGGTTGGATTATTTTATATCCATGGTGCTGACAACTCTAACATTCTCAGTTCATTCTAGACAAGACAGGTGATGTACCAACCACAAGAAACTAGTTAGTCATGCAAGGGGCCTTGGGATGCAAGCATGATAACTTCCAAGACATAGCTCTTTGCTCTCTGCCATGTGCAGAGCACTCACCTTGGAGGATCTTCACTCTCAGGGGAGTGTCAAGATATAGGGAACCACTGAAACTGCATGTCTATTCTAGAACATGCATCACCCTTTGTTATCATTTCCTAGTTATATCTGCCTGTGTTTTGGATGCCTCACTTCCCTCTACCCCTACCAGTCTCTATCTAGTATATTGATGAAGACTGGATAATAGACAAGAAGTGTTTTTGATACATAATAAATCCATAGTATAGATAACTATCTAGGTTTTACTTATGAAGCCTAAAACGTTCACTTTTAGTCTTGGCCAAATCCATCAATTTTCAAATTTTCTTTTAATTAGAGAAAATGAATAAATTATTTAGATGGAGTAATGAAGTCTAATGAGACTTTAAACAGAGAGGGAGGAAGAAAGGCACTAAAATTTGATAAGAATTTAACAGAGTTGAAACTATAAAAATAGAGAAATAGATGAAATAAGAGTAAACAAAAAGTAAAGATTTGGGCCACATAAATCCTGGTCCGAGAGAGAGACTGTTTGCTTATTATTTATGATCCTGGACAAGTTACTTAGTTCATCTGTTTTTTTTTTTTTTTTTCACCTTTAAAAGGTAAACTTTCTGAGTTGTTCTAAAAATTGGTGAAAATATACAAAAGTTGCCTAGTGTCCTTTGTACTAATGAGTAGTGAGGTGGATTACAAATATGGCCCTTCTTTGTATCACATCCTTTGCAAGGCACTTTGTAGCCTGTTCCACCAAACCCTGGCAGTCATTCCCCACCTGGTGAATTGAGCCAAGGCTTTTTACTTGCTTTGGGCTAATAGACATTACACTAGTTTCCAGTCAAGGTCACTTCTTGCTTTCTGGAACTCTTGTGACCACATGTGACTACACTTGGTCTGCGATGCTGGAAGGTGAGAGAATTGTAGCCCAGTCTCATTTGCCATCCCCCTATCCGACAGCCAGACAGCCCCTTAGCCAACTTGCCTTGCTGACATACAGATGACTGCACTGGATGCCTGGCCAAGGCCTGAAGAACTACAAGAGAAAACCAGCCTAAAATGCCCACGCACAGAAATAGAAACTAAATAAATGAATGTTGTCTTAATCACTAAGTTATTGGATCATCAGTTATGTGGCAATAATGAACTAAGTAGTATTTATATAACAGTGTTTAAACTATCAAGGATCTTAAGTTTAAACAACCCTAGGTTTCATCATTTCCTGAAATTCACAAGAGACATCTGCAGAATTTTCTTTTCTTACTTAAGGACAGAAGGATAGTTACTTAAAAGTTTTAATTTGGCTCTAAAAGTGTTGATTTTGTCCAAAATGTCAGAAAGTACCTTCATTACAATAGCAAAGAGTAGGAACAAGTGATAACGAGAAAGACTGGAAGTCCAGGTTGTATCTTGGAAAAAAATCTCTCTTTAAAAAGACTTTAAAAAGAATATAAAGGAGTAGTGGAATTACTGTAGAATGATTTGGTGATAGTCTATAGTTTTTAATTATTAATAACATACTCTTTTTCTCTCTATCTCTCATGCACACACACACACACAAACACACACATACACACAAACACACACACACGGAGTCATGCTTTCTTCTTGCAAAAACTTTTTTAAGGGCAGTCATTAGACAACTTTACTCTTTGCTCCTCTTCTCCAGGAAGCAGTATCAGCCTCAGGCCACCCATTGTCCCCAAAATGTTTTCTGTTTATTCCTACTGTCAGAAACAAACCCATTTATCTGAAACTGACCTCTTGATCTCCAGATGAATTCTCACCGAGTACAGCTCGGCCTTCCACTCAGATTTAGGCACCAAGAAGAAGTCGTGCCATGGTCCCCACACCAGATGTCTGCCTAATGGGCAAACTGGGTTTGGCTTGCAGACAGAGACAGAGACTCCTGAAAGCAATTCGCCTTGGCTCTCCCTGGGAAATAAGGGTCCAGACATCACAGAGGATAAGAAAATCAGGTCACATGTTATGGGAACTTGAACAGAGGCAATGGTAGCTTTTTATATCTGTGTTTATAGATTTTTTTTTTTTTCCTGAAGGAATAGCTTTCAAGAGAAGCAGGCATAAGGAAATTTGGCAAAACAACCTTTTCCTTTCAGCAAATTGCTCCTGGATATAGCTGTGACTGAATTTTGGACCAAAGGTAGTTCTAACTTTAGGTTTTGGTAAATAAATTGAGCTATGAAAGAAAATGTGGTATGGTGTATTATCTCAAATGCAGATACAAGAAATCACAAAACAGGGATGAAGGAGAACATTTTTTCCCCAATTATTTTACAAGTTTGGAAGATTTCACTAAAAAGTAAATTATATTTACTTTGAGGGAGGAAAATATAAACAGAGAATTGCAGCTTTTAAGATACTGAATAGACTTAAAGACCCTAGCACTTTATAGGCTAGGAAACTGAGGCTCTAATAATTGAAGCTGCACAGCAAATACCTTCTTTCCAGAAAAGCAGAAAAATTTAGAGATTTGGAGTTGGCCAAAATTCATTATGCAATCTGGAACACAGTGACTTTGTTTTTCAACTATTTCTTAGAGAAATTGGCAAATGTCTTTTGTAAGTTGTAGCGATTGCATCTAAACTTTCTCCACTGGTGCTGGCGGAAGGAGAGCTCCAGGTGGGCAGCCCCCATGGTAATGAACCAGTTTGTCTCCTTCCTCCCCACACTGCAGCTTCCCCCAAGCCCAAGGCAACCAGCTACATCACTTTGCTGGCATGTGTGTGCATGGGCAGGTTTTGCCTTCCTTGCCCCTCCAGCGTGTGTGTGTGTGTAAATCCTGCCTTGCCACCATTGGCAGGAGTACAGTGTCCACCCCCATCTCCATGGGACTACCACTATAGTTGGAGTCTTGGCAGGCACAGAGCCAGTCAGTCTCACCCCTGCCAGCACCATGACTTTGAGCCAACATGGCCAAGGGAATGAAACTTGGCACAGAAAACAGTGGTCCCTGCTTGCCTTGAGCAATCACCCCTACCTGTGGCATATAAGAGTGCACAGAGACCTGTGTCCAGCAGTGCCCCACCCCTGTGCTAACACCACAGCCAGCATGGCTGTGTGCACAGTTGCCAACAAGAGCCCACCAGGTTCCCCTGTGCCAGCTGCCTTTGCCACTATAGTGAACTCCTGCACTAAGGTAGGTACCCTGGCACCTATTAGCACCCTGCCACAGCAGAAGAGCATGCACCCCACCAGGCTGCCATGTTCGCAGCTGCTGGCATGTGTGAAAAAGGATGGATCATTGCTGCTATTGCACTGTGAAACATTTTGGCTGGCACCACCCATCAGAGTATAGTAACCAGCAGTCTGAGAGCACATGAGCACTCCAAGCAAAGTGAATTGCTCACCTCAAGGAGCCAGAGAACAAAGTTGGGGCCCAATATAAGGCCCATAGAGTTACAGCACATAGTCCATGAGATGGGACCTGGGGAGTGACCCCAAATCTTCCAGAAATAAACTCAGTCAGCTGAATCCACCGTATACCACAACCAAACTCTTAAGATCATCATAAAGGATAAAAGATTAAAACAACACATCCAAAGGTCAACAACTTCAAAGATTGAAGGAACATCAACCCACAAAGATAAAAAAAAAACCAACACATGAACCAGGGTACCTTCTTTCCTCCAAACAACCACACCACCTCTCTAGCAAGCGTTCTAAACTGGCTGAAATGACAGAAATATTATTCATTCAGAATAAGGTTAGAAAGAAAAATCATTGAGATGTAGGAGTATATTTAAACCCAATCCAAGGATGCTAAAAATAACAATAAAACAATACAATAGCTGAAACATAAAATAGCCAGTATAGGAAAGAATATGACTGACCTGATAGAGCTGAAAAACACAATACAAGAATTTCAGAGTACCAATTGCAGAATAGATCAACCAGAGGAAAGAATCTCAGAGCCTGAAGACTGGATTTCTGAAATAAGCCAGACAAGAATAGAGAAAAGGGAATAAAAAGAAGCAAACAAAACCTCTGAGAAATATAGGATTGTGTAAAGAGACAAAATCTACAACATATTAGTGTCCCTGAAAGAGATGGGGAAACTGTAAGCAACTTAGAAAATATATTTCTAGATACCATCCATGAGAACTTTCCCAACCCACATAGAGAAGCAAACATTCAAGCTCAAAAATGCAGAAAACCCCCTTAAGAAACTTCACAAGAAGATCTTCCCCAAGACACATAATTATTCTATTATACAAGGTGAAATGAAAGAAAAAAAAAGTTAAAACAATCTAGAGAGAAAGTTTAGGTCACCTACAAAGAGAAGCCTGTAAGACAAACAGAAGACCTCTTAGCAGAAACTTTACAAGCCAAAAGAGATAGTGGACAGAGATCAGGCTGTGTTTAGAGGAAAATTCAAAGCACTGAATACCCACATCAAAATGTTAGAAAGATCTCAAGTCAACAACACAATATCACAAGTAAAAAAACTAGAGAACCAAGAGAAAACCAACCCTAAATCTAGCTGAAGAGAAGGAAATTAGAGCTGAACTGAAGGAGATTGAGACATGAAAAACCATTCAAAAGTCAATGAATCCAGGCCGTGTTTTTTAGAAAAATTTAAAATGCATAGACAACTAGCTAGGCTAATTAAAAAAAGGAGAAAATCCAAATAAACATAACTTAAAATAACAAAATGGGTATTACTGCTGACCCCACAGAAATACAAATAACTGTCAGATACTATTATGATCATCTTTATGCATATAGTCTAGAAAATCTGGAATAAACAGATAAAGTCCTGGATTCATACACTCTCCTAAGATAAAGCCAGAAAGAAACCAAATCCCTAAACAGACTAATAATGAGCTCTGAAATGAAATCAGTTATAAATAGCCTACCAACCAAAAAAAATCCAGCACCAAACATATTCACAGGCAAATTTTACCAGATGGTGCAAAGAAGATCAGGTATCATTCCTACTAAAACTCCAAAAAATTGAGGAGGAGTGACTGCCTAAGTAATTCTATGAAGCCAGCATCATCCTGATACCAAAACCTGGCAAAGACACAACAAAAAAGAAAACTTCAGACCAATATCCTCGATAAACCCCAATGCAAAAATCCTCAACAAAATCATGGCAAACCAATTCCAGCAGTATATCAAAAAGCTTATCCACCATGATCAAATAGGCTTTATCCCTGGAATGCAAGGTTGATGTAACATAGGCAAATCAATAAATGTGATTCATCACATAAAGAGAACAAAAGTAAAAAAAAAATACATGATTAGCTCAATAGATGCCAAAACAGCTTTCAATAAAATTCAACAGTCTTCATGCTAAAAGTTCTCAAAAAACGAGGTATTGATGGAACATATCTTAACATAATAAGAGCCGTTTATAATAAGCCTACAGCCATTATGGCATTGAATAGGCAAAAGTTGGAAGCACTCCATATGGAAACCGGCACAAGATAAGAATGTCTTATTTCACCCTCCCTCTTCAACATAGTACTGGAAGTCCTGGCCAGAGCAATCAGGCATGAAAAATAAATAAAAGGCATCCAAATCAGAAGAGAGGAAGTCAAACTACCTCTATGTGCAGAACACATGATTCTCTATCTAGAAAATTCCACAGTCTCAACCCAAAAGTTTCCTAAGTTGATAAACAACCACAGCAAATTCTCAGGACACAAAATCCATGTACAAATATCACTAGCATTCCTATACTTCAAAACCATCAAGCCTACAGCCAAAGTAGCAATGCAGTTCCATTAACAATTGTCACAAAACGAATAAAATACCTAAGAATATACTAACCAGAAAAATGAAAAATCTCTACAAGAACTACAAAACACTGCTCAAAGAAATCAGAAATGACACACAGAAATGGAAAAACAGTCCATGCTCATAGATACTTAGAATCAATATTGTAAACATGACTTTATTGCCTAAAGCAATCAATAAATTCAGTGCTACTCCTATTAAACTACCAATGATGTTCTTCACAGATCCAGAAAAAAACTATTTCAAAATACACATGAAACAAACAAACAAACAAACAAAAATCCAGAATAGTCAAGGCAATCCTAAGCAAAAAGAACAAAGCAGCAGGCATCATGCTACCTGACTACAGTGCTACATTAACCAAAACAGCACAATACTGGTACATAAACAGACACACAAACAAATGGAACAGAATAGAGAGCCCAGAGTAAGGCTGCACACCTACAACTTTCTGAACTTTGACAAAGCTGACAAAACAATCAATTGCAAAAGAATTCTCTCTTCAATAAATGGTACTGGGATAACTGGCTAGCCATATGCAGAAGATTGAAACTGGACCCCTTCCTTACACCATATACAGAAATTATCTCAACATGGATAAAAGACTTCAATGTACAATCCAAACCTCTAGAGTCCTGTAAGACAAATAAGACAATACAATTCTTGATATAGTAATAAGCAGATTTCATGAAAAAGATGCCAAAAGCAATTGCAGAAGCAAAAATTGATCTAACTAAAGAGCTTCTGCACAGAAAAGGAAACTATCAACAGACTGAACAAACAGCATACAGCATAAGAGAAAATATCTGCAAACTATGCATCTGACAAAAGTCTATATCCAGCATCTATAAGTAGCTTGAAGAAATTTACAAGATTAAAAAAATTTTTAAATGGGCAAAGCACATGAACAGACACTTTTCAAAAGAAGACATACATGTAGTCAAAAAATATGAAAAAAAGCTCAACATCACTGATCATTAGAGAAATTTAAATTAAAACCACAGTGAGATACAATCTCATCCCAGTCAGGATAACTATTGTTAAAAAAATAAAAAAATAGCAGATGCCTGTGAGGTTGTAAATAGAACACTTACACACTGCTGATAGGAGTGTACACTTGTTCAACTATTGTGGAAAGCAGTGTGGCAATTCCTCAAAGACTTAAAACAGAAATGTTATTAGATTCAGAAATCCCATTACTAGGTATATACCCAAAGGAATATTAATCATTCTTTTGAAAAGACACATGCATGTGTATGTTCACAATAGCAAATACATAGAATAAACCTAAATGCCCATCAATAGTAGACTGAATAAAGAAAATGTGGTACATATATACTATGGAAGACTATGCAGCTGAAAAAAAGAACAAGATCATGTCCTTTGCAGGAATATGAATGAAGTTGGAGGCTATCATCCTTAGCAAATTAATACAAGAACAGAAAAACAAATATACCATATGTTCTCACTTATGAATGGGAGCTAAATGAGATTTTAAATAAATAAAAGGCATCCAAAGAGGAAGAGAGGAAGTCAAACTACCCCTGTAGGCAGACCACATGATTCTCTATATAGAAAATTCCACACTCTCAATCCAAAACCTTCCTAAGTTGACAAACAACCTCAGCAAAGTCTCAGGACACAAAATCAATGTACAAAAATCACTAGCATTCCTATAATCCAAATGGAATGAACACATAAAGAGGAACAACAAAATTAATGCTTATTGGAGGGTGAAGAGTGAAAGGAGAGAGAAGATTGTAAAAATAACTAATGGATACTAGAGTTAATACCTGGGTGATGAAATAAGCTCTGCAACAAACAACCATGAGAAGTCTGCCCACATAAAAAACCAACACATGTACCCCTGAGCCTAAAATTAAACACAAACAAATAAATACAATTTTCCCTCTCACTTGCTTTTTCTTTCTAGCAACAATGCCTGGATATTCCTTGAGATATCAATATATAATTCTAAATTAACTATAATTTGTTTACTGCAGAAACCAATACTTTACCCCATGAAGTCAATTTTACACATAATTATATGGTGTTTCTCACTAGTCCCTCCCCTCCCAAAGCTGAAATTTGTAAATTAGTAGTAATAATAACTCATATAGGACTTATCTTTTAATAGTAATCATATCCTTAAAAATTATACAGTACTATACACTGTAGTTTTTTTCCAAATCCACAGAATGGGCACAGAATGGTTACAAGTATCAGGACCAAGGGAAAATTTCACCTTTGCTCTCTGAAGTTTCACTGAAAAATCAACTCACATAAAGCAGATCAATGGGAGAAAAGGTATACCGAATTATTCACATGCACACTGGAGCCTTCAGAATGAAGAACTAAAGATAGAGGGAAAATTGTCCATTATTATGCTTAGGTTCAACAAAGTATGGTCAACCATGTAGAAATATTGATTGAATGAAATGGGTATGACTTAATCCTAACAGACCAAGTGGGGACTCCCAGCAAGCTTCTTCTTAGCCTTTCTGTGCAGCATTCTTTCCTACTGAGTTTGAGATAGGACCCTTTCTGGAATGGGAGTTCTTGTGATTTACAGTCAAACAAGGTAGGTAAGATCATTTCTTCACGGCCAGTTTTTACACTGAAGGGCAAGGGGTGAGAGGAAGTTCAAGTAATACTTTTAGCTTTATAACTAGCATTGGGAAAAATGCATTCTGACTTCTATGTCTCATCTTGGGTAAGAAAGGATTCTAGTTTCTATAATAGCTAGCCTCAGGAAAGAATGGGACTGAGAGACAGGAGGGAAGAAGAAGGTCAGAGAGAAACTTTTGCTTCTGAGTCTCCTTTAGAAGGTTCATTTTGGGCATTCTTTTCTGAGTCCCAACACAGGATTAGAATTTGTCAAAATGATCCACCTGGTGTTTTACAAGGCCCTGTGTAATATGGCCTTTGCCTATATCGTAAATCTAATATCTTTCCATGGTACTCCAGAAACTCTGACCTTATTTCAATTCCTGGAGTCCATTAAGCTCAAGGCCCAGGGCCTTCCAGCTTGCTACAGTATTTCTGAAACCTACAAGATTCTTCCACACCCACATTGATGGGCTGCCTTCTTGACATTCCTCAGGTGTCAGCTCACATGTCTGCTCCTCAGAGTGGCTTTTTCAAACAGCCCTATCTAAATCTTTCTCCCCCAATATTTCCTACTATAGCAACCTGTTATTTTACTTTTTAGTCTTTAAAACAGTGGCTCTAAACCTGGAGTGATTTTGCCTCCTCCAATATATTTGAATAAATTTTTGGTTGTCACAGCAGAGGGGAGACGGGGCTAACAGCCTTTTTAAGTGAAAATAGGAAAAGGCCATACAGAAAATGTATATTCCAAGTTTAGGAAGAGGTAACAACTTATGAGACATTAATAAAATATTTTTTCTCATTACAATCAAGAGACTGTCCTCAGGATTTGATACATAATTTGTTCTGGTCAAAGAAATAAACAGAATGCTAAGCATATCTGACCCATGCCATTAAATTTTTTGAGTACGTACCCCAATAAATGCATAAATATTTATTTACAGCTTATGATCATACAATACTGGGATTAGATTACATAATAAGAAACTACATTTACTTGGGCTTGAGTTCATTATGGAGCACAACCAGATGGCATTTATTGATGCTGAATATAAAAACACATTCTAAAAGACTTGCTTGACAATTTTTTTTTAAATTGTAGTAACTTCTTATAAGTCTCACTCCATTGCCTTTTTGTCCTTGTAAAACTTACCAAGAGAATATGCTGGAAAGGCAGATTGTTATCCCTATAAAGCTGTTTTTGTTCCATTATACTTGCATGATTATCTTCAATCAGTGATGTTTTTATTCAGGAAGCTAGATGTACATCTTTGAGGGTCAGTTTCATTAAATTTGGACAATAAAATGTATCCACTTAACTGAGCAAGTATAAATTGCACACTATAGCCGCACCCTAAAAGTGAATGAGGATGCCACTGTTAATTCATCTGTGGGGCAAAACTAGCATTTTTTTCTTCTAGACAATCACTTAGTACCATCAGAGTATCATAGAGAATTTTAATACTTTCTTCCTATGCTCCAGAGGATTCTCTTCCATAAGGTACATGCTCCTGGATTATGGAAGATAACAAGTGGTGGAAGATAAGATCTAGGTCTCATTGCTTGCAGTCTAGAAAGCCAATCATGGAGACAATAAGTATTGCCAGGGAAGAAGGCTTTATTCGGGTGCTACAGCTGAGGAGATAGGAGATCAGTCTCAAGTCCATCTCCTCAACTGGTAAGATTTAGAGATTTATATAGCAGGAAAGAAATGCAGTTACATGTAGGAAAATAGGAACTAAAGAGTGGAGCTGGTTAATAATAAGCAGGTGGTTCATTAGGCAGCCATGATGGGTGAGGGGTCTGGCTTCTCATTGTTCAGATATGGTGATCCAGTAAATTTCAGTTCCTTGAAGGAGGCATGATGGTCAGATTTCTGAGAAGGAAACTCAGAGAAGGCTAATTAAAGTTTCTTAAGTTTTATCACTAGGAAGGTCAGCTTCTATGTTTATTGAAAGAAATCATAAACACCAGTTTCATGGGATCATTTGTCTTCTTTCAAGTTTAGCAGTCTTGAAGAAGATGGGCCAGTGAGGCTGGCACTATTTTGGATGTATCAGAGCAGGACCAGGAATGTGAAGAGAACTGAGACTTAGTCATAAGATGGAACTATTGTAGGTGGCAAAATTACATTTTTCTTTTTCACATAGTACCTTGAGTTTTCGACCTTTTATTTGTTGTTGTTAAAGGTCTAGCACAAAATCTGACCCAATCAAATTATAGTCAAGAGGGATTTGTAGTCTTGAATGGGTCACCATCCACATATATCTTAAAGGAAACACACGATCTTATAAGCAACCAGTCCTTGGGTCAGCATGGAAGAAGGGAAATTAGGCAGTTGGGGCCACTCCACCTTTTCCCATTGCTACTCTCAAATAAACATGATGCTCAGTGTGACAGGCAAACACTGATGAGATTGGAAGGGATGGGATACACATTTCAGACTCTTACTAATTCACAGCCATTGAGGACATTATGCACATTGTTAAATATATCAGCATGTTGTGTACCCTAATACTGTTTTCCCCCTTTGTTTATAAATACTTTGTTTTTGCTTTTTTGCTCAAGCCTCAAGATAAAGAGCTTCTTTATAGATTCCCTTTATATATTTTAAGGCAGCATTTCTTTGACTTAGAGGACTAACCCTCCCCCTGCCTTATAAAGATCCTGCAGTAATTGCAACAGAAGCAACTGTCCTTTAGTACCAGAACAGATCTGCCATGGAACCAGCTATGCCACTCTGATGCTGGACTTATATAGAGCAGTTGTTCATCACCTATGTGTTTCATAATCTGATGGGAAATGATGAGTCCAGTTGGTAACACCTGTGCTATGTACAAAAGACTTAGAGTCTTAATCAATAACATCTTCACAGATGTTCTGAAATTCAGTACTCAGTAGATGATTCCTATTATCCTCCACAAATAGAAATTGTCATGCACAAGATCATTAAAATATATAAAAGATATGATTCAGTAAACTACCACCTGGAAGAATCAGAATGTGTGTGGCAGGGGAAGGGAACAGGGAAAGTATAAGGTAGAGATTCTTAAATATAAGGAAATGACAGCAATTTCTGTCTTAACCTCTTCAGCTCTGGTTGCTAAGTTACCATGACATACCACTGTGTGTGCTTTTCAGTTTTTGGTCCTGGACTTGACAGTTTGATTAATTCTCTGGAGTGCAAAATGTGCACATAGAATATTTAAAAATTACACACGCATGCACACACACACCCACTCCCACTTACCCAGTACCCCATTATTACTTCTGATTTATAAAATCTGTTTTATAATTAAATTGACATATGTAGGTGGAAAATTAAAGTGATGCTTCATTTTGGGAAGAGAAAATCTTCCACTGGGTGATATTTCTTGAAATTTTCCTTAACTATAACACAATTCACTCCATCCTAAGAGTAGGCATTTCTCCCTCTTAACGTGTTCATTTAACCCTTGGCTTCACATCTACGAAATATAAAAAATAAGGCAAGTGTTATTTAATAGTTGCCATTGCTTTTCCTTCTTCTGTATGTCTGTGTGATTGTGTTCAAAGGTGTCCATAAATATTACTGTAAGCTGGTGACTAGTGGGCTGTTTGTTGTCAGACGTATCTATAAGTTGTCAGCGGCAGCGAGCTAGACCTGCCAGGCTCAAAATCCCAGGGCACTGCACTGAAGACAATGTAAAAAAAAAATCAAGTATACCAAAAAATGGTTTCCAAGCCATGTTTTTCTTGTATTCAGCATTGCAATGTAGTGGTTCAGTTTTCAAAAGATATTGGATATTCCTCTCCCAGTCTGTATGTGAACTTCCCTGTTTTTAGTTTTAAAACAAGAGTGACAACTTCAAATTCTTACCACTAAAACAAAATGAATTTTTGTAATACTGATAAGAAAAGATTCAAAGCAACAGGCATAACATATTGGGTAAATCCAGGCAAGGCTATTTCGAATGTTGAAATGAAGCTATCTTTATTACCACAGCTGCACTATTATCCAAAGTCTGGCAGCTGACTTCCAGAAAGCAGCTAAAAAGTTAGAGTTTGGAATCTAAGGTTACTCAGGTAACAAAGAGAAATCTGGCTGCTTTAGTCTTCATTTGACTTTGTCATTTCATTTCTACCTAAGTAGGATATGGTTGTCCTTCTGATGACTGATCTGAGTATGTGATGGAGTCTTTACTCCAATTGCTAACAGAAAAGAAGGGGTTGGTAAAATCCTAAATTGTTCTCTGTAGGGAATCCACTAGCTCTACACATTGGCTGCCAGAATGTAGGGATTTATGAGCCCCACAAATTGGGTGCCAGAATGCAGGGGTCCATGAGCCCCACATTGGGCACCAGAATGTAGGGAGCCAGCCCTACATCACCCGTGGGTACCCCAAGTTCAGTGGTGACAAAGGAATGAGAAAAAGACAAATTAAGAGAGACAGTGGGACTGGGAGGCTATGACATTACTCTGGAGGAGGCAGTGAAGGCCCTGAGCTCTGATCATCCACACTATTTCTTGATTACAATCACTTTGATCTATAGGGTAGGGGTGGAGTGAATCAGTGAGCCAGAAGTGGTATGTCATCCTAAGGATTAATAACAGTGGCATTCTGGGAGTTTCACAAAACAAGAACATGTGGTATCTTTAGCCTGTTATCTATGTGCAGCTGATGGAATGTGAGCCTTACAAGGAGCCTACAAGTCTGGCTACATCACAGTGCTACAAAGCGGTTTTACATCCTTGAGCACAATGTTTATGGTAACAGAGCCGAGGTCACCCTGCACTGGAACATGAGGCATGGACAGGCCTTCCTCCTCAGAGGCCTCCTGTGGCCTTCCTCAGTCTCTTGTTCCCTGTTTATATGTTACTCATAACCAATTTATGTAGGCACTCTGTAAGTCCTTTCTCCCTTGCTGCTTTTCCCAACATTCTCTAAGACTATACGTACCTGCATCTAATCTTTTTTGTTTTTGTTTTCTTAGACAGGGTCTCACTCTGCTGCCCAGAAGAGTACAGTGGTGTGATCTTGGCTTACTGCAACCTCCACCTCCCAGGTTCAAGCAATCCTCCCACTTCAGCCTCCAGAATAGCTGGAACCCCCAGTCATGTACCATCACAACCCACTAATTTTTTTGTAATTTTGGTAGATACAGGGTTTTTTCCATGTTGCCCAGGCTGATCTCAAACTACTAGACTCAAGCAATCCACCCACCTCGGCCTCCCGAAGTGCTGAGATTATAGGCATGAGCCACCATGCTTGGCCACCTGCATCTATTCTTTCTTTTTGTTCTTCCTACTACAATAGCTAAAGGTTCCTTCCAGTTATCAAAATCCAATTCCTTCTTTGTGTTCTTGATCCCATTCTTTCTCAACTTGTTACCAAAATACGAGGGGTTTGGTCTAGGTTTTTTTGCTCACTATACAGTGCCTTGTTTATTCAACCCCCTTTTAGGAGGTGAGTGGGTGCAGGAGCTGGGTGAGTGCCTTTGGGTGCCAGCATGAACAAACCCTGTACCAGACTGCATCAGTGTCTAGAGGTTGCCTGCAACCTCTGGAGCCTAGACCACGTGCATTACAAACAATGCTCTTTTAGCATTTGCCACTCATGGACACCTAAATATAAACCAGCTCAGTTGAAAGTCAGTATGACAACCTTTTTGGATTGTCACAGCCAGTGTATCGCAAATTCTTGTCTGGTATCCAAGAGGAATCAGGCCACATGGACTTCAAGGATAGTAAATGTGGAAATTTTTTGAGCAATGGAAGTGACTCTCAGCAGGATGGGGAGCTGGAAAGGGGATGGAGTGGGAAGATAATCTTCCCTTGAAGTTCAGCTGTCCCTAGTCAAACTCCTCTCTGACCATTCCTGGCTGAACTCCTCTCTGACTATAGTCTCCAATGTCCAGCTGCCTCTTCTCTTATTGACTTCAGACAGTTCTCTTTTCTTCTTCTCTGCCATGCCACTCTGCTCTTCCACCAGTGGAGCTTAGGATTTTTATGAGTACAGGGTGGGGTGCATGCTGGGCCAGTGTGGTTTTGGAAAAGGCAACATTTGGGAGGGAAAACAGGAACACATGTTCTCATTTAGGGCCATGGGTCCAGGCTTGAGGCTGGAGTCATTGCCAGGGACCTACCCTCTTCTATCCAGTATTTTCCTGCCTCCTGTCCATATCATCATGTCCAAACACAAACTCTTGATTTCTCTTTCTCCTACAAAACTGTTCCCCTCTAGTTGGGTATATGCCTGTAGTTCTAGCTACTCTGGAAGCTGAGGCAGGAGAATCACTTCAGTCCTAGAGTTTGAGGTTGCAATGTACTATGTTAATATCTGTGAGCAGCCACTCCCCTCCAGCCTGGGAGACAGTGAAACCTCATCTCAAAAATACAAACAAAAAAATGTTGCTCTCTCAATCTTCCACATTTTAATACAAGATATTGTCATTCACTCAGTTTCTCAAGCAAGAATGCTAAGGTACCCCTGATTGCTTCTTGTACTGTGTAACCTATATCCAAACTCTCAATCCTACCTGTGAAATACATTTCAAATGTGTCCAGTTTTGGTGTGGGTATTGTAATAACCTGAAGGGCCTTCCTGCTTCCACTCTTTCTCCATTTCCCATTCCAGAATCACATTTTTGAAATATACTATTCCCTATTTAAAATGTTCTGTTGAGCTGGGTGCAGTGGCTCACGCCTATAATCCCAGCACTTTGGGAGGCTGAGGTGGGTGGATCATGAGGTCAAGAGAACGAGACCATCCTGGTCAACAAGGTGAAACCCCGTCTCTACTAAAAATCCAAAAATTAGCTGGGCATGGTGGTGCGTGCCGGTAGTCCCAGCTACTCAGGAGGCTGAGGCAGGAGAATTGCTTGAACCCAGAAGGTAGAGGTTGCAGTGAGCTGAGATCGTGCCATTGCACTCCAATCTGGGTAACAACAGTGAAACTCCATCTCGAAAAAAAAATAATAAAATGTCCTGTTATTCCTTATTTAAAATTTTGTAATGGCTTCACGCCATATTTAGAATTTATTCCATTTTCCTTACCTTCAAAATCTGCATGTTTTGTTCCAAGCCTACCTCTCCATGTCTCATGCTCAGACTCCCTTCCCACTGTCCTCCAATCGCTCTCCTGATTCCTACCTCAGAGACTTTCCACGTGTAATTCTCCCTAGGACATCAACTATCATCCTCACACCATGTTATAAAATCGGCTTCTTTTCAATTAAAACACAGGAGTCTGCAGCCACCTTATTTCAATTAATCCCCTCTGCATTCCCTACCAAAGCTCACAGTTTATTCTTCATAATGAGCAATGCAACTTTTATAAATATTTGTTTACTTGTTTACTAGCTTTCTTCTCATTAAACTATGTGTTCTATGAGCACAAAAACTATGCATTACTCATCCTCACATCTCCAGTGCCCAACACAGAGCCTAGTAACATGTTGCTGGCCAAATGAAAGAATGATTGCTGTTATAGCCGAGTTCTCAGCTCTTAGTGATCACTGGTGACAGTTAGTGAATTGACAGACTTATTGTGTTGCAGCAGGAAAAGTGACTTTATTTCAGAGAGCCAGTAAACCAAGAAGAAGGTGGACTACCATTCCAAAGAACCATCTTAAAAGGCATGAATCTCAAACTTCTTTTTATATTGGGGAAGAAAGAACAAAAAAGGGTTTGAGGTCAGGAGGTGACTGGTGACCACAGACCTCTGAGCATTAGTGGGAATCTGACTGGGTGGCAGAATTTCTTTGTCCTTGGTCGGGGGACAATGCTTTTATAAATCTTTAGCATAACATTGTCACTTGTGAGTATACCCTCGTAATCTTTTTATGGATTTGTTTTGGGAAGCGACTATTATCATCCCTGCTTTAAGTGAAACTAGAAACTAAATTTCTTCCATAGTTAGCATGGGCTATGTGCAGGAAAAGCAAAGGCAGTTAGCTTCTGAGGTTAGCAGCAAAATGAAGTCCACCATGTTAGATTTCCCTCACTGTTTGATAAAACAGACATGGAAAATACTAGGGAGGTAAAAAGGAGATGGAATGAGATAAATCACCTGGAAATAAAAAGGTTTTAGTTAAACAATGAACCCATAATTGAGTTCCTGAGGGTTGCTGAGGAAGCACTCAATTATCACCTATGATGGTAAATATGGGCCCACTTTCCCGTGAAGGAAGAGGTGTGTTTCTAGGGCAAAGATAGTCTGTGCAAATATATGCATTTGCTTGACCAGACTTGGACCACTATGTGTAGTAAAGTTACAATTGTCTAATTTGCCTCCCACCCAATGTCATCTTAAACTGAGAAACTACAGCAAAGTATGCAAATTTTCAAAAGTACAAAATACTAATCTATGTTCTTGACTCTGGGATGTGCCATATTTAATAAGGAATTTCCATGTACCATAGCTCAGTTGAAGCACTGAGGCAGAATGACAAGGCCACATGGAGAAAAGTTGACATGGTGTTGAATCCATCAAATCCTTGTATATACAAGATCAGAGAGCAAGGTCTTAAGTTTTCAAAGGGAAGAAAACTAACTTCTACTGAGCAGTTAGTTTAACACTCCTCTTTCCCCTCTTTTGACATGATTCTATACAACACTTTCAAATATGAAATATAATTGACAGCTATAATGGAAAGAGGTTAGTGGTTTGCAAGTTAGGTCTCAAGTTTTTAAAGGGAAAGGGCTGAAGCTTACAGGAGAATTGCAGATGGGGAGTCATATTTTTCACTTATCATTTGTGATAAGTGGGAACCACAGACTGCTTCATATTGTACAGAATAAACTCTGCTCCTAAGAGGAAGGTAACCAAGAAGCAGAAAAGACCAGCCATTCAAATAAAAGCCTATAATTGGGTTTGAGTGTGTGTACCGTGAATCCAAATATCTGAGACAGGTCTCAGTCAATTTAGAATGTTTATTTTTCTAAGGTTAAGGACACACTTGTGACAGCTTCAGGAGGTCCTGATGACATGTGCCCAAGATAGTTGGGGTACAGTTTTCTTGTGTATATTTTAGGGAGTCACGAGACATCAATCAACATGTGTAAGATGTACACTGGTTCAGTCCAGAAAGGTGGAATAATAATTCGAAGGTGGGGGTCGGCTGCCAGGTTATAGGTAGGTAAGAAACAAAAGGTTGCATTTTTCTGAGTTCTTGATCAGTCTTTTACTGAATAGGAATTTAGCCTGGCTCAGTGTATCTGCATTTTTACATAAACAATTGGGCAGATAAAGTAATCATATATGCATTTGTCTCAGGTGAGCAGAGGGATGACTTTCTGTCCTGCACCTGTGAAGATAAGCTATTTGTTTATGTTGCCAGGGTGAAATTCAACAGAACTGCTTTACAGTGAAGGTCTTGAAGCCCACAAGAAACATTCTTCTGGACAAATTATCGGGAGGTATGTTGCTTTTTAAATCTTTGTAGCTATCTTATTTAGGAATAAAATGGGAGGCAGGTTTGCCTGACATAGTTCTCAGCTTGACTTTCCCCCTGGCTTAGTGGCTTTGGGGTCTGGAGATTTCTTTTCCCTTCACGTTACCTTATTTAGCACTCCTTCTAGCAACCTATTGTAAGAGGAGTCTGGAAGCAATCAATAAGGAGAATCAACCAGAATCTACTTCCTCACTTAGGTGAAGGGATCTAGGGATCTGCCTTTCCTAAAGAAGGAGGGAAACAATGCAGGAAGGAAGAAAACACAAAAAAGATGGAGTATGTAGACATATTCAGGAATATACGTGAGAACTAAAGCAGCAGAAGCTAAGTGTTTCTAAATATGATCTATAACTGGATACATAAGTAAATTTCATACAGGATGTGGTTTATACTCTCAAGAAAATTCATAAAAACAGATCTCTGAATGAAATCAAAATATTTTACCCCCAAAGATATGTACTTCACATATTTTTAAATGGCTGCCACAGAGCCAACAGAGAAGTGACACTGGAAAGCTGTCTTTTGTAGGGGAGATTTGCATTTGTAGAGAATCTCCATTAGTGTAGTCAGGCTTTCTGTACGTTTCCTGGATCTAGAAGAGTTTCAGAGTCTGACATTTTTAAAAGTCTAAAAGGAAGCATTTACCATCTATTCTCTCTAAAGAGGCTTCCTCTGTAGCAAGGCCACCTCTGCCTGCCAAGTCCCTTCCGTTCTCCCTCCCATAACCTTTCTTGCTGCTACAACCTACTTCCAGGCATGCCCTGAGTCCTCATTCTTTGTATACTCTCAAGATAGTATATAAGCTTCTGTAATTGATTCTTGAGTTGGGTCTTTATCCTGAAGGCTCCCGGGTATACAAATTAAATAAATTTATATGCCCTTTCCTCCTATTAATCAATCTGCCTAATGTCAGTAATTTTTCAGCAAATCTTGAGAAGGCCAAAAGCCTATATGGGCCCCACACTTTAAAATAAGAGATGAGAACTGATAAAACAAACAAACAAAAAAACCCAGAAAACTGAAATTTAAAAAATTCTGGGTGAAAGGCAGAAATAAAAAAGAACTAAAAGAGATACAGCAAGACTGCACGGTAAGTAAAAACACAATACGATAATTAAATGAGTATTAATTGTAATAAAGAGCAGAATCAGCACTGGGTTACATTGAATTGTGGATGACATCCAGAAGATATTCTTCCAGAATGCGGAGAGAGCAGAAATAGTAAGAGCGTGCACATATGGAAGACAGAGATTGGCGATCAAAGATGAAGATAGCTGATGTTCAATAAGAGATAACAGAATATCTCAAAGAGAAGAAATAAAATAAAGGCATAATCAAAGTCAATTTTCTGAAGTTCAAAAGAGATGTAAAACTGAAAATCAAAATAGTTAAGGAAACCAACATAATTTTACCCCCAAAATATACTTCTTTGACTTCCTTCAAGGTGGCTGTTCAAAGGGCCTGCAAAAAGAATAACCCTGAAAAGCTGTCTTTTGTGGAGGAGATTTGCATCTGTAGAGGAAATAAAGTGGAATCAACAACAGATGCAAACAGGCTTTCTCTCAGCCTCCCCTTTGTCTGGATCTAGTAAAGATTAACAAAGAGTCTGACACCTTTAAAGGTCTGACAGAGAAACATTTACCACCTGTTTCTTCTAAGGGCACTACTTGTGAGATTTTATCTGCCTAACACCACAGCCTTTGCCCCAAGCCTTTTCTCCTCTTCTCTGCCTCCTATAACCTGCCTTGCCACCTTAATCTATTTTGCCAATCTCTAAGCCCCCATTCTTTCCGTATCTCAAGATGGTATAAAAACATCAACCAGCCTGGGTGCCGTGCCTCACGCCTGTAATCCCAGCACTTTAGGAAGCTGAGGATGGCAGATCACGAGGTCAGGAGTTTGACACCAGCCTGGCCAACATGGTGAAACCCTGTCTTTACTAAAAATATAAAAATTAGCCAGGTGCAGTGGCGGGCAGCTATAATCCCAGCTGCTCAAGAGGCTGAGGCAGGAGAACCACTTGAACCTGGGAGGTTGAGGTTGCAGTGAGCCAAGATCATGCTACTGTACTCCAGCCTGGGTGACAGAGCAAGAATCTGCCTCGAGAAAGAAAAAAGAGAAATAAACCATCTGGCCATCTCTTTGAATTGTTCATGTTTGTATGATTCTTGTACCTGTAAGCACATTAATAAAATCTGACTGCTGCTTTCTTTACTCTATTAATCCATTATGAGTTTGTTTTATAGACTCAAATCAAACCTTCTGGTAGCTACTGTAGGTATCCTCTACAGTAGCTACCAAGCAAAATTAACAAAATGAGATATGCAGGTAAACATATCCTTGTAAAAGTATTGAACATAAAAAGGTCAAGGCAATCAGCATCTTCCACCCCCACTCCCAGTTTTTTCTCTCCCAGACAAGCTCACCTGCTGTTACCACCAGATTCTTCCATTTTCCTCCTTTGCATTTACTTTTCAATCTACCAACAAGCTCTTCAACCCCTAGTGAGCTATCTGGATACTGGTTTCTATTAAGAATTGAGGGGGACTCAGGAAAGGAGGAGGAAGGGGAGAAGAGGAAGACAGGAAAAGTAAAGAGGCAAAGTAGGAAAACGGAGGGGAAGACCTAACTTGAAAAGACTTCCTGGAATTTGAATGTCCCTCCCCTCAGGCCCCGCCCCTTCTTGGTTTGCAGACCAATCAGCAAGAATGTAGAGCTAATGAGGTCCTTTACTTGATGATCTCACACAGAGAGTGTCTGACTGCTTTCTGTTCTCTGCTAGAGGAGGGGAGAGAACCACCTCAGAAGGCATAGAAGACTCTGCCCCTGCCCATTTGGGATGCTGAGGCAGGTGGATTACCTGAGGTCAGGAGTTTGAGACCAGCCTGACCAACACGATGAAACTCCACCTCTACTAAATATACAAAAATTAGCCAGGCATAGTGGTGGGCTCCTGTAATCCTAGCAATTTGGGAGGCTGAGGTGGGAAAATTGCTTGAACCTGGGAAGCAGAGGTTGCAGTGAGCCGAGATTGCTCCATTGCACTCAAGCCTGGGCAACAAGAGTGAAACTAAGTCTCAAAAAAAAAAGAAGATTCTGCACCGAGGAGTGTTTTTACCTTCTGAACCAGTTATCCAGAGAGACCAAACGGCTTTAGTCACAGCAAATCTGAGGACTTCTAGGTGCCCTCCTGAGTGCCCAGAACCATAAAGAATAGAAAGGTAAGTGGAAATTTTTTGTTTTCAATTAACCAGAAATAAGCATAGGAAAGATGATTTTATGGTGGAGACAAATCAGAATTCTGGTAAAAGAAAGCTGGGAGTGCTAGTGATGTCACAGACAGCATTGATCCTCTCACCTTGCAGGCATGGTCACAGCTTCAAGGACAGATACTGGCTCCCCACGATGGAAACCAGTACTGGGATGGCGTACCAGGGGCTATAGATCAATTCATTAGTTCCCAGAATTTCTGCAATGAGCCAGGCAGCAGAAACTGAAAGGGGCTTCAAATTAGTGAATTCCTTGATAGAGGTCACTTGGTAGTAGTGAAGCAGCTACGTTTTCTGGGGTATATGCCCTGGAGTTTGCAATCTTGTGCCAGGAAATTCTAGGACATGGACACACATGAGTTTAGGAAGCGAGGTTTAACATGCAGAAGAGAAGAGAAAGAAAAACAGCTCTCTCTATAGAGAGAAGTGTCTCCAAGAAGAAAAGATTGGCAGGCAGCATCTGCACATGATTTGATAGTGCAGCTTGAGGAGGCATGTCTGATTTGCATAGGGGTCACAGATTGGTTCAATCAGGTGTGATGTTTACCTAGCACTGGGAAGGCTGGTAGCCCTACCATCATCTAATTATGCAAATAATTCTCCTTGGATGGTGCCATATTGTCTGCTCCTTACTGAACACGTGGCTGGCAGAGAAGGGAAGATGGATCCTCCATCTTGAACATGTTTAGTCTTTAGTTTCTGCCTGTATTCACCCATGCAAGGTCTCAGCTTGCTTATCTGTCTGCAGCTTGACTTTACAGGCTGCTCTTGGTTAGAAAATGATTTGGGGCTGCTTTCAATTAAAAAGAAAACCCTTACTGATCACTCCCATGTCCCTACTAGCTGCCTAAGTGATTTCTTCTTAATTCCTATATCAGTAGGTGCCATTAAGCTAGGAAATATAGAGGCAGACGAATAGCAGAATAATAGATGGAAAGGTAGGTCTTGGAAGTCACAAAACTATTAGTCCTCTAGGTAATTTTAGACTTGCTTAAAGGCCTCCAACCTCACTCCTGACCTAAAGTGAACCTGATGTCTGGAATGCATCTAAAAGTATAGATTCCTGTACTTTCTATTGTCTCCCAGTCCAACCAAACTGCCTCCATTTTGCCAAAACAACATCATCAACAACAACAACAACAACAACAACTGCCTTGAGGCTGTGGGCGAAAGTGCTGATTTGTCTTCCAACACACTGGAAGTATAAAAGTGGCTATAAAAAGAACAAGAGAAATGGCAACATCTGCTGGAGTAGCCAAAATTGGGAAGAAGGTATGGTGAGACACTCAAGCTGGCAGAGTGAAGAATGCAGGAACCAGAACAGTCAAGGACTGGAGGTGAGTTGCAGTTGTCTCATAGCTCAGTCTCTTTGGAAAGGATAAAAAAACACCAAGGAGTGAGAGTGAGAAAAGCATAGGAAAAAAACAATGAAACATCATACAAAGAGGAAGATTCTCTCCTAGTTTTGTATCTAAGCCTCCTAAGCTTAATTTATCTCATCTAAACAAACAAACAAACAAAAGACAATCCTTCCATCAAGTAGAATTCCTGGGTGAAGCAAAACCACGAAGCAAAACTACAATACTTTTCTTTCACTCCTGTGACAGTGAATTATAATGGTGGTGAAAATAATAGTTCTAGATATATAGTCTGAGAGGCAACTAGGAAAGAGGAGAAGAAAAAAAGAATGAGACCAAAGTGGAATTCCAAATTGGTGATCCAAGGAGATGGAGCACAGACCGCTAGAAAAAGTATGAAAAAGGAAAAGTAGCTGAAAGCAATGAGATTTCAGATCTGCACTCCAAGAGAAAAGAAAAAATGGAGGAAAATCCAGTTTCTAAAGTAGGGGAGGGGTTGGTTGGAAATGAAAGAAGACAAAACAGAGCTCCACTTTTCTCACATGACTCTGGAACATTCTAGAGCTGTACTACTCAATATGGTTACCCATATGTAGTTATTTAAGTAATTGATTAAATACAATTAATTAATAGTAGCCACATTTCAAGTATTCAGTAGCCACATGTGGTTTGTTGCTACTATAGCTACTGTCATGGACAGTGAAGATAAAAGACATCCTTGTCATCATTTTTGGTTTTTGGACAGATCAGTTCTAAAGCAAATGAGGCCTCTCTCTAGACCAGAGAAATTAAACTTCTGCGTTCATACAGGTATGAGGGAAAAAAGTAAGTATAAAGGAACAGTGATTACTCTGAAAGCCTGAGCATCAGAAGATAATCCAGTTAGAGTTCACCTGAAAGTAAGAGGAAATAACTGTCATATAAACATGATCAGAAAGTATTAAATATATTTATTTTCCTGTAAAGAAAGATATTTAAACATGTCTTCTTGTGTAACTTAGTGATAAATGAAAACAAAGAACTCAAATATGGGAAAATTGTGGTATAAAAGCTGAAGTAAACCTTGAAACTAGTTAAACATAGAAGTAACACTAGAGACCTATAAATATAAATGAAATAAAAATTGAAATATAAAGAATAATTCCTAACAAAGAAGATGTATAATGTGTACAGTATGAGTACCTATATTCTGGTCTACAGTCTCAGATAAAGAAAAGAAATGTGTGTAGGGAATTGGTGCAGAGGGGTGCAGGGAGAATAAAAGCATGCTTTTTTCCTAATTTTGTATATGTGGAAAACAGTATATGATTTTCTGTGATACACTGATCTATTGAGAATGTTTGTAATTCTAAATGTTTGCAAATGTGTCCTATTAAGACACCATATATATTTTTAAATTTAATATGGGAAATAGAAAAAGCAAACAAAGGACATTTATAAAAGACTATAGTAAAAGAAACAGAAGAGAGCATAAAAATCAAAAGCCTAAAAAAATTTATGACATACCACAATTTAGAGGCCATAGGCTCATATTAATTAAAACATAGAATTTACATAGTCTTTACAAGAAACACACTGTAAATGCATTTCAATAAAAAGGTAAAAAATGGGACAAAGATGTATCAAGCAATACAAAAGAACACTGGAGCTGCCACATGCATCAAAATAGAAATCAATTCCAGAAAGCAATAAATGGACAGAGATGGTAATTTTATTTTGATAGAAAAATCTACAATGATGATATAACAGTTATGAACCTTGATACACCAAATAATATAGAATGTAAACGTAGCTGAATGTTTTTAAACATATCGGGAAAATTTGACAGAACAATAGTCGTGGGGAGTTTTTAAGACATCTTTTATTGTTTGACAGATCATTTACGGGAAAAGAATAAATGAAAGTAATGACTAATTATTCAGCTGCAAATATCTCTTGAGTATGCCTGGCATTGCATCATACTCTAATGATGCAATAATGAGGACAAATATAGTACAGGTACTGTACAGTGTAATATATAGAGAAAAGCTTATTCATAAAGATATGTGTATATGAAGGTTGTGTATAAAGGATTTACCTACATATAATTGTATCCTCTGGACAATATATTGCCTTTTAAGCATTCATGGAAAATTGTTTAAAAGGGAAAGAGAGGAGGAACGTAGGAACTTTCAATTGTTATAACAGTAAGATTCTCAAAACATCCTGTTTTAAAAATCTAGATTGATTACAAAAAATTAAAGTGACAAAGCTTTATTAAACTGAAAAAAATAAATATTTCTAAATAACTAAAATAAAATATAATAGTTGCAACCTCATATAATTTAGGAATTAAGGACAATGAGAACTCTATATTCAGTATGATCACTTACAACATATATTCAAATCTATGCTTAAAAGAAAATCCATATTCTAAAATATTTATTAAAAATAAATGAACCAATCATTTTATTCTAAATTCCAAAAAGAGATCAAGAAAATATAACAGAGAATTTACAGTTAAAAATAGAGAATAGTGATTTAGAAAACAAAAAGTATAATGGTGATATGTAATAGCACAAAATATATAAATAAATAGGAGTAAATTTATAAAACTACAAAAATGACATAAAGAAATATACATGGATATACACGGATACCTATGTAAAAAATCTTATTTTATATACATCAAGGAATAGGTTCTTATATATTACTTAGAAATAAATCAGACAAGTCATACACATTATCTGTATGAATAAAACTGCAAAAAAACCCATAAGCCATGATGTGTATAAATGGGGAGATATATCATATTTCTGAAAGAGAAAACTCAGTAGTGGAAAGATATGATTTCTTACTACAATATTCTGTACCTAAAATAAATGAAAAATATAGAAGCAGAAATTCAGAGAGCAAAAAGTAGAAATAAAAAATAAAGGAATGAAAAATGTCAACAGGACTCTTTTGGGTTGTTTTGGAACTATCGGTAGGGCTATTTAAACATTTAAGCACAAATAGGTGAGAACAGTGAACTAAAATGCCATTGTAATTTGATTGTGATTATAGATGTCTGTGCACTTAGAGCTGAACAAGTTGAATTTATTACTCATCACATCATAGGCGATTATACACACTGGTGATTGACAGAGCATCTTGGTAGGAGGATGTTATAAGTGACATATCAAATTTGAGCTTTAGTTGGGTAATTTGGGCTTTAGCTGGGTGATTTGGAGGACAGTCTAAGAAAAGAGAGGTTTATGCTGGATTTAGTGCTGTTAGAAACTGGGGACAATTCTATAACTGAGTGTCTTAACAAATCGCTAAAGGGATACGGGCTAGAGTGATACGAAAGCTAAAAAACATCTAAAACATCTAAAAAACGATAACATTCACTCATATTTGCTAGGAGAGGGAGGTGTTTGGTATTTTGTGGTTTGCTAAGTGACAGTGACTGTGCTTAGATAATACTGTGCAGTGGTTTTGTTTTGTCTCACTTTGTCATGGCCTCACAATGACTTTGTCTAAAGTTGTTCTTTGAGATTATTTATGTCCAAATGTTATTCATTTTTTTTCTTTTCTTTCCAAGACAGTCTCATTCTGTTGCCCAGGCTGCAGTGCACTGGCACAGTCATAGCTCACTGTAGCTTCTACCTCCCAAGCTCAAGTGACCCTCCTGCCTCAGCCTCTAGAGTATCTGGAATTATAGGTGCACACCACCACATCTGGCTAATTTTTGTATTATTTTGTAGAGATGAGGGTCTCACTATGTTGCCTAGACTGGTCTTGAACTTCTGGTCTCAAGCAAACTGCTTGTTTCCGCCTCCCAAACTTCTGGAATTACAAATGTGAGCTACCAGTGCCCAGCCTTCATAAACTTTTAAAATTCTTATTTTCCATTTTTTTCTGACTTCTTCTTGATATCATATAACTTGTGTCTATTCTTTCAGTGCTGAACCTTAAAATGTTTAACAGTTTTGGCTGGGTGTGGTGGCTCACACCTGTAATCCCAGCACTTTGGGAGGCTAAGGCGGATGTATCACCTTAAGTCAGGAGTTCAAGACCAGCCTGGCCAACATAGCAAAACTCTGTCTCTACTAAAATTAAAAAAAAATTATCCAGGCATGGTGGTGGGCACCTGTAATCCCAGCTACTTAGGAGGCTGAGGCAGGAGAATTACTTGAACCCAGGAGGTGGAGGTTGTAGTGAGCTGAGATTGCACCACTGCAGTCCAGCCTGGGCAACAGAGCAAGACTCCATCTCAAAAAAAAAATGATTAACAGTCTTTAGGTAAAAATCTAAAGTTAGCCACAGTCTCTGTCCCGTGGTTGATACTTTGGAATATTTTAACTCTGATTTACTCTCATTTCTCATATTATTGCTTCTACTATTTTAGTTTTTTCTCACTTTGAGATACAACCAACTAGGTCATGAGTAATATTGCGAATAGCCAATCCTCATTTAAATTCTACCAACATATTTCCAATTCTTTATTCACACTCATTTTTTTTTTGTATCACCTTGCTTTCTTCTGGTTCCATTTTATTTCCTATTAAATGAAATAGATCCTTTTAGAAGTTATTTTACTTGGGTTTGTAAGTGTGTAAATATTTTTTTTGTCAGGAAATACTTTTTATTTTGTTCTCCATTCCTATATGATAACCAATCAAGGTGCAGAATTTCAATTGAAAGCAATTTTATTATGTTTTTCCAGCAGTTTGGAGATAGTATTGTACTATTTTTGAGAATCTATTGGTGCTGATGTGAATCTGCTATACAGAAAGAGTCAGGCCATTACTTTTTAGTTGCTTTTAAGATTTTTCTCATCTTTGATAATTTCTCATTTCTTTGTATGAGTCTTCTAAATTTTGTAAACCTTGATAGGTTTTGTAATATGCTAGCAAACCTAGGTGACCCCAAAATTATGTATTTGTTTGTTCAACAAATATTTGTTGAAAGTGCATTACTTGCCAGGCAGTATTTCTATGTATTTTTGATAACCTGTTTTACATGTAATATTTTACACATAGGGCATTTTTTTGTGTTATCCATTTTTTGTAGATAAAACAAAAAAATGCCCTATGTGTAAAATATTACATGTAAAACAGGTTATCAAAAGAGACTTTTCCTGCTATCAATGTGTTTTGTCTTAAAATGCAGAGAACAGTAGTTGCCATATAATCTATGAAGGATATGCTAAGACTATTGTCAACTGATTTTATGACTCCTAGCTTATCGACAATCTCCAGGTTTCATAAAACAAGGCTAAAAATTTATCATAAAGTTGAAGATTAAAAAAGAATATGTTCTTAGAGAGTTGCTTAAGTTCTTCATGTGAGAGGTAGTGTAGCTCAATGAGAAATCTCAAAGCAATTGACATGTCCACTGGAATTTGGATATTCAGTGAATAATGACTCACACTATAAAGGTTTAAAAGTAGACAACAAGCCAGTATAGAACCTGATTGTGCAGTGAAAGAAGGAAGCTCCAACAGCAGAAAGCTGAACTTTCATTGACAGCTGGGGAAAGGATATGCGGTATCTTTTGGACAGATGGGGAAGCCACAGTAGAAAACCATACTTAGTCTTCAGGAACAATTTTCTCTCCTTCTTCTTTTTTAATTTTTAATTTTCGTGGGAACATAGAAGTGGATATATTTATGGGGTTCATGACATACTTTACAGGCATGTAATGCATAATAATTCCATCATGGTAAATAAGGTATCCATGACCTCAAGCATCTATCTTTTGTGTTGCAAATGATCTCATTAAACTCTTTTGTTATTTTGAAATGTATAATTAAATTATTATTGACTATAGTCACCTTGTTGTGCTATTAACTACTAGGACTTATTCATTCTTTGTAACTACTTTTTGTACCAATAGAATACAGGGGCGTTTTAGAAGAGTGACACTTTTTCTCTGATACTATAATGATTGATACATGCCATTATAAATTTGTCAGAACACATAGAATGTACAAACACTAAGGGTGAGGTAAACTATGGACTTAGGTAAAAAATGAACTGTCAATATTGGTTTATCAATTATAGCAAATGTACCACAATGGTGGAGGATAACTGATGGTGGAGAAAGCTGAGTGGAAAGGGAAGAAGATGTTGGAACTCTCTGTACTTCGTGCTCAATTTTGCTGTGGCCCTAAAAGTCTGTAAATTAAAAAAAAAAAATTAACAGATTAGACATTGCAAAAGAAACAATTAGGAGGCTTGAAAACATAAGCTAGAAACCATTAGGGAGCTTGGAAGTATAATATTTCAATGTAATATCTATAATGGAAAATAGGGAGAAATAGACTGAAAATACAGAAAGAACTTCAGTGAACTGGTGATCATCATCAGCCAACGTGACCTACTTGGTATTTATAGAATAATCCACCAAACAGCTCAAAATATGTGTTATTTTGAAGTATATATAAAACATTTACCCAAATAGAGTTAGTTTATTAATGCCCATAAACTAACTCTAAATGAATTGAAAAGAATTCAAAGAATACAAAGTATCTTGTATAACCTTGCTGGATTTAAACCAAAAATAAATAACAGAAGATATCAGAATCTGGAAGCTGAATAAAACAGTTCTAAATACCCTAGAGATCAGAGAAGACATGGAAGTGAAAATCAAAAAGTATTTTGAACTGAATGAAAATCAGTTCAAAACATCATATCAAATTTTATGGAATGCATCTAAAGCTGTTTTTATAGGGAAATTTATAGAACCAAACATCTATATTAGTGTAGAAGAAAGGTCTCAAATTAACGATCATAGCTTTCACTTAAACAAACTAGTAAGCAGAGTGTAAATGAAACTCAAAGTAAGGAGGAGAAAGGAAATAATATCAGGGAGCAAAGATAAATGAAATAAAAAACAGAAAGGCAATACATAAAATCAAATAAACTAAAGGCTGATTCTTTGAGAAAATAAAATTTAAAAAGTTTTAGTCAGATGGATTATGAAATAAAAATACAGAAATTACAGATATCTAAAATGAGAAAAGTGACATTGCTATAGTTGTCACTTACAGATATTTAAACAGATAATAAAAGGACTATTATGAACCACTTTATAGCCAATACCTTTAATGCAATGAGCAAATTGACTGAAAGACATCAGCTACCAAAGCTTACTCAAGAAGTAGACAACCTGAATAACCTTCTACCTACTAAAAACATAAATTTGTCTTAAATGCCTTCCCAAAAAAAAAAAAAAAAAAAAAAAGGATAAAACAAATCTATGGGCCCAGGTGGCTTCACTGGGAAATTCACAAGAGAATATTATTCAGTCATAAAAAGGAATGAAGTACTGATACATGTTACAACATAGAAAATCACAAAAATATTATGCTGTGTGAAAGAAGCCAGATGAAAAAGGTCACATATTAATAGTTACCATGTAAAAGATCACATGGGGCCATATAAAATATCCAGAAGAGGAAAATCCTTAGAAACAGAAAATAGAATGGTGGTTTCCAGTGCATGGGGGGTGGAGTAGGAAGGGGAGCAATTGCTTATTTGATACTGAGTTTTCTTTCGGAGTCATGAAAATCTTTCAGAACTAGATAGAGGTGATGGTTATACACATCATAAATATGGTAAATGCACCAAATCGTTCACCTTAAAATAATTTTATATGATATGAATTCCACCCAAAAATCAAAAGCAGGCAGGAAGACTTATGGAATCTAAAAAATATTAAAAAGTGATATGATTTATAAAACCATTGAAATATGAAGTAAGAATAATGCTGACAAAACATGCACCAGGTGTAAACCCTGAAAACTGTAAGTATTGCTGAGAAAAATTAAAGAATTAAAATGTGATAAAGCATGTGCCATGGACTGGAATTCACAATTTCAAAATGTCAATATTTTCAGATTGATCTATAGATTCAATACAATACCAATTAAAATTACAGCAGGTTTTTTGGCGGGGGGTAGAAATTGAAAAGCTTATTCTAAAATTCAGATGGGAAAACAAAGTACCTAGAACAGCCAAAACTATTAAAGAAAAAAAAAACTTAGAGAACGTATACTACTTGACTTCAAGAATTTAAATTTAGTCAATGTGATATTAATCTGAAGATTGGCAGATTGACCCAGGGAATGAAATAGAGAGCTCAGAAATAAACTAATACATATTATTTAGTCAGTTGATTTTTCTGAGCAAATTGAAAAGGCAATTCAGTGGAGTAAGGATAGCCTCTTCCATAAACAGTGCTGGAATAATTGGACGTATCCATGCAAAAAAGGGGCAATTTTAATCAATATTCACATTATACATATTTTTAAAAATTATGTGGACTATAGACCTAAATATAAAACCTGAATCTATACAACTGCTAGAAGAAAACATCAAAGTACATTTTTGTGACCTTGGGTTAGGCAGAGATTTCTTAGATATAACACCAAAAGGAGAATCTGAAAGGAAAAAATAAAGGATAAATTTACTTTTAAATTTATCCACAAAAGTTAAGAACTTTTGCTCTTTAAATGTCAGTAAACATTTGCTCTTTAAATGACAATAATAATTAAAAAAATAAGTTACAGATGGGGGAAAGTATTTGTAAATCATATGTATAATAAACAGCTTGAATCTGGAAAATGTAAAAACTCTTAAACCTCAATAATTAAAAAACCAAACCATGTACCCCAAAACCTAAAATGCAATAAAATAAATAAATAAAAATAAAAATACACCTGGAAGGACACCAAACTGTTCTGCTTGTTACCTTCCCTCTGTACTCTCACCTTTCACAGTCCCCTCCTGCCTGCTCCTGTCCAGCCGGGTCTACCACCCACCCCACCCCTCTTCCTTGGCTCCCTGCCCCTCCAGGTTGCCTGGTGATCTGTTTTCTTTGCTTTTGTGTTTCTTTTTCTGTTTTGAGTGTCTTTCTTTGCAGTTTTCTGTAGCCGGAAGATCTCCGTTCTGCTCCCAGCGGCTCCAGTGTTAATTCCTCTTCCCCCTGGGGAAATGAACTACCTTGTTTTGGGGGGTTTAGGGGTGTGTTTGTTTTTCAGTTTTTTGTTTTGTTTTGTTTTCCTTTGCCTTTTTTCCCCTTTTATTTTAAGTGGGAACAGGGAGGTGGGAGGTGGATTTTGTTTATTTTTTTAGCTCATTTCCAGGGATGGGAATTTTTTTTTTTTAAATATGTGTCATGAATGAAGTTGTTTTTGAAAATAAAACATGTTTGGCAAAAAAAAAAAAAAAAAAAAACAATAAAAACAAGAAAAATATTTGAATGCATACTTTATCAAGGAATATTTAAAGACAGCAAATAGACAAATTAAAAGATACTCATTATTGTTCATCATAAGTAGACTACAAATGTCCACATTAGACACCATGACACAGGTATTAGAATGTCAAAAATTAAAAAGCTTCATGATATCAAATGTTAGTAAGGGTGTGTAGCCATTAGAACCCTGATACACTGTTGCTGGAAATGCAACAGTTTGGCATACACACACACACACACACACACACACACATATGCTATATTTCCCAGCCATTCCACTACTAGGTATTTATCCAGGAGAAATAAAATATATATGCATCCAAACTCCTATACAGGAATGTTCAGCTTATTTGTAATAACCCAAAATTGGGTTTGCAATAACCCAAAATTGGTTATTACAAATGGGTAAACATGAATATCCATCAACAATGAATTTATAAACAAATTATGAATTTCCATACAATGTATAAATGTATATGCACATACACATATTCATAACAACAGAAAAAATACCCATGACAGTTTCAATCCTCTGTAACTGATCACATGGTCAAAAGCTTGCATTTGTAACTACCCTCTTTCACCACTCATTCTGTGTTCCCTTTGCTCTCAGAAAGCAGATCAACTGTTTGTGAATTTTAACCTGATGGGGTGACCCAGACCTTTGTTCCCCAAGGGTCTGGGCCATTAGTAGTACCACCTAAATTGAGTTGTAGTTTTCTATTGACTTTAATCAAAGGGTATGATAATACTAAGAGCTATCCTAAGGGATCTCCTGTATCACAGACATATTCTTCCTTACCTCCATTTATTTGCCTATTGATTCAGTTGCATAATGGGGTCCAAGTATCTGAGTGGTCTTAACTTCTTGTTTAATTGAATCGTTGTGTGTTTTGGCAGAAGCATTCTTCTTCTTGGAACTACCATCTCTAGGACAGCAGGGCATAAAATCATAGGGAGAAAAAGCAAAAATTTAACTGGTGAAGCAATAGGGGTAATAGTGAGTGATGTCACTTCCATTTTTATCTCTTAATTCTTGAACCCATGAATCCTGACTATGGGAGAAACAATATCCTGTGCTAAATGCTGATTCAGAGCATACACAGAACCCTGGAGAATCTTGCCTGAGTCCTCTAAGGTGTTGCCACTACAACAGTCCTCTAAGGTGGCGCTACAACTAAGTCTTCAAAAGGTTGTTTCCTCATTCTGTTAAGCCATGGCTCCTTCAGGGTGATGGGTAACTATGGAAAGATCGAAGAATTCTATGAGCATGAGCCTGTTGCTGCATTTTATTTGTTACAAAGTTTGTTCTTTGATCAGAAGCAATGCTGTGTGGAATACCATGATGGTGAATAAGGCATTTTGTAAGTCCACAGATGATAGTTTTGACAGAAGTATTGCATGCCAGGGAAGCAATTCCATTTCTAGAGTAAGTGTTTACTCCAGGAGGAACAAAATCCTGCCTCTTCTGCAATGGAAGCTCTCCAGTGTAATCAACCTGCCACCAGGTAGCTGTCTGGTTACCCTAAGGAACAGTGACATGTCAGGGATTCCCTAGACTCTTGGCTTATTTAGCACCCAGCAGTGGCTAAAGTCAGTTGAGCTTTGGTAAATGAAAGTCCGTGTCACTGCGCCCATGTGTAAGCTCCATCCCTGCCACAATGACCACTTTGTTCATGAGCTCATCGGGCAATGACGGGTTGGCTGGAGAAAGAAACTAACTGAATCCACAGAGCAGGTCCTCTGCTGGTGTTATCATTTGGTGAGCATTCGCATAAAACACAAATATCTTCACAGTATTTTGCTCATTCAAAGAAGTCTATCTATATGCTTCTTCCACAAATTTCCGTGCCATCTATTTTCTAGTCATGTTCCTTCCAAGTTCCATCATGGTCACATCCAGCCAAACCACTGACCACATCCATAAATCAGTATGTAATTGCATGTCTGGCCATTCCTCTTTCCAAGTAACGTGCACAACCAGATGAACTTCTTGAGGTTCTGCCCAGTGTGAGGATTTACCTTCACTACTGTCTTTCAGGGATGCCCCATAAATAGGATTTAGTGCTGCTGCTCTCCATTGCAGCTAGTACCTGATATCATGCTGAACCATCTGTAAACCAGGCCTGAGTCTCTTCTTCCTCTATCAACGGGCTTTAGGAAACCCTGCATGAAATCATAGGAGCCGGCTGGGAGAAAAAAGGTAGTGTAGCAGGAGTATGGACCATAAGCGTTTAGGCTCACTGCTTTCAGAGCCAGCTTGAGGCTGATTTCATACGTAAAACTTCCGTTTCATAAGGGAGTACCACTGTGAATGCCCAAACTTCATGGGTTGATAGATCAGTTAATGCCCAGTTCATGGTGGGCAACTCAGGTTGCAACTTGGTGGCCCATGTTAAATATTTAGTCTCTAAGACCCAGGTATAGAATAAAGCTGTTTCTCAAATAGAGAGTAGATATCTACAGAGGATAGTAGGGCTTTGCTCCAAATTCTAAGAGATTGAATTGTGATTCACTTATAAGAGGCTGTAAAAGGCTCCAAACAACAGTTTTTGCAACTGACACCTCAAACCCATTGACTCTTATGGATCATGTGATTCAAGTGGCTGGCAGCTTGCATGGCAGCATGAACCTGTCAAAGAACCTTCTGTTGTTTTAGGCTCCACTCAAAACTATCAGCTTTTCAAGTTACTCAGTAAATGGTTTGGAGCAGCACATTCAAATGGAAAATACATTGCCTCCAAAATCCAAGAGGCCCACTAGGCATTGTGCATCTTTTTTGGCTGTGGGAGGGGAAGATGTGATAACTTGTTCACCATCAAAAGGATATCTCAATATGCTCCACACCACTGGACCCCCAAACAATTCACAGAGTTAGAAGCCCTGAATTTTCATAGGATTTATTTTGTACCTTCTGACATGCAGGTATTTTACCAGTAAGTTTAGAGTAGTTGTTACTTCTTGCTAACTATGTCCAATCAGCAAAATGTCAGCGATGTAAAGAACCAGTATGACGTCTTGTGGAAGGGAAAGGTGGTCAAGTTACCTATGACTAAATTATAACATAGAGCTGGAGAGTGGATTCACCCCTGAGAAAGGGCAGTAAAGGTGTACTTCTGGCCTTTCCAGTTGAAACAGAATTTCTTCTGGTGTTCTCTACTAACAGGTCAAGAGAAGAATGCATTTGCCAGACCAATAGCTGCATATCAAGTGCCAGAGGATGTGGTAAATTGCTCAAGCAATGAAACCGGTTCTGGTACCGGAGCTGCAATTGGCATCACCACCTGGGTAAGCTTAAAATAATTCACTATCATTCTTCAAGATTTATCTGTCTTCTACACAGGCCAAATAGATGAGTTGAATGGGAATGGGATGGGAGTCATCTCCACATTCTTCAACTTCTTAATGGTGGCGCTAATTTTCTGTGATGCCTCCAGAAATGTGGTATTGCTTCTGTTTTATTTTCCTCCCAGGTAGAGGGAGTTCTAGAGGCTTCCACTTGGCCTTTCTAAACTTAACAGCTCTCCCCCATAGGTCAAGGGAGTCAATGTGACAATTTTGCCTACTTCTGAGTATTTCTATTCAATTATGCCTTCCACGTCTGAGGAAATAGCCACATAACGAGTCCAGGGGCCCACTGGGCCCACTGCCAGATGGACCCATATTAAAATTACATTGACTTCCTTAAGCCCCTACTCTGACAGATGGAACACAGTGGTGTTTTAGGTTTCTTTGAATTACTGTCACTTTAGAGCCAGAGTTTTGTAGTTCCTGAAAGGTCTGATTATTTCCTTTTCTCTAATGCACAGTTACCCTGGTCAAAGGTATTAGGTGTTTTCAACAAAGGCTAAGAGAAAGATTAACAGTATAAATTTTGGCAAAGTACCAGGGGCCTTCCTTAAAGGAACCTGTCTTCTCATTCATTTAAGGGATTCTAAGTCTATAAAGTAGCTCAAGTCTGGGAATTAATTGTAGGGCTATGATTGCCTGTTTTTATGGTTCAGGTAAGACTTTTGCTCACTTAATTTATGACCCTTCTGCATACGTAGATCAAGTAAGAATTTAATAAGCTTCCCCCATCTATTTTACTTCTGGGCATACCTTGATCAACTTGCCAACTCCATAGGTGTCTGTGTATCACAGTATTCTGATCAGTGCTTTGGTTCTGCTGCCTATTATGGTAACAACACCTACTTTGTCTTTGGCAATTGAGTCTAGCCACTTGGCCCCTGCAACTTCAAAATTCAGTCACCTCCATTGCATTTGGGCTTTCCAATTCAGTAACTGCAGTTCTCACTATAATTTCTGACCTACAGAGATTTACCATAGAGTATCACAGAGCTCTTCAAGGATGCTGGGGCTCCCCTCACAAAATTGTTTCTTACAGTCACAATGCAAGGTATGTTCTCTGGACTCTCCCTGTGTGTATAAGCATGTCTTACATGACAAACACACTCTGACATTTTAATCTCCCTTAGCTTTTGAATTCCTTCCTCTACAGTATCTCAAGGAAGTTATGGCACTTTAAGTGCATATACTTTTGTTTCGTGTTTCAGCCAACCAAATTGTTGGAGGCCTTTCTAACTCCTAGAGCTGCAACCTTAAATCCATAATCTCTGCTTCATGGGGCCATATCAATAAATTCACCCTGACTCAACTTTACATTTCTTTTACTGTTAGCTTACTTCCTTGATATCCATTTCATAGTCCTTGCACTTCTGTTTGTATACATCAGAGAAATCACATAGTCCTTTTGGTGCAGTTTCTCATGAGCCATACTTTGTACCTTACCTTTAGGAGCTTGCTTGCTAAGACTTAAGGTTAGTTATAGGTCTAGAAGAAAAGAGGAGAAACACAGAGGTGATTCCTACAGAGAATCAGCAGTTTTGGAAGGCAGCAACCTCAGAAGACGCCATTACAGTTTCCTCAGGCAAAGCAGGGTCAAACAAACCCCATAGACAAGAGCAGAGCAGCTTCTTTCTACTGCTAAAGAAGATGCATCTGAATTTAGGAGTTCAATATCTCTACACTCATCTGGATCTTCCTATATGTTCCCATTCAAATTTTTAGAATCTTGTTTCTTCCCAACCAACGCCTTTAACAGCAAACACTGAGAGGCTGGGAATTCAGTTTGTGTTTTAATTCAGCCACTTGCAGGATGAGATTCTGGGTTAAGTTTCCACCAATCTCAAGTCTGTGGCTACAGAAGATCAGAGTCTTTTTAAGGGCAGAGAGAGAATTTTAAGTCATTTACACAGCACTTGGCTTGGAATTCAAATTAAGAGGTCATTCTTTTCTTTCTCCACTTTCTCTAGTAAATTAGAAGCAACCAGCCAGTCTCATTATACATATTAGTTAGGAAAAATGTTCAAAGGTATCATATACATAGACCCCTGAAACCTTGTTTGTAAGTATTTGATTAGGAGTATCCAGTGGTGATACTTTATTAATCTCTATTGCTGCATCATGCTTTGAACTATCAGTGCTTTCTTTACTAATGGAAATAGAGTCATTGGTGCTTTTAAATCTAATTTATTCTATTTATATTAAGATTCTAGAAACCTCAGAACCAATTCAGAAAACACATTCTTAAGATTCACTTCCTCTAGAACCATTCTCAGCCAATCTGTATTAATCAGGATTCTGCAGAGAAACAAAACCAATAGGGTGTGTGTGTGTGTGTGTGTGTGTGTGAGAGAGAGAGAGAGAGAGAGACCATAGAGAATTGACTCACAGGATTATGGAGGCTAACAATTCTAAAATCTTCAGGATAGGCTAGCAGGCCAGAGTCCCTGGATGCTGCTTGAATCCAAATTTCTGGATGTTGCTGCAGTCTCTGGATGTTGCAGAGTCCCTGGATGTTGACTGAATCTACTGGCTGACTGTCCCTTCTTGAGGGTGGCGAATCTTATTCTATTTAGAACTTCAACTGATTGGTTGAGTCTCACCCACATTATGGAGGGTAATCTGATTTCCTAAAAGTCTGCTGATTTAAGTATCAATCTCATATAAAAATATCTTTAAAGAAACATCTAGGGCTAGGGATGGTGACTCACGCCTGTAATCCCAGCACTTTGGGAGGCCAAGGTAGGTAGATCACCTGAGGTCAGGAGTTAAAGACCAGCCTGACCAACATGGTGAAACCCTGTCTCTGCTAAAAATATAAAAAATTAGCCAGGTGTGGTGGCAGGTGCCTGTAATGCCAGCTACTCAGGAGGCTGAGGCAGAAGAATTGCTTGAACCTGGGAGGCAGAGGTTGCAATGAGCCAAGATTGTGCCATTGCACTCCAGCCTGGGTGACAAGAGCAAAACTTCATCTAAAAAAAAAAAAAAGAAACGTCTAAAATAATGTATGACAATAAATATGAGTACTATGGCCTTAGAAATCACTGTGAGAACTTACTACTTTGCTTATCATGTCATAGTTATAAATGCAAAGATACATTGCACAAATAAGCTGATGTTTTAAATGTATAGTGTGAGTTTTCAAAGAAGTACTTTATGTGCATTTTGAAGCAAATTACTTTTCTTCTGAAAAAAATGAAGCTGTGATGTACATTTTTCAGTCTTCTGTGTTTCTTTTTAAGTGGAGGTTTCTACCAGAGATCTAAATTTATACTCCAGAAATCCAAAATAGGAACTTAGTTTTTGTTTCATATTTCAATGAAGTTTCAGAAGAATAGTTATAATTATGTCAGTCTTTATTTTTTACTGTTAGCCATACCACATGCTGAATCTTGTGATTCAATATTTAGTAAAGCACTTTATTAAGTTTTTCCGTTTACAGGAAAGGGATGGTGGTGGATGTTTTTAACTATGCCAGATCTCATTTCCCAAATCTCAGTGATAAATTAAATTAAAAATAGCTTTTTTCCACTTTAGATTGGTTGAGTAAGTGAATACAGCAATATTTTTTGTGGGAGAAAACCCACTATACTGATTCAAATTAACCACTTTGTATTTTTACTGCTTTGGCTTAAGTGTGCCCTATGTTCTAAACTTGTTGGTGTTGTCTCAGTTTTAGCTTTATTTTCCTAACTTGCTATTTGTATTTCTGATTCCACAGGTTAGGCAGTGATTTCTTTATTTCTTGGAACCATGAATACTTGGGGATTCTTCATATCTAGAGATTAACACATAGCAGGAATGACAATTATTTTTATAATAATTTTTATTAACTTGTTATATTGAGATAATTAAGGATTCACATAGAGTTGTAAGAAATAAATAGAATTCCTATATATTGTGTTCTTAGTTTGTTTCCCCACACCAATAATAACATATTTAAAAACCAAAGTACAACCTTACAACCAAGATACAAACATTTATTCAGTCAAGATGCAAAACGTTTCCATTCCTACTCCATTTATTTGACCACTGCTAGCCACTACTCTGTTCTCCATTTCTGTACTTTTGTCATTTTATAATTATGTAATGAAGCCATATAGTATATAACCTTTTGAGATTAGCTTTTTAGAAGTCAGCATAATTCTCTGGAGATTCATCTAAGTTGTTGTGTATAATGACAATTTGTTTCTTTTTGTTTCTGAATAGTATTCCTTGGCATGGATATGTCACAACTCATTTAAACATTCACTCACTGAAGGAAATCTTCATTGTTTTCAATTTGAGACTATTACAATTAACGCTGCTATAAACATTTGTGTACAAGTTTGTGTGTGATGATATCCTTTTATTTCTCTGGGATAAATGCCCAGAAGTGCAATCACTGATTTGTATGGTAGTTGAAAATTTGGTGTTTTAAAAGAAATTGCCAAACTGTTTTTCAGAGTTGCTATACTATTTATATTGCTACCAGCAGTATATGAGTGCAAGTCACTGTTTCTGCATCTTCATTTGGTATTGTCACTAGTTTTTTTTTGTTCACTCTAATAGATATTACTTGCAATAAACATATTTTCATATGTTTGTCATCTATATATCCACTTCATAAAATGTCTATTAATGCCTTTTGCCCATTTTGTAAATGTATTATTTATTTTTTCACTATTGAGTTTTGATTGTTATTTTCTATTCTAGATACTAATTCTTTATCAGAGATGCAGTTGGCAAATGTTTTTTTCCAGTCCATAGCTTGTTGTTTTATCTTCCTAAAAGACTGTTTCACAAAACTAAAGTTGTTAATTTTGATGAAGTCCAATTTAACAATGTTTCCTCTTATGGATTATCTTTTTGATATGAAGTCTAAGAACTTTTTGCCTAATGTTTAAATGGAGGTTTTCTTGTATGTGTATATATATATACACACATATTTAAAGTGTTATAGTTTAAATACCATTATAATTTAATGTGTTATACATTTATTTTGTATTTAAATTATAGAAATATAATCTAAAGTCTTAGACATTTAATTCTGGGGTGATTCATTTTGACTTAATTTTTGTTTGCGGTGTGATTCTTAGGTTAAGTTTATTTTTTTCTCTCTCTTTCTTTTTTCTTGTATTGGGATGTTCAATCTGTCCAGCAAAATTTGTTGAAAGGCCATTGTTGCTCCATTTAATGGCTTTGACATTTTTATCAAAAATCAGTTTGTCATATAAGTGTGGCTCTATTTCTGGGTTATCTATTCTGTTCCATTATCTGTGTGACTATCCCTCTGCTAATAAAACACAGTCTTGATACTGTAGCTATGTAATAAATCTTGAAATCAGATAGGCACTTACTTCCACTATGTTATTCTTTGACAGTTCATCTATTCTGGTTCTTAGGCCTTCACATGTACAATTTACAATAATCCCTATGTGTACAAATAATGGTGCTGACATTCTGATAAAAATTACAATAAAACAGTCTATCATTTTAGGGAGAAGTAAAATGTTTAGTGTATTAAATTTTCCAATCCATTAAAGTGTATATGTCTCTATTTATTTAGTCCTTCCTCTATTTCTTTCATTAGCATTGCAAAATTTCCTGCATAAAAACTCCTACATGTTTTGTTCGATTTATACCTAAGCAATTCATTGTTTAAAGCAATTATAAATAGTGTTATATTTTGAATTTACTCTCCATGGGTTCATTGCTAATGTCTAGAAATACAATTGATTTTTTTAATGTTTATCTTGTAATTTGCAATGTTGCTGAACCTACCCATTTGTTCTAGGACATTGTTGTAGATTGCCTGGAATCTACAACATGTGCTTTGCAAATAGAATCCATGTGCTTTGCAAACAGAAAGAATTTTATTTCTTCATTTCCACTAGATGCGACTTTTATTTTGTTTTCTTTTCTTATTGCATCAGCTAAACTTTCTAGGACAGTGCTATGTTAAATAATAGTGGAGAAAGTGAACATTCTTGTCTTGTTTCTGATCTTAAGGGAAAGCCTTCAGTGTTTCACCATTAATTAAACTTCATATGGAGCCTGCAGAGCCAAGACAATCCTAAGGAAAAACAAACAAACAAACAAGAAAAAAAACTAACGGAACAGAACAGAGGTCTCAGAAATAATGTCACACATCTACAACCATCTGATCTTTGACAGACCAGTAGACTTAGCCTCTCCTGCTAGTTCTGAGGAATCCAGGCAGCCCAGACAAGTGGGCTCCCCCTGGCAAAATACATCCTCTCCAAGGGACAAAGTGTTTTGTTAAATAGGTCCTGCTCCCTATGCCACCCAACTGGGTAAGACCCTCCAACAGGGGTTGTCAGACACCCTATTCAGGAGCAATCCTACTGGCTTCAGGTTTGTGTCCTTCACATCCCTTGTTAGTTGTAGGCTTAGGTATTTTATTCACTGTTTTAAAGTGGCAGAAAGAACTTTCTTCAAATTAAAATTTATAGATTCAATGCTATCCCCATCAAGCTACCATTGATTTTCTTCACAGAATAGAAAAAAAAAAAAACCTTAAACTATAAATTACTTTGGGCAGTATAACCATTTCACAATATCAATTCTGATCTTTAACAAACCTGACAAAAACAAGCAATTGGGAAAGGATTCCCTATTTAATAGATGGTGCTGGGAAAACTGGCTAACCATATGCAGAAAGCTGAAACTGGATCCCTTCCTTACACCTTTTACAAAAATTAACTCCAGATGTATTAAAGATTTAAACATAAAACCAACACCATAAAAACCCTAGAAGAAAATCCAGGCAATACCATTCAGGACATAGGCATAGGCAAGGACTTCATGACTAAAACACCAAAAGCAATGGCAACAAAAACCAAAATAGACAAATGGATCTAATTAAACTAAAAAGCTTCTGCACAGCAAAAGAAACCATTATTAGAGTGAACTGGCAACCAATAGAATGGGAAAACATTTTTGCAATCTACCCATCTGACAAAGGGCTAATATCCAGAATTGACAAAGAACTTAAAGTTACAAGAAAAAAACAACCCCATCAAAAAGAGAGTAAGGAATATGAACAGCCACTTTTTAAAAAATCAGGAGACAGCAGATGCTGGAGAGGATGTGGACAAATAGGAATGCTTTTACACTGTTGGTGGGAGTATAAATTCATTCAATCATTGTGGAAGACAAATAATGCATAATCTTATTTATATGTGAACCCTAAGAGTCAGAATCATAAAGGCAGAGAGTAAAATGGTATTAATAGTTTCCAGTTCTAAGGGATGGAAGAAATCAGAGCATGCTAGTCCAAGGGTACAAAGTTTCTGTTATGCAGGATGAATAAGTTGTGGAGCTCTAATGTACAGCATACTGACTGTAATTAGCAATACTATATTGTACACTTGAAATTTGCTAAGAATAAATCTTGTGTTCTCACCATTTAAAAAAAGTAACTCTGTGAAGTGATAGATATGTTAGACTTATTACAGTAGTCATTTTACAATGTACATGTATATCAAACCATCATTTTGTACCCCTTAAATATAAACAATTTTGTCAATTATACCTCAGTAAAACTGGAAAAAATATTTCCTCTGCATACATTTAGATACATATCACATACTGTTATAATTTTGTTTCAATTGTGAAGCAAACTCAAAAAAGAAAAAACTATGTTTTTTATGCATGGCACTATTTTCATTGTTCAAGACTTATTTTGTTTAGAGAATTATCTTCAGGTTTTTTTTAAGGTGCATCTGCTAATGACAAATTATCTTAATTTTTATTTCATTTGAAAGCTTAATTTCCCTTTCATTTCTAAAGGATATTTCACAGGAGATAGAATTCTATATTTACAATTCTTAAAGCACATGAAAAATGTTGTGGTGCTTCCTCATGGTCTTCATAATTTTTGGTGAGAAATTTTTTGTCATTTGGATTGATTTTCCCTACATATAGGTAAGGTGTTATTTTTCATTTTTTGCTATTTTTACAATTTTTTCTTGGTCTTTAGTTTTCAGAAATATACTTATGATGTTTTCCTGTAGATTGTTTGGGATACATTCTGTTCAGGGTTTTCTCAGCCTCTTAGATCAATGTCTTTTTTCAAATGTAGTAATCTTCAGTTAGTATTTATTTGCATAATTTTTCATCATTGCCCTCATTTCCTCTCCTTCTGAAATTCTGATGACATGAGTATTAAATATTTGTTATAGATGCGCATGTTCCTGATGTTCTGTTCATTTTCCTTTCAGAGTAATCTTTTTATGGTGTTTGGATTGGGTAATTTCTATTGTTCTATATTGAAGTTTACTAATTCTTTCTTCTGTCCCCTCCATCCCACTACTGAGTCCTTCTGCTATGGACTGAACTGTGTCCTCCAATCCCAAATTTATATGTTGTATATAGCTTTAACCCCTTATGTTATAGTAGTTGCAGCTGGAGCCTTTGGGAGTTGTTAAGTTTGGATGATCTCATGGGATGGGACCTTCATGATGGGATTAGCATCCTTAGAAAAAAAAGAAAAGTGAGTGAGATTGATTTCTCACTCCCTGTTATGCAACTGAGAACAGGCCATGTGAACACACATGGAGAGGTGGCCATCTGCAAGTCAGGAAGAAAGCACTCACCAAAATCTAACCATGCTGGCACCAACCTTGAACTTCTAGATTCAGAATTATGAGAATATATACGTTTTTCATGTTTAAGCCATCCAATCTGTAGTATTTTATAATGGCAGCTTGAGCTAAATAAGATACTTTCCATTGAACTTTAAAAATTTTGTTTATTGTATTTTTCAGTTCTAAAACTTTCATATATATATAAAAAGTATATATACACAAATAAATATAATATATATATGATATAATGTATACATATATTATATATAATATATGTATATAATGTATATTATATATAATATATATAATACTGTAATATATGTATATAATATATGTATGTATACATAATATAATATATTATATATAATATATATAATACTGTAATATATGTATATAATATAACTATGTATATATAATATAATATATTATATATAATATAATATATAATATATATAATACTGTAATATATGTATATAATATATGTATGCATACATAATATAATATATTATATATAATATATAATACTGTAATATATGTATATATGTATGTATACATAATATACCATATATATACTATATATGCACATATTTACATATACATTATAATATATGTATATATTATATGTATTATATGCGTATATATTATATGTATTATGTTTATGATGTATATGTATTTTATATCATATATATTATTTTTATATATACATATTTATTTATTTATTTATTTATTTTCTGTAACCTATTTTCTTGCCAAGACGTTCACTATTTGGTTTCAAATATGTTTGTAGTTGCTTATTGAAGCGTTTTTATGAAGACTACTTAAAAATCTCTTTCAGATAATTCTAACATCTCTCTCATCTAGGTGGTGGCATCTATTGATTGCCCCCTTTTTTTTGTAAGTTGATATTTTCCTGGTTCTTTGGATAAGTGATTTTAAAAATTGAGAACTGAACATTTGGAGTAGTATATTATGAAATTCTGAATCTTATTTAAACCCTCTTTTTTAACTTGCTCCCTTTGACACTGCTTCAACAGTGAGAGGCTGGGAGTGCTGAATTGTTAGTCTCCGGTGGGAGTAGAAGCCCAGTTTCCACATTGGCCTCCACTGAATCCAATGACGGGGAGAGCTCCTCATTACTGTTGGGTAGAGGATGACTTTTGGCTTCCCTCTGAGCCTCTACTGATAACACCCAAGCTGAAGGGAGGATTTGTTACTGCTCCTCATGCAGCCTTCACTGAAATCACAGAGGGATAACCTTAACACTAATGGCTAGTGGTGAAAAACTTAACTCTTTGTTAGATATTTTCTGATACCACTTCAGTGGGGAGGAAGAGGGCCCTCTCTTTAAATTCCAGCTGGGTAGAAGTCCAGGCAACTTATGTAGTCTCCAGCAACATCAGAACCCAACAGTGCTGGAAGTCCTAACTCCCCTACTTAGCTTCCTTGGGCTTCATGCTAGGAGGGTTCCTGGGGCATCTTGCAACAGTGTCATTAGCATGGGAATTTTTGCTTGTTTTTGGTTTTTGTTAATGTGGGTAGGGAGTTGTCTGTATTTATTTTCATGATATTTGGTTGAAATAGAGAATTTGTAGTTCAAAAGTTTTTTTGTATTTTTATGTTACCCCTTCCTGATCTTTTGGTTAGAGAGAACAAGCTTTGTTGAGGTTTTCCAGTCTTCATACACTGTTTCTGGGTTGCTGGCTTTTCAGCTGTTAGTTTGGGATATATGATGGAAACAGAAAACCTAGGAAACTCACCACCATGTTGTTCCTTGGATCCTGACATCCCTATTCAGTATGCCTTCTTCTCTCCATATTTTAGAGTCTTCTTATATTTGTTCTATATATGATGTCTAGAGTTTTTGAATGGTGTTTAGTGGGAAGAATAGGGAAATTACATCTACTCTATCTTAGGAGAAGTGGAAGTCATGATAATCTTACATATCTCTAAAATGTCCCACCAGTATGGTTATAATCTCTTTCTCCTTTTCATTTCCTCTCCCAAATTTGTTTAAAAATAATTTGGCTGATGAAATTACTATCTTTTAATTCAATTAGATTAAATATTTAACATACTCTATTTCCTTCAGGGATACACAACTCTTTGAACTAAGACAACTGTGTTTAGTGAGAAGTGCATTCATCTAATAACTCACACTCTTTATGGCTGTATTCCATGGCTCTTGGTGCATCACCATCAAACTCAGAAATTCCCATAAAACTCTCTTGAATGATTGGGGTTGGAATGGGGGATAAATGCAAGAGTCATGGTATTATAGTAAGCTTTGAAATATGGAGATGGAAGCCACAATAGCAAAATTAAATAGCAAAAGTTGTTATAATTTCTGGTATAATTATTATTAAGGTTCTCTGGTTTTTTTGACATGATTGAAAAATGTCAATAGGGACTACCCTTCATATTCATAGTCATCTCCTTACTGACAGACACAAGGAGTCATGGTAAAGAATACCAACACATCCTTCATGCTTCTACTTTTCCCAGAGTAGGTGACAGCTGAGCACTACTTAGAAGGAGCATTGTGGTTAATTTTGACAAATTTCTCTGAAAGTTTATCTTGTAATTGAAAGCCATAGTATAATAGAATCTTTGTTTTCACTCTCTTGACCTATACTCCAAACCACATCACATTTCTTTGATAATGCAGAAAATGTTGACTGATCCACAGGGTTTCTCACAAATGACAGATTGCTTACTCAGATACTATAATTCTGACAGAAGGAAAGAATTACCGAGGATGCCTGAGTATATATCTCATTTATTCTCTTTCTCTGCTTTCCGAGTCAGTAGACTAGAGAACCTGTGTCCTTGGAACCTACCATGAAGAAGTCCTCACCTCCTAGGCTTTTAAGCCAAGATCAGAGCTTCTATTTCTGAGTAGAAATACCATATCTTCACCACATGTGTTTCTGCACGTTTGTCTCAATAGAACTTCAATATTTAGGGAAGATGAGATTGTAAGCAAATTCCCGATGCTATCTTGAGTGTCTATGATAGGTAGAAAATATTTTTTCAATAAATATAAAATATAAAAGTTTGAGTAAACTTTTAAGTAAATTATATTTAGGGAAGATGAGATTGTAAGCAAATTCCCGATGCTATCTTGAGTGTCTATGATAGGTAGAAAATATTTTTTCAATAAATATAAAATATAAAAGTTTGAGTAAACTTTTAAGTAAATTATTTTTAAATTTAAGCAAAAATTTTTTATTTCTGAATAAAATATTTTTTTAAATCTCTGCTTTTTACGAACAAGGATTTAGAAAAGTTTCTCTTTTTTTTTTTACTTCACAATTTGTTGCCAGTAATATGTAAATTTTTTAGTATAGTCAACTTTTCATAAATATCAAGTTTCTTTCATTTGTGAAATCTTACAAACATACTTAATTACTATTTGTAGTATCCCTATACTTTGCATTTTACAATAACATGAATTGAGGTAAATTCTATTTTGCATAACTACCATGCAAAAAAAGTATGTAGTTTTATAATTTTGTATGTTGCATTATTGAGTACATTTCTGTTTTCACTAGACATTGATAGGAACTGAGTTATCTGCTTGTAACATTTCATTTCTAATAATTAAAAGAATTTTTATATAGATAAGCTTATGAATTAATATTTGTAAACTTTGTTTTTCCTTCACTACTCACAGAGTTTCTGCATCAGGTATTATAGTACGTATTTATATCTTTTTGCATCATACCGCTACTGTAATGATCAAGTTAGCAAAGTGTCCAGAGATAGAATGCCAGATGCTGTTTTTAATGGAATCACTAGCAGTAAGTTAACTTCACTGGTAAATGATCATAGACAGCATCAGTATATCTCAATCAACCCAATCTACATGAATGCCCAACTCAACTTTTTCTTAGCAGCATCCCACAAAATGCTCACAGCCATCATAAGGGAGTTCTTCCATTCTACCCATCATAACAGAAAGAGTGACAGAGAGAAACCCACAATGGAAAGAGCCATTTGCCAACTTTTGCAAATTTTCAAACACATATAACCTTGTGTACACATTTCCTGGGATCCTGTCAGAGCCTTGGAAGGAGCTTATACAAGTGTGGGGCCATGTGGCTTAAATATCATGAGTTTATAGTGAATGCATCTCTGCCTTCATCAAAGTTTACCATTGTAACTGTTTTTAAATATTCAGTTGGGTGGCATTAAGTACATTCACATTGTTGTGTACCTTTCATCATGACAAATGAATAAATAAAAAAATGTGGCACATACCTACAATGGAATTTTTCAGTCTTAATTAAGGAAGGGAATTTCAACACATGCCACAATATGGATGAAATTTGATGACATTCTACTAGGTGAAATAAGGATATAAAGGGACACATTTGGAGCCATAAAAGGGCAAGTTTTGTGTACTTCCTCTTATCTCGGGTTCCTGGAGTAGTCAAATTTGTAGAAACAGAAAACAGAATGATGGTTTTTAGGGGCTGGGAGAAAGGGCAGTCGGGAGTTAGTGTTTAATGGATATAGAGTTTCAGTTTGGGAAGATAATAGGTTCTGAAGACAGATGGTGATGATGGTTGCACAACCATATAAGTAGACTTAATGCCACAGAACTGTACACTTAAAAATGTATAAAATGGGCTGGGCACAGTGGCTCATGCTTGTAATCCCAGCACTTTGGGAGGCTGAGGCAAGTGGATCATCTAAGGTTAGGAGTTCGAGACCAGCCTGGCTAACATGTTGAAACCCTGTTTCTACTAAAAATACAAAAAAAAAAAAGAAAAATAGCTGGGCTTGGTGGTGTGAGCCTGTAATCCCAGCTACTCTGGAGGCTGAGGCAGGAGAATTGCTTCAACCCAGGAGGCAGAGGTTGTAGTGAACTGAGATCATGCCATTGTACCCCAGCTTAGGCAACCAGAGCGAAACTCCGCCTCAAAAAAAGAAATGTGTAAAATGGGAATTTTGTTATATATATTATACTACAATAAAAAAAGAACCAAAAACATTTACAAAAACCTAGTCAAATTGAGAGCAGTTATTAATATTGCTGTTAATTTCTAAATAGATAAAAATGCTAAGTCACAGAAAGGTTAAATATTTAGTGCAATGTTACATAATTAATGAGTAGAGGGACTAAGCTTCAGACCCATATCTTCTGATCAAAAATTAGTTTTTCTTTCCAGAAATACAAAACATTTTATAAATCTACCCCAGGGCTCAGACTAATCCCAAGTTTATCATCTCTAAGGTCACTAAATGAGGCTGCTGATGGTTAGATGAAGAAAATCAAATTCATTTTCATGAATAAGTAATATGTTTGTAAAGAAGTTGCTAATTGGTAAAATCCATAATCCTCAAAGGTAACTGTTAACAATTTGATGCATAGTATTTTTTTCTCATTAAACTGTGTTGCCAGTTTTCTGGTATCTTGATAATGTTTGTTTTCAGTGTTGGAATCTGCTGTTCTCAGTATCTCTTCCATCAATGCCAAAAGAACAAAAACAGAGGACTCGTCTTTGCATTTTTGTTGCTTTTCAACTTTACCTTATGCATACAATAGAACGCATTTATCCGTGTGTGTGTGTGTGTGTGTGTGTGTGTGTGTGTGTGTGTATGTATGTGTGTACACAGAGAGTAAAACGAGAGATCATGAGTACACTGGATCAGTTTTGGTTAGAAAGTTTTCTCACAGCAACGTAGGCTTTTAGACTAGATGAATGTTGACAAATGTTCACAGCAAAAAAAATTTTAAATATGGAAACGGATTATGCTTATCTTTCATTTAAGAAGGAATACGTTTTCTGAATTTAACTTTATGTGTTATTAATCAGTACTGGAGCTATAAAGTGTTGAGTGAGTTACTGGGTGGGTCTCTACCATCTAAATACCTGTGTGGAAAACTTTATGCTTTCATTTGATGGTGAACATGACACAACCTAAGGCAAAATATTCTAATTGGAACTTAAAAAATATCTTTACTAGGGATTAAGTTTATACGTCTATTCTAAAAATTACTAAATATTTTTTATTAATGCAGATATTAACTGGAGTATCAATTTTAGCCCTAATATTATACAACTTAATTAGGCAAAATAGACAAAAAAGAAACCAATTCAAGCCAAATCAGTTAGCAATATGGACATCACTTGGGAAAGGCTCAGTGAACACTTTGGGCTTATCAACTTTAAGAAATCTATTTAATGTCCTTTGGGGATCTCAGCCTCAGTTCCTTAGACTAAATAGGTGTAGACTAGTGCTCGGAGATCAGAAAGATCTGAGTGTTAAGCAGGACTGAAGCCTGATGTTATTCAAATGTTGACACCCACAGTTACTCCTAAGGTGAAGAACATTTTTATTTTCTCTCTTTAGACCAAGTTCCAAGTAGTCACTCAACATACATTTGGAAGGAAAAAATAAGAACTTAACTGTAAGCTGGGCATGGTGGTTCATGCCTGTAATCCCAGCACTTTAGTAGACCAAGACAGGCAGATCATTTGAGCACAGGAGTTCAAGATCAGCCTGGGAAGCATGGCAAAACCCCATGTCTAAACACACACAAAAAAAAAATACAAAAATTAACCAGAGACGGTTATGCATACCTGTAGTTCCAGCTACTCGAGAGGCTGAGGTGGGAGGATTGCTTGAGCCCAGGAGACAGAGGTTGGAGTGAGTCAAGATGGTGCCAATAGAGCCCACACGGGTGACAGAGTGAGACCCCATTTCAAAAACAAACAAACAAAAACAAAAACAAAAAATACTTAACACTAAAGCTGAGAAATCTGCTAATGTTAGAATGGAAATGTATGTACATCAAGTAATGCAGAATAATAAATGAATACAAGCAAATAGGTTGGAGGCACATGGGCATGTATTGGGTAAATTAGAACAAGTATTGGGTAAATTCACGTTCAGAGACAAAATCAAGCCACAGGTAAACATCAGTTTAAGGTTATCAACTTAATCATTGTAACTGGAGAACACGTCAAGAATCTAGTGATTGAGAACCTTGTTACTAGGATCAAAAATACCCAATATTACAACTGCCCTTGAGGTTGAACTAGAGAGTTAACGCCACATTTAAGCATCATATTTGTCACTCATTTGGGGTGAGGGTTAATCCCAGATTCTGGTTAGAAAGTGGCTCTTTGGGCAGGATTTAAGTAATTGTATTGAGACACGCAGGCTGGTTGGTTTCCAGTTTTAATATGGTCTAGAGAATAGGATAAAAGCCCCTCACTCAAGCTCTAACTTCTCTAACTCTCAACCAATCCGTAAAAAGACTCGAGGAGCTTTTAACTGCAAATTTCTATTTCAGATGGCTATGGACTTTGCCAGAGCTCCTGCATGCACAGTTAGAGCTGGAGATTTAAATGCTAATGCTACGTATAATGTATGGAGAAGCATGTTGAGACACTGTGAAAGCACTAAAAACACCCCTCTTACACATGACCTTACAAAACTTTTCCCTACAGAAAGACCCTATAAAACTAACCCACACACTATCCTCAGGGGCAGCCCATTCCTTTTCTTTTTCAGTGCTGGCCCCTTTGTGCATAAACTAAATACACTTTCTCTTCCATGCTATACTTGATAGGCTCTCTTGATTTCTATCCTGGGAGACTGCAAGTACCTGGGGTGCCAGTGACAATATTGAGGTTATAATTGTTATAACTGAGAGCTGGGTGAAAATTACAAAGGTCAAGGAAGGGAAAGGAACCCTTTCTTAAGTGATCCAAGCTGGTTGCAGTTTGGATTGTTATTTTTAAATTTCCAGATTTTCAAGTGTGACTTTCTGCCTTCCTGGTTGCTTGTTTCACAGTTTAGCTAACATAAGTGGGGGTTGGTGGGGGGACTTCCAGTTTTAGAGAGGCTTCTTTAGAGACTTACAGACCACACTTGCCAAGGAAAAAAATCTTCCAATAATAATAATTTAAAAAATTGAAATGGTCTGGATCTCCATTTCCTTGAGTGACTTTTAATTTTCCTTGGCTTCTCTGAAGTGCTTACTTAGTTCTACTCCAAATGCCCATTGTCACATATTCTAACTTGTCTTTGCATGTTTCAACAGTTAATATAAGCCACTGAACTTGTGGATATTTATCTAGATAAGGGATGTGAACATTTGGAGCTTTGTTCCTAAGTCCCTTCCACTGAAATTTTCTTTTCTGTGCACTCATTTGGGCTGAACACACAAAGTACAGCTTGGCTCTTGCAACAGAGATGCCAGGCTGAGGCTGATAAAAGATTTACTGTAGTGTTTTAGAATCATGTAGCTTTGTTAGGGAATTATTATAGCCCTTCCCACTGGGATGTTACGATTTATAATCAACCGATAAACAAAAGTATTTAACTCTGTTCCCATTAATTGATTGAACAGTTTACTTTCTGCTTTGTGCTCACACCTGCTCTTGATCAAAGCTGGTTCATATTCTGCTCTTGGCTATTGCATGATGCCACTTTAATGGTTTATTGGTTCCACTGTGCCTATAACACAGCAGAGTTTATGATGTTTAATAAAATGACATGTCTAAACACTCTCTTGGCTTCGAATTGTCTTTTCATCAAATTAATACGATGATGTGGGTTTTCCTTGTTCTTCAAAATTGCAAATTTCTGTAAAAATCTGCCATGCAGACTTTAAATATTTTAACAGTGTTCTTGAAATATATGAGCGGGCAAAAAGTATTTTCTTGTTAATTGGTGTTTTTTTGCCTGTATGCTTCAGGCAGCTAGAGAACTCTAGTAGGATTCTCTTAGGAGGGAGAACCTAGATGAATGGAGAAAATTTTAGGCCTACTCTGTATGTGCTCCTCTTGGAATCAGGTACCTCTAGGAGAGAATGAAGGGTGGTTCACTCTAAAGAGCTCAGTGAAGAAGATGATTCCTTTTTAAGAACAAGAAAGCCAGTAAGCATATGAAAGCACAAAGTGAACAGAAGTCCCATGGTGTTTGAGTCAGGTTGAGGTATCTTCCTTAGGGTTGCTAGAAGTCACCTAAGAGGTGAGCATCTCAACTTTTTGAGTTTGTACTCTTTATCACTACACTCTTCTGCATCTAGTAATACTAAAATTTATTGGAGTCTTTCTTAAGAGTTAAGAACATGGTTCTGGAGCCAGGATATTTGGGTTAAAATTCAAACAACACATTTAAGGGGTGCTAAGCCTCAGATTCCTCTATAGGTTGGATAAAATATCTAGTGTAGGAGTTGATATTTTTACATAAGCTAAGTTAGTGGCATTTTTAGCATAGCACTTGACATTTAATAAATATTCTGCAAGTGTTAGCAGTTATTATTTTAAGAAGATATATAATATATAGCTATTTTAACTCTATTGTACGGCCAAAATATATTAGCCATACATATCTAATATTATAAGATATATTATACATATAGATATTTTAACTAAACTCTATCGTATGGTACCTGTCCCATAGAAGGAACGATGATGGAAGGGGCTAACATATAGTAATGCAAGTTTCCTTGAAGACTGATTAGGTCCGATTAATTGTTCAGTACCTTCTGCCAATGAGATCATTCCATTAGGTTATGTGCCCAAATATTAAATCCTTAACCTTAGCAAAAAGCCCTGGAAATGAGAGAGAAAGGAGATTAGTTCATTACCAGTGGAAACAAAAACTACGCAAATCAGAGACTCTGCTAGTGAAAACTGTGTTCATCTACAAAGAACTTTATGATTATTAACTGTAAGAATATAATGTCAAAACAAGCATACCAAAAGAAGAGTGGATAATATGAAGCACACACTTTTCCCTCTTTCTGGAGTGTTCTGAACTCCTATCCTCCAAATGACTGACTCTTATTTATCTGTAGCATAAATGTCACCTCATCAAAGTGGTCTTATCTGACTTTCTTTTTAAAGTTTATCTCTCTTTTTCAGAATTTTCATTAGTCCGCATAGTGCCTTTGGGCAAATTGGAGAAAACGCAGCATTTCTTTAAGAGTCTTATATCTGTCAGAAAAAAAATAATTTTAATATACCAATATGTTTGAACAAGACACTTTGCTGCCATCTGCCGGAAAATTTTTGCTATAAATATACACATCTGCAATGTCCATAAAATAGGTGGCGCCTTCTTGGGTTGTGTTGTGCCAAACATGCATGATTGTACACAAGAATTCTCCTGCAACCCTTAACTCCTTATCATGGGATCCAGTTTGTTTCATCCACAGCATTTATTGCATGCTGCAATTATTCATTGCTTATTTATTCCTCCACAGTTTTAGAAGATCTAGCACTGCTATGTGTTCAGTATCCCAAACTGTTATTTCATTAAAGGTGCTCAACATATATTTGTTAAATAAATGAATCCATGATGAAGTAAATGCTTATACCTGCTTAATCGGTCCAACTTATCCATTCACATTGCTGAATACAGCATAGAGCAGGAAATCCGATTTAAAGCCTGGTTGGCCATAGTAGTAAAAAGTATGCTGACTTTTTTATTTAGTAGAAAATTATTAACTATGTGTTGATGGAAATTAAAAGCATTTTTCCAGGATTTGCAAGGATTATGAATCATATAAAACACGGGTCTTGCCATTATTAAATTAAAATCTGGTATGAATGATCACAACAGCTGCTTAATTCCATTTGGTTCTCAGAATAAGAAGGGGATATTGAAGAACTGTAATTATAAGAGTAGTTTTGAATTCTCACTTTGATGGAAATTCGGTTTTGGACGTCAAGACTCACACATGTTTTGAGCTTACCCTTAGTCCATGGACAAGTCTTCTCACTTTTTTGGGTCTCAGTTTATCCCTTTAGAAAATATTTTGTTGAGAATTATCAACTTTTTAATTTCTTCTTCTCCTCCTTCTTCTTCTTTCCTTCTTCTTCTTCCTCTTCCTCTTCTTTCTTTTTCTCCTCCTCCTCCTCTTCCTCCTTCTCCTCCTTTTTGAAATACCAAAACAGCCTCCTGGCCAGGTGTGGTAGCTTATGGCTGGAATTCTAGCACTTTAATAGACCAAGGCAGGAAAATTGCTTGAGGCCAGGAGTTCAAGACCACCCTGGACAACATAGTGAAACCATTTTTATTCAAACAAAATTATAAAAATTAGCCAGGTGTGGTGGGATGCACCTGTAGTCCTAACTACTCAAGAGGCTGATGTAGGAGGATTGCTTAAGGCAAGGAGTTTAAGGCCACAATGAGCTATGATCATGCCAATTCACTCCAGGCTTGGTGACAGAGCAAGACCTCAGCTCTAGACAAACAAACAAAATGTGAATTGAGAGCACTGCTGAAGATGATCTTTCTAAGATCTCTTAGACCGTAACAGTCTATGAATATGGTACCTTGCTCTCAGTTTTTGCATTTATGAAAAGGAAAGTGATGCTGCATGTTTTCCCCTATATTGTTATGAATTTGGTAGATATATGCAGTGACATGCTAGTGTATACTAAGCAATCTTGAGCTTCTATGACTAATTTAACTAACACAGTAATTTTTAGTCATGATCTGTCAATTGTGTCAAATAAAAGTACTGGCCACCTATTCCCTGTGACAATGAAACAATCAAGTCATGCTTCTATGAGTAAAAGATGGTTGTAAATTTGTAGTTTTGAGCATAAAGGGCTATATTAGGATCTATTCAGCAAACAGTATTCAGAGTATTTAGAACAGAAAGACTTAAATGCAGGGAACTGGTTATATAGTTGATAGAAGAGAGGAACTGAGAAACCAATAATTGTCAGTAAAGCCACTCAGAAGGAAGAAAGAAAGAATAGGGACAGGAGGTAGCATTACTAGAGCCAAGAATCAGGATGTCCCAGCAGGAGCTAAAACTATAGTGGAGTTGTAAGGTGAAAGGTGGAATGATGAAGGAAATACAATTGCTTCTTAAGATGCTTTCTGGAGGAGAAAGGGAAGGAGATAAAGAAGTGGATATTCTCTTCTTTCCATCTTTCAGTCTTCTAACAGGACCTCCTCATGACTAAATACAGCCGTAAACAAGCCTTCTACATTCTTTGCAGTACAGGACAGAGCAAGGAGCGAAAACAATGGATCTAAGGGCAAACAGGCCAGAGACTGGCACAAATATGTCACATCTGTTATCTAATAAAGAAGAGTGAGTCCCAGTATATGAGAAATTCATAGAGAATGGACTTTGTCTCAGATAAAGCAAAGTGTGTTTTCCTGTTATCGTTTTATTATGATAAAATAAAATCTGATACCAGAGTTAGATGGTTGAAATATATAAACCTTGATAGATGATCCATTTTGACTATAACAGTGGTAAAAATTGCTGAACCCTTATACTTTCAACACAATCAATTGCTACATGACCAATCACTAAGAGAGTGAAAAATATGAAATTGATCATGCCGTAGTCAATTTATACCATTTGCTGGCCTGATGTAAATTTGGATGAGTGCTAACAATCTGAGGAAAAAATGATTCAAAACGACATTGTAAATACTGGAATGAAATTCAATCATGAAAAATACAACACTGAACTGTGCACCCACAAAAAACAATTAAGCCACAGTGGGAAGTATTATAAAGAAAAAAATGTTATCGAGATGGGGAAAGGGAGTGGCATTTGCTTAACCAAGCAGGAAAATTAAATTAAAAAGAACTATGTTAATTTATAAACTATCATCTCTTTGAATAAAAATTAAAAATAGGTATTGAAAACAATAGGCTGGGAATACACTTTACCTTGGCTTCATCTTTAGCTGTTAGGATTTTATCTGGATTTCAGGGTAAATTTCAAAACCAATCTCTCTTTCTTTCTTCCCATTCTCAACTGAAAGTTGTGTTTCAGTAATTTATTTGTATTTATCATATAACATTTATTTTATTAGACGTTCCATTAATATTATTATATCTTTGTAATATCTTATATATTGTATACATCTTGAGTAAAGAGATTGTGATAATTCATTATGGCACCCCTCAGATCATTAATATAGTAAGTTCTTCATACATTTTTGTTTAATTTCCTATAGGATTATATGTTCACTTATTCTATAAATATTTAAACATTTATAGTTGCTCCCCACACTGGAAGCTCATACATGGCTCTTTGGAATAAGTTTTAACTCTATAACTCTTTAGTGAATTAGGCTGCTTTAGATTTATTTTATTATATGACATTTAATTAATTTATTCAAGATTTTATTCAAATATAATATAATTATGGAGAGGGGCTCATATTACAAGTATTCAGCTTTCAGCTTGATGACATTTCACAAATGAAGCACAACTATAAGACCAGCACTCATTTAAAAGACCATGTTACTGACCCCACAGAAACTATTTTCTCCCATTTCCAGAGACTACCTGCTTGTCCTTGCCAAGGATAACCACAATCCTGACATCTGTAGTAGAAATTTAGTTTGGATTGGCTTCTTTTATTCAATAGTAAGTTTTAAAAAAATTTATCTGTGTAGGCACTATTGCTGTAAATTATTCACATTTACAATACTACATAGTTTTAAATCATGTGACTATAATAATTTTTAAATGATTTAATTGTTAATCAGAATTTTGGTAATTTCCAGTTTAGAACGATTACTATACTGTTGTTGTGAATATTCTAGTACATATACATCTGCATCTGTTTTTGCATCTTTTTTTTTTTTTTTTTTTTTGAGACCAAGTCTTACTCTGTCACCTCCAGACTGGAGTGCAGTGGCCTGATCTTGGCTTACTGCAACCTCTGCATCCTGGGTTCAAGCTATTTCCTGCCTCAGCCTCCCAAGTAGCTGGGATTACAAGTGCACTCCATCATAGCCAGAAAATTTTCTTTTTTTTGTATTTTTAGTAGAAATTCTTTCACCAAGCTGGCCAGGCTGGTCTTGAACTCCTGACCTCCTCAAGTGATTGCCCGCTTAGGCCTCCCAAAGTGCTGAGATTACAGGTGCGAGCCATCATGCTCAGCCTGCATCTGTATTTCTGTGGGATATATGATAAAAGTAAACTGTTGTGTCATTGGGTATTGATATGGTTTGGCTGTGTCCCCACCCAAATCTCATCTTGAATTTTTAGTTCCCATAATCCCCATGGGGGGACTACAATACTGAGTCTTCTGTCCATTATTGTGTTATATTCATCCACTTATTTGGGTCCTTTAAAATTTCTCCCAAACAAATTTTGTAATTTTTAGCTTATGAGTTCTTCATATTTTCTTAGGGTTCTGGTGGGAGGTAATTTAATGATGGGGTAAGTTACCCTCTTGCTGTTCTTGTGATAGTGGGTGAGTCTTTATGAAATGATCTGATGGTTTTATAAAGGCTTTTTCCCCTTTGCTGGGCACTTCTCCTTGCTACCACCATGTGAAGAGGGACTTGTTTGCTTCTTCTTTTGCCATGCTGAACTGTGCGTCAATTACACCTCTTTTCTTTATCAAGTACCCAGTCTCGGGTATGTCTTGATTAGAAGTGTGAGAATGGATTAATACAGGTATGCTTACCTTACTGGTTACTTTTCTTTTCCATTTGTCTATCCTTGCAGCACAGATTTATAATTAATCTTGATATCGGGCAAAAGTAAGTCATTTAGCATTTTGACTTTATTAAGATTGCCTTGATATTCTCAAGTGTTTGCATGTCCACATGAATGTTTAAATTAGCTTTTTAAATTTCACCAATAAATACTTTTTTAAAAATGAGGAATGTATTGATTTTAGAGGTTGATTTTGGGGAAAATGAATATGTTTACAATACTGAGTCTTCCTGTCCATTATTGTGTTATATTCATCCACTTATTTGGGTTCTTTAAAATTTCTCCCAAACATATTTTGTAATTTTTAACTTACGAGTTCTTCATATTTTCTTAGGAGATTTTTTTTTTTGCTAGGAGTTTTATGTTTTATTTTGTTTTGTTTCACCTCTTGAGACAGGGTGTTACTCCGCACCCAGGCTAAAGTAAAGCGGTGCAATCCCAGCTCACTGCAGCCTTGATATGCTGGGCTCCAGCAATCATCCCCCTTCTCCAGTAGCTGCAACAGCAGGCATGTGGCACCATGCCCAGCTACATTTTAAATTTTTTTGTACAGGTGGGGTCTTGCTATGGTGCTCAGGCTGGTCTGAAACTCCTGGGCTCAAGGGATATTCCTGCCTCAGGCTGCCAAAATCAGTGGGATTACAGACATGAGCCACAATATCTGGCAATATTTTGATAGTGTTATAAATGGTATGTTTAACATTTATTTCTAGTTCTTTGTTACAATATAAAAATACAATTAATGTTTATTACTGACCTAGTATTTTAAAATTCTATTAACTTCAACTATTAATTGTAATATTCTTTTCAAAGACTTTTTTTCTGTGTTGGTAGATTTTGTCTACATAATTATGTAACTTGCCAGCAATAACAGTTGTATCTTTTCCTTTTTAATCAATTTGCCTTTTGTTTCTTTTCTTACCTTATTGTACTTTAGGACTTTGCCAACAATGTTGAACAGAGTGGTCTAAAGTGAGTATCCTTATCTTATTTCTCATATTAGTTGAAAGTTTTCCATACTTCACTACTGAGCATATTTTCTATAGTTTTTTAAAAAATATATTCTTTTGTCTTAATTTGCTGAAGGTATTTTTTAAAGTCATGACAGGATTTAAATTTTGTTAGTGTTTTTCTGCATTTATATGGATGATCCTATCTATGACTATCTTCTTTATTCTGTTGATTTAGAAAATTCAGTAGATTAATTTTTTAATTTTACTACAACCTTACACTATGAAATACTCAAGGTTGCAATGATTTATTAGCTTTCAAAAGATGTACATATTAAAGAAAGATAATATAGATCTATCTGTCTCCATATATATATATACATTATTTTGCTAATCATTTGTTAAAGATTTTTGCATCTATGATTATGTGAGAAATTGGTTTATAGTTTTTCTTTCTTGTTTTTTGAAAAGTTTTAAAATCAAGTTTATGTTAGCTAATAAATAAAGGCAGAATATTCACTCTTTCAATTATTCTGGATGAATTTGTACAAAATTAGTATAATTTATTTCTTAAATATTCAGAAGATTTCACCAAGAAAGCCATCTGGGTTTTTGTTGCGGGAAGGTTTTAATAAGTGTTTCAAATTTGTTATTAGATGCCAGAGTATTCAGGTTTTAAATTCTTCCGTCAGGTTTTGTCATTTGTATTTCTCAAGGAATTTGCTCATTTCATTCAAATTTTCAAATATATTAGCTAATTAAGTGAATAACAATATCATAATTAAGCTAATTAACACATTCACCATCTCACAAAATTATCGTTTTCTTCTCTTTCACTCTTCCTCGTCTTCCCCCTCCTTCTTGTCCTCCTTTGAAGTGAGAGCACTTAAGATGTACTTACTTTCTTAGCACATATCAAGTATACAATACAGTATTGTTAATAGTCATCATGCTGTACATTAGATCTCCAGGAGTTATTCATGTTGTATCACTGAAAATTTGCACCTCATTGACCAATATCTTTCTATTTCCCTCATCCTCCAGACCTGGCAATCCAGCATCCTACTCTCTGCTCTACTCAATTTGACTGTGTTAGATCCCACATATGAGTGAGATCATGCAGTATTTATCTTTTTGTGCCTGGCTTATTTCACTTAGGATAATGTCCTCCAAGCTCATCCCTGTTGTCACATCAGACATGGTTCTTTTTTTTTATTAAGCTGAATAATATTACACTATACACACATAGCTAGCTAGCTAGATGGATGGATATAGATAGGGCAGGTTTTCTTTATTCATATCCATTCATAATTTGACAGATATTTAGGTTGTTCCCATATCTTCACTATTGTGAAACATGCTGCAAGTAACATGGGAGAGTGGTTATCTCTTCAAAGACACTGATCTCAGTTCCTTTGGTTATAGAAGAGGGACTGCTGGAGCCTTTATGGAACCTCTGTGCTGTCTTCCATAATGGCTGTGCCAATTTACATTCCTACCAACAGTGTATATGTGTTCTCTTTTCTCCACATCTTTGCCAACACATGCTATCTTTTGTTTTTGTTTTTGTTTTTTGATAGTAGCTATCAGTTAGTGACAGACATGTGCTAAATTTCCCACAATAAGGATTTGTACATTTCTCCTTCTATAATAGTTTTATTACTTTTTGTTTTATGAAGTTTGCAGCTGTACCATAGGATTTATACAAATTAGGATTATGATGTGTCTCTGTTAGACACTTTTTACTTTAGAAACTACCTATTCATTTATTTTAAGAACCTTATTGAGATCTAATTCATACACCACACAATTTATCCATTTAAAGTAGGCAATTCAACATCTTTGAATATTGACAGAGTTGTGTAACTGTCACCACAAACGTTTAAAATATTTTCCGCAGTCTCCAAAGACTTTTTGTATCTAATAGCTATCACTCCCCATTGTTTCACATTAACCTTCATAGAGAGGCAACCATTAATATACTTTTTGTCTTAGTGTTGCCTATACTGAAGATTTTATACTAATAGGGTCATATAATATGTTGTCTTTTGTGACTTGTTTTTTTCATTTTGCAAAATGTTTTCACAGTCTACCTATGATTTGGCATGTATTCCTTTCCTTTTTATTGCTAAATAGCATTTCGTTTAGTGTGTATACGATATATTGCATGTTGTTTGCCTACTGTGGACATCTGGCTTATTTTCACTTTTTGGCTATTATGAATAATGCAGTTTTGGACCTTCTTGTACAAGTTTTTGAGTGATACATTTTCACTTCTGATGAGCCTGTATTTAAGAAGAATTACTGGGTAATATGGTCACTGTATGTTTACTCTTTTGAGCAACTGCCGGAATATTCCATGGTTCTTTGTTCTTAATATTTCCTTACTTAAAATTAGCTTTTTCAAGCATTAGAAACTTTTGTTTGGTTAGTGCTCACATGATACTATGGTATATATTTTTTCAAAGATTCATGTGTCTTATATTTAAACCATTTACTTTTAAACACTACACAGTTACGGTTTCTTTTTCTCTGACCATTTTATTTAGTCTTCTATTTGGAGGTTTTAAGATTTAATGTAGTTACTGATAGGTTTATATCTATCTTCATACTGGTGATTTTCTATGGGTCTATTTTTTATGTTTTTTTTAATTTAAAAAATATTTTCATGCTTTCTCTTTTATTATCAAATATTTTTATTATTATACATTTTTCATAAACTTATTAGGTGTTCTCTTAGTTTTCTAGAGCCTACAACATGTGTCTTTTACTTATTACAGCTGAATAGAAGTGATTACTTTTCCCATATTACTAATGCTATTAAGCCCTTAGAATCTTTAAATTCCATTTAACAACTCCTATATATTATTAACAAGTTTTAGTTCTACATATAATTTTAACTCCCGAAAACATTGCAATTATTGTTTTATAAAAACAAGATTCATTTATATTTATAATTCCAAACACTCTTCATTTCTTCTTATATTTTAACTATTTTCCTCTGGAATCTGATGGGATCTTCTGCTTGAAGAATTCTCTTTGTTCTTTTTCTGTTGGGCAGGTTTTCTGGCTACAGATAATTTAATCTTTGTCTGAAAACTTCTTTATTTTACCATCATTTTCAAAGACTCTTTTTACTCGTTATAACATTCTAGCTGGACTATGTTTTGATCAGATTTTTTAAATGTCTGATAAAAGTTTATTGCCTTCTCATTTATGACTTCTTTTGAAAAATCAGCTGTCACTCCTATTGTTCTTCTGAATTCAGTGTGTGATTTTATGTCCCTTCTCCCTGCTTTTCAGCTTTTCTCTTTGCCAATGGTTTCCAGGAAATTTACCTTAATTTACATAGGGGTGTGTGTGTGTGTGTGTGTGTGTGTGTGTGTGTGTATTTTGCTAGGGTTTCATTGACCCTCTTGAATTTTGAGGTTGTTATCTTTCATCCATTTTGAGAAAATTGTCAACACTGCAGTCCTTGAAGATGGCTCTGTCTTATTCCCTCTACTTCCTTTCTAGAATTACAAGCCTACATATATTAGCCTCTTTAGACTTATTTCTCAAGTATTTTGTGCTCATTTGTCTTTTTTCCTACTCTTTTTAAAATCTCTGCTTCAATTTGTGTGTGTTTTATTGACCTGTTCACTAACTACTGATTAGTTCATTAATCCTATGTTATTTATAAATAAACCCACGCATTGAATTGCAAATGCTATATTTTTAGTTTCAGACTGTTCTTTTGACTCTGCTTTACAGATTCCATTCTCTGTTGAAATTATCCAGTTTTCATTCATTTTGTCCATATTGTCCTCTGTTTTTTTCAATATATTAATCATTGCTATTTTAAGGTGCCTGACTTCTCATTTCAATATCTATATTATCTGTAGGTTTCTCCTTTCTCATTATTTGTAATATTTTCTTGTCTCCTTACCTGCTTTGTAATTTTTTTTTTGAGACAAGAGTCTCATTCTATTACCTAGGCTGGAGTGCAGTAATGCAATCACAGTTTGCTGCAGCCTCAGCCTCCCAGGCTCAAGCTATCCTCCCACCTCAGTCTCCAGAGTAGCTGTTACTAGAGGCGCGTGCCACTACCCCTGACTAATTTTTGTATTTTTTGTAGAGATAGAGTTTTGCCGTGTTGCCCAGGCTCTGTACAGTAATTTATAAATATATGCTAGCTATTGTGTGTAATGAAATTGTAGATACGCCAAGTGGTCTTTTTTCATTCTCCCATTTCTCTTAGAAAGAGTGTGAGAAGCTAAACGTCTCAATCCAGTCAGAAATAGATCTGAGTAAGGACTGGTTTGTAGTTTTAATCAGATCAAACTACCCCTGGCTTACCTCTTTACTTAATGTATGGCCGTCCTAGGCTTTCTTTAAGAGTCTCTGGTAATTCATATTTTAGCTCTGGAAGACTTCAGAGATCAAGTTTTTTTCTTCATTATTTCTAGCCCAGCTCCCCAGCCTCTGCTTCCATATAGCTTCAAAATTTGACAAATATTTGTAGGGAAAGATTGGCAGTATGTTTGAAGCAGGCCTCTTCCTTGCAAATTTCTTTGTTCCTAAGCACCATGAACGTGCAAGAAATTTTACTCTGCCTTGTAGAAACGTTCAGCATACAGTCGTAGTCATCTACTCAGCACTGGAATTTGGCAAGTTTCTCATAGGGAAATCTGGCTAACTGGCTATGCATTTGCACTCCCTCAAATTTCCAAACTGTTAGTCCACCACCACAGAATCTCTACAAAGGTTTACTGATGTCTCATCCTCCCCAGAAGAGGTTCTTATTAAAATAAGCTATCCTTAGCTTATTCACAGAATTGGCAAATCCTCCTAGATAAATAAAAAGGTTGGATATAGTCAGGTCATCTAGAAAACATTCTCTTCTTGAGCTGTACATCATCTAATTATTCTCGCTGTCATGGCTGTTTGATGCCTAAAATACATTTAGGGTTTTTTGTGGGGTTTTTTTTTTTTTGGCAATATATGTGACTTTTTCTGGTTATTGCAGCAGAAGCACTGGCTTATAATTACCTACCACCATCTCCTTGTGTAGAGAAGTCTAGGCTGCATTAGTTTTTCAAACAGATGGTTATCTTTCACCTGTCTGGGGTCAGGGTTTTAGAGGGCTCACAAGTGCCCTTTTTGTCTTTTTTATGTTTACGACTGTTAGCCATTGATTGAGTCAGAAAATAGTGACTGCTGGTTGTAGATGCATGTTAGTCATAGTGCTTTTATAAATTTCCAAACTGGGGGCTGGAATAGGCATCACCTTTGTTCTTGTTTAAAACACAGATTAAAGGGAGTCAATTCTGGAGATTCTTCCTGAATGATTGGGTTGGGGCCTGGGAATCTGTAATTTTAATATACTTCCCAGGCAATTCTGATGCAGTCCATTTACACGAAGGCATTTGGAAACCACTGAAGTAGGCATGAAGTGATTAAAAAGTAATGTTCTGAGTCACTATTTTTGTGATGGAATACAGGAAATTTTATGGACTGTAAATAGGAGGAAGATCAATTTCAGTTCCCATTGCCAGTAGGTATAGAAGTATAGATCTCTGAAAGAAAGTTTAAAACCACTTCCCAACATCATCACAGTACATAAAAGAAAGTAAAGGTAATAGAAAGAACATAAAGGCCAGGACTAAAGGATTCTGATCCTACAGGTAGAGAACTATCTCTCACCTGAGGCCATAATAAGTTTTCCGGGAGGCTGAAAGCCATGCTTAGGAGTAATTAGAATATATGAATTTCTTTCTGTGATTATTTAGTTAAGATCCTGAAACAAAAAGCAAACACTTCTGAGTAGACCAGATTTTGTGGAAAAGCAGTGTGACTCACACAGAAGAAAGGCCACTCTAGAACCCAAATTGCTCTTGTGGCTGCACTATACCATTATAACCAGTGTTTCAAGGAACAGAAAATAGAATACGATGCTAAAACCATAACTACTTTTTGTAAGTAATTAATATTTAGAATCAGTTTATAAAAGACCTCATTTCAAAATACAGGTCTGGTTATTTTCAATAAGTCATTTTACTGTCTTCATAGTTTCATATTCTAGAAAAATCCTTACTTGGTAGTGCGCTCTCTATTGAAATCAAGAGTCCAGCACTCAGAAATGGCCAAAGAGGTCAATCAAAGCAAAATTTATCACATTCTCTCTAAATGAAGCTTACTCTTTGTGTGCCACTCATGAGGTGACACTGAAGATGCCATCACTGTCCAAAGGGCATAGGATGAGAACAAGCATATTGGATGTACTGTGACAATGAGAGGCTGTGTGGAGAATATTCTACATCTTCTAATTGCGGACTTAACATAAGTGACTCTGCCTCTCTGGGGAAGGAGGAGTGAGAAGATTCTTCCTGTATTTTTTTATTACATTTTAGGTTTTGGGGTACATGTGAAGAACATGCAAGATTGTTGAATAGGTACACACATGGCAGTGTGATTTGCTGCCTTCCTCCCCATCACCTATATCTGGCATTTCTCCCCATGCTATCTCTCCCCAACTCCCCACCCCTCACTGTCCCTCCCCTATTTCCCCCCGACAGACCCCAGTGTGTGATGCTCCCCTCCCTGTGTCCATGTGTTCTCATTATTCAACACCTACCTATGAGTGAGAACAAGTGGGATTTGATTTTCTGTTCTTATGTCAGTTTGCTGAGAATGATGGTTTCCAGGTTCATCAATGTCCCTACAAAGGACACAAACTCATTGTTTTTGATGGCTGCATAATATTCCATTGTGTATATGTGCCACATTTTCCCTGTCCAGTCTATCATCGATGGGCATTTGTGTTGGTTCCAGGTCTTTGCTATTATAAACATTGCTGCAATGAACATTTGTATGCATGAGTTCTTATAGTAGAATGATTTATAATCCTTTGGATATATATCCAGTAATGGGATTGCTGAGTGAAATGGAATTTCTATTTCTAGGTCCTTGAGGAATCTCCACATTGCCTTCCACAATGATTTAACTACTTTACACTCCCACTAACAGTGTAAAAGTGATCCTATTTCTCCGCATCCTCTCCAGCATCTGTTGTCTCCAGATGTTTTAATGATTGCCATCCTAACTGGCATGAGATGGTATCTCAATGTAGTTTTGATTTGCATTTCTGTAATGACCAGTGATGATGAGCATTTTTTTATATGTTTATTGGCCTCATGTATGTTTTCTTTTGTAAAGTGTCTGTTCATATCCTTTGCCCACTTTTGAATGGGCTTATTTGTTTTTTTTCTTGTAAATCTGTTTTAGTTCTTTGTAGATTCTGGATATCAGTCCTTTGTCAAATAGGTAGATTGCAAAAATTTTTTTCCCATTCTGTTGAGAAGGGGAGTAGACATCAACTCCTACTGCCAGTGCCATTCGTCTCCCTTTACAATGCCCAGTGCCCTGGCATTGTCCCAAGTAGCACAGGGACTGTCACAAGCTCACTGTCTTCAGTTCGGTCCTTACTTAAAGTGCCCATGGTCTCTCATTCTCTTGCTTATTTTCCGTTGTCTTTCCACTCTCTTCTACACAATACCAACTGAAATACTTGATCTATACTTTAGGTAGTATATTCCACTCTTCACAAATAGGGATTATACTATGGCTGTGAAGATCTTTATCCAAGGCTGTATAGAATGCTGTTGGGGAAGACATTGAGAGGAAAACACATCATAATAAATATCCTCAGCTCATGTGTTAAAGCAGCAGATTATCTGGGAATCAGCCCTACTAGAAAGCTGCCCTTTAGGCTACCCATCCATTCTAGCTAGCTGCAACACATGGATTAAGAAGATACTGTTTTCAAGGCCTTTTTGTTGCTGTCAAAGAAAAATATTCAGTTTGGAGTTACGCATTCTTATAGCCCATTTATACCATTGATAAATCAATCTCATTGATGATGCTCTGTGCCTCCTGCTTCATATAGCCAGGAATCTCTAAATTTAACATCACAAACTCAGGTATCTGCAAGCACCGAGTAAACCAGGTAAATGAACAAAGCAGAAAGGTAGACATAATGAGCAAGAATGGGAAGTGTGGCCAACAGAAAGCAGCCACCCCACTTGAAGAGGCAGCAGCTATATCATTTTGGGTTTTGTCATTATTTTGCATGGTAAGCAAGCTGTCTTCTAATTAAAAAGAAAAACTGAAAAACTCAGATTTTTATGTCAGATACTCAGAATATAAAATATTTAAAGCTGATTTAAAAATAGAAAAACTTCCACCATACTAATACAAGACAAATAAAAACAAAATAAAATAAAACTCCAAGCTAAGACATCCAGTCTGAATTCAGCCTATAGCTGCACATTTACAGCTGTCCTTCTGTATTAATTCATTTGATTCTTGACCCACCTGGACTTCTTTTTACCATATAGGGCCCGAGCATGTTCCCTGCTAACAATCTTCTCTGCCTGATACCCGTGTTACAGCCCCCGCTCCAAAAGTGTGAATTTGCAGAGCTGTTTCTCTTCTTGCTCATTCTCAGAATTCTAGAATCGGAAAAAATATTTTTCAAATTAGAGTTTGACTTTTAAGGAAAACAGGAATTTTCATAATGTGAGCCACGGAATGTCAATTTCAAATTTGTTCGATTTTCATATTTTCATATTGGACCTGGTACAGAGTAGAAAGGTTTTAGGTTAGCTTTGGAAGTGTGAGCAAATCCTTGATGAAGAGTCTGACAAACTCAGCTTCTAATCTTGTCTCTGACACTTCTTAGCAGCAAGAACTTGTTAAAGTCCCTTAGATTCACTTAGTTTTCATTTTCTCATAGGCAAAATGGAGATACTAATAAAAGATTGTTAAATGGATTAAAAAGGACAGAATATAAGAAAGTACCAAGAAAATCACTAAGTGCTGTTGAAACATAGGGCATGATTATGATTGATGCTTTTAATATTTAAATCTAAACCTGCCTGGGAATTTCTTTTGTTTTATTGAAATTTCTGTTTTCCTTTTTTATCTCATAAAATGGAATTAAGAAAAGGCCATTGTAAAAAAAGAAAAAAGCTAAATTTCAAAACAGAGTCAGATTTTAATTAAGTATATTGACCTGATACAATATTTTCTTCAATATTTCATTTGTAAAATACTTATTGAGTGTGTACTATGGGCCAGACATTGCTCTAAGTACTGGGTGTACAGGGATGAACAATCTAGGCAAAGAGCCTACCTCATGGTACTTATATTTTTAATTAGGAAGACAGATCATAAATATGTAAACAAATAGATCCACGATTCAATGTAGTTTACGTGTTTCAAGGTAAAATCAAGCTGTGTATGAAAATAGAAAGTGACAATAGAGAGAAAGAGAGCTCTTCTGAGTAGCACAGTCAGGGAAAGCCTCCAGAGCTAGTGATGTTTGAACAGACATGTGACTGGATGGCAGGAATTAACCATGAAGGTCCTTTCAAGAGAAATTTCAGACAGAGGAAGGAACAGATGCAAATTATCAAAAGCAAGAATAAGATTGGTATAACCAATGAATAGGAAAGAGAAAAACCTGCTGTTGCTAGAACAAAATGAGAAGAGGAGAAAGAGGTAGGGGATACGATATGAGAGCTGGGAAGGGCTGGATCATGCAGAGTCCTATGGATCACAGTATGGATTGTAGTCAGACTCTGTTCTGAATATCACTAGGGTTTGAGGTGGAGCAACATTACTTCAGCTGCTAAGCATAAGAGAATTAGTTTTAGGGAGACAAAAGTGAAAGGAGAGAGCAGTCTAGGAGAGACATACCAGTCATAACCAGAGTTGCAATGGTGTAGGAAGCCTGAAGCTATCAGATTAAGGATACACTACATTGTGAAGGTGGCACCAGTAAGACTTACTGATGGGTTATATGTAGGAGTGGGGGAAGGGAGCCACCATGGATGATTACTCCATGTGGGGTCTGAGTTTCCAGGTTAATGCTATTTCTATTTTCATACACTGCTTGATTTAATGTCACCTTTCTCATTCCTAATATTTACAACTTGTAACTTTTCTTTTTTTTCTTGATCACTCTGGGCAGAGATTTTTTGTTTTTATTGATGTTCTCAAATAGCCCACTTATAGTTTTATTGGTTTTCCCTAATGCTTTCCTTTCTGCTATTTTTCTCTTGCTCATACCTTTATTATTTCTTTTTTCTGCTTACTTTAGGTTGAATTTGCTATATATTTATTTTTTTAACTGTGGAAGCTAAGGTTGTTTGGTTGAGCTTTTATTCTTTGCTAATGTAGTTTTGACGCTATAAATTTCCCTCTTGGTACTGTTTTATATGCATCTAGCAGATTTTTGTATATTGTGCTTTCCTTTTCACTCAGGGAAAAATGTTTTCTACTTTCTCTATTGATTCCCTTTTTGACTTACAGATTATTTTTTTTTTTTAAATAAGTGGGCATCTCCCAGAAACTGTTCTGCTATTTGTTTCTAATTTATTCCAGTTGGTTAGCTCCATTTTCTAGGCAAGTATTCTGAGGCTCAGAGAATGTGTTCTGTGTCTTCCTTGCCTCCCTGCAGATCTACTATCTTCACTTTAATTTGTGCCTTGAAAGGTTGCCTGTAGAGACTGCAGCAATGGGCTCAGTTTTGCCTTCACACTTGCTTTTGCTTTTCTTTTGGATTTTCAATGTAGAGCATCACCAGAAAACTGAAGGGAATGAGGCTGTTGTGGCCAGGGCACCAATGTTTCTAGGATCCTTCCTACAGGACACTACTCCTAGATGCTTACCTTGTACAAAAATCAGTCAGCACACTCTACAAAGTTTTCTTTGCTTCTGACTTTTGATACTGTCTTTTAGGACTAGTCAGGGAATCAACCCTGTGACTGATTACCTGCGATTTCTTCTTGTCTTTTAACACTAGTCAGGGAATCAACCCTACGATTACTAGCCTTTGGATACTACACTATCATTTAGGAGTTGTAAATAATCACTTAATTACATTTCCTCCTCATCTTCCAGTTTGAGTATGCCATCTGCTTCCTCCCAGGACCCTGACTAATACAGAAAGTATCATTAAGGGTGGTAAAGCTGTTCTCAAAAAGTTTTTAATCTAAGTGAAGAAACATATATTCTACAACCAAATGTTAATTATTTTTAATGTATCTGTAAATACCAAGTGAATGAAACAGACGTCAACTACAGGGGTTCCAGCATGTGGAAAGGATTCCGAGTCATAAATCCAGTTCTAAGTTCCTGTCTGATTTTGAAACACCTTTTCAGACTAAGCAGAGAAAGCTTTAACCTAAATTGTGAATTAGATTATAGGAAGTCCTCCCATAAGTGCTTGGTTTCAACTCCCAACTGCTTGGTTTCAACTCTCTTCAACCAACCAGTTGAAACATGGAGTATATTTGAATAGGCAGAGACATAGCATGAAGTCATATGCTAACTGGGTTTTGTTCTCTAAATATTTCATGTGTATACCCTGTTTCCTCAAACCTGCACATTTTTGGAAGGCCTGTAATAGTGCTGTGTGGTTTATTCCCTCCATCAGAAGATAGGGGAGGAAAGCCAGCCACTTGAACTATAGCTAGGGTAGGATGCTTTGGCTCTGCTTCTAGGAAATGGAATCAAAGAGAAATTACAATTTCAGTTAACACCCAGAGTCAAGTTAAGAGCCTGAGCAGTGACATTAACCTCACATTCAAGAGAAAGACTAAAGTTAATAGACAGTTGACAAAATATTAAATAAGAGCCCAGATGATCAATAATAGATGAGGAAATGAAGCACAGGGTGCAATGAATCAAAAGATTTTAAGACATACATGTGAGAAAAGAAAACCTTTTGAGTACATATTATTACAGAGCACCATCCAGGAATCCTTGAAGTGACACTTTGATACATCTCAATAGAGTAGCCGAAAGAATGGTTACAGGAATGCTTCCATAGACAACACGTAAATGTCTACTTACAGAAAATTTATGGGCCGAAGTGAATTAATGTGCACATGCTCTCAGATATTGAGACTACAAGAAGTTAAGTTTCAGGCATGACGGGAGAGACACGTCAGTGATGGACAGTTACCTTGGAAATGCACTGAAATGTGTGGGCCCAAGCAAATGAGTCATGACTTTATTAACCACTGTGAAGTAAAAGTAGTCCAGAATATATGAATATTGCAGATAAGCTAATAGTTTTGAAGTTTTTAAAACTTACTTGATTTTTTTTTTTAAAGAATTGCTGACTACCAGAATCAGCACTCAGCTTTTCCTTTTTACTTCATGGAATTTGACTTTGGTCTCAAATTGCACATCTCACTCACTGATCCAAAAGCTTCAAGCCAACTGGGTGAGGTGGCTCACACCTGTAATCCTAGCATTTCGGGAGGTCAAGGAGGGCTGATTACTTGAGGTCAGGAATTCCAAACCAGTCTGGACAACATGATGAAACCCCGTCTCTACTAAAAGCTGGGTGTGGTGGCCTGCACCTGTAATCCCAGCTACTTGGGAGGCTAAGGCAGGAGAATTGCTGGAACCGAGGAGGTGGAGGCTGCAGTGAGCGAAGGTTGCACCACTGCACTCCAGCCTAGGCTATAGAGTGAGGCACTGTCTCAAAAAAAAAAACCTTCAAGTTTACCAGACCCATTCTTCTTGAAACAGAAATGGGCACTACCTGTTAAGATTCATGCACGTTACAGGGACTATAATCTACCTCTTATAGCATTCAGCCTCTCTCCAAAAAGAAAGACTTCTGGGAACTTGTCATTAATAAAGTCAAACCTGGGAGCCTTGAAATACCACTTTAATAAATACTAATTGATTATACAAATGACACTAAACTAACTTCTATCTACATACATAATGAGCAACTATTTTTTTCCACTTTCTCTTTTATAATAATAATTTTTTTTACATTGATCTGCTATGTCACCTTTCAAAATTCCATAGGTGTGTTGGTCTTTCTGTAAGCTCTCTATTCTCTACCATTTGTCTATTTGTCTGTTCTTGTATTAATGTACCCTGTTTTAATTACTATAGTTTCATCATAAACCCTGATATATAGCAAAATTGGTTTCCTTCATTATTGGTCTTTAGACATGTCTTGTCTAATGTTGACCTTTTATATTTTCATAGAAATGTAAGAATCAGCCTCATTAAAAGTCCAAATATAAGGCCAGATGTGGTGGCTCATGCCTTTAATCTCAGCAATTTGGGAGGCCAAGGCGAGCAGATCACTTAGAGTCAGTAGTTTGAGACCAGCCTGGCCAACATCAAACCCCTTGTCTACTAAAAATACAAAAATTTTCTGGGCATGGCAGCTAATCCCAGTTACTAGGGAGGCTGAGTCACAAGAATAACTTAAACTCAGGAGGTGGAGGTTTCAGTGAGCCGAGATCAGGCTACTGCACTCCAGCCTGGGCAACAGAGTAACAAGAGTAAGACTCTGTTTTAAAATTAAAAAAAAAATCCAATTATGACTGTGAAATTGTGTCAAATCTTTAGATAAATCTGGGGTGAATTGACATCTCTATGATAAATCTCTGTCACAAACACAGCCTTCCCTTTAATTGTTTAAGTCATCTTGACTGTCTCTCAGTTAAATTTTTATAATTTTTTGCTCTCAGGTCTTTTGCATCTTAGCCAAATTTATTTCTAAGTAGTTTGGAGTTTTAACTTGCTGTGTGAATTACATCTTTATTCAAATATTTACATTTTCTTATGTTACTGATGTATAGAAATACAACAGATGATCATGCGTGGTTGCTCAAGCCTGTATCTCAGCACTTTGAGAAGCTGAGGTGAAAGGATCACTTCAACCCAGGAGTTTGAGACAAACCAGGGCAACATAGTGAGACTCAGTCCCTCAGAAAAAAAAAAATTAGTTGGGCGCAGTGATGCATGCCTGTAGTCCCAGCTATTCGGGAGGCTGAAGTGGGAAAATCCCTTGAGCCCAGAAGGTCAAAGCTGCAATGAATCATGATTGAGCCACTTAATTCCAGCTTGGATGACAGAGTGAGACCCTGCTCAATTGTCCTATTATTTATAATTACATTTTAATAACCTGTGATATTTTCATGACAATTTTCTTTTGTTTTTATTTTGTGTGTGTGTGTTCTCTATGTTAATAATTATATCATCTAAAAAAAATGACAGTTTTATTTCTTCCTTTCCAAGCCTTATTACTTAATTTTTTATCTTATTTCACTGGCTAAAAAATTGAAATCTCTTTGACAACATGCAAAACAAATAACTTCAGATGCATTAAGAATTCAAATATCCAAAGTAAAATATTAGCATTTTGGTAGGTAATATAGATAATGTAGACAACTTTTTTAAAAATAAGATATCAAAAGTGATAACCATAAAGCAAACAACAGATAAATTTGTGTAAATTAAAATAAAAATCCCTGCTAATCAAACAATAGCTTGAAGAAAATAGGAAAAAATACAAGCTATAAATAGGAAAGAGTAGATTTACAACACATAAATTGATAAAGTATACTCATTGTCTCTTTAAAGAATAAAAAGCTTCTACAATATAATATTAAAATGAGAAAATTGTCATTTCACAGAAGACAAAATATTTATTACCAATAATCACACTTAGAAACATTAAACTACATTAGTGATGAGGAAAAAAATATATACAAAAATGAAAAATAATACTATAATCATAAGTAATCTAGAGATGATTTAAATTACTGTAGCTGGGAGGATTGCATAGGTTATATTGCAAATATGACACCATTTTGTGTAAGGGGCGTGAGCATCCATGGATTTTGTTATTTGCGGGAGATCTTGAAACTAATCAATCCTCATAAATATCAATGGAGAAGAGTACTATCTTGGAAAGTTGAATAGTTACATATCTTACAACCCAGCAATTCAAATTTTTGGTATATGCCCGAGAGAAATAATTGCATAGGATCGCCAGAAGACATGGACAATAACTTACACATTACCACTGTTCACTGAAAACCTGGAAACAAATTTAAGAGCATGAATAATTAAATTTTGATGTATTCAAACAACAGACTTTTGTTGGACAGTGAGCTGAATTGACCTCATGAATTCATTTATTTATTTTAGAGTGGAAAGGAAACGGGAACAGTATGGGAGAAGCAAATAAATAGATAAACATTATTGTCAGAGTTCCAGTTATTCGACTGCATGGTACATTTTTGAATGTTTATAAATTAACATCATATATGGTATATTCATTGTATATGAATCATTAATTATAGGATATCAGGAAAAGGCTCGTGTTTAATTCTGTATACCTGAGATTCTTTAAAAATCATATATAACAAGGACACATATGAGCTGGAATTTATCCCTATGCAGGAAGTAGAGGGGAAAGATGAAGAGAAAAGACAAGTACTTTAGAGAGAAATGCCATGGAAATGCACTGATACCAGGAAAAATACACTTTTCAAGCAATGAGGGATGTGACTTCCTTGGTCATTGTTGGGGTTAGATTAGCTAATATTATCTATTTCCTATTCAGAGGCACGAAGAATTTGTTAATATGAACTTTAGATTTTTATCTACTCCAATGATTCAAAAGATTCTCTGATATTTGTTTTTGTTTATTTTTTTTGAGACAAGAGTCTCGCTGTGTCACCCACCTTCTAGTGCTGCAGTGCCTTCTTGGCTCACTGTGATCTCTGCCTTCCAGGCTTAAGTGATACTCCTGCTTCAGTCTTCCAAGTAGCTGGGATTACGGGTGCCCACCACCATGACAGCTAACTTTTGTATTTTTAGTAGAGATGGGGTTTCATTCACCATGTCAGCCAGGCTAGTCTTCAACTCCTGACCTCAGGTGATCTTCCCGCCTTGGGCTCCCAAAGTGCTGAGATTATAGGCGTGAGACACCATGCCCATCCTCTGATATTTCTTTCTAGCTGTTTGAGTAATGTGACCTTTTCTTTTAACCCCTCTATTATGGTACTCAGCTTCTCCCCTCCCCAACCCAGCCCTGGGGTTTTGGTCTTGTGAAGATATGTAATTAACTGAGGAATGCGACAGTGTTGCCTATGGATTCCCTAGTTAATGTTATCTATCAGTAAGACTGTACTCCACATTGTTTCCTAGTTAATGTGTAATGCCACCTTTCTATCCTAGAACCTTAAAGCACTTGTCAAAGGCAGGGACTGGGACAGGGTATAGCACAGGGAATCAAGAGGTGTCTGAGGTAAAAAGGGCATTAGAAAACTTATAGATGAGAAAATTACAGCAGAGACAGATAAAAAAAATGAATGACTAAAAGCACTCAGTTGATTAACTGAGTAATTCAAGGGATGTTTGTCATGGCTGGTAACAGAGCTGAACCAGAACCTGAGGCAGGAGAATAGGGTCTGGAAGCAGGGAACCTAACTAAGACTGATTCACTCTGACTGCCTAGAAGTAAATCAAAAGGTAAACCCAAACTTCCCACACCTAAGTAACAAAAGAACCAGAGGCTACTCCCTCTGGAAGCCCCCACTCCTTTGTCTTTGTGGCAGATGGAAAATTGAAACTATCTCTGATTGGCTGCAGAAAGCTTGCATGGGTGTAACGTTTGTAACTTCAGCTTCTGATTGGTTGCTTTCTACAACCAATCAGATTGACTGTGGGCCACTAATTCATAACATAGGGCATACACCAAGTAACCAATGGGAAACCTCTAGAGGGTATTTAAACCCCAGAAAATTCTGTAAAGGAACCCCTATACTCAGCCTGCTACCATCCTGTGGAGTGTACTTTCATTTTCAATGAATCTCTGCTTTTGTGGCTTCATTCTTTCCTTGCTTTGTGTGTGTTGTACAATTCTTTGTACAAGACACCAAGAACCTGGACACCCTCCACCAGTAACAAACCTATTTATTTCCCTTGGCTCTGAACTGAGGCACTTCCTGTTTCACCAGACAACTCTTTACTCATGCCTTGTGTCCAGAGAGGAAGCCATTTTTTTTCTAGTTCCATTTGTATCTAGAAGTTTCTAAGGTATACTCTGATAATACCTGAGATTCCACTCCACAGAAGAGGTATCAGGTTACTTCTCTTAGGAAGTCTTTTCCTAAAAGAGAGTTGTCTCCGTTCTTGTTGCCGAGAGACCCCAGAAGGGTTATCACCAGCTACCATGCACAGGGTTGCAAGGAGTTCTCAGAGCTACCTGAACCGCTGCGGGTGGTGGGAGGAGGAGGCTATGACAGGTGGCAGGTGGGGGTGGTAGACAATAAACAGAACACATTTGTGGAATAGTGTAGACAGAACGTGGGAGCCCTGTAGGATGCTCAGTGCATCTATTTGTCTGCCTTTAGACTAAGACTCACAGAATGAACTGATGACCTTGTATATTTCATTTTGTTATATAGTCACTTGAACTTGTTTTATTTGAACTGTGTCTTCCTTGCAGCTTGCCTTTTAATTAAACTCTTAATATATCTATTTAAGACTTCCCCAGACTGATTAATCAAGTGCCACCAGGAAACTGAAATTCCATCATAAAACAGTTACTAATGTGTGAGGGGGGATTATTAAATTGCTGTTTTATTACCGAAATTGACAAAGATCAGTGATGAAGAGTGAGCATACTGGAGTCGCATGGCAACATGCTCATCTAATTAATGAAGTGACAGTTTTATGCTGTGAAGTAGCAAAAGGACTTGACAAGACTCATGGCTTTTCTCATTGACTCTAACAGCTGGAATGATGTTTCTTAACATTCACACAAGGTTTGGCAGTAATATATTACTCTTGTCACACTTAAAGAAGGAAGGAGGGACAGTTAAATTCTTCTTCCACTGTCCACGAATCCCAGTAGGAAGACATTGCTGAGAGCTGAGTACTCCCCTGGCCCCCACCTTATCTAACTACCAACATCCACGCCTCCACCATACACACTACAATCAGATACCTCTATTGTGAAGCAGCTTGCTTTTTTTTTGGTACCTTTGTTGGGCAAAGATGAAGAAACCAACAGGGACTGACTTTAATTTTCCCAGGAAGAAAAGGAAATAAAAGCAAGACATTGACACACAATTTGTTAATGATTCTGAATTTATAAACCAATGGGACCTAAAACAGAAAACAGGGACTCATTCTGAATTAATCAGACATTTATAATATTGATGGATGTTTTCTGTGACAATGGTAAAACTGTCTTTATCAGGAGAAAAGGCAGGTGACTTAATCCGTCTTTTTCAATTGATTTTTTTTTTTAGTATCTGTTGCCTGGCTACTCGTGTTGTTTTGCCAAATATTTGGGCCTCCGTGTGTTTTGATTTTGCTCAGATGGGCGAAGGGGATCAGATGGATTTGAGAACTGTGTCTCTCTTGAGTCTACAAGAGTCCTCGGGAGATCAGAAGAAAAACAGCCTGCTCATTTCTGGGAATACAAAGTTCCAGAAAAACAGGCTACATGGTACTAACAAAGGCAGCCTTGCTTCTGATATTTCAACTTTTCACTTCTTTCATTATTTCCCCTCTAAATTTCCCCTGTTATATTAAAGAGGGAGAAAAGAGCTGCTTTTCTCTTACTTAGTTGATACTAGTAGGTCCAGCCTCAGGTCTAAATCAGATCTAACCCAAGGTTATGTTTGTGGAGCCTGGTTCTGAAAACTCACACTTTTGAAGGTAAATGATTATAAATTTAAATTTCAGGTCCCTGTGGGGATGCTTGGCTGAGAAGGATTTCTGGACTTGGCAAAGCTCAGTAGTAATTATCCAGACTTGAACACAGTTTTTGTTTCAAGGGAAAAGGCATTTGGCAGCAGCTTTTCAGACTCTAAAGGGCCGCATGATTTTTTTTTTTTCCCAGAGATGCCAAAACCTCTAATTTCCAGAAGTAAAATGTTAATGTTCCTCTCTCACCTATACCCTGGTCCCCACCAGCTTTGAGGAACAGGTATGGCTTTTTCTGGAACATTCTCATTACAGGAAACCACAGAGCTCACAACCCAGCAGGATTACTTTCAGTGCCAGTGGACCATTTAGCCCCATCCATGTCTGATGGCTTTCAAATCTCCACAGCCAAACATGTGTTTCACTTGAAGGGATAAACCAGAGTTACTCAAGCAAATGATACCTACGCTTTTCTTTACAATCCACTCAAAAGATGCATTTCTTTTTCTCTTTGAGGTGAGAAGAGGAGCAACCAACAGAACATTTTTAAGCATCTAATAGGTGCTTGGTGTTATGTTATTGAATGTAGAGAGAGCCTAATCCCAAAGATACAGCTCTTGGCCATTAAAGATCTGAGATCTATTTAGGTAGTAATCCAAATCAGCAAAGTTTGATCCTAAGGCCCTACATGAGCAAGTAAAAACTAATAGGTGTGTGTGTGTGTGAGAGAGAGAGAGAATATGTGGTACATTCATTCATTTATTCATTCAACAAACACTGGTCTGGTATCTCAGGATGCAAAGATGACTAATTGTTCCCATCCTTAAGGAGCATCCAGATGATGGAGAACACATTGGATGAATTGACCATTTATTCATCCAGCAAATATTTGGGTACCTCTTATAAGCCAGGCCCTCTGCTATATGATGTGAACATAATGCTAAGAAGCTAGATACAGCTAGGTGTAGTGTCTATGTCTGTAATCCCAGCTACTCTGGGAGGCTAAAGTAGGGGGATTACTTGAGGCCAGGAGTTCAAGACCAATCTGATGATACCCCATGTGTAAAAAAATAAAAATAAAAAAGAAACTAGATATAATCCTTGAATAAGTCTGGATTTTTATCCTGAAGATAATGAAAAGGCATTGGATTCTCAATTACGGGAACATTTCTTGAAAGAAATGGTACTCAAGTTAGTCCTTGACTGATGAGTAGGATTCGGACTGGCAGAGAAAGAGGATTGGAATGGAAGAGGAAGAGAAGGAAGTGTACAGTGCTCAGAGGTACAAGAGAGCTCAGCACTTACAGCACCTAATTGTCCAAATGGGGCTTTAGCTCTAGTTTCTTTTAGAGCAATCTTAGAAGACCATCATCTTAATTGATGATGCCAGAAGGGTTTTAGCTGCTAAGATGCATGACTGAGATCAATCCCACTACATTTCCTTCTTTATATTGTTTATAATCAAATCAGCTTCTATCCTGGGGCAGCAGGTCTCTGGTTATTATTTATATATATTTAAGAAGTAGGGATGATCCATTTGCTCACTATTACAATTATGATGGTTCATAGTTGCCTATAAAATCTTAGGTGCTTCTGGCTGTTACAGTGAGCTTGTCTTTTTGGCAGTTTTGTCCAGCACAGATATAGACATGATGACTATTTTCTAAACTCTATTTTTTAAACTCAAAATCATTCAGATGGTTTGACATATCTAGTAGTATCATGGGAACAACCACAGGATTACCTGCTTGACACCAAGGTGTGTGTTCAGATCAGGCTTCCTATAACTAAGAAAGCATGGCTATTTCAAAAGGGCAACACTGCATGGGGTAGGCATGTACACAGGCCCCAGCTAAGGAAGGAACTGAGAGGAAGCTGCTCTTTGACTCAGTATTTCAAAACCATTGTCAGCAGCAGAAGCTGTCTCCTTATAATTTAATCCAACTCTAGTTCAGTTCTGAAAGGACATTTTTAAAAATCATAATTTTTTGTGTGTTTCAGAAATAAAAAATATTCTTTCATATTTCTAAAAAATATATGGTTCTTAAATAACTTTTAAAGATGTGTGTGTGTGTGCGTGCGTGCACAGGTGCATGTGTATTCTGCTTCCCACATTGCCTCTGCTTTCTCTGAATGTCCTTTTCCTGTTTGACTTGGTCTTTATCTTTCCTGATAACGGTGCTCCTCAAATGTTCTGAGATCACAAATGTGAATTAACGGCATGGGCTTAGAATGAGTGTCTGAAAATCACACTTCACATTGAACAACTTTCAATTAATCCTGTTTTTGCTTCACTTCCCACCATGGCCAGTGGAGGTATCTGAGACGTCTAGCTCCTGAGCTTGCCTTGTTCTCTGCATGGGTCAGCTTGCTGCTCATTACTCTTTTTCTCTGCAGTCACTCAAGGTCTGCCCTTCCCTGCTGTGTCCACGAAGTTATCACTCAGACATTGTTTCCATCTTTTAGAACAGCATTGACCTCTCTTCTCTGGTGCTGTTTCTCTCCCACAGTCTTTTGTCTTTGTGGGATGATGACTTAGTGGATGCCAGAGAGAAGAAGAAATAAACACATGTGCAATTTATTTTACTGAAGGAGAAGGGTATTCTTTTAAAAAAGAATAAAAATAACTATTTTCATTTAATTCATTAATGTAATTTGATTGTACAGAGAGATACTCTGAGGCTGGGACTCAATATTTTGACCTTTAAAACCTAGAAATAGGGAAAATGTGATTATTTGAAAAGTGCTAGAAGTTTGCTCTCTGTGGTTCAAAAGGTGTAATGGGACGTTTACCTTTAGGGTGGGTTCTTTATTCTGGGATAGGATCCTTTTGGTTGCGTTTCTTCATCATGAAATGTTTTATTTCATTGCATTTAAAATAACTGTAAATGTTTTTGAGGCAAACCAAATGCAAATGCTTTTGTTCATTCATTCATTCATTCATTCACTCACAGTTCAGCTGTTCATTCTTTCATCTGCTCATTTATTTATACAACAAATATTTATTGAAACCCTATTCTATGCCCTTCCCTATGCTAAGCTCTGAATACAAAACAGGAAAGAAGGTACACGAGATTACTGTCCATGTGTTAGTTGCAGGTTATTGACATTGTAAAAGTTGTGTTAAGAGGTTGGAGGATGGGCTTAGCTCCAGAGCAGCCATTCTCCAAGTTTGGTATCCTGACTAGCAGTGTCTGCAGCATCTAGAAATTTGAAAGACATGCAAATTCTCTGGCCCTGCCCCAGACATATTGAATCAGAAACTGTGCAGTTGGGCACAACAGTCTGTTTTAAAACGCCCTTAAGGTGATTCCAATATACTCTATAGTTTAAAAACCACTGTAAAAAAAAAAAAGATAAAAGAGAAATGCCTTAAAATAAAAAAGTAAATAAACTGACTTCTGTACATGAACTGGGAAATAAGCAGTCTACTGAAAGAAGAGTGGCAGTGGGAATAAAGGGCTCTGAAACGATGGAATTTCCAGAGGTCCATTTCTTTTAAAATGTAGTCTGTCTTATATTAGGACTTCATGTTCTGAAACCAAGGACATGCTACTATGTGTCTTATTGAGGATCGTCAGTGATTTTTTTCAACTTATTTTATGTGTTTTTAAATCCATTTGCTGGTGGAATATGAGAATAACACCCTTATATTACGGCATTTATGTTGAAACTATTGGCTACATGCTGACAGCACCAACAAATCAGCCATGAATTGGCCCTCATCGGGATTAGCTCCTCCAATGTCAGTGCTCTTGATACCCTTCCCAATGCCATGCCCAGGACCAGTACTGCTCTCAATGTCACATTGATATTTTATTGAAATTCATCTTGTAGCTTTTACTTTTTCTGGGACGTGGATGTCAGTTAAGGAGAGCTGGACTGGGTACATTATTAGTGATAACCTAATGTTTTCATATTTACTTAATCCTTTCAATAATGATTTAATATGTATATCAATTGATTTCCTCATACCTCAATTTCTCTTCCTTTTGGAAACATTATTTCCCACAATACTTTCTCTGCACACCTACAAGCAGATATCTTGGAAACTTGTCCTCAGTTCTTCATTTATGTCCAGGCATGTTGTTATGCTTAGAGTGAAGCCGTCATCCTGTCACACACATCATTCATTTGAATTTGTTAATTAAGGGCAGTAACAGCAGCAGCAGCAAATGCTTTTCATTTCTTTTATACCTCGAGAGGCATTATGGTACAATGGAAAGAGAAGTAGATTTAGTGTCAGAGATGAGTCTAAAGGCTCTCGTTTCCAGGAAAACCACATGTCAGCGGAGAAAGCTTTCCTCTCTTATTGACTTATTTGCAAAACTTTAGGATCATGTGATTTCTGAAGACCTTCCATTTCTAATGTTTGATGATTCTATTATACAGAGATCACAATTTGTACACTAACATTATTCTTGGGATTTCAGCCATGAATATCATATCTATTTGGGAATTGGAAGTATGAGTGGGTTTGGAGTATTGGCAGGACGCTGTAAGAGGGGAATTTAAGGTCAGTTCCTTACCTCCCAATTCCTAGGTTTTATAGAAATCTTTTGCTTGAAGAAATAATCCATGTGGGAAACCTATCTCTCACTATTAAGTTTATTGTTATGTAATTAAGTTTGGGTTGCTATACTGCTGTTCTATGGTGAATGCAAATGCATCTTCAATCATTAAGATTTTTCCAATCAGTACAAGTCTTTTATTCCTATTCTTCCATTCTTCAGATGCAGATAATTTCTCAGAGCATATGGCTATAAAAATTGTCTTGGAAATATTCATTATATGTATACTTGTCTTCTGTCACATATTATGCTGGAGGTCCTATCATAAAATCTGAGTCTTGCTTACTTGCGGGGAGGGACCCTGTGTTTAACAAAATGCCTCATGTATACTAAGTACTTACTGCATAAATTAAACATTTTTTTATTAATAAAAGGGGGACCATCATTTGGGTAGCAGTCTGTAGGCTGGTACCAGTCCATGAACTTCTTGTTACAAACCCAAAATGAGAGATGTATAAAAATTGAGAATGAGTGTTAGAAACTGTTATAGAAATTGGATATTGTTGCAGCATCAAAATATGTCATTTATAGATTTATCTCACTGAATAGTGCATACAATCAATTTTTCATACAGTATTGACCTTGTATTCTGCAAAGTTTCTAAATTAATCTATCATTTCTTGTATCATTTTAGTAGATTTATTGGGGTTCTAAGTACTCAATTGGATCATTGGCAAAGAATGTTTTATTTCTTCATTGCTAATCTGTGTGGGAATTTTTTTTTTTTTTATAGTTTAAGACCTTTAGGATAATGTTGAATAGAAGTGATAAGAAGGGTATTTGTGTTTCATTCACAATCTAGAGAAAACGCAGGAAATCTTTCATCATTAATTATGATATTATCCATAAATTTTATAATAGATGTCATTTATCAAATGAGGACATTCCCTTCTATTTCAAGTATGCTAATAAGTATTATTGCAAATGTGTGCTAAATTTTGTCACATTTTTTGTAATCAATAAGTTGTTTTATTTTGATTGTCAACATAGTGAATACCATGGATTGATTTGCAAATGTTAAACCAATTTTACATGATCCCAAATAGTCAAGATGCATATATTGCTGGATTTGATTTGCTAAACATATGTTAGGGATTTTTGCATTTATATTCATAAGGGATATTAGTCTGTAGTTTTACAATATATTTGTCTGGTTTTAGATTCAAGGTAATACTAGCCTCATAAAATCAGTTGAGAGATGGAATTCATCTTCTCCTATGCTCTGGAAGAGTTTTTTTTGTGTGTGTGTAATGGATATTATTTCTTCCTTAAATGTTAAAACTACTGGGATCTGAATATTTTTATGTGAAATTCTAAAAACAATGATTTAAATTTTACAAATTAAATATAGGACTATTTATTTCTTCCTTAGTGAACTTTGGTAGTTTGTGTCTTTGAACAGCATTTTATTCATCAATGCTGTTCAATGGCTACTTCTTTTCATAAAGTTATTCATAATGGTCCCTTATTAGATTTCTAATATTTGAAGGATCTACAGTGATGGCCTCTTTTACATTTCTGACTGATAATTTGTATTCTCAATTTTCTTGATCAGTCTGACTAGAGCGTTTTCAATTTTGCTCATCTTTTCTTTGAAACAGCATGCAGTTTGATTGATATTCTCTATTGTTTTTGTATTTTCTATTTTATTGATTTCTGCTATTACCATTTTAATTATTTTTTTAATGTACTTTAGGTTCTGGGGTACCTGTGCAGATCATGCAGGGTTGTTGCATAGGTACATACACAACCAGGTGGTTTGCTGCCTCCATTCCCCCTTCATCTATATCCAGCATTTCTCCTCACTTTATCCCTCCCCACCCTGTTCACCCTCCCCTACTGTTCCTTCCCTAACCACCCCCCACAACTGACCCTAGTGTGTGATGCTCCTCTCTCTGAGTCCATTGTTCTCATTGTTCAACACCCACCTATGAGTGAGGGACTCTCTCTGTTGCCAACACTGGCGTGTAGTGGCATGATTATAGCTCACTGTAACTTCAAACTCCTGGGCTCAAGCAATCCTCCTGGCTCAACCTCCCAAATAGCTGGGACTATGGGTGTATGCCACTAAGCCCAGTAAATTTTAAGAAATGTTTTGTAGAAATGGGGTCTTGCTCTGTTGCTCAGCCTGGTCTCTAACTCCAGGGCTTAAGTGATCCTCCTGCCTCAGCCTCCCAAAATGCTAGGTTTATAGGTGTGAGCCATTGCCTCCCATCAATTTCTGGAATTAGATTTATTATTTCCTTCATCCACTATTGTTTCATTTGCTATGCCTCTTTTTTTTCTACTGGTTGTTTTAATGTTCTCAGTGTACATTTTTAACTTATCACAATCTATTTTCAAATAAAAGTATGCTACTTCAAGTATAACTGACAAATTTAAAACATATGCTGTGACTATATGTTAAAATACATGTTATAAAGCACATGCTATATTGCTATTATTTTTGTTTAAACTGTTAGTTACTTTTTAAAGAGATTGCAAAGTTTAGTAAAATTTTCTATACTTACCCAAATTTTGTTTTATATTTATTTAGTCATCATGCAATCTGCATTTAGACTTACCCACATTTTGAATGCTTTATTTTTTTAAGTAGATCAACACTTATATTTTTTATTATTTTCCTTTTGCCTTGGGAAATTTCTTAATCATTTCTTACAGCATAGGTGTGCCATAGATACATTTTCTCTCTGCTTTTGTTTGTCTAAGTCTTATTTTCATTTTTGAAAGCTGCTTCTGCTGAATATAGAATTATGAGTAGACCATTTTTTTCTTTTAGCATTTAAAGATGTTACTGTATTTTCTTCTAGGTTGCATAGTTTCTCATTAGATGTCAAGTAAAATTTTTCTGTTTGCATCTTTATCCTTAATATCTCTCCTTTTCTGAATGCTTTAAAGATTTTCTATGTATCATAGTTTTTCAGCAATTTAGTAACAATGTGTGTTATCATAATCTTATTTTGTCATTCTGTTTGGAGTTTATTGATCCACATTCTTGGTTCATCGCATTCTAAGTGTTCATCAAATTTGAACAAAAATGGACATTATGTTTTCAATTTTTTCCATTATTCTTTTTCCTGCTGAGATTCTTAATACATGTTTCTTAGATCATTTAATATTGTTCCACGTGTCAATGATATGTACCTTTTGTTCTTTCATTTGATTATTTTCCCCTGTGTTTTATTTTGGATCATTTCTATTTCTGAATTCAAATTCACCATTTTTTTTCTTCCTCAGAATACAACCTGCTGTAATTCCACTAAAGGTATTTTTTTTTATTTTTGATATTTCATTTGTAATCTGTCAGTGTTTCACTTGGGTTACTTGGATACATTCCATTTCTTTCCACATCATATTCCTGTTTTCCTCTACCTTATTGATCACATAGAACATATTTCTGATAATTGCTTTGGTATCTGTATTAGTCTGTTCTCATGCTGCTAATAAAGACATACCCAAGACTGGGTAATTTATAAAGAAAGAGAAGTTCAATGGACTCAGAGTTCCACACTGCTGGGAGGCCTCACAATCATGGTGAAACAAAAGCACATCTTACATGGTGGCAGGCAAGAGAGCATGAGCAAGAGAACTGCCCTTTATAAAACCATAAGATCTCATGAGACTTATTTACAATCATCAGAGCAGCATGAGAAAACCTGCCACCATGATTCAATTACCTTCCTGAGACCCTTCCATGACAAATGAGGATTATGAGATCTAGAATTCAAGTGAGGTTTCAGTAGGGGCACAGTCCAACCATACCATTCTGCCCCAGCCCCTCCCAAATCTCGTGCCTCTGCATTTCAAAACCAATCATGCCTTCCCAACAGTCCCCCAAAGTATGAATTTATTTTAGCATTAAATCAAAAGTCCATAGTCCAGCTAAGTGTGGTGGCTCACATCTGTTATCCTAGCACTTTGGGAGGCTGAGTCAGGTAGATTACTTGAGGTCAGGAGTTCGAGACCAACCTGGCCAACATGGTAAACCTTGTCTCTACTGGAAATACAAAAATTAGCTGGGCAAGGTGGCTCATGCCTGTTGTCCCAACTACTCAGGAGGCTGAGGCACAAGAATTGGTTGAACACAGGGGGCAGAGTTTCAGTAAACTGAGATTGCACCACCACTGCACTCCAGTCTGGGTGACAGAGTGAGACTGTCTCAAAAAATCAAATAAAAAGTTCACAGTCCAAAGCCTCATCTAAGACAAGGCAAGTCTCTTCTTCCTGTTATCCTATAAAGTCAAAAGCAATAAGTTACTTCCTAGATACAATGGGGGTATAGACTGAGTAAATACCCTGATTCCAAATGGAAGAAGTTGGCCAAAATGAAGGGGCTATAGGCCCAATGCAAGTCCCAAATCCAGCAGAGCAGTAAAATATTAAAGCTCCAAAATCATCTCGTTTGATTCCATGTCTCACAACCAGGGCACACAGATGGAAGAGGTGGGTTTCTATGGTTTTGGGCAGCTCCACCCCTGGTTGTATTCATGGGCTGGTGTTGAGTGTCTGCAGCTTTTCCAGGTGCACAGTGCAAGCCGTTGGTGGATCTACCATTCTGAGGTCTGGAGGATGGTAGCCCTCTTCTCACAGCTCCAGTGCTCCAGTAGGGACTCTATGTGGTAGCTCCCACCTCACATTTCCCTTCTTCACTAATCTAGCAGAGGTTATCTGTGAGGGCTCTGCCCCTGCAGCAAACTTTTGCCTGGATATCCAGGCATTTCCATACATCCTCTGAAATCTAGACAGAGGATCCCAAACCTCAATTCTTGTGTTCTGTGCCTCCATAGGGTCAACACCAGGTGGACGCTATCAAGCCTTGGGGCTTGCATCCTTTAAAACCATGGCCTGAGCTATACCTTGGTGCCTTTTAGCCATGGCTGGAGCAGCTGGGATGCAGTGCACCAAGTCTCTAGGTTGAACATAGCAGGGGTCTCTGGGACTGGCACATGAAACCATTTTTTCCTCGACCTCTGGACCTGTGATGGGATGAGCTACTTCAAAGGTCTCTGACATGCCCTGGAGTGATTTTCTCCATTGTCTTGGTGATTAACAATCTGTTCTGTGGTAATTATGCAAATTTCTATAGCCAGCTTGAATTTCTCCCCAGAAAATGATATATATATTTTTTTACCACATTGGCAGGCTGCAAATTTTCTGAACCTTTATGCTCTGTCACCTCTTGAACACTTTGCTGCTTAGAAGTTTCTTCTGACAGATACCCTAAATCATCTCTCTCAAGTCCAAAGTTCCATAGATCTCTAGGGCAGGGGCAAAATACCACCAGTGTCTTTGCTAAAGCATAGCAAGTGTCACCTTTGCTCCAGTTCCCAACAAGTTCCTTGTCTCCATCTGAGACCATGTCAGTGTGGACTTCATTGTCAATATCACTATCAGCATGTTGGGCAAAGCTATTCAACAAGTCTCTAGGAATTGCCAACTCTCCCACATCTCATCTCCCTGTCTTCTGAACTCTCCCAGTCTCTAGAAAGTTCCAAACTTTCCCACATTTTCCTTTCTTCTTTCGAGCTCTTTGTACCCTTTCAATCTCTGCTTGTCACCCAGTTCCAAAGTAGCTTCCACATTTTCAGGTATTCTTATAGCAACACCCCACTCTACTGGTACCAATTTACTGTATTAGTCTGTTCTCATGCTGTTAATAAAGACTTACCCGACACTGGGTAATTTATAAAGAAAAAGAGGTTAAATAGACTCATGGTTCCACATGGCTTGGGAGGTCTCACAACAATGGCAGAAGGTGAAGGAGGACCAAAGGCACATCTTACATGGTGGCAGGTAAGAATGTGTGGGCAGGGCAACTGTATAAAACCATCAGATATTATGGTTTAATATCACAAGACTTGTTTAATATCACAAGAACAATAGGGGAACACCTTTCCTCATGATTCAATTACCTCTCATTGGGTCCATCCCATGACTCCTGGGGTTGATGGGAGCTACAGTTCAAGATGAGATTTGGGTGGGGGCATAGCCAAACCATACCAGCATCCTTATCTGGTAATTTTATATTTTATTTTATTTTGTATTTTAAAGAGAGGGTCTCACTCTGTCACTCAGGCTGGAGTACAGTGGCACAATTTATGCTCACTGCAACTTCTATCTCCTGGGCTCCAGAGTTCCTCTTGCCCAAACTTCCCAAGTAGCTGGGACTATAGGTACATGCCACCACACCCACCTAATTTTTATATTTTTATTTTTTGTAGGGATGGGCTTTTGCCATGTCACTCAGGCTGGTCTCAAACTCTTGGACTTAAGTTACCCACTTGTCTTAGCCCCCCAAAGCACTGGAATTAGAGGCATTAGCCACTGCACCTGGCCTGGTAATTTTATTATATATGCCATTTGGTGGTCTGTTTTAATTGATTGGTTTTCTACTATCTTTATGCCCTATTTTCATGCTTCCTGGAACACCTGATGATTTTTTAAGTGACAAAGAACCTATATCTATTTACCACATATAACATATTGTTTTGAAATATGTATATATTACAAGATGGCTAAATCTTGCTACTTAACATGTGTATTACCTCATATTTATGTTTTGTGATGAGCACACTTAAATTCTACTTTCTTAGCAATTTTCAAAAATATAATATACTGTTATTAACTATAGTCACCATGTTGTTCAATAGGTCTTTTGAAAGTATTCTTCCTGTCTAACTAAAATTTTGTATCCTTTGACCAACATGTCCCCAACCCTTGGTGAACACCATTCTACTTCTTTATTACATTCCACAAATAGGTGAATTCGTGCAGTGTTTGTATTTTTTATGCTTGGATTATTTTACTTAACATAGTGTCCTCCAGGTTCATCCATATTTGTTGCAAGTGACATTTATTTTTTAATGCTCAGTTGTATTACCTTGTGTATGTGTACCACATTTTCTTTATCCATTCCTTTGCTGATAGACACTTGGGTGGATTCCACATCTTGGCTATTGTCATTTCTGGTGATTATTTTATTGAATATCAGAAATTGTGAATTTTATGTTTTGAGGAGGAAATATTTTCCTAGAATTTGTTGAAAATGTGTTGTATATTGTTTGGCATGCAGTTAAGTTGCTGGTAAGTTTTGTTACAGTGGATCCAGTGCACCATTTAAACTGAGGCTAATTTATACCTGTTAATAGGGTGATACTCTTTTGAGGTTGATGTGTATTACGGGATTTTTGGGATTTATTTTGGTCACTCTGGATAGTGAAAACAAACACTTTTCACAACTCTCTTTGAGAATTGTTTTTGTTTTTTTTGTTGTTTTGTTTTTTTTAGATGGTGTCTTGCTCTGTCATCCAGGCTGGAGTGGCATGATCTCAGCTCACTGCCACCTCAACTTCCTGAGTTCAAACGATTATCCTGCCTCAGCCTCCTGAGTAGCTGGGTAGCTGGGATTACAGATGCCTGCCGCCACATCCAGCTTTATATATATATATAAATATCTATATAGATAGATAGATAGATATAGCAAGGATGGGGTTTCACCATGTTGGCCACGGTTGTCTCAAACTCCTGACCTCAGGTGATGCACCTACCTCTGCCTCCCAAGTGTTGGGATTACAGGCATGAGCCACTGCACCCGGCCTGGCCTATTTTTATCAGTGGTTCTTTCCCCAGTCCTTGGTAGTTTACTGTCATGATGTGTAGGTCAATAATCAGCCCAATTCATGAAGGCTACTCTCTACTGGCATCTGGAATTCTTTCTCATCATGAATTCACTTTTCCTGGCACTCTACTCCATACATTTTAACATCACTGACCTCCCTTTCTTCGAATATTTGTCTCCTCTGCAGAGACTCATGGAGATATCTATGCTGTGTTTGAAGTTTTTAAGTCTAAAACCTGTCACTGGGCATGCATTGGGTCAGTTATAGAACTTACCTGTTTTTATTTTACTGTTTTCAGAGGTCAAGCTCTGTGCTCCCTCTTTCCCAATGCCTGCAAACCACAAAATATATTTCATATTTTTTCAGTTTTCTAGTTGTTTAAGATCAAAACATAAATATGGCATACCTGTTACCCATTATAGCCTGAAGAGGAATTCCTGAATAGGGTATAGACCATAAATAATTTGTTTGAGATGATTGGGAAAATAAAACAATGACAACATCAACAATAACTAAACTTTCACTATAGGACAATCTTGTTCAATGGAACTTTCTGAGACAATGTAAGTCTTCTATATCTGTACTATGCTCTACAATAGCCAATAGCAGATGTGGCATTTTCCAGGCATGTTGAGCAATTAAAATTTGGCTATTGTATCTGAGAAGCTAAAATTTTAATTATATTTAATTTTAATAAATGTAAATGATCACATCTGTCTAGTGATTACCCTATTGGACAATTTAGATCTAGAGTCTTGCAGAAAAAAGTTAGCATTACTGAACAGAAAAAAATGTCAGTGAAAGAGGACAAGAATAGATTGCAAATAAGGAAGGGGCATTTTTCTTTTTAGGTAGAGCAAAGCTGGGTAATGTGTTTTTAAGATTTATGTTTTACAGTAAAACAATTAGGAAACACATTATGACATCATACGATGAGTGTTAAATAAATGAATATTTCCAAAAAAAATACTTTGGAAAAAATGATGAAGGACTCATGTATCTGTCACTTCTGTTAATATTATTTCCCTCTTGATCAGTGGTTAAGAGGAGCACTTGAAGAGCAGACACAGTGTATGAGTGGAGACCTCTGTCTCAATTCTAGTCTTCCTTCCACTTAAGCATTCGTCAAAAGGGACAGAATGGTTTAGGATGCCTCTGTCATGCTCCAAGTCATATAAGGGAGGTAATAGTTAAATCGATCAAGGATGGCACCTCTTCTAGGATGTTAAGAGACCTAGCACTTTTCTAAAATTGAAGGCAAGAGGTAGCTGCCTGTTAAACTTGCATGTCTCAGTTACCTGCTGACCAAAGTGATCATCCATAGTGACATTCAATTCGGGAAGCCCTAACACTGTAGCACAAACACCGGAAGACAAACCAGTATGTCAGGAACCCTTCCTGGAAGCCCTAATACCATAGACAAAATACTGGGAGACCAGTATATCAGAAACCCTTCCTTGTGTGCAATATTCATATTAAATAATGGTCTTAGCCAGGTGCAGTGGCTCATGCCTGCAATCTCAGCACTTTGGGAGGTGGAGGCAGGTGGATCACGAGGTCAGGAGATTGAGACCATCCTGGCTAACATGGTGAAAACCCGTCTCTACAAACAACACAAAGAATTATCCAGGTGTGGTGGCATGCACCTGTAGTCCCCAGCTGCTCGAGAGGCTGAGGCAGGAGAACTGCTTGAACCCAGAAGGCGGAGGTTACAGTGAGCCGAGGTTATGCCACTACACACCAGCCTGGGGGAGAGAGAGACTCTGTCTCAAAAAAAAATGGTCTCTGGATGTGAAAAATATATAAGGATCTTCCCAGTAAGTTGTAGATGTCTGCAATGACTTCAGGCTAAATAAGAGTCAAGGGGTTTATTCTTCCCTTAGCATCCTATTACATATGAGTGTCTATATGGAAGTTTTATCTTCCAGGTTATCATTCCACCTTTTATTAAAATGTGTCTTCATGATAGACCTAATTTATAGGCCAGATCCTTAAAGACATGGGAGATAAATTGTATTTTCTGTCATTTGCATATATAGTACAGCATATATAATTCACTGAAAGATACACAAAGACACAAGCTTCTCTTAGTCACTGTCAGGATATATTACAGCTTTGCTTGCTTGTACCTAGTCCACCATAAGTTTTAATCAGAAACATGATGTAGTTGTGGTTTTCTTTGGAAAATTCTCACCTTTGACATATAATAACATAATAAGCTGTGCAGTAGATGGCAGTTCAGTTACTATATCATTAGAGAAGAGCAGAGACTCCAGCTGGTCACAAGGGTAATGGAAGTAGAACAAAATACAGGAAAAATGTGTGAAGAACATAAAGAGCTCTGAAACAAGGAACACTGAGAAAGTAGGCAAGAATCCGACTGGTGCTACTTAGAGGACTGTAGTTGGGAGGTGTAAGGGAAGGCTTTCGTGGGTCCCATAGGAGGCTCAGTAGTAAAATGACCAGAGGATAGGCTCAGACATTCAGTCAATTCCTGGCTGTCACTCCTGGCTTTAGATTATAATAAGTCATGTCCTTTGGATATGACCTTGGGCTGATATCCAAAGGACAAAGGCAATAGTTCCTACCAGTAACAGTCTTGTTAAAATCAAATGAGTTAAAATTTGTGTCAGCACAGTCTTCTAAATTAAGATTCATGTTCAGATATGACTGGTGAGGAAGTCATGGAGAGCCTAGGCAGGGTGTGTATGTGAGGGTAACCCATTGTAATGCAATGGAGAAGCTTAGGAGTCAAGCTTGTTTAAGGACAAGATGGAAGTGTTGTACTGGAGATGTGATTTTAGGACCATACATGGCACGTCAGAGCCCACATGGACCTTATTTCTGAGTCTTACAACGTCGGCTATAATCAGCAAAGGAAAGTCTTTAAGAATAGTGTTCAGTACATGAATACTGAGAGTATAAGACCTGCTTTGTTGAAGCTATGTGTTGTGTTTGTGGCAAGGAACAGAATTTCCCTCCTTTTGATTTTCTGTTGGAGCAGGATGTGGTGCAGAAAAACATAACAGCTTGATTACTGAGGCAGAACCATGCATGGCAGGAAACACCAAAAAGATGTCATACTGTGGTGGCTTCACAGGCAGCAGCATCTCCACTGAGTCTGTGGTGATAAAAGATCCTTTTCAATAACTGCAGTAAGAGAAGAGGCAAATGGTAGATACCACTTAGCTGCTGTGAAGATGTTCATCAGCAGACATGAAGCATCCCCATGGGATGTCCGCAATTGATTCAGGAGGGAGAATTTAGAGGGGATCTGGCTTTCCCATTATGATGAGAGAGTGCACTTATTTTCTTCAGTTTTTAGATCCAGACTAGTGAAGCCTGGAAAATGTGAGGCCATGGAAGGACGTAACAGCATGGTGCCAGCTACACTGGAAAGACTAGATGTTGTCGCCTTTCTTCCTGGAGTCAGACGCTTACACGCTGTAGTAACAGCAGAAGCAAAGACATTTCCTTTTAATTCCTGCATGGCTGCTCATGCTACCCCCAAGGTATCCCTGCAAGGAATTTTGAGTGGTTACTCCTGTCTAGAAGTTGCCAAATTGAAACAAATCATCAAGCTGAGGCAGGCAAGCATGCCAGCCCAGCGCAGGATGGTGGGAATGGAGTTCGGAGTCTGGGGTTTTTATTCTGCTTTTGCTGTTGTCTAATTGAATAACCTTGAACAAGGTATTTAATTTTTCAGAACTCAATTTTTAATATTTTTTAAAAGATCTCCAAGTTCCTTTTTCACCCTGACATTTCATGAGTTCCTCTAAGTTCTCAATTCTCTGATCTGTCCATGGTTCTTCAGTAAGTGCCAGAGAGAATGGAGGTTACATCAAAGGTAGTGGTGGCTGCAGAAGGCTTCTCAGAGTAGGTGGGAAATGACTAGGGTGCAGTAGTGCTCAGCAGACACTATGGAAACTAATTTTACTAAAATTGCATGTTCTTTAGGATTATTAGTAAGATATAAGCCTGAAAAATGTGAACTGGGGTTCAGGTCATCTAAAGACTCCTCTCTACCTTGATTTTTTCAGGTTAGTCTGTTTAAAATTAGAACCTGAGCTCATCTCAAGAAGTATGCTTACCACTTTAGGGCAAAGCAAACAATGATTGTACATATTTTTCTTTGGTGGGTAAGTACATGGTTAGTATTTTTTAAAATTAACAAAAATAATAATTACCATTTATAGAGTGCTTGCCTAAAATTGTCATAAGTTCAAAATTTTTAATTCTCATGATAGCCTTAGGAAGTAGAAATCATTTACGAAGGACATACGCATAGCTCAGAAGTGGTTAATCACACAACTGGTAAGTAATAAAGCCAAGGTTTGATTTCTAATCTCTTTTGACCCCCAATACTGAACTTTAATGTTGACCCCTTTAAGGAATCCATGTAACTAATGCACTGATATACCACACAGTGCAGAATGTGTCAAAGTCTTTGGGCAGTTTAATGGTAAATGAATTAATCAAAAATAATTAAATGTTGCAAGCATATTAAACACAAAATAACTAGGGCATGGTTGGATCTCCACATGAATTCTTCCCAGTGAAGCACTTTCTGCTGTGACAGAAATAAAGTGAAGTCTGTCAGTAATTCGAAGCATATACAGCAATTACTTCTACATTTATATGGTCTTACTTTTAGAACTGTGTTTTAATTTTTAAAGCACACTTTTCATATCTGTGCTATAACTGATAATTATTTTGGGAAGGGAGTAGGCACAAGAAAATTTTAGTGGCAGCTCAACAATTTTTAATGCAACAGCTGCAAGGCTTAAATCAACCATGTGCCTAGAGCTCTGAAGCCTGTCAGAGGAAAAATAGTCCATAGTTAGCCCCTCCCACTGCAAGATCACTGCTTTGAGGCTAGCCAAAGTTGATTATGGCGTAAGGTCACTTTCTTCGGATGGCTCCTTGGTGGCCTCAGTAAATGAGACAGTGGTTGTATTCAATTTCCTCCTGGGCAACCACCCAGGACTAATTCTGAAGACCCTCACTGCAAATAGGACCAACCGTGGCATAGACACTCATCATTGTGTCCCCTTAAGGTCTAGGTCATGCTGGTGCTGATTCTGATTATTATTGTTATTACTGTTATTAGATATTCTCTGAGAAGCATCTGACAGAACACGAATTTGGGGGAAAAAAAAAGCACATTAGTTTCAGTTTCTATTGGTCAAGATGAAAACAGGGGACCATAGTGAAATTTATTCTTGCTGTTCCACCCATCTCCTACCCACACTTCAAGGTCCACTTCAGGTCCCAGTCCCCAACAGAGCTGTTCAGAACCAGTAAGTCCATGATATCCCATGAATTCCAATTGCCTCTGCTATATATGGGTCCTTTTATGGCTCATGATCACTTCTGACTTCAAATTGTTTTGTACTCTTGTGGATGCTAATACTCTCTTGACCATCAAGATCTGCCAAAACCCCTTTAGAGGTATTGTAATAAAGTGTCTGAGAACAGATCACCCAAGAAAAAATGGGTATAATCCTAAAATGTCCCCGTACCATGCCAAATGGCTGCCATTTCCCTTTGTGGATGTGATAAGTAACTGGAATTAGAGGTTATATTCTGCAGTTCAGCTTTCAGAGGCAGGAGGCAGACAGCCTCCACTTCCAGAAGCCATTAAAAGAGAGTTGCAAGAACTCACACTTTTACCTTAACAGCAAGCAACACCCCTCCATCTCAGAAGCATTAATCCGTCTCCAAGGTGAACCTAGGAAGGTGGTAGAAGCGTAGTTATTACTGTCGTAATTTGTTTCCTACAAACAGAAGCCTCCAGGTGGAGAACTGTGAGTAGCTTTTTTCTTCTAGATTATTTTTCCCCCCAAGTCCCCAGGGAGCCACCTCAGACAGGGCAGAGTGACCCTTTCTTGTCCCATCGTGTGGAGAACAGCCCAGGATCTATTGGTTGTTGCAGAACGGAGTTTCTCCCCAACGGACAGTTAGACATTTTGAGAGCAGAGCATGCCAATCCTCAATCAAAAGACACAGAGAAATCCAATTATCCTATAAAGAAAACAGAAAATAAATCACCCCCCTCCTCTTCAGAAGTTGACAGAGGGTTCATTCTGATGACACTTTTGAGATAAAAACATGGTACTGTTTCTTTTGTGAATCTGTCTTTTTTAAAAAATATTTTGGGGCTCTGAAAAAAATGTGGCTGTACTTTTGCTCATAATCTGAAAAAAAAAAAATTAGAAAGCCTCCCATAATGCTTAAGAGATTTTTTAAAAATGTTTCTGCTTTTACTCCCCAGGCCTCCAAAAAATCATATTTTTCTCAGACTTATTCTATGACAACTTTTATTTTCCGTCTCATTTCTAACTGAGGAAAAAACAGGAAGTCATATTAAAAAAAGAGTTTACTCCCTTGTAATAGAATTTTTCATATTTCAAAAAAAGAATGTTAAATATGAGCTTGGGGCCTGGACTTTATTTCCCTATCTTGTAACAAGGAGTATGAAAAATACTTATTTGCTCCTGAGAGATGCTGGAGGAACTTAATGAAAGCTGTTAAATACTTTGGAATCCTTTGTTGGAAGAGAACGTACGAAAGTCTTATATGCTTTTGTTTCACGTGAACTTTTCAGAAACCAGAAGGAAACCCTTCCACACCCTACCCCATTGCAAAAAAATGTGCTTGCAAAGATATCTTTTCAATATCCATGTATATTTGATTGTGATAAATATAGTATCTGACCTTTAACAGTTGGAAAAGTGAAAACCTAAATAAATTGGACACGCTTTGATGGCTATCGTCTATTTCACAGAGTCTCTCAGCATATTGATTGGCTGGAAGACACTGCTGAGAGCTGGTATATAACTCTTAACAAACACACTCTATTAGGGGAGGTGTTTGTAGGCTTTTGAGAACCTATGCAAGATAAATCACGTGGAACAAAGACTGAGATAGTCAATAAACCTGACCTTGTGACAGGAGGCCAGTAGGAAGCTGTGCATGACTTTTGTCTGGAGATAGCCAGTTCCCTCTTGGTTTTCCCTCTCTCTCTCTTTTGTTAATTTTTTCATTTTTGAGGCAGAGTTTCACTCTTGTCGCACAGGCTGGAGTGCAGTGGCATGATCTGGACTCCCTGCAACCTCTGCCTCATGCGTTCAAACAATTCTCCTGCCTCAGCCTCCAAAGTAGCTGGGATTACAGGCGTCTACCACCACACCCAGGTAATTTTTGTCGTTTTTTAGTAGAGATGAGGTTTTGCCATGTTGACCAGGCTAGTGTTGAACTCCTGACCTCATGTTCCACCTGCTTCTGCCTCCCTAAGGGCTGGGATTAAAGGCATGAGCCACCACGTCCAGCAGACCCCATCTTAGTTCTCTATACAGTGGAGAGCATATCTATCCCTCTGATTAAAGGCACTGAAAAGATAGTCTTAGCTGCTGCCTCCCAGAGCAAGTTAGTCTTTGGTCAACAAAGTTACCATGAAATTCAACTGGAGAAGCTTTGGCTTTTCCCCACAATTCTGTCAAGAACTTAGCTGATTCACTTTTCTCTCTTCAGCCTCCCAGAGTTCTCTCTCTGGCCTGTGTCTACATAATAAAGTTATTGTTGAAGCAGTGTCTCTGAACCTTTACCTGTGAGAGACCTGTATACATGTGCTTAGGCATTGACGGCTTTCTTTTCTGCAGGTCAGGTGCTGACTACGACTTTTTGATTGGGTTCTAGAAGAATTCTGTATTTGGAATTTTAGCAAGCGAGGCTGCTTCTCAGGAGATACCCTGTATTATCACTGTTAGAAATTTTCTATTAGTGGAAAATGGTGTGGGGAGTTTGGCAGGGAGGAGAAAGTTTTCCTTGGGTACCTTAGTGGTATTCAGTAGACCTTGGAAGAGCTATAGTGTATACAGTCACACACTGGGCTGAAGACAGAATAAGAGAAGTGAATTTCTTCACACTTGTGAGTCCTTTTCTTCCTTGGCCTCTCACCTAATGAAAATAAACTTCAGGCTGGGCACAGTGGCTCACACCTGTAATCCCAGAACTTTGGGAGGCCAAGGCAGGCAAATCACTTGACATCAGGAGTTTGAGACCAGCCTGGCCAACATGGTGAAACCTCGTTTCTACTAAAAATGTAAAACTTAGTTGGGTGTGGTGGTGTGCGCCTGTAATCCCACCTACCCAGGAAGCTGAGGGGGCAGAATCATTTGGGCCTGGGAGGCGGAGGCTGCAGTGAGCTGAGATTATTCCACTGCAATCCAGCTTGGGTGACAGCAAGACTCTGTCTCAAAAAAAAAAAAAAAAAAAAAAAATTTAAAAAGCTTCAACTTAGGCCCATCTACTCACCTGTTTTGGGGCCAGTCTTGTTAGGCTCAGATTGACTGTCTGATGGTTTCCGCTCAGATCATGGCCTTTTAAACTGGCCGGGCCACTTAAAGGAAGAGTAGGTTCACAAAACTTTAATCTTCTGGCATTATCACCCTTACCTCAACCTTGGCCTCTACCTGCACTTTGGGATTTGAACATGGATCTTAAGTACTTGAATCTTGGCTTTTCCCAGTGCACAGGATTTGGCTATTCCTCTAGCCTTGAAGCCTGTGGTTGTTTCTCAAGAGTATCGCATCCTAGATTTTACTCACAGAACCTAAAACTGACCTCAAACCCTGACCCATCCACTGTTGAAAAGGACTCATGTGAGGGTGTGGGACTTGAAATTAATGTCATTGTGATGGGTCCTGGACATTTAAATGCTTTCTTAGTATGCCTCATCTTCATTCCTGCCATGGTTGTTCAAACCACACAACTTCTAGCATTTCAGGTCCCAGGTAAGAGTGCATTTCTCCCCTGAAACCAGAGAGAAATCAGACAACTGGAAGCCTGGAATTCTGCTAGGCTGCTATCTACAGGCTCAGTCCTACTAATTTTTTTTTCTTTCAGAAGCTGGGTGGTTTCCAGTTCAAGTTGGTGTCCTTATACTTTTTTACTGCTGAATAGTATTCCATATTATAGAAGCATCATAACATTTTTCTATTGATAGTAGGTTGTTTCTGATTTTTTTCTAACATAAACGTTCTATTATGAATATTCTTATACATGTTTTTATGCACTATTTCACACCATGGAATTTAAACTGCTTTGTCATACGGCATAAATATTTTGACAGATACTGCCAGGTGGCCTTTCTAAAACGTTGTATAAGTCAGCCATCTAAGAAACTATTGGGAGAATCTTGAGCTTTGCATGTGCTGTTCCACTAGTTGGAATGCCTTTCCCCATAAGTTCTCAGGGTGCTTTCTCCTTATCCTTCAGATCTCAACTAAAATGTTACCCTTCATAAGAAACATTCTCTGATCCCCATAGCTAAAGCCACCTCTCTTCATCACTTCAACATGCCTCACCTCCATAGCATTTGTTAGTGCCTGAAAGTATCTAACTAAATTACTTCTTTTTAAATATGTGGTTTTCTCTGTATGTCTCTCCATTAGAATATATACACCCTGTGGGAGCGATTCTGTCTTATATCCTCAGCACCTAGAATAGTGGCTGTTGCAGCGGAAAGGCTCAGGAAACAAGTGATGAATGACTAGATACTCCGAATTCTTGCTAACACTGGTTTTACTTATTCACCAAACATGTTAAGAGCATTCACTGTTGACTAGGTGCTGTCCTCAGCACTTTATACATCGTAACGAATTTACTATGTCCTGACTATTCATACTATGAATGACCTGGGGAGAGTAAGTCATTGGTTCGAGATTTGACATCTCATCAGTGATGGAGCTGGGATTCAAACTCAGGCTTTTTGATGGGAGAACAATGAGATCTCATTGCTATTTTACTTTTTATTGCTGTGATTACTAATGGTGCTGGGGCTCATTCCATGTTCCAACTGACCATGTTAAGTTCCTTTATGTGAACTGGTTCTTTTGTGAGATAGTGGGGGGTGTTTCATTAACCTTTTCCTCCTTCTTTTCGGCTTTCATTTCTTCCTTCTGTTATTGTTGTATAGGAGTGATATTTGAATAATTTTAAATACTTTGAATTATTCTTTTTCTATTGCTCCACAGGCTGAGTTTGCACCAACAAAGAGTATAATTGGTCAGGGCAGTTTGGGTCAGATAGAAAGAATCAGCAAGGAATTCTACAGAGCTATTTCCATTCCAATTTGGCCCACATGCTGAGTTTAGAGCTAGAGGGCTTTCCACGGGGCCTGCTGTGCTGTGGTGAGATACTCAGGGATGGTAGCCTCATCCAGGACCTAGAGGGGACAGGACATGAGCTCAGAGGCAGATGCCATACCGAAGACAGCGGCAAAAACACTGCATGTGGAGGGGTGCCCCAGCCCTGGCAGAGCCAAGGAGAAAGAGAAGACTACAGTTCTACAGACACCAAGGTTAAATGTAGACACTGCAGAATGTGCACACCTCAGATGGCAGTCAGGACACACCCAGGGGCATGTCAGAAGCCAGGAAATTCCCTTTTTTCCTGTGTCACACAGTGAGTAGGTCCTCCTTATACCCCACGAGCCATCTGAAGAGCTGGGGAAAAGGGAACAAAACTGAAAGACAGTCAATATCTCATCAAATAATGAGTTATACCCAGAGAAACTGTTTAAATTATTGGGTCATGTTTTAGTTTAAATTAAATTGGCGTCAGTTCCTGCTACCTATTAGTTGGGGGCTGTAAGAGCGGTCAAAGGAATTTTGAAGACCCTCAAGTGATCCCCCCGCGTCGACCTCCCAGATTGCTGGGATTACAGGCATGAGCCAACTCACCCAGCCTAGTCAATCTTTTTCTGTTATTAGACAGTTACAACCATGCTCTAGTACATAGCCACATTGGAATTTTAGTGAGAAAAAATATAATAAAATTTTATATGCGGGCTGTAGGTGCTTTGTTCAGCATTTAGCATAATAAGGTTGGTTACAATTTACTGTAGAAGAGGTGCTCTTGTCACTGAAAAATATCTAGCCTCAACTGTAAATGGGAGGCAGTACAAGAGAAGGTGTCCCCAGCTCCAGCTGCACCCTACTTTGAGGCTTCCTGATGTTTTGAGAGCACAGGAATGAAAAAATAGGTTGGCCTTTGTATGATATTGCTGAGTTAACGAACAAACACACCACTGGGGGCAGATTCTGTCAGCAAGTATACTCAATTCTGATGTAAATTGATGGAAACCATTAATAATAAAAGGTAAATGTGGCAAGAAACAAGTGATTAGCTGTTTGTTTGTTTAAAAAAAAAACAGATATTTATTGTTAAAACCATAATTATATTTCACTTTTGCAGAATAGCTGTTTTCCTCTCACTTAATGTTATAATTAAATGAAACAATTGTTATCTTTTGGGATTTAAAATTTTTAAGCAATATTGGATTTACCTTGAGTTAAAAAAGTAAGAGGAAAACAAAAAGCAAGTCAAAATTCAGGAACTTTCAGTTGAGCAAACAGAATTTGGTTTTGTGCTATGGTATGGTTATTTAATTTTCAAAACAATGAAATCATATATTTGAAGAAAAAGTAAGTAGTTATTAGTAGTTGAAAAAAAACAAATACAAACATTTCTATTATTACCTTCTACAAGGAAATTATTTTATAAATTGGATTTATCTTGAATCTCATCCACTTACATTAACATGCCCCCATTTATTTATTGAATACAGACTGCATAACACGTGCTGTGCTATATGCCCAAAGTACAAATATATATAATTACCATATGCAATTCCAAGACATCCACAAAGAGGGGGAACTGGAGGAATCCCCAACCTGGTAGATACCTGTGATGATGAAATATATCTCTACCCTTCTTCCATGATGCCTTTAGGTCCTTCCCAGCTATGCATAGAAGGAAAGAATCTCAGTAGGCCATTATTCTGTGCCTATATGCTTGAATTAAAGCTTGCAGTGAGACCTCTCTGGTGTCCTGGTCCCACAACTTGGCAAGCCGATCTCTCTCTCTCTTACAATCTAGGAGAATATCTTCTCTAGTTTGGGCAAGGGCCTCTCTCTCTCTCTCTCTCTCTCTCTCTCTCTCTCTCTCTCTCTCTCTCTCTCATTTCTTGCACACTCTGCTTCCTCAACCCATTTACTTCCTGCAGACTTCATAAGGTATTCTATGGAATTGAACTTTTGGAAAAACAAAAACCACCTCTGCTTCTTGGCTTAGCCACGCTTCCTTTGAGGCAATGATAATGAGTCTTCTTTTCCATAACTGTGGTCTTAATTCAGACAAGCAAAGTTGTTCAGGAACTATTACAATTACTTTCTCATTTTATTTCTCTCTTTGCACTCTAAAGCATTCCACACAAAGCTACCAAATTACTTTCCCATAAAAGTAGCTCTGACCTTGTGATCTCTGGCTCAAATATCCTTGCTGGTGTTGGGGCTGAAAATCAATGTTCCAAAATATGGTGCTTTGATATGCTCAACTGAAGAAAAAGCCTGAAGGTCTCTCTAACCTCCCCACACCCCACTAAAATGGAATAGTTCCCTGACTCCCCTTGCAGGACATGTCAGAATAGTTCCCTGACTCCCCTTGCAGGACATGTCAGAGGTGTAGCTCATCTGTTCAGCTGCCACTTCTGCTCTAAACCCTTGTAATATGGGGAGCATGTAGGTGGGCTCATGCAGGAGCTGGGCCAAGCACTTTTTGGGCTACAGTCCCATAGTAGCATCTAGGGGTGTGTTCCTGAGACTCATGAAGCCCAAGTAGGCATGTGTTATCATGTGCTTTTTTAGCTTTGCTGTCAATGAATGGCTTAAGTGTTAAACAGCTCAGTGGACCCTCTGACTTTTTGCAAGGGCAGAAGGCCAGTGCGACAGCTTTCTGTATCCTGAGCTCTTGTCCAACATTCAAGAAAAATCAGGTCACACATATACTTGAAGGAGAGTAAATGTGAGGGTTTTATTGAGTGGTGGAGGTGGCTCTGAGCAGGATGGATGGGGAGCTGGGAATGGGATGGAATGAGAAGATGATCTCCTGGAGTTTGGCCACCCAGCAGCTGATCTCTCTGATTGTTCCCAGCTGAAACACTCTCAACATTCAGATGTTTTGTCTCTTCCCTCCTCTGCTGCTCTTCTGCTCTTCTATTTGTCTGCTCCTCTGCTTGTGGAGCCTGGGGTTTGGTGTCTATATGAGCAGAGGATAGGGGGAGTGTGACAGGCCAAAAGGCAACTTTTGGGCATGCAAACAAGAATGCCTGTTCCCATTTAGGGCTGCAGGTTTCTAGGCTTGAGGGTTGGGCCTTTGCCGGGGAACTACCTTATTCTACCCAGTATTTCCCTTTCTCCTGTCTGTATCATCACTAGTGACTTTCCCAAAGCACAGAGTGAATTGTTGTCTGAAGTTCCTTTATTTGTCTAAAGTCTGGACCCACCAACAGGGAGAGAAATTTAACATGGCTGACTCTATCTTGTTTTTAACCTAACAAGCTAACTTTCTTTGCTCTTTCCTGCACATAAGCAAAGCTAACTATGGGAGGGATTTAGTTTATAGTTTAACTTTAAAGCAAGGATAATAATAGCCCCTTGCCAAAACTAACCCACGAGGAGATAAAGAGGGCATACACACAAATAACAATGTTACGCTGAAGATTTATAGAAGCACTATGACCTGATCAAGGACAAAGACCTTTGCAACCTCCTCGAACTTCCGCTGATGCCTATACATATGTGGTCACCGGTTACCTCCTGACCTCAACTCCCTCTTTGGTGCCCCTTTCCCAGTATGAAAGGAATTTTTGAGATCCATGCTTTTTAAGGTGATTCTTTGGGTCACTAGTCCACCATCTTTTGAGTTTGCTTGCTGTCCAAAATAACATCACTTTCCTTGCCCAAATCCTTGTCTCTCAACTTATCGACTATCATGCAGTGAGCAGTACAAGCTTTGGACTCAACTATAGCAGGAGAGCAATCATTTCCTTTATTTCCCCTCCCTGCCATCTCATTAATTGTTGCAGAAAAGAAGACCAAGAATTTAACTATACTTGAAGAGCCTTTCACAAGACAATGTCTGTCTCTTGGGATCATTCAAATTCCAAAGAGAACTATTGACAACTTAATCTTTATTTCCCATCCATTCATTCTCCCTAGTAATCACTATTGCCCTTCACCCCACTCCCATAACCTGTTTTGCCACCATCATGTTTTTGCTAGCGTGGTACATAAACTTCCAAACCCCACTGGAAGTGTGGGTAAAACTCTGCGAATCTCCTTGTGCATTCATTAACGATTTTGTATGCCGTTTTTCCAGTTAATCTGCCTTTTGTTAGTTAGCTTTTCAATGAACTTTCAGACGTCAAAGGGGGAGTGTTCCCTTAGTCCCTATACTGGCTTCCCATTGTCAATAAAATTAGCCCTCACACCATGGATATTTAAATCTCCCATGTTGACCTTAATGTAACTGTTAAACTTTCCTCTTCCTCATTTCTCCTTTACGTCCTTGGGCATCAGGAAACATGCAAAACAACATACATGCTTTTCATTTTTCTGTCTTGGTTCATAATGTACCTTCTGTAAGAAATGTTCTTCCCTCCCTTCACACCAATTTTCATATGACCAAATTCTGTCCATCCTTCAAAGGCCAGATGCCATGCTGCTTTCTTCATGAAGGCTTCCCTATTCTCAGCCAATGCCAGCTGCAGGAAACGAAGTAATGTAAAGCCAAACTGAGACGAGTTTATGGCTGGTACTAAAAGAAAAGAATAAAAGGTTAGTGAGGACTAAGCTTTGATTTTTTTTTACCATGCCCAAATTCCTGTCTAAGGGATCTGGGGAGTCATGCCCTACTTACCATAAATTCTCATCAGATGGGCTTTATTTAACCCTACATCTTGTGACTTACTTTCCAATCTGTTCTGGCACAACACTAGGTGACAAAGAAGAAAATCAAAATATTTTACTACAAAACATGCTTCTTTGCCATATTTTTAAATGACCCTGCAAGCCATCCTTTATAGGGGGGTGGGGGCGGGGCAGGGAGGATTTGCAACTGTAAAGAATATTAACATACCTAGATCGTTTTCTTCCAGGCTCTCCCAATCCTAAAGAAATTAACTGAGAGTCTGGCACCTTTTAAAGGTCTGAATAGGAAACATTTGTCACTATTGTCTCTAAGAGCAGCCACCATGAGACTTCGAAAGAACCACAATCTTTTGTCTTAACCCAAATCTTTCCTTTCTGTTAATCCTAGGTCTTTAGACAAACTCAACCAATTATAAATCAGAAAATGTTTCAATTTACTTAGAGCCTGGAAGCTCCCTGCTTTGAATTGTCCCACCTTTCTGGACCAAACCAATGTATTTCTCAAATGTATTTGATTGATGTCTCATGCCTCCTTAAAATGTATAAAACCAAGTTGCACCCTGCCCATCCTGAAGACATATTCTCAGGACCTCCTCAGAATATGGCTATGTCACAGGCCATGGTCACTCGTATTTGGCTCAGAATAAATTCCCTAAATATTTTACAGAATTTGACTCTTTTTTTCAACGTTAGTCTAGAAATAAAGGTAAACATATAAAGTCATAATTCTGTAACAGATATTGGGATGTGCCTGAATGAGATCTAAGTATGGGATTACCCAAGACTGAGTAGTGACTGAGCCCTTCAGAACCTTGAGTAGAAATGAACTACTTGGTAGTAGGGCTGGACATTGAGAAAGAGCTATAGCTAGTTCTTTCTATGGTACTGGCTGACATGAGGGACCTTTCCAACTCTGACCTTATGCAATGCTGATGTTCAACATTGCAAAAATAGCTCCTGATGACTTATCTAAACTCCTATTGTACTTTTGTTGTGTCTTTCTTACGATACTAAAATTAATGATGATATAATGAGAACATTATCTATCTGTCCCATCTCCACTGATAAATGATAGCATGCTCAAAGGCAAGGCTCACCTGATATAGTACGCTGTACATAATTGTCAGACCACCCAGTTAAAAAGTTGAGACATCAAAGCATTGATATCCATACTGGTTCTATCACATTAAGCATTGTTACAATAGTAAATTCAAAGACGGATGATTCTGGTGCCATAAAGAGGCTTGTCTTTGTACTTGGCAGTCTCCCGATGAAATGGCGATGTTCTGAAACTATCCAGTCTTTATTGATCAATACAGCATATGCCAATTTGACAGAAAATTCCATTTTTTTTTTCTGTTCTAAGGGTATCTTGACACTGCAGATGATTAAATAAAGTGTGAGAGGTACACTCACTGTCACATTATATCAATGTCTGCAACATGACTGGAGTGAGACCAGAAATTTCCATGAGACCCAAATTATTCCCATATGAGGGAAGAATACAGTCATTATACTTAGCTTAGTAAAAGAAGAACATGATGAAAAAAACAGTATTTCTATAAAATATGGGAGCTACTTTAATCTATCACTTCCGTCCTTAATGAAGTAGAAATAAACTTCACAATCAGCTCACCTGTGAGGATCGTAATCTGCTTTATAAATGAGACATTAGGGTAAACCTGGCCAGAGGAACATGATGAGGGAAGTAGCTTTTGTTAATTAAAATAAATAATTTCCTGTCTGTTTTGAATTCTGTTTTATCTGTTGCTACTTTCCCTAACAAGGCCTCTCTGTCTATTAATAATGAAAAACCTGGTCCCAAATCATTTATATCTAAATGATTAGATATATGTGACTTCAATGAGCATTGGTCCTGCTCATGGATGCTCCTATGGAAGGCTGTGAAAGCACAATTTTAGAATGTTTCTTTCCTCCTATGCATCCCGAAAGGCACTGGGATTTAAATTTACTCTCATTCTGTCATCTTTCAACAGAATGATTTTCCCCACTTTGGAAAAACTGTTCCAATGTTTTTGGACATCAGGGTTAATGTCAGTTTTCTTAAGTTGTGAGTACATCTCACTGAAGTAAATAAACGTTTTAATTCTTAAATAGTATCTCTTCCACCCCACAACCCTGTTCCCCAAGGAAGAGAGACTTGATTTAAAAGATGATCCAGTAATATATTCTGTTTGCTTTCCTGCCTTCTCTTTGGCTAAATGCTGCATTGATTGTAGCACTTGAAGTGTTGCCACATTCAGCAATACAAGCTTCACATGATTTGATATTTAACTTGTGGGAAAGAAGCCCAGATCTTTCTCTCCCTCTTTTTTTCTCCCTGTGTGTTTATTGAAATAAGAAGTGTCATAACCAGCTTGTCTGTTTACTTTCAGCCCATTGTTTTGGGAAGAATGAGGAAAAAAACTGACTAGCATTCAGAAGCAGCAGTCAAGAAAAGCACACATCTTTTTTCCTCTTATATACAAACTTGTTTAATCAGAGCATTTGTACTTTGATGTATTATTATTACTTCTCTCTATGGGAATTGATTTGTAATACTACCTAATCAGTGTGGAGCTGAGTAATAAATATAAGACATTAATTTCCATAAGCCATATATATTTGAAAGCTTCATTTACATAGTGAACAATTTATTCCTATAAAATCTAATGTATTTCTATTCCTTTTGGGTTACTGTTTGCATAACCTTTTTATAGCTCTGGTGAACCATAATGCTGCCCAATGTTGACAAATTTCTCACTATTGTCCAATGCATAAAAATGTATTTTTAGTAACTCTCCAATGTTCTCTCAGTAATTTTTCTTCTTTTTTTTTCCCTCACTTACTATTGAGGGTAATTCGCTTTTAGGAGATGAAACATTCCATTTATTTCCCCTTCCAATTTCAGCATCTCATTTGGCAGTCTTCTGTAGCCTAGTAAAGGCTTCTGATATAGTTGGTACCAAGACAACCCCATTTATCCCAGACAAGACTACTCAGCTTTAAGAAAAGTGCAGACTCAGCTGTAAGTAATATCATCTTTGTCTCTAAGAGGTTGGGGAAATGAGACTGAGTGTAACTGAGTACACTTAACATATAAACTGAGCATTTTTAGGTGATTGAAGATGAATTGAAGATGTTGAAATAGATCATCATATTTTAGAAAAATACATATGTGCATAAATATAGTGTGTGCATATATATGCATTCATCTATATATGTATATGTGTATATATTATAAATATATATATACAGAGAGAGAGAGAGAGAAGCTTAACATATAAAATAGACTTAGCTTCCAACCCTTCATCTTTAGCAATTTCTACGTGCTTGAAGTTTTGATTATTTAAGATTTTTTTTTACTTTTTATAGACAACTTGAACCTAATCTCGTAATATCCTAAATGTGGATTACAATGTATAGTTTTAATGCACTTTCATGCATATGATCACATTTGATTATTACAACATTTCCATGAGGTATCAGTATGTCACTTTTGAAGATAAGGAATATAAGAACCAGGAATTTCTAGGATTATATATTATTGACACAAAGGGAGTACTTACTGGGTTTATCTGGAGTATAAGAACAACTGAAACATACACCTGTTTCAGCACAAATAGTCATTAAGGTATTGACATCATTTTATAAGACCACAGTAAATATTCCCCTGGTTACACAATCCTTTTGAACCTAGGGGAAGAGGAATTACTGCCAAGGCAGAAGTGCATTGGCTCCGGCTCTTAGTGTGTTCTCCTGTGACTCCTCCAAACAACTTGCCCTGAATCCAGTCCAGGTGGGTAGTGAACCAAAATCATTAGCTGTTGTTTCAAAAACAATGTGGAATAAATCAGGGGTCTCAGTTCAGTTCCTGAAAACAAGACTCCATTTCAACCTTCCTACCTCTGCTAGGCAGTATTCCTGGTCAAAGATTAATTGGTACACGAGAAGAGTGTTTCTTGCTCTCCCTGGAGTCAGATAAATGAATGCTGAAGAGGACGCTGGGTCTGTGTTGTAGATAGGGGCAGCACAGAGACAGGAACAAAGGTTTTCAATGAGGATGCTAAGCTTTAGTTATACCCGTTGCACCACTGTGCCATCCAGCTGACTCTGCTTCCCTGCATGAGCAATGAGGGAGAGAAGCAGGGGATTTGGAGTCAGGTGCACCTGGGTTGCAATTCTTGCTGGTCTACTTACCAGCACTGGGAATTAGGTCATGTTACCTCCCAGAGTTTCAGCATGGAGAATTGTCGAGTAAGAAGTGTGCACTGGTTTCCTACTGCTGTATAACAAATTACCACCAGCTTAGCAGCTTAAAGCAACACCCATTCATTATCTCAAGTTTCAGTTGGTCAAAAGCCCAGGCACAGTATGGCTGATCTTTGCCCAGGATACCACCAGCAAGGTATTGGCCTGGGCTGTGATTCTCATCTGCGGCTAGAGACCTTCTTTCAGGCTCACAGGGTGTGGGCAGAATTCATTTCCTTTGAGTTGGAGCTAAGTTCCTAGTTTTCCTGCAAGCTTCAGGCAAGGAGCTGCCCTCATCTCCCAGAGGTTGCCAGCAGTTTCTTGCCATGGAATCCCCAGGGACAGCCCACAAGATGCACATTTGCATTTTCCTAGGTGAACTGACACACATCTCTCTGACTTCCTTTTCTGCTAACAGATAGAAAAAAAGTCTGCTTTTAAATGGCTCTTGCGTTTAGGTCAGGCCCACCTGTATGCTCTCCCAACGTTAAGGTCAGCTGCACCATATAACATAACTTAAGCATGGGAGTAAAATCTATGATAGTCACAAACCCAGGATAATGGAGAGCATGCACATCACCAGCAGGAATCTTGGGGACAGTTTAGAATTCAACATGTCACCCAGGGGTAAAATTTCTATGAAACTATTCTATCCCCATGCAAATAGTTGGCATACAATAAATGGTAATTCCTCTGTAAAATATGGTTAAGACTTAATATATTTTTAAAGTTATGACAATTCTGATTAACTATTTTCCGCATCTGTCTTCCATTAAGAGAAAAATTTCATGTAAATTACATTAATTTTACTAATCGTAGCGTCCAGCCCACCACTGAGCGAGTAGAGTGCCTAGTAAAGACTTGTTTGAATGATGTGGGCTATGGAAAGATAAAGTCATACTCTCATACTAAATAATCGTGTTGACATTTTGAAGACTATCGGCTGTGAGTCAAGACTCTCTAAGGGTGTTTATATTCACATGCATAGTTTTAACCAATGGTCATTTATTAGCAATTCATAAACCTTTATTTACAGATCAAATGACTGTCAGCACTCAAACCTGTACTGAAGCTGCATACTGGCCACTGCTGCTCGCATGTTACCTAAACATCTCAGACTCAACGTGTTGCAAATACAACTGCATCCCACAAATAATTTCCTTCTTTTATATCTTCTGTCTCCATGAATATGTTAAAATTTCTCCAATGTCCAAGGCCAGAAACTGGATAATTATTCATTTTTGACTCTCATCCTTCTTCCCTTTTTTATCCAACTGGCGAAATCACGCCAGTTCTGTCTTCTGAATGCCTCTTTCACTTACCCTGGCTCCTTCGTTTGTTATCCTTGGTCTTCGTCATTCCCTATCTGTCAATGGCAGTTGTGTAATCAAGTTTTTGTTCTCAAGTTCTCTGATTCATTCTGCAGTCTATTGTTCAACTTATTTTTCAGAAATGTAAATCTGATCCTGTTTCTTGCCAGTTTTCAAAGAAACTCAATCAATTTTAAGAAGAAAAAAAAAACTGGCTGTCCAGCTTCTACTTTCACTACCTGGCCACCCATGAACCTCCATATAGCATGAACAGTTACTTTTAAAAAATATTTTTGAAGCATAATTTACACACAATAAAATACAGATACTATGTGTGTGTTCATGTGTTTTGATAAATGAATATGTTTGTGAAACCATTATCTAGTTAACATTTAACACATCAGTCATCTTTTTTGTAAAATATAAACCTTCTTATGTTTCTTGTTACTCTCAAAAGTGTTTCATCACAGAATGAAATTCTATTCCCATTCTTGAAACTGCCTTTGCACAATTATGATTGAGACAGTGAAAGATCTAATTTACCCAACTCCATCTTGCTTCTAACCTCCAAGCTGTCCTTGTTCATTCCTTGGCCACAGGCTGAACTAACTTTGGGAGAAACTTAGTTTGTAGTTCAAACAAAGATGGTAATAGCCTTTTGCCATTGCAGATCTTCTTCTTGCCTGTGGACTATACTGCCTTTGTAGGACTAACATTAGCCACAAGATTAGAAATTATAGTTTAGGAGTCAGGCAGCTGGAGGCTACAAAATTCTGACCCTCCCTAAACTGCTTCTAAGATCAGTGCTTGAGATATTTTGCAGACCCTGCACTTGATGGATCAGCTGGCACCCCCCAAGATCAATAAACTGGCTCATATAATCTTGTGGCCCCAACCCAGGAACTGACTCAGTGTAAGAAGACAGCTTTGACTCCCTATACTCCTGCACAGCCACATATGCATGAATTACTCTTTCTCTGTTGCAATTCCCCTGTCTTGATGAATTGACTCTATCCAGGCAGTGGGTAAGGTGAAACCCTTGGGTTGTTACATTCTTATTTATATAATTACATAGGTAGGACCCTGCCCAACTCTCTGACCTTTTCTCCTACAAATCTACCCCTCATTCATACAGCCCATCTCTATGCTCTTTTCTAGTTGTCTCCAGTTCATCTCTGCCTTTGCCTAGAACACTTTCATGGCTTTCTGCCTAACTTCTGTCAACCTTAAATAATGAGATTCAGAAAATATTATTAAGTATAGAGTGTATTTCAGTGAAAAGTGTGAGGATAGCCACCCAGGAAGCACTGACTCCAAATAAATGGGGTCAGTGCTCCTAGGTAGGGAGGTTAAGATTTTATTTACAAAAGGGAGAGACAGAGAAGTTGCAGCAGAATTACATTTTTCATACAAATGCATGCATTATAGAAATTTGATTGGTTGCAGATTGTTGATTCCAAGGAAGATTATTTTAATACTCTATGAGGAGGGATAATGACAGAGTGGGTCTTATCTCTGTTACTGTTTGGTCTTCCTAATAACTTATAAAAGAAAAAAGAAAGGGCAGAAAGAAGAAGCTACAGCTACATGCCTCATCACACAAGCCATATAGCCAGATTCCTTTCAAGGCTCAAAATAACATAAAATTTCAACAGCTTTAAATTTGAATTATTTTATTTCTTTTTTTTTTCTGACAGAGTTTCACTGTCATTACTTAGGCTGAAGTGCAATGGCGCGATCTCGGCTCACCGCAACCTCTACCTCCTGGGTTCAAGCAAATCTCCTACCTCAGCCTCCCAAGTAGCTGGGACTATAGGCATGCACCACCATGCCCAGCTAATTTTTGTATTTTTAGTAGAGATGGAGTTTCACTATGTTGACCGGGATGGTCTCGATCTCTTGACCTAGTGATCCACCCGCCTCGGCCTCCCAAAATGCTGGGATTATAGGCATGAGCCACCACACCTGGCCCGAATTATTTTATTTCACATTTCCTTCAGGTTTGTTCAAATGTCCTTTCTTACAGCCCAATAGATCCTTGTGTTTAAATGATGTGTTCTATGGGGAGCTTCTTGATGATTCTATTTTAAATTGCACTCATAACAGGGCCTAAGCCCTTACTTGTATCTTCAGCTGACAGAATTTATAAATTATTTATTTAGACACAGGGACTTACCCTGTCTCTCAGGTGTGTGATCATGCAGCCTCAATGTCCCACACTCTAGCAATTGTCCCACCTAAGCCTCCCAAGGAGCTGGGACCACAGCCCACCACCCCACCCAGATAATATTTTGTTTTTTTAGTGATGGGGTCTCCCTGTATTGCCCAACCTGGTCTCAAATTCCTGGGCTCAAGCAGTCCTCCTACCTTGGCCTCCCAAAGTGCTGGAATTACAGATGTGAGGCAGCAGGCCCAGCCTATATTTGTTTATATGTTTGCTAGAATGTAAAAGGACAAGGGATGGCTTGTTTACCACCATTTTCTCAATGCTCCAAATAGTATTTAAGAGTAGTCCTCAGTAAATATTTGTTGAATGGAGTGGGTAAAATTTACACTCTATAGCATGGCATAAAAAGTCCTTCATGATATGAACTTTGCCTTGTATCTTACCTATATTTTCTGCTTCCCATAATCCCTAAACTTCACTCAGTTTGAACTACTTAGAGTTCCTCAAAGACTAGGTTTCCCTTCACCTCTGGCCACATATTCTTAGTGTTCCTGGAATTTCCTTGCTTCCTTTGACTGCCTTTCAAATGCTTGCTTCTTGGCTGAAGTTTCTTTCTCTGTGTAACTCTTTGACTCTTTCAGCAGACTTCAATCTCCCTGCTCTATATACCTCCTCCCCACATTCTTCTTAGGATAGCCCCTAGAATGTCCAGGAAACACTCATTTTTCAGTGCTGTTTTTCCACCAGTGTCTGAGCTCTTTGAAGATTTAATGATGTCTTTCATTTTTGTATCTCTGATTGCCAGTTTAATGAATAATTTGAACTCAATGAATTTTTGAGTGTTCAAAGAAAATAATAGAAAACAAAAGAAAAGAGAAGGAAAAGGTAGGAAGAAAGGAGGAAAAAGAAAATAGCTAGAAAAGAAAAATAAAATAGATATTTAGATAAATATTGAGATATAAATTTAGTCCCTCAAAAGTGAAGAGTCCAAGGCCTCGGAAAAATAACCTAGTTAATTCATGGCTACCTTCAATTGTTAAATCTAGGGCTTATTTAGATTAAAATTTTTTCAATTCTTGCTCTCTATCTCTGTGTGTGTGAGAGAGAAACAGCAAGAAAGAGCAGGGATACTGTTTCTGAAGGGAAAAAGAAGATCGTATATGTTAAAAGTAAAATTTCAGCCAAATTGAATGTAAGGAGTTTAATTGAGCAATGAATGATTTGCAAATTGGGCAGCCCCAGAATCACAGCAGATTCAGACAGACTCCAGGGGTGCCTCGTGTTCAGAACAAATTTATAGACAAAAAAAGGAAAGTGATGTAAAGAAATAGGAAGTGAGTTACAGAAACAGCTGGATTGGTTACAGCTTGGTGTTTACTTTATTTGAATACAGTTTGAACACTCAGCATTGTATGAGCAGTTGAAGTATGGCTGCTGGGATTGGCTGAGACTCAGCTATTGTTACTGGTGCATATCCCTAAGATAGGTTTTCAGTCTTGGTAAGCTATTAAGTTAGGTTGCAGTTAGGACTCAAATACAGAATTACAGAGTCCTTCTCACGTCATATTTAGTTGGCTTTAACATACAGAAGAGAAATACATTCCTAAATAGTAGTTTGAGTATAAACTCAAAACAGGTTTAAGTACAAACAAATAGTAACACACACCACACGTGTACATATCCATATGATGTTTGTTAGACATATAATTCATTTCCTAATATTTTATTTTAATGATGGGAAACCCATTTACCAAACGATCAGATGTGAAGATCACTTTTTTGTGTGACACCTAGTAAAATCCCCCAGTTTTCCCTTATTTCAGCTTCATTCCTTCTTTAACCAATTTTTTCTTTTGAAGTTGTGCAGACCAAGGATAATAGAGAGGAAAGTTATGAGATTGTTATGTTAATTGTGTTATTTCTACTTCATATTTTATAAAGCTTTGACATCTTGGGGGCCTCTCTGGCCTGGGAGAGACTGTCCCTCCAAAGGTTATCTAATTTCTAGATATAGCAAATGTGACCCCTTCACCCCAGCCCACCCACCCTGTGAACATGCCTTTCACCAAGAAGCTAAAGCTCCTATCTCCCACCTCCTCCTCTTTGTAACTCTCAGATACCAAGCCAATAGTTCCCCTGCCCTAAAGTATTCCTGGGTCAGGTACTAACAACTAGAGAGCACCCCTGTAGCCCAGAGCCTGCTGAAATTATTCCAACTGTCTAATCCTCGACTTGATCAAACTTTGTCTCACCCATTTCTTCCCAAGGAAACCACAGTGAAGGCTCTGAGCCATGCTTTTCCCTTCTTCCTTCCTTCTGCTTCCTGAATGAACTGGCTACTTCCCTATGTGGCCCTGTGTTCCCTTCTCTTGGGAACTGCGAGTAATAAAACTTTGCATGTCATCATTCAGTCACTTATGTAAAGTAAATCTAGGTACAATCAAGAAATGGTTTTGTATAGGTAAAACAAAACTAGTAATGAATCTTTGAATAATATGATTAATTTTAATTATCAGTACTCTGCCTGCTCCTTTCCCTCAAGACTTTCATGTAATAGTAATCAAACCAGTAAAATCAAGAATTGCCTCTAATGTTAATCACACTAGAATGCAGGGAGCTATGAGGGAAAGAAATGAAAGAATTCCCTGGGAAACACTGCAATACGTGTTCACATCATTCTCTGGAACAACACTTTGGACAAAAATCCATTTAACTTGTTCTCAGCCATCATAGTTGTTTTCCTGAATCATAAAATTCCCATTATGAAATAAACCCTGACATTAACTTGATTAGTATAATCATAAATCTCAGCAGCCGCATGCATGCTTTAAACGGCCATTTTTCAGGCCACAATTATAGATTCTATTATTTTCCCTACCTATAGCCGTAATTAGATATTATTTCAATGCACAGCCAATGTTTGTCAGTATTTTTTAAAGCCATGTAAAAGACTCATTGGTGTAAAACAACTGAGACAAAGTTGTGAGAGTTCAGTGGCAATATATTAATTTTGTTGATTAATTATAAACTCGATTGAAAACAACCCAAAATTATCCATGGCCTTTGCTATGAAGGTATATACTACTATTTACACATAGCTTTCTTTGAATGTTTACATGTATGGGCGTATCTATGTTTGGGGCTCAGAAACTGAGATCTCAAAATATGGTGCTTTGAACTGAAGAAATCTTAATATCTCTTTGGTCTTTTTCACCACTCCTGTCTCACAATCGTCTGTCTCTCACAATGCGCCAGATGCAGTTGTTCTCTGAAGTTCCTTCATTTGCCTAAAGATCAGACCTACCAAAGAAGACAACAGTTACCTCTGGGCCCCTTTCTTGTGTGTTCATTAATTGAATTCATACTATTACAGGAAAGGGGTCTCAATCCAGACCCCAAGAGAGGGTTCTTGGATCTTGTGCAAGAAGGAACTCAGAATGAGTCCTTAGAGTGAAAGCAAGTTTTTTAAGAAATTAAAAGAATAAAGAATGGCTACTCTATAGACAGAGCAGACCCAAGGGCTCCTGTTTGTCCATTTTTATGGTTATTTCTTGATGACATGCTAAACAAGGGTTGGGTTATTCATGCCTCCCCTTTAGACCATATAGGGTAGCTTCCTGACTCTGTCATGGTATTTGTAAAGCATCATAGCACAGGTGGGAGTGTAGTAGTGAGGACGACCAGAGGTCCCACTCATAGCCATCTTGATTTTGGTGGGGCTTAGCCAGCTTCTTTACTGTAACCTGTTTTATCAGCAACATCTTTATGACCTGTATCTTGTGCTGACCTCCTATCTCACCCTATGACTACAAATGCCTTAACTGTCTGAGAATGCAGCCAAGTAGGTTTCAGCCTCATTTTACTCAGCTCCTATTCATCATGCAGTTGCTCTGGTTCAAATGCCTCTGATAATACTGCAGGAAGGAAGACCTAGGTCTGTCACACCTGGGCAGACTTTGATCACAAACCATTGTCTGCACTTTGAATCCAACAGGCTTTGGCCCAGGCCATTGTACGTTCCTTAAGCCTGTTGAATTCCCCTAAAAATTATCTACAACCTCCTAAAATCATCCAGACTTCCCATTTCTCTTTCTCTAAAAAATAGGATACATAATCATCTATACCGATTGTGTGCTGGCATAATTATTCTCCCCATGCACACTAACAAATTTGTGTGCCGTTTCTCCTATTAACCTGCCTTTTGTGAACTGCTTTTTCAGCCAAGGTTGCTTCAGTGGTGAAGGGGAAGTTTTCCCTTGGCCCCTATACTACATGTAGATAAATAGTTACATTATTTAGATAAGACATTAAAGAGAGCTTTCTATTCTAAAGTAAATGCTTTGTAATAAAGATTTTTCTTTGAATCACATTTACATAAATTTCATAAAGTAAGAAAAGGAAACGTTCACCTATAATATGCTGTTTAATGGATTGCTGAAATGAGGTGCTCTGTGGACATTAGTTCAGGCATGGAGGCTTGGAATTCAGTTCTTTGTAACTGGCTTGGTCTCATTCCTGAGGATGATGGAGCTTCTTGCTGATGACCATGCACAGATGATGTCAGCACTCAGAATCTCCATTTACAAAGAAACCCAACTGCAGGGAACCATTTTTACCCCTGAGTTTGGATTTCAGCTTTGCTTCCATTTAATCATGAGTGACCTTGAGTCTATTACTTGGCCTCTATAATTCTTAGTTCCATGATTTGAAAAAGGAGAGTTCGAAATGAAAAATCATAGGTCTTGGTTCTTGGTGTGGTGGTTCTTGGGGCAGAATAAACAGGACTGGTTCCCCTTTTGACTGACGTTTGGAGCTCTGGGCCAGATCGGAGATTCCCGGGCAGAAAAGCACCATCAATCTTAACGCCGCTGTTTTAGCCGGCGCAGTGGGTTGCTCAGATTCCGGTGCTGGGAATCAATAAATTGGATGTCCACTCAGAAACCTAATTAGAAAGGTGGTAATTACAAAGATGACAGATGGATAAATTTATAACGAAGGGAAGAAACCAGCCTAAAAAGGTTGAAAATACCCAAAATCAGAACACCTCTCCCTCTACAGGGGATTACAGCTCCTCATCCGCAATGGAACAAGGCCTGATGGAGAAAGACTGTGTTCTATTAACAGAAGTAGGCTTCAGAAGGTGGATGATAAAAAACTTCTGGGAGTTAAAAGATCTTGTTCTAACCCAATGTAAAGAAACTAAGAACCTTGAAAAAAGGTTTGACGAAATGCTAACAAGAATAGACAATATAGAGAGGAATATAAGTGAATTAACGGAGTTGAAAAATACAATACGAGAAGTTTGTGAAGTATGCACAAGTTTTAACAGCCAAATTGATCAGGCAGAAGAAAGGATATAAGAGGTCGAAGACTAACTTAATGAAACAAAACGAGAAGACAAGAATAGAGAAAAAAGGATAAAAAGGAATGACCAAAGTCTCCAAGAAATATGGGACTATGTGAAAAGACCTAATTTATGTTTGATAGGTGTATCCGAATACAGCGAAGAGAATGAATCCAAGCTGGAAAATACTATTCAGGATATTATTCAGGAAAACTTTCCCAACCTAGTAAGGCAGGACAATATTCAACTCAAGGTAATACAGAGAACACCACAAAGATATTCCTCAAGAAGAGCAACCCCAAGGCACATATCGTTAGATTCACCAGAGTTGAAATGAAGGAGAAAATACTAAGGGCAGCCAGAGAGAAAGGTCAGGTTACCCATAAAGGGAAGCCTATCAGACTTACAGCAGATCTCTCAGCAGAAACCCTACAAGCCAGAAGAGAGTGGGAGCCAATATTCAACATCCTTAAAGAAAAGAACTTTCAACCCAGAATTTCATATCCAGCCAAAATGAGCTTCACAAGCAAAGGAAAAATAAAATATTTTATAAACAAGCAAGTACTCAGAGATTTTATTACCACCAGGCCTGCTTTACAAGAGCTTCTAAAAGAAGCATTACACATAGAAAGGAACAATCAGTATTAGCCTTTCCAAAAATACACCAAAACATAAAGAACATCAACATAATGAATAATTTACATCAACTAATGGGCAAAACAGCCAGCTAACATCAAATGGCAGTAATCCTAAATTTAAATTGACTAAACCCTCCAATCAAAAGATACAGTGAAAACCCATCGGTATGCTGCATCCAGACCCATCTCACATGCAAGGATACACAAAGACTCAAAACAAAGGGATGGAGAAAGATTTACCAACCAAATGGAGAGCAAAAATAAATAGATAAATAAATAAATAAATAAATAAATAAATAAATAAATAAATAAATAAATACAGGAGTTGCAATTCTTGCCTCTGGTAAAATAGATTCTAAAGAAACAAAGATATAATGGTAAAAGGGTCAATACAACAAGAAGAGCTAACGATCCTAAATATATATGCACTAAATACAGGAACACCCAGATACATAAGACCTATAAAAAGACTTAGACTCCCACACAATAATAGTGGGAGACTTCAACATCAATATTAGATAGATCAATGAGACAGAAAATTAATAAGGATATCCAGGACTTGAACTCAGATCCAGAACAAGTAAACTTAATAAACATTTATAGAACCCTCCACTTTAAATACACAGAATATACACTCTTATCAGTACCACATCGCACCTACTCACAGGTTTAAATGAAATATTGGTTGGCCATTATTAAGCACAATTATTGGCATAAAAGAGGTTTTCAATACCCATTTTTAGAATAAAGCAACCTTCCCGTTCTCTCTCCCTCTTTCTCTTCCTCTTTCTTCCTCTCCTTCATTCCTTTTTTTCTTTCTTTAAAAAAAAAATTACTTCCATTACTACCTACTCCCACAACTCACTCTTTAAATCTTCTGAATCTAAGGACAGGACTGGAAAAATGACTCCAATATCTCCTGAAGGCCTCTCTCCTTGTGGTAGCTGTGACTTTCTCCACAATAGTAATCCATAAATCACACAACAGTAACCCTCTGTCATCCTGAAATTTCCCACAATCTTTAGTTTGTTCATGTCCTCTGTCTCCATTCACATTTAAAAAATTTTTTTAAATTAAAAAAAAAAAAAAGAAAAATCATAGGTGTTTTTAAAACTGAGGGCTAACCTGATTAGGCCCGCCAATGTTAACTTGTCTCACTTAGTTTTAGTAACTTGATTTTAGTTGATTTTAAAACTAATAGACCTAAAGTCATGAAGCTAAGCAATATATAACTAACCTTTCACTGGCTTCCTTAGAGGTAAATCTCTGGTGTATAGGTCACCACAGTAACAGCTGCTTAAGTTGTTCTGTGGAAACTTAGAGTCCATTTCTGTCCAGCTTGAGCCAGCTGCGACCTTCTGACTGGTCTGCATGAATCTCTGATGGGCAACCTTTTGATGTCATAGGGCACAAATCTCTACCCTTAGTTCATGCAAATGATGCCACTTTGTGAACATGCATCCTATGGAGAACCAGGAAGCCTGACACTGCTTGTGCAGATCACCAATTGACTCATTTTTCCTTACACCAATTACCTTTCCCTATGCCTTGGGCCACCTTCCTTCTCTATCCCATAAATATCCCTGAAACCTCATCTTCAGGGAGGTTAATTTGAGATCTGTTCTCCTATCTCCGTGCTTGGCTGCCTCGTAAATAGCCTTTTCTCTGTACAAAATGCATCTTCTCAGTGACTGGCACACTACACAACAGACAGAACGAGACTGGTTCAATAAATTTTCAGTTGCTAATCTGGCAAAAATATAGACATTAAGGAATTGCATAATGTAAACACCTAGATCTACAGATACATAAGATAGTGAAAATAACTGGTTGGGCGTGGTGGCTCATGCCTGTATTCTCAACACTTTTGGAGGCTGAGCTAGGTGGATCATTTGAGGTCAGGAGTTTGAGACCAGCCTGACCAACACAGTGAAACCTGTCTCTACTAAAAATACAAAAATATTAGCTAGGTGTGGTGGTGCACACCTGTAGTCCCAACTAGTCAGGAGGTTGAGGCAGGAGAACCACTTGAACCTGGGAGGAGAGGTTGCAGTGAGCCGAGATAGTGGCACTACAGCCTGGGTGACAGAGTGTGACTCTGTCTCAAAAAAAAAATTTTGCTGTGTCACTCAGACACATTCAGTCACTAATTCATTCATTCTTCATGAGTCAACACACACTTGTAAAGTATCTATTAGACTAATGATGAGAGATAAACAATTTGGGCTCTTTGCTTTCATGAGGACCTCTCTACCTCCCCATCAGAAGACTATAAGAGAAACACCATTTTAATCTGTGCTCTGGCCAGATTATATGCTCTAAATTCTGGCTCATCAGATAACACGAAGAAATTTTTGAGCAGTCAGTTATCTTGCTGGGATTAGGAAAGTTGTTTGTTTATTAATGGAAATTAAAAATAAATTTTCAGTTTTTGTTCAACTTAATTACCTTGAAAAGTATAGCCATAGCAATCTTTGCTGTTCTGCAGCCTTCACTGGTGATACCCAAATGAACAGGGTCTGGAGTGGACCGCCAGCAAACTACAGCAGGCCTGCAGAAGACCGTCCTGACTGTTGGAAGAAAAACTAATAAAAGCAACAACAACAGCAGAACACCCCCCCCCACATGCAAACACCCCCTCCAAAGCTCATCAGCTTCAAAGATTAAAGGTAGACAAATCCACAAAAATGAGGAAAAAATTGTGCAAAAACACTGAGAATTCCAAAAGCCAGATGCTGCTTCTCCAAATAATCGCAACACCTCTCCAACAAGGGCCAAATCTGGACAGTGCATGAGATGGACGAATTGACAGAAGTAGGCTTCAGAAGGTGAATAATAAAAAACTCCTCTGATCTAAAGGAGCACGTTCTAACCCAATTCAAGGAAGCTAAGAACCTTGATAAAAGGTTACAGGAACTGCTAACTAGAATAACTAGTTTAGAGAGGAATATAAACGAACTGATGAAGCTGAAAAATATAGCACGAGAACTTTGTGAAGCATACCCAAGTATCAATAGCTGAATCAATCAAGTGGAACAAAGGATATCAGAGATTGAAGACCAACTTGCTGAAATAAGGCATGCAGACAAGATGAGAGAAAAAAGAATGGAAAAGAATTAATGAAACCTGCAAGATATATAGGACTATGTAAAACGGGCAAATCTACGATTGACTGGTGTACCTGAAAGTGACAGGGAGAATGGAACGAAGCTGGAAAACATACTTGAGGATATTATCCAAGAGAACTTCAGCAACCTAGCAAGACAGGCCAACTTTCAAATTCAGGAAATACAGAGAACATCACTAAGATATTCCACAAGAAGATCAACCACAAGACACATAATCATCAGATTCTTCAAGGTCAAAATAAAAGAAAAAAATGTTAAAGGTAGCCAGAGAGAAAGATCAAGTCACCTACAAAGGGAAGTCCATCAGACTAACAGTGAATCTCTCAGGAGAATCCCTATAAGCTAGAAGAGAGTGGGGGACAATATTCAACATTCTTAAAGAAAAATAAAATTTTGACCCAGAATTTCATATCCAGCCAAACTAAGCTTCATAAGAGAAGGAGAAATAAAATTATTTCCAAACAAGCAAATGCTAAGTGACTTAGTCACCACCAGGCCTGACTTGCAAGAGCTCCTGAAGGAAGCACTAAATATGGAAAGGAAAAACCAGTACCAGCCACTGCAAAAACACACCAAAATATAAAGACTGTCAAGACCAGCCTGGCCAACATAGTGAAACCCCGTCTCTAGTAAAAATACTAAAATTATGTGGGCATGGAGGCAGGCAACTGTAATCCCAGCTATTCCAGAGGCAGAGGCAGGAGAATTGCTTGATTCTGGCAGGCAGAGGTTGTAGTAAGCTGAGATCATGCCACTGCACTCAAGCCTGTGCAACAAGAGCAAAATCCATCTCAAAAGAAAAGACGGATGACAGTATGAAAAAACTGCATCAACTAGTATGCAAAATAACCAGCTACCGTCATGACAGTAGGATCAAATTCACACAAAACAATATTAATCTTAATGTAAATGAGCTAAATGACCTAATTAAAAGATACGGACTGGCAAATTGGATAAACAGTCAAGGTCCATTGCTATGCTATATTCAGGAGACCAATCTCATATGCAAAGACACACATAATAAAGGGATTGAGATATATTTACCAAGCAAATGAAAAGAAAAAGAATAAAGAAGCAGAGTGGCCATCCTAGTCTCTGACAAAACAGACTTTTAAGCAACAAAGATCAAAAAAGATTTAAAAGGGCATTACATAATGGTAAAGTGTTCAATGCAATGAGAAGAGCTAACTATCCTAAATATATATGCATCAATATAGGAGCACATAAATTCATAAAACAAGTTCTTAGAGACCTGCAAAAGAGACTTAGACTCCCACACAATAATAGTGAGAGACTTTAACACCCCACTGTCAATATTAGACAGACAGACAAGGCAGAAAATTAACAAGGATATTCAGGACTTGAACTTGACTCTGGATCAAGTGGACCTAATAGACATCTACAGAGCTCTCTACAGAACTCTCCACCTCAAATAAGCAGAATATACATTCTTCTCAGTATCAGACGGCACTTATTCTGAAATTGGCCACATAGTTGGAAGCAAAACACTCCTCAACAAATGAAAAGAACCGAAATCATAACAGTCTCTCAGACTGCAGCACATCAAATTAGAACTCAGAATTAAGAAGCTCACTCAAAACAGCACAACTACATGGAAACTGAACAACCTTCTCCTGAATGACTTCTGGGTGAATATCAAAATTAAGGCAGGAATCAAGAATTTCTTTGAAACCAATGAGAACAAAGAAATAATGCCCCAGAATCTCTGAGACATAGCTAAAGCAGTGTTAAGAGGGACATTTATAGCACTAATTGCCTACATTAGAAAGCTGAGAGACCTAAAACCGACACCCTAACATCACAATTAAAAGAATTAGAGAAGCAAGAGAAAACAAATTCAAAAGCTAGTGGAAAATGAGAAATAACTAAGATCAGAGCAGAACTAAAGGAGATAGAGACATGAAAAACCCTTCAAAAAATTAATGAATCCAAGAGCTGGTTTTTTGAAAAATAAAATAAAATAAAAGTGCTACTAGATAGGCTAATAAAGAAGAAAAGAGAGAAGAATCAAATAGACACGATAGAAAATTATAATCCCACAGAAATACAAACTATCATCAGAACATACTACAAGCATCTCTATGCAAATAAACTAGAAAATCTGAAACTCGTGGATGAATTACTGGAAACACACTCTCACAAGACTAAACCAGGAAGAAGTTGAATACCTGAATAGACCAATAACAAGTTCTGAAAACGAGGCAATAATTAATAGCCTACCCACCAAAAAATCCCAGGACCAGGCAGACACACAGGCAATTTTTACAAGGGGCACAAAAAAGAGCTGGTATCATTCTTTCTGAAACTATTCCAAATGATTGAAAAGGAGGGACTTCTCCCTAACACATTTTATGAGGCCGCATCATCCTGATACCAAAACCAGGCAGAAACACAACAGAAAAAGATAACTTCAGGCCAATATCCCTGATGAACATCAAAGTAAAAATTCTTAATAAAATATTGGCAAATTAAATCCAGTAGCACATCGAAAAGCTTATCCACCACAATCAAGTCCGCTGCATCTCTGGGATGCAAAGCTGGTTCAATATATGAAAATCAATAAATGTAATCCATCACATTAAACAGAACCAATGACAAAAGCCACATGATTATCTCGATCGATGCAGAAAAGGTCTTCGATAAAATTCAACATCTCTTCATGTTAAAAATTATCCATAAACTACGTATTGATGAAACATATCTCAAAATAATAATAGCTATTTATGAGCAACCCATAGCCAATATCATACTGAATGGGCAAATGCCGGGAACATTCCCTTTGAAAACCAGCACAGGCCAGGCATGGTGGCTTATGCCTGTAAATCCCAGCACTTTGGAAGGCTGAGGCAGGCAGATCACCTGAGATCAGGAGTTCGAGACCAGCCTGATCAACATAGAGAAACTTCATCTCTACTAAAAATACAAAATTAGTCAGGCATTGTGATGCATGCCTGTAATGCCAGCTACTTGGGAGGCTGAGGCAGGAGAATCGCTTGAACCCTGGAGGTAGAAGTTGTGGTGAGCCAAGGTTGTGCCATTGCATTCCAGCCTGGGAAACGAGCAAAACAAAAAACAAAATAGAAAACAAGCACAAAATAAGTATGCCCTCTCTCACCAATCCTATTCAACATAGTATTGGAAGTTCTGGCCAGGGCAGTCAGGCAAGAGAAATATTTAATTAGGAAGAGAGGATGTCAAATTGTCTGTTTGCAGATGATATGATTCTATGTTTAGAAAACCCCATTGTCTTAGCCCAAAAACTTCTTAAGCTGATAAGCAACTTCAGCAAAATCTCAGGATACTAAGTCAATGTGCAAAACTCAAAATCATTTCTATACAACAGCAATGGACAAGCAGAGAACCAAATCATGAATGAACTCCCATTTACAATTTCTACAAAGAGAATAAAACACCTAGGAATACAGCTTACAAGGTCACAACAGAAATAACACCACACATCTATAGCCATTTTATCTTTAACACCTGACAAAAACAAGCAATGGGGAAAGGATTCCCTATTTAATAAATGGTGCTGGGAAAACTGGCTACCCATATGCAGAAATCTGAAACTGGACCCCTTCCTTACACCTTTTACAAAAATTAAGTCAAGATAGATTAAATACCTAAATGTCAAACCCCAAACTACAAGAACCCTAGAAGAAAACCTAGCCGATACCTTTCAAGGCATGAGCATGAAAGCAGACACCTCATGATGAAAACACCAAAAGCAATAGCTTTTATCTTAATAGATGCAGAAAAGATATTCAATAAAATTCAACATCCCCTTCATGTTAAAAAGCCAAAACTGACAAATGGGATCCAATTAAACTAAAGAGCTTCTGCACAGCAAAAGCAACTTGCATCAGAGTGAACAGGCAACCTACAGATTGGGAGAAAAGTTTTACAATCTAACCATCTGACGAAGTTCTAATATTCAGAACAAGAAACTTAAACAAATGTACAAGGAAAAAAAACAACCCCATCAATAAGTAGGCAAAGGATATGACAAGACACTTCTCAACAGAAAATATTTATGTGGCCAACAAACATATGAAAAAAAGCTCTTCACTAATCATTAGAGAAATGCAAATCAAAACCATGATGAGATGCCATCTCATGCCAGTCAAAATGGCAATTATTAAAAAGTCAGGAAACAATAGATGCTGGCAAGGCTGTAGAGAAATAGGAACACTTTTACTCTGTTGATGGGAATTTAAATTAGTTCAACCATTGTGGAAGACAGTGTGGCAATTCCCCAAGGATCTAGAACCAGAATAACCATTTGACACAGCAATCCCATCATTACTGGGTATATACCCAAAGGATTATAAATCATTCGACTCTAAAGATTCATGCACATGTATTTTTGTTGCAGCACTATTTACAATAGCAAAGACTTGGAACCAACCCGAAAGCCCATGAATGATACACTGGATAAAGAAAATGTGGTACAAATACATCATGGAATACTATGCAGCCATAAAAAGGAATGAGATTGTGTCCTTTGCAGAGACATGGATGAAGCTGGAAACCATCATCCTCAGCAAACTAACACAGAAACAGAAAACCAAACACCGTATTCTCTCAATCATAAGTGGGGGTTGAACAATGAGAACACATGGACATAGGGAAGAGAACAACACACACCAGGGCCTGTCAAGGGATAGAAAGGGGAAAAGGAAGTGAGAGTATTAGGACAAATATTTAATGCAAGCAGGTCCTAAAACCTAGATGACAGGTTGATAGGTGAAGCAAACCACCGTGACACATGTAACCTACGTAACAAAACTGCACGTTCTGCATATGTATCCCGGAACTTAAAGCAATTTTAAAAAGAAGAAAAATTGTACTTTTTACATCTATATTCCTGGTAAACTAATTTTTTTCCCTTTCCCTTATTTTGAAAACTATCTCAGTCTGTTTATATAACACTGAAATAAATGGAAATATCTTTCAGAAGAAAAAAGAAAAGTACAGCCATGAGAAAGTAAAATGATTATATTTAAAAATTTGTTTTTATGTAGAATTTTTCTCATAGTAAAGATGACTAAACAAATGAAGGGATTCCACGTTAAATGATCAAATCTTTTCAGGAAATTTCAAAAACTGATTGGATAGTTAGTGGCTTGAAATGGGGTGAAACAGAGCTGACTATCACAGAGCCTATTAACAGGAACCACGTGATCATACCTAAAATAATGTAATAATGATGTCAATAATAACATGTATCCAGGTGCACCACAACTCAGTATCAGTTTATAGACTGATGACTACTGTGAGAGTCAAGATCTTTGAGCCCCTGAAGTTTCACTAAAAAAATCACTGACATGAAGCAGATTGATTAACAGAAAAAAGGCATCCACATTTCTTTAACAGCTGTAAATCCCTCACTTGAAGCCCATTGATTAATAGAAAAAAGGCATCCAAATTTATTTAACGTTTGTACATGGGAGCCTTCAGATGAAGCTCCAGCTTCCCAGTCAGTAAGATAGAGAAGCTTACATACCATCTTGAGGTTACAGAGAGAATAGGGTCTTGGATCCTGATTAAACAGGCATGGGAGGGGAGAAGAGGAATTCTATTGAGAGGCAATAATAAATGATTACTAAGAAGAAGGATTGGGTCTGTGAACAAATTAACATGTTAATAGCTCTCTTTGGAATTTAAATGCTCCTTAGAGACAGTTATTATCTTGAAATAGGGTCTGTTCAGGTATGGTTATACTTTTGCTAATAGGTAATGACACAACATGGAGGGGAATAAGAACAACTCTTCTCCTTGGTGGGTCAGTCCTGTCTTTATGTAGTCAGAGAAAAATCTCCTCTAGTGCTCGTTGACCTCTAGGAATTTTGAATTTAAAACACTCATTATACCATGGAACCATATTTGGCGTAAAATATATTGATTTCTTTCACAGTCTAATAAATGAATAGGGCTAGGAGGGAAGACTATGAAAAGTCTTATTTGTGAACTGAAAACACAGAACCTCAGAAACTCCATTCTCATCCTCCAAGAAGTGATATTCCTTAGTAATTCAGCAATATTCTGTCTCTCTCTCTCTCTTTCTCTCTTTTTTTTTTTAAATAATATAAAGTCTCACTACGTTGTCCAAGTTGGTCTTGAACTCTTGGGCTCAAGCAATCTTCCTTCCTCAGCTTCCCAAAATGCTGGGATTACAGGCATGAGCTACCATGCCTGGCCTGGTAATTCTCTTTAATGATTAAAAAGCCAAAGGCGAAATTGTAACTGCCCAACGAGTTCTTCATATCTGCTGCATGGACAAAACCAATCCACTGAGACCATGACACTGAGGTTACGCAAGAGTTTGATTGACACGAGGTCAGCCACACCATTAGGAGATAGAATTATTACATAAATCAATCTCCCTGAAGGCTCAGAGGTTAGAGTTTTTTTCAAAGATAGTTTGGAGGGCCAGACACTAGGGGAATGGATGCTGCTGATTGACTGGGGATGCAATCATAGGGGTGTGGAAAATGGCCCTCATGTGTTGAGTCCATTTCTGAGTAGGGACCACAGAGGAGTCGCTGGTGGGGCCATTATGTCATCAGAAATGTAAAAGCCTGAAAAGACATCTCAAAACACCAATCTTAGGTTCTACAATAGTGATGTTATTTATAGGAGTAATTGGGGAAGTTGCAAATCTTGTGACCTCTTGAATACTGGCTGGTAATCATTGAACTGCAGCTACCTCCTAGTAGACTCCAGGCCCCTTGAATCCTCCTAACCTGATGGCCTTTCGTTAGTTTTACAAAGGTGGTTTAGTTTGGGGAAGAGCCATTATTTAAACTATTAACTAAATTTCTCTCAAAGTTAGCTTGGCCCAGGCCCAGGAATGTGCAAAAACAGCTGGCCTGTGAGGCTGGAAGCAGGATGGAGTCAGCCATGGCAAATTTCGCTCACCGTTGTAATCTTGCAAAGGCAGTTTCAAAATAACATGACGCCCTGCTGCTTGCACAGTCTTCTGGGACTTATTTCTCCATCATATTCCATGGCTTTTCTCACACACACCACACACACACACACACACACACACACACACACACTACAATGTGCAAATCAGGCAGAGAGCAGCCCATTCTTGCTGATTAAAAGATGAGAAAGACCCGCAGCAGAATGTCCAGTGGAGCGAAGTCTAAGCTAACAGACTGACTAAATATTCAACGTGCTCCAAAATCCTGATTATCAGGACAAGAGCTAGAATAGCTAATGCATAAGCAGGCTCAATTAACCCTAATTAGTTCAGAGTCAGGCTACAAAAGACTTAATTAGCAGTTATTAGGTGCTGCTAAGAAAAGGAGCATAAATAATGGTCGGTAGCAAGCTGTGTTTAAGGGTCTCCTAGCTAAGTGACGTCAAATTTAAAAAAAAGTAAATCAATGATCCTCCCTTGAGGATTTAATATAAAATAATAACATGGGCTTTGACTCAAATTTTATTTGCTCAGTGTAGATTATTGACTTAATTTTATTTTTTCTGGACAACTTGGATGCCTCAGGAGAGGAATTTGAAAGATCACTTCTAATGGTGTGATGGTTACGGTCAGCAACAAAGGGAAGGACACCTACTGTTGGGATGGTGAGTGGCCAGCAGAGAGCAGAGGAATAAATGAAAGGTTTTCCTTAAGCATTTCAAGAGTTAGCCTCTGGAAGGTCTCATATGGTGAAAGGCCAGGGAAGAAAGACTGATAAAGAAAGAGAGCAGAGACACTGTTTTATGTTGAACACAAAGATAAACTAGTGACCAGCGCCACCTCTGAATGGTCCGAGCCTGAATCCTGGCTGTATGGCAGACTGGCTTCCTTTAGTCTAGTGCAAGTTCTTTCTCCTTTCTGGCTCCATTTATTCATTAATATTGTTTCTCACAGGGGCCAAAAGTGAATGACCCCCTTCTGATTTCACTGTAAATTCACTTGCATCAAAAATGCACAATGACCAGATTAAGATTTAAAAACAAAAGTAAAATTGATAGGATAGATGGCTCTCCACCAAGTTTCTCTCTCTCTCTCTCTCTCTCTCTCTCTCTCTCGGTCTCTCTCTCTCTCTCAGACTTTCTCAGAGAGGTAGAATATTATAACATTTCTCTTAAGTTTTGTAATATCCTGCATAAAACATGCGCTCGACATGAGCGAGACACGGAATTTATTTTAGAACACTACAGGGTTCTTATATTTTAATGCATCTTTATTTAACATGACTATAAATGTTATTTCTCATAAAACTATTCATAAATTATTGTCGTAAATTATTTCATAGAGGAATACTATTTGTAGATGTAAATGCAGAAAATCTGTCTTTAAAGAGTCTACTTAAATCAACCATTAATTTCATATAATAATCAACTTCCTCTTTTAAAAAAAAGGCCAAGGGAAATTTAGGAAAAATGAAGGTGTACTAGTTTTGTATTGCTGTGTGATAAATTACCACAAATTCAGCAGATTAAAACAACACTCATTTATTACCTCACAGTTCTATAGGTTAGAAGCTCAGGTTGATTTGACTGGGCTAACAAAAAATCAAGATCAAGATGTTAGTCAGGTTGGGTTCTTACCTGGAGGTTCTGGGGAAGAATCCTTTTCCACGATTATCCAGGCTGTTTTCAGAATGTAGTTCCTTGTGGATGCAGGCCTGAGGTCTTCATTTCCTTGATGACTGCTAAAGAAAGGCTGGCTTCTTCTCTCAGAGGCTGCTCATATTCCTTCTGGCATCGCCCCACCAACTTCAATGCATCGGTGGCACACCATGTCCTTATTCTTTCAATGTCTCGGATTTCTTATGCTTCCAACTGGACAAAACTCTACTGCTTTTAAAAGTCTCATGTAATCAGCTTGGGCTCACTTGGATATCCCTTTTGATTACTCAAGTTTATTTAATTTGTAACCTTAATTACCTCTCACAAGAATCCCTTTTGCTTTGTGACCTAACATAATCACATGCATGATATCTCACCATACTCATTGTCTTAGGATGATAATTTAATTTTTCCTGTATCCACACCTAGGCTCTTGCTGAGGGCAGAAGGTGGCAGTGGTCACCAGGCTACAGAAGGAGAGAGAGGCGATTAGTGTACCCCACTGCCAAGGGGTGGGAGAGAAGGTGGCTGACAAAATATCCTGAGGACTCAGGGAGACATGGGGAGGTGGGCTGCACATAAATCAAGACTTCAAGCTTCCAGCACGTGTTCTATTGGCCCATTGGACTTTACTTAAAAACACAAATACAGAGATACAATTACTAAGAATTTCAAGATGGCAACTGCAGAATGCTAAATAGGGATCTCCTTTCTCAGTGTAGAGCTCTGTGAGGCTTCACTATCAAATACTCATGAAGCTGACCCTGGAAATAAGCACTATATAAGTGTTTGCTGATGTGGTTTTAGTAGTAGTAGCAATATTTTGCAGACAGCAGACATTGAATAGGCAAAACATTTAGTTGATTCAAAGTATCTGTGTATTCTTATTTTGTACAAGCTGACCTAAAAATCAGGCCTGATACAGAGGCCTCTTATATTCCAGATGCTTTTCCAAAAGACCGTGTATAAGAACTCTAAACCATTGACTTAAGAATAATGGTGGAAGATATATTGACATTCTACATGATATAAACTCTCCTATTTAACTACTTTTTCTGTTGTTCTGGGTATTGTTCTAACTCTCTAGTTGGAAATCTGGCTCATTTTACCATCACTGAAATTAATTAAAAATAAATCAAACTTACATTCATTCTATTTTTTAGCTTACCATATGATTCAATTCAAATTCAATTTTATTACAGAATAAGTTATGAAAATTGCACATAATTCTCCCTTTTTTCCCCTTTCGTTGTTGTCAAATCTACTATAGATGGTACAGGCTTAATCCCAAGGAAACTAATAAAGTGAATTGTTCACACAATTACATATTATTTTCCTGTTATGCACAATTCTCTCTGGCGCCCAATGCTTGGTGATTGACTGATCTGTGAAGCCAGAGTCCTGTCTGATTTTGAGCTTTGAGTATTCAACCGTCTCTAAATTTTTGACAAGCCTGTTTAAGGAGTGGTAAGACTGCATCATAAGACCACTCACAAACTGCAACATATGCTTTGTTCTGTGGAGGGAAAAATTATCATCATCTACAAAAGGAGAAGAAAAAAAACTACACACACACACGCTCCAAAATAATTTGAGTGGTGAGCTGAGGCAAAGATAATATATATTGGATAGAAATGTGTTTGGGCTCTTGGCTAACATAAAATGATGCATCAAAGAGCATCAGTGACAGCAGACCCTGAGCCTAATTATCTCCAGAGGGGGGCATTAGGATATTTGGACTCCAGCTCTCAAACAGCTGTAAACTTCTCCAGGCTATCATGTGAGTTTTCAGAGTGCAACAGGAGTCTCAAGTTTCACCAGGAGGCCACGGTGTCAATACAGAGCCAAGCCAATCCTACTGTTCAGGTGCTAGGAGACTTGCTTCAGTAAATCTGGTCCCTTTTTCAGTTGCATAGCTCTATTCTAAAACATGAACTACTTCCTTATGATACCTTTGAGACTCCACACACTGTAAGCCAGTTCTGATTTCAATATTTGTGAGATAGTTGATCAACACATTTGATGTCATTATGTTAATGTTGATAGAGCACTTTATATGGAAAGCATTATGCCAAAGAGACAGTATCATGTGGTGGTTAACAATTAGAATTTTCCAGCTGTGGAGCCTGAGACAAGTAACCAAATCCCTGTATGCAATAAGCGCCTCATGTGTATCATGGTGAGAATAAACATAGGATTGAGTACAAATAGTTTACTTCTGAGATGACCCCAGGAAACATTGGAAAGGGAGCAAGGAGTGAAAAGAGAAAAGGTAACCAAGGAAGGCTAGCCTAAGAAGTAGTTATTGTTGTGATACCTGGAGCAAAGACAGATTCTCCAAGTGTGGTTTGTGGTTGACCAGCCTCAGCATCGCCTTGGCAATAGTTACAAATGCAGATTCTCAGGCCCCACTCCAGGCCCACTGAATTAGAAGCTCTGCATGTAGGCCCAGCAAACTGGTCTGACAACCCTCCAGGTAATTTTGAGGCACAGTCAAATTTGAGAACTATGAGCTAGGGAGCTCTGGGAGCTACGCAGACTACCTTCCTCAGAGCTCTCTCCCCAGAGGCGAAAATGTTGCTGGGATATTTTTATGCCAGCTCCCATCAATAATTATGAAGGGCTATAAAACAGAAGGCACTGGAAAGAAATATTTGTTCTCCAGAACCTTAGTCTGTGGTGCCCTTGAGCTGAATGGATTCTAAAATAAGCCTCTGGTAAGGAGGTATGGTTCCTGCAGCTGGAGTCCTAGGAGCATTTCAATAGCCAGGCTCACCGGCATATGATGGGAACATCAATGGTGTCTTAAGGATTGAGATAAGTACAGCAAAGGTCATACCGTAGTGCCTGACACAAAAGCCCATTGTATATTAGAGTCTAAAGGTAACATAAAGATCAACTAGCTGTGATGCCTGCCCTCAAAGAGGAGACAATTTACAAAGACAGCTAGGACACAAAGACATGAGTAGGGTCTAAGGCAGGTGCAATAAATGTCACAAGTGATAAAGGTGCAGAAGAGAGAGATCCTATCAGATTATAGGAGAAAGAAAGGCACTTTGAATCAGTGGCATCTGAGAAGGAGGGATGGGCTTTTTGGCAGGCTCTGATGAAACAAAAGGGCTTACTGAAGTGTGAAGAAGGACCCAAGTCACTGTGTTAGCTGCCTCATCATCACTGGAACTCATGTGCCTGTTGAGTCTGAGATGCCACATATCCATTAACAAAATACAAGGAACTTCCGTGGCTAACAAACTGGAAATGTAAGGATGCCAAAAGTTAGTGTTTTCCTGCCAGATCACATCTCCACATGCCTCATTTTTTTTTTTTTTCTGGAAAGAATTAAGGCTCACTGGTTTTCAAAACACAAAACATGTTTCCAGTAGCCCCACTGATGTGATGCTTTCCTGGGATTATATGCAAGTGAGAGATTGCTGACTTCATTTGTTTCAGTAACATTATTACCACTTGGCATCATTTTTATAGTCTAAAGCATAGCTGTCTATATGTCCTATGAAAATTTTGGTCCTGTGAGTTAAAAAAATATAATTATTTCTGAAAAGGTGAGTGTAGTAAAGAAGTTAGTTGAGTAGCATGAATACACAATTCTACATTTTTGAGGATTATGTTGCCAGAGCCCCAGATCGCACAGAAAATTACATTCCCCTATTCTGGCTATCCTGCTTCCCAGACTGTCTTTGTCCACCCCTTCTCAAGAAACCAGCCCCTTAGGGTTCATGCTACATTTCAATGCATCTCCAGTGCCTCCCTCTTCTTTCACTTCTATCAGTGCAGTGGAAACAGACCATTACTAACCAAGCATTGGGGCTCTCCTACCTTTTTATGAAGAGAGCTTTTTTTTCCCTTAATTTTCCTTTTTCTGAATCTTTGACGTTAGTGAGAATAAAACTAAGGAAGAGGAAAGAGGGGTCAGTAATTACATGTTAAGCAATGGAATGAAAGAACCTTAAAGATTTGATGAGGACAAAGAAGAGAACTTCCTGCCAGCTGAGTTCTCCTCCACATTGTATTTTCCAGCACTGACACACAGAACACCACCTGCGGAAGTCTGGCCTGCAGACCCTGACTCGTATGAATGAATGCTGTCTTACACCATTACAGTGATGCAAGTGGGCTGGGCATGGCCATTGGCTGCTTTCAGAGGGTAACATGCACCCAGTCAACCAAGATTCCCTGTTCAGCCACGCTTTTATTCCGTAGACTTTACAAGGAGGTTTGAAGTTAACACACTTGTGGATAATCAACATGGTTAAAAGAATGGTTTTACAACTGATAAAAGCTTTAGGTTGGGGGGATCCAGAGTACATACTATTAACAGGTAATTCCCACTTGATCTTCCCCAGAGAGGGCCACCCAGCACAAAATTCGCATGAGTAAACAGAGTGGAGACAAAGGGATAAGGGGTACCCAGACTTAAACTTGGAAGGCCTTTGATCGTCTCTATCTCTTTCCTATGCTAATATTAATGAGGCAGCTGCCTTCAGCATGCCTCAAAAAAACTTTTTAGAAAAGGCTTATATATTTAGGGAGTATTTGGGGAAAGTTACAGATTGTCTATTGTGGTTACAATCTATAACTTTCCCTAAATACAATCTATAACTTTCCCTAAATATTTTCTATAATATTTGCCAACCATCCCAAGCTATTCCAACATGGCACACTGTGGAGAGCTGTGTGTGTGCATGTGTGTGTGTTTACACAATGTGGAATTCATTAGTAGAATTTGCTCTAAAAATTGTAGACCCCCTAATAGGGTTCTTGTTTCAAAGCTTTTAGTGTTAAAGTATTTAGTGTTAGGGAATCTCAAGGTGTGACTTGCAGTGCCTTAGGTATTGTAAAGCATATATTTGTATTGTACTTTTTCTTTGCACATGGGCTTGCCAGCACCATATGAACCAAATTCTCCAAATTGTGGACAAATTCTTTTTTTTTTTTCTTTTTCTGAGATGATGTTTCGCTTTTGTTACCCAGGCTGGAGTGCAATGGCACGATATCGGCCCACACAACCTCCGCCTCCTGGGTTCAGGCAATTCTCCTGCCTCTGCCTCCTGAGTAGCTGGGATTACAGGCGTGCGCCACCACACCCAGCTAATTTTTTGTGTTTTTAGTAGAAACAGCATTTCACCATGTTGACCAGGATGGTCTCGATCTCTTTACCTCGTGATCCACCCGCCTCGGCCTCCCAAAGTTACAGGCGTGAGCCACTGCACCCTGTGGAATACAAAACATTCTTGTATTATAAACTAAGAAACAAAGTTCTGGGAATAATTTAGAGGACGTTGCAAAATACCTTTTCCATTAGCTCAAGTGTAAATGTTATGCTAAGATTTTTTAAGTGTACATAAAGCATGTAAATATCAGTTGCTTGACTCACGGGTCACCTCATAGGCTGATTTAATATTTTATGAAGACTTGAGTATTCACATATAACTTTATAACTTATTTCTCCATTGTTCCCCGAAGGGAAGCCTATACCACAGGCAAAACAGTGGGACATTAGGAGTATTTGTTATTTAAGTTGAAAGGTGAACTGAGAGGAATGGGTCGAGCAGTTCCATTGCAGGATTTAAAATCAGTGCTTGTCTCTCTTTGGTGGGATGTAGGACATGCTACCCCAAAATAAACCACCTGGAGGTCACACTCTCACCTTCATCTGCTTTTCTGTGTAATAGTAGTACATAAAGTAATTCTCTGCCAGGCTAGACCTTCTAATTCCAGCTACTCAGGAGGCAGGAGAGTCACTTGAGCCCAGGATTTCAAGGCAATGAGTTATCACTGCACTCCAGCTTCAGTGACCCATCTCTTTAAGAAAAGAAAAAGAATTATCTGACCTACCTCCCATGAAAGAAAAAGTTGGTCATAAAACCTTCATGTAACTGGTGCCCTGTCTTATACTTGGAGGAGAGAAAGAAAGAAAGACACAGAGATGCCAAGAAAAATCTGAAAAAAAAAAAAAAAAAAAAAACAGGCTTTGTTATGTTCCCCTCAATTTGTTATTAATAGAGCCTACATTTTTGTCCAACCATGCTTCTTTTGAAGCAGAGTCTCAACCTGTTGCCCAGGCTGGAGGGCAGTGATATGATCTTAGCCACTGCAACCTCTGCCTCCTGGGTTCAAGGGATTCTCCTGCTTCCTGAGTAACTAGGATTATAAGTGTGCATCATTACCACACCAGGCTAATTTTTGTAGTTTTAGTAGAGACAGGGTTTTGTCATATTGATCAGGCTGGACTCGAATTCCTGTCCTCAAGTGATCTGCCTACCTCAACCTCCCAAAGAGCTAGGATTACAAGCATGTGTCACTGTGCCTGGCCTGTCCAACCACACCTCTACACAACTGTTCATTCTTCATCAAACTTAAACATAAAAATACAGTTTCCCCTGGTTCTTTGGCTCTTCATTTTTGAAGGCTGTTGTGTCATGTAAAACTTTGACTAAATAAATTTGTTACACCTTTCTCTTGTTAACCTGTCTTTTGTTATAGGGATTTCAGCCATAAAACTTTCAGTGGGAGAGGAACAAATACTACTTCCTGTCCCCTATATTCCCAAAGAATTCAGCCCATTGTAGTGGTTGAATAGCATTTGAGAATAAAAGGTAGAGTTCAGCAGACAAATCAGAGATTAAGGATGAAGGAAGTACGATCTATCTGCAATCCTGTGTGTATCTGGATGTAGAAAATAAAATGTAGTATCTTTCAAGCATGGCATACATTTATTTATTTCCTTCATTTAACTTTACTTATTGAATAATTTCTAATATACAAAGCTAGACACTGTAGGGGGTATAAAAGGGGTTAAGTAATGGATTTGCTTATGAATAGATTATTTATTATAATTGTGCAGGATAAAGCTAGCAAATATACTGTGCGATAAATGGTAAGTTCATAAAGGTATGCATTTAGCCTACTACTATACATTGGAGATGAAGGAAGTTATGGAAGAAAGAGACAGGTAATTTTAGTATAAAAGGTGATTTTACGGGATCAGGAATTTGACAAACTTCAAGCTGTTTTATGCTAACTAGATGGGCTTACCAGGTGTCACAACGAAAGCCCCAGTGTGGAAAATGTAATGTGTATCGTCTTAGCTCTCTGAACAGGCTGTCACAGTAAAAACTGGGTGCTGTTTCACAAGATACCAGTCTTTGTAGCTTTATGGAAGCAGTACAAGTCAACATTCTGTCACTGTGCTTTGATGGTATTAGAAACCAATCTACTTAATGTACAGTGTAACTCCAGTTATAAAATTTTAAACAGGATACAAATTTTATTCTTTTTTTCTTTCATGGACACACATAAAAATATTTCCTGTGCTGTTAGTGAAATTTCCAACCCGACTAAAGTATGCAATATGCAACACTGCCATGCAAATTCAGTTTTTATACGTACAATAAGAGCACTTACAGTCTACCTTTAGGCAACACTAATGTGTTGCTAGAGCTAGCAAAAGGATGTAAATTACGTATAGTGCCTATCCTTCTCCCTTAACTCATTCTATTATATTTAGGCATGATAATGATGATGACAAATAAAGCTGCTGTTATCGAAAGGCTCAAATAGGCTGGATGTTCATGATGGCTTCTTCCCTTTCACGTCTGGTGCCTCACACAGGATGCTTGGAAGAGTTGGGAGTTCTCTGGGCATTTTCTTTACTCATGTAGCGTCTCCACATGGTTAGCTACTCGAGGCTTCCATATAGCATGGAGGTCTCAAGACAGATTCGTATATAGTGGCTGGTTTCCCCTGACTATGTATTTCAAGAGACTAGTGCAGAAATTTCAGGGCATTGTTATTATTATTTTTTACCTACTCTTGAAATTAAGCCAATGTTACTACACAGGAGCCATGGTTCGTGGCAGGCGAGGGGGTTCCTTTTTGGACAGCAATCATCGCATTTGTGCTTATTGAAATATGTCATCGCTCGGATTCGGTAGACTCTTGTTATAACCACATCAATGAGAGGGTTAACAGAAAAAACCCACTTTCAAAAGAGTACCTAGAATAAAAATTTGAAATGTGCATCAGAGTTTATCCAGTACCTTAACCAATTATTTAATTATTGAATATTCATTATCTGTTGTGCACATGAGACTGTGCTGGATACTGTGGATTTTGATAGATACATTGGGTAGATACCTGAGGAAAGTAAAGTTCAGAAGGTTTGAATAGAAGTGGATTGGTGTCTCTAATGCAGCTGAATCAGTTGTCCATACAATGCAGTGTCATCGGGAATATTTACTGATAGAAGAAACAAGGCAAAAAACCCAGAAACCTTGTCAAGCATTTTAATAAATAGGACTTAAGCGTATGCTGTAACATGCTTTGTAGATTGACACTGAAAGCTCGAGTGATGGATTTGTTATGTTTAGTAAAAAAAAATCCTTTCTATTGTCTCCTAAAATGTACCTCAGCCCAAACCACATTTACAAGTATTGTGGTAAATGATGGGTTCTAAAACTTTCCAGAGGGCCAGAATCACCTAGAGGGCTAGTTAAAGCACAGGTAGCTGGGCCCTATGCCTACTTTCAGATTCAGTAGGTCTGAGATGGGGCACAAGCATTTAAATTCTATCAAGTTCCCAAGTCAGCTTGAGACTGCTGATAAGAGGAACATACTTTGAGAAGTACTGGTGAATGGCATTGGAGAAAGCCAGAGATGAACAGAGGTGTAAGTGGTGAAGACAGATTTATTAAAAAAAAAGTATTGCAATAGGGGATGAGAAACTCCAGTGTAGAATTGGACTCTATTCCAAAGACATCAGAACAAGTGGGCTTTCTAATTGTATTAGTCTGTTCTCAAGCTGCTGTAAGGACATACCAGAGACTGGGTAATTTATAAAGGAAAGAAGTTTAATGGACTCACAGTTCCACATGGCTGCGGAGACCTCACAATCATGGCAGAAGGCAAAGGGCAGAAGGCAAGAAGAGCAAAGGGATATGGCGGCAAGCAAGAGAGTGTGTGCAGGGGAACTGCCTTTTATAAAACCATCAGCTCTCATGAGACTTATTCACTATCATGAGAATAGCTCCAGAAACACCCACCCCCATGATTCAGTTACCTTCCACCAGATCTCTCCCAGGACATGTGGAGATTATGGGAGCTACAGTTCAATATGGGATTTGGGTGGGGACACAGACAAAACATCAATAAACAAGGAATAAGTTGAGGAGGTAGGGGACTGTGAGGACTCCTGTTAGGCTGAACCCACCTAACACATTTCCTGCTGCAGGAATGCCAGGGTAATTTTATATCATCTGGGGATAACAGGGATGAAGAATTTTATCAGGGATCAGCTATTGAAGGTGGGGAATTCTCAACAAATGGACTTAACAAGATTTTTGCTAAAACTGGACTCTGAAAGGAAGTACATGAATTGACAAATTAGCATTTTTAGGGAGAGGGTTCAGGGGAGTTGGACTCGGATTTGGTCAAACAAAGAGCCTTTGTCAATGGTTATCCACAGTGGAGAACAGTGGTGAAAAACATAGATATGAAATCAGATGAGACCTCCAGTAAGTCTTAAGCTGTTAATCTTTTTAGCTTAGTTTTCTTATCTTTACAGTGTATATAATTAATATTAGCTATTGCCTAAGATTGTTGTGTGGATAAATTATGTATAGTAAAAGCTAAATAAATGTTTATCATGCTAATAATTATAATCCCATAAAGGATGTAGTCCAATTATCATGCATCTTACCTGAGGGGCTGTTGTATATTTTGTGTCATGTACATTGGATTTCCCACAGTCACCTTCCAGACTACAAAGCTGACCACTCAGCTTGGTGCCTTTCCCTGGCACCTTCAGAAGGGAAGAACTAATAGAGATTTCTGATGACCTGTCTTCTCTCTTGTACATAGTGTATAATAAAATCTAGAAGCTAGGTATTTAAAATAATCTACAGACTCAAAAATAAATCTTACTGTTTTCAAGTTAAACTCCTCCTGGGGTTGGTATTAAAAAAGAATTAGGTTTGCATTAGTTGAGCTTTGCAGGATGCCCTGATAATACCTCAACAATCAAAATGTAATTATAAAATAAGGGATGTTTAAATTGCCAAATATATATATACACACATATTTTTCGATTCAATCTGAACTATAACAGTCAAGCATGTGAGTGTATTAAGGTGAAGATGACGAACTAAATTCCAAATCACTTAGCAAGTTGTGTGGTTAAATGCAGGGTAGTAAGTAACAATAACAAAACACCGAATCCCCTTTGCAGCATATTTTCTTGATTATCCATAAATTTCAGAACTCTTGCTAAAAGGACTTTCTTTTCCAATAATATAATCCTTGCTGTGAGGCTGCTGGGAGTGGATAGGATGGAAACGCAATCTTTCTGCTCTTTTTTTCATTGTGCCATTGCTTACCCATTGGGTCTGACTCAGTTTCTGTTTGTGCTTCAGTGTACTTACCCATACTATATTAAAACTTTTGAACATATTGCAAAATGAAAAATCTCAAGACTCACAAACTTCTTATACAGAAGGAAAGGTTAAGCTGGGAGACTGAGTCATGCAACACCTTCTTAAAAATGAACGCACGACCAGATCCCTACCAAAAAAAGGTAAAAGGCCTCAGGCATCTAGGAAGGACTGCCCTTACAGATCACTGATAAGTAAATTCTTTGCTGTTCTCCCTAAACAAGGGCATGCCAATGTAACTTTAGGTCTACAATCCCAAGTCCAGCTCCTGAAACTAAAGTCTGTTTGATTCCACATAGATAATGTTGTCTTCCCAGGTGCAGGACAAAGAACAGACTAATTCTTCCACCTACCCAGAGATGTCTGCATAATTGACTCTTCTTTTACTACCCGTTTTCTCTTCAAACATTCACCTTCTCTTATGTAAAGTGCAGATATTTACTGAGTACTAACCAAGGTCTCAGAGGAATATAACCATTCATATTAAGTCTTACTCGCCTCTCTGCCTACATGCCTTTCCTCCATTTAAGGAAATGTATACATACTAAACCTCCTGAAAACTTCTTCAGAAAAACAACCACAGGGTTGACATGGTGGCTCACGCCTATAGTCCCAGCACTGTGGGAGACCGGAGTGGGATGATCCCTTGAACCCAGGAGTATGAGACCAGCCTGGGCAATGTGGTAAAACATCATCTCAACAATAAATACAAAAATTAGTTGGGCATGGTGGCTTGCACCTGTACTCCCAACTACTCAGAAGGCTGAGGTGGGAGGGTCTCTTGAGCCCAGAAGTTTAAGGCTTGTAGTAAGCAGTGATTATGCCAGCCTGGGTGACAAAGTAAGAGCCTGTCTCAAACAAACAACAACAACAACAACAAAAAAAAACAAACAAACAAAAGAAAAGGGAAAGAGAAAAGAAAGGAAAAAAAAGAAAAATGAAAGAGAGCCATAGATGCCTCTGTGGCTCCTGTTTTTCCTGGATGTGCTTTAAAGCTGGCTTAACCAAACTCCATGATTTAGACCTTTCCCTCATTCACTTATTTTGGTCATCATTAGTTTGTAGAACAACAGTGAAATAAGATGCTCAGTAGAAAGAGTTTCCAATAATCAAAAGAGTTTTAGAAAGCAAGCTCTACCTTCTTCTTTGAGTCAAGACACATATTAGCAGTTGAAAGACTCAGAATCCTGACTGGGAAGAAACTATTGTTTCTCAGTTATGCTAGACCATGGATATTTCATAGCCAATGAACGGCCACAGACTACACTTTTTTGGGGAATGCTGCCCCAAGTTCTAATTGTCTTGCATTTTATAGGTTGTAGAACTTCATGGACTATCAATCAAGGTTTCTTTTTCCTGCAAAACTATCATTTAAAAATGTGACAAAATCAAGGCATTCCCAGACAAAAATGGAGAGAATTATTTGCTAGTTAGTATATCTGTCCCAACAGAAAGTCCAATAGAATGAAAGAAAATGACACCAGATATTCACTCAAATACACAAGAAGGAGTGAAGTGCAAACAATGACCAATGTGTGGGTAAGTATAGAATACTCTTGGCAGGGCGCGGTGGCTCATGCCTTTAATCCCAGCACTTTGGGAGGACGAGGAGGGTGGATCACAAGGTGAAGAGATTGAGACCATCCTGGTCAACATGGGGAAACCCCGTCTTTACTAAAAATACAAAAAATTAGCTGGGCATGGTGGCGTGTGCCTGTAGTCCCACCTACTCAGGAGGCTGAGGCAGGAGAATTGCCTGAACCCAGGAGGCGGAGGTTGCAGTGAGCCAAGATCGCGCCATTGCACGCCAGCCTGGGTAACAAGAGTGAAACTCCATCTCAAAAAAAAAAAAAAAAAAAAAAAAATAGAATACTGTTACTAGATATGTTTTTTTCTCTTAATTTCTTAAAAGTACCCATAAGATTGTTTAAAGCAATGATTATGACACTGTATTACTATGCAATATGTATAACAATAATAGCAGAAAGAAAGTAGGGGAATAGAGCTATTTGTTTTAGAACGAGGTCAGTATTAATCTGAAATATATTGATACATGTAGTAATCCCTAGAGAGAGCCACTCTGAAAATTAATGTAAAAATTAATGGCTACCTCAAAGTAATTTAAATGGTTTACCAAAAAATATTGGCCTATCACAGAAAAGGCAATAAAGGAGAAACAGTGAAACAACAAGAAAAATAAGGAGGCATATAGAGAGCAAATGGCAAAATGACAGACATAAATCCAACCATATTGATACTCACATTAAATATGAATGTACTAAAGATTCCAGTCAAAAGACACAGATCATCAGGCTAGATTTAAAAAAAAAAGAAACAAGTTCTAATGATATGCCTTATGTAACAGACATAGTTTAAATTGAAAGACACAGATTGAAAGTTAAAAGATGGGGCCAGGCGAGGTGGCTTACGCGGAAAATGATACACATGCAAACAGTAACCAGAAGAAAGCTGAAGTACCTACATTGAAAGAATTGTAGAACAGTTTCATTTTAAGGTATATATTATAAAATGCTAGAAACTATTTTCTTTTCAAATGTTGAAACATATTATTGAAAATCTATTGATAGATGTATTTTTGAAAAGTAGAATGGGAATGGCTGGGCATGGTGGCTCACGCCTGTAATACCAGCACTTTGGGAGGCCAAGGCAGGTGGATCACCTGAAGTCAGGAGTTGGAGACCAGCATGGCCAACATGGAAAAACCCTGTCTCTACTACAATTACAAAAAATGAGCTGGGCATGGTGGCGCACGCCTGTAATCCCAGCTACTCAGGAGGCTGAGGCAGGAGAATCGCTTGAACCCAGGAGGCGGAGGTTGCAGTGAGCCAAGATAGTGCCGTTGCACCCAGCCTGGGCAACAAGAGTGAAACTCAGCCTCAAAAAAAAAGTACAATGAGATACAATATTTTAAAAAATATATTTCTTTTACAGGCTATGAAAGTAAAAATTTTTGAAGACTGCTCTTCTATACAAATCTGTTCATTGTAGACAGAAATAAACTAAGTTTCATGGGATTCTGATTTATTCAAATTTATAGAATTTATAGCAAAGTAAATGTATAGAACCTCTACTCTATGTCCTGTACTTCTCACCCACTGTAAAGAGGCACATAGGATAATGACTAAGTTCATGGATTTTAGAGCTATATTTTAAAAATTCTGACACCAGCCCTTGTCAGCTGTGTGGCCTTGGAGAGTTTTCTTAACCTCTCTGCCTCAGTGACCTCATCTGTAAAATGAGAATAATAATGGCATGTTCCTAATAGAAATGTATGAGGTAATGCATGTAGCATACTTAGATTCATACCTGGTACATGGTAAGTACTCCATAAATGTGAGGGATTTTTCTTCTTTTTTCTTTTTTTTTACCTTGCTCTGTCATCCAGGCTGGAGTGCAGTGGCATGATCTCAGCTCACTGCAACCTCTGCCTCCCAGGTTCAAGCAATTCTCCGTGCCTCAGCCTCCCAAGTAGTTGCGATTATAGGCACCCACCACCACATCTGGCTAATTTTTGTATTTTTTAGTATAGATGGAATTTGCTCATGTTTCCCAACTTGCCCAGGCTGGTCTTGACCTCTGACCTCAGGTGATCCATCCCCCTCCACCTCCTAAAGTGCTGGGATTATAGGCATGAGCCACTGTGCCCAACGATGAGTTTTTATCCAGGGCTTTGAAATGTTCAAATGAATGTGCAACAGACCAATCATAGTCACATCTGCCAGCACATTTCCACAATGCAGGCACAGATTTCAGAGCTCCTGACTCAGAGTAATCTACATCTGGACATCAAGTCATTTTAGCAGTCAGCATTAGAGAGACTGAGTTGCAAAGAGGCAGCACTGAGGGAATACCTTGCTAACAAGATAATAGGTGCTGAACTCAGCAACTTGGGCTGTTACTGCTGATGAAGGGGAGACAGTGCAAAATGTGAGATGTGGGACACCCAGAGGAAAGTCAGAAGGACGAACAAAATTTATTGCTTGCTATAAGACTAGTAATGGAATACTAGGTCAGCATGAAGGCCAGATGGTAACTCACTGACCTCCGAAATTCTCTTTGTAAAGAACAGCCTTTTTTCTAGCCCTCTGCTGGCCACTCCCTCCCTAACCTCCACGTGCCTGGTTCACAGTCCCCCAGACATAAGCCACATTCTTTTGCCTCTGTGCCTTTGCTGACATGGATGACCTGTGCTGGAATGCCTCCCATCCTCTAGGCACTTTTCCTCCCCTATTTTTTGAAACCTGCTTAATAGGGTGCAATTAACTCAGCTGAGGACTTAATATGTCCTGAACCCAGGGTTGTGCACTCAGATTATAAATTTTAGGATCAAGTATGAGAGAATGCCCTTATTATACTTGATTCTGATTGTCTACAATAGAGGTGGGCACAGGTATTCTGTGAGTGCAGACAAGAGGGTCTTACCCAGCCTGGGGGTGATCCTCAACCACCTCCTGAACAGTTCGGTGAGTTGTAGTTAATTCTGTAAATGAACAGGAGAGGCAAAGGTGATAAAACATGCAGGTCAGACAGGAGAGTGTGGTACATACATTATCATTGGAGAAAAGGGCACTTGGCGGGAACATAAACAAAATGGAGCCGAAGAGGTAGAAATGGGCCAGTTCATGAAGGAGCTTAACATGGTGAATGCTTAATTTGTATTATTGTGACCATCACGAGAAGCTATAAATAATTTTAAGCAGTACAATAATTTGATCAGATTTGTATTTCAGAAAGAGAGCTTTGACAGCAGTGCGAAGAACGAATGGATTAAAAGAAGGGGCAAGAATAAAATCAGTAATTCATTTAGGGGGCTATGAGAAAACATCAATAGAAGGAAGATAAGGACCTAAACTATGGCAGTCATGGTGAGAAAGAACTGAATCATTATGAGAGACACTCTGAGAAAAATCAGTGTTCCTTGAGATCTAATTGGATATATAAGATGAGGCAGAGAATGAAATGAAAGATGACTCTCAAATTTTTGGCTTTAGTAGCTGCATAGATGGCAGTGCCACTCTCTTGAAAGTGTATATTGCAAGCGGGATAAGATAATAAGAATATATCCGAGCATGTTACATTTAAGGTTCATTTTTTAGACAGGCATGAGGGCTCACACCTGTAATCCCAGCACTCTGGGAGGCTGAAGTGAGTGGATCATTTGAGCCAATGAGTTCAAGATCAGCCTGTGGAACATGAGAAACCTCATCTCTACAAAAAAATTAGGCAAGCATGGTGACATGTGCCTGTAGTCCCAGCTACATAGGACACTGAGGTAGGAAACTCACTTGAGCCCTAAAGGTTGAGGCTGCAGCGAGCCATGATTGTGCCACAGCACTCCAGCCTGGGTGACAGAGTGAGACCTTGTCTCAAAAAAAAAGACTAATTTACTTATTTATTCAAAAATATTTGTAGAGAACCTATTAGATGCCAGAGAGTACATTAGGCACTTGACATGCAGCAGTGGATAAAACAAATGGAAACTTCTTTCCTCATGAAGCTCACTGCAGTCAGATATCTATGAACATCCCAGTAGGTGACTGAATTGGTTCTAGAGCCTAGATGAAAGATTGGAAGCTGGGCATAGTGGCTCATGCCTGTGATCCCAGCACTTTGAAAGGCCAAGGGTGGTGGATCACTTGAGGCCAGGAGTTTGAGATCAGCCTGGCCAACATGATGAAACCTCATCTCTACTAAAAATACAAAAAAGTAGCCAGGTGTGGTGGTGCATGTTTGTAATCCCAGCTACTCAGGAGGCTGAGGCAGGAGAATCGCTTGAACCTGGGAGTCAGAGATTGCAGTGAGCTGAGATTGCGCCATTGCACTCCAGCCTGGGTGACAGAGTGAGACCTGTTTCAAACAAACAAAAAGGAATTGGCTTTTGCAGTTCAAAAAACAAAATAAAAACAAAACAAACAAAAACCTACCGTACAGAGATGCAATTTAGCAGAAACGTTTAGTTTAGCAGCAGTGTTAAGGCTGAAGTGAGTAAAAAAATGTATATAATCATCAAAACAGCTAATGAAAACGTACCCTGCAAGGTGGGCAGATATGCAGCTCTTGGATTCAGGTTATGATGCCACTCTCTCCTAGAGAAGGCTGCGTGCCACACTTCAAGTGGGACATAGACAGGCTGGAGGCCACATAGGAAAGAGTGACACTGACGGTGGAAGAACTCAAAATTTACTCTAATGATGAAGGGTCTGATCAAGTTGGGGTGGTTTGCCTGCAAACCGGGATAATGACAATGGTCTCTATATGGTATGCTCTTTTATAGCTACAAGAGGGATAACCAGTATCCATGGCAGGAAAACACAGGAGATTTCAATAATAAGTCCGTTGATATCTCAGGCATGTCCTAAGATATTAGCTTCAGCTTTGATGGCTAGTCAGTTCTCCAGAGAAACAGAACCAATGGGATGTACACGTAGGAGCCACGGCTCTTGGTCCTCTGAATGTTTGCTGAAAAGTCAGCTCAAAAGAGGCTCATTTATTGGAGAAAGGCACACAAATTTATTTAATGTGTATACAAGGGAGCCTTCAGAATGATGACCTAATGATACAGGAGAGATTATCCATGTTTATGCTTAAGTTCAATAAATATGGATAGTCACGTAGAAATAGGATTCAACAAAAAGTATATGAGCTAATGCTAAGGGACTGAGTGGGGAGACTGAGCGAAGCCTGTCTGTCTAGATTCTTCGTAGCCTCTCTGAGCAGCTTTCCTTTGCTCTGTGTATGGGGCAGGACCTTCTGTGAAATGACCCACAGACAAAGTAAGTCAGATCATTTCTTTATGGCCAGTTTATACACAGAAAGGTCGGGGAAAGTAGAGAAACATTTTTAGGTTTCATGGCTGACGTTAGGGAAAAGGGATTCCGGTTTCCATGACCTGCCTTGAGGAATAAAAATTCTAGCTTGTGTGGCTAGGCTTCAGGGAGAGAGACAGGACTGCGAGATAGGAAGGCAAGAGAAAAATCAGAGAAAAACTTTTGCTTCTGAAACCCTTACATTGGTCATTGTTTCCTGAGCCCAGCCCCAAGATATGTCTTCCTAGAAAAAGGTGTATTCTAGGGATTTGGCCCATGTGATTATGGAGATTGACAAGTCCCAAGATCTGCGAGGTGAGTCACCTACCTGGAGACCCAGGAAGGTTGAGTGTGTAGCTCCAATCTGGGGATCAGCTGGCTCCATACTCAGGAAGAGCTGATGTTTCAGTGCAAGTCCAAAGGCAGAAAAAAAGCTAATGTCACAGTGTGAGGACCATTAGGCAGAAAAAAATGATCTCTTACTCAGGGAAAAGTCACCCCTTTTGTTCTATTTAAACCCTCAACTGATTGAGGATTGGACAAGTCCCTTCTCTGTTAGGGAGGGCTATCTACTTTACTGAGTCTACTAATTTAAATGTTACTCTCATTCAAAAACACCCTCTAAGAAGCACCTAGAATAGTGTTTGACTGAGTATCTGGCTGCTCCCTGGCTCAGTCAGGTTGACACATACAATTAAACATCACAAGTAAGAATTGTTTCTAACCAGAGACGTATTGATTGATTTCAATCCAGGGGTAGACAGCATGGTCAGAATTTTCAGTCAAACTAAAAAAATTCATTTCTGGGTGGTGATTCAAACATAGTTCAAACAAGCTCCAGACTTTTAAAAATGAAGAAAAGTCTCAATAAAGACTTTTCTTTATTATGCTCAGAAATCTTGTGAAGCCCAGGCAGCCATGCCAGAATTGGTCAAGATATGAAATGGTGCACTGTATTTCAGGATAGTTTTCTAAACCACTTCTCAAACCAAGAATACCAGCAAAAGGCACACTCTGCTCTCATCAAGCTCAAATTTTATTTGCCATTTTCTCTTGTTTCTTCTCATGGACCAGTCCCAGCTAACAGAGAAGAAAATGAAATGTGAGCATTTAAAATGTATTTTTAATTAGAGGAGTTTTACAGGATCCAAGGAACTGTAAAGCTCCCAGCTCTGACAGTGCCCCAGTTCCCATTTAATCTTCATTCTCCATTTCTAGTCAGCTGTGCGTGCAGATGCTGAAATCTTGTTTGTTTATCATGGGGCCAAGAAGATTTATGGTTGGGTGCATGTTCGGCTGCCTTCCCTGCCCTCCTGGCACAGCTTCTAAGCCGCACAGCACGGGAGACACTTAAGCATGCTTAATGGGAAAGTCGGTCCCACATGTTCCCTGCAGTTCTCATCTGGTTATTTTTCGGCTTCTGCTTGGTTGAAGTTAAGGTAATTAGAAAGTTATTATTTGTCATTTTCATTATCTTTGGGGTCAGAAAGACATCTGTTGAAAGTTAGCATCATCCGTCATTTACACCAGCTGGCGGTCAGCACCTGAGTGGACTTAAAAAGTGAGGCAAGGGGCTGGGTGTCGTGTGTGTGTGTGTGTGTGTGTGTGTGTGTGTGTATGCACGCACAGGGACACAAAAAACCCAACCCTGCAGTGAAGAAATCTGAGCTTTCTTGCAACATCAGTAATGACGAGCTGTAAAGAAACACAAGTGCCACTGTCCACAATATTCTCCCGGTTTTTGAGTCACTCACATGGAGAAAAGTAATGAAGTCAGATGAACTATTCCTAGCTTCCTTCCTGCCAGGCTTTTCTGTTTTTTTTTTTTTTTTCCTTACCATGTAGCTCATAGTTCTCTTTTTCAGAGTGAAAATGAGAAAATGGTCTGGGGTTTGAAATGCTATTTTATTCAGTGAAGAAACATAAGCGATGTATGTGATCTGTCCTGGCCTTTTGAGTCAGCAAACCACCACAGTGTTTACACATTCAAAGTTATCAGTTGATCCTTCAGTTCAAGGTCAGCATTTATTTTTAAAAGGGTAAGAAAGAAAATATGTTAGGCCGTAGCCCAAAAGCAGCCACAGTCGTTACGTAAACGAATGTATATGTCTGCATTCCAATGAAACTTTATTCTTTGAGTCAGAGTCTTACTCTTTCACCCAGGTTGGAGTGCAGTGGTGCAGTCTTAGTTCGCTGCAGCCCCAAACTCCTGGGCCCAAGCTATCCTCCCCCCTCAGCCTCCTAAGTAGCTGGGATGATAGGTGCATGCTACCATTCTCAGCCTTTTCTTATTTTTTATTTTTTGTGGTGACAGAGTCTTACTATATTGCCTAGGCTAGTCTCAAAATCCTGGCCTCAAGTGATCCTCCCTGCCTTGGTCTGCCTAAGTGCTGAAGTTACAGGAGTGAACCACCACAGCTGGCATTAAAACTTTACCACGTTTTCTTTTTTCAGTCTATCATTGATGGGCATTTGAGTTGGTTCCAAGTCTTTGCTATTGTGAACAGTGCTGCAATACACCGTGGAATACTATGCAGCCATAAAAAAGGATGAGTTCATGTCCTTTGCAGGGACATGGATGAAACTCGAAATCACCATTCTCAGCAAATTGACACAAGAACAGAAAACCAAACACCACATGTTCTCATTCATAAGTGGGTGTTGAACAATGAGAACACATAGACACAAGGAGAGGAACATCATACAGCAGGGCCTGGGGGGTGGGGTGCTGGGGAGGAATAGTAGGGGGTGGGGGGATTGGGGAGGGATAGCATTATTAAAAGTACCTAATGCAGATGATGGGGCAATGGATGCAGCAAACCACCATCATGGCACGTGTATCCCTGTGTAACAAACCTGCACAATCTGCACATGTACCCCAGAACTTAAAGCATAATAATAAATAAATAACCCTGTTTACCAAAACAGGCAGTAGGCCAGATTTGGCTAATAGGCCGCAGTCTGTGAACTCCTGCTTTAATTGACATCAACAAAGCTTGACCCTGAACAAACAGGCTTGCAATGGGATTGTAAAACAGAGGCCCGTGATGGGATTGTAGAGCCAGAACAGAGAAGAGCAAGGAGTCCTATATGGGAACCCAGGCATCGAGCTTGTTGTGATGCCCCAGATTCCCTCTGAGCAGCAGGTTCACCCCAATCTTTCTCTAAAGCTTATACCTATGAATGCAGATCAATCTTCCTTCAGGATGATGCTTTACAAATCTAATCAAGTTTTATATGTGCTCTGAGAAGATAAAATTTGGTTACAGATCTTTCTCTTAGCACCATGAAAATATGGGTGATGTTCAAAATTCCCTAAAGCTGAGTATTCAGTTACTCAGAATATGACTGTTATCTGAACTTAAACCGTGAATTGTCACGGTTTTCAGATCACCTCACTTACCAAAAGGAAAACCAGCAATTGTGGGTGTGTTAAAAAGTCTGCTCCTTTGTTAGATGGGAAGAGTTTCACCTAATTCTCAAAGAGGAAAATGAAATCTTTACCGATCAGTGAAGTCAGTCCAAATGTCAGTGCAGAGAATGATGGTGTGTGGAACTGAAGACCAGAGCTTAGCCTTCAGTGGTTGAGCAACCTCAGGATTTAGAAAGCGGGGGATACACTTCTAGTTCATTTGCATGAATGCCTTTACCTTTTCTCGTATGTTCATTTCAATTTGATCAGTTTAGGGAATCTTATTCTGTTTCTTTGGATTTATGGGTTTAATTCTACTATAACCAAGATGTTCTCCAAATTAATAAAAGACCCAGATTCACTTGAGCTTTAATAAAAAAACAGCCAGGCGCGGTGGCTCAAGCCTGTAATCCCAGCACTTTGGGAGGCCGAGGCGGGTGGATCAGGAGGTCAAGAGATCGAGACCATCCTGGTCAACAAGATGAAACCCCGTCTCTACTAAAAATATAAAAAAATTAGCTAGGCATGGTGGTGCGTGCCTGAAATCCCAGCTACTCAGGAGGCTGAGGCAGGAGAATTGCCTGAACCCAGGAGGCCAAGGTTGCAGTGAGCCGAGATGGCGCCATTGCACTCCAGTCTGGGTAACAAGCGAAACTCCGTCTCAAAAAAAAAAAAAAAAAATTTAATTAAAACCAAAGAAGTTTATATTGACCTTAAAATAATAAAGCTAGAATGAAGAAAAGTGCTAAACTTTAAGAATAAAGCTAGATATGGTCCATATTTAATGTACATTCTTTTTCCACTAAGAAATTAGTCCTGAAAAAACTTTCTCTTCCTATGGGGTCAGAAATGGGAGCTCGGGAGATTTACAGTAAGACGCAGAGCTGTATGTATCCTTACACAAGTAACACCAACCAATCTGCTTACATCCACCCCATTGGGTTTTCCAGGTATATGGTTGAAGGTTTATGTGGACTAGCTGGAAAAGTTGCTGCAACATCCTAATGAACATCTGCTACTTTCCAAACCCAGCCGCTCATTATGAAGGTTCTGGACACACTGAAAAGGGCTAGAAAAGAAGCAACCGTTCTTGTCCACTTGGGATTGGGAATAAATCGCTTTAGAGAAGATATAAATATGTTCAATTTATATAAATCAGGAAAAAACTATGTATTTGGGGGATTAAAAATTAGTTTCTTAACATGCCCTTTAAGATACTATTTTTGTTGTTGTTGTTTGTTTGTTTTTGTTTTTTGAGATGGAGTCTTGCTCTGTGCCTAGGCTGGAGTGCAGTGGCAGGATCTCAGGTCACTGCAACCTTCGCCAGTTCAAGCAATTCTCCTGCCTCAGCTTCCCAAGTAGCTGGGACTACAGGCACATGTCACCATATCCAGATATTTGTTGTATTTTTAGTAGAGACAGTTTCACCATTTTGGCCAGGATGATCTCAATCTCCTAACTTTGTGATCCACCCATCTTGGCCTTCCAAAGTGCTGGTATTTCAGGTGTAAAACACTGTGCCCAACTGTTTTTAACATCAATTAGCTTAATTCAGTAAAAGCCAGTAAAAAATGACCTAATAATAAAATATCTTAGCTATAACCCTGATTACATTTCTTCAGTAGTAATTCAATAAATCGAAGAGAGATATTGATGAGCCATTGTAAATGTAAGTAGAAATGTGATTATTTTTACTATTGTGTGAAATGCTTTGTCTACATTAGACATTTGGTACTAGATGGCAGTAGATTGATTGCTACAGGACTAGTAATTGATATAAATGTCATACATTGGCATTAATTGCAATCCCATATAAAATACTGATTTAGAATAAACTGAAAAATAATAGAAAGGTGAAAAAACTTGACATTTTGGAAGTTTAGCAATTTACATGTATTTCAACATTATATTAAATTCTTTATTTCATATGCTAAACATAAAATAATTGACAGAAATTGATTTAAGAATGTATATCTAAAATATAACCTTTATTTAAAAAAATAAAACTTGAGTGGTTAAGTCTGTCTTTATTATTGGGAATAGCTGGGATGACCAACAGGTGTGGCCATTCAGAAGAATGTTATCTCAGAGATATCACACAACTTTTTCAGTTATGAGATAAAGAAAAGGCTTTACACAATTATGGGCTCAGTTTTGCTTTGCTGGATTTATTATCAAAAGTGCAAAGATATTGATAGCATGCAGAAATAATTATTAAAAGCCTTTCTAACACACAATTTGCATTATTGACCAATTACAATGTAAATATTTTAATCGAAACAAATATCAGTGGTGATTGCAAAAGCCCAATATTGTGTAGATCGACTATTAATTTGTTAAACAGGGTTTGCTTGTTTAATGCTTATTGTGTATATTATATTGTACTGGGAGCTATGGAAGTCAACAGTGAGATATGTTTTAGTGTACTCTGAACAGCTAGGTCTGGGACTTACTCATCTTTATATCTTCCATAATGGCTAAAACAGTCTTAGTAATAACTAACAGTAGTAATAAGCATTACTAGTCGCTGTTTATCAAATGCATGGAATCTACTGGGAACACACTTGTAGATAAAAAAGCAGTGAACCTAAGGCTCAAATATCAGAATGATCTACTGAATTTAAAAATAAAAATTGTGAAACTGCCTTTGCAAAGATTATGACAGCCAGAGAAGACTGCCATGGCTGACTCCATCTTGCGTCTAGCCTCACAGGATGGCTAGCCTTCATTCCTAGGTCAAGCTAACCATAGGAGGAATTTAATTCATAGTTTAACTTGAAAGCAAGGGTGATAATAGTCCCTTCCTAAAACTGATGCCTTCCTCCTTCAAGATAACAGTTATGGGAGGAACCTGAATTCTGCTAAGACACAGGGGTAGCTAAACATAACCAGCCATTGTCCCCTAGTTTGTTTTGATTTTATTTCTTTATTTTGATTTTTATTTCTTTTATGAGACAAAATCTTACTCTGTCCTAGTCTGGAATGCTGTAGCATGATCTCAGCTCACTGAGATCCTCCCCCTCCCAGGTTCAAGCAATTCTCCTGCCTCAGTTTCCCACGTATCTGGGATTATAGGCACACTCCACCATGCCCAGTTAATTTTTGTATTTTTAGTAGAGATGAGGTTTTGCCATGTTAGCCAGGCTGGTCTCAAACTCCTGACCTCAGATGATCCACCGGCCTTGGCCTCCCAAAGTGCTGAGATTATAGGCATGAGCCGTGACGCCCGGCCCTTAGTTGGTTTTTCTACAATCTCTTACTGTTCAGGAATCATGTGGCCAAAGATCACAAGATTTGTGACTTCTCCATTTGTTCCTGTAGATAATGCCACTATTGTAGAACCTAAGATTGTTTTTTTTAGATGTTTTTCAGACTTTTGCATTCTGGGAAGCCACTGACCCCACCTGGACTTCTGACTCATGACTAAATTGGCCCTCTGGCCCTCACCCAGAGGTGGACTCAGTGCAGGAGAACCATTTTCCACACCCCTATGATTTCATACACCCAATCAGCAGCACCCACTTCCTAGCCCCCTGCCCACCAGACTATCAATAAAAACCCTAGCCTCTGACTTCTCAGAAAGGCTGACTTGACTAATAATAAACTCCTGTCCTTCTGCTTGACTGGCCTTGCATTAAACAAACATTTCCTTTACTCCAATAACCCGGTCTCAGTGAATTGGGTTTATCTGTGCAATGAGCAAGAAGAACCCATCAGGTGGTTACAACTGGGCTGTATAATATGTTGAATAAGTTGATATGTGTACTCTGCTTGACCTGTGATACCAAAGAATTCTTAGTTTTTGCTAATGTTTTTATTTTATGTTATTTATTAATAAATTAATAAATAAATCATGCACATCTCAAAGAAACTAAAGAAAAATGTGCTACGTATCTCCCTCTGAAAGGAACGATACACATTCTTCCTTATTATTTTATCATAGCTTTCAAATTCTTACCTATAAAAGTCTTTTTTTTGAGATGGAGTTTTGCTCTTGTTGCCCAGGCTGGAGTACAGTGGCGAAATCTCTTCAGGGAAGCACCACCTCTGGTCAGAGGCAAGAAGTGGGCACTCCAAGGGAGGGACAAAGGGAAAAGGAATTTATGCAGAGCAGAATGGCCAAATGTACATATTCAAGAAGCTGTAGGAGGATCCATGAATATTTGTGAAAGGAGAAATGTGTGCACGTGCAACTGAGCTTTGTGCTTCTTCATTGGTCCCACATATAAAAGATGGTGATGTTAGCATAATCCCAGGGTGGAGTTTCGGCCCTCTGATTTCAAAGGTGAAGAAGAGCAAACAAAGTCTCCCATCTTGTATCCTCTGTAGACTGACCAGAACCACTCTGTAGTCAGTTGGTAGTCTTTTATCAGGAAGGAATGCTGGTCAGTTCTGTTAAAACTTGCAAAAGGGAGGGGCAGCAAAAGGAAGAAAAAGGGAGGCTTGGTAGAAATCTGGTGTGGAGTCTTTTGCACAGGCTTGTTTCTGTTTAGTCCTTAGGGAAGAAATCATCAAGGTGGTGAGTGAAAGAAAGAGCATAATGAGATGTGCTCAACCTCCCAGCTATCTCATAGCCAGAAACTCCATTTTTCAAGATTTTTCTGGGGTCCTCTTGGACAAGAGGGGGTTTGTTCAATCATCTGATGGCTTAGAATTTTATTTTTATTTCTCAAGTGTCATACTATAAAATAGCTAACCTCAAAACTGCCAGGGCCATGAAAAATCAGGAAAGTTTGCAAAACTTTCAGCAAATACAACAAATAAAAATAATGTGATATTGGTAGCTTGATGGAGATAGCACTGAATCTATAAATTACTTTGGGCAGTATGGACATTTTCACAATATTGATTCTTCCTATCCATAAGCATAGAATGTTTTTCCATTTGTTTGTGTCCTCTCTTATTTCCTTGAGCAGTGGTTTTGTAGTTCTCCTTGTAGAGGTCCTTCACATCCCTTGTAGATTATATTCCTAGGTAATTTATTCTCTTTGTAGTAATTGTGAATGGGAGTTCACTCATGATTTGGCTGTTTGTCTATTATTGGTGTATAAAAATATTTGTAATTTCCTCACATTGGTTTTGCATCTTGAGACTTAGCTGAAGTTGCTCATCAGCTTAAGTAGATTTTGAGCTGAGACGATGGAGTTTTCTAAATATACAGTCATGTATCTGCAAACAGAGACAATTTGACATCCTCTTTTCCTATTTCAATAAGCTTTATTTCTTTGTCTTGCCTTATTGCCCTGGCCAGAACTTCTAATACTATGTTAAATAGGAGTGATGAGAGAGGGCATCCTTGTCCTGTTCCAGTTTTCAAAGGGAATGCTTACAGCTTTTGCCCATTCAGTATGATATCAGCTGTGGATTTGACATAAATGCTTTTATTATCATTGACTTTCTTCACAGAATTATAAAAAATTACTTTAAATTTTATATGGAACCAAAATAACGCCCATATAGCCAAGACCATCTAAGCAAAAAGAACAAAGCTCGAGGCATCATGCTACCTGACTTCAAACTATACTACAAGGCTACAATAACCAAAACAGCATGGTACTGGTACCAAAACAGATATATAGACCAATGGGACAGAAAAGATACCTCAGAAATAACACCACACATCTGCAACCATCAAAACTTTGGCACATCTGACAAGTACAAGCAAACGGAAAAGGCTTTCCTATTTAATAAATTATGCTGGGAAAACTGTCTAGCCATATACAGAAAACTGAAACTGGACTCCTTTCTTACACCTTATACAAAAATTAAGTCAAGATGGATTAAAAACTTAAGTGTGAGATCTAAAACCACAAAAACCCTAAATGAAAACCTAGGCAATTCCATTCATGGGACATAGGCATAGGCAAAGACTTCATGGATAAAACACCAAAAAGCAATGGAAACAAAAGCCAAAATTGAAAACGGGATCTAATTAAACTAAAGAGCTTTTGCACAGCAAAAGAAACTATAATCAGAATGAACAGTCAACCAAAAGAATAGGAGAAAAATTTTGCAATCTATCCATCTGACAAAGGGCTAATATCCAGAATCTACAAAGTAGGTAAAGAAACTTACAAGAAAAAACATAATCCCATCAAAAAGTGGGTGAAGAATATGAATAGACACTTCTCAAAAGAAGACATTTATGCATCCAACAAACATATGAAAAAAATGCTCATCATCACTGACCATTAGAGAAATGCAAATCAAAACCACAGTGAGATACCATCTCATGCCAGTTAAAATTGCCATCATTAAAGTTAGGAAACAACAGACCCTGGAGAGGGTGTGGAGATATACAAAGGCTTTTACACTGTTGGCGGGAGTGCAAATTACTTCAACCATTGTGGAAGACAGTGTGGTGATTCCTTAAGGATCTCAAACCAGAAATACTATTTGACCCAGCAATCCCATTACTATATATATATACCCAAAGACTTATAAATCATTTTACTATAAAGACACATGCACACATATGTTTATTGTGGCCCTGTTCACAATAGCAAAGACTTGGAACCAACCCAAATGACCATCAATGATAGACTGAGAAAAGAAAATGTGGCACATATACACCATGAAATTACTATGCAGCCATAAAAAGGATGAATTCATGTCTTTGCAGGCACATGAATGAAGCTGGAAACCATATATTAGCAAACTAACACAAGAACAGAAAACCAAACACCACATGTTTCACTCATAAGTGGGAGCTGAACACTGAGAACACATGGACACAGGGAGGGGAACATCACACACTGGGGCCTGTTGAGGGGTGGAGAGCTAGGGAAGGGATGGCATTATGTAAAATACCTAATGTAGATGACGGGTTGATGGGTGCAGCAAACCATCATGGCACATGTATACTTATGTAACAAATCTGAGCATTCTGCACATGTATTCCAGAACTGAAAGTATAATAAAAAAGTATAATAATAAGTTGATTGTATAAGAAAAATAATTTTCTTAAATGTGGTATTTTGGATGAGATTCTAACAGAAAAAGGAAGTTAAGAAAACAAATGAAATCCACATAAATAATAAAATTTAGTGACTAAAAGTACATCAGTATTATTTATTATTTGTGATAAATGCACTGTAGTCATGTAAGATGTTAAGAATAGAGGAAATTAGTGTGAAATATATGGAAAACCTTCTATCATTGCATTATTTCCTGTAAATTTAAAACTATTTTAAAATAAAAGGTTTATTTAAAATTTTTTAAATGACATAGTAGGACTAGATTTTACATATTACCTTTTTATTGTTCTGTAACTTTAATACCTGACTTTTAAAGAATTGTTCCTTTGTGAGTTTGAGCCAGTATAAACCTATTTGGTAAAGCATAGTGAATTACAGAGAATACAGAGCAATCTTGTATCCTCAATTGTTATGTCTTCCTAGTCCCAAACACTCAATTCTGAATACATATTGATTACATGAAAAAACAAATTGGTTATGATTATCACTTTCTCCCATTAAATAGATAGAAACAGATTTTGATTTAGGAAAGAAAACTGGTCTTGTTTACACTTTTTATCCTTAAGAACCACCCCGTTAACAAATAATTGCGAAGTTTTTGAATGCATAGCACATATATTCACATTGTAAGTCTATTAAAAAGTCTATTAAAATCTTTGTGGCTGGGCACGGTGGCTCATGGCTGTCATTGCAGTACTTTGGGAGGCTGAGGCAAGTGGATCACTTGAGGTCAGTAGTTCAAGACCATCCTGCCCAAATCTGGTGACACTCTCATCGCTACTAAAAATAGAAAAATTAGCCTGTTGTGGTGGTACATGCCTGTAATAACAGATATTCAGGTGGCTGAGGCAGGAGAATAGCTTGAACTCAGGAGGCAGAGGCTGCAGTTATCCAAGATTGTGCCACTGCCATCCAGCCTGGGCAACAGAGTGAGATTCTTTCTCAAAAACAGCAACGACAACAATAACAATAAAATTTGCATTGCAACTTTCTTATCTGTACTTTATACATAATACAGTCATGTGCTGCATAATGATGTTTTGACCAACAATGGACCACATGTATGACGACTATCTCATAAGATTATAATGGAGCTGAAAATTTCCTATCACCTAGTGACGTCATAGCCATCCTAATGTCATAGCAACATGCATTGCATGTTTGTGATGATACTGGTATAAAAAAACGTACTGAGCTGCCAGTCTTAGAAATGCCCAGCACTTACTTATAGTTTTGTACAGTAGCTAATACTTGATACTGATAAATGACTATTTACTGGTTTATGTATTTACTATACTTCTTATTGTTACTTTTGAGGGCACTCCTACACACACACATATAATGAACTGTAAAACAGCCTCAGGCAGGCCCTTCAGGAGGTATTCCCAAAGAAGGCATTGCTATCCAGGAAGATGACAGCTCCACGCCTGTTACTGCCACCGAAGAGCTTCCAGTAGGACGAGATGTGGAGGTGGAAGTCAGTGATACTGACCATCCTGACTCTGTAAGCCTGGGCTAATGTGCCTGTTTGTATCTTAGTTTTTAAACAAAAAGTTTAAAAAGTAAAGAAAAAATTAAGTATCTTAAAAATAGAAAAGAGCCTATAGAATAAGGATATAAAGAAAGAAAATATTTTTGTACAGCTGTGCAATGTGTTTGTGTTTCAAACTAAGTAGTATTGCAAAAAAGTCAAAAAGATTTAAAAAATTAAAACTTTAGAAAGCAAAAAATCACAGTAAGCTAAGGTTAATTTGTAATAGAAGGGAGATTAAAAAGTAAATTTAGCGTAGGCTAAATGTGTAGGGTTTATAAAGTCTACAGTAGTGCACAGTAATGTCCTAAGCCTTCGCATTCACTCACCACTCACTCACTCACTCACTCACTCACTCACTCACTCTCGGAGCAACTTCCAGTCCTAGAAGCTCCATTCATGGTAAATGCCCTGATATGGTTTGGCTGTGACCACACCCAAATCTCATCTTGAATGGTAGTTCCCATAATCCCCACATGTCATGGGAGAGACCCAATGGGAAGTAATTCCCCTATGCTATTCTCTTTATATTAAGTTCTCATGAGATCTGATGGTTTTATAAGGAGCTTCTCCCTTTGCTTGGCCCTTGTTCTTCTTTCTTCTGCCACCATGTAAAGAGGATATATTTGATTCCCCTTCTGTCATGATGGTACATTTCCTGATGCCTCACCAGCCGAGGAACTATGAGTCAATTAAACCATTTTTCTTTGTAAATTACCCAGTCACAGGTATGTCCTTATAGCAGCATAGAATGAAATAATACATGTTGTATATAGGTGTATCAATTTAAATATTTTTTACTTTATTGTACCTTTTCTATGTTGAGTCATGTTTAGATAAACAAACACACTGTGTTACAATTACCTACTGTATGCAGCACAGTACCCTGTTGCACTGGTTTGCTGCCAAGGAGAAATAGGCTGTACCTAGGTGTGTGGTAGGCTGTACCATCTAGGTTCATGTAAATACAGTGTATGATGTTTAAACAGTAAGGAAGTTGCCTAACGACACATTTCTCAGGAGATATCCCTGTTGTTAAGAAGAAAGATCGTAACTATTACTAATTTTTAGCGTCACAACATGAGCAAATTCATTCATAGTCCTCACTGTTACTTTGGCACTTGTGCAGCTCAGCCCTGGAGGCAGTGGTTTGTAAGGTGTATACTTTCTGCAAGTCCTGGTGCCAGAGTTACTTAAAGGACTAACCCAGGCTAAGCTCTATGGTAGTTGGAATGAATCTGCACGCTTCCTTTAGTGGTAGAAATTTGAGAAAGAGGAAGGAGTTGAGGAACCTCTTAGATACCTTCAGGCAAACCAGTCCACCTAATTAAAAGTGGTATAATCTCCCTTTCCTTTCCTGCATGATTAGAAATAGAAAGAGGATTTCAGAGGCAATATATTTATAAGGTAAAAGTTTGACCTTGGAAATACTTCAAGGTTTCTGATTTCTCATGGTGGCTTTGCTTTGTGACGACACACCACACAGGGCTGCCCTGCCATCTCCATATCCTCACGGATCTCTAATTTCTCTACTCCAGGGCATGATTAGCCAAACCCTGTCTTCTCCCAGAAGTACTACAGGGATGAGTGAGGTTCTGGTAAGGGCTTTGTGAGATATGATCTATTTAAATGTGAAGATACTGTTAAAATCATCACCACATAGTTGCCAAAAGGCAAAATCTCAGAGCAGCAGCTGTATCTGCAAATCATTTGAGAGAGATTGAAACACGCTGCCCAGTGAAGCAGGACGCTTGCTGTAACTGAGATGAGAGGAGAAAAAAAAAAAGTATGAAAAAAAAAAAAGAATTTCTCAACTGAAATAAGGCCAGGCATGGTGTCTCAAGCCTGCAATTCCAGCCCTTTGGGAGGCCAAGGAGGGCAGATCACCTAAGATCAGGAGTTCAAGACCAGCCTGGCCAACATGGCGAAACCCCGCCTCAACTAAAAATACAACATTTAGCCAGGCATCATGGGGCACGTGTAATCTCAGTTTCTTAAGAGGCTGAGACAGGAGAGTCGCTTGAACCCTGGAGGCGGAGGTTATAGTGAGCCGAGATCGTACCACTGCACTCCTGCCTGGGCGACAGAGTGAGACTCTGTCTCTAAATAAATAAATAAATATAAAGAAACAAAATTTTGAAAGCAATATTATGATGGAAAGATAAAAGTGATATTTGAGGCACATTTATTTGTTTACTCTTCTTCATGAAATCTGTAATCAAATTTTGTCTGTTTTGAATTAATACTTTTCTTTGGTAAAATTGTTAAATCCTACTACACTGACTCAAAATTGGTAACAAAGGAAATAAGATCAACTATAATTTACCTTTGCAAAATCTCTGTATTTTTCATTCGCTTAAAATAAATCTATATATCTTCATTAAATGGTCCCAAATGGTTTAAACTATTCAAGAGAATAAACCTTTTGTGAAAAGTATAAAAGTCATTGGAAACCTCAGTTACTAATCTTAATTTCAATTTATTTAAAAATTATAAATTTTATTTTAAAGATTTTCACTGGCAACATTTGGTCCCTGTTGTCCAAGAGGTTGTAAGTACAGCATAATAACATTATATCCACATAAAACTACCTGAAAATCAGCTCTTTAAATACCTTATATTCACCTTGTCCCAAAATAGTAGTATGTGTGCTCATATCACCTTGTCCCAAAGTATTTCTGTCTGTGTGTTTTGAATGTTAGGATACTGAATTCATATGGTTTTATTTTGCCCCTTTTGAATGCCTAGGGCTTTATGATCTAATGTTTGGAGTGATGGTAGCCAAAAAAGTTATTTCAAACAGAGACTGCTTTCATGGACAGAATTCTCATCCCTTTTCTTGCTTGAGAACCCAATCTGCATGATATCATAATAGAACTTTTTTTTTTTTTTTTTTTTGAGATGGAGTTTACCTGTTGTTACCCAGACTGGAGTGCAATGGCACAATCTCGGCTCACCGCAACCTCCGCCTTCTGTGTTCAAGCAATTCTCCTGCCTCAGCCTCCCGAGTAGCTGGGACTACAGGCACACACCACCATGCCCAGCTAATTTTTGTATTTTTAGTAGGGATGGGGTTTCACCTTGTTGACCAGGATGGTCTCGATCTCTTGACCTCGTGATCCACCCGCCTCGGCCTCCCAAAGTGCTGGGATTATAGGCGTGAGCCACCGCACCTGGCCCCATAATATAACTCTTTATGGAATTGCTTGTGTTAGTCAAAGAAAGAGTTAAAACAACAATTGAGACTATTAGTAAGTCTCTATTGTCTTGGAATAATACAGGTTGGGAGGGACATCTTTGTAGTTACATGCCTCTTTATTTTACAGATGATAAAATAGGGTCCAGAAGAACAAATGGCTTGTCCAGGCCCCTGAACCAGGTTTCCGCAAAACATGCCTCATGTGTGTTGGTGCTTCTGATTAACTGTTGGGACCTTCCCCAAGTTCTTCCCTGACACTGAGGCCCACTACTAGTTGCCACTATGTGAAAGCTTTCTGCAAATAGTAAGTTACTGTCAGAGAACAATAACCTCGATGAAGCTGCTTTCATGGGGCTGCTTGAATATCTGGTGAAACCATTTGATCTTCAAGGAAGGGGCAGAGATTGGGGAAAAGTCTTCAAGGCACATGCATACCACGCTATTGTTTTCCATTGAGCCCTATCCTCATTTTGCTGGTGTCGTGCATTTCTGCTGTTGCCTGAGAAGCATCTCTTTACCTCACTTTAAGAGTATGAACTTTGAATGTATGAGGTTAGATTACGAAAAATATCACTACCTATAGAACCTATTCTTTTAAAGGGTAACACACATCCAACTGCCCTAATTTAGACTCAACTAAGATAATTAAGCTGAATTTAAAAAATAATGAGTCTGTGGGTCCAGGAGTAATCTATTATGGCTGATTCCCAAATGTTGTACTGCACAATTCACCAAGACAGCCGCTATTTTCTTCTATTGATTCTCCTTGTGTTTCCCTCCCAAAGCGGAGAGCTCGTTCAAAGATGATGACCTTTTCTTTATGGACAAGAACTTTATGCAGTTAGGAATATAAATGTAGCTTCAATTCCCTTCTAGAGCCTCCACCTCAGCAACTAAATGTCATTTATTTAAGTTTATAGAAAACAAATTAGAGCGGAGAACTTTCAGATCTATATTAAGTACTCAATTTTCATGTCTATGTAGCAAACTTACAAACTTTTAGAAGCAATAAAATATAATTCCATTAGAAACATATATTTTCTAAATTTTTAATTGCGTGCTTTCAAATTGCTCAACAATCTGGTTCTGTTTTCTTTTCCACAGGCAGCATTGCATAGGTTACTGCAGTATTGAAATGGGAGAGTTCCCTGATCCCACTTGCAGGACAAGCAACACACGTGGGTCTCATCTGCTCAGCCGCCATGTGCTCAAACCCTTATAGGATGGGAAGCACACAGACAGGCAGGTGCAGGAGCTGGAGCAAGCACTTTTGGGACTTGGCCCCATGGTAGTGTCTAGGGGTGGATGCCTGCAACTCCAGAAGACCCAGTAGGCATATTATATTGCTCTTTTAGCTCTGCCATTAGCAGACGGCTTAAGTGTTAACCAGCTCAGTGCCCTCTTGGTACCTACCTGGGTTGTCTGGCATCCAGAAAGAATCAGGTCACATGGACAAATTGAAGGATAGTAAATGTGCGGAGTTTTATTTCTGGATGGAAGTGGTTCTGAGTGGGATAGATAGAGAATTGGAAAGGGGATGAAGTGGGAAGATGATCTTCCCTGGACTTTGGCAGTCCCACAGCTGATCTTCTCTCTGACCATCCCCAGCTGAACTCCTAGATGTGTTCAGGCACTCCTTCTCTTGTCTCCTTCTCTGCTGTGCTGCACTTCTGCTCTTCTGCTCTTCTGCTCATGGAGCCTGGGGCTTGGGATTTATATGAGTACAGGATGTGGGGGGCATGTCAGGCCAATAGGCAGTGTTAGGGCATGAAAACAGGAATGTCTGTTCCCATTTTGGACCACAGGTTTCCAGGCTTTAAGTTGGGGCCTTTGCCAGGGAACCGCTCTCTTCTACCCAGTATTTCCCTGCCTCCTGTCCATATTAGTATTATCAAGCAAATTCTACTCAAACATTATGTGAATTTATATCCAGGCTGGTAGCCACCTTCCCAGCCTGTAAACAGTGGTTTGCAATAGCTCTGAGAATTCACTCTGTGGTCCTCTGTGTATACTGAATTGGGCTTCTAAATGTTACCTTTTAAGTGAAATAAAGATTAGAAAACATTGATTTATGTAGCAGGGTGGCTCCTAGATAAAGAAGCAGCAAAATAAAGCCATCATTGTATGAAAATTGAGCTTAGCAGCCACCTTGGAAAAGGCCAATAGAATGCAAACATTAGCTACATGCTCTAATTTAGTGAAAGCATAGCCACTGAAATCAATAATATTAGCACAGGTTTTTAAAAAGTTAAGTCTGGAACATCACTATGTCCAGATATTTATATAGTAAGGGTAATGATTTAGAAATCTTTTATTGGTCAGCAATTTGTATTTTTTCTTTCCTCTGTAGTATTTCCACCTCATTGTAGGCTGTTGAGGATTATGAATCCAGAGAAAGAAATAACAATATCTTTAAAAATCTACAAATAGAGAAGATGAAATATTTAACAGGACTGAAAGTCTGGTTCCAAAGGAAGAGGAAGAAAAGAGCCTCTGGTGGTGATGTAACCACCCAATGGGTTCACCTTGCCACTGTTTAGACAGAGCTGATTTATCAAGACAGGGGAACCGCAACAGAGAAAGAGTAATTCATGCAGAGCTGGCTGTGTGGGAAACAGAAGTTTTATTATTACTCAAATCAGTCTCCCCAAGCATTCGGGGATCAGACATTTTAAGAATAGTTTGGTGGGTACAGGGAAGCCAGTCAGTTAAGAGTGCTGATTGGTTGGGTCAGAGATGAAAATCATGGGGATCGAAGCTGTCCTTTTGCGCGGAGTCAGTTCCTAGGTGGGGTCCACAAGATCAGATGAGCCAGCTTTTCCATCTGGGTGGTACCAGCTGATCCATCAAGTGCAGGACCTGCAAAATATCTCAACCACTGATCTTAGAAGCAGTTTAGGAAGGGTCAGAATCATGTAGCCTCCAGCTGCGTGACTTCTAAACCATAATTTCTAATCATGTGGCTAACTTATTAGTCCTATAAAGGCAGTCTAGACTCCAAGGTTTGTTTTGGGAAATAACTGTTACCATCTTTGTTTTAAACTGTAAACTAAATGTCTCCCAAAGTTAGTTCAGCCTATGGCCAGGAATGAATAAGGACAGCTTGGAGGTTAGAAGCAAAATGGAGTTGGTTATGTCAGATCTTTTTCACTGTCTCAATTATAATTTTGCAATAGTGATTTCGGGGAGAGGGGAAAGGTGTAAAGTTAGTGCAAGGAGCAGCAGTTTAGACTTTAGTGTTCTGCTTAGGATCAAAATCCCTTTGAAGCTATGGTAATAAAAGCAGGTAGACTGTCCTCAGAAAATCCCAGTGGATGATCTTACTTCTCAGGGTGTGTCAGGTTGACAGAAGGATTAAATCAATAATATAAAATAAAGGAAGTTTTGTCATCATCATAATTATTTACATTCACGTCGTAGTGCATTCATTTCAACCTTGATACATTCCTGCAGTGAGTAAGACAAATAATAAAAATATAAAGTTGGGTTTCAGTCTAACAGATCATTTAAATATTAACAATAACTTCTTTGCTTTATTTCACGAATAACTTAAAAACATACTTACTTTCTTCCAAAAACTATTTAATGTATTTTGCAAATTAATGAGTTGTGGCAACAACAAAAAAAAAAACACAACTGAAAATTTTAAAATAATTACATCATATTTAGGTTTTTTTTCTTTGTTATTTAAGTACTTGTGCAAAACTTGCCATTTTCAAAGCTCTAACTAACGTGAATTTAAAATTAGGCATACATTTCAGTACTTTTAAATTAATGCACTTATTGTGGATAGCAGCCAAAGGCGGGAGTCCACAAGAGAATCTCTTTACAGCCTGGGGCTCAGCCAAAAGGGAAGTCTGACATTTATTTATGCTATGACTTCTGCTCTTCCAGGTGAGATTGGTACTTACCATACACTGGGGAAGAGATAACTAGTGAGTGAAGGATATGGAGAGAGATCCAGAGCAAGAGATGGGGACTGTGATGAGTAGAAGAAATTGGGGCTAACACTTGCTGGGAACATCACAGCTCTAGGCAAAGGGAGCTATTAGAAGATTGTGGTGTGATGCCACTGCCTGGCAGTCAACTGGAAGATGTGGGTGAGAATCGGAAGGAATCACCAATGCCCAAGGAAGCTTCTTGGACTTGAGTCTTTTCTCTCAGGGCTTGTGGAAGCACCACTCATCCAAGGATAAATAAATTGGATCTATTGCTATGATCGATCAGATCATTTACTCAACGCAGACACTCACAACAATATCTGTTTTTACTATTCCTTCTGTCTGTCCAAATAGTGAAAGTGTAAATGCAGAGAAAGTGCAGGTGTGTACATGTGGGTGCATAAGAGATTAGAGAGAGCAGAGGGCACAACTCCTGTAGGAGCCACCACAGCCACCAGTCCATCCTCATGCTAGAGAGGTGGGGAAGAACACATCTCTGAATCAGTTATGATAATGACTTTTTTAAGTGAATGGAATTGTTTTACCAACCAAATGTAATTAAATGCTATCAGATTTAATTTTCATCAAGAAAATCCATTTTTCAGGGAAGAAGAGGACTGGACATCAGCTGAATAAAACTGTTAGCAGACAGTGGAAAAAGAAATGCTTGTTTTTACCCCAATGAGTTGAACCTCTTCATTGTCTAAAAGCCAATTGTTCTCACTTACAGGGTTAAAGCTTTGCATGACTCTTTTTTCATAGTGTTCACTTATTAAGAAAAACATACTTCCTTTTCCCTTCCCCACTGCCTTTGCAAAATCTTTCTTTTTAATTTTTATGTTTTAGAGATAGGGTTTTGCTCTGTTGCCCAGGCTGAGGTGCAGTGGTACCATTATAGCTCACTATAACCTTGCATTCCTGGGCTCAAGTGATACTCCTGCCTCAGCCTCCCAAGTAGCTAGGACTACAGGTGCATGCTCCCATTCCTGGCTAATTTTTAAAACTTTTTTGTGGAGATGGGTTCTTATTGTGTGGCCCAGGCTAGTCTGGAAATCTTGGCCTCAAACCATCTTGCCATTTTGGTCCCCCCAAAGCACTGGGATTACAGGTGTGAGCCACACGCCCAGCCCAGAAAAGCATACTTGGTATGTCTCATAGTAGTGTCAATTAAATTTCAGCCCAGCATACACTTAAAATTTTAGGTTCCTTTCAATGAGATCTGAAATTATTAAGGTTTCCTGTGAAGCGAGTCAAACTCAAACCAAGCCAAAGTAGTCATTACTAAAATCTAGGGGGTAGTTTTAACTGGATGCTTTGTCCATGTAACTATGTAGCAGTATAGACCTATAATAATTCTCAAGGCAGTGGACATTAAAAAAAAGTCTATAATTTAATTTCCTTCTGCCTCTTCCCTTTTCCTTCACTCGATGAATAGGTGAATTAAATATAGTAAATCCTCATCACAATTTCCTCTGTGCCCCATGAACACAGGTTTGCCTACTCTCGGAAATAATTGCCTTCTTTCTCTTTACATGCATCAATAAACTGAGTGACTGTGAAATGACATTGGTTAGAGAGGAGGTAAACTACAGGTTCAGAGTTTAAATTCTTTTTTAAAAAGGAAACTAAATGCTGCTGCTTATATAGGCTTTAAAGGGACAACCCGTGAGCTGCATACCTGGTGAGATTGTCTAAACAGGAATTGCATTCCAAACTGAATCTGTTAGGCTGCATCGTAACTTCCCAGACCAAAGAGTATGAATCTGACTGTTAATTTTTGAGGTCCAGATGACTTAGTTATTAAAGGCTGCAGCCTAATAGTGACCCTTCAGATGCAGAAAGGAAAGAATCATTAGCATATCAGGGGCATTGATCATTAAGGGCTTTTTCTCTCTTTCAGTGTAGATGCTATGGAAGCAGTCTATTGATTCCAAGAAAAAAATTCAGCTGCCTTTTAGTTCAGAGAAATTCGACCTAAGTGTTTACATTCAGAAAAAAGAAAGGAAGAAAGAATGAAAGGAGACAGGCTCATGTCCACTGTGTCCTTGGTAAAAGTGAATGAAAGACATTTAAAAAATCCCTCCTCCCTCTGCTTTCTTTTGGTTTAATTAGAGCAGAAAGTGTGAGAAGAAGGGATGTTTGCTGTTGTGGGGAACAAAACAAGAAACATGCAGCCAGGGACTTGCATGCTGCTCTCACTGTTATTCACAACTTTTGAAAATTGAAGATACATTCTAGAAAGAATCCCATATTGATATAGGAGGTGGTGGCAGGAAACTGCTAGGTGGAGAAGGGCGGGGTCCCTGGTGAAGGCTCCAACCTCAGTACTGTGCTCATGGACCTAAGTGAGGACAGACACAGCTGTTTTCATGCCAAATGTTGCATTTTCCAAGAGCACTCTGGCCCTCCACACCCCCCACCCTGTGCCTATAGAAAACCCCTGAGACCCTAGCGGGCACACACACAAGTGGCTGGATGTTGCAAGGCACACACCAGAAGAAGAACACACTATAGACGCCAGCAAGCCAATGACAGCAGAATGCTGTGAATGTTGAGGGAGATTTGGTCACGAGCAGTTGCAGGAGAGTTCAGCTGCTGAGAGGCCTGACTCCAGGGAAGACCACCTTCCCACTGCGTCCCCTTCTGGCTCCCCATCCATCTGCTGAGAGCTACTTCCACCACTCAATAGAATCTTGCACTAATTCTCCAAGCCCACGTGTGATCTGATGTTTCTGGTACACTAGGGCTACAGAAAGCTCTCTGTCCCTGCAAAAAGGCAGAGGGTCTAACTGAGCTGATTAACACAAGCTGCCTCTGGATGGCTAAGCTGAAAGAGCACACTGTAACACATGCCCACTGGGGCTTCGGGAACTGTAAGCACTCAACCCTAGACCCTGCTCTGGGGTGGGAGCCCAAAAACCCTCCCATGACCTGCCCATCTGCATGCTCCCCCTTAGTTGTGGGGCACCTAAGAAATGAGCTACAACCCCATTGCATGCCCTGCAAGGGGATAAGGGACAACTTCTCCCATTTCAGTATTAGATGTGAGGAGGACTGATTTGAAAAGCTGGCAGAATTTGATCCTGGAACAGAAAAAAAATGAAATTAATAGAAAAACTGAAAACTCAAGTGATCTAGAGTTTAATGCATTAGTGTTAGTTCCTTAGTTTTAACAAATGTACCACAATAATGTAGAATGTTTACGTTAAGGAAAATTGAAACTGGAAGGGCATACAGGAACTCTGTACTATCTTTGCAACTTTTTTGTTTTTGGTTTTGGTTTTTGAGACAGGGTCTTGCTCTGTCACCCAGGCTGGAGTGCATCGGTGCAATTTCACCTCCCTGCAACCTCTGTAAGCCATTCTCATGCCTCAGCCTCTTGAGAAGCTGGGATTACAGGCATGTGCTGCACACCTGGCTAATTTTTAAAATTTTTTGTAGAGTTGGGGGTTTCATCATGTTGCCGAGGCTGGTCTCAAACTCCTGGCCTCACATGAGCTGTTCTCCTCAGCCTCCCAGAGTGCTGGGATCACAGGCATGAGCCACTGCTCCCAGCATGCAACTTTTTATAAATCCAAAATTGTTACAAATAAAATGTTTCTCCCACATTATTCTAAATAACAACTTCATTAAAAAAAAGCTTGCCAAGAAGTCTATGCAATATCCTCCAATGCTGATGTTCCAGGGCACTTTGACACAAAGATGATGCTTAGAGATCCATTGGATCCTTCAAAGAATGAACTGAGCAGAAAGCCATGACCTTTTCTTTTGTTTGGAAAAAAAATAAATAAATTTGTCTCATTCTAATGATGTGCATCAGAAGACTGACAATTACAGTGGGGAATGTCAGGATCTGGGATGTCTGTAACAAGAGGCTTCTGTCTTAGAAACTAGATACTGACACCACAATCTTCCAGTCAATGAAAAGGGAGTCCTAGGATGATGGTACTGTGGAAACTCACTTGCCTGAATCTCAGGAGTAAGGTAGCCTTCATGTCCTGATAGAGTGAAAGTGAACTCAGAGAAAACTGCTGAGATTCTAGGGAGAGACAGAACTCTGTCTCAGCTTCCTCAGCCATTAAAGAGAATAGGGTATGTTGTCCAAAAATGTTTTCAGAATGAGACAAGTAAACTAGCTGTCAAGTGTAGTTCTTTCTGGGGTAGAAGTGACATCCTTAATATCATCTCCTTGCCCTCCTGAACCTGGGACATTCCAACCCTTAGTTACCTGGAGATAATACCCATTTAGGGTAATCCAAGGGAATGGAAAGGACAGGTTGGTCAGAAATACCATCATCCTAAAGCTGAAAAAGACCTGAAATTCTCATCATTCACTCCTATCCTATAGTTAGGATAAATAAGAGAAAACATCTTACAAAATGTTGCTTTAGTTGAGCAACATGCCATCAAACAAAACATCAATGTCCCATTAATAGAGCAAGATTAAGGAAAAGGGAGAATCTCAAATCACTTTTGATTGATGGGGGTTAGAAAAGACAAAGCATGGAGCTAAGGACACTTAGGACTTATCTCCATCTACCATTCTGGTATCATATTCCATTGATCTCTCAGACCTCAGTGCCTACTCAGTTCTCACTCACTGTGAGCTCAGGAATCAGGATAGAAATAGTTTCAGGTAAGATCCAGTAGCAGAAAAGTCCGAACAGAAGTCAGAAGGTAGATACTTTGGAGTTGACAAGAGAAGACTGTGATGCCAAAGGAAGCTTTGTGGATTGGCCCAGGGCCCTGTATCTCTCTGTCTTAGTCTGTTCAGGCTGCTATTACCAATATATCATAAGCTAGGTGCGGTGGCTTAAGCTTGTAGTCCCAACACTTTGGAAGGCTGAGGTAGGAGGTTTGAGCCTCCTACCTGTTTGAGCCCAGGAGATTGAGGCTGCGGCAAGCTCTGTTCATGCCAGTGTACTCCAGCCAGAGTGATGGAGCAAGATCCTGTCACACATACACACCCAAAAAACACCAACAACAAAATACCATAAACTGAGTGGCTTATAAACAACAGAAATTTATTTCCCACCTTCTGGAGGCTGGGAAGTCCATGATCAAGGTGCTGGCAGATTTAATGTCTGCTGAGGGTCTACTTTCTGTTTCACAGAAGGTGACTTTCTGCTGTGTCTTCACATGGTAGACAGGCAAGGGGGTCTCTTGGAGGCATCTTTTATTAAGGCAACCAATCCCATTCATGAGGGCTCCACTTTCTTGACCTAATAACCCTCCAAAGGCCCCATCTCTCAATACCATCAGCTTGGGAGTTAGTATTGAAACATGCATATTTGGGGGACATAGCCATTAAGACCTCAGCATCTTCTTTCTGAAAGAAATCTGATTTTTCCTTGAGAGGTACTTCTTTCTCCAACTAACACACAAAGACAGAAAACCATAATAGAAGATAATCAGACCTTTGGGCTAATTCAAAGTAGATGTGTTGCCCCTTTTCTGAGTTGTCCTCACACTCTGTCAAATAGAAGACCTTCAGCTTCAAGACAAGTCCAAATCAGGTTAATTAGAATATTTGTATGTCTAATTAAAATTGGAGATAGCTCCTAATTATCAATTTTATTGGCATTAATTATTATTTTAAGTAGGTAACCATACATTATTGTCATAGAAAAGGTGACTTTTAAGGTCGGTTCCCAAAGATATTCTTACACAAAAGCAAGCAGGAGACTCACTATATCGCACCCATCCTATTTAGGGTTCAACATACTCCTATTGAAAATTATGTTTTCCCCTGCAGTGGAATAATTTTAAAATTCCAACAGCTTTTCCAAGGGCCGAATATTAATATTTACATCTCTCAGAAAGACATGCTTCACCATGGGAGTGTTATAAATATTACCTAAATTAGCTGTCCTCATAATGAAATTGACAGAGTCAAAATTGATAATCCTCAACAATTCCTGTAAAAAGCAATGATAATCTTTTACAATCTGTTGTTGTTGTTGTTGTTGTTGTTGTTGTTGTTGTTGTTAGACCAGGTCTCACTGTGTCACTCAGGATGGAGTGCAGTGGTGTGAACTCAGCTCACTGCAGCCTCAATCTCCTGGACTCACGCATCCTCCCACCTCAACTTCCCAAGTCGCTGGGGCTCCAGGCACACATCACTGTGCCCAACTACTTTTTGTATTGTATGTAGAGATGAGATTTCACTATGTTACACAAGCTGTCTCAAACTCCTGGACTCAAGCAATCTGCCAGCCTCAGCCTTTCAAAGGGCTGGGATTATAGGAATGAGACACCACAACTTTCCTAGCAATGACAATCTTGATCTCCCCAGATATTATTTTCTACAGAGTGGCAACATTGCCTTCTACTCATATTTCAAAACACTGATCAATAATCAACCAGCAAATGACAGCCTTAAAAAAAGAAACGAGTCTAAGAATGTTCTAACCCTTGATCTGGGTGGCGGTTATGAGGAAATATAGATGCAAAAATTCGTTTTGTGGTAGTTAAGATTTGTGTGACTTACTCTGTTACACTTAACAGAATTGAAGACAAAAATAAGAGTACAAAAATACAAGGGATGGACAGAAAGAAATAGAGAATTCTCTTAAGAATTTGAACTTAAATGTATCTATCTTAACACAATTTTCAAAATTCTGATATGCGGATTTCTTTGCCCTTATATAATATGTATTAGTGAAAGATGTGCGTTTACTAGGCTAGTAAGATAGAGATATGTACTTTGCCAGCCTGAGCTCCTCCTCTAGTAATTTCCCTTGAGTCTCTAAAACTCTATTTTTTAGAATCCTGTGCATACATCTATTATATCACATATCATTTGCAGTTACTGCATTTGTTGTCTACCTTTATGACTAGATTGTAAAAGAAGGGACCGTGGCTTGTTTATTGTGGTAGCTAGCATGACCTGGAACATGGGAGATGCTTTATGCTTTGTAGAAAATCAGCTTCATGGAGGTATATCTTAGCCACCATAAAAAGCACTAATTTTAAGAGTACTATGCTATGAGTTTGAAACTGTTTCAGACATGTAACCATCACCACCATCAAAATGTAGAACATTTCCATCATTCCAAAAATGTCCCACTGTGTCCTTTGTAGTTTGGTATTAGCCTACTACTCATGGATGTCTTTTCATGATTTAGCATTTTGTTTTATTAGTTTTGTGCTGTGTTTTGTATAATTTCTATTGCTGAGTCATTAGGGTTATCCATCTTTTCTTTTATATTGTCTAACCTTTGTTAAACATATCAACTATATTATCGGCTATTAATCTAAACCAGTATATTTTTATTTCAAATGTTGCATTTCTCACATGTAAAACTTTCATTAGGTCTTTTTTGTGTCGTTTCTTTATTTATTTATTTTAGTTTTTATTTCTTTGTGTTCTATTTATTTTAAATTTGTATAGGTATATAATAGGTATGTATCTTTATGGGCTACATTAGATATTTTGATACAGGCATGCAATGCATAACAATCACATCAAGGTAAATGGGGTATCCGTCACCTCAAGCATTTATCATTTCCTTGTTTTACCAACATTCCAAGTATACTTGTATTTATTTTTATATGTACAATAAATTATTGTTGACTATAATACCCTGTTGTGCTATCAAATACTAGATCCTCATTCTCTCTATTTCTATTTTTGTACCCATTAATCATCTCCCTTCTTCCCCCAACTACCTTCCCTGCCTCTGGTAAACATTCTACTTTCTATCTCCATAAGGTTAATTGCTTTAACTTCCACAAATGCGTGGGAACATACAAAGTTTGTTTTTCTGTGCCTAGTTTATTTCACTTAACATAATGTCCTCCAGTTCCATTCATGTTGTTGCAAACGGCAAGCTCTCATTCATTTTTTAGGGCTCAATAGTACTCGATTGTGTATATGTACTACATATTCTTAATCCATTTGACTGCTGATAAACACTTAGGATGCTTTAAATCTTGGGTATTGTAAATAGTGCTGCAATAAACATGGGAGTGTGCATAGTACCTTTAAACATACTTATTTCCTTTCTTTGGGGTATATACCTAGCAGTGGGATTGCTGGATCATATAGAAGTTCTATTTTTAGCTTTCTCTTTTTTTCTCCTTTTTTTTTTTTTTTTTTTCGATGTTGTTCAGGGCTGGAGTACAGTGGCATAAACTCAGCTCACTGCAACCTCTGTCTCAGGGTTCAAGTGATTCTCCTGCCTCAGCCTTCCAAGTACCTGGGATTACAGGCACCTGCCACCATGCCTGGCTAATTTTTTGAATTTTTAGTAGAGACAGGTTTTGGACATGTTGGCCAGGCTGGTCTCAAACTCCTGACCTCAGGGGATCCATGCACCTTGGCCTCTCAAAGTGCAGAGGCCAAGCCACCATGCCTGGAGTTATTTTTAGTTTTCTGAGGAAGCTCCATACTATTCTCCATAGTGAGAACCAATTTAAGTTCACTCCAACAGTATACAGGAGTTCCTTTGATATCTCATCATAGTTTTGATTCGCATTTCTGTGATTTGAGGTATTAGATTTAGTATTATGATGTTTTGTTTACTGTAACTCTGTAGTATAATTTTAAGTCAGGTAATATGATTTTTCTAGTTTTGTTCTTTTTGCTCAGGATGGCTTTGGGTATCCTGGGTCTTATGTGGTTCCATATTAATGTTATGATTATTTTTTTCTATTTCTATGAAGAATGTTATTCATATTTGATGGGGTGGCATAGAAATCGACAGAGTGCTTTGGATTTGCTAGTATGGACATTTGTTAAACGTATTATTAAATATTAAGTATTCAAATACATGAACACAGAATACTTTTCCGTTTTTTAGCATTGTCTTCAATTTCTTGCATCAGAGTTTCATAGTTTTTAGTGTAGAAATCTTCACTTCTTTAGTTAAGTTTATTCCCAGGTATTTTATTTTATTTGTAGCTATTAAAGATGGGAATATTGTATTGATTTTTTTCCTGTTGTTTGCTGTTGGCATATAGAAATGCTACTGATTTTTGTATGTTGACTTTGTATCCTGCAATTTTACTGAATTTATGAGTTCAAATAGTTTTTAGTTGGAGTCCTTAGGTTTTCCTCATATCATCTGCAAACAAGGATAATTTGACTTCTTCCTTTCTAAGTTGGATGCCCTTTATTTCTTCCTCTTGTCTGATTGCTCTAGCTAGATCTTCCTGTACCATGTTGAATAACAGTGGTGAAAGTGAGCATCTTGTCTTGTTTCAGATCTTAGAGGAAGGGTATTTCTTTCTTAACCATATTCACATGTTTTATTCTTGAACATACTGAACATATTTATGATAACCATTTTAACATCTGTACCTGCTAAATTTTTCATCTCTGTGATTCATGAGTCAGTTTATCTTGGTTATTTTTTCTACTGTTTAATATTTCCTGCTTGTTGAAACATCTTGTAATTTTCTATTGGATGTCTGTCATTGTGGATTGTATATTATAGTGTCCTGAGTTTTGTTTTATGCCTTTAAATGATGATGCACTTTTTCCTGGCATGCAGACGAAGTACTGATGATACTTGGGTTTTTTCAAGTCTTTTGAGGTTTGTTAGAGTAAGTACAGGTTAGTCTATAGTTTTTGGCTAATTTACCCTCACTCCTAAGGTGATATCCAACTTAGAAAGGAAGAAGTCAAATTATCCTTGTTTGCAGATGATATGAGGAAAACCTAAAGACTCCAACTAAAAAACTATTTGAACTAATAAATTCAGTAAAATTGCAGGATACAAAGTCAACATACAAAAATCAGTAGCATTTCTATATGCCAACAGCGAACAGGTGATATTCTCAGGACTCTATCTGAAGCCCTATGTATTAAGAGGTCATTTCACTCTATCTGGTGGAATTGTAAAACATTTCTAGCCTCAGGTGAGTTTAAAAACTATTTATTTTACTGCTTTGTATGCTTATTTCCATTTTCTTGCATAATTCTTATACATACCAAAGATGGAAGGGAAACCACCACCCCTGCATATCCTTGGAGCTCTCTCTCTGTGCAGTTCTTTCTCTCCAGTAATCTGCTTCAAAAATTCTAGAGAGTTTTTTTTCGCTTTTCAACACTGAGCTCAATATACTCAACACAAAAAGAGTATTGGGCTGCAACTAGGTGTCCCTTTTCTATGCTGCTTCCTGAAAATTAAGTCTCAGCAAGAAGCTGGAGTAATCTCTGACCTTACCGCATTTGTGTCCCTTCTTTAAGCAACCACAGTCCTAAACAACCTATTGTCCAATATCTGACAATCATTGTTTTATATATATATATTTTATAATGTTTCAGTAGTGGAAGGGTAAGTCTGGTCCCTATTTCATGGTTATATGCAAAAACTTTCTTACTGTATAATTTTTTAAGTAAAGACAAAAAAGTCATGGTTATGTAATGTATAAATTATGTGAATTACTGAGAATTAGCAGAGAAGTTCAACAATAGAATCAGTATTCAAGGATATCTTATCAAAGAAAACAACGGGAAGTTGAAATTATACCAGTGAATGTAAACTGCATCATTTAGGTTTAGTGCAAATGGAAGTAAAAGTGAGGCATGGTAGCTCTATTTTAATAGCAGTTTATATAAAAATACCTCAAGATGTTTGATTTTACAAAAATTCTATGTATAATGGCTTTATTAAAGAGATTATTTTGGTTGGGTGCAGTGGCTCACACCTGATAATCCCAGCACTTTGGGAGGCTGAGGCAGGTGAATCACCTGAAGCAACAAGTTCAAGACCAGCCTGACTAACATGGAGAAATGCCATCTTTACCAAAAATAAAAGATTAGCTGGGTGTGGTGGTGGGCACATGTAATCCCAGCTACATGGGAGGCCGAAGCAGGAGGATCACTTAAGCCTGGGAGGCGGAGATTGCAGTGAGCCTAAATGGGACCACTGCACTCCGGGAAGGGAGACACATCAAGATTCTGTCTCAAAAAAAAAAAAAAACAAAAAAAACAAAAAGAAATATCAGAGAATCTTTTTAATCACTGGAGTAGATAAAATCTAAGGTTTATATTAACAAACTCTTTGTGCCTTTGAATAGGAAATAGATCATATTGGCCAATCTAACCCCAATTGTGACTAAGGAAGCCACATCCCTTGCTGCTTGAGAAGTGCATTTTTCCTGGTATCAGTGCATTTCCATGGTATTTCTCTCTAAAGTACTTGTCTTTTCTCTTCATCTTTCCACTCTTCTTCCTGAGCAGTCCTGCATAGGGATTAATTCTAGCTCATATGTTTCTTTGTTATACAAGATTTTTAAAGAATACAAAATACAAAAATAAAAAATTAGCTGGGCATGGTAGCAGGTGCCTGTAATGCCAGCTACTCAGGAGGCTGTGGCTGGAGAATCATTTGGACCTGGGAGGCAGAGGTTGCAGTGATCTGATATCATGCCATTGCACTTTAGTCTGGGCAACGAAAACAAAACTCTGTCTCAAAAAATAAATAAATAAATGAGAGAGAGAGAGAGAGAGAGAGAGAGAGAAAACAGAGATTTTTTAAAATGCAATCCTTAAAAAGAACATTCAAAGAAATACATGTGTTTTAGTCCATTTTATGCTGCTATAATGGAATATGAGGCTGGGTAATTTATTTTAAAAAAGAGTTATTCTTACAGTTTTGGAGCCTAGGAAGTCGAAGATCAATGGACCAGCATCTGGAGAGGGGCTTAGGGCTATGTCATTCCATGGCAGTAGGTGGAAAAGAGATTGTGAGCCCAAGAAGGTGCTGAACTTTTACAAAACAAATACACTGTCTCTGTAATGAATCCACCCCCACGATGATTATATTAATCTATTTGTGAGGACAGAGCCCTCATTACCTAATCACCTCTTAAATGTCCCACTTCTCAACATTGTTGCATTTGGGGATTAAGTTAGCAACACATGAAACTGGGGGACACATTCAAACCATAGCTGTCTGGATCAAAGGATTTATAATTATCACTATGTACTTCTATACTGTCATTTTTAGAACCCACTTTTATAAATATGCCCTAACAGCTTTAAGTGGGGCATTATACTGGGAACAACAAAGCAAAAGTTGCTGCCTGGAATTAGAAATAGAACACGACATTTAAATGGCCCAAAACTGGGGGCTAGAGATAAGAACTTAGAGGCATCATTCCTGCTTTGCAGACTGGACTTTTCACATTTCCATTGCCTCCTTTTAAATAGACCATTCAGACAATTGCCACAGACTTAAAGTAACCCACACTCTATTCCCTTATATTTAGCACTGTCTAGGATGTGGAGAAACGGTGCTGATAGATACATTCAATGGTAGAACCACTTTCGAACACAATCTGTCTCTTAAAAATTTAAACATAAACTTACAATACAACTTACCCAAGGCTTACCCAAGAGAAATAATATAAAATATATACACATACATTTATGTAAACTTTTATAGCATCATTATTAATAATAATCCAACACTAGAAATAATTCAAATGTTTATGACTTGATGAAAGGATAAACAAAATATGACATATTTATAGGATAGAATATTATTAACCAATTAAAACAAAGTATTAATATATACTTCCACATGGATGAACCTTAAATTTTTTTAAAGAGACCCTTCAGACAATTGTCACAAACTTAAAGTAACCCACACCCTACTCCCTTTTTATGGCACTGTCTAGGACATGAAGAAACAGTGCTGGTGAGTGCTTGGAGCCATACTCCAAGATCTATATTGAACGATTCTATTTATGTGAAATTCCCAGAAAAACAAATCTGTAGAGAAAGAAAGCATCTTAGTGGTTTCTGGGACTGGAGGTGAGAATGGGAATTGACTGGAAACCAGCAAAAGTAGGTGATGGAACTAGTCTAAATTGGACTGTGTTGGAGGTTGCATAACTCTATAAATTGACTAAGAATCATTGAATTAATTGTACACTTGCAATCAGTGTATTTTATGATATGTGACTTTTGCCTTAATAAACCTGTCAAAAATGAGGACAGGAAGGAGTCATTCAGCCAAACACAAGCGGGATGTGGATATAGCAAGTTCTCTGTAAACTGCTATAACCCTGACTTGAATACCACCATGAATCAATCTCTGCATCTCTCAATATTACTTCTCTCTCTTTCTCTGTGTGTGTGTTTTATCTATACTCTCTGTGCACTATACTCTCTTCATGTCAGGCAACATGCCTGCTCCACTTACATTTATTAACACTCTTCGTTGAGAGGGGCTACAAACTAACTCTTTTCTGCAGTTACAACTGCCAAAGAACACTGATTGGTTTGGTTTGAATTCCCAGTGCCCCTCTGTGTCAATCAATCATCAGTAGTTATTAGAGGGTGAGGCTCTCTCACCCTCTAATTGTGTGTGTGTGTGTGTCTTTGAATGTGTTATCACACATACCTGTGAAATCTTTCTCCTCAACTGATTTAATCTTAACTAATCCTTAGGATAGATAGACACCAATATTTCTATTTTATAGATGGGGAAATTGACACTTGCAGATGTCAAAATCCATGATGAAAGAAATATGGATAAGGTATTGCTGCCAGAATTTGAACTACGTTTGTCAAGCTGGTCAAGCCACAAAATTTTTGGTCTTTTCTCTAAATCATATCTCTTCTTTTATCATTTTCCTATCCTGAGAATTTGAGTGCTGTATCACTTGGATTTCAGTATGTTAGATTGCCTCTAATTTTTCTAGATAAAATATAATTTTCGGAACCCATCCCAAACATATAGTTTCCCTGAAATCTGAATGAATGAATATTTTCTCTCATATCTAGTGGTTTCATTTTCACAGTTCATGTGCTAGCTCCCTTTTGCTCCACTCCACTAGTTCTCTGCTTTTCTTCAGACGTCCTAATGCCTAATTTTCAACAGTTTCCCTCCAGTGAAAATCTCGATTGGTATGGTAAGCATTTGGAGTTTTCTTATTGATTTTTGCCTTGGGTGAAGAGGTTAATTAAATGTGAATTTTAAGCCTACAACATGATTAGGATAGTGAAACAACCAGAATTCATGAATACTTCCAGGGCCATTAAAACTATTTAAAATGAACAACAACTGAAGGTGGGGGAAAGGAGGTGAGGTGGGGGGAGATAGACTAGCTCACTGTTATTTGTGACTGGATTAATAAAATTCTGAAGAATAACATAATCTTTCCAAAGCATTCAAGTCCAGCTGGGTTTTTATTTTGCATTTATATTGACATTACCATGGAATATAATACATTCCTAATAACCCATTCTTTCATTTTCTTTTTGTTTCTTCTATTTCAAATTGCATCATAGAGCACCAAGCTTATCCAAATCAACAGACCAGACTAGATGATGAAGGGATTCATATGCTATCAACCCTTAAAGAGTCAGCAGGACAACTTCCTAAAACTTGAGAAGGATTTACAGACTCAGCATTTTCATGCTCCCTGTTCTTTTGGAGGTCATACTTGAAAACACAAATCAAGGATGGCTTTTATCTCAAAAAGGTGCTGAAAAATCATTACATGCAAATGATTTATTGTACTTTTGTTCTATTGCAAAAGTATATCCCAAACACAAAAAAGACAGTCATAATATTTATTGCATTTTAATTTATAATGGGCATAGTCCTGTTCACCATGTAATGAGGTGAATAGATTGATAAGTACAATGCAGGCTGTAGAAATGACACAACATGCTAAATGAGGCAGTAACACTTCAGAATCAATCTTAGAACACTAAAGAAAGCTATTGCCATTATGAATCCATCCAGTTAAGTATCTATTGTGCAGAGATAACAGAAAATGTATAGACATATCTACTGAGTTAGAATCAAAGACTCAGCAAAATGGAAGTAAAATCAGTCTGGAATCAGATAGTCCAGATGAAAAGGATTAAAAACCCTGACAAATGCTATACTGATAGTGAGGTGAAGCTGAGGAAAGGAAGACTGAAAGGTTTTCTTGTTAAGAGATTGTGAAACCATCCACCAAAGCATGGGGACAGTCCTGCATTTCGTGCATTCAGGACAATGACAGCACCTAAGCTCTGGGCAATGTGGCACTGTCTTTTGTCTTAAAAGCTTCAGCAGATCAAGGCCAAAGGTAGTAACATCCAAGCCAAGACTGATTGCTTTGGAGTAGGATAGGATTCATGAAACCTGGGAATAGTTCTAGGAGAGGGATAGAACCTCCGCTTCCTTTTCAAATTTTCTTCTTCACTTCAGGGAACTCCACTGTGTCCACAATGAGTCACACATGTGCTTCTGATATAATCTTGGTCACTGCCTCTGCCACTCACTTCACTTGGCTACAGATGATAAGTCTTGCCTTCACACATCAGCTTCAGTCTGCACAGATCTGGGGCAGCAGGTACTACCTTAGATGGGATCTGTCAGCCTTAGCACTAATGATGTTTAAGGCCAGACAACTCCTTGGTTTAGGGGGCTGTCCCATGCATTGCAGGATGTTTAGCATCATCCCATGGCCTCTACTCATTAGACCTCAGTAGCACCCCAATTTCTATAATAAAAAGTGTCCTCACACATTGTCAAGTGTCCCTTGGAGGGGCAAAACTGTGCCTGATTCAGAACCATTGCTTTAGAAGTTGCTACCTTTTTTATAATGCCTTTAGGGCCAAGCTCAGCTTAGCTAAACCCCAACTGAATATTTATCAAGAGAGTAAGGAACATTTAAAGATTAAAGAAGAATCTAATGCAGAAGAAACTTACAACTTACTACTAGATGAGGTTGTTCTCAGGACCTGAAAGCCTATCCCCATTGAATGTCAAATAGGGGGTCTCCATAAAAGTCTACGAAGCAACTTTTTTGACTAACTAGAGGAATGTTCTATTGTAGAGTTTCCCACTGCCCAGAGCTATGGTTAAGTGTCTCTGTAATACTCAGGGTTAGAGAAAATAGTTTTCTCCTCATCTGCTGTGTCGTGAATGTTTTTCCAGGCTCTAAATCATTTCAGAAAGTTTTGCAGATTGAATATCCACTACCTTTCAGGGAATCTACTCTCTACTCACTTGTGTACCCTGGCTAAAAGTCCTTAATAGAAAATTACTTTAGAACTTTAGAAAATTATTTAGAACTTAGTCCTTAACAGAAAATTACTTTAGAACTTAATGCTTTATGTGTATTTCTTAGCACAGGAAATACCCATAGAGCAGCAACTGAGTGACTTTTTCATATTTCCTTCTTCTGAATTATATAAATAAATGATAACTTTTAAGTTGTAATATTTATCAAAATTTTCTTTCTGAAACCTTAAACATCAATATAAGTAGAATTTCAGCAGTTGTGTTTTGCATTTTTTGCCCAGTTCCCAGACTAGTGTGTGCCATATAAAATATACTAAATAAATCATTGAATTATTAAATAAATGATAGCAATGTAATTTCCTTTTATGCTCTTTCCTACAGAATAGAGGAAAGATCTTAATGTTATATGTGCTCTTTTTAACTAAGCTTCAAGTCTCCCATGCAAAAACAAACAAAATTGTACAGTCATTGGACTCAGGTTATTATTCCCATTTTACCTATTAAGAAACTAAGACCTGGTAATACTAAACAATGTGTCAGTTAGTAAGTTAGTAAATGTCAGACCTGACACTTCAAACCCAGGTCTGCCTGATTCCAAAGGCCATGTTCTGATGACCACAGCAAAACACACATGTCCTTCCCTTCTTGAGCCTGACTGTTACTGCCTCTCCAGTCAAGTTCACATCATATCCCAGAAGATGGTGCCCCTCATGAGTTTGCACAAGAGATGAATTCTACCTTTTATTGCTTCACCAACTGCAGAATCCTTCCTGGAGAGGCCTTTCAGAAGTTGTCCCCTCCCTGACTTTAAAAAGATACATTTAGAGGGAAGCCATTTAATTCTTGCTTTCTGGACACTAAGTTAGAGGGACTGCTTGCAAGTTTAATGAAGGTGTAGCCAAAGAAGAGGCACCAAGATGGTGAGGATGACAGATGCATCTGGATGTAAAGGGGAGGGTCCCTGGAGAATCTCGGGCAGACCTGTGTGTTGAGAGGATAGAGTGGCACCTCAGGAAGTTCATGTCATTTTCAGTGGAGAGGAGCCTGGTCTCTTTAGTTCCTCTGTGTGTGGCCTGGAATCAATCTTGGAGGTGGGGAACTCTGTCTCACTTTGCTGAGGATTTTTTTTCTTTTTTCCTTTTTATCTAATAAAATCCTACTCTACTCATCCTTCAATGTGTCTGCATGCCTAAATTTTCCTGGTCTTGTGACCAGAAGTTGGTTTTAGCCAAACTAAGGAGCAAAATTCTACGACAAAGAGACTTGAAAGATCCAGAATATATGGCCTGGGCATGGTGGCTCCTGCCTGTAATCCCAGCACTTTGGGAGGTCCAGGTGGGTGGATCGCCTGAGGTTAGGAGTTGGAGACCAGCCTGGCCAACATGGTGAAACCCCATCTCTACTAAAAATACAAAAATTATCTGGGCGTGGTGGCGAATGCCTCTAATTCCAGCTACTCAGTAGGCTGAGGCAGGAGAATCACTCCAATCAGAGGGTGGGGGGAGGGGGCAGAGCTTGCAGTGAACCAAGATCGTGCCGCTTCACTCCAGCCTTTGCAGAACAGTGAAAACTCCGTCTCTAATAAAAAAAAAAATCAGGATATATGAGGAACAGACTTGGAGGAGTGAATTGAGAGTTACGGTGTGTGTGCTCCAACACTGCCTTCTGTGGGGGAGTTAAACTATGCAGCAACAAGGCATAACACAAGACCAAAGGATGGAACTTACAGGAAACAGATTTCAGGTCAGTAAAAGGAAAGATTCTAATATCTGCAGCCACTTTCAATACCGTAGGAAGCAGAGGATTTCAAATCGCTTTGGATACTTTAACCAGAAGTTGGAATATATCATGAAGGAAAATCCATGCATCAGATGGATGTTTGTTCAAGATGATTCTCTGATTGCATTACTCTGGATATTGGAAAGATGCTAGAAAATAAGAACATCATACAATCCAACAAAACAAAAATTCAAGAAGATCTTGCCATTGGGAAATGGCTTACTTTCTTGATTCCCCTGAGTAGGAGGTACACTTGAACAGTATTCATATTCATTAACAAGAGTCAGAAGAACAATTCCTTTGCCTAATTGTGGGGTGTGTGTGTGTGTGTGTGTGTCTGTGTGTGTGTGTGTGTGTGTGTGTACATATTAACTCAGTTCATAAGCCAAATTAGCCACTTTGAAATGATGCTTACTTTTTAAACTAAATTTATTTTTAATTATTATGAGTATCTAAAAGTTGTATATATTTCTGGAATGCATGTGATGTTTTGACATAGGCATACAACATATAATGACCAAATCAGGGTAATTGGGGTATTTGTCACCTTAAGCATTTATGTTTCTTTGAATTAGAAACATTGCACTTAAAATTTTTATTATAATAATCATAATGAGATTATAAAAGGAATAAAATTACTACAAATCCACGACTATATAAAAATCAGGATGTGTCTTCATTTGCAGCCTAGAGAAGTACAGAGCTCTCATCGTTTCTCTATGGGAATGCCCTATAGCCTGGGAATGCCCTCCCTCACCAGTAAGGCCTAGGAGAGTAGCAGCTTCTCCCTCTGCCAACAAGCTGTCCTCAGAGCAGAGGGAAAGTCTAGGCAGCCTGCTAGTGTCCACACCTGAACTTTCTAGGTCCATAAGGAGGCTGTGAGCATGAAGGATTTGGCTAAAGGAGAAAAAAGAGAGGGAGGAAGTATGTTATTAGAAACTTAATGTTGAAGGAGAAATGATTATAGAAGATAAGAAAAGACACAGAGGAAGCATTTAATTCATATTTGGCTTAGTTCTTGTCTGAGTTAATGTCGAGAGATATAGAAATATCTAATACATTTTTTTCCAACTATTCCTCTCTGCTCACCACTGATTAACTTTTCTTCAGCTCTAAGTCAAATAATATATTTGTTTTTCTTGAGTTGTGTCTGTGAATCTTTACAACAATGCACCATGCAAATCAGTAATAAATGTTCCTTTCTTTCCTTGCCCTGAGCACAGCATGCGTAGGTGTATCCACAGCACAGAAAGTGGGCCTGAGCCATTTTTAGCCATTAATATGCTATTGATATTTGTTTCCTGGTGACTGGTGGGGAAAAACAAATGGTTCTGTTGATTTCCCGGCCCCTAGAATACTTATTTAAATATTAAAAGGTTAAATTTAGAAAGAAGGAGCTTCCCAGAACACCTGCTCATATAACAGATAACCGGAAATCAACACAGATAGAAAACTTCCCATGGCAGATTAATAATCAGAAATTCTAAAGCCTTGAGAGGGAAAAGTGCCGTAGCAAAACTGCTTTTTGTGTCCTTTTTATCTACACTACACCTAGGAACACTTTTCATTTTGCCCCTGATTTACAGTGCTAAACAAAGAGAAAACCTTCCGTTTAGACATAATTTATGATAGCTCCGTTGAACAACTCAGGCCAAAATATTCACCTCAGTGCCTGAAGTATTGAATTATTTACAGGGGATTTCAGCAAGTCAGTTAATTACTAAATGCCCCTGTTTTCTTTTTCCATAAGCATAGATGCATTTGTTGATGGAATTACTAAAATAAGAAAAAATATTTAGCAAACATTTGAAAGGCACAGTAAGTAATAAAAAAAGGCTGATTTTGAAAGATTTCTGAACTAAAGAAATTTTCCTCATTCTGTGCTCATTAAAAAAGTGAGTAAAGCTTGAAGGAAGATAATTTTGCTTGATGGAATTAATAAAATCGTACTTGTTTAGCTTCCCATGACTGGAGAATTTGGATGACCTTTCAGGGTAAGGACTACGTGTTAGTGCATTTTGTGTTGCAACAAAGAAATGCCTGTGATTGGGCATGTTATAAAGAAAAAAGCTTTATTTGCCTCTTTATTCTGAAGACTGTACAGGATGCATGGTGCCAGCTAGTGATTCTGGTGAGGGACTCAGGAAGCTTCCACTCATGGTCGAAGGCAAAGAGGACCCAAAGACTGCAGAAATCATAGGGTGAGAGAAGAAGTGAGAGAGAGACAGGGTAATGGAGGTCTTAGACTCTGTCCAACAACCAGATTGCATGTCAACGAATAGAGTGAGGACTCACTCATTACCACAGGGAAGGCACCAGGTCATTCATGAAAGATCCACCTCCATGACACAAACACCTCGCTCAAAACCTCATCTCCAACACTGATAATCAAATTATAACATGAGATTTGGAGGGAACAAATATACAGACCATCCAAACTATATCAGACTGTATTACATGTGAGATGTGACTATAAAGTGTCACTGACAAATGCAAGCTGTCCCCCTTAAAGGGATCACCCAGGAAGCCTAGTCATGCACTTAAAATGTGTTTCTATTGGCATTCATAAATTTCAAATTTTTTTCCAGTTGTCCTCAGACCCTGTAACTGAGTTTTCACTATTTTCAATTATCATATCTCTGAACAATTTTGATCATTTCTAAAAATGAAAATGTAGTCTCTAAATATGAAATCTAAATTTGTTAGCTAGGGTAGAAGTCCAATCCACTTTGAGCCAGATTCAGCTTTAGGTAATAAGACCCATTATTTTAGCTGGGATGTAGTAGATAAAATTTAGGATCATGCCCTTATCATGAAATAATAATATGTTACTGTAGAATTTATCCTTTTACTTTTCCAATGCATAGACAATGTTTGTTCATTGTTGGATTGGAAGAAAAGATAAACTTTTCTCCAACTGCCCCATTTATAGATTGGTAACTATTTATCTGATTCAATAATATGGTTTGGCTGTATTTCAATCCAAATCTCATGTTGAATTGTAATTCTTCTAATCCTCACATGTTGTGGAAGGGACCCAGTGGGAGGTAACTGAACCATGAGAGCAGTTATGCTCATGCTGTTCTCATGATAAATGAGTGATTTCTCACAAGACCTGATGATTTTATAAGAGGCTTTTCCCCCTTTTCTCAAAACTTCTTCCTGCCACCATGTGAAGAAGAACATATTTTCTGCCCCTTCCACTACAAGTTTTCTAAGGCCTCCCTAGTGCTGTGGAACTGTGAGTCCTTCAAAAATTTCCCAGTGTTGGGTAGTTCTTTATGGCAGCCTAAGAACAGAGTAATGCAGTAAGTTGGCATCACAGAGAGTGAGGTACTGTTATAAAGATTCACAAAAATGTGGAAGCAACTACAGAACTGGATAAGAGGCAAAGGTTGAAATAGTTTGAAGGGCTCAGAAGAAAACAGGAAGATGTGCAAAAGTTTGGAACTTCCTAGAGACTTGCTGAATGTGTTTGGCCAAAATGCTAATAGTGATATGAGTTATGAAGTTCGGGCTGAGTTGTCCTCAGATGAAGATGAGGAACTTGTTGGGAACTGGAGCAAAGATGACTCTTGCTATGCTTTAGCAAAGATTCTGATGGCATTTAGTCCCTGCCCTAGAGATTTGTGGAATTTTGAACTTGAGAGAGATAATTTAGGGTATCTGGCAGAAGAAATTTCTAAGTTGCAAAGCACTCAAGATAAAGCAGAGGATAAAAGTTTGGAAAATTTGCAGCCTGATGATGTAATAGAAAAACGACAACAATAACATTTTCTGGGGAAAAATTGAAGGCTGCTGCAGAAATCTGCATAAGTAACCAGGAGCCAAATGTTAACCACCAAGTCGATGGAGTAAATGTATGCAGGGCATGTCAAAGACCTTATGGCAGTGCCTCCCATCACAGACCCAGAGGTCTGCGTGGGAAAAGTGGTGTCCTGGGCTAGGCCTAGGACCCCCCTGCTCTGTGCAACCTTGGGACATGGTAACCTGTGCCCCAGTTGCTTCAGCTCCAGCAGTGGCTAATGGGGAAAAAGTACAGTTCAAGCCATTGTTTCAGAGCATGCAAGCCCCAGGCTTTGGAGGCTTCCACATGGTGTTCAGCCTGTGGGTGCAAAGAAGTCAAGAATTGAGGTTTGGGAACCTCCACCTAGATTTCAGAGGATGTATGGAAACACCTGGATGTCCAGGCAGAGATTTACTGCAGGTGGAGGGTCCTCATGAAGAACCTCTGTGAGGGCAGTGAGGAAGAAGAATGTGGGGTTGGAAGCCTCACACAGTGTCCCCACTGGGGCACTGCCTAGTGGAGCCATAGTATTCCAGAACCCGGAATGGTAGATCTACAGACAGCTTGTACCATGCACCTGAGAGAGCCACAGACACTCAATGCCAGCCTGTGAAAAACAGTTGGAGGGTGGCTGTATCCTGCAAAGCAGTAGGGGTGGAGATTCCCAAGGCCACAGGAGCCCACCTTTTGCATCAGCATGACCTGGATATGAGACATGGAGTCAGAGGAGATCATTTTGGAACTATAAGTTTTAATGTCTACCAGATTGGATTTCAGATTTGCAAGGGGCCTATAGCCCCTTTGTTTTGGCCAATTTCTTCCATTGGTAATGGGTGTATTTTCCTAATACCTGTACCACCATTGTATCTAGGAAGTAAATACCTTGCTTTCAACTTCACAGGCTTATAGGCAGAAGGGACTTGCCTTGCTTGACTCAGATGAGACTTTGGACTTGAACTTTTGGGTTAATGCTAGAATAAACTAAGATTTGGGGAGACTGTTGGAAGGCATGATTGTGTTTTGAAATGTGAGAACATAATATTTTGGAGGGGCCAGGGTGAAATAATAAAGTTTGTCTGTGTCCCCACCTAACTCTCATGCTGAATTATAGTTCCTATAATACTCATTATTATGGGAGGGACCTGATGGGAGGCAATTTGGTCATGGGGCCAGTTACCTCCATGCTGTTCTCATGATAATGAGTGAATTCTCCCTAGATCTGATGGTTTTATATGGGTCTTTTCTCCCTTTGCTTAGCACTTCTTGCTGCCACCTGTGAAGAAGGACTGTTTGCTTTCCCTTTTGCCATGGACTTTAAGTTTTCCAAGGCCTCCCAGCCCTGCAGAACTGTAAGTCAGTTAAACTTCTTATTTTCATTAATTATCCAGTCTTGAGGAGTTTCTTTTTAAATAGAAATGTGAGAATGGACTAATACAGTATACAAGGGGTTGATGCTGTGAATTACTAGAACAAAAGTTTTCCAGGAAAAACTTATAATAAAACTAAAATTATTCAGTAGGCCAAAGGTAATTACAGAATAGCTGTTGATGTACTCATATATACAGAAAATTGCCCCTCTCAGGACATGTGAACTGCAAGCTGTCTTGCACTGAGGTATTTGTGAAAATATCCCATTCTTCCAGCTACATTTCGAATGACTTGAGAGAAAGAATTGCATCACTATATTTATTTATATATGTTTATTTCCCTCCCAACTTGGTGACTGTGACTTAAAAGTGCTTGCATTAGTCTGTTCTCACATTGCTGTATAAAAAAATGCCCAAGACTGGGTAACTTATAAGTAATCAGAGTTTAATTGGCTCAGAGTCCTGTGGGCTGTACAGGAAGCATGGTAGCATCTGCTTCCGAGAAGACCTAATGGAGCCTTTGCTCATGACAGAAGGCAAATTATGAGCAAGTAACTTACATGGCTGGATCAGGAGCAAGAGAAAGGTGGGAGGTGCTACACGATTTTAATACAACCAGATCTCATGATAACTCAGACACTATCACAAGAACAGTGCTAAGGGATGATACTAAACCATTCATGAGAATTCAACTCCCATGATCCAATTATCTCCCACCAGGCTCTACCTCTAGCATCAGGGATTAATTTCAACATGAGATTTGGGTGGGTACACAGATCCAAACCATGTTAGTGATCAATTAATATGTCATGAATATTGTTTAATGTTTGATATATAGTGGGTTTCAAGTTATTTGTTTTTTAATTTTAATTTTTTTTAACTTTCATTTTATATTCAGGGGTACATGTGCAGGTTTGTTACATAGGTAAATCGTGTGTCATGTAGGTTTGGTATGGAGATTATTTTGTTACCCAGGTAATAAGCTGTGAGAGTTCAGTCAGGGTGGTGACAAAAATATTAAAGGAAAAATATTAGAGATAGCTTTAAGGAATAATCACAAATCTTCTTGGAAGGCTGAGGGGTTTTTGCATAGTTTCAGTAGAAGTTTCAGCTGAAGGCAGCCTAAATCCGCTTTACATTTAGTTAATAAGAAAAGTAAATAGCTATGGTATGTAGGGGAGTTTATCTGAATAACTTGTTTACTCATGTGGTCTTAAAACTAACCTTTGAGCAGGATGGCCCTCTTGGGAGGAGGTCAACCAATGAGATTACCCTCTAATGGTGTTTGCTTTAGGGCTCAGAACCTTGCCTTAAATCTTTCTCAAGTGTGTTGACTTAGAGTCTCTGTTATTAAATCTATACTGAATAAATGCAGACAGGACCAACTAATCAGCATCATGTAGCTGCAATCTCTCTCTGTGAGAGGCTTACCACCCCCAGTCCACTCATTCACTGGAAATTTATGTCTGAGTGCATTTATTCATCCGTCATGCAGCTGGGGTCTGTGGGACAGACCACAGCAATAAGCACATACCCAATAAGCAGTTCTTTGATCCTCAACCTCCTCTCACTTTTCACTCTCATATAGGCCTTGCTGTCTATTGTTCTCTTCTTTGTGTCCATGTGTCCTTAATGTTTGGTTTCTACTTATAGGTGAGATTATGTGGTATTGGGTTTCTGTTCCTGTTTTAGTTTGCTTAGGATAATGGCTTTCAGCTGAATCCATGTTGTTGCATTCTTTTTAATGGTTGCATAATATTCCATGATATATATGTGCCATATTTTCTTTACACAGTCTACCATTGATGGGCATTCATGTTGATTCCATGTCTTTGCTATTGTAAATAATGCTGCTATGAATATATGTGTACATGTGTCTTTATGGTAGAATGATTTATATTCCTTTGGCCACATACCCAATCATGGGATTGCTGGGTCAAATGGTAACTCTGTTTTAAGTTCTTTGAGAAATTGCCAAACTGCTTTCCACAATGGCTGAACTAACTTCCATTCCCACCAGCAGTACATGAGCATTCTCTTTACTCCACAATTTCACCAGCATCTTCAATAACCAAAACAACATGGTACTGGTACAAAAATAGACGAATAGATCAATGGAACAGAATATAGAACCCAGAAATAATGCCACACACCTAAAACTATCTGATCTTTAACAAAGTTGACAAAGACAAGCAAGGGAGAAAGGAGTCCCTCTATAAATGGTGCTGGGATATCTGGCTAGCCATATGCAGAAGTTGGAAACTAAACGCCTTCCTTATGCCACATTAAAAAATTAACTCAGGCTGGGTGTGGTGGCTCAAGCCTGTAATCCCAGCACTTTGGGAGGACTAGGCGGGTGGATCATGAGGTCAAGAGATCGAGATCATCCTGGTCAATATGGTGAAACCCCGTCTCTACTAAAAATACAAAAAATTAGCTGGGCATGGTGGCGCATGCCTGTAATCCCAGCTGCTCAGGAGGCTGAGGCAGGAGAATTGCCTGAACCCAGGAGGTGGAGGTTGTGGTGAGCCGAGATCGCGCCATTGCACTCCAGCCTGGGAAACAAGAGCAAAACTCCATCTCAAAAAAAAAAAAAAAAAATTTAACTCAAGATGGATTAAAGACCTAAATGTTAAACCAAAATCTATAAAAACCCTGGAATATAACCTAGGAAATACCATTCTGGACGTAGGACCTGACAAAGACTTCATGACACAGGCACCAGAAGCAATTGCAACAAAATCAAAATATGACATATGGACCTAATTAAACTGAAGAGCTTCTGCACAGCAAAAAAAATTATCAACAGAATAAACACAAAAATTCTAGAATTGAAGAAAATATTTGCAAACCATGCATCTGATAAAGTTCTAATATTCGGAATCCATAAGGAACTTAAACAAATTTCTCAAGATATTTCAAAGACAAACTCTAAAAATATTTTTAAGGTTTTTAAGGATCGATGGCATTACTAGAATAAGCTTATGACTTTCCAAATTTGTTTCTGTAAAACATTTATGAACATTATCTGTACATGTAAATTGTAAATATAATTTCACTTGTCAGCTAAGCTAGTCTTAGTTTTGGGTCACATTTCCTATAATGTATATTTTTCTTTCTTTTTCTCTTTTTGAGCTGGAGTTTCACCTTGTTTCTCATGCTGGAATGCAATGGTGTAATCTCGGCTCACTGCAACCTCTGCCTCCTGGGTTCAAGTGATTCTCCCACCTCAGCCTGCTGAGTATCTGGGATTACAGGCATGCACCACCAAGCCCAGCTAATTTTGCATTTTTAGTCGAGATTGGGTTTCATCCTGTTGGTCAGGCTGGTCTTGAAATCCCTACTTCAGCTGATCAATGTATCTTAATAATAGATATAAATGAACCCTTGGACACATTTACTCTATACCACAGGAAGCAGCAGCCCAAAGAGCACTGAGTTCGGATTTGTGGTCTATCGTTTACTAGTTATATACACTTGGACATTTTACTCATCCTCCCCAAACTTTACTTTTCTAGTCTGTAAGGAGATATTAAATACCTTTTAAAATTTAAATTAAATGAGATAACGTGGACAAATTATCGAATACAGGTCTCAGCATTTCAGCATTTAGTAATAACCCAATGAATGTTAGCATGTTATTTTACTGAAGATCAAAGAGCATTTTTAAAAACATGCCATTGTATTTCTGTGAAAATCAAAGGTTATTGGAACAAATTTATTTTATCTGTCCATTAGATAAGAGCCAGTTGTCTGTCTAGCTAAAAATCCCTCTATGTCAAAGTTACTATATGCAGCTGAAAGTAATAAAACTGTATTTTCTTTTTAAACATCCATAATTTTGGCTCATTTTTTGTATGCATTTTATTTGGCCTCTACATGTCTAATATTTTCTATGCAATTTCATGTGGTTTGTTGCTGCTATATTTTACTGTGTGCTTTCCTAAGTATTTATTGTTCAGAATTGACAAAGTTTTCTGAAATTAGAATAGAAACTCTCTGAGGTCTTCTGTTCACTTGGTTAGTATTTTATTCGTGAGTCACTGGATGAATCAAGGCAGGATAATAATTCTGGCAGTGACTGTCATGTCAAAATAGAATGCTGAGCTGAGCTTTATGGTTTAAAATGTGTATCCTGAATTGTCAAGGTTGCTAGATTTAATGTTTGACTTTGGAAAGAATTTGGACAGAATTTGATAGACAACTACTAACCCAGGCCTGGAACTCAATTCACCTCTGAAATGAGAAAGGGACCATCTCTGTTTTTTTCTACTCTATTCCCTTTTTCTCAACCTTATTTCTCCACATAGTCCAAGGACCAATCACCCAGTAGACAGAACATGCATTAAGAATGTACACAATGTGAGCTGACTCAGGAGAAATGGCCCCTTCTCCAGTAGAGGGACAGCTTCCATTCCATTTTAAGCTGGACTTGAAATCAATATGTCATTAGAAACACATATGGTGCAAACAGAGACAGGAAGTGGATACGTATCCAGGATAAAGTAATTTAGAAGCATTAGTTACTTTGAAATGTGCTGCACACCAAGGAGACATGAGCATTTCACAGTGGATTTCTTTGCCTCAATCAATGTCCTTTTTTTGCTCACTTGAAATAGTTTTATAGACCAGCAGGGTCACATGCTTGGGAAAAGTTCAAATTTCAGAAATATTTTCTTACTGTCTGTCTGGCTCCCAACCTCTAAATTGTTTATTTTTAACCGCAACCCATATCATTTGCCTTAGGGAGAAGATTTTTGATAAGTTATCTATCTATCTATCTATCTATCTATCTATCTATCTATCTATCTATCATCTATTCATCTATTTACCTATATGAAATATGTGCATTAATTCATTCTACAAGTAATGGTGTTTTGTGCTCAATTGTTCTTCAGTAGCATAATTATCTTGAGAGTAAACTCGTTGATAGTGGTTCCATTCCTATTACTCCCTCAAAAAATGCAATAAGCTAGTATAACAAGCATTTGGTGATATATAACATTGAGAAAGGGGTCAGAGTGTCAAAAGTATTTCATCAGAGAGACTCCATCTTGAATAGGGGCTGAGTAAAACGAGGCTAAGACCTGATGGACTGCATTTCAAGGAGGTTAGGAATTCTTAGTCAGAGGATGAGACAGGAGGTCAGCAACACTGGTATCACAAGATACAGGTCACAAAGACCACATTTATAAGACTGTATGCTGTAAAGAAGTCAGCCAAAAACAGCCAAAACCAAGATGATGACAGAAAGTGACCTCTGATCATCTTCACTGCTCATTATATGCGAATTATAATGTGTTAACATGTTAAAAGACACTCTCACCCATGTTATGACAGTTTACAAATGCCATGATAATGTCCAGAAGTTGCCTTATATGGTCTAAAAAGGAAAGGAACCCTCAGGTCCAGGAACTCCCCACTTCTTTTCTGAAAAACTTATGAATAATCCACCTCTTGTTTAGCATATAACCAAAAATCACTTGTATATACTCAGTCAAGTAGCACATGCCACTGCTCTGTCTATGGAGTTGCCATTCTTTTATTCCTATAATTTCTTAATGAACTTGTTTTAACTCTACTCTGAGGACTGTTGCTGAACTCTTTCTTATACAAGATCCAAGAACCTTTTCTTGGGATCTGGATCGGGAGCCTTTTCTGGTAATAAGAGCAGGATTTATAAAATTCTTCCTTAGATTTTCATGACATTCAGCCTAGATCTCTTTAAAAATATTTTTCTATTTCTACTAAATGACTTTAAACCATCTTACCCCTACGTCCTCAACTTCCAGACTTCCTTTTGGGACGATAGTGATCTTGCTCCCTGCTCACCTGTAGAAGAGTCCTTTTCTTTTCTCTCCAGATTTCTTGACTCCTGTATCTTCAAATCTGCCCCAAATTTAATGAGCTGCATCTTTTATAAGTTGATGGCTATTGTGACTTTCTTTACATAAGTGAAGTACTTTGCTTTATTTTCCAAAAATGGTGATACGTTTATGCCAATCCAGCTTCAGTCTCTCATTTGATCAGCGAAAGAGGTTTAAGCTTTGGAACTTGAATGGAGTCCAGCTAACTGGTCAATGTGGAGATTGAGTATATAACCCTGACTTCATTAAAATCATGTTTGACTCAATTCTACTCTCTACTCCCAGTCTCATTTCTAATATATATTTTTAAGGGCTGGGTGGGAGAAAAAATTTAGATCTTTTATGGACAAATATTTTAAGGAAAAAATGCAGCTAATTGCTGACTTTTTAAAAGATTTGCATTAAAAATGCATGCTGGAACACTGCTAACATAAGATTGTTAATATGTTTGGTCTGCATAAACAAATCAGCTTTTAAAACATAAATTTGTATAGTGAAGATTAGCTTGACTACAAACAAACGTTCCAGTCCTCTATCCTTGTTAGTTGGTACAGTCGATTGCTCTATCAATTCAGTCCAAATGAAAAGGACACTTTGGCTATTGAGATGGATCTAATACTAACTTAGAATTTAAGACATACCATGCTCCTCTGTTTGCCTAATTTAGCCAATTTAGAAGTCCACATATTTTAAATAAATTGCTTAGTAGACCCCTACAGATTGGTTTTTAATCTTGCATTTTAATCTCTTGCATCTCTCTTCTCACCTGTTCATCCATGTATTCATTTGATATTTATTGAGTAATTGCTATGTGGATGGTACCAGGCTAAAAACTGTGTGAAGATCTAGGAGAAGAAATAAGACATATGCAAACTGCTTATAACACAAGGTGGAATATGATACATCTCACCAGAAAGGCATGGAGGGCTGTGAATATTCACAGATGAGAAAAATAAACCATAGATGGGAAAGACTAAGAATAATTCCTTGGAGTACATTTCCTTGATCACAAAATGAAGAAAAAGAACATTTAGATATGTCCAAAAGAGAGGAAAAGGAGTGAGAACTGTGTGAATAAGTCACAGAAAAAGACTCTGGTAGGAATGGGACTGATGGATTTGACTGGGGGTAGGCTATGTACCGAAGTAACTGGAGATACAACTGAAAATGAATGACAGATTAGTGAGCGCTGAAAATCAGTTTAAGATTTTTGAATGGTAATAGGGAACAACTTGAAGGAATTTTTTAAAAGGTCTTTCATTTGCTTTTTAGGAAGAAAATTATCTAAAAAGGAACTTAAAATAAAAATAATCAAGACACTGTCAGCTTCAAAAAGGCTGTCAAATCAATCCAGGTGAAAAGCAGCAAGCTTTAGCACAGTACAAACAAAAAGAAAGAAACAAGATATGGTATAATTGAAACTATGAAGCAACATAGATCACCTTTTACAGGGATGAAAAAATGAGACAAGGGCTATACTGTTCATAGAGTATCATGAAGGAAAAGCATAAAAATGGAGAAGATAATTAGTTTAAATGCCCTTGCATTCACATAAATCTCCAACAGAGGTTATGTAATCTCTACTTAGATCATTCAAATGTGTCAAACTGCTTTCAAGAAAAAAGGCATTGTTGTTGAAGTCCAATGGCTTCAAGATGAAAATGGATCATCATTTGGGGCAAAGGAGATCTACCTGGTTCCCAAGGCGAGCTTTGATAAATGTCCGTCAGAGGCATTCAGCCTGTGTTTTCATGACAAGAATCAGATCTTGGCTTTCAGGCTGTACAGAGCTGGACATTTTATAAATCTTACTTATCAAAGAAATCTCTGCACAAATGCCATACTAGATGCTAGCCTCTGCCTCCAGGAAACTCATTGACCAGTGGGGAAGGAGACCACGTTTCCTCCACTCTGTGTCACTTCCCCACCATGTACTCAGTCCCTAACACTTTGCAGTCTGACTTCCCGCAACTGCTCAGTGGAAACACCTATTTCAAGTTAAGTCAGTACAATCACCATATTGCATAGCTTCTACTTAGTTCTCATTGACTTTGCTCTATTCTGCAATATTTGAAATTACTGGTCATCTTTTTGGTCTTATATCTATTTCCTCTCTTAATCACTACCCCTTCCTCAGCACCTGCAGTGCAAACTGACACCAGATACACACACACACACACACACACACACACACACACTCTCTCTCTCTCTCTCTCTCACTCACATAGATCTTTTTTTTCTCTTCCATCGATTGCTGTAACACTTTTCTCTATTACTTTTTCTCACAGTGTCTTTAACTTTCCTACTCCTTATCTGGCTTTCTTCCTTTCTTTAATCCTTGGTATGGTTGTGCACCACATAACAGTGTTTCAATCAGTGACTGAATGACCACATATACAAGGGTAGTCCCGTAAGATTACAATACTGTATTTTTACTATACCTTTTCTATGTTTAGATATATTTACATACACAAATACTTACCATTGTGTTACTATTGCCCACAGTATTCAGTACAGTAACATGCTGTATAGGTTTGTGGCCCAGGAATAATCGGTTATACCATATAGCATAGGTGTGTGGTAGGCTACACCATCTAGGTTTGTGTAAGTTCATGTCATGATGTTCATATAATGACAAAATTGCCTAATGACACATTTCTGACAACATAACCCATCCTTAAGTGAAGCATGATGGCATAGGTTTCTGCTAAGGTTCTCCCTGGGATCGTTTGTCTCCTATTTTAATGCTCATTTTGTTCTTGACCTCACTGACCCTCAGAGATGGAACCGTTAAACATTTTATGGAAACAAAAGGGCACATGCAGTCTTTGGTAATAGTAGATAGTTGTGAAAGCCACAGCTTAGACTGGGAAAGTCTGAGTCCTGGAGGGAATACTGCTGAGGTAGGCAAGACCACGTCCTGGGAATTCTGAGTCAGAATAAAGTCGGACTTATCCTGTAAGCAAAGAGAACAATTGAAACATTGTCAGCAGAGGTGTCAGGATCACATTGTATTGCTTGTTTTAGAAGCACCACAGCACAGCAGAGTAGAGAATATTCAAAGCAAGAGTGACAATTAGTTTCAACTAGTGTTCAAACTACATAAACTGGCACTGTGTTGAAGAGAATTCTGAGGCCATTTTCAGACTAATGTTGGAAAAAAAACCTTAATTATGTATCCAGTTATTCCCAAGAATAACTTCCAAAAACCTGTGTGCTGTCATTGGATCATTTCAAAAAAAATGCATTTGATTTCACCACGTAGTATCTGGAAAATGTGAGGCGTATTGAGGAATGGATGGAAATATGTCAAGGAAAGATTCAGCTTCCAAGACAAATAAGATTTTTCCCTATTGTTAGAAATAGCTGTGGTTTTCAAAGGCACAGTAGTAGAGACTTGCAAGTCATGTGACAGGTATTTGCCATCAAAGGGCTGGTAAGTGAAGCAAGACCAGGAGAACGATGGGAAAAGCAGATAGGAAGCTGTTGATGAATCCAAAATAGAATGAAGTTCTAAATTAAGTTAACATCCATGATGCTACAGAGAAACGGATTTGAGTGATACTAAAGATGTAACTGAAATCATTGACAGAACCATGGGATTATAATGATTTAATTGGAAGGTTGAAGACAAAATGGTTCTGAAGAAAACAGAATAAAGGGTTTAGAGACATGGAGAAAACCCAGAGAGAGTGGTGTCACAAAAAGCCAATTCTAGTGCAGGAAGAATGAAAAGTGTTGCAGAGAGGTGAAGCTGGAGGTGAGTGAAAGGTGTCTATTGAATTTAGCTTCTAGGATAATTGACCCCGGCCAGAACAATTTCAGTGCACTAGTGGGAAGGGAGGCTAAGTTAACGAGCTTCATTTTCTCACCTCTCATTCACCCCTTTCAAGAAAGCTAGGCTATAAAAGCAAGGAAGGTGAAACTATGACAAACTTAAGGTCATTTCACTTTTTGCTGTTGTTTTTCAGATGGTAAATGTATGAACATGTTTACAGGTAAAAGAGAGCTCTATTTGGGAGCAGGAATATAGAAAATGCAGGAGAGAGGCCACTGCATTCTGCTGCTGGCAGAAAAAGTGGGACAATTAGACTAGAAACAAGAAAAAAGGAAACAGGAAAGTGGGTGTGGATGGAAATCAATATGTAGGTGTGGGGAAGGAAGCTGAGGGAAACCAAATATGACAGATTCATTTTGTTCAGTCAAACAGGCTTATTTCCTGAGGAGAGGTGGAATAGAAGACTTCAGGATAATAATGGCCTTCATACCATAATTATGGTAAAATTTATGTTTTGGCAAAATTTACAAAGACATTCATTATTATTCATAATGAATAAAGGTGAATAGTGACAAGTAAGGATTATTTTGAGCGGCTCCAAAGACCTACCTACGATTTTCAAGTGGAGTCAGTACTTCTTATTCTTGCTAGTTCTCTCCCTGTGATAAATCTGCATTGGCTGTCTGGGACAATACTAGAAAGAGAGGCCTGCTTGTCCCCCTGATTCTTGGGTTTGGTACCCCTGAGTGAGTGGGAGGAGGAAACATTCAGCCCATCAGATGAAGCTGATTATTTCTTAATGAGTTCCTGAAGAAATCCTGAGAACTTTGATCACAAGGATGACTCTTCTAACTTCAAGTTCTTTTCATAGAACTATCCTATCAGGTCCCTGTAAAGCCTACTTACGAGGTGCTATCCGCTGGGTGCCTAGGACCAAAGCTGTATAATCAGCTTGGGTCTTCTAACCCATACTGTGAAGCTATGTTTCTTTAGATACCTCTAGAGTAAAAGCTTCAGTCTTTGGGTTGGTCCTCTTCTCATTGGTGATCCATACCTTTCCCCAGTAAAAATCTGTGAGTTTCCTCCTTATATGATTAATACCAGTGAGCTACTTCACCAGAGGACAGAAAGCCAATAGTCTGTTTCCAATAACTGACTCAGCATGCTCTATATTGGATATGATAAGACTGACTGCTAGAAACATGAGCTGTTGAACCACAACTGTGGTTTATAGATACTAAATAACAGGGTATTACTGATGACTATAGATTTTCTATTTGACAGCCTTGAGAAGTACAGACCATGATGATTAATTATTCTTATGAATTGTAGCTGGCTGGTTTTTTTTGAAGGCATAGATCCCAATGGGTTGGCATTTTAATTATACACACACATATATGTGTGTGTATGATATATGTATGTATGTGTGTATGAACACACACACACACACAAACAAAATTTAACCTTTAGAAAACTTGTTAGCTCCTGTATAAGAATGGCACTGGGTTCATTTACCCTTTGATTGGAACTATGAATACCATTCCAGGACTCCCCACGTGGCCCTGCTTTTATGACATAGATCATATAATACCAAAACAGAACAAGCTAAAGGCTTGCTCTAAATGAACAAGGTTCTCACAGAAACAGATGCAGGCTCCTGAAACAGACTAATTCTTGGCCCTTCTGCTGCAGTTGGAGAAGAAACTGAATTTGAAAAATATCTGTTATGCAGTGCTGAAGACATGGCAAAATAGGTCCAAGATTTCTTCTTCCTTCAAGATTAATTCTGTTCTAACAAAGTATAATGTTCAGCCAAAAAATATACACCACGTGTGAAAGAAAGTGATTTATTAATTTATTTTTGTTTCTGTAGAGTTTACAATATTTCTACTGCTATAAGAATGTTTATTTTATGAGGACTAAGGGATTAAAAGAATGTGAACTAAAAGGTTTAAAAAAAATTGTTTCTAGACACAGGGGATTGAGGCTGTAATAAGAAGGTGGTGGGATTCACTCTCTTTTATCACTGTCAGCCTTGCAAGGGCTGCTGCTGTGAAAAAGTCTTGCTTTACCTCCTGATTTGAATTAATGATGGTTTGACTCGGTATATCAGGCCACACGCCTTCATCCACAGTTACAAAATCCCAAAAGCTCTGTGAGCAGCAGTGGTTTTACAAAAGTATGAAAAAATATATTTGGTGGCAAAATCTGACATTGGTTGAGGTGAGATGATCTACATTTTCAATTATCTCACTTAAGATGAATGACTTCCTCCAGAAATATTCGTGTTTTATGGTTACAGAGCGCTCCATTGCCACACTTTGTTCTGTTCTGGTCTATGTAATGTATTGAATCTGATAAGAATCTGGATATATTACAAAATAATATCCTTTGCTTGTAAATAGCTAAAACAGTAATGGACAAATTTCTAAAAAAGTGTGATGTTTTTACAGCCATCATTTAATTTGAAGGAGAAAAATCTGTTGCCACATAATTAAAAATAGGTTGTTGAAAGATTATTTTGGAGGCTATAACCAACTAAATCTAATTTTTACACTATTTTCCCCAAATTATACAAATATCAAGTACATAATTAGGGTGGAAAATTGAAGGTCTTTGTGCTGTACTGATATAAAATGGTGACCTTGCGACTGTAGTTACAAAGAAAGCCCCATAATAAAACACGTCCATCCCCAAAGGTTTCAAAATAAAAAATGGAAACCATCCTGTCAAAATGTGAATGCTGTTCACCTCAACATTGAATGACATTGGGATGATCTTTTAACCTTTATTTTTCTATAACCCAGTGGCTTCTCAACATTACTGCACTTCAGAATCACTTGGGCACCTTCACTTTTTCATTTTTTTGAAATCATATGGAACACCTCATGAATTTGCATTTCATCCTTGCACACCAGTCATGCTAATCTTCTTTGTATTGTTCCAGTTTCAGTACATGTGCTGTTGAAGCAAGCATATCTTTAAAAAATACTCGATACTCCTCCTCAGCCTCCCAAAGTGCTGGGATTACAGGCTCGAGAAGACCAGCCTAGCCAACATGATGAAACCCCATCTTAACTAAAAATACAGAATTAGCTGGACATGGTGGTGCATGCCTGTAATCCCAGCTACTCAGCAGGGTGAGGCAGGAAAATCATTTGAACTCAGGAGGTGGAGGTTGCAGCAAGTCAAGATCAAGAGAATAAATAAATAATAATAAAAACCTAAAGTCTGGCTACCATCCCCAAACACTCTGATTTAATTAAGATGAGGTGTGACCAGGCATCAGGATTAAAACGTCTTCAGGAGAATCTTTCCTAAACTAGCACAGTTTAGGAATTCCTGTTTTAACCCATAGCAGAGTTACTTCTGGTGACATGTACCTCAACAGAGCAAGCCTAGACACCCTGAGGAATGTTCTCCGACACTTGAATTACGTTATACCGCATAGATAACACACTTGTGTGAGAGTCCCACAGGCTGCTTTGCTTTGTGATGGGTTTTCCTTTTGTTGTCTGTTTCTTGCATGGGGCTTTCTTTGTAACTACAGTTACAATGTCACCATTTATATCATGACAGCACAAAGACCTTCAATTTTCCACACTAATTATACACTTGGTATTTGTGTAATTTGGGGAAAGTAGTGTAACACTTAGATGTAGTACTTATAAACCTCCAAAATAATCTTTCAACAACCAACTGATGTTTAATGGCATAGCAACTAATTTTTCTCCTCGAAATTAAATAATTCTTTTGAAAGCATCACATTTCCTTAAGAAATTTGCCCAAATAGTGTTTTAGCTATTTACAAACAAAGGATGTTATTTTGTAACATATTCTCAGCTGAACTGTCTTTAGTTTAGGTTGTAATCACTTACAAATAAGAAAAGAAAAATGAATAAATAAAAGGAAAAATTTCCAGGAAAACTGGAGGTCAGTTTCACTTCCATTTGGTTCCAGATTCTATATCTTATTTATTCACTTGTGCAAACTTAGTAATTTCAGAATTATGCCTTCCCAGATGCATGTAATTTATGTCAACTTTATGAAGTTACAGGATAAATTTGATTAAGTGTCTAGAACATGCTGGATTTCAAGAATGAGAGGAACCGCTTGTTCAGGGTTAAAAATGGGAATATAAAAGCCCATAGATTTTTATATTGCAAAGAAATGAGAAAAATTTAAATGATTTTCAACTGATGCAGGAGGAAACTTCTAGTTGGTGATTGAGTTATTATGTAGCAAATTCACTTCAGTTTGTGGAAAATGTTTTTTATTGTTAAAGAAGGCAAACGAATTAGTGATAAGCTTTGTCAGCAGGGAGTCTGCGGCAGTCGTTTTCCCAAGGGAAAAATGACTAAAAAGTATTTATTTAGTATTTGTCACAACTTAAAAGAAAATATCTTGCATTCACCACTGTCTATGTGGCTAGTTCTGCTACCTAGAGCTTCAAAACTGGAATTTGCTTTCATAAACAGATGCTGTTTTTCTCAGCACCTTGCATTGCTAGCATCCAAACAGCAATAAAGCTACAGCCAGCTCCAGAATTTTTGAGGCAATATAGGGAGAAGCATACTTTTATTAAGCATTCTTTAAGAGACGGCTTTGTTTGTTTGTTTGTTTTACCTGTTTTGCTCATCCAGAAACTAGAATCCTGACTGCATTTGTCAATAGGAAGCTACCAAGAAGAGAGAAAAAAAATTCTGATAATTGGAGAGTATCTTTGGCTACCGAGAAGAGAAAAAATTCTGATGATTGGGGAGTATCTTTTATTTGAGATATCATAATAAGGAAACAAGGATTATCTATGATGACCAGGTCCCTACTGTGGAGTGAACTATTAAGTGAATTTTCAGTATGCTAAAGAATAAATGTATGTTTAGAATTGCCAGTGGTATGCTTGTGGCACGCTTGTGGCACCATTTAGCATCCGTGTTAACATCACATCCTGCCACACTAGGGAGTTGTTAAACTACCATTGGAGTGTGAGAGAGAGAGAAATGTTACTGAGGCTCTAAGTCAATGGAAGTCCTCTTTTGTTTTAATGGTCTTAGTTGGAGACACTTTGTCTTGGACTCTGCTGATCCTTCTCTATGCCCTAAGCCTGCCTGCCCTGGAATAATTGCTTCTTTGTATATAGGCTTATGAACCATTTGCAGAGAATTCTGTCTCTGTTTGCAGTTGCTCATAATTCACACTTCATCAACTTTCTGTATCTACAGCTGCTGCTATTTCTAATGGCTATTACACAGATACAGACCAAGCTGAGAGTTAAAGTTTGAAACTTTTTTCTGTCTCATAGTCTGCTGTCCCGGGAAGAACTTCTTTCTGTCCATAGTGTGCTCTTGTTCTCAGGGCGTGGCCTATCACTCTCCCTACCCCATCCCGCCCTGAGCTACACTGCAGTGGTGTGAGAGCCCTTTGCCTTCAGGTTTAGGACATGTTGTAGGCAGACATGGTGGAATGGAAAGCTGCCAGTCTGTCAATTTTTATTTTTAGGATGACTCCCCTACAGGGCATAGTAACACCAGAGCTTTCTCAAATATACCACCCACCGCACACCTCCTGCTCGATACATGACAAGCAAACAGAATAAATTCAGGATTTGTGGTTTGTTAATTGAACCATTTCACTCTGAATTCTCAGTGAGAAAGAGGAGTAGAGATGATAAGATTCTGAGGGTGAAGGACTCAATATCCAAATGAGTCCAATGTTTATTTTTATTCTGCTTTATTGTATTTTATTTTCTTATTAACTTCGAGTTCAGTCACTAGCACTCCTGCTGTTTTATTCATTCAGGAAAAATTGATGAGGTTTCATGTGGGTCCAGACATCATGTCAGTTGCTGGGAATAAAACATGACCAGGATGCTCTTCTGCCCCTAGGGGTCTTCACTCATGGTCTACATGCATTTTTGATTGCAGCTCAGCTTCTAGCTGTGTGCCTTCGTGTGTAGTCACAAAAGACCATCTTCTTTGGAGAACATCCTAGTCAAGGGCATCTATCACTTGGTCCTAGTGCAACTCCCAGAACCCCAAAGATCCCATATATTAAGAGTGGTTCTCAGTTCCAAATGTCTATGCCCTGTATCTTTCCAAAGACACCACTACATTCATAAAAGACAATTTTGGTTTCTTTCATTACTTTTAAATATATTTTTTTTAGTAAGAAAGAGATCTGATTGGGGAGGTAACCTGACAGTACTTTTTTTTTTTTTTTTCTTGAAAGCAAGCAGAGACAAAACAGTGAAAAAAAGAAAAAAAGCAACACATTGTGTAAACCTCAGTGCAGCATTGGATGCATGAGGAGAAAGGCACTTAAGAGATACTGAGTTACATTGGGCTGAATTAAAACCTAAGTAGAGCTGTGTGTGTTGTAAAGTCTCCCTGCCTCGTGAGTACAGCTATTTAATTGAAAATGGCGAGTTATTTCTAGATGTCCTGGAACATATTATATTGTTTACTCACACACCTTTCAATACTTCCACCTTTCTAGGTTATGTAGTTATAAAACTAGATCCACAAGTAGACAGTGTCTGTATTAGTTTGTTTTCACAGTGCTATAAATAACTACCTGAGACTGGTTAGTTTATAAAGGAAAAAGGTTTAATTGACTCACATTTCCACAGGCTGAACAGGAAGCATGGCTGGGAGGCCTCCGGAAATTTAAAATCATGGTGGAAGGTGAAGGGAAAGCCGGCACATCTTACCATGGCAGAGCAGGAGGGAGAGAGTGAAAAGGTAAGGGCTACACATGAGAACTCCATCACAAGAACAGCAAGGGGAAAGTTGGCTTCCATGATTCAATCACCTCTCTCCAGGCCCTCCTGCAATATGTGGGGATTACATGCAACATGAGATTTGGGTGGGGACACAGAGCCAAACCATATCAGTATCATTACTCTGTGTCTATACCAATTTTTGCCTCCGTGCCTTACCAGAATGAAAATACGGATGGGAGGACGGGGAGGCAGCCAAGGTAGGTCTCAGCAGTAGAGCTCAACACCCCGGTATTGGCGGATGGGAATGGTAGTGTCTGGGCTCTAATTTTAGCCTTGAGATTGCACCAGGCCTGCTTCGGAGCTGAGGGAAACGTAATGGGTGAGACAGAACATCACAACAGTGTCTCCTTTACCCAAATTGTCCTCAGCTGCTTAATAATGCTCTCATATCTAAACATTACATGACCCAAATGGCAGGACAAAAATTGACATTAGAGGTTGTTATCTTATCTTGGATTTTTGTGAAATATTTTGCTTAACATAACAATGGTAACCATAACCCAAGCATTTCCTTGGGACTTAATTACTAGATGGGGTAATTGAGAATGGGTAGTTGAGCTAGTGACATATCATATGCCATCATCATGATGGCGTAAATGGCTTTTTTTTTGAGGGGGTGGTGGCAGAGTCTCATTCTCTTACACAGGCTGGAGTGCAGTGATGCTTTCATGGCTCACTGCAGCCTCAACCTCCCCAGCTCAGGAGATCATCTCACCTATGTTTTCACATTTTTAGTAGAGACAGGGTTTCACCATGTTGCCCAGACTGGTTTCAAAGTCCTGGCCTCAGGCCATTCTCCTGCCTCAACCTCCCAAAGTGCTGGGATTGCAGGCATGAGCCAACATGCCCAGCCTCATGACCTCATTTTAGTTTGCTTACTTCTGTAACAACCCCATTTCTAAACAGGGTCATATTCTGAGATGTCAGATTTCAGATATCAACATATCTTTTTTGGGTGGGGGAACACAATTCATTCCCGTTCTCCTTCCCTTTCATCTGGTAAGGCCCTCCCTAGAAGATGGAGCGCCCAAGACAAAGCAGTATTTGATCTCATCCCTAGATCATGTTTATCCATGTGAACAGCTCCCCTAAAGATACACACACACACACACACACACACACTCACACACAATTTGAGGAAACTGTGTTAAAACAAGTATCCAAGGAAGACCCTGAAAAAAATGGCAAGAAATAATGCTAGTGTGTGTGCTCTGTGTGAATAAGAAGTGCCTTCTCAGGAGGGCCTTGTACTTATACAAGTTCTGTAGTTGAAAACCTGTGTCTTTCTGTACAGAGCTGGCAGATTCACTCTTTCTCCTTCATTGACTACACAGTTCTCTAATCTCTCTAACAAAGGAGCCATTGGTGATAGTAACAGCCCTTCTTAAGGATGATAGTTTTTTAAATTTCCATGAGTACACAGTAGGTGTGCATGTTTATCGGGTACATGAAATATTTTGATATGAGCATACATGCATAATAATCACATCAGGGGCAATGAAGTATAGGAATGACAGTTTTTGGCAAGGCTCATATAAGCCTATGACTCTGGAAAGCTGGGAAGAACAAGAGAGCAAATGCTGTGCTATTATTGCTGATTTGGTTTTGTTTCAAATGCAAAAGTTCCAATAAATGGGTATTGAAGACCAAAATCAGCTAATAAGCCACCTGTATACCAGAAGGTAATAAATGTAATATGCATAGAAATCAAGGTTTTCCCTCAGGTAGAAATTAAATTTTAAAAGAAGAGCTGGAAATCTTTGATAAGTAATGATCCATGAACATACCTTTTGGAAGGTATGTTTTTTAAATATCTGTGTGCCAACACTGGACATGGGGAAGGTAATGTTTGAAGTGGTAACTCTGTCTGCCTTACTCTGGTGTGTAACACATCCAGCAGTTCTTTACAAGAGGTGGGCTTCCTCTGTTTTGTGCTCATTAGACCTGGCCACAAGCTGATCTTTTACAGTGATGCAGAAAATGGCTGAACCTGAGGAGACCCCTGGTGGAGAATGGAAGCATTCTTCTCTCTGAGTAAGGCACAGTTATTTCTTTTTTTCAATAATATTTCAGATGACAGGAGAGCAAGGCAATGTCCCAAGATCTTTTTATTTGCTTCTTAGCTATCTAGAGATGTGAAGCAATTATACAAGAAGTAGAAAGCAATGTTGTGCTTATTTAGTATTCCTACTAGTATAGCTCATACTCGATGAGTTTAATTATTTCCTACATTTATTTATTTATTCACTCATCTGTGCAAGTAGAGGCACCAGGGAAGGAGAGGTCTTGGTTCCTGTGTGCAGCTCACTGAGCTATGGAGGCAGGACATACAGTCATCAAAAGTGGGGATTAAGGGTGTAATTGTGTAGGATTAGACCACAAAAGAAAGCTAAGTGCCAGATAAGCAGAGAGTTGGTGAATTAAGGGAGCTCTCATAACTGGATGGATTAGAAGTGGGGCATTCAGCCTGGAGTAGTGGCTTATGTCTGTAACCCCAGAACTTTGGGAGGCCGAGGAGGGCAGATCACTGAGGTCAAGAGTTTGAGATCAGACTGACCAACATGGTGAAACCCAGTGTCTACTAAAAACACAAAAACTAGCTGGGTGTTGTGGCGGGCACCTGTGGACCCAGCTACTCAGGCTGAGGCAGGAGAATCACTTGAACCCAAGAGGTGGAGGTTGCAGTGAGCAGAGATTGTAGCACAGCACTCTGTCTCAAAAAACAAAAACATGGGGTGTTCAATCAGTAGAAGATTCGGGATTCTCTTGAGCTGAGAGGGAGAAACAGGTGGTAAATCAGAGTATCTGAAGAAAGGAAATCATGTGTAGGAATGGTTGGTGGATAGGACGCTGGACCATCTGTCACAGAGGGCTATGTGGAATCAGGAGAGAGAAATTGGACTAGATAAGGTATGGCATACTAAAAGAATGTTTCTTAGCATCACAACTAAAATGCTGTCTACCCACGGATATGTTTAGAAGGTGATCTGGCATTAGAGAAAGGCAATGATTTTTAAGGCAAAAGGAATGACTGCTTCTCTGTTTCACTTCCTAACTACCTGTGTAGTTTTGGGCAATGTGTCAGTTAGTTAGTCCTACAAAACTGAGCCAAAATTCAGTGGTTGAAATGACCAACCATTTCTTATTCCCCACAGGTGTGGTCAGCTGATCAAGGTTGGGTTTGGCCAGGGTGGCTGTGTTCCATGTCCTTCTCCTGGGACCCATGGGCACCCTGGGCACGCCCTCCTCATGGTGTGGGTAGAGGATCAAAAGCATAAATGGAAATATGCAAGTTGTCTGGAGGCTGAAACTCAGAATCACTGCTTCCCTCTTGTTCTGATGGCCAGTGCAAGTGACAAAGCCAGAGTCCCAGTCAAGGAGTGGGTTAATATTCCCCATTCCTTATGTGAGAAGTCAAAATCCCATGGTAAAGAGGATGGATACAAGGAAGAGCCAGAAACTTAGCCAGGCATGCAATCTACCACCGGAAATCTCTTACACTCCCAGACATATTTTCCTCATTTCTAAAACAGGTTAATAATCCATTTTTCAAAAGAAGACATACCAATGGCCAACAGGCATGTGACAAAATTTTTAACATCACTAATCATCAGCGAAATACAAATTAAAACCACAATGAGATCTCTAACTCCAGTCAGAATGGTTGTTTTTAAGGTTAAAAAACAAACAAACAAACAAAAAAAACTTTGTTGGCAAGGATGTGGAGAAAACGGAATGCTTATGCTTACGTACTGTTGGTAGGAGTGAAAATTACTGCAAACTCTATGGAAAACAGTATGAAGATTTCTCAAAGTATTGAAAATAGAACCACCATTTGATTCAGCAATCCCACCTTTGGGTATCTACCCAAAAGAAAAGAAATCACATTCTATGGTTCTCTCAGCACTATTCACAATAGCAAAGACATGGAATCAACCTAAATGCGCATCAACAGAGGACTGAATAAAGAAAATGTGGCATGTTTACACCATGATATACTACTCAGCCATGAAAAATAAAATTATGGGACCGGGCACGGTGGCTCACGCCTGTAATTCCAGAACTTTGGGAGACTGAGGCAGGTGGATCATGAGGTTAAGAGATCAAGACCCATCCTGGCCAACATGATGAAACTCCATCTCTACTAAAGATACAATAATTAGCTGGGCATGGTGGCACATTCCTGTAGTCTCAGCTACTCGGGAGGCTGAGGCAGGAGAATCACTTGAACCTGGGAGGCAGAGGTGGCAGTGAGCCAAGATTGCACCACTGCACTCCAACCTAGTGACAGAGCAAGACTTCGTCTCAAAAAAAAAAAAAAAGAAAAGAAATTATGATGTTATTTGCAGCATCCTGCATGAAACTGGAGGCCATTATTTTAAGCAAAATAAATCTGAAACAGAAGGTCGTATAGCACATATATATGACTGACTTATAAGCGGGAGCTAATTAATGTGTTCACATGGACATAGAGAGTAGAATAATAGACACTGGAGAATTGAAAAGCTGGGAGGGTTGAAGAAAGGAAGAGAGATAAGGAATTACTTAATTGGTACCAAGTACACTGTTTGGATGATGGCTATACTAAAAGCCCAAACTTCACCACTGTGCTGTTTGTCACCACTATCCATGTAACAAAACTGCCCTTACAGTTTCTAAATCTATAAAAATTAAAAAATGCCAAAATAAATAAAATAAAAGACATTCATAGTATCTGTCCCTTCACCTCAATCATAATGAAGGTAAATATAATACTTTGTGTATGTGGATGTTTTTATTCAGAAGTAAAGTATAAGGCAAAGTAAGGAGTAATTATTTTGCATGTGCTTTTCCTCTCTCTCAATAGCAGAAATAAAATTCTTTTCATGGCCTCCTTTCCCTAAGCCTCCAATGCCATCCCCTAACCTCTCACATGAGATTCTGCATAGACTGTACTCCCTGATAAGTGCTTCCTGAGGAAGTGTAGAATGGAAGGTTTCACAATGCCCTTGAATGTATCCAGATAAACAATTTAGAAAAATAAAGCCCTTGCATGTTACTGATGTCTTCTGATAAGTGTGAAGAGAGTCCGGGAAAGGTACCATTGACGAGAGAAGTCTTGGTGACCTCTTCTTTCCTCGCAGTGACGGTGTTTCTGCTCTGCTCATTGCACACATTCCTGTCATTACTTTTTTTAATCCCTAAAGCATCAGTGGCCAAAGGAGTTAGCCTGGGTTACAGAGTGGACAAATGAAAGGATGCTACCTAAAACTGATGTAGAATCTTTATCTTTTTAGCATTAGGCTTCAGCTAAAAGTGAGTTAATCTGCCCTAAGTGTTCAGAATATTGTTCTGAACATGTTCACATATTTGTTCAGAGTTAGTAGTTTATTTAAAAAAAAAAAAGAAAACAACTATTGACCCCTGGGATAAATAATACAGAACTCAGCAATCTATAGGATATACTGGTGTTTCCAACTGGGGCAGTGGTGGAACAGACAGAGTTTTGCATATCTCTGCTATAATTTTTAAAAACACTTTAAAATCTTTAATATATTAAGAGCAAAAAAATTTATGATGAATATTTAAATAAGATTTACAACAACTTTATGGGTATATACATCTACATTTGTATATCAAAGTATTTTTTTAAAAAAGAGTTATTTGTACCATTAAAATAATGTATAGAAGAAACTCAGTAGAAGACAAAATACATCTTAGGCCATAATTTTATCACTTCTAAATTTTTATTTTCAAAAAAAAATAATAAGGGTAATTTAACTCACTATGATTTCCAAAATGTTCTAATCAACGTGTCACATAGTAAAACTAAGTTGCCACCAGACTAACTTAGACTTAGAGACTTTTAAGGGTAACGAATATTTTAGAAACTGAAAACATAACCTTTCTATTGAAATTTCATATTTGCTTAGAATGCAAAAGAAGAAAACAAGGATTTTTCTTTTTTTGCCTGGTAAAAGTATTTGTGTGAACTTAGCTAGCTTTAAGATGGGTCTTCTTTTAAATATTTTAAATGCGTTTCTGAAAAGCCACTGATAAGGGTTCCAGTTCTGAATGCCACAGTTATTTCCCCAGAATGTAGAATTTTTTTGTATTGTTTTGTTTTGTTTTGTTTTTCTTGAGACAGGCTTTCATTCTGTCACTCTGCAGCCCAGGCTGAAGTGCAGTGTTGAGATCATAGGTCACTGTGGCCTTAAGCCTCCTGAGTAGCTGGGACTTCAGGAGCGCACTGCCATGCCTGACTAATTCTTTAAAAAAAATTTTTTTTTGAAGAGATGAGGTCTTACTATGTTGTTCAGGCTGGCCTTGAACTTCTCACCCCAAAGTTTCCTGCCTTCGTCTCCCAAAGCACTGGGATTACTGGTAGGAGGCATCATGCCTGGCCTCCCTAGATTGTTTCTTGGCAGATATTTAAACAGGAGAGCTGTGGATATGAATATAATCTGAAATTTGAAAGATGAAAGAGGTGACCAGGCTGATTCAGAATTGAAGTTTGGACAAAGCCCAAGCCATGCAGAGTAAAAGAGGTTAAAGTGATGAAAGAGGAAACACCCAGGAGAAAGAGACACGTTTTGCAATTTCTCACGCTCCTTTCCTGCTGTTAGCCACTGAACCTAAAGGCATGTTAATGTTAAGTTTTAAAATGGTGTGTGCTTCATTGTAAAATTTCAGCTAAGTTCTTTTCAAGGTAGCAATACCATTCAGATTGTTCAAATGTTTTGATTGGATTAAAATAAAAACTTTTGGAAACAAATCTATTTACACAGTCCATGCAATCCTTCAGATGTGTGTGTGTTTTCCCTCCCTAGCTCTCTTTTTCCTTGAAAAGCAGTGCCTTGCAGCTCCTTTTTCTGAGAAAAAAAAAAAAAAAATCAATGATCAACAACAGTCCAGCACTCAAGAACAGCCTAGAAATAACAAATCAGTCTGTGTGTGTGACAGAAAAGGAGAGTGTGTGTGGTAAGAAAAGCAGCTACCATTTCAGACTTCCACAGGGCAATTATAAGAAGCAGTGTAGAAAACATGATTGGGGAAAGGTGAGGGAAAGCACCAATTCCACATAAAGCTATGAAAACCGTGGAGTTTGCATTTAGCTGGCTTGCTCCCACCTTCTCTGTGTGGCCAGCTCTGCCATCTCCCTCACCTCCCTGACACTGAGTGGATCTATGTGCCTCTTTGCTGTTGCACAGGGACAGAGGATCAGTCAGTAACAAGACAGGAGGCAGCAACAGTGGATACCTGACTTGGGCTTCTTTGAGTATTAGTGGCTAAAAGCTAGGGCTTTACAACAAACTGCAAAACGAGTCAGTCTCCTTGCAAGTAACAAAAGACGCTAGACTTGGAAGTCAAATTGCTATTATTTATGATCCAGGCTCCCTAGCATGGCCTTAGACAAGTTGCCTAACTCTTCTGTATCTGTTTTACTCATCTGGGCAACGACAAGAAATGAACACTTAGCACAAGCATATTCTTGTGACAATCATATCAGGTAAGGCATAGAAATGACCTAACATGATGGCTTGAGCATAGTAGGCACTTATTACCTACTAATAATGGTATTAGGAAAACAGGGGATGCTCTTTGCTATCCTAATTATTCATATGAGGATTTAGAGCCTGCTAAAGGCAATGGTGGCATGTGGATTCGTGTGTAACTCTGAGTGATTGACAGCATCTGCCTGGAGAATTGGGATGAGACAGATTTTGAGAAAGGGCTCAGTAAGAAATAATTATGATGATGGATATTGCTGTCTGTTGTGAGTGAGAAAAGAGAGAAAGGGGCCAAATATGCCATGCATTTACTATTTCTCAGTAAGCACCAATAGACACATAGAAACAAATAAACATAATACACAATAATACACATATCTGGTCTTCAAGGACCACATGACCTAGCGGGCAATAAAGAATAAACTGACTGGATGCAGTGGACAGGAGTTCGAGACTAGCCAGGACAGCATAGTGGCAGAGGTGGGAGGATCGCTTGAGCCTGGGGGTTCCAGGCTGCAGTGAGCTATGATCACACCACTACACTCCAGCCTGGGCGACAAAGCAAGATCTTATTTCCAAACAAACAGCCAACTAAGGATTACAAAAGCTATCATACTTTCTAGTACCTGAATAAGCTGGACAGATATCTCTTGGCATGTTAATTCCACAAGGGAGTGTCACTAAATGCTTCCTAAAGGGACAATGATAAATAGCAATGTGGAAGGCAAAGGGAAAGTAGCAGTTATTTCTCTAAGATGGAGCAACACCATCAAAGGCAGAGTCAGGAAAAACTTCAGCATGGAAGTCAAGAGCATGTAAATTTGGATAAGAATATTTTTACATGGAATTGACTGGAGAGGAAATGGTTGAGGTAGGAAGGTTTGTGTACCACATTATGGTCTGTTAAGGTACTTCATTGACTTGACTTGGGCTATGTGGAAAGGAGGAATCCAATACAGAGCTCCCAGAAATTTCCATTCACATGCATTGAAAACAATTTGATTGACAAGTTGAAACTTACAAACTGATGAGATGTCATTCGTTTTAACGTGCAGCTTCATTCTCCCGACGTAATCTGTGCCACTTCAGCGATGAAGTAGAGCCTAAAGTTGAATTAAAATTGTGTGTACCTATAGTTTTTATTTTTCTGATTGATGGTTATCGTATCATCATGAATACAGACAAAAACAATAATGGGAAGCATGGATTTCTAGTGGACAGCTTCTGTTCATTTGGTTTCCTTGGACTGCTATGTTCTTTCATTATTAATTATTTTCTCATGTCCCTGGGAACCCTGCAGAATTTCCCTTAAAAGAATCAACCACCCTTCCTCTGTGTATCCAAAGTCCATTGCTTATATCTTTGTCATGATCTTTATTCTATTAAGCCAGAATCTTGTTAGTGTTTTCATTTGTAAGCTGATGGAAGATGTCAGCGTTGTTCTATAAACTTCTGAAAGACCAGGACCAGAGCTTATTTATCATTGTACTTTTCACAGTACTCAGCCCTGTGCTTCGCACACAGCAGATGCCTAATAAGCATGTGCCTGAGTGAACTGACTGATGATTATTATTTGATGTTTGAATTTTGGTCATCATTATAATAGCATTGGTCATCTATCAAGTTTGCAGTATAGTTCATAAAGCTGTGTTTCTAAATACTTGCCATGTTATCAAGTTATTTTTGTTTCAAAAAGGTATTAATGAATGAAGGCTGCAATGTGCTTAAATCAAATATTTGTGGTTTATAAAAATAAAGCGTAAGGCAACTATAACTATGACTTTAGTTATGATTGTAGCAAATTAATACATTAATCCAATTGAGTCCTCAGTAGACACATTGAAACTGTCAGTTTCTGGGGTAAAATTCCACTGGTTTTATAAGAAACAAGTATCGTCTGAACTGACATCAAAGAATAACAATCTCTTTTATGTAGAACCCTGCATGCTTCTCTGGGTTGCATGCTACACTTGTTATTTTTTTTTCCCCAGTGCCCCCTCTCCATGATGTTTCATGTACTATGAGTCATGGAACTGAGTTCTATATCTCAGGTTGGCCCACAGGTAATGTTTCTACAGTGGTATCCCATTCTCCTTCCAAATTCCTGCTGCTTTCCAGCCCGTGGACAGAGACCAGGGAGTAACAACAGAAGCAGTAAAGTCCTTCCTTTGAATTGCCTCTTAGTCTCTAGCTTTTCCTGGATATTTCACAACTGCTTTGTTCCTGCCTTCGTGCTTCTTTAGGATTTTGCTCACAGAGCTACTGTGCAATTGGACCTCATAAATTAGAGCACGTGGGGTTTGATATCATATCCAAAAGGATAGATAGTCAAAGTCCTCACTCCTTCTGTCTGCATCACCAGCTACAGCTCCAGACCTCCTCTGGGGAATTCACATGAGGATAATGTCCAAGAAGGTCAAGTGACTTTTATAAGGCCACACAGTTAGTAAGAAGCAGTATTTGACTAAGTCCCTTAATGCCAATTGTCAATTTAATAAAAAAAATTGAAACAATTATCAAATTACTAAAATCACTTTCAACCCAGCACATACTGAATACCTTGATTATAGCTATGCTCAAAATAACTTCCAAATTTATAATTTAGGAAAAGGATGTGAGAAGGTAGACATTAGTCACAATGAGACAGAACAAAAGAGACTTGATGATCTGTTATCTTAAGCATTCACCTTTCTAGGAAACTGTCAGGAAGTCAGAAAATTACACAAACACAATGAGAGTATGACTCAAAGTATTTTTCCTTAAACTTAATAGTAAAGGTATATAATCTCTAAATTACTTGTTTTCTTGCTTCAAGGTCAAAGTGAATAGTACATCTTTGGAATGCTCTCTATTAGGAGAGATTAACAAAAATTTCTTGGTGAATTAACTAGTCCCAATTTAAACATATTCTTGCATAAAGGAATGAATGTATTTCCATTAAAAGTACACTATGGTCTCATAAATCAAGAAACCCATTGCCTATTAATTAGGTGAAACACTTGAAAAAATGTTTTTTCTGACCCTGAATTCAGTATTTGGAAGTTCAAACCCTTCTAGTTTTGAATCCAAGGCAGAGAGTCTCATGTAGACCTGTAGTATATCTTATTAGAGATATCAGAAAGTAACCTCTTCAAACTGAATTAATTTTATTCAAGTTCAATATTGGAAAAAATGGTTTAGATTAAGAAATAGCTCTGGTTAATTATGACATTCCATTATATGCTGATTCTATCAAATTTTCAGATAAGGACTGATCTTTGGGAGCTTATCAGAGCTGCATGAATATTTTTCCTCTTCGCTTGGGCTTTAAATCTTTCTTAGCAAATTGTACAATGCCGTTGATTAGCTGTTATTTGGTGATTCTTAAAGTTTTTACTTAAAAGATGGAAATTGCTAGCATAATACTGCCATGAATTTAATAGAAGAAAAATAAAGTCAAAAAGCTTTACTTTGGCTTTTTCTAGAATACTATCTTTTTCCTCTTTAGCAAAGCTTTTCAAATCCTTTGCTTCAAGCTGATCTTGGTAATTAAAAGAATGATTCTTAAAACTCTCCAACAGGATTCTGCATATTAAAATTCATTAAAATGCAGTGTTCACAACACAGGATATTTTATTGAAGCTATCTATGGAAGGTAAAATGGGAAGAAAATTAGGTGCTTCCTCTATAGTCATTGCTCATGAGTGTTTATTAACATTTAGTTATATAAATGAGAACTTGACACATTAACAAGTAGTTATATGGCTGATAACTCAATTTCTCTTTAAAGACTTGAGAAAAAAGGGGAAAAATGAAACTTAAAAGGAAGACCTTAATCCAAGCACCGTGGGATGCCGAGGAGGGTGGATCATGAGGTCAGGAGATAGAGATCAGCCTGGCTAACACAGGGAAACGCTGTCTCTACTAAAAATGCAAAAAATTAGCTAGGCGTGATGGTACGTACTGCAGTCTCAGCTATTCAGGAGGTTGAGGCAGGAGAATCTCTTCAACCTGGGAGGTGGATGTTGCAGTGAGTGGGGATCAAGACACTATACTCCAGCCTAGGTGACAGAGTGAGAGGCCATCTCAAAAAAAAAAAAAAAAAAAAAAAAGAGCCTATTTGTTGAACTACAGCCATTTCATTCTCATGAAAGTGGTATGTTCATGGCTAATGCAGCTAATTTACTGGAGAACAAAACTAGTCCAAACTAGTTCATTGAAATAATAAGGTACGAACCTATTGATCTCAGAAACTTATATCTAAGCTTAAAAGGGGTCATTGTAACCAAACAGGTGGGGGAATCATTCACATAAGTTACTGGACATTGTGGAAACATAGCAACTAGACAGCGGATGTAATTTGCCCTAGACTGAAGTGTTGTGATGGAGACACAGCCGAACTGAACCATGCAGTAGGAGCCTGGCAGGAAACATCCGTGCCAGAGAGTTAGTGACACACCTGGCTGCAGCCAGCCCTGGGGATGGACCCACAGGTAAGAAGTCCTCTCCTGAACTTCTTAGACTCAGAAATACTCTGAGTAACAATCATTGTAAGAGAAAGGAAGATTTAGGAAGAGTTGATAACAGTCATTGTGAAAGAAAGGAAGATTTAGGAAGAGTTGTTATAGGCATTCCAAGAGTTCTGACTTTTAAAAAATTTTACAAAATACATGGTGAATTGCCCAGTAACATAAACCAAAATCATTTTCATAATCAATTTATTATTTCTTCTAGTGAATATAAATGATATTTTTAACAAACGAATTAATGATTTAGTCTGAAAATTCTTTTCCTGGCTCAAAACCAAGTTTTATATTCATATTTTAGCTTATAACATATCTTAGCACTTTGCCTTTTTAAATGAGATTCTTGTGTTTTTATTTAACATTTTCTGCTATTTATATCAAGCCTAAGTTGACTAATATCATCTACAGGCTAAATGGTCTGTATGATTCTTCTTTTAGAAGAAAGACTTTAAGTAAATAAAGTAAATTACTTTCTCCGCAGACTTTAAGTAAATATTTGCAGATTTAACTGGATCTGGTTGTATGGCATAGGTGGAACCTGGCCCCACCTATTTGCCCCTCAATCCTGAAAAGTCATGAGACCTTGCTTAGCCTAGCTCAGTGACAGAAGATAAATGGCTTATTCACTGGATCTTGAGAACGAGTAGGATAAAACCCTTTGTAAGTAGGGGCATTCCTGGAGCACCCGTGTTCCTGAACACCTACTATTGCCCTATCTAAGTGGGAGTTTATTACATAGGGCAAATGAAGATATGTTCAAGGGATAGAATAGACTGGGGATAAAATTTACCCTCTTGAAAACTCTGATTTGACCCATTACAGATGTTCTCAATCTACATGAAATGCTGCTCTTAACAATAGAGTGACATTTAAGAGCAGATTCAAAAAATGTGCCATGCTTAAAAAAATAATTAACTACTTGCCTCAAGGCATGTGACAAAAATCCATCCTCTATAAATGTTGATGATAGGAAATTTTCATAAAAATGTTTCCACATTAGAATGTGTGTGTGTGTGTGTGTGTGTGTGTGTGCAAGTGTAGGGAGCTTCTGAAGACATGAAAAAATTATTGAGTTAGATCATTATAACATCTGATGAAAGCATCAAATTAAACACAAAAATATTCATTTTATTTGCCTTTTATTTTTGATAAATGCCTGCACATTTCACTTAATGTATGCAAAGACCTGGATAAAGGGACATACACATCTTGGCAGGAATGAGGAGGTAAGGAAAGACCTATACCACAATTAGCTGTGTGTTATTCTCACCTCAAGCAGACTGCATAAAAGGCTGGATTCTGGCGAGGGGTTGATGCTGCACAGGGAGAGGCACAGCAACGTTAAAGTGCTCAAAAGACAACTTTTGTGAACCTCACAATTTAGTTCAGAGGCTTTCATGAGTAGTGAGCGAGAATTTTTTCTGCCTATTGCAATAATTAGATCTTCTCAAAATGACTCTTCTTCCCTTAACCATGGTAAGCCCTTTAAGAATGGCTCATGAAGTAGACTAGGGTCAGTGAAGTCAACATCTTCATCTGGAAATACCAGAAAGAAAATTAGAAAACAAGAAAAATATTTCCCTTTGATTCTACCTAGACCAAGAATCCAATAGACATTGACCAAATGGTAACTAAGAAATTATTTTGGAAATATAGAAGGAATAGCAAGTGCCTACTATTTCAGGAAACCTTGAATGAAAACATAAATGGAGAAAAGATTCACAGATAATTTTATTTTTCCTCTTTGTAACTTTTTATCTTTTTTTACACAAGGTACAGTGATCGCTCTCATTATAACTTATAAAATTTTATATTTTTATAATTATTTGAAATATGCTGTTCTGTCAGACTGAAAGTTTCATTAACATATGGTTACAATTATTGTGTTTATTACAATATACACAGTCCCTAGGATAATAACTAGCAAATGCATGGTAAATATTTCTTATTCAGTTGATTGATGAATGATGACTGAATGAAGAATAAATGCATAAAAAATAAACCACAAACTCTGTTTCCATTCCCATATATAGGGAACTTGAAAGTCACCAATCTGTCCAAACAGGTAGAAAGTTAAACAAATTGAAAAATCAGCCACTCTTCTTAGATTAATAAGTGAGGACCCAGTGCAAACCTGTGTGTCTTACCTCCAAGACTTTGACCAGTTTCTCTCAGTAAATATGGAAGAAAAATCTTCCCTAGCTTCGATCAGGTGAAGAAAAAAGGAGATCATCTAGAAATATGCCAGAATGCTTTGTTCTTAACAAAGTCTGTTCTCAGCAGAAACTAGTTAACCAGAGCCTAGCCTATTGGGATTTTATTAGAACCTATCTAACCTGGAAGTAGGGAGATATCCAACTCCAGTCCACTCTAGCCTTCCATGTGCAAGAAAAAAATGAGCAAATCCTGGCCATTCTAGCCATGCTGTTCACCTAAGAGATGGGGCAGATAAAGCTCTGAGAAACAGTTGTGAAACTCACAGTTCAGAGGCATAGGCTCACCAAAAGACCGAGACTTAGTCATAGCACTATAGAATGTCCTTACCACCTCATTACTAAAGGACTATTTACAGCAATATTTCTTACTTAGTACATCCTGTTCAGCTATCAAGAAAAATTTACAATGCATACTAAAAGGCAAAGATACAGTTTGAAGAGGCAGAGCATGCATCAGGACAAGGCATGCCAGGGGTGTTGGAAATGTCATACAAGAAATTTAAAACAACTGTGATCAGTATGCTAAGGGTAAAGTAGACAGCATGCAAGAACAAATGAGCAGGTAGAGCGTGGTGGCTCACACCTGTAATCCCAGCACTTTGTGAGGCCGAGGCAGATGGATCATGATGTCAGGAGTTTGAGACCAGCCTGGCCAATATGCTGACTTCCCATCTCTACAAAAAAATACAAAAATTAACTAGGAGTGGTGGTGCACTCCTGTAGTCCCAGCTACTCAGGAGGCTGAGGCAGGAGAATTGCTGGAACCTGGGAGGCAGAGGTTGCAGTGAGCAGAAATCATCCCACTTGTACTCCAGTGGGACTCTGTTTAAAAAAAAAAAAAAGCAATGTGTTCAGAGACTTGAAAATCCCAAGAAAGAACCAAAGAGAAGGGTTAGAGATCAAAAGGCTGTAAGAGAAATGAAGAATGCCTTCTTAGGGTTTATTAGTAGAGTATACTTGGATGAAGAAAAACTCTCTGAAATTGAGGCTATATCAATAGAAAGCTCCAATATTGGAAAACAAAGGGAAGAAAGAATTTAGAAAAGGAACAGAATATTCAAGAACTGTGAGAAAACTACCAAAGTTAGAGAGGTGTGTAGTGGGAATATTAGAAAAAGAAAGGAAGGAAGAGAAGAAATATTTAAGACATAAAGACTGAGAGTTCCCTCAAATTATTGTCAGACTCCAAATCACAGATCCAGAAAGCTCAGAGAACATAAGCAGGATACGTGCTAAAAACATTACAACTAGGCGTATCATTTTCAAACTACAAAAAAATCAAAGGAAAAAAAAATTCTGAAAGCAACCAGAGGGGAAAACACAGCTTACCTATAGAGGAGCAAAGATGAGAATTAAATATGACTGCTTGGAAAGCATGCAAAGAAGAGAGTGAAGTAAAATACTTAAAGTGTTGAGAGATTTTTAAAAAGCAGATTGATCTGGAAGTCTGTATTCTACAAAATTATTTTTGATAACTGAAGAAAGAATAGTTTTTCCTCAGAAAAATAGAAACTACAGGGAATTTGTTGCCAGTAGACCTATCTTGCCAGAAATGTTTAAAACATTCTTTATAGAGAAAAAAAGTAATACAGGTCAGAAACTTGCAATTACATAAAGAAATAAAGGGCATAGAAAAGAAATAAGTGAGGCAAAATAAAATCTTATTTTTGTATTTCTTTCCTTCCCCAAAACAGGGTCTCTCTCCAGGCTGGGGTGTAGTGATGCCATCACAGCTCGCTGCAGCCTACGTCTCCTAGACTCCAGTGATCCTCCCACCTCAACCTCCCTAGTAGCTGGGACTACATGTATGTACCACTATGCCCAGCTAATTTTTCAAAAAGTTGTTTTTAGAGATGAAGTTTCACTGTATTGCCTAGGCTGGTCTCTAACTCCTGGGCTCAAGCAATCCACCTGCCTTGGCCTTCCAAAGTGCTGGTTTTTGGTCGTGAGCCACCACGCCTAGCCTACTTTTTAATTCTTATTTTATCTAAAACAGATAAAAGTTTGTTCAAAATAATAATAGCAGCAATGTATTTAATTAGGTATGCTTACATAAATATTTTAAGTATACATATGTTTATGTATAAGTGAAATGAATTGCAGCAATCATGCAAAAGATGGGAGGATTAGAATTATTTTGGTATGATAAGGTATTCACAGTACCTGAAAAACAGTATTGTGTTATTTGAAAGTTACCTTGAATGGAAAGTGGAGGGGCCCACCCTGAGTACATGTTGCATTATTGCTGTCTTATAAAAACAAAAACAAACAAAAATGTAAGTAATCCTGGATTAGTCATAAATATTTATTGAAAATTCTAGTTTTAAAAAGTATAGTATAGGCAAGGACTTCATGACTTAAAAACCAAAAGCAGTGGCAACAAAAGCCAAAATAGACAAATGGGGATTGAATTAAACTTAAGAGCTTCTGCACAGCAGGAGAAACTATCATTACAGTAAACCAGCAATCAACAAAATGGGAAAAATTTTTGCAATCTACCCATCTGACAAAGGGCTAATATCCAGAATCTACAAAGAACTTAAACAAATTTACCAGAAAAAAACAACCCCATCAAAAAGTGGGTGAAGGATATCAACAGACAGTTTTCAAAAGAAGATGTTTATGCAGCCAACAAACATATGAAAAAATGCTCCTCATCACTGGACATTAGAGAGATGCAAATCAAAACCACATTGAGATACCATCTCTCACCAGTCAGAATAGTGAATATTAAAATATCTGGAGACAAGAGATGCTGTAGAGGATGTGGAGAAATAGAAATGCTTTTACTCTGTTGCTGGGAGTGTAAATTAGTTCAACCATTGTGGAAGACAGTGTGGGGATTCCTCAAGGATCTACAAATAGAAATACCACTTGACACAGCAATCCCATTACTGGGTATATACTCAAAGGATTATAAATCGTTCTATTATAAAGACACATGCACATGTACGTTCATTGTGGCACTGTTTACAATAGCAAAGACTAGGAACAAACCCAAATGTGCATCACTGATAGACTGGACAAGGAAAATGTGGCACATATACACCATAGAACACTATGCAGCCATAAGAACTGATTCCTTCAAATGTTAGGCATATTCATGCTAATGCTATATCAGACATATAAATGCTCTAACAAATGCAGATGCTCCCTAAATCTGATTGTTTTGCTTTAAGAGAACCCATGCCAAGAGCCATAGTAAGAGGGACTGTTTGGGAAAGAATAAACCTAGCCAAACACTGCACATTCCCAAAAAGAACCTGTCTTCAAGACTGGCCCTTGGCTAATAAATGTGCTTAGTATTGAACACCTGTTTCTGTATGTCTGTGGCCTTAGGCCATGCAGTATCAGTTTGATGAGAGTTTATGTTAACAAATGTGATCTATGGTGAATTTCTGCTTTTCTCTGAGGGGCTGGAGCTTCAGTAGCTGAGATTTTTGTTATATAGTTGCTACATCCCAACATTAGTGACACTTCATTAGAAATCTTAGGCAGCAAGGCTTGGTTGAGCTTCCCTAGTTGGTGACACTTTGGACATGCTGGCATAAATTATTGCTGGGAGAATTAAGCATGTTCATATGAGACTACTAGGAAAAGACAACTGGAAGCTTGCATCTGGTTTCTTCTAGACATTGCTCATGCATTCTTTCTTTAATTAGTTTTAATATGTATCCTTTGGCTTTAATAAATCATAGCTCTGAATGTAACAGCTTATGAGTCTTTGAGTCCTTCTCACTGAGCCTGACAGTGGTTTTGGCAATCCTTGACACAGGAAGTTTCTCAGCCTGCTAATGGGCATCTGTGAAAAATCCAGAGATAACATCATACTTAATGGTGAAAGACTGAAAATATTCCTCCTGGACCAGAAATAAAACAAGGGTGTTCACTCTTGCCATCACCTATCTGCATTGTACTAGACGTTCTAGCTGGGACAATTAGACAAGATAAAGAAATAAATGCAGGCAGATTTGAAAGGCAGAAGTAAACTATTTATATTTGCAGATGGTATCATCTTATATATAGAAAATCCTAAGGAAACCCCCTTCCACTCACAGGATTATTAGAACTAATAAATGGGTTTAGCAGAGTTGTAGGATATGAGATTAATATACAAAAATAAACTGTATTTATATCAGTAATGACCCATCTGAAAGAAAGTTAAGAAAAAAATTCCATTTACAACAGCAACAAAATAACGAAACACTTAGGAATAAATGTATCCAAAGAAGTGTAAGACTTATGTACTACAAGTCATTTTTGAAACATACAAAACATTGTTGAAAGAAATTAAAGACATAAATAAATGAAAAGAGATCCTGTATTCATGGGTGGAAAACTTAATATTGGTAAGACTGCAATATTCCCTCAAATTAATCTACAGATTCAATGTAATCTCTATCAAAATTTCAACAGACTTTTTTTTTGCATAAATGAGGAAAATGATTCAGAAATTCATATGGAATTTCAAGGGACCCCAAATAGTCAAAACATTCTTAAAAAACAAAACAAACAAACAAAACAAAGTTGGAGAACTCACATTTTCTGATTTCAAAATTTACTAAAAGCTACAATTATCAAAACATTGTAGTACTAGCATAAGGAGACACATTTTGATCAGTGAATTATAATTGAGACTCCAGAAATAAAAAAAAAATATGCCTATGTAAATATATTTTTGCTAAAGAGGTCATGACTATTAGATGTGGTAAGAATAATGTCTTCAACAAATGGTTCTGAGACAACTCGATATTCACACACAAACAATGAAATTGAACTTCTACCTTATAATATATATAACATTGAACCAAAAATGGTTCCAAGACCTAGATGTAAGAGCCATGTGTTAGTCTGTTTTCATGCTGCTATGAAGGGATACTCAAGCCTGGGTAATTTATAAAGAACAAAAGGTTTAATTGACTCACAGTTCTGCAGAGTTGAGGAGACCTCAGGAAACTTACAATCATGGCAGAAGGGGAAGCAAACACATCCTTCTTTACATGGTGGCATGAAGGAGTAGTGTCAAGCAAAGCACAAAAAGCCCTTTATAAAACCATTAGATCTTGTGAGAACTAACTCATTTTAATAAGAACAGCATAGTAGTAATCATTCCCATGATTCAATTACCTCCCATGGGGTCCCTCCATGACATGTGGGGATTATGGGATTACAGTTCAAGGTGAGATTTGGGAGGAGACACAAAGCCAAATCATATCAAACCAAAACTATAAAACTCTTAGGAGAAAATGGATAAATTCTCATGACCTTAGATTAAGCAATATGACAACAAAACACAGGAACAAAAAAAAATGGGCTTCATTAAAATGAAAAACTTTTGTGCATTAAAATGCATTATCAAGAAAATAAAATGACAACCCACTGAATTAGAAAATATATTTGCAAATTATATGTAATAAGGGTTATTATGCAGAATATTAGGGAATTCTTTAAACTCTAACAACAAAGACAAACCAGTTAAACAATAGACAAAGAACTCGAATAGATATTTCTTTAAAGAAGATGTAGAGATGAATTAAAGACTTAAAAAAGACGTAACACCATAAAAACCTTAGAAGAAAACCTAGGCAAAATCATTCAGGACATACACATAGGCAAGGACTTCATGACTAAAACACCGAAAGCATTGGCAACAAAAGCCAAAATAGACAAATGGGATCTAATTAAACTCCAAGGCTTCTGCACAGCAAAAGAAACAATCATTAGAGTGACCTGGCAACCAACAGAATGGGAAAAAAATTTTGCAATCTACCCATCTGACAAAGGGCTAATATCCAGAATCTACAAAGAACTAAAACAGATTTACAAGAAAAAAAAAACCATTCAAAAGTGGGCCAAGGGTATCAACAGACACTTTTCAAAAGAAGACATATATGAGGTCAACAAATATATGAAGAAATGCTCATCATCACTGGTCATTAGAGAAATGCAAATCAAAACCACATGAGACACCATCTCGCGCCAGTTAGAATGGCGATCATTAAAAAATCTGGAGACAACAGATGCTGGAGAGGATGTGGAGAAATAGGAACACTTTTACACTGTTTGTGGGCATCAATTAGTTCAACCATTGTGAAAGACAGTGTGGCGATTCCTCAGGGACCTAGAAATAGAAATTCCATTTGACCCAGCAATTCCATTACTGGGTATATATCCGAAGGATTATAAATCATTCTATTATAAGGACACATGAATACATATGTTCATTACGGCACTGTTTACAATACCAAAAACCTGGAACCAACCCAAATGCCCATTGATGATAGACTGGACAAGGAAAATGTGGCACATATTCTATGGAATGCTATGCAGCCATAAAAAATGATGAGTTTGTGTCCTTTGCAGGGACACAGATGAAGCTGGAAACCATCATTCCCAGCAAACTGACACAAGAACAGAAAATCAAACACCACATGTTCTCACTCATAGATGGGTGTCGAACAATAAGAACACATGGACACAGGGAGAAGAACATCACACACTGGGGTCTGTTGGGTGGGGACTAAGGGAGGGACAGCGGAGAGTAGGGAGTTGGGGAGGGATAACATGGGGAGAAATGCCAGATATAGGTGATGGGGGGGAAGGCAGCAAACCACATTGCCATATATGTACCTATGCAACAATCCTGTATGTTCTTCACATATACCCCAGAACCTAAAGTGCAATAATATATATATAAAGAAGATGTACAAATGGTTAATACATGAAAGGATATTCAACATCACTAATATTAGGGAAATTCAAACCATAATGAAATACAACTTCACACCCATTAGAACAGCAATAACACATGTTGGAAATATTGTGACAAAATTAGAATCTCTGCACATTGCTGGTAGAAATGTAAAATGATACAACCATAGAAAACAGTTTGGTGGTCTCCCAAAATGTTAAACATAGAATTATCATATGATCAGCGATTTCAGTCTCAGGTTTATAGCCAAAAGAATTTAATACAGAGACTTAAACAGATACTGTATATCAATATTCATAGCAGCATTATTCAGAATAGTTCCCCAAATAGAAACAACCCAAGTGTCCATCAAGAGAATGCATAAACAAAATGTAATGTGTACATATAATGAAATATTAAAGGAATAAAGTATGAATATATGTTCCAATATGCAAGAACCTTGAAAACATTAAGTGAGAGAAACCAGATACAAAAAGACACGTACTATATAATCCCATTCATATAAAAGATTCAGAAGAGCGAAATCGACAGACACAGAAAGTAGATACATGGTTGCCAGGGCTTAGAAGGGGAGATAATGGGGAGTGCCTGATTAACAGGTAGAATTTCTTTTGGGGGAGATTGAATGTTCTGGAATAAGGTAGTTGTGATGGTCACAACACTGTGACTGTACTAAAAGCCACTGAATTGTTGTGATAGTTAATATTAGAAGTCAATTTGACTAGATTAAGGGATACCTAGAGAGTTGGTGAGGTATTACGTCTAGATGTGTCTGTGAGGGTGTTTCCAGAGGGGATTAGTATGAGAGTCTGTGAACTGAGTCAAGATCCAAACTCACTGTGGGCAGGCACTGTCCAATTGATTAGGGGCCTGAACCGAACAAAATGGCAGAGGAAAGATGAATTCACTCTCCTGTATCTGCAACACCTTTCTTCTCCTGCTCTTGGATGCAAGAACTCCACGTGCTCTGGCCTTCGTACTCCAGAATGCATCAATGGATCCCTGAATTTTCAGATCGTTTGCATTGGATTGAGATTTATTAATACATCATCAATTTCCTTGATCCTGACACTTACAGACTTGGACCGAGTCAGCATTCCTGGGTTTCTAGCTTGCAGATGATCTGTCATGGGACCTCTCTGATTCCATAATCACATGAGGCAATTCCCCTAATATATCCGCTCTCATCTATCTGTCTATCTATCTATCATCTATCATCTATCTATCTATCATCTTATTGGTTCTGTCTTTCTGGAGAACCCTAACTAATACAATCATATGGTTTAAAATGGCTAAAGTGGTACATTTTATGTTATGAAAATTTTATCTCAGTTAAAAAAAAAGCAGAAGAAAAAACAAAACTCTGACCTCCTCTAAGAGGAGAAATAAGAATCTTGGAGGTTATGTAGTGTTTCCCATGCTGTTATAAAGACTAGAATTAAGTTACTTGGAAGATGATTTAGGCAACTTAGAACATTTGCATAGATCACATCGGTATTTCTTATAAAATCATTACCAAAATTGCATGAACATGTGCCACAACAGCAATAATGGTGACAATAGCAGCAACAAATTGTGGTGGGTATGATCTTTCATGTATTAAATTGTATCTTAATCCCTATATATATTTGAGCCCATGACCTAGACTCAGCATATCAGGGTCACTTGGTTTCGGTTTTGAGTCAGGATCCAGGGTCGTAAAACAGCTGGACAGGAGACATCCTTCCTGAGAGCAATGGTAGGGGCGTCATCCAGTATGGCCAATTGTTTTCATTTACTCCCACTCATTTTCAGTACCGACCTCATCAGAATTCCAAGAAAAAAATCCATGAGAACCTGACATCCTTTCAAGGTATTTCTTTTCTGTTTAAGTCAGCCAGCACCCATTCTGGTTGTTAATGAGAAATAACTGGCTGAAATGAAAATCTACACTCATCATCTAACAATTGGCCTTCCTGAACATTCTCTTGGGGCAACTTCCTCAAGCTGTGAGGCCCCTGGCCTGGCCCAGTGTCCCCAGTCAACTGGTTTTCACTCACAGAATTGTTTCCATAGTCATTTTTCACTAATGTCTCTACAGACTGACTTTTTAATCAAATAATTTAGCTCTATGTAGTCCAGAAATAATTTTTTTTATCTACCTTCCCCTCCAGTTCCTCCTTCTCACATCCATCAGAACCCAGTCAACATTCCTGTTCTTCAAAAAAAAATCTGTTTAACCATACCTTAAACGTATCCTCCCCTAGACATGAAAACAATGCTTGTTGTAAATACCAAATCCCACGGCAATATCTGAATCCACACTTCTGTAAGAATTATTCTTATATCTCTTCATATCTTCAGCTAGCCTGTTAATTCTAGAAAGTTTCTAATTTCTCCAGAAAATTCTTCTTTTAACATCTTGGAATATAGCTAGGCCTACTCCCTACTTTGCGTATTTTAAATTTCTAGTATCAAGGATAATTGGTTTTGTATGAGCTAATTCATGTAATAATCTATTTCAATTGAAATTGAATTATGTCAGTTTAGCAACTCCCTATGACCTTTGAGATAAATACAAACTCCTTGGTGGAACTTGAGAGCTTGAACGTCCCTCTGTTTTCTAGCCTCTGAGATTTCCGCAGTACCTTTTTATTCTATTCTCTGGCATGCACTCTGTGCGTTACATTGCTGAGCTCCTTGAAGTTTATAGAGCACCATCTTGTAGCGCATGGCTGCCTCCACAGGTGTGGTTTTTTCTTTTTCTCAGGTTTTACTTTTTCCACCACATAGATATTCACCCTAAGTCCTAGCTCCAAATTCTCCTCTGTGAAGCCTTAGAAACTCAAATCAAGTCAGTCAAATAGAGAGCAGGACATGTGTGCTCTTATTCTAGCTTGGACACTGTGTCCAAGGAATGCCACCTAACCTCCCACCATCTTCATCTTCTCAATAAGATGATTGTTCATATCAGTGGGTAGAAACTAAAATAACCAAGAGCTCAGAAAGACCTCAGAGTCTACAATTTATTGATTATAGATTATATGTCTGTATTAGTCTGTTTTTATTACTATAAAAAATCAGAGACTAGATAATTTATAAAGAAAACAGGTTTAACTGGCTCATGTAAGTGTAGTGCAAGCATCTGCTTCTCGAGGGTCTTAGGAAGCTTACAGTTATGGCGAAGGTGAAGCGGGAGTAGACACGTCACGTAGTGAGAGTGGGAGAAGAGAGTGAGGGAATATGGTCCTAGCCTTTTAAACACCCGGATCTCAGGTGAACTATCTGAAAATTCACTTATCACCAAGGGAATGGTACTAAACCATTTCTGAGGGATTCATCCCCACAATGCTATCATCTCCCGCTGGGTCCCACCTCCAACACTGGGAACCACGTTTCAACAAAAAATTTGGAGGAGACAAACATCCAAACCATATCAAAGTTTTACTGAAGATCTTTCATCTCTGCACTTAGAACCATTGACCAGCACATGCATTTGTAGACATTGAGATGCTTTTCACTTCTTAAGCCCTGAAGAATTAGTCCCACAGTACCCTCCCCTCTGGAAATTGAACATTCACAAAGCTAGAATGAGCATAGGGGCTCAGAAACTGGAAAATAAACTTACTGTTTTATGTCCCTGGCCAGGGAGAATAGAATCTGGTGAGAACAGAATGGAAAGATGACAGATTTGGAAGCTGTGTGCAGGAGCGTTAAGTGCCCAGGGGGAATACACCGGAGCATACTGCCTGTGTACAATTTCTGAAGCAGTTGCTGCCAGCACAGGGAGACAAAGCCTGTTTGTTGAAGAGCACTGTTTCAGCTTCCCCGCAGCTGCGTCAGAGAGTACAGCAATGTTTCCGAGTTCACACAAAGCTGCCGGCTTCAGGGAGAATGGTTGGCAACCTTCAACATACACTCTTTTCAGAATGGGGGAAGACAAAACACAAAAGAGTCTTGCAGAATAACCTCTGGTAAAATGTGTCTGAATTCTTTATTAAGTAATCGAATGTAGCCTTTTTTGCTGCAAGTTGGAGGGTGCTGGGTATTTGTGAAGAGAGGATGTAGAAAAGAAATGAGAGGTAAATTTTAATGATTAGGCAAACCTCTACATTCATTTCTGCAGTGCGTAATATTAAAATGGTTTATGAATTCTACAAAGCAGGCTGTAATATTTTTCATTAACATGGCTTGAATAATGGTAGGGAGTAATCTGCTGACTGATAACAGCCATTGCAGTTACCTGATGATACAGTTTATTTCATGGAAGGCAGGGTAGATGTGAGAATCCACTCCACTTAAAGTGGATACCCAAAAAGTATCAATTAGGTGGGCAAAACATAAGCTCCAGAAGCAGGGTAATTCCATGCTCCTTTATGTTTTGTTTTTAAGACCTCTGGTTTTATTTATTTATTATTATTATTATTATTATTATTATTATTGTTATTTGAGATGGAGTTTCACTCTTGTCTTCCAGATTGGAGTACAATGGCACTCCTCTGCCTCCTGGGCCCAAGTGATTTTCCTGCATCAGCCTCCCAAGTAGCTAGGATGACAGCACCCACCACCACTCCTGGCTAATTTTGTATTTTTGGTACAGACAGGGTTTCACCACATTGGTCAGGCTGTTCTCAAACTTCTGACCTCAAGTGATCTGCCACCTTGGCCTCCCAATGTGCTGGGATTACAGGTGTGAGCCATTGTGCCCGGCAAAGACCTTTGGTTTTAATAATTAAATGAAAGCTGTTTTTGGGGTCAAGGCCCCTTTAGTAGTTGTGACATTCACGTGATCTCTTAGGGGAAAAATGAAGCAGAGACTTTCTGGCTTTCAGCATATTCTAAAACTAACTGGCATTGTGATGCATCCTGGCATCTTGAAAGCAGGGAAGCTGACTGCTCAAGTGCATATCCCATGAATATATTCATAAAAATTAGTATAATGCATAACCCTTTCCATCTTACACATCATGGCTCTCCCAGATCACTTCTCTTTTCTGTCACCCTAATAACCAACAGTCATTGGAATGTAAAAGCCAAGAGAGCAGAAACCTTGTCTGCCTTGTTTTCTCTTTACCGAGTGGATTCCATAGTCTCTGTCATGTTAGAGGCATCAGTAAATACAGTTAGATAGAATAATACCCCATCATGACAATGTAGCACTGAGAAATAGACAAGGGAAAGCAAGCCTGTAAAGATGAGCTCTCTCCCAATTTGAAGGTGTGCATTTGACTTCATCATCCTGTCCGGGGATGGAGTCTTTCTCCCTTCTGGACTCTAGGTTGTTAAGTTCATATTTTCAGTGGAGATAATGTTGATATTCTATGTGTTTGCCACAGCATCTAGATTTAATATTTCATATAAGGTGACCACAAACTTGAAAACTTCGTATTCATTAATTAGATCTTATTTCCATTTGGGAAGAAGGCTTTCAGATGTCTACTTAAGAAACACATGCCCTTGACCCAGTTTTCCACCACTCAGCTTCTTCATATATTATTTGAGCACTACACTTTTTAACTCTCTGAGAAAAATAGACAAACAATAAAAACAAAAGAAAGAAAAATGCCCCCACCACTGAAACTCCTTTAAATTTAACATTAAAAGTGTGAAAGAATGTAATAATATCTTTTGCATTTTATTACATTCTTTGGATGTTACCACAACCAAGGGAATGGAGGCCATTATTCCAACGGAAGTAACTCAGGAATGATAAACAAAATACTGCATGTTCTCACTTGTAAGTGGGAGCTAAGCTGCAGGTACATAGGGCCATAGGGAGTGGAATAATGGACACTGGAGATTCAGAAATGGGGAAGGGTAACATTCAGTATTTGGGTGACAGATACGCTAAAAGCCTGGAGTTTACTATACAATTCATCTGTGTAACCAATAACGACTTGTATTCCTAAAACTATTGAAACTACTGATATAAAACACATAAATAATAAAAAAAGAGAAGGCTTACCTTACAAAAAATAATTTAAATTAAAAATGTGTTTCAGGCAAGAAGAAGCTATTGGAATAATGAAATATTTAGAAATCAAGTAAAATTTGGGTAATCCAAAAGACTTAGTAGACAGATATTGGCTAGTTTGGGAATGAGTAGATTGTCAATCTTTAAAACCATTACAGCATCCTGAGCTTCAACAATCAGATCATGGATAAGACATGATGTGTGATCAGATCAGAAACAATTGACACATTACCAATTCAGCCGCCAGGTTCCAGACCAATGGTCTTTGCTCCTTTACATCTTTGTAGGAGCCTGGACTAATTACAAGAGAGTGCTGCTGGCCTGGATCTCCTCGTGAGAGATATCACTTTGCACAACCTTAATCCATATTGGTTTGCATTATGAAAATTTCACAACAGACAGAGTGTACTACAGCCCTAAGAGAAATGAAGGAAAATCATGTCTCTCTACCTGGTAGATGACATTAACAACAGGCTGCAAAATGACTCAATTTGTAGCTCTCCTCAGCCTCCTCATAATTTGTCATAATGGTGTGTGTCTTTTAGAGCAGCTCTTCAAATCCAAACCAGGAAATAATCTACTGAGTATGTTTTTTTTTCCTCCCTTTCTTACATTCTGTCCTTTGTAGGTATGCTTACTTTTGTTTTTATTAATGATAATATTGGAAAAGAGATGAAATGACTTATTGGACTTACAAAGAAAGAAGCCAAGAATAAACTGCAGCCCCAAACTTTGTGATTTCTCACTTTGTTTGCCTGATTTCTAGAAAATGATCCTGGCGAGGGCTAGGCACAGTGGCTCACTCCTGTAATCCCAGCACTTTGGGAGGGTGAGGCAAGTGGATCATTTGAGATCAGGAGTTCAAGACCAGCCTGGCCAATATGGTGAAATTCTGTCTCTACTGAAACTACAAAAATTAGCGGGGCATGGTGGTGCATGCCTGTAGTCTGAGTCATTCCAGAGGTTGAGGCAGGAGAACTGCTTGAACCTGGGAGGCAGACGTTGCAGTCCAGCCTGCACTCCAGCCTGGGTGACAGAAAGGAAAAATATAAAAATAAAAAAATAATCCTGGTGAGATGCTTTGAGGGAGAAGGAGGCTGCTAGCATCACAAAATACTAAAGCCTCCATGACATTGTAACAAGGACAATCTAGTGCTCCATAAACCTTTCTGTGCAAAATAATTACCTGGGGTCTTGTTACAATACAGAGTCTGATGCAGCCGCTCTGGTTTGGGACCCGAGAGTCTGCATTTTTTCCAAGTTCCCAGGTGATGCTGATGCTGCCAGTTCACAGACATCCTTTGGTTAGCAGGATCTAGAGACCTACCTCCGTGGTGTCCTAGCTTGTGACTGAAGCACATCACTTACCCTGTTGGAACACTACTTTTATTTATGTATTTATTATAAATTGGGGTTAGGAATATCAATAACACGAATGTCTATCTCACAAAGATGGGGTGAGACATAAGATGAATAATTATATGTTTATTTTACATATACATGTCCATATTTACAGCATGTGTTGTAAGTCTTTATGAAAATATTATTGATTAGGCGGGCACAGTGGCTCACGTCTATAATCCCAGCACTTTGGGAGGCCAAGGCAGGTGGATCAGTTGAGGTCAGGAGTTCGAGACCAGCCTGACCAACATGGTGAAACCCATCTCTACTAAAAATACAAAAAAATTAGCCAGGAGTGGTGGCAGGTGCCTGTTATCCCAGCTGCTCAGGAGGGTGGGGCAGGAGAATTGCTGGAAGGAAGGAAGGAAGGAAGGAAGGAAGGAAGGAAGGAAGGAAGGAAGGAAGGGTCACAAACTTAAACAGATTCATCAAAGATTAGAATTAAGATAAGAAGCTGAATAGAAGAATAAGCTTCAAACAGACTAGGGGAATGGAAGGAACCAGGGTAGCTCTCTGGTCAGCTTCTCATTCAGTTTAGATGGAAGGATTTGGCTTCAAACATTAAGAGAGTCTCAGGGCAATACACAAGCAGGGCATGGGAACATGGCAGTCTTCCTCACAGCCTGGGGAATGTCATCATAGACCCTGCCCCAGTTTTTATGGACCTAGGCCCAAGAGCCATGCTAGGACTTTATTGTAGGCTGATGAAGTAAAGAAAATAACTTAGAATCTACAGCAACATGTAAAGAACAAGAACAACAACAACAAAACGCAATGATCTCCAGCAGCATGGGGTAAAGACAGAGTGCTGTCATTTCTGATGACAGGACAAGTTAATCATGGCAAACTCAGGCCTGATTTTGACTGCTATTGACATCAAGAAGTCTAATCTTATGGCCAGAAGTTTCTGGGGATTGGCAGCATACGCATTCTGGTCTGGTTAAGAATTTTGTTTCTATATGGACTCTATAATATTTGAAGTCCAATCCCTGCATTGCAGAGATAAGCCCGTCCTCACAGGGGGCAAGATAAAGCCACATGAAACATGTGGCCTCCATGAGCAGTAACAAGTTTCAAAACATGCTCAACAGCTCAGGAAGCTGATTTGTTCTTCCATTTTTGAAACTGGGCATCTAATGGAGAGGTTGCATAAAAGCAGCAGCCTGATAGGCATGCTTTTGCCAGCTTTTACTACCCCATTTTCCTTCCAATTAAGGGTGCTTAGCATCCAACTACAAATTTTTCATTGAAGAAAGAAGAGTGCAGAGTTTAAAGAAAACCTGAGTTCTTATTTCCAATTCCAAAGAAGCAAACTACTTTTACTTCAATTGTCAACAGTCAAGAGAACTTAAGTTCTATTGAAAGCTGGACAGGAGCGAAAAGTAAAAAGAACTTAAGTACATACCTGAATGTGACCAGACAATGGTAGGGCTAACCATGTTTCCAAAGTAATGGCAAACTTTAGACATTTTCATTCAAGAGAATACATGTGGCAATGGCCAAGTTTGAACTCTTAAGAGTGGAGGAACAAGAATGACCTTAGCCTGTATCTATGTCTTGCTTTATGATAAAACCTTTGAGAAACGAGACCTCTGTAAATCCACATAACTACAAAACTAAACAGAAGCTGTCAGTGTCAAACTGATTTCACTCTTGTCCAGAAAGACCAGGCTATAAATTAACAAATAATTTCACTGTTTGCTTTATGAAGTTTTTGCAAATTAATTTATGGGAACGGTTTTCTCAATCTAGGTAAATAGCTCTCCTATCCGAAGAAAAATTGTTCCCCTAGACAAACAACACACTTATCAAACAGAAAATTTCCATATCAAGATTGGCTTTAAGACCATCACATCACCCACCTTAAAGTATCACATAAAAATAATTTATCCAAATCTACTCAGCTCCCAGCCTTGAAATACCTGCCTTACACTCCTTGAGCCCAGTCTTCAAAATCAACTAAATATCTTCTCCTGACATCCTCCTCCTGAGCTACTATGAAGGTCCTGCCAACATTGTATCTTCTCCTACTGTGAAGGAGGTTTGCTTCATCAACATGTTTTCTGGTGTTCTTTGGGGAACACCGAGTTGGCTGTTCCCTGATCCTCCTCTTCACTTCCCTGTTCTGCAAACTGACAGTGTTTACTGAGACTTCTTTGCTCTGTGGAGAATCTATGAAAGACCAAGGAAAATGAAGTGAAGTCAGCATGAGACATGGTGTGATCCTAATCTCTTTTCATCTCTTTATGAAGGAAGAAGTCTGTCTCAAGACAGAGAGCATGATAATGCCTCCAGTTTTCTTTCACGACAGCTCAGTGAAGTGCTAATTTAAATAATGTAAAGGTTTTTTTATAAAATAGAAATTTTTATCTTAATTTGTCAATAATTGGCAGGAGAAAAATGTCTAATTCACTAATGTTCAGTCATGCTTGCTGTGAATTCAGAGATGCCAAGTGCATTCCTCCCATTGAGCTGGCATCAGTGAAGGCTGTCAGTGCCCCTCTGGGCCAGAGAGCATTGTGCTTTTTGAGCGTGACATGGAGCCTGGAGGAGCAGGCATTCACATCAGGTATAAAGCAGTGAAAGTCAAGCTGTGGAATAACTAAATCAGCTCATTCTGACATTATTGTTTTCAAGAGCTGTGACCATCATTGACATTTCCATGGCATTTTAAGGCATTCCACAAATATCTTATAAATCATGCCTAATCCAAAGCCCGACCTTCCGCTTTAAATACAACTGCTTATGAGATTTATTGTTTTCAGCTCCACATTTTGTCTTTCTTTTGTGCTATCCGTGTACACTTATTTATGTATACCACATCTACTTCAGTCAAAGTGATTTGAGGCAGCTTACAATAGAAGTGAAAACAAAATGTGCCTTCCATTAGGAGTAAAACACAGGTTGCCCACACTTTTCAAAACAATGTCACCAATATTACAGCCCCTTATTCCTCCAGTCCAACATCCTTAGCATCTAACTGCAACTCTTTCTTACATAAACATCTGGCAGAGTTGAATGATACCTTGAACCCAAATTCCCAAATCCAGAAAACCAAAACATTTTTTCTTCATTTGTCAACTTGACAAACAAAGGGAAAAAACTGAAATGGTGACTTTGATCCAAAATAAGCCTCACACCCATACATACAGAGATACAGAGGCACAATCAATTATTTCATCAAATTGTCTTCTTCCTTATTTCCATGAGTTGTCAATAATCTAATTCAAGGTGTGGCAAACGTTTTCTGCAAAGGACCAGATGGTAAATATTTTTGGCTTTATAGGTCATAACTATTTGTTGCAACTACTCAACTCTGCTGTGGAGGCACCAAAACAGCCATAAAAATATGTAAATATGGAAAAAAATGGGCATGACTGTGTTCCAATAAAACTTTATTTACAAACAGAGGTGGGAAGCTGGGTTTCATCCACTGGCTATGGTTGGCTGACTCCTCACTGAATGTTCTTCCTCCAATCTAGGTTTAGAGTTGAAGGTTAAGTTGAGGAAAGAAAACAAGCTACAAGTATTCAAAGTGAACAGAAAATTCACCGTATTGCTCTTATGAGACCTTCTTTTCCTGTTGGGATTTTAATTTGTTTTTGTTATTGTCATTATTTGGATAGATTGTGTTTTTGTTACTCCTATTATTGTGAGCATAAAGGTAGCCCCAAGGATATGTCCATGTACTAGTCCCTAGGACCTGTAAATGATATTTTACTTGGAAAAGAGTCCTTGCAGAAGTGATTAAATAAAGAACCTTAGAGATAAGGATGAGGATCTTGAAACCCTGAATGATTTGGATAGACCCTAAATTTCCCTGCAAGCATGCTTATGAATTAGACACACGCACAGAAGAGAAGGTGATGTGACAACGGAGTCAGAAATTGGAGAGATGCTGCCACAAAGCGAGGGATGCTGGCAGTCATCAGAGCTGGAAGAGGCAAGGAGCAGATTCTTCCCTGGAGCCAGAAGAGGAAGTGTTGGGGGGTGAAACTGACCCAGCCCAGGGAAGCATGCAGAGCATCTGTCTCCAGGACTGTGAGAGCATATATTTCTGTTGTTTTCAGCCATCCAGTTTGTAATATTGCAGCATCCATAGAAAAGTAATAACACTGTATGCTCTCACTTATAAGTGGGAGGTGAACATTATGAACACATGGACCCAGGGAGGGGAACACACTCGGGGGCCTGTCCTGGAGGTGGGGTGAGGAAGGGAGAGCATTAGGAAAAATAGCTAATGCATGTGGGGCTTAATACCTAGGTGACAGGTTGATAGATGCAGCAAACCACCATGACACATATTTTTCTATGAAACAAACCTGCACATTCTGCACATGAACCCCAGAACATAATATAAAAATTAAAATTAAAAAAAGTAAAAAAAGAAAAGTAATAAACCTGTATTTCCTTCCTCTGCATTGGAAATAATTTCCTTTCTATTCTTTCACCTTTAACTTGTATATTTGACTCAGCAGTAAGTAAATCCAGTCAACATCTCTATATTTCTACCAAAGCAATAGAAAAAAATCAGAACATCTTAATTTTAACCCTGCCATTCCAAATTACATGCCAGTATTATCCAGTGTGTTAAATTTCTTTATAGTTAAATTTCCACATTGATTGTTAAAATTTAAATATTATAGCGAGGTTCAGTGGGTCATGACTGCAATTCCAGCACTTTGGGAGGCCCAGAAAGGCAGATCGCCTGAAGTCGGGAGTTGAGACCAGGCTGACCAACATGGAGAAACTCTGTCTCTTCTAACAATACAAAATTACCCAGGCGTGGTAGTGCATGTCTGTAACACCAGCTACTCAGGAGGCTGAGGCAGAAGAATCACTTGAACCTCAGAGGCAGAAATTGCAATGAGCCAAGACAGAGCCATTGCACTCCAGCCTGGGCAACAAGAGCAAAACTCCATCTCAAAAAAAAAAAAATGTTGGCCGGGTGCGGTGACTCAAGCCTGTAATCCCAGCACTTTGGGAGGCCGAGGCGGGTGGATCACGAGGTCAAGAGATCGAGACCATCCTGGTCAACATGGTGAAACCCCGACTCTACTAAAAATACAAAAAATTAGCTGGACATGGTGGCGCGTAACTGTAATCCCAGCTACTCAGGAGGCTGATGCAGGAGAATTGCCTGAACCCAGGAGGCGGAGGTTGCAGTGAGCCAAGATCGCGACATTGCACTCCAGCCTGGGTAACAAGAGCGAAACTCCGTCTCAAAAAAAAAAAATGTTAAATATTATTTTATCTTTTCTTTATAATTAATAATTATTTACCTGTATCCTTGCATTTACCAATTTTACCAGTTTATTTACTTATTATTGTTTTTATCGAATCTTCTTACTGAAGTATATCTTTTTGGAGATCATTCAGAGAGAATCCACAGAGAACAATTCTCTTATTCTCTCCTTTATGGGGAAGAAAACAGTTTGAATTTTGCCTTTAAATGATACTTGTGCTAGATGGAGCAGTCTAGGTGGACAATTGTTGTATTCAACATAGTGAAACGATCATTTTTGTTATCTTCCTATACCCACTGCGTTGCAGAGAGGTCTGCTGCCAGTCTAGTTTGTAGTTATTTTGTGATCATCAGCCCTTCCCTTATGGATACTTTTCTGACTTTGTCTTTTTCTTTGTTGTTCTACAGCATTTTTGTCTAGGAGCTCAGAGCTTGGTGGGCTTCACCAATCTGAGAATCCAGGCATCTTCCATTCTAGAAAAAGAATTCCGTTTTTATCTCTTTAAATATTGCATTTCTCTCATTTCCATTTTCTTTATTTCTAAACTTAATAATGCATACGTTCAACCTTCTCATACTACCTTTTAGGTCTCTTAATCTCACATTTATAGTGTTCATTTATTTTTGCCTCTGGGCTGAACACAGTAATTTCAATTTTTTTTCTTCTGAATTTTTTTCTTTCTCTTTGTTAAATCTTTTAACCCATTCATTGAGTTGTTACTATCATAATTATTTTTATCATTAATTTGTTTCTTTTAAATATCTTTCTACTTATTTTTCATAGTATCCTTTTTTCCATTGTATGAGATGGAGTTTCACTCTTGTCACACAGGCTGGACTGCAATGGTGCGTCTTGGCTCACTGCAACCTCTGCCTCCTGGGTTCAAGCTATTCTCCTGCCTCAGCCTCCTGAGTAGCTGGTACCGTAGGCATGCATCATCATGCTGGGCTAATTTTTGTATTGTTGGATTTTTTGTTTGTTTGTTTGTAGAGACAGCATTTCACTGTTGCCCAGCTGGTCTTGAAGTCCAAGTCACACATAAGGGAAAGTCCTGATTAATTTAAAAGTCTTATCTTATTATGAGCTCATATTCAGTGGAATATGATTTTTCTGTGAGAGATCTGTGCACCTTGGGTTTTGGAAAGTTATAAACTGAATGGTATGGTAGCAACTGCTACTGTGCAGCATCGGAGAACTTGCTACTCAGTTCCTATGTTCGTTCACCTAAGTCTCGCATTGTTCTTGAGATTTGTAGTGTTTTATTATGAGCTCGTCTTCAATATAAGCTCTTTTGTTGGTTTGTGTCTTTGTGCATGTGTGCACACACACAGGAGATACCTGTGCCCTGTGAATTTTGAGAGTTTTCAAATACAGTGTCAAGGCATTCAGGAGCTTCCACTTAGGATCCTGGGAGATTACTACCCAGAGTTCACTTTATATGCCAATTTACCGTACTGGGATATTTATAGAACACAATGGGGGGAATTCAAAATCACATCTGTTCATGGTGAAGTTGCGAGATTTCCAAAGCCTTATCATGAGCTTATCTCGTAATTAGTAGGAGTTTGTGGATGTGTGTGTGTGTGTGTGTGTGTGTGTGTGTGTTGGAGATTGGGGGAGATTGGAGCAAGGTGTCCTCTGGAAATTTATAAATAGAGCAGTATCGCATGTGTTACTAACGAGGGCCTTAGGTAATTTGCTATTTAAAATTCAGTTTATATGCTAATTTATCAAATTGGGACACCTAGAGCATGTGTGGGTATAAATAAAGGTTTCACATCTGTCTATGGTAAAGTTTTGGGGTTTGATTTGCATAAAATAGTTTTCTTCTCTGTGAAAGATCCTGGAAGATGATATGTTTTCTTGTTGCTGTTCATGGCAGCGAGTGGAGTTTTTCAAACCCATTTTTTTTTCCCCCGGAAGAAGAGTCCTTCAGAGACTTCACTTGGTGCATAGCTCTTAGTTGTGGCTTTCTGTCTCATGCAGTCTTCAAGGATACAGCTACTGTTCCCGGATGGATGTTAAATCACAACCTCTCAAAGGCTGCAGGCCTATATGTTGCTTTTACCCTCTGATTGCTAATATTCTCATTTGTTTTGGTGAAATAAAATTAGTTTACTATCTTTCAAACCTGACTGTATATATTTCTAATGTTTTTTTAAAAAAATCCAGGATCACTATGTGTTCAGAGACAGAAAAGTATCTGTGTTAGTTTTACTAAGTCTGCCATATTGCCAAAGATATTTCTTAGCAACTCTAAATTTGAAGCCAAGAGTTAGGTCTGGCATGGTGGCTTACTCCTATAATCCCTGCATGTTGAGAGGCCAAGACTAAAGGATCGCTTGAAGCCAGTAGTTTGAGATTAGCATGGGCAACCTAGTGAGGCCACATCTCTACAAAAAACAAAACAAAACAAAAAACAAATTAGCCAGGCATCACGATAGACACCTATCATCCCAGCTACTACGAAGGCTGAGGTGGGAAGAGTTGGAGGCTGCAGTGAGCTGTGATCGCAGGACTGTACTCCAGCCTGGTGCCAGTGAGACTATATATATATATGTGCCTATCAGTTAATATTTCCAATGGTGCTGTGAGTCACAGGCAAGGAAAGTACTGAAATCAAACCAGGGTGAGAAGTGAGAAAATGGAAAGTACAGAGTCAGGAGGCAGGAAGCACCAAAACAAGACCTGTCAAAGATGAGGGTGATGGTGAAGATGAGACGGGAAGAGACTGCAGCCAAGACAACTACCATCAAGGAAAGGAGCTGTCTCATGTGCTTCCTGCTGAGCTGGTGCCAGTCCAAACACTGACTCCAGCAGAATCCACAGATTGGAGCAGCAGAGGCACACCTAAGCTGTCCCATCTCCTCAGTGAGTGGTCTGCACAGCATCAGCATCCTCTTAGGGTGTATTAGGAATGTAGAATCTCTGGCCTCAGCTCAGAGCTACCAAATCCGAACCTGCATTTTAACAAGATCCCCGGTTATTTGTTGCATTCACATTAAGCTGCAAAAAGCCTTGTGTAGCATCCTGATTAAAGTTCAGCTGTGGGAGCAGAGAGAACTAAGTTTGAATACCCAATCTGCACTTATTAGCCATGTAAACTTAGGGAAGTTGCTAACATTCTTTAAAGTCTCGGTTTCTTCATTTGTAAAATGGGGCTAATAATATCCATCTCACAGGATTTTTGTGAAAGTTGAGTGAAACAATGTAAATAGTGTAAAACATTTAGCCCAGAGTCTGGTATGTAGTAAGTGATAGTTAATTTGAAAAAACAGTTAGTTACTTTAAAAAAAAATGTTAACTCATTTCAAATTAATTTTTTGTAGATCCAAAAAAAGGCCTTGTTCTTAAGAAAAGCAAAAAAAAGGAGGAGATGTAATGAAATAATTATTTTTATTCACAGCCCTTATTTTCACAGTTCAGTAACTCATTATCATTCAACAAACATGTAGTAATCATCTATAGGAGGCCGGATATTATATTAGACATTAGGAAAGTCACCTGTGAATAGAATGTGGTCTTTGCCCTTGAGAAGCTTGCTGATTCAGGAAAGGAGACACTTAACAAAAAATGTGGGATGCTTGAGTTGAGTCAGAAAGTACTCATAAGACTTTGATGAGAAGAAAAGGGGAAATCCATTCCATGAAGAGGGAACTCTGTACGTTATTCTCAAATTTAGAAAGTGAATCTAAGGACCTGTTAGGGTTCTCAGAACAACATAGAATATGGATGTAGTCAATGTGCCCAATGCCACTACTAGGTAGGAACAGAAATAGCAGACATTTATAGAGTAACAGCTGTTCTGATTTTCTGAAACTTTGATGAGGTAGACACGAATCCTAAGTCTCTTCATAGGGATTTACATGTATGTTTCATCCTCACAATCATTGTGTGGAGATGATACTATCAAGGTTTCTTACAGATGAGGATCCTGATTTATGGCAAGACCAAGTGACAAGCACAGCTAGGCTTTGACCCTATGCCATCCTGCTATAGAATGCACTCTCAACCACTATACTGCTCTCTCATTAGATAATATGGCTCTAAGAAAAGAATATGAAATCCTTAATTTATACATGTAGGCATTCTTAATGAGAATGTTCATCAGGAAAGTGGAGCATCTGAGGGGCTCTGCCTTCCTGCCTTAGCTGTTCCACTGGGTTCCTCCTTGTAGCAGAAGCACATTTGCAGGTAGCAGTACGAGTTGTCAGATTTTACTCATATTCCTGTGGTCAGAGGATTGACAGCAGTAAGAGTCCTATGAGAAAACTGTTGGAAAACACCATATATGGATCCCTGCCTTTGGCCATCAGCTGGGGATTGAGTTAACATGGAAATTTTAAACCACATTTAATTGGAAAAGAGAAGGAAGAAGCTGGAGGTGTGAGGAGTGTGATCACTGTCCTTCGAAATCAAATGCTTTCCTAGGAAAAAAGAAATGCATATTGTGATGATGCTCAGTAATTAGATACAGGAACAATGAGTAGAAATCCATTCTTTCCTTTAATAAAAACTTCCTGCCAGCATTTATGGGGTGAACAATGGATAGAAAGTTCAAATAAGGCTTTCAAATACCTTTTATAGATGATTTTTAAGATTTATTTATATCACTTTGTCCTATAATATATTGTACTATACATAACAAAAGCATTAGTTTAACATGAGGGAAGTTTATTTCTTTCATTTAAACAAGTCTTATAAATAAGCCGCCAGCTTGAGGTGTGTATGGCAGCTTTAGCCATTAGAAACCAAGACTCCTTCCCTCTTTCTAATCCACAAACTTCAAAGTTCCATCATAGCCCATTATGATTGCTGGAGCTCCTGCCCTGGCATGGGAAAAAGGAGGAAGGACAAAAGAGAAAGAAAAGAAAAGAAAAGAATAGAAAAGAAAAGAAAAGAGAAAGAAAGAAAGAGGAAGAAACAAAGAAAGAGAGAGAAGGAAAGAGAAGAAGAAAGAAAGAAAGAAAGGAGGGGAAGGAAGGAAAGGAAAGGAAAGGAAAGGAAAGGAAAGGAAAGGAAAGGAAAGGAAAGGAAAGGAAAGGAAAGGAAAGGAAAGGAAAGGAAAGAAGGAAAGTAAAGGAAAGAAGGAAAGGAAAGGAAAGGAAAGGAAATGAAAGGAAAGGAAAGGAAAGGAAAGGAAAGGAAAGGAAAGGAAAGGAAAGGAAAAAGGAAAGGAAAGGAAGGAAAGGTGTATTCCTGGAAGAATTGGTGCTCTTTCCTTTAAAGATCCTCCCTAGAAGTTAAACTCAACTTTCTGTCATTCTTTATTACCCTACATGCAAAGATCTCAGAAATAGACTCATTAACAACTCAAATAAAATCATGATTCTCTTTCTTAATAATAAAGGAAGAATAGTTATTGAATAAGCAACTAGCAGCCTCTACCATGCCTCCAACTTGAAGATTCTCTTACTCAGCTTTCTTTCTTTCCCCCCTCTTTTTCTCTACTTTCCTCCATTCACTCAAAAAATACTAAGCATTCATTCTTGCCATTCACAGAGAAAGATACTAGTAGACACACACAAACACACAGATACAAGTGAGTGAGGAATTCATGAGAAAGGCTATTTTCTTTCCTGGATTTTTGAGTAATCTCACATATTCTCTAAAATATTAGCTACTACTGATGTATTAGGAGTTTTACACAAATGTCTAAGGTTCGTCTATGTTCTCTCATGAGTTACAGATAAATAACATCAATGTCTTGCTAGACCTTCCCAACTTAATCTGAACAGGTATATCAAACACAATGACAAAATGAATACATTCTAACAACTAGCCTGAATGAGTCAAGGTTTAATCAGAAAAGTAGAAACTAAACTGTATAGCAGCCAAAACAATTTTATATAAAAAATAGGTTAAATGGGTTTTGGAGAACTGGAAAAGCTAAGTGAAAACAGAGTCAACACAGAGATTGCAAATGCGGGAGGCAGTTACCACCTAGGGCTGGGGCACAAGGGAACCCAGGGATTCTCAGAACCTTCCAGCATGGAGGAGAAGCCTTGCAGAACTAGACCTCAGGCTCTTGAAGAGGGGACACTGCCGACTTATTACAATGCCTCAGCATCCTAGAGGAGAGGTCTAGCAGAACTAGGATTCTCTGAAGAGGCAGGAAGTGCTGTCTAAGTAGTGTTCTTGCCTTTTAGGAGGTAAAATGAGGCTGCTTTTGGATGCACCTTAAAACAAAACAAAACAAAACAAAAACCACTAGACTGGGTATGGTGGCTTACACTTGTAATCCCAGCACTTTGGAAGGCCCAGGTAGAAGGATTGCTTGATGCCGGGAGTTTGAGACAAGCCTGGGCAACATGATGAAACTATCTCTACAAAAAAAATTTAAAAATTAGCCGGGTGTGGTTGCACACCTGTGGTTCCAGCTACTTGGGAGGCTGAGGCGGGAAGATTGCTCGAGCCTAGGAAGTTGAAGCTGCAGTGAGCCATGTTAACACCACTGCACTCCAGCCTGGGTGGCAGAGTGAGACCCTGTTTCAAACACACACACACACACACACACACACACACACACTGGAGATTAGAGCCAGTGCTACTGCCAGGAAAAGGGCCAATTGCAGAAGTTTCTCTTACAGGAACAACAAGCAATTCTGGAAGGGACAGGGCTCTTGTCCCTCTCTGTCTGTCTTTTATTTCACTGTTGTCCGGCTTAAAGGGAGGCAACTGACAAATGAGAAAGAGGCTTGTAGAGTTCTAGCCCCAGCTCCATGAAGCAGAGCAGAGGAAGATGGCTTTAGAGCCCAGAGACAGTGGCTTATGCCAAAGCTGATTGGCCACTCAGCATTTACACTTCTCTACACATATTGAAACTTCCATACAATAGCAACTATAATTTTTTTTTTTTTTTGAGATGGAATCTTGCTCTGTTGCCTAAGCTGGAGTGCAATGGCAAGATCTCGGCTCACTGCAACATCTGCCTCCCAAGTTCAAGTAATTCTCCTGCATCAGCCTCTCGAGTAGCTGGGATTATAGGCACGTGCTACCATACCAAGGTAACTTTTTATATTTTTGGTAGAGACAGGGTTTCACCATGTTGGTCAGGCTGCTACTGAACTCCTGACCTGAAGCAATACACCCACCTCAACCTCTCAAAGTGCTGGGATTACAGGCATGAGCCACCACACCCAGCCATAAATTTTCACATTTGTCCAAATGGTTGCAGCTACCCTTTGTAAAATGAAGACTTGCTCACCTTCTTTCCGAAAATGGAAAACAAAATCTGTTTATGAACTAATTAAAGCCATTTAATATCCTCTTAATCTTTTGCCTGTCTATCCCAATTAATCCCTAAATCTCACTTTTTTTGTACCATTTCCCCTATGCTGTGTCTCGATCACAGCAGCCTTTTTGGTTTGTATCAAATTGTACATGGGCTATTGCAAGGGTTTTCCAATGCTTCTCCTGCCTTTTTTGTTCTTTATTTTGTAGAATCTCCATACTACGTGCAGAATAATCCACATACACCATATATGTTTTTTCTCTGCCATCCTACATCTTTCAAAATATCATCTAGAGCCTCAGCTTGGCCTTCAAGGTCTTCAATCACAGGGCCTGGAAGAGGCTTTATGTCTCCATTGCAATGACTTCAAGGCTTCTACTTGAGATGTTAGTCTTTTGAAGCTCTCAAAATTCTTACCCTCCATCATGTGTCACCTCTATCTTTGCTTATATCCTCTGTATAGAGCAGCCTTTCTGCCTATCCTCACCTGGCTTTCAAGACTTAGCTCACACAGTGTCCCCTTCAAGAGGCGTCCCCTAAATCCTAAGCCATCATGTGCACTTCTTTTATGCTCTGCTCACATCTCTAGATCTTACTTTCCTTATTATACAGCGATATAGTTGTAGGTGTCTTTTATTCCCATTAAACGTCCGTTTATTCCATCAAAAGTCCTTCAAAGCAAAAGTGGTTTTTTCCCCTTCATATCTCTGCAGGTAGCACAGGAGCTAGCACCAAACATCTGCTTGATACATGTTTATCTCTGTGTGTGAAATCCAGTTTAACAATCCCAAATTCAGGGGCGGCCTCGCTTAAGGGCACCTTACTTTGTTCTCTCATTAACTCATTTTCGAAAGTCAAATGGTTTGTTCCCTTTTCACCTATGAATCAGAGGGCGTACCTTTTCTTTCCCTGAAGCACAGCACCAGGGGGTTTGATGTAGAAGTGATATATGAAGTTCAAACATTTAACCTTTAATTTGTGGAGAAAGCAGAATGCTAATTTGTAAAGATGCCCCCCTGGGGCTCTGCTGAATGTTCTTTAGAGAATGCTGGAGGTGCCCTCTGGAATCTATTCTAATGGAGTAAAAAACACTCTCTGTTTCTCTGCCTTTGCTTCTGGGCCCCAGTTTGGTCCATTGTGTCTTTTACAGCTATGGGATTTAAAGGAAGGGGATTTTACAGACAAAACAGGCCACATTTCACAACGTGGCATATGTGAGTTGTGGGACCTGGGAGGGCCTCTGGAATGGGCACCAGTTCACGTTTATTTGCTTTTCAGCTCTGACTGAAAACTGGCATTTGACCAATCCCTGCACCTCTCCAGACTCACCTTTCCCCACTTTTTGGTAAGAGAAACAAACAGGTGGTCTCTTAGGTTGGTCCCTGACCTTACGTTCTTTGCTAGATGTGTGTAGTTCCTAAAATATGTTTAATTTAAAAGCCCAGAAAGCCGTAAACTCCAAAAGCAAATTCTAGTGACTGAGATTTCATGTTAAACAAAGAACAATTGGGAATAAAAATCATTGAATTGGACCCCAGGGTTTATGAGTTTGCACTATGCAACATGGTGCTTTGTCCAAACAACAAAATTCATGCTGGGCTTGATGTTAACATCCTGATAATTCTCTACAGTTGTAGCTCACAATTTCACTTTCTCCCCTACCTCTGAAATAACGAGAACTTGACACTGTTAACTAACCTACCATAAACTTTATTGAAAAATAAACTATCTTTTCAATTTTTGCAATTTTACTCATTTGCAGATCTATTTACAGATAAGCTCAAAGACAATTATTATATTTGTCACCTGCTAAGAATTCTTAAAAGCAGAAGCCAGTCTCTACTCCTGATCTCTCTTCTAAATAATAGTTTGTGGATTCCTTAAAGGTGTGCTGGCTCGCTTTAGTTGCTTAGCCATAAATCTTAAGATCAATGAAAGATTACTTGTATTTTTATGTCTCTTTACAAATCTGCAAAAGGTTTAATACAACAACAAAATCCTACCCTAGATTAATATTCATCAAACCCTACAGACCATAGAGGAAGAAGAGAGAGCTATTTTTAATTAGTGTAGGGGAAAAAAGACGAATTTTCAAGAAAATTTCACAGGCATGATAAATGCTATAATATTAGGAATGTGAACCAAGGTTACTTCTCTCTCCTTTGAAAGAAAATAAGAGAAGAAATAAGCTGAATTGAAGCACAAAAGAAAACTAAGGATCAAGTGCTAAGATGAGCTAAGGTTGAGGGACCACAGGCATTGACTGTGGTGGTATCTGATGGTTCCAAGCATGGAGATACTGGGGACCATTGATTCAGTATATAGACACTTACATAGAGAGATATTTCATAGCTTATATTCTTTTTGGAATGAAAAGGAATAGGAGTAATTTACAAATTATTTATATGTATAAATATGCTGAATATTGGTAAAGTATTCCATGTCTTAATACATAATACTGAGGAAAGTATATACTCATTATGAAAAATCTCATGTGTCCCTGTATTGGTCAGGGTTCTCCAGAGAAACAGAACCAAGAGGATAGATACAAATGCAGATATATAGGTAGATACAGAGATGTCTTCATGTATCTAAATGTCTTATACATATATATATCACATATTTATATATAAATCTTATATATAGATGTCTTACAGTTTTATGTATACATAATAGACATATTTCATATACATAGATCTCTTTACACACACACACACACACACACACACACACACACACACACAAAGGAATTTGTTATAAGGAATTGGTTCACATGGTAAGGGAGACCAAGAAGTCCAAAATCTGTTGTCTGAAGGCCTGAGGACTAGGACAGCTCATGATGTAAGATTTAGTCCAGGTCTAAAGGCAGAAGAAGACCAATGGCTTCTTTTAAAGACAGCCAGGCAGAGAGAGTGAGTTCTTTCTTGCTTAGCCTTTTCTTCTATTTGGACCTTCAACATATTGGATGAGGTCCCACCATACTGGGGAGAACATCTGCTTTAATCAGTCTACCAACGAAAATGATAATTGCACCAAGAAACACCCTCACAGACATACCCAGAATAGTGTTTAACCAAGTATCTGGGCACGTTGTGGCCCAGTCAAATTGACATAAAAAATTAACTGTTAGGATTCCTTTCCTAAGGAAAAGTGTCATAGTTCTAACTGGTTATAACAGTTACATTTAGGCAACACAGATGTTTGATGTTTGGGAGAAACCTGGAAGTAGTAAAGAGTGCAGCCTGCTAAGCTATACTCCCTGAATCCAAAGTCTGTCTCCACTGTTACTGTCAACAGGCCCTTGAGTTAACTTATTTAAATTCTCCATTACTTTATCTGTAAAGTTCATATAATAATAATGACAAATTCATAGAGTTATTGTAAGGATTGAATTAGTTAATTCATATCAAGTTCTTTAATTAGTGCCTGACATGTTCTAAATGTTTGATGAATCTTAATTATTTTAAATATTTATCCAAATTTCAAAAAATTACGAAATACATTTTTCCCTAGCCAGACACACTAATGGTAGCATCTAGAAGCATATTTTGAGAAGAATAAGGCTAAAAAACAAGGGGTGTCAATAAAGAGTGTTGTTATTTACCTCCATGAGATATAAAGATGTGTAGATGAGAGAGAAAGTAAAAGCAGAAAAAGAAAATGGAATTTTTAAATGCAAAAGTATTAATAATCTAGAGGACATTAAAAACCATTTATGATAATCTGTGTCTTTACAAATTCCTTTAAAGAGTCTTTTTAAAATATTAATGATTTTAGAGACCTCTTGTTCTGTTACCCAAACTGGAGTGCAGTGGTACAATCACAGCTCACTGTAGTCTCGAACACATGGGTTGAAGCAATCCTCCCACCTCAGCCTCCCAAACTGCTGTGATTACAGGCATGAGCCACCATGCCCAGCTCCCTTTAAAGACTCTTAAAAAAATCAACACTGCATATTGTAATTTTAATCAGATCACCTATTTATCCTCAGAATGTGTCATGGAGTGAATGTTTATGTGTATTGTAAGATGGTATAATACTGGATTCACTCTAAAAGCCAAATTGAACTAATAGGGTAGTTGGATTTAAATTAGTGAAAAATCTAAACTATAGAATACCTTTCAGCAACACTCGTTTACATTAGATTTATTTAACTTACTTCTCATACTTGAAAGTGATGAAGTTATAGCTTGATAAATAGCCACTGGGGACCAGTTTTAAAAATTAGATAAGAACATTTTATTTTTATGTATAATTTGATGTATATTTTAAGTGCAATTAATGTACACATGGAAATAGTGTTTGATTTGTTAACTGCATTAAAAATTCTTTCTAAAATTTTCCCCACATTGTTCATCTTTGAAGTAGGTTTAGCTGAGCAAAGGTAAGTAACACAAGGCTGATCTTTATCTGAATTTTAACAAATACTGAATCAAGCTTGCATTAATGAGATAAGAAATCTATCTGTGTAATTTTTTTTCTTGGGCCCCACTAGGTCCTGAACATTTGAAAACTGAGATGAGATTTAGCGTCTGTAAAGCTACCTAAATTCAAAGAGTTTCTGGGCTACTGTGTCTCCTAAACGTTTTGGTGGAAATTTTATATCATTTGTATAGGAGAGATAATTCATTCATTCCCATTATCACAGGAATGTTAAGAAGGAGAGACCTGGTAACTGAGAGTGTGGAACGGAGTTTCCAGTTTTCAGTCCTTTGGAAATTCCCAGAGTAATGCCAATTAATGGCTAGGAAATGAACTTACTTTAATTCACTAAGCATTGTGTACCAGCGACCATGCTGTATTTTCACATATGTTAATTTATAATTATCGCAACATCCCTCTGGTATTGTCATTATTACCAGCTCCATTTCGCTTTGGAGGAAATTGAGGCCCTGAGTACCCCAAGGCTCTTTCAACAGCATTACGTCATCTTTATACCATGTTAGTGTCTATCAATTGCTGCATCGTCCACAACCTTATCCTGCAAGCCTTATCTCATAACCCCCAACCCCATTGTTATAGCTGAATGTTTATGTCTCTCTGCACCCCTCAGATTCATATATTGAATCCCTAACCCCCAATGTGGTGGCACCTTAAGCTGGGGCCTTTGGAAGGTAATCAGATAAGGTCACGAGAGTAGACCCATCATGATGGGATCCATGTCCTGCTAAGAAGAAGAAGAGAGATCAGAGCTCACTCTCCCTTGGCCATGTGAAGACACAGTGAGAAAGCCAGGACCCAAATCTGCTAACACCTTGACCTTGGACTTTCCAGGCTCCAAAACTGTGCAAAATAAATTCATGTTGTTAAAGCCTCCCAGTCTATGATACTTCGTATAGCAGCCCACGCTGACTGATGTGCCCATCCTCCCAGAAATGGTTCCTATTGCTGTAAATAAGTAGTTTAAAAAATTTAAAACATGACTCTTATATTAATAAATATTAAACATGCATAAAATATTTTATTCAGTTTCTTCATTAACATGGAAACTGATAGATTGGTAAAGCTAGTTCAAATCGTGTTTTGAGGAATAAAGTGTTTGTAATCCACCAGGTAAGATATTGTAAAATAAGTTCACTGAGCTAGAGACAAAACTGGTTAAGGTCCTAAAGGGCAGTAACACTGTAAATGTTGGGGTTATCTTCTCTTCCAGACAGAAATCTACAAGTTAACATGTAAATTTATGGAGTCTGAGCCCCTGGTAGTAAATAGCAAAGTCAAACACAGGTACCACTCCATAAATAATTACATAATCCTTGTTGAAAAGACATGTCATCCCCACTTTGTCTTATTACCAAGCTTTTAAAATTTTTTCTTTCTTTTTTTTTCAGACAAAATCTTGCTCTGTCACCCAGGCTAGAGTGCAGTGGCATGATTGTGGCTCACTGCAACTTCCGCTTCCCGGGTTCAAGCGATTCTTCTGCGTCAGCCTCTGAGTAGCTGCGATTACAGGCATGTGCCACCACACTCAGCTAATTTTGTATTTTTTAAGTAGAGACGGGATATCCCCATGTTTACTCTCCTAGCACCTGCTTGACTTATCTTAAAATTTATGACAGTTTATATTCCTAATTTTGTAGTTTTAGTCTTTTTTAATTTCAAGCTATTTTAAGGCAGAAACAATATCTATCTTTTCTTCCCATTGGGCTCAGCTCCTATCTAACACAGTGCCTAACATATAAAAAATGCTTGATAAATTGTAATTGAATAAATAAATGCATTCAAATTATATTTAATGTATTCATGAGTGGGTTGCTCAAAGCGTTTTCTAATGGGCAGAAATTCCAATGGCAGTAGAAACCTCAGCTTTTTCTGTCAGCAGCAGTGACAGATTCCCAAGAGGGAATGACCCCCAACATTGCTAAACTTCTTTAGGTAGTTCTCATGGGGTCATCTAATTTCTCAGATATCAGTCTCTCTATGTATAAGGAAAAAAAAATCACCAGACCCTTCAGCAGTAGGGCAGCCTGATTTTATTCTCTCAGTACCATCTCCTTAAAACTTTCTGCAGCAGAACTCCTTAGACCTTAGAGTGCTACGTAGCTTTCTTAAGAAATATATTCAATATCTCACAGCTGTAATTCCAGCACTTTGGGAGGCCGAGGTGGGTGGATCCGAAGGTGGAGATACCGAGACCATCCTGGTCAACATAGTGAAACCCCGTCTCTACTAAAAATGCAAAAAATCAGCTGGGCATGGTGGCGTGTGCCTGTAATCCCAGCTACTCCGGAGGCTGAGGCGGGAGAATTGCCTGAACCCAGGAGGCGGAGGTTGTGGTGAGCCGAGATTGCGCCATTGCACTCCAGCCTGGGTAACAAGAGTGAATCTCCGTCTCAAAAAATAGAAAAAAAGAAAGAAAGAAATATATTCAATATCTTATAGGAGAGAATGAAAGGAACAAGTCTTAATATATAAAATTCTAGTTTCCTCCTGATATTTCCTTTTGCTGTCACCCAAGAGTTTGACCAATGGTGAGATGTCCTACATGTTAGGTTAGAAATGCTCAACGTTTCTTGCCGTATCCATCATGAAAAACATAATTGGCAATTGCTTGCTCCTGCTCTGATGCTCATAAAGTATATGAACATCAAGATGTTCATATCAGAATCACCAGGGGGATCGACGACACCGGCAACTTTCTAGGCAAGTGCACAGCTTCTTTCAGTGCAGAAATGACTACCATGCTGTGCTCAAACTCTAGCGACTTGGGAATCTTGCAACAACCCCATGTTACTTTTGCTATAAACTCCAAGGGACTCAGAGTTGCTTATACAGAGAAAATCTCAGGAAGATTTTTGGAGTATGTCTGAATGCTTTCTTCTAAAGAGTTGCTCCATTTTAAAACTCTACTCCATTTTATATTTGTTTACCTGATGTACATGATTTTAGTTATTTTTTCTGGATCTGCCTCCTATAAGCTATACGACCTCAGAGCCTTAATTTTCTAACCTATAGATGAAACTTGTACCTCTGTTACAAGATGATGAATGTCAAATGAAGTGTAAATAAATTTACTTTGTGCAGTACAAAGCATATTTATTGTGCAAGTAATTTAAATGAAATTACCTAGTATGGTACAAAACATATAGTGTGATATTATAAGTCTCCCTACCCATTTCTTTACTTTTTGTAAAATGAAATTTATATTTATATTTTTATTTGCATTTGTCCATTCCTGATCCTCAGGTCTGTCCAAACAGACATTATGTCCCTTGCATATGACATATTTCCTTCTATGGAGTTGAGCTTGGCCAGCGCAGCCTAGAGAGCTCACTTGAAATCTAGAACACAGAGGAAAGTCTGCCACAGTGGAAGAAAAAACTTGTTATCATTGGCAGCAGCAACCAGTGGACATCCATGAGGGGACAGCTGAGGACCAGTCACAGACATAACTGTGAATTACTCATTATGGCACATCAAGTGTTTGTCATATGACATATGCTATTCTAAGTACTTATTTAATATCTTATTTATTTTTTGAATGATCTTGAGAGGAAAATATTAATGCACTCATATTAAGGTCAGAACATTGAGGCTAAAGGAATTTTAATGAAATGAGTGGGTATAAAAGCTAGGATGTGAGCCCAGGCTAACTCTTTTAAAACCTATAGTCTTGATGCTGAAGCTCTATTGAGCATTGCCTGTTACTCTTAGACTCGCTTTCTCCAGGGTAAGTGCTAAACTGAACTTCTTAGCGTCTTTGTAGCATCCATTTCTGTCCATAAATACACATGTTAAATCACTGTCTGTGTGTACTCATTTTGGCCGGTTCTTTGCCCTCTAGATTTTCTCTCCCTTCTGCTCTCATCAGAGTGGTTTCTGTCATGGCTTCCATTGTTCTTTGGGTCTTAATATGTCCATGTGTCAAAATTCCAAAATAATGCATTTGTATTTTATTTATTTACTTTTAGAAATGGAGACTTGCTTGTCGCCCAAGCCAGAGTGTAGTGGCACGATCTCAGCTCACTGCAACCTCCTCCTGCTGGGTTCAAGCAATTCTGCTGCCTCAGCCTCCCAAGTAGCTGGGACCACAGGGGTGTGCCATAATGCCTGGCTAATTTTTTTATTTCTCATAGAGACGGGGTTTGGCTGTGTTGGCCAGGCTGGTCTCAAACTCCTGACCTCAAGTGATCTACCTGCCTTGGCCTCCCAAAATGCTGGAATTACAGACATGAGCCATAATGCTCCACCCCCAACATAATTGTATTTTAATAAGAGTCACTATCTGCAGAAGTTTAGCCCAAGTGGTCACTTAAGTGGTGGGAATTTTAGGCACAGAGTCATCTCATGTTGTTAAAACCTTATTCTCCTCCATAAGCTTGTACTTTCTGTAAGTAATATCACTTTGTCTGCAAAAACCATGTTTATGTTTTAACATTCAGTGCTACTCTGGATTTAATGCTTTCAGTGTCATTTAAAAATTGCTATCTTTTAGACAAACTCTGCTATGCTATCACTTTTTTAAAAAATTTTTGTGATAGAGAGTGGGATCTCACTTATGTTGCCTAGGCTGACCTCAAGCTCCTGATCTTAACCAATCCTCCCACCTTGTCCACCCAAAGAGCTGGGATTATAGGTGTGAACCACCATGCCTGGCCTTTAGGCCATCACTCATAGAAAAGATGATTCCTTAGAAGTCAATGTGGTAAACACCCCCATTCTTTCCTTATTTGAAAAGCAATATTTTGGATAATATTTTTTGAGGGATAAGCTTGGTAAATTGTTTTGGACATAGTTTTGAGGATTTTATGCCCTTTTTGGTTTCTCGAAAAATATACCACTGATCTTTGTTGCCTCCTTTGCAATCTACCAGGTATTTTCTAGGTTTCTCCCATGTCTCACCTTAGCAACTGAAAATTTTAAAAATGGGTTGTTGTTTGGGTATGCCTAGTCTATTGCGGTATTACAGTAAATATCCTTTGTAACTCAGCACTCATTAAATGGTCTAAAATATTCTGTTATCTTCAGCGTCAGTATTTTTTCATTACTTCATCATAAATGAATTTTTCATGGAACAACAGTCTATAAGGCACAAAGCATGATACGATATTAATACAGATTGCTCAAAGTATTTTTATACCTTCAAGAAAAAGACCTCTTTTAAAAAATAGGAAAGCAATTAGCCTGTTTTTGGTTAAATATTAAAGTGTTTAAAAAAGTTTGTTTTACTTGTGTCTGTGACTGTGTTGGGAATTTTCTTTGTTTTCTTGATTGGTAAAGTACAGAATGTGTTAAAGCTAAAAATTTCACCTTGGGCTCATTAACATTAATTTCCTCAGAACTGCAAAAGGAAAATGGGAGCCTGGCCTTGGAGTCAAACAGAAAAGTGTTGATTTACACGAAATAGAAATCTCTGCAGTTAGTACCTTGGCCAGATACTCCTGAATCATCTTATTAACTCTGAGGCCCTCATCTCCCAGGATCCGTTCACTGTGCTGATAGCTCGTCCCACTGAAAAGCAGGACACAGTGCATGAATGCAGATGGGGAAGAGTCTGTGAGGGTAAGTGTTCCTTCCCTTCCTTTTGCAGAAAGATAACACTTTTCTATGAAACATAGAAGATCCAGCCTTCAAAACCTCAGCCCTCATAGTTTTGGAATAAAGAAAGGTGCATATTCAGAGTAAACAGAAGAAAGACATGAACAAACAAACCATTTTTTTTTTCTTTCTTTTTTTTTTTTTTGAGATGGAGTTTTGCTCTTGTTGCCCAGGCTGGAGTGCAATGGTGTGATCTACACTAGCTGCAACCACCACCTCCTGGGTTCAAGTGATTCTCTAGCCTCAGCCTTCCAAGTAGCTGGGATTATGGGCATGTGCAACTATGCCCAGCTAATTTTTGCATTTTTAGTAGGGCCAGGTTTCACCATGTTAGCCAGGCTGCTCTCAAACTCCTTACCTAAGGTGATTGCCCACCTTGGCCTCCCAAAGTGCTGGTGTTATAGGCTAGAGCCACTGTGTCCAGCTGATGTTTTCAACACATCAAGTGGATAAGATTTAATAATATCAGAGAAAGGGAAGCAACCACAGAAAAGTAGAATAAGCACAAAAGTAAGCAATTCAAGAATCAAAATGGTTAATAAATATGTGAAAGTACATTCTGCCTCACTGCTAGGAAAGGAAATGCACATTAAAGAAACCAATGAAATCCCACATTGTTTCAACCACCATATTTGAAACTATTAAAAAGAGATCTAATATCTAACTCTCACAAGGACAAAGGAAAAGCACTTTGAGAATGGATGTTGGAATCATTCTAAATTTTATTAAATAAATCCTACAATAGCTATTTAAATAAATGATAAAACAAGGTGCCTCACTAAACATGAATAGCTATTCAACTTCTTTGTACCTAAACAATGCAAATGAATAAAATTGGTATAATTTTATGTCCAGTAAATAGAAACAAAATAAGTATAAGGACAACAAAATTTGGAAAGAATGAGAAACCTGAAGCCCTACTATTGAGGAATAAAAAAGAAACTGCTTATAAGGTTAACTTAGCATTATCTAGTAAATTGGTAGATATCTATATCTTATGCCCCAGTGATTTTACCTCTAGAAATATATTCTACAAAATATATGCATATATGCACAGAAAGGCTTGTACAAAAATGTACATTGCTGCATCGTTGATGATGGCAAAATCCTCTGGCAAACTAGCCTTCCATCAATAAATGAATGAATACCTTTTGGTACATTTATATAATCTATGAATGCTACATAGAGTTATTAAAATAAGTTCAAGTAAGTGCGTGTGTGGATAGATCTCAACAATAAAATGATGAGTAAAAGCACGACTTAGTTCATAATGTGTTTAGAAAAAGCACAAAACAATCCAATCTCTCTTTACAAATCTATTATATATATATGATATGTGTGCTTGTGTGTTTAAATTAGGTATTGACATAGATGTATATGTTTAAGAACTTAATCAGGAAACATTCATGTTAGATCTGTGACAGCAGTTGTCTGGGTAATAGGACTGGGTAAGATACCCACTGTATCTTTAACACAGTTTCTTTAAAACATGAAAAAATATGGCAAAATCTTAATGTTTTTAAATCACAAAAGGTGCTGTTTACTTGGTGTTTATTTTACTACTCTGGACTCCTGTATTCTTGAAATTTTTCATAATTAAAAATAAAACAAATGGCATAATCATGTATGTAGTAGAAACGCATTTTGGGAAGAACAAACATCCTATGCAAATGTTGTGTGCATGTCAACAGAGAGGAGGCTGTGGAAGGGAGAGCATCAGATCATTAACACCCTGGGTTGGGAAAGGAGTGTGCTGATGAGAGAACATTTTTTATAACTTATACATATTTGCACACACATTGTTTCATTAGTGGCAAAGAGGGTGGCCAGGTTTAGTAATTAAAAAATTTCAGAAAGAAAATTTGATAAAAAAAGAGCAAATAACATGAAGAAATAATTCACGGTAGAAGAAATATAGATGACTTATAAATATTTGAAAAGAATACTAATCCTCATAGTTATAAAAATTCAAATTGAAACAAGAATGAACTGCCTTTCCTCCACCTCTAACTGATTGGAGAAATCAAAAAAGGTATGGAGAAAAAAGCGCCATAGATAAGCATGTAAATTGGTCTAACCTTTCCAGAGGGCAATCTGGCAATACATAAAAAGATTTTTAGGGAAAGTATTTGGAAAGCCCTGAACAGTTATTTATGAGTATATTCATCATCACATGTTGATGATAAAGAAAAAGAAAAAATGTTAACAGTCTTAATACCTATTAATGGGAAATGAAAAATAAATTATGGTGTGTCTAAGCAAAGATAGGATATATAGCTATTACAAATTGCAATGTAAATAACAATGTGTTTATGACAATGTTACATTGCTAAGTGAAAAAATAAGGTTAAAAAGACTAGTTTGCATGATTCTGTTTTGTAAAAATAAATAAATACCTGAGTGCTTAAAGCAATACAAATGGTTATCAAAATGTTAACTCTAGAATATGAGTTACAGATTATTAGCTCCAGAATGTGATTATAGATTTAAAATATACAGTTTTTAGTATGTTCTCCAATTTCTTCACAGTGGAAACACACTTTCAATATCTTAAGAATTTAATATAGGTAAAAAGTCCAATGAGAAATACAAATATCAATTCATAATAAAATGGGTATAATTAAATTTCAAGGTGGTGATATGAAAGATGAATTTAGGGAACTCTTTTGAGGTTAAGGAAAAATACAATATTTAAAAGAAATATAAACAAAACATGCAAGATACTGTGTAACCAGGATGCTGAACGGTCATAGGATGAGCTAACTACAGGAAAGGGGGGAAGCAATGGAAATGGAAACAAAACAAAACAAAATCCAAAAACAAAACAATGAAAATGAAAGTCCATTTTTTTTAGCTGATGAATAAAAAGAAAGTTCAGGCCAGATACAGTGGCTTATGCCTGTAACACCAGCACTTTGGAAGGCTGAGGTGGGCGGATCACCTGATGTCAGGAGTTCCAGACCAGCCTGGCCAACATGGTGAAACCCTGTCTCTAAGTAAAAGAATACAAAATTAGCTGGCTGCTGTGGGGCACACCTGTAGTCCCAGCTACTCAGGAGGCTGAGGCACAATGATGACTTGAACACAGGAGGTAGATGTTGCAGTGAAGTGAGATGGAGCCTCTGCATTGCAGCCTGGGTGACAGAGTGAGACTCCATCTCAAAAAGAAAGAAAGAAAAATAGCCAGTATGAGGGTACACTCTTATAATCATAGCTACTCAGGAGGCTGAGGTGAGAGGATCACTTGAACCTGGGAGGTGGAGGCTGAAGGGAGCTGAAACCAGCTTAGGTGACCGAGTGAAATCCTGTCTCAACACACACACACACACACACACACACACACACACACACACACCACACACCAGAAGTCCCTTCCTGCCGACCCACCCCACCTCACACCACACCAAAAGTCCCTTCCTGCCTGCCCACCCCCACCAAGTGTAAAGGAACTTATTTATGCATAGACAAATATGTACTAGTAAAATGTTATAAACACAAGAAACTTTTATAAATCTCAGGAGAAGAAATATAAGTTATCATGGGTTCTGTCTTTAAGTTACAAATTGTAAATTGAAAACACATGATCTCTTTCTTCTTCCTGGAACTCTTCAGCATGACAATAAATGGTTAAAGAACTCAAGAAGTTGCTGAAGAAAAAATAGGAGATGCAGAGAATGAGTGGTAACTGACAGAAGGCAGGATGGAGCTGAGACTTCATCTAGCAGTGGGGGACTGAGCAGGATAAAATGGTATTACTACTAGGGCTGTCAGTAGTAGCAATAGCCATCAATACAGGCACAAGCCATTAATTTTCTGTGAGAAATTTGAAAAGAAAATGCATTCATGAAACAAAAATGGCACGTTAAAAAGGACATAAGGACAAAAGTTCTTGAAATTAGAAGCACAATAGCAGAAATGAAAAGTACAATAGAAACACTGAAAAATAAAGCTCTTGAAATCTCCCAAGCATACAAAATAAAACTCCCAAAGAAAATTGGAGTTTCAATCCAAGAAGCCCACTGTTGAACAGTAAGTATTCCAGATGGAAAGAAGGGGGAAAATAAGGAGGGGACATTATATTAAAGAAAAAATTCCAATAGTATATCTGAAAATGGAAAGACACAAAATAGAAACTTCCAAACACACATACACATGTGTGTACACACATACTCAGAATAAACAGCTCTATTTTTTTAAGCCAAAATCCCAATGATATTAGACTTCTCCCCAGCAAGATTAGAAGCTGAAAGACAGCAGAGAATTATGTTCCCAATTCTGAGAGAAATGATACCTAGTAAGTGAAAGTGATTTAAATGTGATGGAAAAGTAAATATTTTAAGCCTTTAAAAAGTCTACCTCTCATATACCCTTTCTTAGAAACTGCTAGATATCGTCCTGCACAAAAACAGAAAAGTAAACCAAGAAACAGAGACATGGAATCTAGGAAACAGAAATGCTAGTAAAGGACAGAGAGAAGATTTTCTAGAAAACGGGTAAGAGGAGATCTCAGGAGGACAGGTCCGCAGCCACTTGTATTGTTGGATCAGGATGACCGGGATGGCCCGATGAGAAGTGAGGGAGTGAATAGGTAGAAGAGGGTAACAAAGTTGCTGGATATTCTGGTGTTTGCCTAAATTGCCAAAAGATTATAATTCCTTCAAGGGGTTTGAGCCTGAATTGGTGGTGGTAGGTATGTAGATAAGCCAAAAGAAGAGAGAAGAATGAGGGGAATGGAGGTAAACAGTAAAGGAAATATATCATAGAACACAACGCAGCTTAGCTGTTGAAATCAAATTCTTCATATAAATGAAGTACTAAATTTAGAATTAGTAATTGGTGATATCTCTATATAGGAGGCATGAAAGCATTGTGTATATGTATTTGAACTGTATGGGGAAATTGTAAGAGCAAAATTCAGTATTTTTCATACAAGAAACTCAGTGGATATAATACATAGACTCAAACACCACTATTAAATGACAGCTAAACAAAATAGGAATATGGAAACTCGATGTAAAAAACATTCAAGAAAGAAGACATAGGACTCAAGAAGCTGCAATAAATGACAAGAAACCGTGAAAATCAGAAGCAGTGATTAATCATGATAGTAAACATATAATTTCAAAATAAATCAACACGATAGGGACTGATATTTTCCCTAGGTAAGGTGCAGAGAGCTATGTGACCCCACCACATTCTCCGAGCTGGTGTTGGAGCCAGGGTTCTGGCCAGCTCAAGAGCTGTATATCCTTAATCACTCTACAGTCCTGCCTTTTCCAGGATAGATGAATGAACTTCAGCAGAAAATTAAAGAGGATCCATTTCATCTTTAACCCTTAAAATATTTTCCTCTGTATGAATGGTAAAGTTTAATAGCTAAGGATTACATGTAATTTTCTATTAGTTCAATCACACTACTTGATTAATAATGTATATTTATACATAGAGATATTATTATACTTACTGAAGAGATTGCACATTTTAAAAGCAAATAATAATATATATTTATACATAGAGATATTATTAATATATATTAATACATAGAGATATTATACTTACTGAATAGAGTGCACATTTTAAAAGCAAATAACTATAGAACTAACAAAAGTTCATAGATCAGATGGTATTAAAAATAGTTAAAAGAGAATCATTGACATTAATAGCTTTTGGGGAGTGGAATTAAGGGTGGGAATTATGAAAGGATATACTTCTCATTTTATGCCTTTCGTTACTTTTTGCTGTTAATTTTCAATGTACATGGAATCTTTATAGATTTTAAAGAAAACAATTTTAAAATACAATATGCTGACAGTATTGGAAAAGAATACAGTAAGATTTTTCTTGTAGACCTGGGAAAATAGTCCTAGTTCATTATCGAATGAAAGAAGTAAATTGCAGAGAATCCTTATTGTGTTTTTAAAAGTATACCTGTGTGTGCGCATATCTGCCTGTATGTCTGCTATTAAGGGGTATAATGCTCATTAACTCTGTAATGTTGGGAGGAAAGTAGAGTGAAGATAACCAGCATGGGAGAGTGAAGAAGCAGGCAGACAATAGGATTTTTAAAGTTCACTATCTCACTCCACTTTTCACTGTGGCTTTTTATACAGTAAGAAATTATTGCTCCCAACAGAACGATAGATTCATACTTTCCCCCCAATGCTTCACCAAATACTTAATCTTTGCTTCAGCTTTGCTCGGCTAGCTTTGATCTTTGGGGAAATAGAAAAGCCCATAATGTACATAAATTTATTCTAGACTTCCCTCCCAGGGAATTTTGGAGCCCAGTTAAGAAGGAAATTCCCTAAAATTATAGAGTCGAATTCACTGGTCAGGTTGTTATGTTTGTTTCCATGGGAACTAGGACGCCCTTCCTCTGGCCACTTTTCCTCCATCCTTCTCCTCAGACACACAGACTACTAATGAATGTCATCCTGGGTACTTTTCCTGAACAAGGTAATATATCTCCACAGAAAGAACTACTGGAGCTTTCCTACTTTTCTCGAATGCAGGCATATTACAGAGTCACAGATCAGCTGAGCCAATTAAACCGGGGAACTTAGCTACCATTTCCTCTAGCATTTTGATGCATTAGTTTGTTAATGAGGAGAGCTTGGGCCAGAGCTGGCAGTTGCTACACATACAACAGCTCAACCCTCCCTAAACAGCTCAGGAAGGAGCCCAGGCTCCAGTCTGCACATCTTTAGTCAAGGCTGACAACACTCAAGACAGTCAGAATACATAGTAGTTAGCAATTAGAGATTTTCTACGGCCAAAGCAATGGCCTTTAATGCTACTAAAAATGCGGGTTCTCAAGGCTCAGGCTGAATTCAGTAGGTACAGGCCCAGCCCTAAGGGGAAGGGAGTAGTGAGCAGCGTGCAGCTGGAGATGATTGGACATGCTCTGTGAGTCAGAAGCTCTTCTGAGAGGAGACACACATGTAAATCTCACCCCAGCCTCTGAGGTAGGAGTCATCATGATTCCCTTTTGTAGATGAGAACACTTGGGGATTAACTTCTTTTTTCTAAATCCATTCTTCTCTTCTCCTACAATGATAATTTTGGTCTCTTTATTTTTATGCGAATATTCCCTGAACCTTGAGTCAGAGCTACAGGCTCTCAATCCTAACACATCTGTGTGATTGCTGAGTTTTTATTTGATATAATTATACAGAAGAAGTTGAAAGGACAGGATTAAAAGCTGTTATTAATACTGAATTTAGATTTGCAAACTTTACATGGATTTATGTATAGTATGATTTCTAGAAAACTGAAATTCATGTAATACGTGTGTATATTCATGTGTATATACATATATGCATACTCACACATATGTATTTCACTAAGATGCAAAATTCATCAGCAGCACATTGTACCTCATCCCTTTACTATTTTCTCTACTAATATAGCTAACCCACCCTTTACCTCACTTCACTTTTCTTTTTTTTTTTTTTTGAGACAAACTCTCACTCTGTCACCCAGGCCAGAGTGCAATGATATGATCTCGGCTCACCACAACCTCCGCCTCCCAGGTTCAATCAATTCTCCTGCCTCAGCCTCCCAAGTAGCTGGGATTATAGATGCCCACCACCATGCACAGCTAATCTTTGTATTTTTAGTAGAGACAAAGTTTCACCATATTGGCCAGGCTGATCTCAAACTCCTGATCTCAGGTGATCCACCCGCCTCAGACTCCCAACTTGCTAAGAGGCAGGATCTTGCCCTTTTGCTCAATCTGGAGTGCTATTGTGTGATCATAGCTCACTGCAGCCTCCAACTCCTAGACTCAATTGATTCTTCTGTCTCAGCCTCCCTACAACCATGCCTGGCAAATTTAAAAAAAAAATGTTAGGGATGGTGTCTCACGATGTTGCCCAGTCTGGTTCAAACTCCTGATCTCAAGTGAGCCTCCCACCTCAACTTCTCCAAGTGTCGAGATTACATGCATGAGCCACTGTACCTGGCCTCACCTCACTTCGGACTTGACTTTCGACCCAGACTTTACCTCTTCTCTCACTTTAATGTCTTAGCCACCACTTTGATAGCAGGAGAACGGGATTGCCCAGAGAATTTCAAGGAGGTGCTAAAATCTATTAAGAGGGCAACTTTAGCAAAGACTTAAACAAAATTCCTTTGAATTCCTGTATTGTGGGACATAAAGGGAGGATGGAGCATTGCCATGGAGGTGTCATGGAAAGAGAAACTTTGTTATAAATGTTCCTGGCAAATATTTGCTATGTTTTTCTACCATTACAGGAAGGTGATGATAAAGATGGCTGCCTGGAATGTCAGTCCAGGAAAACTGGTTCATTCATTTATTCATTATATTGTTCATCAATGCTTCAAACATGTGTGGAGCATCTATATGTCTAGATGTTTGGGACATATAGAGCTCAATGCACAACACAGAGCCCCTGTAAAGATTAGAAGTCTATTTATATTCTGCAAGGTAAAGGATTCTTACTATATCCTAGACTAGATTGGATAAACTCTTTTCTCTAAAGTGACAGATGGCAAATATTTTTGGATTTGCGGGCTACATATTCTATGACTCTTCTTATTCTCTTCTCCTTCCTCCCATTTCCTCCTCCTCCTCACCTTTCTCCTCCTTCTTCTTCTCCTCCTCCTCCTTTTCTTTTTCCTCCTCCTTTTCCTCTTCTTCATTCTTTGAGAATATAAACACTATTCTTAATTAGATCACTGGTCATACAAAAACAGGCTGTAGGCTGGATTTGGTGCATAGGATACACAGTTTTTCACTTCTTATCCCGGAGCCTTGCTATTAAGTTTGGTCCACACATCAGCAGCATCAGTAACATCTTGGATCTTGTTTGAAGTGTAAGATATCAGACCCCAATGTAGACTTTCTGTATCAGTAAACTGTCACTGTGCAGCAAATTACCACAAGTGGCTCAAAACAGCAATCATTTATAATTGTTCACAAGCATACAGGTTGGCCAGGAGATTCTTCTCGGTCTGACTAGATTCCCTCATGCATCTACTACAGTAACCCTCAGGTGAGCCAGATGGCTCTGCTTCTAGATGTTTGACTATCATCTATGGTACCTGGGTTCTCCCTCACATGGCCTCTGATTCTCTAGCAGGCTAGCTTGGGCTTAAGCCACGGTAGTCATAACATTCTAAGAAAGGAAACGGCCTAGAGGTAGCATAATGTAACGTTCATCATATTCTGCTGGTTAAAGCAAGCCATAGACGAAAGACTCAGATAGAAGGCAAAGAGGCTGGGTGCGGTGGCTCACGCCTGTAATCCCAGCTCTTTGGGAGGCCAAGGTGGGTGGATCACGAGGTCAAGAGATAGAGACCATCCTGGCCAAAATGGTGAAACCCCGTCTCCACTAAAAATACAAAAAGTAGCTGGGCTTGGTGGTGTGTGCCTGTAATACCAGCTACTCAGGAGGCTGAGGCAAGAGAATCACTTGAACCTGGGAGGCAGAGGTTACAGTGAGCTGAGATCACTCCACTGGACTCCAGTCTGGTGACTCCGTCTCAAACAAAAATAAAAGGGGAGGCAAAGAGCTTCTCTCTCTTGTTGGGAGGAGCTGCAGAGTCATGTTATGAAGGACATGGGCATAAGAGAGATAGAGAACTCTGGCTATGTTTCCAATATGCCACACCTACTAAATCAGAATCCCTGCATAATAGCAAGATTCCCAGACTGTTCATAGGCACGTTGAAGGAGATTTGTTCTAAGTATTTTCTCAGTTACCTGCAGATGTCAGTTTCCCATTCTTTCCTCCTGAAATAGTTCCATATTCATGTTCAATATTGAACATATTTATGTCAGACATTTATTATTCTCAAAAAAACAACCTGAAGTCAGACAGGGCTCAGAATAGATACTCAAATACCTAGCATCAACCAGGAAGGAGGGTGAATTCAAAATATTGCAGCTCCAGCTGTAAGAGCATATTCTGTCAAGAGGCATAGCACTGCACAGCTTAATTTCCTCCGCACTCACCACCTGAATCCCTTAGCGCTTCAGATAGCCTTGCTTCCCAACCCAGGGTGGCATTTTTCTGTGACCTTCAGCTTGTGAAGGAGGTGTTTCTATTGACAAATTGACATTTACCTTGTAATTACATAAGGCCAAATTCTATGTATGAGCCATTCGTGTGTCATAAACATGAACAGGGAAGCCCTCTGAAGCAACAGAAAATAAAGATGACTTTTCTCTGAATATGCTGTAAAGACACTTCCTTCCTACAAAACCTGAAAGGATTCACAGCACAAATAGAAGAGTGCTCATTTACGCTCTGTTGCCTGATACCTAACAGCACAGGCTTCGAATCCAGACTGCTGGGTTCACATCCAGCTCTACCGCTGACTATGCATGACCTTGGGCAAATTACTGAATCTTATGTGTTTTAGCATTTTAAGCTGCAAAATGAGAGTAGTAGTAGTCACTCACGCATATAGGTTTTAGGGAATTAAATTACTTGCTATTTGCAAATAATCCGAAGAGTATTGCATTATTGACACAATTATCACAACTATTTCTTATCATCAGAGAAGTAAGTCAGTCTGTATGCAAAGAAATAGCTCCTTAAGATTGTAAGTGAATAATGAAAAAAATTTTTTAAATAAAAAATTTTTTCTTTTTTTTTTTTGAGATGGAGTCTTGCTCTGTCACACAGGCTGAACTGCCGTGGCGTGATCGCTGCTCACTGTAACCTCTGCCTCCTGGGTTCAAGCAATTCCCCTGCCTCAGCCTCCCAAGTAGCTGATATTACAGGTGCACACCACCATGATTGGTTAATTTTTTATTTTTGGTAGAGACGGGGTTTTGCCATGTTGGCCAGGCTGGTCTTGAACTCCTGACCTCAGGTGATATGCCCTCTTCAGTCTCCCACAGTGCTGAGATTAGAGGTGTAAGCCACTGCGCTGAGTTGGAAAACTTTAATCTTCTTTTCTTGTCAGCATTCCTAGACTTTGTGTATTAGTCAGACCTCTGTGACATCATAATATTTTGGATATATATGGATGTGTATATACCCTGGGTTTTAAAAAATAGCCCATTTCCATAGTTGGTAATACTTCTAAATCTTAACCTATGTAATTAAGCTGTTTGCAAATGTTACAGCTCTGGATGCTAGCAAAACTGCAATACCATGCTGTTACCTAAAATCATAATGGTCATAATTATTTTAATCAGTACTCTTATTCGTGGCTGGTTTCCAGTGCAAGCTTTCCCTGGGGATAACATTAGTTACCACCCTGGACTCTTGTTCATGTTGACCAAGGGGCTGATATGTCACAGACTTGTAATCTATGAGCAACATGCAAAGCTTGAGATGGGGGAAGGGAAAGCAATAGAATACAGGGGAGAAAAGTTGGAAGGAAGAGAGAAGTGAGAAGGAATAACAAAGCCTAATGCTGATAATCCATAGCAGTTTATTTTTTATACATAATTCATATAATCAGTCTACATTTAGGTATTTAAACAGTAACACAGCAAAATATTTAATATCAACCACGAGTGGCCCAACATAATTCTAAGTGTCCTTAACATGAGAATAAGACATCACTAATTCTCCAGCAAGAGAGTCCTGCACATAAAAGGAAAGAAGTATTAGGTGCTATCAAAATGAGCAAATTGTACCAACTACACTGTGGATGTAGATTCCTCACCAAATGCATTAGAAAAATAAATAGTTTTTACGAAGCTACAAAAGTTCTCTGGGTAAGCCTCTGAAGTTGGACAAAAATAGTGATAACCAAAAAACTACACAATCTTTCTTACATTTTGGTTCCACAAATTTTTTTAAAATTCTTTAGTTATAAAAAGAAAAGACAGCATCAATAATATGTAATTTTCACCTTGAAAAATAAATTGGTCTCAGTAGCTTCGACCATCTGTCCACCATATGTGAAGACTTTCTAACAAAGTAAAGCCTCTACTCTAACGATTATTTTTTGTTAATTTATTTTCTTTTATATAAAAGTAAGTTTTATATATAGATTTTATGAATATAGAATTAATGCATGTCTGAGGTCGAGAATTTAGAAACCACAAAAAAATTAGAAAGATGAAAATAAAAACTAGTCACAAGTTAACTACTAAGAATACCACTTTAAATATTTGTGTGTAACCCATCTTAGTATTTAAAAATTAGGAAATAGTAATCATATATTCCCTCTTGATTAATGATAAATGATAATTAGATCATTCCTGACTAAATAATGTCTAAAATGATAAGAATGAACACTCTTATTCACTCTCTGAATTGCAATAGATCCACATAACACCTACCATTTAAAATATTTTTTTATTGAAGCATAATAAAAATCCAGAAAAGTGCACAAATTATAGGCGTACAGCTTAATGGATTTCGATGAAATGAACATACTTATATATCCAACGTCCAGATTAAGAAGTAAAACATCACCAGCATCACACATACCCTTGTCCCCTTCTAGTCATTACACCCTCCCCACTATCCTGACTTCTAACACCGCATATTACTTTTGCCTGTTTTTGAACATTATATCCATGGAATCACATGACATATCTTCCAGCTTTATTCTATTAACATTACAGCTATGAAATGTCTATTCTTTTATAGTAGGTATTTTTCTGTATATAAAAAATATTATATGTGACTACAATTCTAATATGATTAATGTTTAAAATTCAAGGTTTTTAAAAACACACTGCAACATTGTCGGGCATGGTGGCTCATGCCTGTAATCCTAGCACTTTGGGAGGCCAAGGCGGGCGGATTACCTAAGTTCAGGAGTTCGAGACCAGCCTGGGTAACACAGTGAAACCTCATCTCTACTAAAATACAAAATTTAGCCAGGTGTGGTGGCAGACACCTGAAATCCTAGCTACTCAGGAGGCTGAGACAGGAGAATCATTGAACCCAGGAGGCAGAGATCACTCCATTGCACTGTAGCCTGGGTGACAGAGTGAGACTCTGTGTCAAATAAAAAAGTAAATAAATAAATAAATTGTATGTTTTTATCAAAATGTCACATATACCTCATAAACATGTAAAATTACTATGCATCTTTAAGTGAAAAAAAAGTTAAAAAGAGAAGCTAGGGGAAAGTTTGTTGCATTAAGAAAATAAGAATATATATTGGCCAATGGAAGTGAAAATATGTTGTCAATATGATACTAATAATTTTTTAAGAAAGAAGTGTACTCTAAGAATAGCTAGGCCTGTACATCTTCCTTTCTTCCTGAGATGTTAGAATATAATTAAAAAGTAAAGAGGTAAAATCATGACTGTCATACAAATATAAAAACTACACAATGTCAAAGATTAAATCATTAATTAATAAGGGAACAAATACAATGTTACAACTGATTCAATGAAAAATTTAAAAAGCACACATCAGAAATGTTAAAATAAATTTACAAATTGCTGCAAAATCATTATACATAAAAGGTGATCATTGCATTCCACTGGACACAATTCATTTGTATTTCTGTGGACAAAAATCATTTGTAATATTTTCAGTGTTTTATAATGTACAAAACTATAAAGTAGCTTAAAGACAATGAAAGCTAAAAGGGTACACTAGACAGGAATTGCAGTATTATTTTTTGCTCACTTCAAAGTTTGTAATTATTCCTGATAGAGGTTGTCATGTGGTAATGTGAAGTGTTTGTGCTCCTGCAGTTATTATGTGACCAAAACAGGTGACGTTGCCTACTGACTAAAGAAAAACAAAAAGATTGGATGGGCCAGACTTCCTGCTAAGAAATGTATTAAGTGTCTGCATTATTTATTATTAGGTGATTTTCCTGCTACTTCAACTGATGAACAGTACTGTTTTATTTTTAATGATACATGTAAACAGAGAGTGAAGAGGAGACGCTTCACACCTTTTGTGGAATATGGTGTTGCTTCAATGCTTGGAGGCCTGTGGGTGGCACTTCAATAGATTTTGGATTTGTGAACTTGAGAAACGGCACCCTTAGGGCTGATGTAGCTCAGCCCTGATGAACAAAGAGTATTATTTTTTGCTCATTTATGAGCAATAAATGAGCAAAATGGGAGGCACCTTTAAGGTGCCTTAAGGTGGAGATAGCAACAAGGAATCGCAGAGCAGAGCGAAATCCACACTGCATGTTTTTAGAAGGGACTATTTAAGCACACATGTGATCTATTCTGAAGAACTTCCAGGAATAACAATGAAATTTAGAAGGCTGCATGTCCTGCTTTGGTAGGCAAAGCCTAGAGCTATGGAAATAGAAGACCTAAGAAAACCCAAGTCATTCTCACCAAACTGACACAAGAACAGAAAGTGAAATACCACATGTTCTCACTCATAGGTGGGTGTTGAACAATGAGAACACATGGACACAGGGAGGGGAGCACTACACACTGGGGTCTGTTGGGGAGAATAGGGGAGGGACAGCAGGGGGTGGGGAGTTGGGGAGAGATAGCATGGGGAGAAATGCCAGATATAGGTGAAGGGGGGGGAAGGCAGCAAATCACACTGCCACGTTGTACCTATGCAACTATCTTGCATGTTCTTCACATGTACCCCAAAACCTAAAATGCAATAAAAAATAAAAATTAAAATTAAAGGCCAGGCGCGGTGGCTCACGCCTGTAATCCCAGGACTTTGGGAGGCCGAGGCGGGTGGATCACGAGGTCAAGAGATCGAGACCATCCTGGTCAACATGGTGAAACCCCGTCTCTACTAAAAATACAAAAAATTAGCTGGGCATGGTGGCGCGTGCCTGTAACCCCAGCTGCTCAGGAGGCTGAGGCAGGAGAATTGCCTGAACCCAGGAGGCGGAGGTTGCGGTGAGCCGAGATTGCGCCATTGCACTCCAGCCTGAGTAACAAGTGCGAAACTCCGTCTCAAAAAAAAAAAAAAAAAAAAAAAAAAAAAAATTAAAAATCAAAAATCAAAAAAAGAAAAGAAAAGAAAATCCAAGTTGTAAAATTATTATCAATCAAGATTTATTTTTTATATTATTAACCAAAGGTAACATAATCACCTGCTGGAAATGTTTTCTTTTTTGACATTTGAAGTTTTTAAATAAATGCTTTTTATAATATTTATATTTAAAATTCCTATTTTAGTTATGACAAAAGCAAAGCTTAGAAAATAGAATTAGTCAGCCTCTAAATTTCTTCTGGATATGACATTCTCCATTTATGCAGTTCTACCCAGATATAAATGCATTATCCTCTCATCAGCACCACCCATGGGCAGACTGAGACGTCACAAACAGCAAGAGGGGAAGACTTGAAAGTTTAGCTTAGATTCGTTCATCTTGACAAATCAAGCCCACATCTGAACACAACTTTAGAATTGAACTGAGATTTTCTTTTCCCCAAACACTCATTGAAATATCTAATCAGCAAAATAAATGTGTTTTACCAAATGTTCAGATATTACAAATTGTATTTAGCATTCATCAACAAATTAAAACATTTCTGTGGGATCTCTCTCTCAGCACCTCTACCAGAGATATATTCTTGCATTGAGATTCATCTGATACTTTACATTCATTATGCATTTTTCAACTTAGAAGTTAATTTCAGGGGGTTGGTATTGAGGTCATTATTTAGAATATGGTGACTCAAATCCCCATGGAGGCAGCTGTAAGAAATGTGGCTAAAGGTAGGCAATCACAGGTCAAAACTGTTAAAATCCAATTTCTTCATTTGAAATTTAAAAAGCAACGGCCCGTCCATACCTGACCTAGTTGTCAAACATGCAGATATATATGGGGATACAATGTACAATTTAGTTCAATTCATAAATGTATTCAGAGATTTATAAAAAAGAAAGATGCTATCCTAATGACTGTAGGGACTACTGAGGCTGAGGTAGCCATTATTTAGGCTCCTGAGAAGCATATAATGTAAAGGTGGTATGTGTGTGAGAGAGGTGTAGAAAATATAATGATACAAAATTGTGTTATTAGATAGAGATGAATAAATGTCATCAAAGAAACAAGTTCTCTTGAAATGGACAAACCAGAAAATTTATAAAGAGTTGAGGAAATCCAAAAAACTTCATGGAGTATTTATTCTTGTGATGAGGTTCTAAATTATTTGTAGTATTTGAATCATCAGAAATGTTGGAAAAACACACGAATCATCAGAAATTTTGGAAAAACACCTGACTGTGATTCTTAATAGTATTAACTAAGGCATAGATACAAGAATGTGTGGACAAGTTCAGGGGAAGCATTTAGATCAATTTGAACATCACGTGGAAAATAAGTTGGGACCATAATGTTGATTTTTATGGTGAGTAACATGAGATAAATTCAGACTACACATGGGAACCAGTGGAGAGCTTTGGCACAATATGATCTACACCTGAGAAAGATGATTCTAGCTATGGTGTAATTCTGTTAAATGAGGAAAATACAAGAAAATAAGTTGAGAAATGTTTTTACACATATTATTTTATCGAGACTAGAGTTTATCACAGTCAATGTTTCTCTTGGTTTCGATGTTCCCACAGGGTTGAAAATCTTCCTAGATTGCTCATAATAAAAAAATAAATAAATATTAAGTATTAGGCATTTGCTAAGAAACAGAAATAAACTTGACTATGGCCATTTCTATGACTTGGTGAATTCTCAGTCATAAACTGTAGTGTTTTATGTTTCTAATCTGATAGCACCATTAGCATTCAGAAAACATAGTAGTAAAATTTTTGAAATAGATTTGGTAGCTCATGAACTAGAAGAAATATTTTAGAATTTTCTAGCCACTGATCAATAGCCTTGAAATCTTTTCATCATTTGTCACCAACTACTCTTAAAGCAGTCTTAGATGTAATTATGATTTCAAAATGGATCAGGAAAAATATAAAACAGTTGTCCCTCGTGTCAACTATTTCAAATTATGGTTAAAAAATATTAAGGGAATACACAATAATACTCAGAAACAGAAGGGAAAATTCAGGACAAAAGAAACTGTGAGATAGCCCTGGGTGATTAAATAGCAATGGGACTAGACTGAAGAATTGTCAGTTCATAAGCACGCGGGTGTCTTTTAGAAGTTTCATTTTTAAAAGTTGACAGTAGCATAATCTAATAAAAAGAAAAATGATTTCAATCAGCAGTGGGCAAATCCAGTACACTATTTTTCTAAATAAAGTTTTATTAGGACACAGCATATTTATTCATTTTCATATCGTCTGTGATGCTTTGGTGCTACAAGGACAGAGTTGAATAGCTCTTACAAAGGACTTAGTTTTCCCAGATTTAAAATACTATCTGATCGTTTACAGGAAAACTTTGCCAACCCCTCATTTATATCACTCTTCCGTTCTATTCCAACTTTCCCTTCATCACATTTGCTTCCATATCAGGAGGCATTGGATTGGCCAGGAACACTTTTGGGGGTTGGCTAAAGTAGTATTGAGAGGAGGATGTAGTTAGGAGTCATGTTAGAGTTAATTGGCGTTTATTTAGGGGATTTGCAATAACTTGTGTGCATGGAAACAAGATATTATGGAAATTACAGAACCAGAGTTAGCTTGTGGAAAATTCTTGCATGTATCAAAGACATCAAATTTACAGAGGATTTGGTTTTCACTAATGCCTAGTTGAAACAGAAGTTCTCTCCTTTTGGAACCATGCTTATTAATGCAACATATATAATTATAAACTCACCATGCTTTTTTTCCTTTCTTAGAAATTGAATAAAATAAAATTTATCAGTATTCCTGTGCTTATAGAGAGCAAATTCATAATAGTTTTCTAAACAGCAAGTTTATTTGTGATGAAAATCTCTGATTTTGTGAATCTCAATTTTTAGTAATGCAATACAAATTTTAACTAATAAACTTACAGAAAAGACTAAATTATCTATCTTTTTGCTATAAAATGTTATAGATATTTTATATATGAAAAATCAACAATATTTTGTGTTATTTATATTTATAATCTATTTTATAGTTTTAGTTTTTCTCATTAAAAATTTGACTTTTTAGTCTAAAATTCCTTTATGATTAGATATTTTTTCCTAAAGAGGGCCCTAGAAATTGCATAACTTCTATGCCCTACAAATCCTGATTCTAACCTTCTCTGTGGAAAAAAAAATATTCTACAAACTGAGTTAAAAGGCAAATGGCAAACTTTGAAAACATATTTGCACATGCACAACAGGTTTAGTTTCAAAATATCCAAAATAATTTATAAAAACAAACATATTTTAAAAATCCCTCCAAATGATTAGATTTAAAAGTTATTTTATAACTTTTGTCATCACAGACAGGAAAAAAAAAAACAGGAAAATCTTACCCAAACTGGCTTAAACAATGAGAAGTTCAAACTACATTGACTCCCAAAATACTTTTATTAGACTCTGGCTGTTATTCACATTTCCTACAAATTCCAACCCTCGAGTTTGCTTTCTTCATGGGTCCAAATGATTGCCAAGATTACCTGGCATTACATGAATCCATATTAACATCTCATCACAAAAATGTTCTGAACTTTGTACTTCCTGGGACATCCATGTATCAGTTATTACTCAGGACAGGAAACTGACATGTAGTCATTGGTTTAAATCTGTGTTACTTGGACCAATTATTGTAGGAAGCAGGATGGACCAGCCCTAATTGGCTTATGCTAATTGCCTAAAATAGATGCTTTACTGGGCATTATGGAGATCATAAAACAAATGAAATAATTGACAAAGGATATAGACAGATAACTCTCCAGAAAGAAATATAGTCCATACACTTCAACAGAAAGCTTGGTTATAGGCACAGAGCAGTTTATAATACTATTCTCTTCAGCTTTGAAAATATTAAACAATTTCCACAATGAAACATTATTTTAAAATTTCCCACCATAATTGTGAATTTATCTACTCTTTTTCCAATTTTTCTTTTACGTATTTTGAAGCTAAGGTATTAAATACATACAAATTTAGATATGTAATGTTCTTATGATGAAATGAACCTTTTATTATATTATGACTTGCTTTTCTCTAGTAATGAAATAGTATTTGAAGTCTATTTTATCAAATATTAATGCAATTTCACAACCCCTTTTTTCTGGCCAGAATTTTCTTGGTATTTCTTTTCCATCATTTGACTTAATTCTTCGTGTCTATATGTTTTAATTCTCTTATAAGCAACACGGAATTGTATTACCTTCAGCTAGTCAAAAACTCTTCATCTTTTATCTTGCAAGTTTAGTTCATTTACAGTTATTGTTGAAACAAACAGAAAAGCAGTCCCTTATACCTATGAGGTGACCTGGCAATAAGAGCTAAGCCTGGATGTTTCTAGGAGCTGCCCAGGCACTCAAAACTGGGTTGTGGTGTTATCCTGTTGAACATGAACCATTTCACAGAGCATTAACATCAGATAAGGCCTCTCTGCAAGCATGACACAAACAAGAATTTTCCATAGGTGTGTCTCAGCAGGAACAAAAACATTGTCCAAATCAACAAATGGTCAAAAAGTCTTCTTGTCTAATCAACACTAGTAAGTGTTGCTTCTGTACTAATTACGAATTTAGTTCTGCTTTATCCTGTCTCTTAGATAAAATTCATTAAAATACTTATTTATAAAATTTCTTCTACCAATGTGCCATCTGGAGCAAACTAATACTTAAGTCTTCTCTCACATTGCAACACAACTAAATCTTATATTAATATAAGTTCTTTCTAAAACCTCCTTTCTGAGAAGTCATATGGCTTCTTGGTACACTGTCTTCCTTGTGACAATGAGCCAATAAACCCAACATTCTTTGACTATAGGTATGTCCCTGGTGGTCTTTGACAGATGAGTATCAACACCATAATCACTAATATATTTCAATTTATTTCTACGAATCTTTTAAAGCAGTTTCTATTTCTCTTGTTTTCTGTATTTCCTTCCCTCTTTTATTGTCTTCAGGATTCTTTTTCTTCTTCTCATACAATTTTCCCTTTATTTATAGTAATTCTATATTATTTAATGATTTCTCTATTTTAATGTTCATATTTAACATTCAGGCTGTTACAATCCAGTCTTATATTTATAGCCTCTTTTCCTCCCACAAAATACACATTGCTGTCATTATGCAACCCATATTTGTTAAGTTGTCTCTAAATACTTGCCATTACTTTTGCCCATCACTCAGTTATTCAGTACAACCTTCCCTCTGGGTTCATCCGCTTACATCCTTTAAATTGTTTTTACAAAATGTCTTTGGTAACACATTTTCATATTATTAAAAAAAAACTATTATTTCATGCTTATTCTTGAAACATGTTTTACTTGGCATAAAGTTCAAGATTAACTTAGATTTCTCGACACACATTGAAGATACTCTTCAACTGTTTACCAGCCTCCTTTCTTGTTAGTAAAAGTTCAGGCTAAGAATGAATTGCCAGTTACTTGTAGATGACTGGCTTTTTCTCTCTGGCTGTTTTTAAGGCTATCTATTCTTCTTTGGTTTTTTACAGTTTCACTTTGATATGTTAAAGTATGAATTTTTTTTTATTCAGCTTGTTTTAAATATACAGGACTTCCTAGGTCTAAGTGCTTGTGTCTTTCAAAATATCTGGAACATTTCAGCCACGTTGTCTTTGAATATTGCTTCTTCTCCATTCCATTTTCTCTCTGTAAACTATAATGAAGTGTATTTTAGATGTTCTGATGCTTTCTTCTTGTCTCTCACGTCCCTTTATATTTTCTGTCTACTGATTGTATTCTGAATAACTCCCTCAGACTTTTTTTTACAGGACATTTTGTCTTTAGCTGGTTCAAATCTACTATTTAAGCTATCCACTTAGGTTTAAAATACAATTATATTTCCAATTATAGCAGTTTTTTTTGACGTCTCCTTGTTCTCAAATTTGAAGCTGCTTTGCTATTTTTAAAGATATTAAATACAGTTGCTTTGATTTTTGTGTCTACAACTAACATCTAAACTATTTGTCATTCTGTCTCTACTCTCTTTATTTCTGCTGGTTCCTGTCATGCTGTCTTTTGCTCTAAGCTGTTTTATAATTTGACTGTAAAATGCCCTTTAACTGGGAGCTTTATCTGTGGAATTCTTTGAAGCCTGAATCAAAGTTGAATTCCTTCAGAGAGAATTTGCATTTGCTTCTACCAAACATATACTTACTACCAACCTGAGACCACTTTAAACTAAATTCATTTTAAGTTTTTCAAACCACAATGTTAACGTAAATCTAGACTGCAATCTTGCATGAGACCCAGCAAGTGAATAAGAATTCTCAGTGCTTTTTATTAGGAGGCTTTTTACTTAGGAAGACATTTTTTTCTCTCTCTCTATCCAGCTTCAGAGTTCAAATAGCCAGTTGACCTTGCTGTAGCCTTCTGCATGAGAAGTTTATTTTTCTTTTATGCTTAATTTGATGGTAAAGCTCTTGGCTTTTCTAGTTTTATTCATGGATTTCCTACTAACTTCCTAACCCTCACTAGGACCAATGAAGTCATCAAAGGAAGCTTTATAGTCTCTAGGGTTTTGATAGAATCATTTGTATCAAAAGCCCACATTGTTACTGGCTTACTTTCATTTATCTTTAAGTTTCATTTTTTTAAGGAGGCGGTTTTCTTGGATAATGTAATCTGTCATACTAGATTCTGCTAGATTCTGTCATTAGATTAAGTCTCTAAACTTAAATTTCCTCATTTAGTGCTTAAAGGGGACTTGATATAATATGATTGATATGATATCATGATATGTGTCAAATGCTGTTATCCAGCATTGAGCTATGGTGAGGACTCGAGAATAAGGAACAGGAAGTCTTACTGATGGGTGCAGAATGGCATCTCCCAAATTATTCTTTCGACATCAGTGCCTTTCACAACATTAATTGGTGTTCTGCCAAAAAGAAAAAAATGTGTTCTCACTGACAAAATGTTGGAAAAAATCTGCTGTACTTTTACCCTCTTGGAGAAATATATGCATATTAACAAAGGGAACATTCTGAAAAGTCTTCTAATAAGAACACCTGATGAAAATTTTTTTAACCATATATTGTTTTAACCACACTTTATCAAAGAATCTATTTTCTTGAAGAACACTGATGTCCAGAGAACACAGTTTGGGAAACAGTGGTGTCAGGGAATATAGTTAATCCATCTCCTCTTTGAGGATTCAAAAATACAGCTTTTCTACACAACGAGGTATATCATGAGGAAAAATAAAGGTAATGGAGGAAGGAGTGCTAGGGTATGCGGGGAGTTCTGTGGAGCAAGGGAGGCATTACTGTGGTGTACTATCAAGAGTTTAGTCCAGGTGTGGCAGCTAACATCTTTAATTCCAGCACTTTGGGAGGCCAAGGGAGGAGAATAGCTTGGGGTTAGGAGTTCAAGACTAGCCTGGACATGGCCATGTTTCTACAAAAATTAGAAAAATTAGCCAGGCATAATAATAAACACAATGCCTGACTGCAGGGCTGCTATCTTCAATTTAGATTAATTAGTCCACATAAAGCCAATTTATCAGAAAATGCTTGTGCAAAGCATGAGTTGGGGAAGGGAAGGAGAAATATAGCTGACAAGTGTCAACATTTCCTTCCATGCCATTCCTTCTAGAAAGCATAAGTCAGTCTTGAGAGTCATTTTGAGTGTACACAGGATACGAACCACTGAGAGGTAAAAGGATTAAGGAGAAGTTGCAGAAATTAGAGGGGAAAAAAGCCAACCATGAAGAAATGCTCTGGGTTTGATGCAGATCCCAAGAGTAGAAAGGTCATTGCTTTTCATCCTCATGGCACTAAAAGGCTCTTCAGAGTGGAATGGTTCACAGATTACACAGGAAGAAAGACTGACATAATAGCTATTAAGCCAAATGTCTGTAAGCAACTACTGGCAGATATTCATGGTGAATGCTGTGGAACAAATAAGATCCTGTGTTCTAGAGTCTTTGAGAATCAAGAAAGTTTCAATCATGGAAATTGAGGATAGTACATTTCTGGCTACATGAAAAGTTTGTTTTTGAATATTTTGTGGCTTTTTATAGCCCCACAGGTTATTGTGGGGTACAGGTTATCCCCCTGATAGCAGTTGTAAACAAATTTTGATCCAATCTGACAAGAGTTAGACAGGAGCCAGGAGGCAATGCAAATTACATATTCAAGAGGCTAAGAACCCTATCAAATTGCATTTCTCCCTACCCATGCCCTTTCTCCTTCCTTTTTTGGTATTGTCTGGAGCACATATGATCTTCTAACATTTTGTACATTAACAATATGTTTATCATTTGTCTTCAACTAGAAGGTAACCTACAGTAGAGCAGGGATTTTTGTCCATTTTATCTATACATTTATCCCTAATGCCTAGATGATTGGCTAATATACAGTAGGTGCTCAGTAAATATTGGACGAGTAAATAAATCCTGTCACAGAAACTTGGGAGCATTTAGTTTCATGCTCCAGAAAAATAAAAGCACTCAAGCTAGTTTTAAGCACAAGCCATAGGATTTGCCCCTCTTATGTTAATTTATGTAACATAAATTGACATAAACTTTATACCCTCAAAGGCATAAAAACTCAGATAAACCAAACAAAAACAAAACTGTCTTCTCATTTCTCTCCCTCTAATTCATGCTTCCTAGAGTCTACGCTACTCTGTAGCACTGTGAACACAGTAAATTTTCTGTAGTTGAGATTTTATGCAAAAGCGAAAAAGGGGCAAAAATCCCAGCCCAAACAAGCAAATATAAGCAAATGAGCAAAATCTTATTTGCATCTACTGTGTGTCAAGCTAAATTGGACTCTGTGTATTATTTTAATTAAAAATAATCCCCTTGAGTACAAAAGAGAAAGAAAAAAATGTAATCATTGGCCAACCTGTAAATTACTTTAAATAGTGTTTCTGGAGCCTTAATGCAGATGGCATATTCTGGTTGTTAATGGTCCCTAGTTTCAGAGAAAATTACTCTTTGCCATGTGCTTAATTTGCCACATAGACACACAGACTTATTTGGATTTAATGCTCTAGGGTAGAATGTGAACTTTGAACTTCTTCTAGTTATATTATCACTATTCCTTATGAGGCAAATTGTCTTAAGAAAATACAGTTATTTTTCCCAAACACTTTTTGCTCTAAAATATACACTATATGCTCACATGCACGTCAATTTGGATAGCCTGTTTTCTGCCTAATTTTATATTCACAGGTAATTAAGGTTCTGCCTGATTTCAGTTTACTATTGCTCCAAGACATCTGCTAAAAACAACTATTTACAAAAAAAGTATTGAAATTCAGTGAATTTGTCCTACTTTTATAAAAAAAAATTAAGTGCACAATTTTGCATCATAGCATCTCCAAAACTCAAATATTTGAATGCTTTACATTATATGCTTTACTGAGCACTGAGGAGGAAGAGGAGGCAATAATTTTTCATGAAAAAACATATAAGTTAAGAAAGACTGAAAATAAAATGATTAAAAAGGACTTCCAAATTTCTGACAAGCTATAGCAGCTTTACAAAGTTAAGTAATTGTAAAGGTTTGTCTGCCAAGAATGGTGGGTCATGTCTATTATCCCAGTGCTTTGGGATTGCTTGGGCCCAGGAATATGAGACCGGCCTGGGCAACATAGTGAGACCCTGCTTCCACAAAAATAAAAAATAAAAATATAAAATAAAAAGTTAAGATAAATATATTTTTTAAAAAATAAAAATAAAGTTTCCTACCATCTAAGATTACTGTGTTTACTACATGATATTGTTTGGCTGTGTCCTCACCCAAATCTCGCCTTGAATTTCAGCTCCCATAGTTCCCACTTCCTGTAAGAGAGTTCTGGCAAGAGATAATTGAATCATGGAGGTGATTTCCCCCATATTGTTCTCATGGTAGTTAGTAAGTTTCAAGAGATCTGATGGTTTTATAAGGAATTTCCTTTTTTGATTGTCTCTCATTCTCTCTTGCCTGTTGCCATGTAAGACATGACTTTGCTTCTCCTTTTCCTTCCACCATGATTGTGAGACCTCCCCAGCTATGTGAGTGCATGAAACCTCTTTCCTTTATAAATTATCCAGTCTGGGGTATGTCTTTATTAGCAATGTGAGAACAGATTAATACACCAGAACTCTGTAAAATAATACTGATATCATGGAATAGCCAAATCCATATTTGTTGTTTAATCTTTGGCTGCAAGTTTGTAGTTTATTAATCAACAGATAGGAGTGGTCTTAGAAGACAGAAAACAGGCCTCATTGAAAAGACCAAGGTGACAGAACAAAGCATGTTTATTATGGCCTTATGTATACACATTCTTTCTGATATTGGTTTTTTTCAGCTTGCAATCATTCTTTCTCATTACTGTCTTGATTCAAAGTTGAATGTCTTGTATTGATAACTGTGAAAAATCTCCTTGTAGTTAATTCAATGAAGAAAAAGGAGAAAATGGAGGAGTGCTCCTCCTGTAGATGTAGACTGAAGAACTCAGTGTTTTGCTCGAATATTACTTAAAGAAATGAATTCCAATTTATAGATAACGAAATAAGCCACACTTTACATGAGAAATTTGTATAAAGACAGTTGATTGAGAGGCTACCAGATTCTGAGAGCCTAAATTTGATAGATTCCTTTGAAATGGAGAAATGATAATAAAATCAATTTATACTGAATAAAGTAGAAGAGACTGATAGCAAACTGGAGGTATTAATTGGAGATCTCTTATTGTGCAATTTCCTTCAAGAGTTAGGAAATTTACTAGATTCGATCATTTTTGAAATCCACGTTCTGTCTGTTTTGTAATAAAATAATGCACAGTGTGTTGTTTGGCTAAACGTGGTGGTGCTGGAATTGAGAAGACTCATTTCAATATTTTGCCGGTTTCTCCCTGTGGCTAACATAGCATGTATGTATGCAGATGTATAGAGAGAAAACAAATGGAAAACTTCAGAAAAAGAGCTTAAAACTTGTTTTCTATTTTCTTTCTTTTTACCTCTCACCAATGATCTTATCTCCAACCCTCTCTCATAAGCATCCTCAACTAGTGACTAGACCTCCCCACAATTTTAGTTTCAATCATTTATTTTCTGACCACTACCTCCTGTCTTTCCAGCTTACAGCCTTTCATTACTCAACTCACAATGGTTTCTAAAATTCTAACTGTTCTGATTCATTGCTACCTTTTAGACACATCTCTTTCTTCTGGGTTCCCCCCTCTGATCACTCTGTTTCAACTCTGAAAGATATTGTGAGCTCCACAAACACCCACACGCTCCTTCTATGAGATATTTGTACTTAAAATTGTTCTTCCTGAATTACTCTTACTCCAGATATCCTCATGGCTCACAAATTAGTGATCTGTTGCCCCAAATTAGCAGCTTAATACAACTCATATTTATTATCTCACTCAGTTTTGAAGGTCAAGAATCTGGGAGTAGCATAAACTCTAGGAAACATGGATCAGGCTCAGGGTCTCTTGTGAGGTGGCTGGGAAGATATTGGTCAGAGTTGCAGAGTCAATAGGTGTGCCTCAAGCTGAGGGGTCTGTGGCCAGATGTAGGCAGGAGGCTTCAGGACATCCCCAATGACATACTGCATTCTGTGAACCACTGAGTCTGGCCTGTGCTCGAGAGAGAGAAATTAAGCTCTACTTCTTTAAGGAAGGAGTATCAAGAAATTTGTTGACTTTTTAAAAGTAAGTTATGGATTCATTTATGTATTTAGAGACAGGGCCTTGGTCTGTCACCCAGGCTAGAGTGCAGTGGCCCCATCATACATAGCTCACTGGAGTCTTGAACTCCTTGGCTCAAGTGATCCACCTCAGCCACCGGAGTAGCTGAGACTACAGGTGTGAGCCGCCATGCCAGGCCTCCTAAAACTTTGGGATTACATGCATGAGCCATCTTTTCCTGCCCTGCTGGCATGCTTTAAAGCCATCTGAACTCATCTCTTATGAACTCTGGATCTCCACGCTAATGTCACCTTATCAGTGAAATTTTTCCTGTTTGCCTTGTATAAAATAAGAAGCCTTCTCCCTAAGCATTTGCTGGCTCCATTCACTTCAGTAATACCTATCATTTCTAAAGTATTATATGCTTCTTTCTTTCTTTATTATATATCTCCCCACCCAGCCCCTAGAATACAAGCTGTAACAGGGGAGGAAATGTATGTATGTGGTCCACTGCTATATCCTCAGCACTTGGAATAGTGCCTGGCATGTAACAGGCAAAATCAATAAATAGCTGCTGACTGATTAAATAATGAATAAATAATAAAAGAATAAATGCTCATTTTAGTTACCCTGAAGGCAATGTAGGCATTGAAAGATCCTGACTGGCTCACGGTTGACGCTTCTCCTTGTGCTCATTCTTTGGTGCAGGAAACCCCTATGAGGCCATGAAATTTGTCTTTGTATTATACAGGAGTATATACACTTATCCGGTCAAGTCATTCCTTTGAACCACAAATAGAGACTTTCAAGTCCTTCATGTAAATAAGCCTCAAAGTGGGGGTGACCAGCTCCTGCCCAAGGATCCAGGGTCTCTTGATGACTTGACTTTTGGACTTTCCATCGGCACGCTTGACTAGAAAATTGAAATCTGCTGGCTTTTTTTCTTTGCATTTCTTCTTTTGTTTCAAATGGCTCCCTTAAATGAACCAATTTCTTGCCCGTTTATACCTCGTCGAAGCTCTGACCTCATCTACCCCACAGACTCAGTATCTCACCCGAGTCGCTTGCCATAGCTGTCTAATCCTTACGATCACTAACTCCCTGTGTGACACATCTGAGAGACTCTGAGCCTGACTTCTCCTAGTCAGCCCTTCTTTGCTCTTTCCATGTCATAACATGGCACACACATTCAGTAAACAATAAGCATCCTGCCGGTGAAGCGCTTACAGGTTAATTCTATCAATGTGAAATGATTATTTTTTTAAAAGGGGGTTAGCAAGATAGAATAGCAAGTATTAAAAACACATGATCTCTCAGATCTCTCTCTAACTAGTAAGTTGCTTAAATACTCTTAGGTTAAGTTCTCCTTGTGATTAGGGATATGCACTGTCATGGGTGTTCCAAACCATGGGGATGCTAATTGGCCAAAAAGTCTCTCCACTATATCTGAATATGTACAGAGGACAGAGATTGGGAGGATGGGAACTGTAGGAACTCAGAATCGAAAGTGACAGGGGTTTCATTTTGCTGAATGAGCAGGCTTGACATTTGCTTAACACCCATGTGCTCATCAGGTCCAATTTTAATTTCAGTATCCATATATTAAAAGGAAAAATTACACAAACTTCTGAGAACTCAGAGTTACTAATTGAAATTTTTCTTTGCCTTTCTTTTTCTTCCTTATTACATTTGAGGAACTAACAATGAAAAAGAAAGGAATCATTGCACTTTGCAAAGAGATTGTCAGTGCAAAGGGTAAAAGAGACTCCAAATTTAAGAAGTCAATTTCTTAAACACATACACACACACACAGACACACACACAGACACACACACACACACACACCCCACTATTTTCTCCTGATTTTTTATTCACTTTTCCTTGTGATATATGCAACAATATAAATAATAGCTACATCTCTAAATATGAGTTCTCCGGTTAATGTTCCCGAGCTTTTATTATACAGAAGCTTCATTTAGTCACCCTCTTTTCTTTTTTTCCACTTCTCTTAGGGAGTTAGACATATGGTAAGTTGGAATGAATGTAGTATAAATTAAGGCAGAAGCAGAGCATACGTGAGCTATGGTGGGATTGCAAGGTCTTCATGCCACAGATTTCCCCTCTACTTATCTGTGAACTCCAAAAGAGCTAACACAGGTCTTGAATACATGAAAATATTAATGTGCAGTATCAACATATAAAACTGACTTTCTTAGAGGGAACTGATCCTGGGAACCAACATCTCAAATAAAGTGCTAGTGAGGCTATTTCCAGAGCTCCATGGGTAAAATAGTAAAATAAAGCAGCCAAGAAAAAGATATTCTAGCTGTTGGCTAATCTTGAATTTTCCCTCATGAATGCAAAAAACAAAAAGGAAGTAAGGGTAGTAAATACCATGAAGATCCATTTTGGGTATAACTTTATCCAACAGTGGTATCACTATATTTAATTTCTTTTCATTGACATTTCAGAATATTAAACATTTTAATTATTATCTGTACCATATAATGCAGCAGAACCTTATTATGTCTCTCTCTTTTACATGAAGGCTTTAGATATATTGTTTCTCTTCATTATCCTAAATATGTTTTCCTTCAGTTTTTCCTACTCTTCTTCATATCACTTGGTTTTAGTCCTCATGTATGAATGAATGAATGCCAGTCGAACATGTCTGAATTAGTTTCCTATTGCTACTCTAAAAATTACCACAAACTTAGTGGTGTAAAACAACAGCAATTTGCTGTCTTAAATTTCTAGAGTCCAGAAATCTGAAATGGGTTGCAATGGGCTAAAATCAAGATGCAGCAGGGCTAAGTTCTTTATGGAGGCTCTCCTTGCCCTTGCCAAGTTCTAGAGGCTGCCACATTCTTTGACTCAGGGAATTCTTCTTCCATTTTCAAAGCCAGCAATAGGGGTCTAAATTTTTGAAGAAAGAAAAAAAAAGTTATCAGTTGGTCTAAAATCTACCCTTCCTATCCTGGACATTCCTGGGGAAAGGGAAAACAAGAGACAGAGAAATAACCTGGTCAAATTTTATAAACATACAAATTTGGCTTGTTTATAGTATCTACTTAAGAAATATCTTTATCCATGGCATGTCTTCAACAGGATATACCTGGTCTACTAGGATTGGTTATAGTAAATAAGCCTGGAGTTTATCAATTTATGGGGCATGACACTCTAGGAAATATCAACTCAATAAATTTCTGAGAGCAAAGGGGAAAGCTTGCATGTCTGAAATAGCTGCCTTTGTGTAAGTGATGCTCCACACACTTCACTAGGGCCCTCATGGGTTTATCTGGAGCAGGAATCTCTTGGATCTTGACAAAATAAGGCAGCGTGGGAAGACCAGAAAGCTGCTGTGAGAGTCACAGACATGTCTTTCCTTTGCCTGTATCTCTTGATTACTTGTATCCTGGGAATTAGTAAAGTTTGATATTGGGTACAAATCTATGATTCTTTTCTGTCAGACAATAGGACCATTGTGTTACCTCAAATATTTGGGCCAAAAGAATGCCTAAAAATGGAATTTTTGATATTATAATTCCTTCTCAGGACAAGGGAAACTGTGTTCTCTAATTGACTCATTTTTTCCCCTATGTACTTAAAACTTGGTTCCCATCAATAATAAGGCTAACAAATGTTTATGGAAATTATTAAATATTACTAGCTCTTCCACCATGAGAAGTAAATAAAAGGGGGAAAAAGGTAAAGGAAACAATTAGAATAATAAAAGGAAAAAGGAAAAGAATAAAAAGAAGAAAAAAAGAATAGAAGAGTTGCCAATGCTGGACGACTTAGGGCTTTCTCAGGGATTGTCACATGTTCTGCTGGACTCTGGCTCATATGCAGCACACAGCTGAGTTAGAGCATCGATGCCTGATAACAACTTGCCTAGTTTCCCCTAGGTCTTCAAGTTGAAGACAATTTAACTTAAGGAAAACATGTTACTTAAGGAGAACACATGAAGCTATTTCAAATGTAAGAAAATTAACTGCCTTGAACTGATGTGAATCATAGCAATTAGCAGAGATGAGGATAAATAAATAATGTACTTAGTACTGGTCATCAAATTTATAGAAAGTTAAAATTTATAGAGTGTTAAGCCTCTAATGATGAACCTAAGAAAAAGGAACAGAAAGATTCAATTCTATATCAGATCAAGACAGGAAGAATTATTTTGGAGATAAATCAGAGACAAAATATACAAATGGCTTTCATTCGAAAGAAAACTTGTCCTGCGAATACAATTATAACATAATGGCAAAGAATGCAGGACCATAAATTCTCTTTCCAGATGGGCAAAAATATTTAGACAAATATACATACACATATATTTTAACTTACAAGATTTGGATGGGATATCTCAGAGAGCTGATTTCTTTGGTCTTTGATGACTGTTAGGAGAAATGTTGTAGATTAGGTAACAGAAGAGTGTTTGAAAATAACACACATTGTTTACTTCTAATTAGAATATCTATTATTTCATTGCACTATAATGGATATTCTGTTTTCTGATGATTTCCATTTAACTTAGCATAACATCTGACCCTCTTACCATAGTCAACATGGCCCTGTAAGATCTGGCTCCTCACTAGTTTTTAACTTCACTATCTGCCACACATTCTCACTCTCTGCTCTAGTCACATAGGAATTGTTGTAGTTTCTTGAATATGTCTGCTTGTTCACTTTCTGTTCTGTGTTTCTGTGGTTTCCCTTCAGCTATCTGTATCCATATAGTCACTCCCTCCTTTTAGTGATGTCTCTGCTCAAATGTCCTTCACCAGAGAAACTGCTATGATCATGATGTCTACAATACTGCTCCCTCATTCTCTACTTTTTTATTCTTCTTTATGCATTTTTATAAAAGCTAAAGTTGCTAATTGAGATTTTTCTTTTTTTCTTTTCTTGTTGTATTTGAGAAACTAACAATAAAAAATAATCATTTTACTTTTGCAAAGAGACTGTCAATACAAAGGGTGAAAGGATCTCCAAATGTAAGAAGTGAATTTCTTAGAAACAAAGCTAATCAATCATTCACTGATTCTTTGCCCACTTTCCTTGTGCTATATGCAATAATATTACTAATAATTTATATTATATTTATTTACTTATTGTCTGTCTGTCACACAAAGAATGTAAGCTGCATAAGAGCAGCAACGATGATTTCATTACTACTAAACCCCAGAGCTTCAAATAACCTGATACATACTACCAGATCAATAAACGTACCCAACCGTGTTTGGTACTTTCAAAAAGGCATCTATGAATAATTTGGTAATTCTAATAATTTCTGATAGTAAAGAGTAAGTACATGTATGTGTTTGTGTGTAAGTTTATGTGTATGTGTGTATGTGCCTTGCATATTTACATGTTTAAAGCCCCAGCATCCTCTTCACATTTGGCATATTTGTCCACTAGAGACACACATATAGGACATGACTAGGTACAGAGGGAACTGAACACAATAGCACGGACATCATTGTTTCCCTTCTGAAATTCACATCTGGGATATCTTAAAGACTAGACTGGAACTAGATACATTTGAAAGACCCATTATCTATCACATTGAAAATCTCTGCTAACAGGTGAGACATTTTTCATCTAGTATGTCCTTTCACTACTTAGAAAATAATGAGATGACCTGCTCATTAGAAATAAAAAAGTTTCTATTTTATATACTGGAAAATATAGGTTAGATGGATTGCTCAGCTTCGAATAGCAAGGTAAACCAGAGCTTGGTCACCACACTCCATTTCCCTTTTTTTCTTTCTTTGTCAATTTTTCATCAGCATGTCTGCACTCAAAATTTCAGGAAATTGAATATAGTTTAGAACATTTTCATATGAATGTTCTTTCCACTCCTTGTATTCTCAAACTGGATGCTTCATACTCCACAAGTCTTGGAAATCACAAGCTTCAGAACAAGCTGTTATCACTCTGATGGCAGCTGGTGACTCAGTGTGCCAGTCCCCTCTGAGGAGAAGTGCTTGTCAAGACAGTTAAGAGAACACAAAGGCTGTAGGAGTTCACTCCAGAAATATGAGAGGGGTTCCCAGGACTCTGTCAAAGGACAACTCACCTTCAAGAAATATACCTGAAAATCAAGACAGTGGAATCACAAATAGAATACAGCATATTAAAGCTGAAAGTGGCTTAGAGTCTATGTGGTCTAATCTTTTCATTTCACAGATGAAAAGTGGATGCCCCAGAGTAAAAATAATTTGCCCAAATTAAGAGGCAGATTTGGCTGTTAAGTAAATCCCTCAGTACTTATTTTCCCTCTTTGATCACAAGTAAAAGTCACCACAAATATGCAAAGAAGAAACAAAACTCTTTGTTTACAGATGACACGATTGTCTAGGTAGAAAATCCAGAAGAACGCACAAGAAACTCCTGCAACTAATAGGCAGTTAAAGAAAGAGTCCAGAATACAAGGTTAATATACAAAAGTCAGTTGCATTTCCCTATACCAGTAATAAACAAATGAAGTTTGAAATTAAAACATGGTATTATTTATATAAGAACAACCCAAAATGAAATACTTAGGTGCTGTCTTACTCCATTTTTTGTTGATTAAACAGAATACCTGAAACTGGGAAATTTATAAAATGAAATTTAATTTTCACAGTGCTGGAGACTGGGAAATCCATTGTCAAGGGGGCATATGTGGTGAGGGCCTTCCTGCTGGTGGGGACTCTCTGCAGAGTTGAGGGAAATGAGTGTGCTAGCTGAGGTTTCTCTTCCTTTTATACAGTCACCATTCCTTCTCCCATGACAAACTATGATTCCATTAACTCATTAATCCATTTATGAGAGCAGAGGCCTCATCACTTAATCACCTCTTAAAGGCCCCACCTTTCAATACTACAGCATCGGAGATTAAGTTTCAACATGAATTTCATAAGAGACAAACATTCAAACCTTAAACCCTATAAATCTAACAAAGCATGTGCAAGATCTATATGAGGGAAACTATGAAACTGTGGTGAAACAAACCAAATAACTAAATAGAGATATTTCATGTTCATTGATAGGAAAACTCAATATTACTAAGACATCAGTTCTTCCCAATTTGTTCTAGAGAATCAACATTGTCCCGATGTACCAGCAAATTATTTTGTAGTTGTTTACAAATTGATTCCAAAGTTTGCATAGAGAGGCAAAAGATCCACAATAGCCAACACAATACTGAAGAAGAACAAAGTTAGAGAACTGACACTATTCAACTTTAGAAATTATTATAAAAACATGGTAATCAAGACAGCATGCTAATGGCAAAAGAACAGACAAAAAAATTAATAAAACAGAATAGAAATTCCAAAATAAACTCACATAAATAGAGTTAAGTAATTTTTGAGAAAGGAACAAAAGCAATACAATGGAGAAAAGACAGTCACTTCAGAAAATGGTGCTAGAACAACTAGACATCTACATGCAAAATATAAAAATAGAATCTAGATACAGATCTTACACTCTTCACAAATAACTCAAATGGCATCATAGATCTAAATGGAAAATGCAAACTATAAACTTCTGGAAGATAACAAAACACAAAACCTAACTGACTTGGGTATAATGATCATTTTTTAGATACAACACCAAAAGCATAATTCATTTTTTAAATGGATGGAAAAGCTAGAGTTTATTGAAAATAAAACCTTCTGCTCTGTGAATGATACTCCTTAAAGAATGAGAAAACAAGCCAAAGAGTAGAAGAAAATATTCACAAAAGATATATCTGATAAAAGACTGTTATCCAAAATATACAAAAAACTATTAAAACTCAACAAGAAGAAAACAATCTCAGTGTAAAAATGTGCAAAAGTTATTTATGATGGGAGAGGCATGGACTCATTCAGACAGTTGAATACTATTCAGTGCCAACAATAAATGAGTTATAAAGCCATGAAAGGACACGGAGGATCTTAAACGCAAACTACCTTGTGCAGAAGTCAGTCCAAAAGGCTACGCATTGTGTGCTTCCAACTGCATGACATTGTACAAAAGGCAAATCCACGGAAACAGTAAAAGGATTAGTGGTTGCCAGGCGATAGAGGGGAGTAAGGTGTCTTAGTTTAGGCTGCTGTAACACCGTAGGCTTAAATAAAAAACTTTTTTTTCTTACAGTTCTGGAAGTTAATAAATCCAAGGTAAAGGCTAGGGAAGATCTGGTATCTGGTGAAGGTACTCTTCCATATTCTCCTTGTGTCCTCACATGGCAGAAAGAAGAGAGAGAGAGAGAGAGAGAGAGAGAGAGAGAGAGAGAGAGAGAGAGCGAGAGAGAGCATTCACTGCTCTTATAACAGCATTAATCCCATTCATAATGATACCACAGTCATGACCTAAATATGGCCTAAAGCAGGGAATAAATACCTTGATTTTTAAAATTACTGTAGGTTTAAAATGTCTGAATAGTGAATATCTGGTAGATTATTTTCATATTTTTAGTTATTTAGTTATTTTGCCTAATCCTCCTTTTTTCCCAAATAATAACCTCTCTCTTTCTTTCTTTTCTTTCTTTCTTTCTTTCTTTCTTTCTTTCTTTCTTTCTTTCTTTCTTTCTCTTTCTTTCTTTCTTTCTTTTTCTGTTATACAGAATCTCACTCTGTCACCCAAGATGGAGTACAGTGACATGATCATAAGTCACTGTAACCTCAAACTCCTAAGCTCAAGCGATAGTCTCACATCAGTCTCCCAAATAGCTAGGACTACAGGCATGCACCCTTCACTCAGCTAATTTTTTATTTGTTATTTTTTTTGTAGAGGTGGAGTCCCTCTATGTTGCTCAGGTTGATCTTGAACTCCTGGACTCAAGCCTCCTCCTGCCTCCGCCTCCCAAAGTGCTGGGATTATAGGAATGAGCCACTGCACCTGGTCCTAAATGATTGATTTTCTAATGAAGTCAGTTGGTATAATTAAAACAATTTGCTACTAATTTTAGTGGAAAGTGCTTAAACTCTCAGATATTTCTAAAAACAGCTAAAATAATTATGTCGATAATACTGTTATGTGTATATGTAACAACCTTCAGTGTATCTATTGATCACATTTTAATTCATATTGCAGAAATTTTGTATACTTAGTGAATTGAATTTAGAGAACACATAAATACAGACAGAATAAACAATTAAGTATAGTTCAGGACAGTCATAAATGGTAGTGGCTAAGAAGTTCATTGCTTTGGATTTAAAACATCTGAGCCATTTGCTGGCTAGGTGAGTATTAGTAGTGTTTTTCCTCAGCTTAATTTTCCGTGTCCCCTGAGACTAAAACGGAGTAAACAATAGTATCTACTTCAAAGGGTTGCCCTGAGGTTCAAAGAAAATAAAGCACAGCTTCCAGAATATAGTACGCCCTTAACAAATGGTAGTTGAAAAAGGAGAAAGAAAGGAAGGGGGGAAATCAAAAAATGTTAAGAAAGAATGAAACTAGTCATCTTGTAGGAATCTCTTTCCAGCCCAATCTATTCTCTCTAATACCTCTATGGTTTTCTTTGTAAAACATAAATAGGTTAAACTATTCATCCTGTGCCTGCTTTAAAAGTGGGGAGAACAAAACAAACAAGAAAAACATTCTCACCTCTGTCTATTAAAAAACTGCCATTTGTTAGTTATGATGGTTTATTTTATTTATTTATTTTTTGAGACCGAATTTTACTCTTGTCACCCAGGCTGGAATGCAGTGGCTTAATCTCAGTCCATTGCAACCTCTGCCTCCCAGGTTCAAGTGATTCTCCTGCCTCAGCCTCATGTGTAGCTAGGATTACAGACATCTGCCACCGCATCCAGCTAATTTTTGTATTTTCAGTAGAGACAGCGTTTCGCCATAATGGCCAGGCTGGTTTGAAATTCCTGACCCCAGATGATCCACTGTCCTCGGCCTCCCAAAGTGCTGGGATGACAGATCAATTTCAGATGTCAACTTGAGTGATTAAGGAATACCTAGAAAACTGGTATAGCATTAGTTTTGGGTGTGCAAGTGCATGTGTTTCCAGAGGAGACTGGCATGTGAATCTGAGTGGATAAACTAAGGGAGTTCTGCTCTCAATGTGGGCAGGTTCTATCCAATCAGCTGTGGGCCACACACCAAACATAGACAAAAGGCAAATTGGTGTCTCTCTGTCCTGGGTCCCTTACTCCTCTATCTTATGCTTAGACACTGGAATTCCAAATTTCCAGCCTTGGGATTCCGGGACTTACACCAGTAACACCCCTGTGTTCTAAAGCATTTGACCTGAGACTGAGAATTACACCATCAGCTTTTCTGGTTCTAAGGCTGAGCCATGGTACCAGTATTTCAAAATGTTCAGCTTACAGATAGCCTGTTATGGAACTTCTCAGCCTCCAGAATTACATAAGTCAGTTCCCCTAATAAATTCCCTTTTATCTATCTATCCATCTCTCTTTCTTCATCCATCCATCCATGCATCTATTCATGCATGCACCCATCCATCTATCTATCCATCTATTGCTATCTATCCATTCATGCATCCATATATTCATCCATCTGTCCATCCATCTATCATCTATCATTATCTATCTATCCATTGATTCATGCATCCATCCATCCATCCATGCATCCATCCATCCATCCATCCATTCATCCATCTATTTATCTCTCACTATCTATCTATCCATGCATCCATCTATCCATCTATCTCTCGTCTACCTACCTACCTACTTACCTACCTGCCTGCCTGCCTGCCTATCCAACTCTATGGAGAACTCTGACTAATAAACTAGCTTTTTATACATGTTATTCTCTGTCTGCAACGTCTATTGCCTTATCTTCAAGAACATTCCATGAATACTGTAAGAATGGCTTTAAATAATCTGATTTTTCTCCATTCATCCTCTGCCTTCCCTAGTCTCCCAAAGTACTTTGTGCATCTGTCACAAACCCCTCATCATATTTACTGTAATGTTTTTCCTATAGATTTGGATAGGAATGGATCTAACTTTTTTGATTTCACATCTGTGGTTGTTATAAATAAAAGAGCAAGCAGGCTCCTCCCTCTAACTCACCTGTATTTTCATTTAACTTACTGACCAAGGCATACTATTTTAAAGTATCAAATATAGTATTTCCTATTTAATAACCAAACATACAGAAGAGTTCCAAGCACATATACCATAGGATACCTTATTCTCTATGAATAATAAATATATTTCATATAATTAGTTTGTGACATAAAATTGCAATTTTTTTTTTGAAACAGAGTCTCATTCTTGTCATCAGACTGAGAGTACAAGGCACAATCTGAGCTCACTGCAACCTCTGCCTCCTGGGTTCAAGCAATTCTTCTCCTTCAGCCTACCGAGTAGCTGGGACTACAGGTGCAGGCCACCAGGCCCAGTTAATTTTTGTGTTTTTAGTAGAGATGGAGTTTCACCATGTTGGCCAGGATGGTCTCAGTCTCTTGACCTCATGACCCCCTGCTTTGGCCTTCCAAAGTTCTGGGATTACAGGAGTGACCCACTGTGCCTAATTGCAACATGTTTAGTTTCCTATATCCTTCTCTACTAATCAAATTTCCTTATCAGTTGGTTCTTATCTTATCGGGCTGTTGCAGAGATGAGGGGAAAACTTATTCTACAGGCTCAGGTGTCTCACAATAGGCAGATTCTTTTCTCTACTTCTTCCTTCATTGGCTCAGGTGCAGAGAGCTTCTCTCAATTACACGTGCCAGCCTTGATATGTTCTCATTGCTGTACCACCCTGATACATCCAAGGTGGTACATCCAAGGCCTGAGATATCCAAGACCATGTCTTCCTTTGGGGGCACATTGGCATTGGCAGTGAATTAAGCTTTTACTGTGCCTGGTCCAAGGCAATCCTTCCCAAAAAGTCCCAGATAGTGAAATAATTGATTTATTCTTCTACAGTTTAAGCAAATGTAAAAAAAGTTAAATCAGTTATGTATTTTTCAGATTTTGGATCAGTGAGACTTCATTAAAACACTTTGAGGTTATAGAACAAGTAATTTTTGTTTCTAGAAAACAAAATTTTGGTTGAAGGGACATCTCTATGCAGACCAGAGCAAGACAAAAGTAACTTTTAAGAAGGGAAATGCGGGAATGGAGTTTGGAAAACATGAATCCCATAGCAAAGTATGTCACCAATAAGAGTGATCCCTTTCACAGAGGCCTTTCCTAGAAAGCCTGGGCAGACTAGGAGTCCGATCTTTGGCTCCCACAGCACCCTGTGCCTGCTTCCTCTCTGGAGCTTACTACTTTGCATTGAAATTAATTTATACATGTCTCTGGCTTCTATTACAAAAGGCTTATTGAAAAGAGAACCATGTACATAACAAACACTTGTTCAGCAGTTGCTGAACTGAACAAAACAGCACCTGTGGGGTTAGTATGCTGCCTTCTATTCCAGAAGTGTTTTGATCTATGAGATTTTGAGTGCTCCCCACATTGTTAGTTCAGGATGATTAAAAATATAAATACACAAGGATAAATAGTGTATTGAAAGGGTATGTAAAGAGCACTACTCTATTAGGCTCAGAGATCTTTATGTCTAAAGGTTCAATGCAGATTATCACCATTGGAAGAGGGAGAGCTATTAGAAGTCTCTCAAGTCACACCACTTGATCAGTTCCAAACTCTACCTCTTATAATATTGGACAAGACGTCAGAAACATTGTGACAGAATGATACCTTTCTTGGTCAATGTAATGAGATCAGTCTGCTGGAATTCTACCTCTGCAATACATTGAAGCTTAAAATCTTAGCGAAGTGTGTAACCCTCCAATCCAAGTCAGTCTTTCATACATTTGTAAATGAATATGACATTGCAATATCACATAAGGGTAATCGTAATCATGTGAGGACGAAGTGGGATAAGTATATAAATCATATGGCAGAATTAATGACTGCAATTGTCTAAAAGCAATACATTTATTCTCATTTAGAAAGTATTACTTAAACCTTTTCCTAAATGTACAAGCAGTTTAGAGGCAAGTAATTTCTTCAGTCTATAGAAGAAATTCAGCATTGCCAGAAACATCTACCTTCGCATAGTCTGCTATCTTTAAATTTTACTTGTTGCTACATTAAAAAAAAAAAAAGTGAGATTGCTAATCCACTTTCAGAATCCTATTCACTCCTCCTAGAGAAAGAGAGAGGGAGGGAGGAAGCAGGGAGGGAGGGATAGAGGGAGAGAGGGAGGGAAGGAAGGAAGACAGAGACAGGTAGAGACTGAGAGAGAGTGCAAAAGGAGTTCATGCCAACCAAGTTAGTCTCTTGTAAAGAGCTTCAGCAGCAGTACCTCTCAGTGACTTCCATGTACATCTCACAGGTCATGATCTTGTCACTTGAACACTTCTTATTTCAAGGGAGACTAGCTTTTTGTTTGTGTGCATGTTGATGTTTTCTTGTTTGTAAGGTGACACATTGCCATTGTAAATAAGATCACAATTCTGTTAGTAGGGAGCAGGAGGAAAGCAGATATCAGTAGAATGGCTAGCATTAGATGTTTCCACCACAGGAACAAGGTATCCCAAATTCTCACGACAAAAATCTGTTTTTTATTTTAGAGTAGAAAAAAGAAAATGCAAAGGAGGGGGGTGTTCTCCTCTTTGTTTTTAAGAGAAATATTTCAGGCAATTATGTGCATTTGTGTATCTCTCTAATTTCAGTTTCAATATTCAGTTGAGTGGCAGGACAATCTATGTTTCTCTTGATTCCATTCCCTAATAAAACATCTGGCTACATACTAGAATTTTCATTAAAGGATCACAGGGAACTTCAACATAATTCATTTCTAAGTCTTTTTCTGGCAAGTCCTTGTATAAAACAACCTTCCCTTTAATATGAATCTGATAATCTTTTCCTGGCATGAGAATTACTTTCAACTGTTATAATGAAGATTTGTTTTTGAATAAAGGGACTTTTTGCCAACCAGATGAGAGAGAAAATGGGAGAAGATGGATGTTATATTGTTATAGGATGATATATTATTATTTTCAAAGCTCTGAGGAGAGAGACTCAACCTTGTCAGCCTTGATTTATGTTTGTTCATTCTGTGATTCAATAGGAAGGGCAGGTGAGCTTTGCTAAAATGTTTTGTTATATATTTTTCTACTAAGTGCAATGAAAAGCATCTCTCACACCTTGTCTCCCTTTCCCTCATTGGTACTGTGAAGAGCTGAGCTTTCATTGAGTGGAGGTTGCATACCATTATGACCACAAAGCCATTCACACACCTGTGTGTATGTACCTGAACTCAAGATCAGGTCCTTGAGATCAGATTACTAATGGAGATATTTAGGATATACACTTGGAAAATTTTAAAACTCATTTACAGAGAGCCTGGTGAGGTGGCTCACTCTAGTAATCCCAGAACTTTGGGAGGCTGGATCACCTGAAGTCAGCACTTGGAGATCAGCTTGGCCAACATGGACAAACCCCATCTTTACTAAAAATACAAAATTTTGCTGGTTGTGGTGGCGTGTGCCTATAATACCAGCTACTAGGGAGGAGGCTGAGGCAGGAGAATTGCTTGAACCCAGGAGCCGGAGTTTGCAGTGAGCCGAGATCATATGACTGCACTCCAGTCTGGGCAGCAGAGCAAGACTTTACCTCAAAAACAAACAAACATAAAAACAAAGGAAAATACAAAAACTCATTTATAGCACAGTTAAATTTTGAGGAAAATATCAAAATATTTTACTACTTGTAAAGGATTTTCTAAAAATACGTAAATCATAAACTCTCCTATTTAAAAGTAAACACAGAACATATCCATATCCTAGCTGAGAACACAAAAGTAGCCCTTGAAGTATACCTGGATGACTTCAGTGTAAAATTGTTTCTTTTTAATCTGCTTCATGAGTGCTGGTTATATGATAATTCATTATGTCATTAGATTTATTCATTTCAACGGTATGATGCTTAGGTTTCCTGTCTGATTATGAATACCCTACTTCCTTGAACATTGTCAGGCACGTGACCCATGTTTATGGAACTAACTTTTATATAATGAATAACTTACATATCTAGCTCCATTTTAGCTTATTGCTAAACTGCTGTTTCAACACTATTTTCAAACAATTTTATTCTGTTTTCCCGTATTTTGAAATATCATTGTTATTGTATATTCTCTTCATACTGCTTTGGAGGCTATTTATGGACTTCTGATAATTGAATGTCTTTTTCCTTCTGCTTCATAATTTTTATTTTATGTTTATATTAAAGGTATGGCACGTTTTTTTTTTTTTTTTTTTTTGGAGCTGAAGTCTAGCTCTGTCACCTGGCTGGAGCGTAGTGGTACAATCTTGGCTCACTGCAACCTCTGCCTCCTGGGCTCAAGCAATTCGCCTGCCTCAGCCTCCAAAATAGCTGAGATTACAGGCATCTGCCACCATGCTGGACTAATTTTTTTGTATTTTTAGTAGAGACAGGGTTTCACCATGTTGGCCAGGGTGATTTCAAACTCCTGACCTCAAATGATCTGCCCGCCTTGGCCTCCCAAAGTTCTGGGATTACAGGCATGAGCCAGTGTGCCCGGTCACACATTTTTATTATATTCATTTCTAAGTAGTTTTAAAAAACTACTTAGAAATGAATATAATAAAATATATATAATATTTCAATATATAATATTTCAAACATTTCCAGGAATTCAGGAGTAAAGCTGTCTATGCCTAAAGTTTTCCATGTGGGAGATAGCAATGTTTTTCACAGAGTTCAGATATTTTAGATGTTCTTTGTTATTTTTTAGCATTTGTTAAGTTTTCATTTTGTAGGAACTTTTCCAATGTATCTAACTTTTCAAATTCATCCTGGGATTTACAATATTATTTGCATTTATGCCGTAATATCTATGTCATTTAAGCTCATTCTGTATTTTCTATACATATTTTCTTCCTGCTTCAGTCTGGTTATTTTATATTGGCCTACATTTCATTATACCCTTTTCTTCCAATATATGTTTTAAAAATTTCGGCTATTGCATGTCAGTTTTCCAGTTCTCAGCTGGGCATAGTGACTCATGCCTATAATCTCAGAACTTTGAGAAGTCAAGGTAGGTGGATCTTTTGAGCTCAGGAGTTTGAGACCAGTCTGGGCAACATGGCAAAACCCAGTATCTACACAAAATACAAAAATCATCCAGGTGTGGTGGCGCATGCTTGTGGTCCCAGCTACTCAGGAGGCTGAGGTGGGAGAATTGATTGAGGCTGAGGCTCCAGTGAGCCATCATCACACCACTGCACTCCAGGCTGGGTGGCAGAGTGAGATCATGTCTCAAAAAATAAAATAAAATGAAATAAATAAAAACAATACTCCAGTTCACTTGTGAAAGTATCGTCTTGTAAAGTATTTTCTTGAATATATGTATGAGTTGTTTTAAAATCCATGTTTGGTAAATACAGTCTAGAAATCACTTGTGGGCTTGTTCTTATTGTCTTTTTTTTTCCCATTGTGGCTTGTTATTTACATATTATAAATACATAATGTTATTTATATTTGTTTTAATATGTCAGTGTTTGCTCTAAGTTTTACAAAATGTGTGTTTATCATGTCACGGTTTACCTTCAAACAATATCACGCCTCTTTGTATAAAATGTAAAAAACTTACAAGAATATGTTTCTGTTCCTTTCTATCTTTTGTACTACTGTCAAACACTTTACATCTACATATGTTAAATATCCTATAATGCGTTATTAATATTTTTTATTTTAGACAGTTAATTACCTTTTAATGAAAATTTTAAATAAAAGCAAAAATTATATTGTATATTCTCTCTCAAAATTACCACTTTTGGCCTTCATTAGTAGGGGTAAATCAATGATGACAGGTAAGATTTTGACTCCCAGGTGATTCAGGAATATCTGTAGATATTTTTAATAGTTGCAGCTAGGCTAGCATGGGGGAGTGATTGCCACTGGCATGTAGTGGATGGAAGCCAGAAATGATGATAGCACACTACGGTGCAAAACACCTCAAAAGACCAATCTTAGGTTCTACACTAGTGATGCCATTTATAGGAGCAATTGAGGAAGTCACAAATCTAGTGACTTCTGACCACATGACTCGAGTAGTAAGAGATTATAGAAACTATGCTTACCTTCCAGCAGAATTCAGGCTTCTCCCATAATCCTAATCTTGTGGCTTTTCATTCTAATCTTGTGGCCTTTCATTAGTTTTTGGTTCCTAATCAAGGAGGGGATTTGTTTTAAGGAAGAAGTATTATCATCCTTTCTTTTAAGTTAATCTACAAACTAAATTCCCCTCGTGGATAGCTTGGCCTATGCTCAGTAATGAGTGAAGACAGCCAGCCTGAGAGGCTAGAAGCAAGATGCAATCAGCCATGCTAGGTTTCTCTCACTGTCATAATCTTTGCAAAGGTGGTCATATCAGGATAGGGCTCATTGTATGACATCATTTTACCTGGATTGCCTCTTTAAAGACCCTATCTCTAAATACAGTCACATCCTGGGGTACTGGGTGTTAGGACTTTGACATATAAATGTTTTGAAGGGGGAACACAATTCAGCCCATAATATATATTTTAATGTAAATAAGACAATATGGCTGGGCTTGGTGTCTCACGCCTGTAATCCTAGCCCTTTGGGAGTCCTAGGTGGGTGGATTGCTTGAGGCCAGAAGCTTGAGTCCAGCCTGGTGAAACCCCATCTCTACATAAAAATACCAAAATTTTCTGGGCATGGTGGCACACATCTGTAATCCCAGCTACTTGGGAGGCTGAGGAAGGAGAATCACTTGATCCCAAAAGGCAAGGTTGCAGTGAGCCGAGATCATGCCACCACATTCCAGCCTGGGTGACAGAGCAAGACTCTGTCAAAATAAACAAATAAATTAATAAAAAGACAATACATAAATAGTATGTATGAGATTGTACTTGCCTTTAAACCATATATATATATGTATATATATATATATATATATATATATATATATATATATACTTTTAAAATTAGATTTCAAAGAAAGTATTAACAACATTTTTTTCTCTGAAAAATTGGACTGGGAGTTTATGGAGACAGAGGAGAGTAAGGGTATAAATGCACTTTTAAAATCTTTTTTTACAGTTTGAGTCGTTCCCCATACTTCTGTATTACTTTTATAATGAGGAGAGAAATAACTTCACCAACTTTCACATTTTAATGATGAATGAATCATGGCTCAAATTTACCTGGAGTCACTCAATTATTTCCTGATAAAGCCAGGACTGCAATATAAGGTTTATGACAGTCGTACCAGTTATCTTTTCTGCCTGCCAAATAGCCATTCTACCCTTACAGAGTAATTGTACATGCAGATCTGAACTTTCCATTTCATTACTTGCATAGGTAATTTGAATCACATGATAATCTCTTAGTGTAAGCAAGTTATTTCAAGCACTTAGTGGAAGCCATTACATTTAGATTTTCATTCTTCATCACCTTGCTTATTTCATGTTGCCTGGTGTATATTTAATATGACTCTATCTCAAGACATTACTGTGTAATAGGTCATTCTGCCCTAAATTTTCAGCTCCTGTTCTTAAATATTCCATTATCATCTTTGTTATAGCAGAAACTCTGGCAACTCCAGGCCTCCTTGATCTTTGGCTTTCTCTGTAAAGTTTGATGTTCACCCAACTTCCAACCAACAATAGGTCCAATTCTCACCACATTTCCTTTATTACCTGGTACTATCGCAATAGTTTCCCCTAATTGTCTTCAGTGATCAGACCTGGATTGACATCCTGGGATGGACTAAACTCAACTGTACCACCCTGTGATTCCCAGAAATATATATAAGGTTACCAGACCCCTCATGCGGTGTTCTCTCACTTGAACAGAGTTGAGAAAATGCAGTTGTGAATGCTCCCCTCATGTGAGAGACTATATCATTCACTGTGAACAGTCAAATGTCACTCCATTACAGGGATATTCACTTTAAACACAGGAGTTCTTTGGCTGAAATTAGAAAGGACCGATGTGGCAGAAGCAGCGGCAGGATTTCAAAGAATTCCGCTTTTAGGCGGCTTGGACAATTTGTTCTGAAACCGCACATGGTTTTGAATGTATTCCCTTTTAAGTGACTCTCTCATCTGGTTCTGTGAAGATGGAAGACTCAATTAAGGAACCACTGTGTGGCAGTCACAACTAGATCCTTTATCTTGCTCAGTATGGAGGGGGCAAAAAAGACTCTGGAACAAAATGTACCGTAGCAGTTTCACTTGACCTTTCTTTACTGACTAGGCGCATTCAAACTTGTATTTTTTTAAAAAAAAAGAAGCAGCATGAAAGGCATCAAATGGCTTAGCTGTTTCCTTTAAGCACCGTGGCTATAGCGGGAAGAGGTCCTTATGCCATAGGTGTGCAGAAAATGATTCATCCTGTCTGTTACTCCCTTAGGAGGTTGCTGAAACTTCTCCTCCTTCACTACAGCGTCCCATACACTCTCATCCAAATTCATTATTCTTATCTGCTTTTACCCACAGAGTTCAAAATTGAGAATTCACATTGACCTGGGTGATGTCAACGAAGAAAGAGAGAAGAATGTCACAGTTGATTTGTGGAACCCCACGAGGCTTCATGAACAGAACAAACTGAATTGGGATCAGACTTGAAGAAACATGTATTTGCTAAACAGGTAAAATGAATCTTCAGCCTTGTAAGGGCTTGACACAGAGGCGTTTTAGCTAATAAGCATCCTTACTGAATTTTAATTGATCCTATTGACAACAACAGAATTAGCACAACTTTTCACCAACAGGTCTTGTAGAAAGGGATAATTACCTGCTCTGTTAAATAAGTCTACATCAGGACTGCCGAAGTGGAGTATAGAAATGCCAGGTACGTAAGATAATCATTCAGGGTGACGAAGGAAACTTAATAGAATTAAAACTTCTATTTATACATCTATTTTACCTAAAAATAAGAAAAAAATTGTTCTGCAGAATGTTTATGAGTTGAAACCCACACCCTTCACTCTTGTCTAAAATAGAGGGCCAGGTGTCCTGAGGGATTGGTGAGAGAGTGCAATGGGATTAAAAGTGGCAATTTAACTAGTCCATTTGTTTTTATCTGTTATAGTTATCACAGTTTATGCACAGGTGAATAAACTATGATCTATTTATTGAATTATCTAAATTTAAACCAAATCATCTCAACTTATTTAGTAAAATTCCTGCAAATCATATACAGAAAACATAAACCACAAATACAACAACAAAAAAATCAAAATAAAAGAGCACTTTTACCCTTAGAATTAGCTTTTCATTGTTCATATTAAAAATTAAAGACAGGGCCGGGCCCGGTGGCTCAAGCCTGTAATCCCAGCACTTTGGGAGGCCGAGGCGGATGGATCATGAGGTCAAGAGATCGAGACCATCCTGGTCAACATGGTGAAACCCTGTCTCTACTAAAAATACAAAAAATTAGCTGGGCATGGTGGCGCATGCCTGTAATCCCAGCTACTCAGGAGGCTGAGGCAGGAGAATTGCCTGAAACCAGGAGGCAGAGGTTGCCATGAGCCAAGATCACGCCATTGCACTCCAGCCTGGGTAACAAGAGCGAAACTCCGTCTCAAAAAAAGAAAAAAAATTAAAGACAAAAATGGCTTAATAACATATAGCATATTTAATCAGATTTCTCTGAGTCTACAATAAATCTTTGAAAATAAATTCATGAGAATACTCTGGACTTTGTTTTATGAGTTAAAACGAGACAAAATTTTATTTAAATACTTGTCTTTCTTTTTTTTTACCCTCATCTTCTAGACTGTTATATTTGCAGTAGACTTTCTGAGGTTCAGTAGTAAATATATATAATTTATAACAAGATAATAATACAACAATTAGGGCTATATGATTCAAATATTTTATTGATAGAGCATATCATCAAAAGTGTTTAGAGACCACTGGTGAAATCTCCCCTTCCCTCTAGTCAGAGGAAGAAAACACTGTGCTTTGAACAAAGGAAAGTCCTTGTTAGTCACCACTGGAGCAAACCATGTGCCTTTTCCAGAAACAAATATCAAAATAGAGGAGTTAGGTAACAATGGGGCCATATTTTGTAGGTCATGCACATTTGGTTAAAGAAAGGGAGAGACATGAATTCAGGGAAAGGTGAAGACCTTTCACGAGTTGTTTTCAGGTGATACTTGGGCATTCACATTCCTCAAAGATTAGTACATTTCAGATGGAGCCACAAAGGCTAAATTACAAATTCCCTAGGTAAAGTTTAAAAATTATATCATACTCCTTAGCTCTATCTCCTTTCCCAGACTGGCTCCAGCAAAAAGTCAGCATAAAATTCTGCATGCATTATTACCCATTTGCTAGTCCATCAGATGAAAGCTCTATTTAAGGAGGTAGAATACTACTCACAGTAGCTCTTGTTCAGAGATAAGGAAACTCTTTCCCAAGAAGAAGGGGCTGCTTTGCTTTTTGATAAACCATGCATCCCACAATGCATGGATAACTTTGTGATGATATTGATTTCTACTAATAGCCATTGAGGAAGGCCAGGTCTTCTGGACAAGGCTAGCAAATCTCAGTATCAGCAAGTAAGTCTCATTAGCAAATAATTCCTATGGAGACTCCAGACAAGATAGCAGAAGATGAGACCTCATCCTTTCTGTTCTCCTGCCCACAGATTTGGGTCAGTGCACTGATTGACCCTTCCTGAGGTTTCCATAATGTCAGGCTTCTGTAATCCTGCTCTTGACCAGCCTTAGTTTTGCTTCATGACTCTATTATGAAATATTCAAATATTTTAGTTCTGACAGCTACTTGTATGTTCATAAACAAAATCTACTACATTGCAGGATTTTATTTTTATAAAATAAAATAAATTCATCTGCCTGGATTGCACTTATTTAGGTGGAATGCAATCAAGCATGACTGTAAGAAAAAAAGAAATAAAATCCAGTGTCTTTTTTTTAATGCATTAAAGCTACACTATTCACATTTTGCTAAGAAACAGAAAGTGAACATACATGCACCTAGAAGATAGAGGTTTTTCAAAAACAAACATACTTTTATAAGAACTAACTTAAGCTTTTATTGATTCTCACAATTGGCATAAACATTTTTCTGAGTTGAAAACAAGATATGGGATTGGTACATCTACATTTTGTCTAGAATATGGGATCAAGAAAGCTATGAGCAATCTATTTGCAAACCTGGATGCGAAACCTAACCTCTGGGAGAACTTTATGTCCTTGAGATGTTATTTCCTGCAAGCAGGTTGAGTGAAATTCACTTAGATTTATTGTTATTAAAATTCTTCCTCATCACTATAAGCCTCATTATCACCCCCAGGTGTACAAAGCACTTTCCTTTCCAGATGCTTAAGTTGTTTTACTTATATTGCTGTAGCCATTTTTAAATATGTTTAAAATATCAGCTCACACACTTATCCTTACAATATCTCCCTATGGAGAAAAAGGAAAAGTAAAGTGATTTAAGTCGACATTTTCCCCTCAGTCTCTGATTAGAGAATCCAATGGCCATTCCCAAGCCATATCACTTTATTTCATTTATTCGTATAGCATTCCAATGAGATAAGAAGTGGAAGACATTTCCACTACCTAATAATAAATGTAAAAGGGGTACAGAATATTTTTAATAAGACTTGTCCAAGGATATATTCTGAATTAGCAATATGCCAATAAGTTAGCTGAAGCCTTCTAATCTTTGTGACAATCTTCCTGCTCAAATATGCAAATTAAATGACACAGGCTTTTTGAGATCTACTCTGTGCAAGTCATATGCTTTGAACTTCTGCACACATAGAAATTATGAACCTCAGGGATGGTAAGTAGGGCAGGCATAAGCATGTACAATCAGAAAGTCACAGCAGCTTTATGGAAATAAAAGAGATTTTTAGATTGAGGTCAAAGCAGATTTGAAGCAAGTGTCTTAATGTGGCTTTTGGTACTGCTATTACCTTGGGTTAGTTTTTAAGTGTCTTTAAAGCAGAGGTTTCTCATCAAGAGCAATTTTAAGGATTAAAATTATTACAGAGTAGTTTTAAGGACTAAATAAGATTGGTACATGTAGAGAACAACGTGTTTTATGTTTGTTTTTGTTTTCATTATGGTTATTATTGCTTTCATTATTTTAATGACATTGTGTCCTTCTCACCCACAGCACCTTGACTCTCACCAACACTGCTTACCTGGATGCCATTAGGATAATCATCATTATGAATTTTATCCCTTTTAACATCACCTCTCATCTCTTGACCCATATAGATCCATGGGAAGGAAGGGGTACTCCTACACACTGACCACACCCAGACTATGGTCATCTATCTAGCTCTCATTTTCTCAGTAATTCTTGTTAACACTTTTCATTTGCTTTTTTTTCTCTCTCTCTTCTGTCACTAGAATATGGGGCAGACATTTGTATTAGGTTGGTACAAAAGGAATTGTGGTTTTTGCCATTAAAAGTAATTGCAGTTTTGCCATGTGGGTGTTCACCTCAGCATCTTAAAATTGACTCTTGTCTAATCAGTTCAGGGCACAGATTACCAAAGCTTCAAGTCTCTTTTCAAATGCAGTTTCCTTAATATACATAACCTTGATTTAGAGTTACAACCTTCCTTTACCTTTTTTGTACTTTTTTTAAAACTTTTTTTCTTTTCTCTTTCCCTTATTCCCCAATTTGTCATTCCTTTTTAAATTTTTTCTGTTTTTCAAAATGTTTCTTAGCATTTAATACAAGCAATTCACTGTATCAAACATGGGAAATAAGGATGCATACAACATAGTCCCTTTGCTAAAGGGATTATTATTTTCTTTATAGGGCAGAGACTTACACAATGGAAAAAATATATGTTGGGTATCCAAATGAGATGGCACTGTGGTTTTTCTCTCAGCTCTCATTGAAATGAGTAATACAGGAATTATCAGAATCAATTGATTACACAATCAATTATGTAAACTAGAAAAGAATCGATCCATTAACTTGAAACATTATAAACTTTCAATGCAAAAAGGCTAGCTGAGACTGGATAGAGAAGGATGGAATAGCAGGCCAGTTTGAGGTTCCTCCTATCATATCTCTCCTCTAATTGTAAAACTACAAATATGCTTCTAACTTATGAGGAAAAGAATGGAGTTGAGAGAAAGTCATAGGTTTGCTTGGAAAACTCTTTGTTGTACTATTTTTTGCCATTTTTTTTTTGACCATATCTAGCAGAAGAGAAAGTACCACTTCTATTTCCCTGAGGGGACAGGGAATTAACATAGTGTATTATTTGCTCTTGAATAGAGATTAAATTAGTAGAAAAGGATGTGAAACCCAGAAACCAATGCAAGGATATAAGCAAACTTGGTATATGCTATATGCTAACAGTGGCATGTTGAATAAATAGGTGGTATTTGAACAACTCAGTAATCATTGGGAAAAAGATAAGTCAGTGTGGTGATTCCTCAAGGATTTAGAACCAGAAATAACATTTGACTCAGCAATCCCATTACTGGCTGTATACCCAAAGGACTGTAAATCAGTCTACTATAAAGACACATGCACATGTATGTTTACTGCAGCACTGTTCACAATAGCAAAGACTTAAAACAAACCTAAATGCCCATCAGAGATAGACTGGATAAAGAAAATGTGGCACATAAACACCGTGGAATACTATGCAGCCATAAAAAGATGAGTTCATGTGCTTTGCAGTGACATGGATGAAGCTGGACACCATCATTCTCAGCAAACTAACACAGGAACAGAAAAACAAACGGCATGTTCTCACTCATAAGCGGGAGTTGAACAATGAGAACACATGGACACAAGGAGGGGAACATCATACTCTGGCTCCTGTCAGGGCTGAGAGGGGATAGAGGAGGAATAGCATTAGGAGAAATACCTAATGTAGATGACAGGTTGATGAGTGCAGCAAACCAGCATGGCAAGTGTATACTTATGTAACAAACCTACACATTCTGTACATGTATCCCAGAACTTAAAGTATAACATAAAAACGATAAATCACAATGCATACCTCCCAATATGCGTAATAATAAATTTGAAATGGATCTAATACTTAAGAAAAAGAGTCAGTTCATATAAGTACTAGAGGAAACCTTGGGCAGATTTTTTTAAAACTTCAGCGTGGAAAAGTTTGTTTTCACCATGACTAAAAATCCAGAAACAATGAAATACTGATATATTTTATTGCTTACCTATTAAACAGAAACTTCTCCATGACCAAAAATTAATAATAATCAAGAGAATGAGAAAGGCACATAAGAAAATATTTGAAATGCATGTCACATTAACATTAATGATCTAATAATAATCTTTTTTTTTTTTTTTTTTGATGGAGTCTTGCTCTGTTACCCAGGCTGGAGTGCAGTGGAGCAACCTCAGGGCACACTGCAACCCCCCACCTCCCAGGGTTCAAGTGATTCTCCTTCCTCAGCCTCCTGAGTAGCAGGGATTACAGGCCTATGCCACCAAGCAGAGCTAAGTTTTGTATTTTTTAGTAGAGATAGGGTTTCTCCATATTGGCCGGGCTGGTCTTGAACTCCTTATCTTAGGTGATCCACCCACCTTGGCGTCCCAAAGTGCGAGGACTCAATAATCTTAACATTTAGGGAACTTATAAAAATCAAGAGAGAAGAGTGAATCCACTTCCAGAATAGCAGAAAGAGGAGCAAAACAAAACAATGATTTAAATACAGAAAATTATTTTTAAACCTCAGTTGTTTAAATTAGATTTTAAATTAAATTTTTAATTAAATTGTTAATTAGGATATTGTCCTAAGAGCTTACAACAAAGAGAGACACATTTAATATTAAGAAAATTCTACTAAATTTCACAAGAACAGCAAGAAAGTAGCACAAGAGCCAATATCTACTCCTCCCAGCCACTTCAAGCTGCATTTTATAGAAATGACTCCAGATGCTCTATTCCAGGCAGATGTAGCAAAGAAGATGAGAGTTTTGTTTTGTTTTGTTTTCTGTTTTTCCAAGCTCCTAGTACAGAACTACAATTTCATCCCAGGAAAAGTAATCTGTTGTTTTTCATCTACCTCACTCTAATGTTGGTGAGGTTCTCTGCATAGCATCCATGGCCACAATAATCAGTGTTCTCTTCACTTCAACCTCTACTAATGGGATGAAAGCTTTAATCCAGGGACAGACAACTGAGCATACTGGTTGAAGTGCCCTTTTCATGCCCTCCCCAGCTTCTTCACAAGCCAATATTACCCTGAATTACCACACCCCCATCTCTACCTTATAGAACAAATGTCATTCTGGAAAAAGCAGGACACTGCCCTCACTCACAGATCCTACACACTGATGGAAAGTCCTATAATGAGGGAGAGGCAGGCATTAAAGAGAAGAGTTCTTCAGCTTTACCTGAAGGAATTCACTGTATTTGGAACAGAGTTTAGAGAATCCCATGCCTCAAGGCATTGTCACAAACAATGGTGTTCTTGGCTGGAAATAATTTAGATCTCATGACTCCACGATCCTGGTAGCACCAAGCAAAATGGAATAGCAACCAGTTTAACAGAGAGAGCCAGACTAAAACGACAGCTAAGAAGACCCCCACGGGATCACAGTCAACCCTGGAGGATGAGAAGGCTGTATGCTTCTGCTAGGCCATCTCCACCCAGAAACAATTACAGCAGGATGGGAAGCAGTTTTGAAAACTCCCCAAGCTGCACACAGATTAGTCCAAAAGGGTAGAAGCCTCATTAATACTGGAGCTTGAAGCATAACCTATGACTGAACACTGGCTGAACAATAAGCTACTCTGACCAAGAGACAAATCCTATGAAGCTAAACATAAAAAGAAAATCACACATTTCTGTTGGTATGGAATAATGTGTACATGTCCAAGGCTTCACACTCCCACTAATAATCAGAGACAGAAAATGCAAGCTACTAGTCCCCGGCCAAACTAGTGGACCAAACACATAAACTCCTTCAATTATGATAGCAGCTTCAAAAGTATATATATATTCAACAATAAGTGATAAGTATCTGTCTGGCCATGCTGACCAAAGTACTCTTTGACCATTTATTAATGGCTTATCCTGACCCAGAGGTTAGTGCTAGGTCATCATTCTAAAAGATACAAACAAAAAAAAAATTGTGCAAGGTCATAGAGACTATATACAAGGAAAGAAATAAACTTCGAAGAGTAAATTCAGCCAGATAACTAATAAATACATGAAAAAGCAAACACCAAAATATACCAGCACCCTAAGGGAATCAGTATCCAGAGTCACTAAAATATATTATTGCTAATGTCCAATCGTCAACCAGAAAGAAATTACAAGACATAAAAAGAAGCAGAAAACTATGACCCATATCCAGGGAACAAAGACAGGGCATGGAAACTGATTTTGAAGGAATTTCAATGTTAGACTTAGCAGCCAAAGACATCAAAGAAGCTAATATAAATATGTTCAAAGAACTAAGTAAATCACATCTCAAAAATTAAATAAATGTATAATGACAATATCTAAACAAATAAAGAATATTGATAATAAGATAGAAATATAAAAACAAATAATTCTGGAACTGAAAAGTATAAGCAATATGAAAAATTATCTCAAAATAGACTTGAGCTGGCAGAAGAAACAACCAGTGAATTAAAGATAGATTGAGATTATGCAATCAGAGGAACAGAGGGAAAAATACAATGAAGAAAAATGCATAGACCCTCAAATAAATGTGAGATGCCATTAAATAAACCAACATGTACACTAGAAAGAGGAGACAGAAAAAGACAGAAAAAATATTGAAGACGTAATGCCTGAAAATTTCCCAAATTTGAAGAAAACCTTACTCAATACATCCAAGAAGCTCAAGGAACTCCAAGTAAGATAAACACAAAACAATTTACATCTAGTCACATTGTATCCAAAATGCTAAAAGCCAAAGATAAAGAGAAAATCTTGAAAACAATAAGAAGAAAGATGACTATTCACACATAAAGAAAACCCAGTAACATTAACAGCTACATTCTCATCAGATATAACGGAAGGTAGAAGGCAGTGGGATGGCATATTCAAAGTATTAAAAGAAAAAGAAAAAATCAACTAAGATGCTTATAACTAGGAAAAATAGCTGTCAAAAATAAAGGTAAAATAAGAGCATTCCAAGGTTAAAACTATACTGAGACAACTTGTTGCCAGAAGAAATGCAATACATTTGACAATAATAGGATAAAAGAGTTGAACATAAACTGTACTGGAAATGGATGGAAAGCTGTATTGAAGTAAAGCAGGACACTAGATGGTAACTGCAATTCACAAGAAGGAATGAAGGGAATCAGAAATCGTATATAAGAAAGGTAATTGTGTAAGTCAGTGTTTTCTAGAGGGGCAGAATCTAATAGGCTATATGTGTGTGTGTGTATAGATAGAGTTCTTTAAGTATTAATTCACATATTCAAGGTCCCACAGTAGGCTGTCTGCAAGTTTGAGGAGCAAAGAGAGCCAGTCAGTCTCAAAATTGAAGAACATGGAGTCCCATGTTCGGGGGCAGGAAGCATCCAGCACGGGAGAAAAATGTAGGCTGGGAGGCTAGGCTGATCTCACTTTTTAACATTTTTCTGCCGGCTTTATATTTGCTGGAAGCTGATTAGTTGGTGCCCACCTGATTAAGGCCGGGTCTGCCATCCTTGGGTCCACTGACTCAAATGTTAATCTCCTGTGGCAACACTCACAGACACACTCAGGATCGATGCTTAGCATCCTTCAGTCCAATCAAGATGACACTCAGTATTAACCATCACAAGTCCACCCCTTATTAACTGGAACCCATACACATCTCCTGAGTTCATACATAATCTTCAAATAAAGACAATAAATAAGGTCATAATTACACCTAACATAATACAACTATCCTTTGTGCACCTGGAAACTCACCAATCCTCAACCCAAATACTATTTCATAAAGTTAATAATACTTAAATGCTGATATGAAGTAAATATTATGTCACATGATAAAGGAAAGTAAAATAAAATAAACATATTTTCTTAGTACAAGTGTATAAGTGCACAAACATGTTTTTAACAGAAGAAGGAGGAAATGCTCATGACAGTTACAGTCCTCATTTCTGCAGCTGGTCACATGGTGGGAGCTGGTGTTGATGACTACCTTCTTCTACTATCCATTCTATATTCCAATTGCCTTCAGCAAGCACCTCATCAAGTCATGGGTTTTTTCCAAGGTGGAGTGACTCAAACCTTTATTCCTGAGGGGTCTGGACTATTTGTAGTCCTGCCTGGACTGGGCGATTATATTTTCCCATTTACCTTAATCACAAGGCATGGTAATTCTAAGAGACACCCTAATAGATCTCCTGTATTCCATGCATACTCTTCCTTACCTCCATTATAGAGCAGTACACCAATTTCATCCTGATAGTCCAGGTCAATCATCACAACTAACACTGTAATTCCTTTCTTAGTCTTTTGACTTAATGTTAGGAGGAGCTCAAAGTGTTCAGGTGGCAATCTTAACTTCCAGTTTAATGGAATTGTGTCTCCTGATGGCAGCATTCCTCCCTCTGGAACTAAGACATCTAGGCCAGCAGAACATAATGTTGTGAGAACAGGAAGCAAAAATTTTGCTAATGTCTCACTAAGGGTGATGGTGAGTGGTGCCACTTCCACTTCCAACCCTTGATTCCTAGACCTCGTGAATCCTGGCTGTGGGAGAAACAGTACCATATATTGGATGCTAATTCAGAGCATACTTAGCTTTCTGGAGAACTTTGTCCCAGCCTGAAAAGTATTGTCACCTAGCTGGTGTTGTAATTTTGACTTCAAAAGGCCATTCCTTCATTCTGTCAATCAGCTTCTTCAGGATGATGGGGAACATGGTAAAACCCGTGAATTCCAACAGCATGAGCCCATGGCTGCACTTTTTTAGCAACAAAGTGAGTGACTTGGTCAGAAGAAATTCTGCTTGGAATACCATGACAGCGAATAAGACATTCTGTGAGTTCACTGATGGTGGTCTTGGCAGAAGCATTGCCTACAAAATAGGCAAACCCATATCCAGATAAGTGTCTATTCCAGTGAGGAAAAACCTCTGCCCTTTCCATGATGGAAGAGGTCCAATATAATCAACCTGCCACCAGGTAGCTTGCTGATTGCACCAAGGAGTGATGCCATATTGAGAGCTCACTGATGGTCTCTGCTAGTGGCAAATTGGGTACTCAGCAGTGGCCATAGTCAGGTCAGCCTTGGTGAGTGGAAGTCCATCTTTCTGAGCCCATGTGTAACCTCCACCTTTGCCACTATGGCCACTTTGTTCATGGGCCCATTGGGTGATGACAGGAGTGGCTTGGGAAAGAGGCTGGGTGATGTCCACAGAATGAGTCATCCTATCCACTTGATTATTAAAATCCTCCTCTGCTGAGGTCACCCATTGATGAGCACTCACATGGAATACAAATATCTTCAGAGTCTTGACCACTCAAAGAGGTCCATCCACATACCTCTTCTCCAAATGTTTTTGTCACCAATTTTCAATCATCCTTCTTCCAAGTCCCTGACCATCCAGCCAAACCAGTGGCTACAGCCCATGAACCAGTATATTATTGCACATCTGGCCATTTATCCTTCTATGTAAAGTCCACAACCAAGTGCACTGCCCGTTGGGAAGATTTCCCTTTACTGCTGACCTTCAGGGATGTCCTAGAAAAAAGACCATAGTGTTACAGCTGTCCACTTTCAAGTGATGCTTGCATGTTGTGCAGAACCATTTGTGAACCAGGCCCTAGCCTTCTCTTCCTCTATCAACTGATCATAGGGAACTCCCCATGAGGCCACTGGTGCCTGCTGGGAGAGAGAAGGCAGGGTGGCAAGAGTGGAGAGCATGGGCATTTGAGCCACTTCCTCATGTAACTTAGTTGTACCTTCAGGATCTGCTGGTATATATCATATATATACCACTGCCATTTGATGATGGAATGCTGCAGTGCACAACCCACTTTATGGCTAGATGAGTCAGAAAGCGCCCAGTTAATGATAGGAAGTTCAAGTTGCATAGTGACTTGATGACCCATAGTCAAACATTCAATTTGCACCAAAACCCAGTAACAGACCAACAGCCATCTCTCAAAAGGAGAGTAGTTATCTGCAGAAGATGACAGGGCCTTGCTCCAAAATCCTATATGCCTCTGCTGTGACTCACCTATGGGAGCCTGCCAAAGGCTCCAAACAGCATCCCTATCTGCCATCAAAACCTCAAGCACAATTGGATCTATGGGGTCACATGGCCCAAGTGGCAGAGCAGTTTGCACAGCAGCCTGGACCTCTTGCAGAGCCTTCTCTTGTTCTGAAACCCACTCAAGACTGGCAGCCTTTCAGGTCACTCAATAAATGGGCTGGAGTAACACACCCAAGTGAGGAATGTGTTGCCTCCAAAATCCAAATAGGCAGACTAGAATTGAGACTCTTTGTAGGGAGCTGGAACAACCCACCCTCTCTGTAGTGACCAGCAGCAGGGCTGCTGTGAACTCTGGTTGAACTTCAGGGAAGTAAAATCACAGTAGGAGGAAGTATATGTCTTGGAGAGAACAGACAGGCCTAGAGAGACTTCTTGCTCACTGGATCCAATCACTATAATGTCATCAATTTAATATCTTATAGGAGCAAAAAGCAATCGAGTACTCTCCAAATAATATCATGACACAAAGCCATAGAGTTGATATACCCCTGAGGTAGGACAGTAAAGGTGTGTTGCTGGCCTTGCCAGCTGAAGGAAAATTGCTTCTGGTGAACCTTATGGAAAAGAATGGAGAAAAAGGGATTTGCCAAGTCAATGGCTGCATACCAGGTACCAGGAGATGTGTAAATTTGGTCAAGTAATGCAACCACATCTGGTATAGCAGCTGCAATTGGAGTCACCACCAACTGGTTAAGCTTGCAATAATCCATTGTCATTCTCCAGGATCCATCTGTCTTCTGCACAGGCCAAATGGGAGAGTTGAACAGGGATGAGGTCAGAATCACCACCCCTGTGTCTTTCAAGTCAATGTCATAGGTTAAAAAAAAAAATGGGGGAGCCATTAATAGAATGAAAGTAACCAAAGAGATATGGAAACAAAATGCGATATGTAGATCTTAACGGGGTCTCGTTCAAATGAAAGTAGCCTTAGAAAACATATTTGGAAATATTAGAGGAAACTGAATAAAGGCTATAAAACTATATATATTAGTTGAGATCAAGGAATTGTTCGTTTTCCTTGGTGTGATAATAAAATTACCAACATACTTATTTCTAGAGATATGTACTAAAATATGTAGAAGTGTCATATCTGAAAATTTATTTAAAGTGTTCTGCAGCCTCCTTGGTGGTGCTTGCCTATAATCCCAGCTACTCAGGAGGTTGAGGTACAGGATCATCTGAGGCCAAAAGTTTGAGGTTGCAGTAAGCTATGATTGCACCACTGCACTCCAGCCTGGGTGACGGAGGGAGACCCGAGACCACCCCATCTCTCAAAGAAAAAAAAAAATTCAGCAAACACACGAACACAAAGAGAGCTAAAGCAACAATAAAATATGTATTCCTGAATCTACCTGATGGATATGTTGGTGTTAATTAAACTATTCTTTTTACTTTTGTCATTGCTTACCTTTTTATAATAAAAATTGGAAAATTTAGTTTTTATGATAATCGTTTTCAAATAGGTATACAACTTAACCTTATTAAGATACGTGAGATTAAAATATGTTAGTAACTCTGCTTCTTAATTTTTAAAATAAAGTTTTGTTTAGAGAAATTATTAGTAAATCAGTATTCATATTTTGAGGTAATAATTTTTAGCTAAATATTTCTGTTAAAAACTACTGAACAGTAAATATCTGTACATGGTGGGATACTGTTATTTTCTGAATTTTAAGAGTATTTAATAATAACAATGATTAACTTTTATTAGATATTTGCTCTGTGTTAAGCACCATGCTATATTTTTTACATATAATTACTTATTTAGTTTCCACAAAACATTTGAACTATTAGAACGACAGGATTGATGGGAGATGAGACAAACCAGGTGAAATTTTAAAAGGTTTGCATGAAATTAGAGAGGGATCCATTCAGGGATGCACAATGGGATTTTCAAGTATGGTTGAGAGCCTAGCTTAGGGTGCATCCATTAGGTTACATCATAAAATATAGGTTATATAACTTGTGCATTAGTGGTATTTCTTCTTGTTTCATAGCAATAGAGAGATTAGATAGATGGATGGGTCCGAGAGTGGGTTGGCAGGGCAAATGCAATAGAAGGATAAGAACACATGAATTGATCATGCTGACAAAAACAGTGATTGAAGGTAATGTATCACATGATTCAGAGAAGCAATGAGGCCTTGGCTAGAAGGTGGTAGGCGGACTAAGGGTTATGAGTATGTAAGAGCCATGCACAACAAAGCAACCATTTTATTTTATAGACAAGGACATTAACTGAAGTCAGAATCTACTCATTAGGACATTCTCAAATATACAAAGCATGCACTGCAGACAGGCAGAATGATAAAGGGATAAAACATCCATTCTTTCAGGCTTATTTTCTAGGAAAAGAGAGTCTTTGTGTAGGAAAGTAGTTGAAACCTAAAGAATTAAAGGTGTTTAAGATGGAAGCTAAGGAGAGAAAAATGTGATGAACATCTCCCTTAAGAAATGTAGAAATGCATATGGCTTCTAGATGCCGTCTAAGCTGAGAAATCAGGAACAATAGATCATGGATGAAGAACCTAAGACATTTGTGAAATCAAAAATATATATATTTGGCATAGATGGTATGTTTATTACTGTCTTCTTTATTTGCCCCTAAAGATTAAAGATAAAATTTTCAATAAAAAGAGCAATACATGATACATTTAGAAGGCAACAAAAAAGTAGAGTTGTTTTTTTTTTTTAATTTAGTTTTGTAGAGAGAAGAATCTTGAGAAACAGATTAGGCAGAGGCTTCCTTGAAAAGGGAAAGGAGACAAGCTCACCTCTGTGTCTTATGAAAACTATGAAAAGTCAAGCATGAGAAGCTGAGGTTTGACACTTGGAAATTAATAGGCAATAGACTCTATCTGTGTTAGCCACACATGATGTTAGTATACCTGCTACTATTTATGGTTTCTTTGAAAATAGAATTTATACTTTTATCTGTCTCTGTTCTTCTAATTGAAGATTATGTTAAGCGGATTTAATTAATGATAGTTTAAATAAAATCCATGCCTAGCATTGGATAGGTTGCTATAAGGATTGTCAGAGGTACAAGATATGGTGCCTTCTCAAAAGAAATTTACAAATTAAATGTAGAGAGAAGACTTGAACTCAGGAACCGAATGAACACATGATGTGGACAGATGTTTGAGTTTATTTAGAGTCAATCAGTAATGGAGGAAACAATCCTTGTAATTGAAAAAGTTTTATAGAGATGAGCCTTAAAGGGCATTATGAATGAAGTGAAAAATTTATTGGCAGGTGGTGCGGGCAATCACTGGTTCAGAAAACAGTAATGTGGTGAAAATGGATATGGTTTCTATGTGTGTATGTGTGGGGTGGGGTAAACAGGAAGGGAGAATATTTATAAATTGAACAGCGAAATCTAAGTAAAGATTCTATTAAGGTTTAAAAATATCTACTAAATGCCTAAATAAAAGACAATTAATTATGTGTTAAAATAGAAGAATTGTTCAAAGTAGCAGATATATGTTAAAAGCATGGTCAGAAAAATGTTAAGGAAAGCTAGATATGGCCATGGCAATTACTAATCAGTATAAAGAAATAGTCAAAATTCCAGATGCCCTATAAGAAACATGGAAATGTCTGGAGTTTTCCAAAGTGAAGAAGTAAAACATTATAAAATTGTGCCATAGTCAAAATTTCACTGATATTCTTTACCTACCACTAAACCTCTTAGTCTTCATTTTCTTTACTTTGACATGGGCCAAAAGACTGAGTTGGCCTTCATTATCTGAACATGCAGGTCTGCCTATCTTATCCTTCTTCAGCTTCAACTGGACTGTGAGGTACTGATCACAAAGGCTTCATCAAAGCGTTTTACATCTGTGGCCTTCACATAGCAGTAAATAACCAATTAACAAATTTTCATACACTAAGGCGCCTCTTTAAAGTTTTATTCAAGTGGGAGATTGCTCCCTTTCTGCCAGAAGACAAGGGGCATCACTCAGGAGGGACACAGGCAAAGCCAGAATATAGACATCAGAGGGAGAGAGAGGAGGATTCACTCCCAGGGCATAGCTAAACAACCATCATTTAGAGAATAGGCTATGAATCAAAGTAAGTTTTGAAACTTTTGATGGTTTACTTTATTTAATTTGAACAACCGAATTTAAAAGATCTGATAATTTTTGTGAATTGTGTAAACAGAGGAGCACTCATTCTCATACAGTCTGCATCAGATAGAAACATGGACTGATGAGAGGATTCAGTATATGGTGTAAAACTGGAACAAGAACAGAAACTGCAGACCACTAGAACAGACCAGTCAGGAAAGATGCTTCCCTTCATCATACATGAATTATTAGCATGCAGAGAAGAAACTGAAAGTCTATACAAAATCATACCTTAAACTTCTTACACTTAATTCTGCAAATATCTGTGCCATGTCAACTGCTTGATATAATGTGTGCTCTTTGTACTAGAGGACAGCTTCAGTTATTAGTAACTAAAGTAATTTATACGGAGGTGTTCAGGTAAAGGACTCTTCTCAGTTTATTCACAAACAGATTTCCTTAACCAACAACTGCAGTCAAAACATTGTTGTTTAGACTTGAGCAAATACAAAGCATTCCTTAGAGAAAGTGCCTGGACCAAGAAGCTATTGAGGTTTATGTGTTTGTTCACCAACTATTTCTTCAGCCAATTTATTGAGATATATGAGCCACAGTATGCAGGGAGCTGGAGCATGAAATCATAATTGGATATTTCCTTTATCAGTTATCTATTGTTGCAGTGCAAATTACTCTAAAACTGAGCAATTTAAAGCAAATATTTATTCTCTAGCAGTTTCTCTGGGTAAGAACCCAGGAGCAGTTTAGTTCAATGCTTCTGATTGAGAGTCTTTCATGGGGCTGCAGTCAGGTTGTTGAGCAGGGCTGAGATCACTTGGAGGAGCTAGAGAACTGGATTCCAAGCACACCCAGAGGGCCCATGACAAGAGGCTTTGGTTTCTCGCTCCTGCGTCCCTCCCTTGGGCTACCCAGGTTATGGCAACTAGTGTCCCCTAGTGCAAGTGATGAAAGAGAGAGAGAGAAAGAAGGGGTCAGGAGAAGAGAGGAGGGAAAGCCCAAGTCAGCAGTCCTAGTCTTTATAACCTAATCTTGGAAGTGATATATCATCACTACGGCTGTATAGGATTGGCCACACAGACCAACTCTGGTACAAAATGCAAGGAGACCACACAGGGTATGAATACTAGGATGGGGAGTGATTCGGGGCCAGCTTGCAGGCTTTTTACCCTCTTACCTTATAATAGTTACATTGTAACTGTAAATATAGACCATAGGAAAGTAAACAAATCAATTACAATCAATAGTTACAGATGAGGCAACCATGACTTAAGTGGAAGCCTGAAGGTTGAGAAGGAACTGCTCTTATGTAGGGCAGACCCAGACACCCGGCTTTATATTCTATATTACCTGCGTGATAATAGAGATGAAATGAAGGGCACGTGCATGGTTCTTCTAAACATGAATTTTTGCTCCTGCATAAATACTTAAAGGCATGTTGACACAGGGCAGGCAAACCATAAATTTGAGGCTTAGCCTAGGAGGGTTTTTGACTTCAACCAGCAAAGAATTCAAGGGTGAGTGCTGGTGTAAGATAGTAACTTTTATTGAAGTGGCAATGTACAGCAGCAGAAGAGGTACTGCTCCTTGTGGAGCAGGGCTACTCCATAGGCAGTGTGCCCAGACCAGCAGCTCAGAGGCAGTTCTGCAGTCATATTTATACTGACTTTTAATTACATGCAAATTAAGGGGTATATTATTCAGACATTTCTTAAAAAGGGGGGCTGTGGTAACTTTCAAATGTTGCCATAGCAATGGTAAACTGACATGACACTGGTGGGCATGTCTTATGGAGAGGTACTTCCACCTCTTCGTGTTTCAGTTCCTACCTCCAGAGTCAAGTCCTGCCTCATACCTCAGTGTAACTGTCCAGCCTGGCTAATTTCTCCCATCTTTCTTGCAGCCCTGCACCTGCAAGAAAGGACTTTCTGAACTCAATTGAACTCTAAATAACAAGGCAGTTGGACCGGAGATTTTCCTGCTTTCTGTAATTATGTAATTGTGTTTCTAAGGTCCAAGGCTGAACTCTAAGAATGAGCCCACAGAGAGAAAAATAAAAATAAAATAATCCAGAAAAGAGAATTTAAATGCCTTATCATGACTCTTGGACATTTATAAGTAAAAGTCTGGACAGATTCAAGTTTATGATCCTCTACATGCCTTCTTCATTCCACTCAGGGACACATCTATAATCCATTCCTCTGCAAGACAAATGCTGCTTCTCTTTGTTCAAAAATGTTTTAATTTAATCATCACTGTTGCTGGCGCTGCTTCAGGCCTTATAATAAACAAAAAACATTCTCCATTGAATTAAATTCACCACAAGAGTTTGCCAGATCCATGATTACACTCACGCTAGAAGCAAACACTATCTGGAGCGCTCAAAGAAATATCAGTCAGCCTGTTATGGGCACGTTGTTTCTCATTTGTAGAAAATGGAAATTGAAAAGGCTGGTCATGTTCAGAAATACTAATGTGGTCCACATAGCCATCTTCAGGTTTCTTAGTTAGAGGATGTTCTGTGCCTTGACTGCTGCTCAGCTCTCATGGCAGAACTTGAAGGACTGACATTAATTATCTGTGTATCACTTGCTTTGTCCACAGACAAGAGCACTCATTATCCAGATGAATAAATAATTCCAGAATTAACTGTGTAATATAAATACAACGCCCAGTGGAATGTAAAAACCTTTGAAGCTATAGCCAAATCAACAACGGAAAGGAAAACCTAGTTCCAGCTAACCCTGACCTTTCAAAATAAGCAGAAACCGAGGGATTAACAATGTGCAGGTGTATCATGTGCTACAGGTCCTTGCTGCAACAGTTACAGCCCAAACTGTCTCATCCAGATTTGAGTTGATTGCAACCATTGACTGTTTTTGCAACATGCAAAAAATTGCGTCATAAGGAGAGGTTGCCTCTCATTGCAGATGGCCACCAATGTTTAAGGCCCCTGAGCATGTTGAGATGGTACCAGTAGACGGCGTTGTAAAAGTACCCATGATACTATTACTCATTCTTTTAATTAATTAGGGCATGGTCTCAAGAGGCTGCTACTTAATTTAGGCTCATCCTAGGTCTTTAGCTATCCCGAGGAATTTTATATTAGAAGGCTGTCATATGTTCACACAGTTTAGTTATAGATTTAACAATCAAAACAAAGTACCCAGTTATTCAATATTTAAATATAGTGTATTTTAGTGTTTTCTGTTGGAAAGGTTTTCTTTCCTTTCAGGGACATAGTCAATGTATTTGAAGTTTCTTTTCAATGGAAAAAAAGTTGTATACATTTTCACTCCACAAAGTCAAAGCTGGGTTGTTCTTGTGTCATTAAACTCACTGAAGCAGCTGAGTTATTATATTGGTGAAATTAATTATTAAAATGAAGACATGCTTTGTTCTGCTTTAAAAGAAAGATAAAAGCCTGAACAATTAAAAATGGTTTTCTATTACAGCTAATGTGCAATATGGATTCTAACATAATTAGTTGAGTTTGGAAAATTATTTTTATATTTTTTAAGCCTTCATTTAACACATTAATACATTCATTCATTTATGCACTCAGAAATATTAATTGTCTTCTGAGTACTAAATCTTGTGAAGGAAAATGGAAATATAAAAGTAAATAAAACTTAAGTCCTATTGTTCATAAGCTCTTTACTCAATATATCTATTAACTTCCTTGGTCCTGGAAGTCAGTGGGGTGTTAAATGGGCTGTCCCTGGTGCTCTTTCCAAAAACCGGACGTTTCTCTGAGAAATATGTTGTATCAATACATTCTCTATTTTGTTCTGGACACAGTCCAAATTTGCCTTATAAAATTTAATTTTACTTAATTGAATTGTGCCTTCTGGTATGTGCAGTGCTCTAATGAGCATAAATCAATTTATTTAAACCAGAGTCATCTTAAATACTTGTGGTGATTTTTGGTTTGCTTGGTGGCTATATTTTGTTTTTATCAACATTGGTAGATACTAGTTCTTTTAAAAAATGAATTATAATGGTACATTTTTTGTAATTACATTCTAAAAAACAGAGAGAAAACTGATGTTGTGTAGTACATTTTGTATACCCAATAAGTATCACTGGATTGGGCAGTTTCTTCCTTTTTCTATAAATTAACTTCAGCTTGGAACTTTTCCTAATGACAATAGTTTCCAGTATCACCTTCATGTATCAAAAGAAAAAGCACTGGTAACTTTCATGAGAAGTTAAATAATTTCTCACTTTGTTTCAAGATGGCATTTCCAATAGAGTAATTGCTCAGAAATGAACAGGATAGAGAAACAGCTCCTGAAAAGGTGAAAGGGAAGGAAAATGCACAGTGACATGGAGCTAATATATGTATATATCTTTAGGAGATTCTGGTGCCCTTCTGATAGCCTAAGCTGAGGGCTCACCCATCATTGCACTAGGATTCTGCATTGCCTCGCTCTATCTTTTCTTACCATCACCTTCTCAGAATTTAAGTTAATAGAAACATAACTGGCCAAGGGCTCTGGTGCTTTGTGAAAAAGTTAATACAGAATATGTCTGCAGGTATAATTCCTTTTTTTTTCACAGCCACACTTGGAATCCATAGCCAAAACCAAGTCTGCCTGACTCCATAAATCTATAAAAATATTTGCCATACCCCCTTGTTTATCTCCTTAATAATTTTTACTAGTTTATGCTTTCTTCTTCTTCCCTCTCACTTTATCAAATTTCAACATAAGACCTTAAATTAAAAAAATCTCTGTGAAAAAAGCTGTGATTTGAATAACACTTTTTATTCTCAAAGCATGTCTTAGCTTATTTAAGGGTAAGATGAAGGAAGTTGTCAACTGTTTAACAATTCACTCATTCATTGACTCCATTGATCAATCAGGTTTCAGACTAGAAGTGAGGTGGATGTAGAAGAGTTAAAAATAATTGAGTAACTTACACAGAAACAATAGTTGGAGTACCTCTAACTGACCAGACCTCTGTTTCAAAATACTAACTTTATTGATAACCATCCAGAGCTTCCTGGAGAAATAAGTGATTCCAGGTAAAATTTCCAGGCAAGCTTTGGACAGCTTATCATGCTGGAAAGCAAAGATCTATTGAAAGTATAATTAAGTTGTGTCAATAGCACTTAGGATCTGGCCAGAAGGAACTCACACTGGTTACATAGGGGATAACTTGAGGGGAAGAAAAAAAAAAAAGACAAACACCAACAGCGATTGTAGCACATTTAACAACAACAATAATAATAATTTAAAAATACTCAGAACCATAAAAATACTTGAAAAGTGGGCTGGGTGTGGTAGCTCACGCTTGTAATCCAAGCACTTTGGAGGCCAAGGCAGGTGGATCACCTGAGGTCGGGAGTTTAAGACCAGCCTTACCAACATGGTGAAACCCCGTCTTTAAAAAAAAAAAAAAAGATTAAAAAAATACTTGAAAATGGCAAGCAAATGCTCTCCTTTTCAGAAAAATGCCATATCATAGAATTATGTGGTGATAGAACTAGATGGTCAGATTAGGAAGTCACCAATTTTTAATGGCCAGCATAATAAATTGATGTATAAAAGACTCACCAATAGAAGTTAAAACCATTGTGTAAAATGTTGTAGGGAAAACAGATATTTACAAAATCTCAAAGTGTCATTCTCCCAATTATTTACTACTTCAAGGGAAATAGCACCTTTACAATAGAGTGATGACAGTCTACTGGAACCAGATAATCCAATTTAGAATCACCAAGCATGATGATACAATACAGTAAAATGCATATAATATCACAAATGTGCCTTTGCCCAAAATGTTGAACCCTAAATCTGATAATGAGAAAAAAAATCACATATAGGCAGAATATGGGCTACCTTACAAGATAACTGGTCTGGTTTCTTCATATAACTCACTGTCATAAAAAAAAAAAGCTGTTTGTTGTTAGTGGTTTGAGGAGACTGTTGTAGATTAAAAGAAAATCATGACACAACACAATACGATATAATATGTAAACTTTGATAAAAAATTGGATTGGGGGGTAAAGTCTATTGTGATACACAGAACAATGTCCTCTCAAAGATGTCCACATTCTAATTTTTAGAACATGTGAGGCTTATTACAAAGAAGCAGGAATTAAAATTGGTAATCACTGAACTTCAAGAGATTGTACTGAATTATCCAGATGGACCCAGTATACCACAAATAACCTTTTAAGTGGAAGAGGGAGGTGAAAAAGGGCAGGTAACAGTGATATATTGTGAGAAAGACTTGACTGACTATTATTGGCTTTGATAATGGAAGGTCATGAGCTAAGAAATATGGGTAGCCTCTAGGAACTGGAGAAGTTAAGAAATCAATTTCTATCCTATATCTTTCAGAAAGAAACATAGCTTTCTAGGTCCCTTGATTTCAAACCAGTGAGAACCATTTTATACTTCTGAATTCAGAATCATAAGATAATAAATATGTGGTGATTTAAGACCCTAAATTCCCGTAATAGGGAATGAATAAAAATTTTGGAACCAAAAGTGGGGTGTTACTTTAACAATTCCCTAAAATCATGTAGAAATGGCTTTGGAATTGGGCAATGGGCAGAGGCTGAAAAAAATTGTAAGGAACATGATAGAAAAACTATCAGTGGACATATGGATATTAAATGCTTTGTTCCTGAGAGCTCAGAAGAAAACAAGGATTTTTCTTACTGGCAACTGGAGAAAAGATCTTTGTTATGTAGTGCAGAAGTCTTAGAAGAATTGTGTTTTGCAGTTATGTAAAAAACAGACATTTTAAATATATCAGTTCACATTTAGCTGAGATGCTTTTCAAGCAAAACGTTGATGGCACAGCTAGATTTCTTCTTAACGTTCATACTGAAATGTGAGAGGAAAGAGAGAGATTTCAAGACTAATCATTAAGAGAAAAGAAACCAAGAATTCGGGATTTGATAAATTCTCTGTCTATGCAGATTACAAAGAATGCTAAAATCAGAAAATTCACTGTCAGGAAAGCATGCTCTGGAGAGAATGTCAAGGGCATGGCCACACAAACTTAGATTCATGATGGGAAAGATTGAACGGTCAGAGTATTTTGCCGTATAGAGCAAATTGAAGAGATCAGGTAGGCTATTAGTGGATCCTCTCAGCCAGCCCTGCAGAATCCAGAACGGATGAAAAGAGCTTTTTTCTCTAATTGAGTAAATCTCTGTTATATACATCAGAGATATAGAAGGTTCCTCAGAACTTTACACCAGCAGAAATGTTGCCAGCTTGGATTGGAAGAGAGAGCATAAAATAAAAGAAGACTGTCAAATCCCCAAAAATATACAGGCAAAAAAGAGGCTGACAAAATTACTCAATTGGAAACATGTGCAACCTTTCATTAAAAAAAGATAGAAAAAATGGCCCAGAAGACAGAGCTTAAATCCCAGAGGACAGAGTCGTGAGCCCAGAGAATTAATTCCATCCTTTAATTGATTTTGAAATTGGTTAAAACTATATATTTTTTCCCTTCCATTATATCACGTTTTTGAACGGGAATGTCTCTGTGCCTATCACAACTGTATTTAGGGAAAAGGTAACTTGTTTCTTGAGTTTCACAGGTCTCTAGATGGAGAGGAATTTTTCTCCAGGTTGTATCATAGCCAGAACCTTATGCTTACCTAAGTTAGATGGTGCAATTTGAACTATGGAGCTCACGAGACTTTGGAATTTGAGCTTTTGCTTAATCAGTTGAGATTTGGAGGAACGTTGTGAGACTGGGTTCCAGGGCATGGGGGAGGCTCAGCTTCCCTGCTAGGAAGTGTTCTTCCAGGCCCTTGGTCCCTCACTCACCCAAGAATGGGAAGGCAGACCACGCTGGGAGCAGTGTGCTCATAAGTAAATAGTTGACCCCAAAGAGTTTTGCAGAAAGTGATTTATTTAGGCAGAGAAAGAGTAAACAAAGAAAGAAAAGCAGCTTTCACAAAGTAGTGGAAGAAGGGAACTTTTAACCTGGGAGAGCTTCCTGCCCCATTCAAATTTTCTGTCCTATGGTAGGAGTTTTTTTAAACTTCTGCTGGAATGGTTGACCTTTGAGTCTTTCCTACACAGGTGAAAGTTAAACAAAGACCTCTAAGATCCCAGATGGAGACATGCGGTGGGGGAGTACAGGACTAGGAAGTTCTTGCCTTTGAAACTATGCCCCCTTGGGCACCCAGGAAGAGAATACATTCCCTCAGTCCCCCACTTTAAACAGGAAAGTCCAACTGCTGTTTGGACACGGGCATCGGTTGCTCTTTAGCTGCTTCCTGCTGAAATGGGGCATGGAAGGGGCCCTGCAGTTGAGGTTTCCTCCAGAGGGAAGTCTTTCCAGGGCGGACGTTGATCCTGATGTCCATGATAGAGCTCATGAGTCAAGACATCCAGGGTTCCAATTGTAGGATTATTTATGACCTTATGGCTCTAGAAGAAAGGAATGTGACAAGAAGGTTAAAGATAAAAAGCCCAGAGGCAATAATTATAGAATGGCTATAGACCGACCTAGGAGAGGATATAGTCAGGACAGCCAGTTGTTAAATAAGCACTATTTCTTGAAGGTTTTTAGCTCTGTGTTTGATTGATTCCCGAGTTCTTTAACTTTGTTTAAAACAGCACTTTTTGCAAAGTAGCAGCATTTCTTTCTAGAAAGAGGCAGATTTCCTCTCTTCCTGTTGTTAGTAGATTTAGGGTCCTTTTACCCTGAAGAGCTAAGGCAGCCAAAGAGTGAAGCTGTTTTGCAGAGTGAGCTGCCTTTGCAGAGAACATTAGCAACACTTTTATGTTATTAATTCCTGAGACAGCTTATAGTAACTGAATAGAGGTAGTAACTTTTCTAATGCCAGCACCAAGTTTTTCTATGTTTTTGACCCCTCCCTCTACTCCATGAAAGGAATAATTGCAGTTTGAGTGATAGCAAAGTTAAGAGTTACAGTCCTGTTAATGCGAGGATGTAAATTAGACGCATGAGCCGTTACTTTCCTGGGGATATTGTTGTAAGAGGAGATGCAGATCCTCGAACGGCTCGCAGGTGTACAGAGAGTCGTCTCTTGGAACTTCAGGTGGTGGAGCGGAGGGTTTATGACTTTCTTCAGGAGGCGTCCAAAGCTTCAGCCGAGTGTGAAGAATCCATGTGTCAATTCCCACCACCTTAACTGCCGTTGGGGTAGACAGAATAACCGAAAATGGTTCTTCCCAAAATGGGCCTAGAGAGGGAGAATCTGAGGGGAGAGGTTTGACAAGCACCAAGTCTCCAGGGCAGAACAACTCTTTCCCTTTTTTTCTAGGGTGTCCTTCAGGTAAAATTTTAAGTGCCTGTTGGTTCTTAGCGGAGGTTATATCTTTTATTAGATCTGCGGTTTCCTTGTCTAATACAAGATCATTAGTAAGAAAGGGTCATTCATAAAGCATCTCATAGGGGCTGAGAGGAATATCGGGAGACTGCTCATCCTAGGACTCCTTGGACAGTTACAGACTTAGAGGATAACTGTTCAGGACAGAAGAACAATGCTGAGAAGGCCGAGCCAGTGTCCAGGAGATTAACCTCCTGGCTTTCTACAGTCAGCTTTACCTGGGGTCATTGAAGGTGATGATGCATGCCGGCACTTGCCCCGGGCACTCTCAGTCCTGCACTTGGGTCATCTGATGAGACACCTCAGGCCCTGGGAACCTTCATCCCCTGGGACGGTGTGCTTTCCAGCGATCCCGTTGGCACAGTGGGCATGGATGAGGTGGTGGTCCATTCCTCTGGGGATAATTTCTTATAAAATGTCCCTTCAGACCACACTGGTAGCAAGCTCTGCACTGGTGGCTAACCCAAGTCTTTCCCTTATTTGAGCCCCTTGGGTCTGCTTACCTGAGGGCCAGGACTAGGGCTGCGGCTTTTCCCCGGTCTCTCCTCTTCCTTTCAGCCTGTTCCTCCTGGTCGTTATTATAGAACACTGAGGTTGCCAGGTTGTTGTGCTCCCCAGTCCCATGCAAGCCCAGTGATCGCAGTTCATGACCAAGTGGCTGGCCCTGCCTGGTTTCTTGGCCCAGAGATGCAGCCGAGAGAGAGAGAGAGAGAGAGAGCAGGTTTGGGAAAAAAACAAAAACAAAAAACTGTGCCTTTAAGTCTGGCTGGCCTCCTGGATTGGCAACCAGGCCCTGCTGGCCCCCGCAGTCCAGCAGGGCCACTCTGGCTATTTCCTTAAAGTGATAGGACAGATTGCAAGTGTGGGGGACCCAATATAACTAACCACTCCAACCTTAACAGTCTCTTACGCTGTAACTCCTGGCTTGCTCCCCAGAGATGAGACTGGGTTCTGGAGCATGCAGGAGGCTCAGCTTCCCTGCTAGGATGTGTTCTTCCGGGCCCTTGGTCCCTCACTCACCCAAGAATGGGAAGGAAGACCACGCTGGGCACAGTGCACTCGTAAGTAAATACCGGACCCCAGAGAGTTTTGAAGAAAGTGATTTATTTAGGCAGAGAGAGAGAAAAAGGAGAAAGAAAAGCAGCTCCCATGAAGTCATGGAAGGGGATCCAGATATGGAGTCTGCCTGGATGTGGTAGAAGGGGCCTAACCTGGAAGATCTCTGCCCCATTCAAATTTTCTGTCCTGTGAAAGGAGCTCCTTTAAACTTCCACTGGAGTGATTTACCTTTGATTTTTTTCCCATGGACATGAACATTAAACAAAGACCTCTAAGATCTTGGATGGAGACATGGGTGGGGGTACGGTGCTGGGAAGTTCTTGCCTTTGAAACTATGCCCCCTTGGGGACCTGGGAAGAGAATACATTACCTCAGTTGGGATTGGGTGGAATTATTTTTCATATGGAACAGATATAAATCTTTTGGGGCCAGAGGGAAGAAATGTGATGCCATATTCCTAAAATCTCTACTTAATCCCAGGTCCTATACATGTGGAGGAGGAAAGCAAAGGTGTCAAATTGATATACTGTAAGAAAAATTCACATGAGCATTGCTGGCTTTGAAGATGTAAGAGAGCCATGAGTCAAGGGATGTAGGTAGCCTCTAAAAGCCCAAAAAGGCAAAGCAATGGATTATCTCCTAGAAGACAGAGAAAGGAATAAAGTCCTTCTTATGCCTCAATTTTATCCCAATGATATTCAATACAAACTTCTGGCCTCCAGATAATAGGGTGATAAATCTGCATTCCTTTTAGGGCACTACATTTGGAGTGATTTGTTATAGTTACAATAGGAAACTAATATACCTGTAAAGATAATTTTAGGGACAATTGGTAAATTTGAATATGGACTGTACATTAGATGATATTATGGAATTATTGTTCATTTTATGAGGTGGTTATATTGGAACATCTTATTCTAGGATATATGTTCTGGAGTATTTAAGAGTGAAGTATCATCAGATTTGCAGACTTTTAAGAATGTTTCTACAAAAAACACACAAATAGGCACACATAGAGTGAGTATAGAGGTAGAAATGGTGAAAGAGAGAGAAAGAGAGAAAGGAAACGTGGCAAATATTAACAATTGGTGACTCCAGAGGAAGTATTTTTTTTATTGTACAAATTTTTGAACTATTCATTGAGGCTTGAAATTTTTCAGCATAAAATTTGAAAGAAAAATCATTTGAGTTATCTGGGAAAATACATAAGATGAAAGATTTTCCTCTTTCTTCATTCTTGTTAATTAACAGTGCACAGTAGTAAATGATGAAGTGTCAAAATGAATGGTACTGAGAGGTTATAAAGATTCATAGACAGGAGAGCACAGCATGGCCCAGAGTGCTGATGAAGGCCTTTTGGAGGAAGTAAAACATGAGTTGCATCCTGAAAAATAAGTAGAGGAATGGGGATGTGCTTTCCATGAAAAGGATGCAGCAGGAGCATGTGAGCTACGTGAGAGGCTGGGGGAATGGAAGAATGAGCCAAATGTGGGGGATATGGAGATCTCAACGTGCCACACTGGAATATCAAGGAAAGACCCACAGAATACAGGTCATTCTCTACACCAGGACAGCTTTGAGAGGGAAAAGAGGTAACAGGTACAAAGCAGAGCAGTTTGATGCCAACCAATCCTCATTGCCACCCTATTTGAAGGAGTCAGACTTCTAAAGATGGGGATTTTCAATGAGGAAACACATGGTATTTAGAAAAGGAATCAACTAGAAGAAAAACAGAGCTGCAAGATTTAGCGAGTTCAGTTTGGTAGCCTGTGATACATAAAATAGATTTGGAGGAGTCTTATCTTGGATCAAAGACTTGGAAAGCAATTAGGATGTTGCTTCTATAATCTGGTGTGAGGAGACCAATGTCTCGCCCCAGCAGAAAAGCCAAACAGAATTTTCTCTTGCTTCACTTTTTAAAGAATTTTTTGGAAGGAAGAGTTTAAAGAAAGTTTTTTATTTGGTCTGTTTTATTTAAATATGCTTTAAGGATTGCCTTAGGCTCATGTTGACTTCTCTGGCAGAGTGTTTGAAGTCCTCACAGAGAAATCAACTTAAAAAAAAAAAAAACTATTCAAATCAGCCACATACCTGCTGAGCAGAGTCGGTAGCTGTTGAGGAGCAGCAGTGTACACCTCAATGCATTTATTCTAACTTAGGTTTTAGGCGCCACCATTAACGGCTCTCTTTATTTATTTATTTATTTTATTTATTTTACTTTAAGTTCTGGCATACATATGCTGATTGTGCAGGCTTGTTACATAGGTATCCATGTGCCATGGTGGTTTGCTGCACCTATTAACCCATCAACCTGTCATCTAGGTTTTAAGCCCCAAATGCATTAGGTATTTGTCCTAATGTTCTCCCTCCCCTTTCCCCCAACCCCCCGACAGGCTCCAGTATGTGATGTTCCCCTCCCTGTGTCCCTGTGTTCTCATTGTTTAACTCCGACTTATGAGTGAGAACATGTGGTGTTTTGTTTTCTGTTCCTGTGTCAGTTTGCTGAGGATGATGGTTTCCAGCTTTACCCATATTCCTACAAAGGACAAAAACTCATTCTTTTTTATGACTGCATAGTAGTCCATGGTATGTTTATGCCACATTTTCTTTATCCAGTCTATCATTGATGGGCATTTGGGTTGGTTACAATACAATATTTGCTTTTTTTTTTTTTTTTTTGAGACAGAGCTTTGCTTTTGTTACCCAGGCTGGAGTGCAATGGCATGATCTCGGCTCACTGCAACCTCCACCTCCTGGGTTCAAGCAATTGTCCTGCCTCAGCCTCCTGAGCAGCTGGGACCACAGGTGCAAGCCACCATGCCCAGCCAATGTTTGTATTTTTAGTGGAGACGGGGTTTCGTCACGTTGACCAGAATGGTCTCGATCTCTTGACCTCGTGATCCACCTGCCTTGGCCTTCCAAAGTGCTGGGATTATAGGCGTGAGCCACCGTGCCCGGCCAAATATTTGCTATTGTAAATAGTGCTGCAGTGAACATAGTTGTGTGCATGTGTCTTTTTAGCAGAATAATTTATAGTCCTTTGGGTATATATCCAGTAATAGGATTGCTGTGTCAAATGGTATTTCTGGTTCTAGGAATCGCCATAGTGTCTTAATGGTTGAACTAATTTGCACTCCCATCAATAGTGAAAAGCATTCCTATTTCTCCTCTTTTCTAAGTCTTTGTGGCTTGAGACATTCTAGAGAATTTGTAGCTTAGAAATATATGAACAAACACGAAAATAAAAGTAGAGAATTATTACTGTCCTGAGAAAGTTGTGGAGGAGAACACCTTCTTTCTACACATACTGCCTGGCATGGCTTCGGGCTTAAAATGCAAACCACAGCTGAGGTTTGGGCTCTCTGTGTGGAGGGATCTTCTCTTTTTCTCTGTTGCACACTTAGCCTAGTGCTCAAAAGTTAGACTCAATAAATGCGTAAAATGAATGCATTTATAATATTTCTACAATAATTCCCATATGTACTAATCATGGCTTTCCCTGATCATTGGAGAACTCTCAAAGAACTCACAGTCTTCTCTTAAAAAGAAAAAAACATGCACAGCAGGCAAAAATCTCAGGCCCTGAACTCAGGAAGTCAAGGCATGGAAAACTTTCTTTAGTTTTTTATAACTCAGTTAAATTTATATTCTGAACCCTTATTCTACCAAGATAAGAGAAACTCTAGTTTCCTTGTGATCTTAGTTGATTGAGAGGATGGAGGATCGGGAAGGGTGTTTCATGCCTGCAATGATATGCAGCATTGATTATTCACTGTGGGTTTTCATTCCCTATGTACAAAGATGTTCTTCTGATGTGGTCCCAACCATTTGCCTGTGGAACACATTGTGTTCCAAGTATAAGACTTGGTAAGGCCCAGCACTTTATCAGCCATCTGTATGTCCCTCAGCAGTCCCAAGCCACACACAGGAACACTTGTTGAGACTGTTGAAGGCCCGGTCAGGCAAGGTCAGGATTTCCTCCTGTTTTGTTTATTGCTATATCCTAGCACTTAGAATACTGCCTGGCACAAGGTAGGCACTCAATGGGTGAAATAGACTAATTCATCTGGTCTCTGATTTCTCAAACATAGAAGTGATTCTATCATCCATTCCCAGTGTCTCAACTGGCTGTGAGGAAGAGAGCTGCCTCTTGCCTTTCTAATCTAGAATTCATAAGTCAGCATGCCATCCTCCCAAAGAGCTTCCTTATTATCTATCCAGAAAATGGAATGTTCATCTCCTTGGGGGAAGGAATGCTTGGTTCTTGCTCTTTAGATGGCTTCACAACTATCTTATGCAAGTCCTGTGTTCTCTCCTTTTCTTCAGGAGGGCGGCGCTTTTGAATGTCAAAAGCCAGAAAGTGATTCCTTTCTTCCTATGTATGCTGTTTGTCGCCCACCCTTGAAACACTGAATGAAGGCTACTCTCACTGAATGAATGTGGGAAGAGCCAAGGGATACAATAAACAAACAAGGGTAAAGACAACATAAATAGCATTCCAAAATATCAGTCCACCAAAATTAGGATAGCATGTAAGAAGTGTTTTACTATATGTAGGTATGAAATGCTATGAGAAAACAGAGAAATCTCAGGACAGTGGGCAAAAGAAGGTGTCAAAAAAAGAGTCTCGCCCGGGCGCGGTGGCTCACACCTATAATCCCAACACTTTGGGAGGCCGAGACGGGTGGATCACGAGGTTAAGAGATGGAGACCATCCTGGTCAACAAGGTGAAACCCCGTCTCTACTAAAAACACAAAAATTAGCTGGACGTGGTGGTGCGCGCCTGTAGTCCCAGCTACTCAGGAGGCTGAGGAAGGAGAATTGCTTGAACCCAGAAGACGGAGGTTGCGGTGAGCCGAGATCGCGCCATTGCACTCCAGTCTAGGTAACAAGAGCGAAACTCCGTCTCAAAAAAAAAGAAAAGAGTCTCACAAATAAGAGTCAAATAAATAGAGTGGCTATTTCATTCCCCCTTAAAGAATACATAGGCATTTATCAGGAGAGTAAGACAGGCAAGAGGGAGAAAAACAAGAGGTACAACAGCAACAGAGGAAGGCCATAGTAGCAAGTAAGATGTCAAGCTCTGAAATCAGACAGGACAAGCCTAGGTTCCACTTGTGATTTACCAGCTCTAAGCTAGAAGTAATCTTGGACAGTTAGTTAAGCTCTCTTAGCCTTGGTTTGCTCATTTGTAAAATGGGGTAGGATAATACAGGTTTCATAGCTTGTGTCTGAAGAAAAAAAAAGATAATCCACGTAGAATACTAAGCACTAAACTAGCATTGGTGGAATTATGGTAATGACAGTAGGGGGGACCAGATTTGAGCTTCATCTTGGGCAGATGACAGATTTGATACCTGACAAGATATAGGAACAATGGGGATAGGAAGTGAATTAAAGGTGGACTCCAGTTGTCTGGGCACAGTGTTTCAGGCCTGTAATCCCAGCACTTTGGGAGGCTAAGGCTGGAGGATCACGAGATCAGAAGTTCGAGACCAGCCTGGCCAACATGGTGAAACCCCATCTCTACTAAAAATACAAAAATTAGCTGGGCATGGTGGTGAGTTCCCGTAATACCCAGCTACTCTGGAGTCTGAGGCAGAATTGCTTGAACTGGGACCTGGGAGGTGGAGGTTACAGTGAGCCAAAATCACATCACTGCACTCCAGCCTGGTCTACAGAGCAAGATTCCATCTCAAAATAAAAAAAACAAAAAGAAAAAAGTACGGGCGCAGTGGATCACACCTGTAATCCCAGCACTTTGGGAGGCCGAGGTGGGTGGCTCACGATGTCAAGAGATCGAGACCATCCTGGTCAACATGGTGAAATCCCGTCTCTACTAAAAATACAAAAAAATAGTTGGGCACGGTGGCATGTGCCTGTAATCCCAGCTACTCAGGAGGCTGAGGCAGGAGAATTGCCTGAACCCAGGAGGCGGAGGTTGTGGTGAGCCAAGATTGCGCCATTGCACTCCAGTCTAGGTAACAAGAGCGAAACTTCGTCTCAAAAAAAAAAGAAAAAAGAAAAAAATGGACTCCAATCTGGGCAATGGAAGTGACCGATTTAGGTAAGGAGGACCCAGTTTTTGAAAAGCGGTGAAATCATTCTGTTTTACAGGTGGTGAGAGAGAGATCCTGTAGCACAGCCATGTGAAAGCACTCTTAGCTGCTGGAAATATATGTAGTAGGACTGGGTGCCCTCCCTCTTTTTCAATACAAACTAATAATGCTGAATTGCTCTTCCTAATGCAAAGCTAATACAATGAAAAGACGCTGGTCACTGCCAAACTTAAATAGCTCCAAAAGTGTGAGAATGTAGAGTTAATTAAAACAGTGAATCATGTTTAAACATGGTTTATCTGCATCAGAAACTATGCTGGGAAGTTATAGGTTATGGTGCCAACAACCATCCATTATTTCATGATTTAATCCTCCCCATGGTGGACAGGGGGCATTTTAACATAAAAATGCGTTGAAGTCATACTGGGAGAAGGAAAAAATAGTATGAAATGGGAAGTGTATTTGTCTTGTTGCTGCTCCATTCTGAATAATTAAGAGTCACTGTTTCCCTCAAGAATAGAACTGTTAATGTTTCTTCAGCTGACTGCAGGATGCTGGCCAGATAGAGCTATGAGCCAGAGAAAGGCTATAATGATGGAAAATGGAGAAGTGCAGGAGATCCAGTGAGTAAATACCCAGCTGAGAAGGTTTCTGTGTGACATGGAAGGCCACATCATGGACACAGAAAAGAATTCTTTTGTATGTTCTTTTTAACTCTCAGAATTTTTTTTTTTTTTTTTTTTTTTGAGACGGAGTTTCGCTCTTGTTACCCAGGCTGGAGTGCAATGGCGTGATCTCGGCTCGCCGCAACCTCCGCCTCCCGGATTCAGGCAATTCTCCTGCCTCGGCCTCCCGAGTAGCTGGGATTACAGGCACGTGCCACCATGCCCAGCCAATTTTTGTATTTTTAGTAGAGACTGGGTTTCATCATGTTGACCAGGATGGTCTCGATCTCTTGACCTCGTGATCCACCCACCTCGGCCTCCCAAAGTGCTGGGATTATAGGCTTGAGCCACCGCGCCCAGCCCAACTCTCAGAATTTTTATAAGCAGTTACTAGGAAGAAGGAATTATTCTGGCAATAGATTTTCCCTGTGTTCCATCCTGATATCTTAAAGCAGAAGAGGAGGGTGACACTGGGGTCTGGCACTCAGGAGTGAAGTTGGAGTAGAATGCAGCTTTGGGTATCATTGGAGTCAGAGGTCTGGCAAAATCACCCAGGAAGAGCATAGATTGAGACAAGATTGCTTAAAGGAGATACCTGTAGACAAGATTAAGCTTTTTTTCTTCTTTTTTTTTTAATGTTAGTTTTATTTTATTTTTTCTTTTTACACCATTTACTAACTGAAAAGATTGTTTTAACGTGCAAGGAGAATAAAAACTTCATCAAATCACACTGGGCAGAGTACCCAGAGAGGCACAGAGGAATCTGAGAAAAAGTGGTGTCAATGAGAAGAAATACAAAGGGAAACGTCTACAGGATTGTGTAATTACTCCACTTGCAGTCATCAGAAAACCATTTTTAGCCTCCTGGAGATGGCAGAAACCAGATTTTAGTAGGCTGAGGTAGAAAGGAATTAGTAAAGGCAGCAAGCTCAGAACATTCTTTTAAGAAATGTGTCTGTGAATTATGAGGTATTAACAGGATTATACTTAGAAGAAAATACAGATAAGAGTGCAGCAAATTGCTGACATACAAGAGGATGAAGCATGCTTACAGGTGTAGGTGTCTAATTGTAGCTAAGAATGTAGGTGAATGTTTCTAAGGTTGTTTGCATGTTTGCCGTGTCTTTAACGAAAACGACAGCATGAACTCTAAATTCGGCATGCACTGTTTTGAGATGCTGGGGTCAAAGCCCCCGTTGTCATCTGACAGGTATTGTGGAAAAGTAAAAAAAAAAAAAAGGCAGAAACACGTGTACCATTGGAACCTAGCAAATGTCAAATAGGAAAGCATAGTTTTCAGTATTCTTTATTGAACCTGGACTCCTGTTTTCAGTGGCAATTCTAAGGCCCCACATCCCCTTTGCTAGAACTACATTGCCCTGATTTGCCTTTCCCTCTGCTGGGAAAGCTGTTATGATAAAGACATTTATGTTAACTCTCTTTCCTCCCTTTCTATAAATATATGCCTATCCTTCCCTTGACTATATCCCTTTTTACCTTTGTGAGTGACGGTGTATCTAGCTAACTCACTTATATGGCCCATCTACTATGTGCCAGTTCCATAAAAATGTCTAGGAGATCAAGGAAAAATAGCTCTGGTTATGTTCTCAGGTACCAAATCTAAGTAGAGTGAAGGCACATCAGAATCACCTAAGGAGATATTTCAAAATTCCCCTGCTTCCCAGAAATTCTGATAGGGCTTCCAGATACTATGGCTCCTTCCTCTTCCTTCTCTACCTTCCAAGAATCATAACAGCAGAGACCACTGGTAGTGTTAGAAATATTTCACACTATTAAGTGTGTTGTGTGTCACTGATTTCAGAAGAGTGGAATACATATGAACAAACTACTACAACACAATAGACTAATTTAATCTCGAATGTTTTTCACTAATTCTTTAAGTAGAGTTCTCTTGGGAAGGCATCAGGTGTAAGTTACACGGAGAGCTTTCTAAACAACTCTGATGGTCCTGAGAATGATCCGGAATGAAAAGTCACAAGAAATGGCTGGTAAGTGGGGCCGCGGAGTTGTTTTAATTCACTTATTCAAGGATATGCTACCTGGATATCTGGATTCTGAGTAATTCAACTTTTTTGAAGCACTATGTGCTAGACCAGCTAAAATTAATTAATAAAATGAATTCTCTGCAACAATAATAATTGCTCTCTGAGGGAGGCCAAGGACACTAAACACTGTGATAATCATGTTCTGTTGGGAGTAAGCCAGTGGGCTGGAGGAGGGGCACACAAGAGGCACATGTAATGATTCTAAAAAGAGTTAGGGAAGCCTTCCTGTAGGAGGTTTTATGAGACAATGACTTTTTATATTTCATCAGAGGCATTAGATACTTTAACAAAAAGGAACGGCCAAAAACTGAAATTCTGGATCATGGACAAGTTGGTAAGTGTCTTAGTCCTTGTGTGTTGCTATAACCCAATATCACAAACTGAGTACATTTCAATGAATAGAAATTTATGTTTCTTATGATTCTAGAGTCTGAGAAACCCAAAGTCAAGGGGGCCACCCCTGAAGAGGGCCATCTTCCTGCATGATTCCATGGTTGAAGCTGGAAGGACGTGAAAGTACATGAGAGACGGACAGATGGACAAAGACAGAGTGAGAGGGCACCAAACTCCCACTTAAAACAACCCAATCTTGTAGTAAAGACCTTAATCCATTCACGAGGGCAGAGTCTCATGGCCTAACTGCTATTTAACCATTCTTCTTAAGACTGCCACAATGATCATTAAATTCAAACATGGGTTTTGGAGGCGACATTCAAACCACAGCAGTAGGTGTTTTGTTCTTACAAGTCTCTGGGCCCCAGTTACACTAACCACATCACCTAGGCAATGTCTACAGTCTGCTTGATTGCAAGGACAGATGACATCAATCAGAAAATTCCCTTTAGAAAAACTGATGTTCCCTAGAGTTAGAAACATGCTTGGATGAATTTTACTATGAGGGATTTTTAAATTCTCTACTCCCCCTTTCCTATTGAATTTACTCCAAAGGGAATGTAGAACAAAAACTAAGAATAAATCAGCCATTTTTTTTATTGCAGCTGTGACTACTACTAAAAAGCAAAAGTCTACAAGAAATAACCTTGATTCATAATGCTATGCATACTGGGTAAATGGCTTAATAAAAACAATATTTCAGATGAATTGCTGGGCCAGGGTGACATCACAGGCAGGGATGAACAACAGGGAGTGTTCCATACATAACAATGCGGAGCACATCACAGAATGATGAGGACTGTTAGAAATACGTTTATTGTGTCTTAATTGATGTAAATGGCCTTTGAGACATGTGTGATAAGAACGCATTCATGAAGGAACACAAATAAAAAGCTCTGCTTTTCCTGTCAGTAGTGTTGTTTTATCAAAAAAGAAGTAAGTCCAACTGAAGCTGAGAGTCAATAGTTTTTTTAGAGGCATGTAGCAAACAACACAACAATCTCAAAACAGAAGGGACAAAGGAATTAACACTTCAGAATTACTTTTGATAGGGAGCAGCAAACATCTCAATTGAATCTGCCTCACTGTTTTCCAGAACTCTACAAATTACAAATACCAGAAATCTGTAAAACATTAGTGACGTCTGTCTTTAGACATTTCTACTTTTGCTAATGTAGATCCACTGTTTTCCTCTTAAATGCTAAATTGGTGTTTTTGATTCATAAGTCATACATTGAAACGGCAGTGATCACGGGCAAAATCAAACCGTTCCAAATAATGTTAAAGTGCAGACTACATAACAGCTAACTATCTATTAAACACTTTTTACTGAGCAAAGAGCTGTGCTAAGGGACGATATATTATAGTGCCAGCCACTATATATTATTTCATTATTTAATCCTTGTAAAGACCTCAGATGGCATTTATTATCCCCCTTTTACAGATGAGAAAAAAGCAATAATGATTATTAAGCAATTGCTCAGAGTTACATAATTAGAATGAAAATAGTAGCACTAGAGAGAATATACTCTCAAATAGGCCTGTTGCCAATGTCCATGCTGGATCCTGGAATGGAATCTGGCCAGAGAAAACCATTTCAATTATTCATTCACTCAATTGCTCAGTCTCCAGTTCTATGTTGTAGTTTGAGTTTTAGGGGTGGGCAAGCTGTGTGTGTAGGGCCAGGGAGTTCTGAACACACGATCTGTTTTTTTATTTTTGTTTTTAAGTTTTAGTCCCATGTTGGATTCAAGGCATATGTGTGTTAGGCAATTAGTGAATAAGGAGTGTTTTCAAAATTGAAACAAAAATACAAAGGTATTGTACAATCAACAGTGAGCAGTTCATCATCTTCCTCTTTCTGCATCCTTATTACTACCAGTCACAAAGTAATTGAAGTTATTCCCCTTTCTTTTTCTCCCATGTGTAGGCCTCTATTTAGACTCTTTCAACCCCATGTATTTTTGATAAGACTAAATGACAGGAAGCTGCACTTCATCTAAGCTTGCAACACTGCTTGGATTCTGTGCCTTGACCTGAGTGACCATATCTGAGCCAGGCCCTGGGCCAGTCTGCTTAGTTCATCTGATCAAACTTCTGGAGCAGGACACTGCAATAACCATCGTGACTCCTCTTTTTGGCAACATTGTGTTTCTTCTCTCTCTTAGTAAGCCTTAGTGCTGGGTTTGACCTCCTTATGAAAATCTGGAAAAAGAAGAAAAATATCAAGGTGCATTTCGTAGAGCCAGGAGAATCTGTGTTCCAGTATATTGGGGAAACAGGAAAGGAGGCTGAGGAGTGGGGCATACAGTAACAGGTAGCAATATAGGAGAGAGGACTCTCCTATATTTCACTCCTCCAAGAGCGGCTAATCTGCTCAGAGATATCACATACAGGGCAAAGAAAACTAAAAAAAATAATAAGGCATTCAGCAAAGGCTGTCTGTTCTAGTGATGTAGGTAAAAATGTTACAGACAATCAGGATACAGTTCAAATGCAACAGTTCTATGACCTGGAGAACATCTCTCTAATATCTGAAAGATGGGTAGCAATTGGATATATGAAATTAGTACAGAATGGAAGAGAAGTTCTAGTTCAAATAATCAATAGCAGCACAGATGACATAATTTGGCATGTAAAGGGAAAAGTGGGTGGTTCTATTTGGTTGGTGCAGAAGGCATGAAAGTGGGAATATTTGGAAGAAAGCCTGCCTCTGCTGTGCCGTGTATCAACACACAATACAAATGTCACCCTCACCTCATGCTCAGACTATACACTGACTTGCTATCCTTGACTTCCCTCGCTCTCAGTTTCCCAGATCAGACTTTGTTCCTGTTTATAACTGTTTGGTAAGCCCTCAGACCTATCGATTCCATCTGTTCAGGGTAGTGTCTGTTCCAAAGTACCATGAGAAGGTCATCAGGGACTTGGTCAGTGGAACAGGGCGAGATGAGGTAAGGACCTGTGTAGATCCTGGTGTGTTGGCAGTCTCCCAGATGGGAAGTCATGTGGTAGATGAGGTTTGCAAACACCCAGTTATTCACTTAGCCTAGGACGGCACAATTCTGATGTACATCTCTGATGAGCTTTCTTAGCTCAAAGACTTTTCACTTCATAATGAGCAGAATAGAATCACACCACAGTGGTATTTCATACTAATGGTCGGACTCGTGTGACTTCAGATCAATGGCCCCATTATTTTTTAAAAACATTGTGCTCCATCTGTGCTTTCGTCCTCTCTCCTATATTGCTACCTGCTACTGTATGCCCCACTCCTCAGCTTCCTTTCCTGCTTCCCCGATATACTGGAACACAGATTACTGTGATTTAAGGAACTTAATGCCACTAAGTGTCATGGAGGAACATATTTTCAACTATCAGGTATTGGGAAATTTTCAGATATATATAAAGCCCTGAAGGTGATGTTCTCTAGTTTTGTGTTCCCTGTAAAGAATGTAAATTATACCAGGTGCCTGCTGTCATCTTGTATTTCAAGGAATGTTATCCAAGATTCCTAACCCTCACCCTAAACCAAAGTTACTGGATACACTGACCTTCTCAAAGATTCTCTTCCTGGGCAGAAATACAAGATGTCTTATAATTGATTCAGAGTTGGAGACATGCCCTCAGCTAGGCCAGTGAAAATAATTCTCAACACTTTTTTGGAGCTACGGGGAAAATTTCCCACTGGCATTGCAAAGCCAGTGAAATGCAAGCCTGGAGTTCTCTGTGTTCATCCTTGCCACCAAGTTAAGAATAATCTGTTTATTTGTTTACTAAGTTAAGAAAGAAGCCAATATAAAAAGAAGTACAGCTAAGAGTCAGGATGAAAGAAAAAAAAAGAAAGGGAGAAAATACAACTTTGTATAATTTTAGTCCTTGAAAACAGCCATATGTGAAAACAGCTCATTTCTAAGCTTTATCTCATGGACTCTTAAGTTAAATTAGTCAACTTAGTTTCTTTTTTTTATTATTTACATTCACATTCATATTTATATTTATTTTATTACCTTAAATTAATTTGATTTGAATTATTTATAAATGAAACAACCTTAATGCAAATAACTAGTGAATAATTTGTATTTCTGACAGTCTCCAGATAAGATGACTCGCATTTCATATTATGAAAAAACATGGCCACCTTGGGACATTTCTTTACCCAAACTTTGCACTTCATATCTCTGTGACCCCGACTTCTTGCATAATATCTTGTACATAGTAGACTCTCATTATTTGCTTTGTCATATGATAATAAAGGGGTGGACATTAGAAGTCAGTGAAATAGCACAGCTTTTTAGGTTTGGATGAGCACTATGACTTATATTGTTATTTTTTAAATTACTGTTTTAGAGATAGGGATCTTGCTCTGACCCCCAGGCTGGAGTGCAGTGGTATGATCATAGCTCACTGCATAGCTCACTGCAGCCTTGGACTCATGGGCTTAAGTGATTCTCCCCTCTCAGCCTCCCAACAGTGGCTTATAATTCATAAGATAAAAACAAATCTGTGTGCATTGAAAGACTCATACTATGGAATGACATAAAATAAGTAAATAATATAAAACTTCACCTTTACCAGCTCATCTCAGTGGGAGCCATTGATTCCTGTCATCTGCAGGTTCAGCAACATTCTATTTCCCTGCTGAGCCTGTATGGGGCTGAGTGTGAAGCCTCAGCTCAACTAGCTGTCAACACTGGGAATTAGCCTTGCTTCCATCAAACCAGTTATCTAGGTAATTGGAGTAATTACAGGGCACAGGCTTGCCTACCAGATGCCGGTTTTGTTGTTGTTGTTGTTGTTGTTTTTTAATGTCCTTACCTCTCTTCTGCAAATTTAGGTTTAGCTCCAGGATTCCAGGTTCTCACTGGGATTTCTATGAACTTAGGCATGCCTATGCTTAGCCATGGCTGGCTTCATCTTTGGAACCAAATTCATATGCAAGCTTTATACAGGTAAAATCTTGCCTTGTGTCTGTGCTAGAGACCCTGTAATTTCAGTGATTTGGATCATTTCAGGAGAAAGGGCAGGTATTCTCTTTAATAGACTGCACAAAATTCTCAGATAGTAACTGCTGCCCACACCAGACACTAGTCACCATGCTTCTTTCTCTGAGCTGTTACAGCCTTTGGATGTCCTCCATCAGGCTCTGACCCCAGTGCTATGGTTTAGATGGAGATTGTCCTCATCAAAACTGACATGGAAATTTGATCCCTGATTGGCAACGTTGGGAGTTGGGGCCCAGTAAAAGGTATTTGGGTTGTGAGGGTGAATTACTTGTAAATGGCTTTCCCTCTATCAGAAAGTTTATTTTGACTAAACACAGTTAGTTAAAAGGAGGCTGACATCTTGGTTTCTCTCTATTGCTTCTCCTTTTGTCAACTGATTTCTTCCTCGTGCCACTCCTCTTCCACTTTCCACCAGGAGTTGAAGGAGCCTGAGGCCATCACCACTTGAAGCTGTCCAATTTTGAGCCTTCCAGCCACCAGAATCATAAGCCAAATAAAATTATCTCCTTTTGAAACTACCCAGCCTCAGGTATTCTGTTATAGCAACACTGAGTGGTCTAAGGCACCCAGCCTGTAACGTGACCAGCCCATTTTTCCATTCTTCCCATCATTTTTGTTTCTGAGTCACAGATGTCAGCTTTATACCACTTGAAGCTGTCCAATTTTGAGCCTTCCAGCCACCAGAATCATGAGCCAAATAAAATTATCTCCTTTTGAAACTACCCAGCCTCAGGTATTCTGTTATAGCAACACTGAGTGGTCTAAGGCACCCAGCCTGTAACGTGACCAGCCCATTTTTCCATTCTTCCCATCATTTTTGTTTCTGAGTCACAGATGTCAGCTTTCTGTGCCTGATTCATCATGGTCAGGAGGCAAAGGAGCTCACTTTTTCATATAAAATCCTACTGATATAATGGGAACAACTTCAAAAACTATGCAGCTATGTTTAGTTTTTATCTCAGTGAGAAATGGAGAGCTATCGCATGTTTCGGAAGCACTAGTAAAGATAAAAGTGATGAGTTTTCGCTTAATGCAGAAGTGATTATTGATGCACCTTTTTTTACCTCCTTTGCTTAGAGACTCATTCCTTCACCACAAAATCAGCAGGATATTTCCTTTGAGCAACGCAGCATCACATCCACTTCTCCTTGGGTGATTGGACCAGGGCAGACATCTGACCGGAGCTGAATCTATCTCAAGTTGGAAAGCAGAGAGACTGGATTAGTTAGATGCGTGGTCAAGAACTTTTTTCTATATAAGGCCAGATGGTAAAAATTCTGTATTTGTGAGCCAGTCACTCTATCACAGCTACTCAGCTCTATCACTGTAGCAAACAAGAAGCTGCAAATAATACACAAGTGAATGAAAATGACCGTGTTTCAATAAAAATGTATTTAGATACACAGGTGCCAGTCACACTTCGACCTGCGGACTGTAATTTACTGAGCCCTGAGTCACATACTGGTGGGTATTTGAACTGAAAGATCAAATTGGGTAAGGATGCAGCCATTTGTGGTCATGTACATGCTGATGATTAATCAAAGAAAGCCAATAGTGAGACAGAAACATGATAGAGGAGCAGACTGGTCGAGAGAGCAGAGAAGAGGATACATCAAAACTCAGAGATTGTGGGGAGAGCCTTGGTTCCCTGCTTTCCTGAACTGAATCCCATGTGGCTTAGCTGTTCTTTATTTCCCAATCCTGGTTAACTGAGAGGATGTCTTATACATACAGACAGAACAGGGTTGATTACCAGTATAACCCTTCTTAAGTTAGTTTTGATGGTTTCCCATTCCTAATCACCCCACAAACCTCTGATAAGATAGGAATTATGCCAGTTGAGGTTCTTGGTTGTAAACAACACAACCAAACCTGGTGTTTTAAGGGTACTTGGAACTTATTTTAATCAGGTGTGGTAAGACATGCAGGCATGGAAAAGTGATATTGCAGGTTCCACAGGAAAAGTGGTCTGTAGTTTCCACAGGAAAAAATTTGAGAGTCAGGTAAGCACATTTAGGATTGGCTGATTTGAACACTTTCAGTGTGCTCTGGGGCATAAGGGTTGTCCCCAGTCAGCTGCTACTTACTCTGGACTGGTTAGAGCAGTATCCATAAAGGAGATGGCTGGGGGCATGGGTTCTTGATTGATTGGTGTACAGATGTGCTCACAGCTGAGTCTTCAGGCATTGGCTAACCTTGGGAGGGGCAGTCCATCCTGGGTCAGTGAGGCCCCAGATCTCAGAGAATCAAACGCAGAAACCAGAAAACATGGTCATTATACTTGGATAACTTAAACAAATGAAGGAATTCACTGAAAAAATATTGGGCTAATCATAGAATTGATAAAAAAATATATATAAAATTTGATTGAAAAAAAAATGAGCAGGATTTCAGAGAGTCCAGGCAACTGAAGACTTAGCCAAGATCTCACCCCTGGATATTCTGGGTGGCACATCACTATTGGGCCCAGCAGTTCAGTCCATGCTGGCCCTCCACCAGTGTCCACTCATGGCATACTACTGAGCTCTGCCGTGGCTGTGGCAAACTGTCCTTCACTCTCGCTGTGTCCTTTTGCTGCTTTATCTGATTCAGATTCATGGTGGGGGCATACATTTATCCAGATTCTGTCACATGTGTATTTCCTAGCTTCCAAGGGGTCAAAAAGGAGATACAGGTACTCATACCCTTTCAGTACCTACAGTGAAAGGCAAGACTTTTTCTCCCATTATTTTGGGATTTTCTATAAACAAGGTTTTCTTATTCTGGGGATGGCAAACAAAGCCAAATGTGTATGGCAGCTGTTCAGTGTGTATTGAACTATGGAGTGAGTAGAGTTTAAACAAACAGCTGGGTTGAAGGGCTGAGAATAATGTGTGTGTGTGTGTGTGTGTGTGTGTAAGAGATGTTAAGGATATCTAGGAAGGAAGGAAGGGATTCTAGGCATTTTACAGAGCATGATGATGGGAAAGTAAAGACATAAGTGAAGAATCAAAGAGTTATCTGAGATTTTGAGCTGGAAAAAACAGTGTCATTAAAAGAGGTGTCTTGAGTTTTATTGATCTCAGGATGTCTAAGTGCCTATACCCAGAGAAGAGCTGGAAATGTGGCACTGGACCTCAGGTGGTCAGGCAGGGTAGAGAAGGGGCTGGATAAACGGTCTGAATTGTGATGACTGAGTCACAGGGGAGGGGAATTCTCTGTGGTGACGCATATACAATTCAGAGGTGTTAAGAAAATCAGATCATTGCAGAAGGAGCCTTTGTAAAAACCTAGTTAATGCATGAAAAGAGAGAGAGGGGCTTGCAGTGTTCAATTAGAAATAATAAGAGGATCTGGAAAGGAAGGAAGAGTAAAGTGAAAAAATGGGAAACTGAAGGAAATGACTATGGCCTATGATGGGGAAAGGTTTCAGGATTCGGTTAGATGGAAACAGCACAGCAGTGAGGCAGCAATGCAGATGGAAGCCAGCTGTGTCCAGGGTAAACGAGGGCAAGAGTGTGGAGCACTCAGGTAAGCTTGGCAGAGGAGAAAATAATATCTTCCAGGACGTTCTCTAATCCCACCTCTCACATTTTTTCTATGTCTTTGGCCCTCACCTCAACCTTGTCTGGTAGTTAATATGAGCTTGCAAAGTCTCCAAACGGCTCGGAGGAAGCTGGTTCACAACCATCCCTATTTTCCTCACCCGCCCTTCTTGAGGAGCACCTTTGTTACAGAGACCCAGAAAAAGTCAAGGAGGAGAAAAGCTCACACTTCAACTAGAAAACTAAAGTAAGGGGAAAGGAAAGGTAAAAGGTCATCAGTCTCACCTGACCCAAGGAAGAGAAGTCAGGCCAGAGGGACACGAGAAGGCAGCTCTGAAAAGTACAAGTCCTTTACAGGAAGCAGCTGTATTTATTTATTTGTATGTTGTTTATTAACATCCTTATTTATTACATTTTGAATCAGATGGGATTTTGTGTGTTCTCAGGTTTGCTACTCATTTTTTCGTAGTGAAGAATAAAGAATGTTCGCTGAGTTGATACAGGAGGAAAAGCATTAGATATATACCTTCTTAAAAAAGACTGTTAAGATTCTGATTTATTGCAAAGATCAAAGTATGCCCAGGGCTTAGAGGTACTCTCTCCCTCCATCCTCCAGTTCTAGTTCTAATCAAACATGGAAGAAAATCAATAATGAACAAGTCTTATCCTTTGAGCTAGGGAACCTGCTGCGGTCTGTATATCTATCAGCACAAAGTACACACACACACACACACGGGCGCACACACAGACACACACACACACTCTCTCTCTCTCTTCTACTCAGACACCCCTGCAACTCTCTCCACTCAATGCCAGTTGTGAAATATCTAGTTCCTCTGAGACTTAACTGCTGCTGACCTGCTTCTTCTCCTTCCTTCCCGTCTCTTAACCCTAGATCCCAAATCCGATTCATCTTCACAGCCCCCACAAGGTCTGATTAAACACCTCTGCAGCCCCATTTTCATTTTGGCTGAACCATTTACAGTCAAAAGAGATAGAGGGAATACAAAAGACAGAAGGAGGTGGAGGAGGCTGCCCAAGCACTGAATGTGGTGAGATGAGTCCTGAAAAGATTTATGGGCCCTATATCACAGCTGAAAGGCTGGAGGTGGTAAAACAGGAGCGCTGGCAGTAATTTATAGTAGCTTGTTATGACGGACTTCTCCATTGAGGATGAAAAAGATGCCATTAAAACAAAACCAAGCTTCCGGGATGTTGTTGTAAACAACAGGTCTCTCCACACAGCCTCAGCACCAGCCAATTCATAATTCTCATGAAGTTGAGGGGATACAGGCTCCAGTGGAAGGATTCTGTCTCAAAGCCTCCGTGGAAAAATGGGAACAAGGGGAGGATGGGGTGAGGACCTGGTGGTGAGAACTTGCCAGATTTCCTCTCCTCTTTTGCTCCTCAATCACAGACAGGGCATCCTGCCTTTCAAGAGCAGCTCTCCGCCATCTATCAGCCATGGCAGGCTGACTGTGGATGACGGCTGGAAGACTGCACACCCAGGGGGTGACTGGACCTGTTCTGAGTGCTGTATGGATAAAACGGTCAGCAGCTCATACACAGTTTCAGACCTGGCTTGGGTTAATTCTGCCTTCTTCTCCCATTCAAGTGTAACCCACATAAACTCAGGGTAGCTTCCTGTTGCATTAAAGCAGCTTCTGTCCAGGGGCGGATCCCAACACTTTGGAGTTGGAGAAATGAATTGAGTTTCAAACTAAATCTATAATGAAGTCTTTCTCAAAGCTCCATAGGAAGGTCTCACTCACAACCCGCCCATACCTAAAATACCCTTTGCTAAAAAGGCCACTCTTTGTGTTTTTATTCGCTCACTCAAGCTGAAATAACCCGTTCTGCTCCCCAAATAAAAAAAAAAAAAATCTCTTTCTACTTACAGGTAAAATTTCTACTAAAAATCTTAGACCTTCAGGTTCATTATCAGTCTTCATCTCTTCTGGTTCATCCACATTTCTTTCTTTCTTTTTTTTCTTACAGAAACATTTGTTTCACCTGTAGCTCTGTGCTCTTTTCAAGGTGAATCCAAGGAATCATTCCACTTTTTCTGATACCATCCTTTCCCTAAATTTTATGTTCAACTTCCATTTTGAAGCAAAGTAATACCTAATAGAACAAGGAAGAACTTTTCTTATGGAGTGTCAGGGGGGCCAACCCATCAGGAACTTCCTTTGGGTTGGGGTGGGGTCTAGAGACAGTGCTCAGGTGTAAGATGGGGATGCGTGGGAGAAGTACTGAATACGCTAAAGTAATATTTTTATCTGTTTGGGAGGAACACAAAAAAGTAACTGATACTTTGTAATGGAAATTCCTTGAATTTCATTCATACGTTGAAAGTAAATAATTTGCAAAAGGTAGTACTTCATTGGTTACAAGAACTTCCTTGCTATTCTTGACTATAGCTCCAGCGCTGAAAAGCATGCTGCCAGGACCTCGCCTGCCAGAACGTGCCCAACACTGGATTTCCATGTCCCCAGCTTGCTTTCCTGCAGCAGGCCTTCATTTCCTTTCCTCTGAGTGCCAGCTTTGATCTCTGCTTTCCCCTGTCAGAAAGCTCTGGGCTCTGGTGGCAGAACAGATGCAGGGAAAAGCCCTTGCTGTGATGCAAAGGTAAGAAGAATGTTTCTTAATAAGCAACATCTGAGATTAAAGAGATACATTCAGCTTCATTTGGCTTAAAACTGCCTGACTGTAAAGCACTGGATGGTATTGATGTCCCTTCCCCCCTGCACAGACTTGCTTTTTGCAGCTCTGGAGCTCAGGGACATTCTCTTCCTCTTGCTCCCTCTTCATGCCTTCTCTTTGTCCCCACCTTCAGCCTCCACCCTCTGATTTCGTCCCTTAGCACAGGTAGCTTCCAGGCAGTCTTCCACTCCTGTGCATTTGGCAAACTAGAGATTAAACCAGAACCGGTGGTGGATTGAATGGAGTCCAGTCCCAGAATTCCATAATGGAAACCTCCAGGGCACAATTGCTCCTCAGCTCCTGATGATAGCCACTGGCCAGTGCATGCAGCTTACCTGTGACAAATTATGTGGTGAAACCTTATGGCATTGTGTCTATATCTGGACTTTCTAAAAGGAGAGATCTGAGTCTCAGTCAACAAACTCAGGTATTCCTGAAGTTATTCCTATTAAACTTAGGTATAATATATAATTATATAATACATAAAATTCATATATATATATATATATATATATAAAACACACACATACACACATGTACGTGTGTGTGTGTGTGTGTGTGTGTGTGTGTGTTTTAAACTGCAGTCTTTCATTCAGATTATGGGTCCTGGCCTTGTTATGGACTAAATGTTTGTGTACCCCCAAATTCATATGTTGAAGCTCTAATCCACAATATGCTATTATTAGAAGATGGTACCTTTGGGACATACTTAGGTTTAGATAAGGTCATGAGGGTGGAACCATCATGATAGAATTGGTGTCCTTATAAAAAGAGAAAGAAACACCAGCATGCACTCTCTCTCTTTCTCTCTCTCTCTCTCTCTCTCTCTGTCTCTCTCTCTCTCTCTCTCTCTCTCTCTCTCTCTCCTTTCTCCGCCCCCCTGCCCCCTGTTGCTATGTGAGGACACAGCAATAAGATGATTCTCATCAACACCGTATGAGGAGAGCCCTTACCAGGGATTGAATCAGGTTGAATCAGGAGATCCTTGATTTCGGACTTCGCAGCATCCCAAACTGTAAGAAACAATAGTCTGTTGTTTAAGCCACCCAGTTTATGATATTCATTACAACAGCGAGGCTTAGTCTGTTTTCTTTTGCTATAACAGAATGGTCTTGTGAAGTGCCAAGGCACTGGAATAGAGAGACAACTGGTGGTCGGCCTTTAGTCCAGGAAATAAAACATTTGAAAACAAAAGGCAGTGAGACAGTTAACTATTTTTCTGCTTTCCACCCTGCTAAATACCTCCTTAAAAATTAGAAGAGAAGAGATTGTAGATTGACTGAACAGGGAGAACAGGGAGGGGACAAGGGGGAAAAGCCAAGTTAATACCTCAAAGTATTGGACAAAAAAGCACTTTTCCACATCAAGATGATCTGTGAAAATTCTGGCACTGGACCCCACCAAATTGATCAGAATATCTTGGGGCAGAGCTAAGGATTTTACATTTTAAATAATGCCTCCTCATGATACATATAGCCACCAAAGTTTGTGGTCAAATTTTTGCTCTGAAAGTTTACATATGTTATATTTCTATCATTTCCCAAGAGAAGACTAAGAGAGAAGAAGGAGATTACCAACAGGAAGACCATCCCTGATGATTTCAATGCAGGCAAAATCTTGGAGGACTCTACAAAGCTGGAGCTGGGAGAATAAGTACCACAGACGCCAAAGCAAGTGAGGGAAGAAAAGCCAGTGGAATAACAAGCTTATATGGTGGTGGAAAGTTAAGCTAGAATTCCATTCTTTTTTTGCTGTTGTTGTTGTTGTTTGTTTGTTTTTTGTTTTTGAGATGGAGTTTCGCTCTTGTTACCCAGGCTGGAGGACAATGGCACGATCTCGGCTCACCGCAACCTCCGCCTCCTGGGTTCAGGCAATTCTCCTGCCTCAGCCTCCTGAGTAGCTGGGATTACAGGCATGCACCACCATGCCCAGCTAATTTTTTGTATTTTTAGTAGAGACGGGGTTTCACCATGTTGACCAGGATGGTCTCGATCTCTTGACCTCGTGATCCACCCACCTCGGCCTCCCAAAGTGCTGGGATTACAGGTGTGAACCACCACGCTCGGCCCTAGAATTCCATTCTTGAGGGATGGGGATATTCAAAGTTAGGCCTTAGATGGCAATTCTACAGTGTAAATACATTTGCTTCAATCTCGGCTTTCTGCATTTTCTCAAGGTCCCTCATGGGCTTTGACCCTACCCTACAATTAATGCACACCTGCCAAAAAGATGTTGATATATCATTGGTATCTTAGCGAAGTTCAAAGCAGGACAGGCATTTGGGCTTTTGTGAAATAACAACAGAATTTGAGAACTCTTGGAGACTCCCATGAGAAGGGAAGAACTGAGGTCTGACATTTGGCAGATGGATCATAATAATATACTCAATTTAAAGAAAAACTTATAATCTTCTCTAGGAGTCATAAGTGGGTGGTGCTCAGTTGACACTGATGTTATACTCTCTATAATTAAAATATGATATTCAGCAATAATAACAATTACAGAAGACTTTAATAAATGTTTCCTGATAAGTTGTATTTCACTTATTCTGATACTTCTAGCCCCTACCTCCTGTTTCCCATCGTCTCATTACAACCCCAAGGCACATAATTGTTAGATTCACCAGGGTTGAATCGAAGGAGAAAATACTAAGGGCAGCCAGAGAGAAAGGTCAGGTTAATTACAAAGGGAAGCCTATAAGACAGCAGATCTCTTAGCTAAAACTCTACAAGCCAGAAGAGAGTGGAGGCCAATATTCAACATCCTTAAAGAACAGAACTTTCAGCCCAGAATTTCATATCCAGCCAAACTAAGCTGGATATGAAACTGAAGGAAAAATAAAATCTTTTATGAACAAGCAAGTACTCAGAGATTTTATTATCACCAGGCCTGCTTTACAAGAGCTTCTGAAAGAAGCATTACACATAGAAAGGAACAATCAGTATTAGCCTTTCTAAAAATATACCAAAAAGTAAAGAGCATCAACATAAAGAAGAATTTACATCAATGAATGGATAAAACAGCCAGTTAACATCAAATGGCAGTAATCCTAAATTTAACTCGACTAAACCCCCCAATCAAAAGATACAGCCAAAACCCAATGCCATGTTACATCCAGACCCATTTCACATGCAAGGATACACAAAGACTCAAAACAAAGGGATGGAGAAAGATTTACCAACCAAATGGAGAGCAAAAATAAATAAATAAATAAAAAGCAGGAGTTGCAATTCTCGTATCTGATAAAATAGATTTTAAAGCAACAAAGATATAGTGGTAAAAGGATCAATGCAACAACAAGAGCTGACGATCCTAACACCCAGATACATAGAGACTTAGACTCAATGAGACAGAAAATTAATAAGGATATCCAGGACTCAAACTCAGATCTGGAACAAGTAAACTTAATAAATATTTATAGAGCTCTCCACTTTAAACACACAAAATATACATTCTTGTCAATACCACATCACACCTACTCATAGGTTTAAATAAAACATTGGCCATTATTAATACCCATTTTTTTTAGAATAAAGCAACATTTCCATTCTCTCTCCCTCTTTTTCTTCCTCTTTCTTCCTCTCTTTCACTCCTTTTTTTCTTTCCTTCTCTCAAAAAAAGAAAAAAAGAAATCAACTTGTAGACCTCTAGATCCAGGTCGGCAATGTCTCTCTTATTGCTTGATTTCCTTCCTTCCCTTCTCTCCCTCCCTCCCTCCCTCCCTCCCTCCCTCCCTCCCTCCCTCCCTCCCTCCCTCCCTCTCTTTCTCCTTTCCTCCCTTTCCACTTTCCTCCCTTCCTAAAAATAAAAAAAGGAGATATCTTCTGACTGATAACGTTTAAATATAGTCTTCTGGACCTAAGTCACTGGGCTGAAAAACGGTATCAGACAGTCCTGCTGGAGTTTACATTCGTTGCCATTTTGCTTTAGGAGAAACCGTCAAACCAACACAGAATGGGAGCAGTGGGGGGTGCAGACTTAATCAAAAATAGTTAAACCTCCATTGTAATATGATTTGTTTGTTGTGGGAACTGAAAGATAAATGACTGCTATTATCTCACATTTTTTTCTTATGCTCTCACTGAGCTTTGATTCATAGTTAGTCCTGAGAATTCTACTTCCTCCACTCACTTCAAGTCTGTTAAATAACAAGCTTATATGGTGTTGGAAAGTTAAGCTAGAATTTCTTTCTTGAAGGATGGGGATATTGAGTGTTAGACCCTCGATGGAAATTCTATAGCATAAATACGCATGTTTTAATCTCTGCTTCTGTATTTTCTCAAGGTCCCTCATGGGCTTTGACTCCACCCTACAATTAATGCATACCTGCCAAAAAGATATTGATGTATCATTTGTATCTTAGTGTGAGTTTAAGTTATTGTGGCATCTTCCCCATGATTTTTCAGCCAAAACCCCAAATGAAGAAGAAATTGTTAAGATTCCAGTTAAGGAAACTTCGGAGACAATAAGCAGAGTTGAAATACATAATAAAAGGTCCTAAATAAGATAAAGATTCATTTATTCACCCAGTCATTAGAAGTTTAGAAATTGATACTCAGACAAACATAGAGCAAGTCATATCATTTCAAGCCTGAGATGATATGATCAGATATTGGTCCAGGTAAATACTCTGTTTTTGAGAGCACTGAACATCACAAACCTTGCCTTACCAGTTTGATCTGCCTCCCAAGAAATATCCTGTCAGAATTTTTGTATTTCAGGACATTTTACACTCTCTCTTCTTATTAGGACATTATTAGAATTGGAATTTAGAATTACATTAATCATATAAAGCAAGTATGTCATCCATGCTTTATATGATTGATGTAATTTTGACGTTTACCTTTAGTGAAATTATGATGCAGAGTTTAGTAAAAATGGGTAGATTCTTAGTGATACTTTCAGTTTCTGTGTTTTGTGGGGGCTGGAGGTTGAAAATTGTAATTGGGATTTTCAAAACATAGATTGGTTGGTGCTTTTGTCTCATAGCAGGACAAGGGCCCAGAAAAGAAGATAACATTACTGAATGAGCACCCTTAGGATGCATTAAAACATATTGGCCTCCTAAATTAATTCCCCCCACTGCCTATTCCAGGATGATCATCAATGAGCTTGGAAAGGAACACAATTCTATTGAAATTGAGGGATGGTGCTATTTAAGATCATGAAGAAGGGCTCTATACAAAGATGTATTATCATAGCACATATCTGTCATTCTTGCATGCATCGTGAGTCAGTGAGGTCCCATGGAGTGCTGTAAGCCAAGCTGTTCTCTGTCCTTACAACATTATCCTGGCGTAGTGCGTTGAATAATGTCTCCCCAAAGTTCAGGTCCACTTTGAATCTCAGAATGTGACCTTATTTGGGAATAGGGTCTTTGCATATATAATTAGTTAAGAGTTTTAAAATTACATCATAATGGATTTAGAGTGAATCCTAAATCCAGTGACTGGTGTTCTTCTAAGAAGAGGAGAGGACACAGAAACAGAGAGAAGATGGCTACGTGACGACAGAGGGAGAGACTGAAGTGATGTTGCTGCAAACCAAGAAAAGCCAAGAACAACCAGAAGCTGAAAGAAGAAAGAAAAGGATTCTTCCCTAAGGATTGTGGAAGGAGAGCAGCCCTACTGATGCCTTGATTTTGGACTTCTAGCCTCCCAAACTGTGAGAGAGTACATTTCTGTTATTTTAAGCGACATAGTTTGTGACACTTAATTATAGCAGCTCTAGGAAACCAAAATATCCAGTATCATGCGAGGACTCTCTTGTGCCAGGTCTTCTGCAGAAAGCCACACTTCAGCATAAAACCTAAATATAATCTAGGCTTATTGGGACAGGCAGAGATTGTTAATCACGATGATGCATAGGGGAGCTTACAAATGTGGAAGGCAGCAGCAGAATGTACCAGCTTCGACCTTCTCAGCCTCATCTGTCTTCAGGAACTTTGACACTTCTATTCCAGATACCACTGCAAGGAAGAGCCAGTTGCATACAGGGGCAATTGGAAAGGGCTTTTCCTCATGCTGTTGCTCCTTTTACACTTTCTGCCCTGAGGCTGTATCATGACTAAGCCTTGAAATGCCACGTGACTAGATGTCTACGCATACACAGCCTGGAAGTACAAGTGGATTAATACACCACAGTGGCTCAGAAAACAATCCTCCAAAATCAAGCCATCAGAAGCAGCCTTGGAAGGAAATTTTCCTCTCTTCTCCTGTGCTCCTCCCTCTCAGTCCCATTCTCCCTGCAAGGTTAACTCTAGAAACCAGAATCCCTCTTCTCCAAGGTGGGTCACAGAAACCAGAGCCCTCTTCCCCCAGAACTAATCATAAGATCTAAAGCTATTATTAACTGTAATTTTTTCTTCTGCATTTCTGTGTAAAAACTGGCCATCAAGAAATAATCTGTTTGACCTTGTTTGACAGTAGATCATAAGACCCAGCCCCCTTTCCAGAGAGAGTCCTGCCAGTACTCAGAAGGAAGGAGTGCTGCTCAGAGACACCAATAAGAATCTAGACAGACAGGCCTTGCTCAGTTTCTCCACTCAATCTATTAGCATTAAGTCATTCATTTTTTTGTCCAATCACATTTCTACACAGCTGTCCATACTTCTATGTCCATAAGCATAAAAATGGACAATTTTACCTGTATCTTTGGGTCTTCATTCTGAAGGCTCCCGTATACATGTTAAATGAGGTTGGATGTCTTTTATCCTATTAATCAATCTGCCTTATGTCAGTGATTTTCAGGAAACATTTAAGGTTCCAAGGGCTTTGCCCCTACCACAGCATCTGACAAACATTTACTCTACTGGATGAATGAAAGCAGATAAATGCTTCTGACTTCCTCCAACAAAGCAGATGCCTAAGACTCACGAGTTCACATTGCCTCTTGGCTGAAGATCCTACAAGCTTTTACAATCAGTGGATCTTGACACCAAGCCATGGTCAGTTCGTAACACACCTTAATATTGTTGATTCTCCTTCCCTACCTGCCTTTTCATTTTCCTCATTCCTCCTGCCCTGGATTTTGCTTCCTAATAAAGTAGTAGCACATAAGCATTTGCCGCTGGCTTTGCTTTCTGGGGAATCTAAGTAAAGCACAGCTTTTCAGTGAGCCAATTGACCTAAATCTCAGTGAATGTCTTAATCAAAGTACTCTCAGTTACAACTGGAAAAAAACTGCCCAACTGAAAATATCTTAGGACATTTATAAACTTATGCAATAGGAAAGGCTGACTTTAGCATGGCTGGTTCAGGTACACACAAAAAAATAGGTTCTGTTTACTCCTGTCAGCTTGTTTTTACAAGTAAGTCTAAAATCACTTCCCTCCAAATTACTATTCCCATTAGAAAAGAAACTTTTTCTCTTGCAAAGTGATATCTATTCATCCAGGGAGGTATGCATATTCATCCCTGGGACATGCAGTCATTCTACCATAGGACACAGTAGTGATGGGGATAGGGTTGGGGCAGGGAGGCCAACCTTATAAATGTCATTCTCTCTAGGAATGCATGACTTGAAGAAGAAGTTTTTTTTTAAAAAAAATATAGATTCAGAGCAGGCAAAAGCAAGAGATTACATGGCGAAAATAATCTACATAATTGTGGGGTTCAGTTTCTACAAGCAAACCATGAGCTACAGGCTCAGTTTCTAGGATGAGTTAATATTCAGATTCCAGCTAAAGTTAATAACTATTCCTAGGGGAAACATTTTTATTTATAAACAGCATCTTCATTGCTTTTATTTTACAATGTAGACTACAATCTTACCAAAGTGTGGTCGCCGGACCAGCAGCATAGTCATTACCTGGGAGCTTGTCAGCAACGCAAAACCTCAGACCTTAGGTCAGATCTATTTAATCAGAATCTGCATCTTAACAAGATCCCCGCTGATTTGTATGCACACTAAAATTTGAAAAGCACCTTTCAAATGTCCTGTGTGAAGACAAGCTGAACCCCTGGAATAAAAGATGGCAAAGGATCCATTTGGCCTAACAAGGTTTAAGGGAGAAACAATAATTTTGTAATTGGAATAAGATGCTGTCATATTTTTAAATTAATATTAAAATTGATGCTGAAATAAAGTTACCCATTTCTTAGAGAAGAAGCCAGCATTTCCCCCAAAGGGACTTTATTTACACAACCAAGAAGATTAGGGGTTCAACACTTTTACTCTTTCACAGAGATTATACCAAAGTGTGATTTTTTTTTTAAAAGAAGCCAAATGTAAAAAACAGATCTTGCAAAGTAAAATGGTGGTCACATAATGAGTTGGCTAGCAGGCATTAAAGAGAATTCAAATATTTCTTAAATGCAAACTGGCCAAAAGACTTATTTATAGCATCAGAAATAATATTTCCATGCAATTTGGAGGTTATAAAATGTAGTGAACCATCACCTAGAAGCTTAGTAATGCATTATTTGTGGAAGTATTATTCTCTCCCAAACTGTGCTTTCATTAACAAAAATCAAGGTCCATAGAAGAACAATTACCACTTTTGAAAAGGAAATATTATCTCTGCCTTTAAAGTTGGAGGAAAATGCATGTAGACAGGAATAGGTTATATGGCCAGAGAAATAGAAAATGCTGAAAATTCTTCAACATCTCAATCCAAGAGGAAAAAATGGTATACAGCTGTCATATTATCATTTGTTGCAATATTTTCTTTCACAGCCATTTACTATGATTGAATATAAATCACAGCAACACATTGTGAGACAGAAATGTATTTTCTTTTTTAAAAAATATTTTTTAACAGTTTTGTGTCTGAGGTTTAATAACATGAGATATAAACATGGGAAAAATTCATTGTGGCTCATGAGAAATCAGAGCCTATCATGTAGTCACTGTAGTAAGTTAAATGATGCTTCCCATCCCCCATAACCCCCCCACCATCATTAAAAAAAAAAAAAAGTCTATTTGGAACCTACAAATGTGGCTTTACTTGGAAAAAGAGGACTTTGCAAATGTAGTTAAGAATTTTGAGATGACATTATCTTGGTGTATTTGTCTGTTTTCATGCTGCTGATAAAGACATACCCAAGACTGGGTAATTTATAACGAAGAAGAGGTTTTGTGGCCTCACAGTTCCACATGGCTGGGAAGGCCTCACAATCATGGTGGAAGGCAAAAGGCATGTGTTACATGGTGGCAGGCAAGAGAGAATTAACAGCCCAGCAAAAGTGGCTTATAAAACCATTAGCTCTTGTGAGACTTATTCACTGCTACAAGAACAGTACAGGAAAAACCACACCCATTATTCAATTATCTCTCACCAGGTCCCTCCCACAATATATGGACATTATGGGAGCTACAACTCAAGATGAGATTTGGGTAGGGACAAAGAGCCTAACCATATCCCTTGAATTAAAGTATCCCCTAAACGTAATGACTGGTGTCCTTATACAAGGAAGACACAAACACTGAGAAAAAAGCCCTGTCAGGTTGGAGGCAGAGTAGAGTTCATCTGCTACAATCCAAGGACTACCTGGGGCTGCCTATAGCTGGAGGGGGCAAGAGAGGTTGCATCCCTAGACGCTCTAGAGGGACCAAGACCCCACCAACACCTTGAATTTAGACTTCTATACTCCAGGAATATGAGAGGAGGAATTTTCATTATTTGAAAGCCATCCAATTTGTGGTAATTTGTTGTGGCAGCCCTAGAAAATGAATTCACTCATTTGAGGTACTTTGTCTTTCTTCTAATTTCTTGGTGGGTTTTCTTGCAATAAACATTCATAGATGAACTTTGAATGTATCACTCCCAGCAATCCAACACTTTCTTTGCCTTGCGATATAGAGGGGGAGACTTGCTGTTGGCAAAAGATGCTGGTGACGGACTATGTGTAATGGATGATGCTTGAGTTATCTTTCCAGGATACTTGATAATTCTTCCACGTGCACCCTACAAGTTCTTGTGTGATTAAGGCATGATAAATAGAAGAAACAGAAGGTGGGCGTAGAAGTTGGTATATATAGCTACCCCACTTTGTACTTTATTTTCACCCTTTTCCATTTCAGAGAAAACCAACCTTAGATCATATTATTGTTTTAGTCTTTCCATTTCAAATCCTTGTCAGGTGTATTTGCAGAAATAGATCAGCATGCTAATAATTCATTCTGTGGTTTGGAGAAAAGTCAAGGGGTACAGGGTGCAAATAGGAAGCTATTATGAAGTAAATGATAAAGCTATGTGGTTATCCCTGGGGTAAAGGACTGACAGCCTCGAACCAAGTCCCATGCCAAAAGGAACTCAGCAGATTCAGTCTAATGCTGGACTTGACAACCAGGTATGGTTACAGTAGATGTAGAGATTATTAGAGCTTGTGAACACACAGCTCACTGATAGTTTGTTCCAGCCTTCATGGTGGAAAGAGGTGAAAGTATTTCCCTTCCCTATTCTTTTGAGACTTAGTAGTAGTCATTCCCTTCCTTTGCTTTCCCCTAAGAAATGGATACCTGAAGGTGAAAATTGGAATCAGATTCCAGAGGTCACCTGACTACAAAAGCCTCTACCCTCCAAAAAGAGTCAGAGAAGCCCTCGACGGCCAAGTACAGAAGGGAACCATCCCCAAGAGATCACCAAGAGGGAAACCAATCTACTATTACACATCAAATTGTGAACAACCTTAAGAATTAAGATAAGTTCTTAAATCTTGGATAGCCTTGTAGAGGAGTCAAGGGAAAACTTCCCCTTCACCCTCTAATAGTTCACCGAAAAAAATCAACTCTCAAAAGGCAGATAAATTAGAGGAAAGGCATACAAATTTATTCAACACGTGCACACAGGAGCCTGCAGAATGAAGACCCAAAAATGCAGGGGAAATTGTCCACTTTTATGCTTAGGTTTAACAAAGTACAGAGTGCCATGTAGAAATACAATTGGACAAAAAAAGAATGATCTAATGCTGATGGACTGAGTGGGGACTCCCAGCAAGGCCTGGTTTTCTAGAGTCTTCTTGGCCACTCTGAGAACTCATTTCTTTCTTCTGGGTATGGGGAAGGACCCTCTCTGGAAAAGGGCTCTCATGACCTACAGTACAACAAAGTAGGTGAGAGGATTTCTTTATGGCCAGTTTTTACATAGAAAGGCAGAAGGAAAATTAGAGCAATAGTTCTTTGTGTTATGGCTGGCTTTGGAGAAAAGGATTTCCGGTTTCTATGACCCATCTTGAACAGAAATTCCAGTTTCTCTTACTAGCCTCAGGGGAGAATGGGACTGAGAGACTGGAAGGTGGGAGAAGAACTTTTACTCCTGAGACCTTTATTTTAAGATATTGTTTTGTGAGTTTCAACAGCATCAGAGATTCCCACCACTCGTACTACACATAAAGGCTGCTGGTATACTGACTAATAGTGGGAATATGCAAAAGGAGACAGTGGACTCAAGAAAACGCCTGTGTGCTCACTTTAGAAAACAGGTGAGAAGGAACCTGGGTGAGAGTGAAAACCAGTGATCTCAGACTGAGCTTCAACGAAAAGAACCTCTTAACAGAGATCATCATTCGCCTGCTGGGAGTGTTCTTCGGAAGTTCAGGAAGTACCAGTACCGCCCCCCCATCCCAAAAAGGAAAAATCCTGCTTGATTTCATAGCCATGAACAGTTAGAATAGGAACTGTGGTGAACTGAACAATGACCCTTCAAAAGATATCCAGATGAAATACCTGGAACTTGTAAATGCAATCTTATATGACAAAAGATGTGACTAAGTTACAGATCTTGGGAGGAGAAGCTATCCTGGATTAAGCATGTGGACCCTAAATACAATCATCTGTGTCCTTACAAGAGTGAGGCAGAAGGAGTTTTGAGAGAGACGGATGAGAAAGCACTGTGAAGACAGCAGAGAAGGAGATGTGGTCACAAGCCAAGGAATATTAATGAGCTACCAGAAACAGAAAGGGGCTAGGAAGGGTTCCCCCCTGGAGCCTTGGCAGAAAGTACAGCTTGCCAACACTTTGATTTCATACTTCTGCCATCCAGGACTGTAAGAGAATAAATTTCTGCTGTTATAAGCCACCCAATTTGTGACCATTTGTTATGGTAGCCCTAAGAAACTAAAATAAGAACTAAGGTAGATGTGGGGTGGCACACACCTATAGACCCAGCTACTTAGGAGACTGAGGTGGGAAGATGACTTGAACCTGGGAAGTTAAGGCTACAGTGGGCTGTGATTGTGCCACTGCACTTCAGGTTGAATGACAGAGTGAGACCCCATCTCAAATAAACAAAGCAAAAATAAAAATTTCACAAACCTTAAGGACCTCTTTGATACTCTTTCACTCACACTCCAAGGAACAAATATTTTTCTTCAGCATTTTAAATTAAGTCATTATAAATGTCCTAGACTTTGGAGGTTCATTTATCAAAAGCTAATATATTTTTACATTTCAACAACATAATTTTCCTCCCAAGAACCATAAGCATAGATTTCTATTTGAAAGAAAAATGTGTCGAGGGTAGGGGATTTTGGGTCTTGACTTAAACATGGTGTTTATGCATCTGTTAAGTTCTGAATTATTTGCAGTCATTTCAACATAGAGAAAAAATATCAGAAGAAAGAGAGAGACCACTATGAATTCCTTAAGGAAAAAAAAAAGTGACTGAGAGGGCGAGAAAGAGAGAGGTACCCATGTATCAAGAAATAGGGTTTAGATCAGTTGAAGACACCTGACGGAGATTATGAACTGTAAATAACGGCTTCATCATTCCCATGCAGGAAATACAGTTCTCTTGGGAAAAGTACTGAGGGGCAGTGATAGCCATTAGTGTACCATCAGACATGATTTACCTCGGGTAAATATGCACTAAGCCAGGGGCTTCCTTTCCAAAAGTACGTTCAGAAGTCAAAACTCGAGTTTTCTAAAAGGAAAGTTGCAGGAGGAAAAATTTCCACCAAAGTATAAAGTCCTTCCAACTTCCACAGATTTCGAAGTTTGAACCTAACTGCATCCTATGATGGGAACAGCTTGAAAATTACATCACCATCCTGCATCACAGATTGATGTATGTAAACTATTCCTCCATCCCATGGGAGCTGAGCTGTGCATTAGGACAGGAACACAGAGTACGCTGGAAGCCAGAATGGGCTGTGTTATAATATAGTGGGAATTTTCATGATCTACTGTCAATAATAAGACAGCCATAAACATATGCACTGGCTCATGTGCCAAATGTTTATAAAGCAATTGTTGTGAACCCATGTTCATAGTTAAAAATCAAAAACGGGTTGAAAGCAATGCAGCATTCCTGGGCTTTCTTTTAAGGCAACCATTTATTCAGTTTTTCTGGGAACATGTAATTCTTGGGTTAACAATAAGCATGCTGATATAAGTAAAAATGCATTCTCATAGCCCACTGAGTATAATAAATATTGTTTCTAATAAGTAAGGTGTAGGATTAATATATACTTAGTTCTCACTCTGTCTATAATGTTGAATTTCTATTGATTCACGATCTGGAAAAATTGAGACTTAACTCAATTTGAAGATAGTACCTACTATAAATTGGACACTTGGCTATGTTTCCTTGAATGTATGATGGTATTTAATTGTCAAAAGAGTCTAGTGGATCAACTATCAGTAGCTCTGTTTTACAGAAGGGTACTCTTTTAAAAACAATTTTTATTTATGTAATCTTGCTCCTTCAAGATGATTTATACAATTAATTATAGATGAGTAATCTAAACTTCAACATGTGATTTCGAGATTTTAAGTGACAGAGCCAGGGTTCACAATCTAGTAATCTGTGTCTAATAAATGTTTTCTATCAAATGGTCCCTACAGTTCATTCTAACTTTGAAAGGGTATTTCTGTGACTGAGTGTAGCAAACATCAACACATTCCTCTAATCAAAGTACTCACAACAGCGAAAATATAAAATACAAGTGAACAAGTGGAAAATATTAAATATAAGGCACTGCTCACTCATTTTAATATGCTTTAAAAGTCTTTTAGAAAAACAGGCTACAAGAGACAAGAATAGAAAATGAGCTACGAAGACAAATATAAATGAAACCCTGGTATTAACTTTATCTGTGTGGTTGTAATATTTTTTCCAATTATTTACTCGCTTTCCTATAAGAAGATAATAAATCTCCTTCTGTTGTCGTATATCTTGTAATATCTTCCTGCATTAGTAATTTAATTCCCCACTGTATGGCCAGGCTTGGCCACAGACATTCTTTAGCCAAGGACATTTGAGCAGAAGCTTTAAGGGTCATGGCCCTAATACTCTTTTCCTTGCCAGGAGAATGGCAAAGCTCAGACAGGCGCTGCTACTTCATCCTAGATATTGAAGTGAGAAGGCAGATGGAGTTTAATTATAGCTGACTCACAGCTGACCACATGCAAAGTAACTGAGAAAAAAAAAATTATCATGATTGAACGAGGCTGCAAATTTGTGGGTTGTTGCTGTAGCATAGCTTATCACGGGCTATTACATCTGGATATTGTTCTGATTTGTTTCTTAATTTCCACATGATCAAATAATTTCAACCTAAAACTCTATTCAACCAAGATAGAAACTAAATGTGAGGGTAGGTTAGAGCCATTTTTAGGCATTCATTGCCCCAAAAGTTTACCTCCAATGTACTCTTTCTTAAGAAGCTACTGGAAAAATATATTCCAACAAATTAACCAAAGAAGCCAAAATGGAAGAATAAATGGGATCCAGGAAAAGAAGAAACTGAATTCCAAGAGAAGCAAAGGAAATTACCAGGATGATGATAAAGAGAGACGTCAAAATGACAACTGTGTATAATCACAGAAGAGCATGTGAGGTAACACCAAGGGAATGCTTCACTAACGTGAAATTGACAGACTGACAGACTACTTATCATGTTGAAAATGATCTTGTGTAAAAATTTTTACCACTGGATGAGAAGTTCAAGTTTAATTATTATTATTTTTTAAACCCAGAAAACTAAATGAAAGAACAGGGGAAAAGAAGCTGAACTACTAATTTCAAGAAAGGAAACCATGTTGTGGAGGAAAATAAAGAAAACTGTGGTCTAACTGTAAACTATTTTTACCCAGTCATGATATAAACACTAAATACTGATCCAACCAAAATTATAACACAAGTGTATTGAGAGAATGTGTGATCAGGAAGCTTATAGCATGTGTAGGCAGTGGGGGTGAGGAGGTAGTAAAAAAAAGAGCTAATCTTTCATAGTAACGAGTTAATTGATAATACCTAAAACTGAAAAATCAAGCAGTAGAAGTATTTGCATATTCTTTATAGATATGTAGGCAAATTCGGAAGTATAGCTGGCAGGCCAGTTCATGTTCTTGACTTTACTGAATGAAAGAATATGAGAGCAAGTACAAGGTAAAAGCAGGCAAAAGAATGTTTTTGGTTTTGTTTTTAACATTTATTTTAACTTCAGGGCTACACATACAGGCTTGTTACATAGGTAAACTTCTGTCATGGGGTTTGTTGTACAGATAATCTCAGCACCCAGGTATTAAGCCTAATACTCATTAGTTATTTTTCCCAAACCTCTCTTTCCTCCTGGCCTGCACCCTATGATACCATGCAGGTGGGAGAATCTATTGTAAAGCTAAAGTACACTCTGAAAGTTGGTAAGAGCTGGTTTCTCAAAAGTGAGACAGCACTGACTGACATGGGAAACTCCCTTTATGGAAGTCTTATATGAGTATTCATAAAGAAATGGGATGCAGTCTTACCATTAAGCATGTTATGGGTGGTTTCCTGGCACACATGAGCTGTGGTTGTAGCCGCTAGCACATGTACATGTGCTGTGATTGTACATGCTAGTACATTTAAGACGCATGTCTCATAAGCATCTTAAATCTCCACCCTGGGGTGTGCTTTTTACTATTATAATGAGCATAAGTCAGGCCTAGAACAATGTTCATGGGTTCTGTGATTGTGCACATTTGGGCATTTTCTCTTTTGCTCTCCTGCCTCTTTGCTGGAGGGTGTTCTAACCACCAGACCAGGATGTGATTGGTGCACTGTCAGGGGTTTATTTCTTCCATCTATTTAGCAAGTTTGTTCGCCTTTAAAGGAGGCTGTGACCACCCTACCTAACCTCCCTCAAAAGAATGTCAGCTACAAGTGTTGAAATGTGCTACTTTTGGAGAATGAGAAAGGAGAACATAAGAATGCTTCATTTTTGTAAAAAGCTTCATAGAAAGACCTACATCAATTTATAATTTTGATACAAGGAAGAACTGATTTAAGTAAAACTCTATGTTCCAATGCAAGGATTAGAATTTGGAGGGTGATGTGAGGTAGTTAAGAAGAAAATAGACAAAACATTTTCTCTTTCAAAGTGTTTCCCTACTTTGTATGTTTCTAAGTCAAAACTACATTCAGACCCGTGGGTTGTCTGCTAAATTTCTGCCCGTTCACTTGATCTCAAGCCCTAATGTGAAGCTCCTAAAAGTTTTCCACCTTAGTTTTCTCAGACAAGAGAAAACGTGTGTATAATGAAAAACCAAAACCCCAAACAGAAAACAAAAGCCAACGAACAGAAAAATTCACAAATTAGATGGAAAATGCAGCATCTATTAGTCTCCTGAGACTCTATCAAAACAAGGGATCTTGGAACCTAAGCGGATATGAAAATCCAACACCTGCTTCTCCCTTCTTTCTTTCAGATGTAGTTTTCCTTTTTGCTTCTGGTGTTGCTAGCCAGCAGTGACCAGCAAGATGGTGTGTCCTTCCTGCCCAGATATTCACTCCATAGCTGGGTTGCATACTGAGTACCACATTAAAAATCAGTATACCTGAAATTAATTCTGACTAGTGGGAGGAGGGTGCCCTCCAGAGCCTGCACATGAGTGTGTTTGTGGATGTGTACGTGAGCTTGCTTGAAAGCAACTGACAGGGATTGCATCAAACCTTTGTTTGTCTGTGCTTGTATCAACCCTTTTATTAAACAGCTCCCTGAAAAGCTAGTCCTTGGTTCTTGAGTAATCCCTACAAAGAAAGATGAGATGATCACTTAGATAAGCTATATTTTAAATAAGTCCATCTGCAAATGATTGAATGCACATATGAATGCGCACACACACAACACACCCCCAGAGCAACAAATTCATAGAATTAAAAAAAAAATTTCATGTCTTCTTTCCATAAACCACAGCCTCCAAAGTTGTCTACTGTCAGGTGGTACAATCATTTTCTTGCAGAAGATCTTGCTTCCCTCCAAAAAGACATGATTAAAACACTGGAAGTGAAACAACCTTTCTCAACTACTCTTATGAAAGTCTTGGACTAAAATGCAAATCTCAGTTATGATCTGTCTCATGAAAGTGACTGCATCTGAAAAATGTGGCCTATTATTACTCTTCAATTTCTGGTACTTAATCTCTGAGAAAACATCCAACATGGAACTCTGCTGTTAGAATCACAAAAACATGGGTTTATGATTTTTAAGCTTGTAGAATGCTTTGGGATAATTCAAAACCCAAGGGATCATACTGAAGAGATAGTGGAGTCTCATGAATGCAGGTTTCCACAGGCTGTTAGTAACATAATAGAAGAAGCCTGATTCCTGACTTCTAGTCCACTCATACAGCTGATCCTGTTACAAACTGTTCAGAACCAGAGGCCATTTACTGGAAGTAGGAGAAAATGCCAGAAAGTAAAATGATCTCCAGTTTTCAGACAGCAAACTTTGTTTCTACTTGGAGTATAGAATTTGCCTTCTGTATCAAGGAAAAATTCTATAAACAAAGAAGGGCATTAGGTATAGAAAGCAATCTGCCAACTTGCCAATTCGAGATTATGCTCATATATGCATTATTCTGAAAAACACTAATTGCAACATATTTATTGAGTATTCCATGATGTTAGAGAGGAGACATATGCGGGGAATCTTAAATATGAACACCCTTCTGTCCAAGGACCTCTTCAGGTGAGCTCTGTACTTTTCTTAGGTCTAAGTTTCCACTAGTACATGTTAAAGAAATGAGAAGGAAACTTGTCCTCAGAGAGCATTTCTTTAGCTCTTAAGTCATTTCTGGCAATAGTTTCACTTTTTTCTCTTACTCATCTTATCTAATGTAACATAATGTAGATCTGGGAATTTTAATGCACAAATATCTTTACAACTGAGCAAAATAATCCTGGCTCACAGACTACATTCTGTGTAAGGAGGATGCAGGTGCACATTTTAACATTAATCCTTTAAACCCATGTGAATGTAATCAACCAGACAATCTCTTTCAATTCTTTCCTGTTTGACTCCACTTTAGAATCTCAATTTTTATCTCATAATCCTTTATTTGCAAATAAATACGTTCACTTCTGGGTAACCTAAATAATTCCGGCACATATATTTCCAGAAAGCATAGATCGTGGCTGAACTGAGGAAAATCAGGTGAATGCGGGCAGAGGCTACCTTCAGTGATTCTCTGGGGACTGCAACTAGTTTCCTGTGCTGATATCCAATGCTATTTAAAAGAACATAATGGAGAGAGGATAATCTCAAACCCACACACCCAGAAACCAAATACCAGAAAACCAGGCTGCAACAAGATGAGAAAACAACAACAACCAACAACGAACACCTGACAGATTTGCTTCTCTTTCATGCTAGCTGATTTCCCTGGGGAACTACTGGCTAGCTGCATGAACCCCAGGTGTATTCTCTATGCTTCTCTTACCTTATCATTCGAAGGGAAGCCTAGGCACCACTGCCAGTGCTTGTTACCTCACTTATCAGATACATGCCATGGGCAAAGAGGTTATTCAGTACAGAAAGCAAGTTTCAAACTTTGCCCCTAAAGAGGACCAAGATAATGCCCACCTCTTTTTCCACTGGAAACTCTCACTCTCTCTCTCTCTCTTTCAACCTGGTTCTGGCCTGTGGTCTGAAGCTACTCTTCCTCTTTGCGCAAAAACCATGTTTTCTGCCAGCTTCTAAGCCCAGTGACTTTTGAGTTTTGCACATGATGACAATCTGAATTAGGCTTACCTGCCCTGGACACACAACCCTCTGTTTTTCTCTCCCTTGGTTGAGTTTCCAATCAAGATCAGCATATTCTGCAAAGAGATTAGACACACACATGCACATGAACAGCTCCTAGAATGGGCCTCTGCACCCTTCATCTTTAACAGATGAAGTCTATTTATTACTTTTTTCCCCTCAGGAGAAGCATTTTGTCTTCTGGCTTCCCATCAATGACCACAGCTTCCACCAGCTACTATGTTATGGCAGTTACATGTCCTACACACTCAGTTAATTATTTCTCTAAAAATAATATAATCATTAAAATCGTTCTAATCTAATTACAGGTCAGTTCCTAGGTCATCTATTACACTGGACATACACTCAAGTTCAACATGATTTTTAAGGTAGATTCCCATCTCAGCATTCTTTTCATTGAATATTCTTCAACATGACAAGTGACACTTTTCATTCATATTTATTTCAGACATCTTAGGAATGCTATGGAAATATATAAGAAGATAAACAAAAGCCTGTGCATGCTTCCTTCCCTGCTGAATGACTACCCTTAGGATATACATTCTTAACCTTATGTTTTGACCGCTAACCTCCCTACTTCCTTGGATGGTTAAAACAGAGGAGAGTAGGCACAGAGCTTCTAATAAATCAGAAATTGGTTTTATTTAAAGCTCCAATCCATGCCTTTGCATTTTGGGGTCTGCTGAATAAAAATAGGAAGCCTAATTTGCACATTCTTTCAATGCTTTCCCTCTGCTGTCTCCACTCTTCCTTGGCATTCTGCTGAATATGCACCTCAGAAAGAATCGAAGGCTTCCTTGGCATGATTTTGATGAATAGGAACCTATGAGGCTTAATAAGAGGCACCAAAATGGACAGACACCTAAGGGGAAAAGCAGGTCTGTATTGATGGATGTCTTTCCCTGGGGAGTTGGGGCACTGCTGAGATGCAGTTTTTCCAGCAAGTGGTAAAACGGAAAGATAATTCAAGCCAGCACATGCAAGGCTGGGTGTGCAATGTATTTTCTTGGCAGCAACGAGCGTGCAGAAAAAAATCAGATAAGTAGCTGCTTTACAGGTTGCCAGAGGGATATACAGCAGAGAAAAAAGTGCCAGGAAAGGATGGTATGGAATGAGGATGTGAATATTACGCTGGTCCAGCCAAGTGGCAGCCCATGGTAGCCTTTATCTACTCACTTATTATTGACATGAACCTCCACCAGGACATTCACTTTTGGTGTTCCCATTTTTTTTTTTTATTTAAGAGCAAACAACAACAACCTCCCTCCACTCCCCACCCTGAACTCCAGGGGTTTCTAAACTCATGTTCAGAGGAAGCAAAAGCTGCAAGATATTATCATAGCCATTTTCCAGTAAAATTGTATGAAGTCACTCATAGGAAACAGCACCTTAACTTACACAGGACCCGCTTGGTTAATGGGGTGGGGCTGTTGCTGCTGTTTCCTGCAGATATATTCGCTGAGCTTTTCCCCACATGGACCTGTTTTCCTAACACTTTTGTGAAGATAGAAACTCTCAAAATGTATTTAAAAGGAATGTTTCGCTTATCTTCTATCCTATCATACCTCATTCTGCTAATTTCCTTTATCTTTCTTTCTCTGATGACTACTGGAAACTTGCTAAGGGAACCTGTGGTTGAGTTGAATCGGTTATGTATGAAGCATGTCTTTTTATTCTGATGCTTTGACTCTGGAATGTTCCTGGCCCTAGAGAGACTGCCTTTCCCAGAGCCAACCAATTCCTAGAGATGGCAAATAACTCACCTGCCTTTCATATGAAAACCAACCAGTCCAGAGTCCATACCTTCAACAATCTCCTCTACCAGGCTCTTATACTCAGAGCCATTACTTCCCTTCCCTAATTCCCCAAAGGCCATGTATCAGACAATGAGGGTCAGCCCTATACCCTAGAACCCACTAAAATTATCAAGCTAACCAATCTCAAACCTGCTTACCCCACTGTGACCATTTATTTCCAAGGAAACCATAAATATGCCCAAAGGATTATAAATCATTCTACTATAATGACACATGCACATGTATGTTTATTGCAGCACTATTCACAATAGAAAAGGCTTGGAACCAACCCAAACGCCAATCAATGATAGACTGGATAAAGAAAATGTGGCACATATACACCGTGGCATACTATAAAATCACAAAAAATAATGAGTTCATGTCCTTTGCATAGGCATGGATGAAGCTGGATGCCATCATTCTCAGCAAACTAACACAGAAACAGAAAACGAAACAGTGCATGTTCTCACTTGTAAGTGGCAGTTGAACAATGAGAACACATCGGCACGGGGGGGAACATCACACACAGGGGCTTGTCAGGGGATGGGGGACAAGGGGAGAGAGAGCACTAGGACACATACCTAGTGTATGTGGGGCTTAAAACCTAGATGAGGGGTTGACAGGTGCAGCAAACCACCATGACACATGTATACCTATGTAACAAACCTGTACATTCTATACATGTATCCCCAAACTTAAAGTGAAAATAAAAATGTGCCTTCACTGTAAAAAAATTAAAAATAGAAAGAGAAAGAAAAGAAAGAAAGAAAGAAAGAAAGAAAGAAAGAAAGAAAGAGTCTTTCCAAAGAGAGAAAGACTTTTGCCTATGTCATGCTATCATATTCCTTCTGCTTCCTGACTAAAACTGGTGCTTTTCTACGTGACCCTGTATATGTGGATTACCTGCTCCTGTTTAGACCTGTGAGTAACAACCTATCTCTTCAATAGAAACTGTCTCCTGATCTTTTGGCCTTAACATTTCTGGATAAGAATAAAAACTTTACTTTAAAATAGGTTATTGTAAGCTTTCTTTAATTTCATGTTTGACATAAGTGGCAGTGGAAATCAAGAGGATATTTGTTAGTCTATATTTTTACAGATAGTCTTCCCATCTTTCTACCTAAAAAATAATCTCTTCTAATAAAACCCCCTTATCAATACTTTGACTTCTGCAAGAACAAAATTACATCTTTGTAGAATCTCCCGAAGAAATAACGCACCAGTGATCTCCAAATTTTCTTCATATTAATCTGCAATCCTATCAATAGGAAAAAATAATAATCACAGGATGGGGAAGGATATATACAAGATGAAAAGTCACTTTGAAATGCTGACTTGGAGACTGTTAGAGGCAATAATATCATACATGAAAACCACTGTAAGTATCCCTGTAGCTACATCGTCCTACAGGGAGACATTCTTCATAGTCACCATGTATTATGCATGATGAACAAAGAATATGTTAACTACACCTTTACTTTTATTCATCTCCCCCTCTACTCCCTGAGAACAGATCTACATACTTAATGTGAAGGTTGTTCCACTACCTTAGGAACCAGAAGTTTGGTAGGTTTGCATACATGGATGGTACATTTTAATCATTGAAACAGAAGGTAACATATATTGATAGAGTTGTTATTTCTAAAGAAGAGTGCTACTTCATGTTATAAACAACACTAAAATAGGATCTTGAATATATTTTTAACCTATTACTTTCACTTCTATTGAGTACTTATTTAAGCTAGGCATTCTAGTTTCTGTGGATTCGAATTGAAAGCAAATATTGTCTCTATGTCCAGTACCTGAAGTCCATGTATGTATGCTGTCACTCACCATTAAGGGTATAGCCACCCTGTTAGGGAAAATGTTCTGTGAGCCTACAGCACATAAAAGATTAGTGCTATGGGTCTGTAGGAAATGATTCTGAAAATATCTCAAAGAAATGGGATCTTAAACAATTCTAAAAGAGTAGCTCTAGTGGACTAAATAGTGTCCCCTAAAAATTCATACATGGAAGCACTAGTCCACAATGTGATTGTATTTGGAGATAGGGCCTTTAAGAAGGTAATTAAGATTAAATAAGGTCATGAGGATGGGATTCTAATTTAACAGGACTGATGTTCTGACAGAAAGAGGAAAAGACATCAGGAATACATGCATACAGAGAAAAGACCATGTGAGGATACAGCAAGAAGGTAGCCAAGTGCAAACCAAGGAGAGGCATCATGAGATAGAAATTTTATCAGCACCTTGATATTGTACTTCCCAGACTCCAGAACTGTGAGAAAAACATGTCTGTTATTTAAGCCAAACCGTCTGCAGCATTTTGGTTTGCAATCCAAGCAGTCTAATAGAGAGGCTGATAGGCAAAGATAGAAATGCATGATTAGAGAACTTGAAGGGAAGATCTTAGAGAAAGGACAGTGTTTTAAAGGCTGGTCATGATAGTGCCTGTGAATTCAGGGTCTGGTGAAAAGTCAGTGAAGCAGGAGTCCAGAGAAATTGAAGAAAACCAGAAAAGGAAGAAAAATACTAAAATGTTTTGTAAAGGACCCTGAATGCTAAAGTTAACAATTTTTAACTAATTGTTATTGCAGTAAAAAACAAATAGAAATATTAAATAGAAGAGTGGTATGATTACATATTAATAAGTTCTTTTACAGGATGTGGGAAAGATATCATGTACAGCAAAGTGGAATAAAATATTAAGCGGAATAAAAGGTTGGAAGTATATATAATAAATAAGAATTGATGAAGGGGCAAATGAAGCTGTAGGAATGAGGGAGAGTCAAAGTTGCATTTACTTCTAGACTTTGAACTTGAGCTTGTTTTCACTGCAAGTCATATGTCACTTTTATTCTTTTTCTGGAGGTAACTTATCTTTCCCTTCTGATTGCTTTTAAGATTATCTTTGACTTAGTGTATAAGCTATCATGATATTTACGTATAGATTTCTTATTTCTACTTGTTATAACTTTTTATGCTATCTAAATCTAAGATTAAAAATTTTAATTAATTCTTAAATATTTTATCCCTTCCCTTGGAATATTGCATAGTCCACATTATATCTCTCCTCTTCTTTTGGGGTTCAACTGTGCATATAATAGATCTCTATTTTTCATGTCTCTTACTCGTTTTTTATGTGTTTTTTTTCTTTTTCACTGTTCTTCAGTTTAAAATTTTCTTCAAAACTGTTTTCCAGTTTTTTAATTCTCTCTTTAATAGTGTCTAATCTTATGTTTAACCCTACTATAGAGGTTTTATTTTCAACTATATAGTTATTTATAGAACTTCAATTTATTCTTTTTTGAAATCTACTTGATAATTTTACAGTCTCTTAATGCTTAATCATATTTTAATCCTGTATAAAATTTTATATAATTCCTATATAAAATCAGCTTTATATAGGAAATTTTGATTTATATATGTAACCTGTAATATATGAAACATCTGTACATTTTATTCACCTTAACTGCATAGTTCTAATTCTAAGGAGAGTAAAAAAACGTTGCTTGATGTATTAATAGTTTCATGTATTTGAGGACTGTTGTGCAATATACAGAAAGCCAGTCAGCACCATCATTCTGTTTTTTTCTGAAAAGACAACATTTATGGTACACTGAAAACTGTCTTAACCCAACAAAACTTAAATAATTCTTGAGATGTCTGTAATTCTTTAAGTGCCTTGCAGGTGTCTCACTTATAAAGTCTGCTCAGTAAAATAGTCTAAATATTAAATATTAATAATTAATTAAATATTATTAATTATTCCATGTTTATGACTTTACATGTATCAAATATACTTATTTTATATTTTACATGAATTAAGTTCAATATCTGAAATCTCCATTTTTTTCTGACTTTTGATTATGGTGTTCTGTGTATGTTTGTGTGTGAATATGCATGTCTATGTTCTAGGCTTTTTATTTTTTAATAGTGGGAAGGTTGTTAAATAAAACTAATTTGCTATGCTATCAGATATACAACTGAATAAAACACAGTATATAACCATCTTATGAGGATAAATTTATAGACTTTAGTGTCAAAATTAATTCAGGGTTTGAAAGAAAAATAAAGCATTGAAATGAATCCCAAGTTTTTGGCTTGACATATTAGATAGCTGCCATGAATTAATATTTTAAAAACTAGTCTAGAGGGTTAAAGATTCAAGCTTAGGGGATACAAATACCCAACTTAAAGTATAAATAGGGTTTCTTTTCAATATGGAGATTAGAGATTTAACTGCAAATTTGGTAGTAAAGCAAAATATAGTCAATGGTCGGGCCCATCTAAGTTACTTGTATCAGCCATTGAGCCAAGTAAAACAAATGGAAAAGAGATTAAATGACAAAAAAGCAAGAACCAGAAGGGTAGGTAAAGAAGCTCTGAAGGAGTCAGAAATGTAGACTATCCAGGAGTTAGTAACAGTCCAGAAAACAATGGAAGACCAATCTTAAATTCAGAAAGCATTAAAAAAATCAGAAACTCTAAAAAAGCCTGAAAAGGATTACACATCATAGATATTTATCATTGAACTTTGGCAACAGGTTTGGTTTCCTCAATTTGCATAGTCTGATAATCAAAAGCCAAAGAATGAACAGGGTTACAGTTTAGATATTCATAGTTCATGATTTTATTATTGGCTTCTTGGGAGATTGACCAGATTCATAAACAGAAAGAATTGGACCAGTAAGGAAGGAGATATGAAAGTGCATGGGAGCAGGGGTGACTGGTACAGCAAAATCTGGGAGGCTTGGTGGAAAGAATAAACTTCAAGATACAGTAAAGAATCATTAGGCTTGCAGAGGAAGAGGGATATTTTTTTTCTGTAAAAATGATTGGAAAGGAGAGGACCTTTAAAGAGGATTTAACTGTGGATTATCAGGAAAGTTGAAAATGTTCCTAATATTTATTTTCTCTTCTGCATAGTAAATTATCCAGTCAGTGCAAGAATGACAAAGATAGAAAACTTAAAGGAAAGAAAAGTTTAAAATAACTATGTGATCAAGGACAGGAAAACTGACCAAAAAGAAGGAAAATATAAACAAGCTGTGCCACTTGGTTCCTAAATTTTAGCATTCACCAGAATCACCTGAAGAACTTGTCAAAACAGTTTACTGTATGCCACCCCCAGAGATTATACTACAGTAGATCTGAAACAGGATATGAAAATATACATTTCTAAGATGTTTCCAGTTAGTACAGACACTGCTGGTATAGGGACCACATTTTGAGAACCATTGCTATTAGGTGATATAAAATAAATAGAAAGCATTTTCAACCCAGATAATTTCTCTGTAGTGCACTTTAATGTATATAATTTTGTTGGATTAATCTTTGTAGCAAAAGTTCATGAAATTTATGAGATTTATTTTATGCATTTCCAAGATTCTCTGACTCTGTTCAGGCTCTTTTCTTGACTTGGAATAACATTTCCTTTCTAGATAAATGATGTTTCTACACATCCTTCTTAGATCCTGCACAAATGCCACCTTCCCAGGAATTCATATCACCACATCTCCCTTTGGAATTATCTGAGCTCTGCTTTTTGCACCCATATAATTTATTTATAACTAAATCCCATTCTGTCTATTATTGTTAGCATCCAGATGTCTATGTCACTACATGGCTAAATGGTAAGCTACTTGAGGACAGACAGTGTCCCATTATTGTATCCCATTTCCTGTAATAATTAGCACAATGTCTGGTACAGAAACTTTTCTCATATTTTCTCTGGGATTGGAAAATAGGCATTTCTAATAATAATGGACTGCTTAAGAGACTAAAATATCGAGTAAAACAGGCAGGGGAACATTAAATCAGAGAACATCAGAATACAATTTTGCTCAATGTGATTTGTCTTTTCCCCCTTGACAGAAGCTCTTACTCAAATAACATTAGCTAAAAGTATTTCTGTGTCAAAAGTAATTATGATAATGTTTCTCTGCATTTATATAGTTCCTTTTAATCTAAAAGTTCATAGTACACAGACCTCAGCTCAGGAGGAAAGAAGCACTGAACTGGACTTGAACTTCTCTTTCTCTTCACTGGGAATTCTTTTCTGTCTCCTAACTTAGCCCTAAGCCCATTACTATTGCTGATGTCCACATCAAGGTTTCCATGTTTGACGTCCTTATTGGTTCTACTTAGGCATGTATTCAAAAGAGAAATTCCAATTAGTTTCCTCAGAGGATTAAATGCTGTGTCCCCCTAGAGAACCCTGACTAATACAGCTTTTGGTACCAGGAGTGGTTCTAGAGGAACAGAATATTGAGAATGAAGTTCTTTCATTGGTTTTGGGGTTTCTAGAGTTGGCTGCTTAATGAGATTAGATCTCAAAATGCTAAGAACCCTACTTCTAATACTACGGAGAACACTGATAGTCCTTGGTGTGTACCGTTTAGGGAGTTATGCAAAATAAATGCATTTGACACTCCTGATTTACTGCTCATGAGAGGCAAGGAGTTTGGTGACTCTAGATAATACCTTTGACCATATGTGGAGTGCCAGGGAACATAATGAAACTGGTTGGTTGCTCCTAAGTTCAGTAGATGAAGTGATGAAAGAAAACGATGAACTCAGGGATTCTATCTCCCAACTTCTTAATTATGGGAAAGGTAGTGACCTTTAAAGAGAATTTAACTGTGGATTGTCAGGAAAGCTGAAAGTGTTCCTAATATTTTTTTCCCTTCTCCATAGTAAGTTATCCACTCAAAGCAAAAATGAGGAGAGAAAACTTAAAGGAAAGAAAGGCTTTTTTAATAGCCATGTGATCAAGGGCAGAGAAATGGATCAAAAAGAAGGAAAACTATTACTGAGCCTAAAATCTGCTAATATTGCCCAGGTGAGAGTTTTATCTCCTGTGAAGAAAGAGCTGAAATTGTGGAAAAACCAGAGGCAAGCTCTTATCATGTGAGTGGCTGACGTGCAACAAAAGGTGTGTGTTCAGCTTTGCCAGGTGTCTACTGTTAAGATGAGGGTATTGATTGGAAAAAAATGGGACCCAGCAACTTGGAATGGGGATATGTGGGAGGACCATGATGAAGCTAGGGACACTGAGTTTATAAACTCTCATGAACATTTTATGCCAGAAGAAACAACTTCCCCATCCCCAGTAGTGGCAACATCCCTTCCCTGACCCATGCTGCCATCAGCCTTTCCACCTTTGTCTGAGGAGGTAAACCCTGTGCTGCCTAAGGCAACAGTGATGGCCTCCCCTGAGGCACTTGCCAGGCAAAATAATGTTGATTCTCCTCAGGAGCCACCCCAACACCCCTGTTTTCTTCTGGATGTATAATTAGACTAAAATCCTGGCAGTTCCTAGAGGTGAGATTGAGAGTGTGACCCATGAGAAAGTGTGCTACACTAAAAAATAACGGCTTGAGTTTTCCAATTTATATAAATAGAAACATGGAGAACAGGCATGGGAAAGGATATTAAGGGGGTGGGATAATGTTAGAAGGAATAGAGTTGGATCAGGCTGAATTTATTGATTGGATCAGGCTGAATTTATTGATTCAGGCCTACTAAGTAAGGACTCTGCAATTAGTTTTGCAGCTTGGGAAGTTTAAAAAGGTTCTGATAGTTAGTTTGCTTGATTAGCTGAAATATGCATTCAGAGATGGCTGACTGTGAGTGAGCTGGAAATGCCTGATCTCCTTTGGTTTAATGTAAGGGAAGGGATCCAAAGGCTTAGGGAAATTGGGATGGTGGAATGGATTAGTCATGTTAGACCTATTAATCCCAGCTGGGAGGGTCCAGAAGAGATACCCTTGACCAATGCCTTGTGAAATAAATTTGTGAGGGCAGCACCTACATCTTTGAAGAGCCCTATAATTGCTCTTCTCTATACATCAGATCTAATAGTGGAAATTTCAGTCACTCAAGTACAAAATTTAAGTACAATGGGAATAATTGGATCCCAAGGTAATAGGGGCCAAGTGGTGGCTCTCAACCCTCAAAGTCAAGGTGGATGTAGCTACCATAATGAACAGGAGAGGCAAAGTGGCAATCAGAATAGTCTGACTTGTATAGAGCTCTGGCATTGGCTAATTAATCATGGTGTTCCTAGAAGTGAAATTGATAGGAAGCCTACTGCATTCCTACTTAATTTATATAAACAGAAAACTCTTAGGTCAAATGGACAAAGGCTAATTTGAATTATGAAAACAAAATTCTGGCCCCTCAGTCAATTTCCAGACTTGGGGCATTCTACAGACCAAGAATGCCTGAATGAAAGGCAGATGGAGTCCCCTTGAGGAAGGACCCACTACATTACCAACAACTTATGCAGTGATTCTTTTGCCCATCCTTCCCCAAGGAGACATCCACCATTTTACCAGGATAACTGAGCATTATGGGAAGGGAAACGATCAGACATTTTGGGGACTACTGGACACTGGGTTGATTTCATGTAACCCACAACATCATTCCAGTTAAAGAAGGGGATTATGGAGGTCAGATAATTAAGGAATTTTAGCTCAGGTTCTACTTACAGTGCTCTGGTGGTTCCCCTGACTCATCCTGTGGTCATTTTCCCAGTGCCAGAATGCATAACTGGCACAGACATACTTAGCAGCTGGCAGAACCCCCACATTGGCTTTTTGACTAGTAGGGTGAGGGCATTATGGTGGGAAAGGCCAAACAGAAGCCATTAGAACTACCCCTAATAGAAAAACAGTAAATCAAAAACAATATTGCATCCCTAGAGGGATTGTAGAGATTAGTGCTACCATTAAGGACTTGAAAGACACAGGGGTGATGATTCCTACTACATCCCCGTTCAGGTCTCCCATTTGGCCTGTGCAGAAGGCAGATGGATCTTGGAGAATGGCAGTGGATTATCATAAGCTTAACCAAGTGGTGACTCCAATTGCAGTTTTTGTACCAGATGTGATTTCATTGCCAGTTTACCGGGAGCAAACTGACAAACTCCCGGTAACTAGTATGCAGCCATTGACTTTGCAAATGTTTCTCCATTTGTGTCCTTAAGACCCTCCAGAAGCAATTTGCCTCCAGCTGGCAAGGTAAAATATAAAGATATAAGTAAAGATAAAATATATCTTTACTGTCCTTCCTCAGAGGTATATCAGCTCTAGAGGTTTGTATCATAATCTTACTTGGAGAGACCTTGATGGCTTTTGGCTTTCACAAGATATCACACTGGTTTATTACATTAATAACATTATGCTGATAGGATCCAGTGAGCAAGAAGTGGTAAACACACTGAATTACTGGTGAGACACTTGTGTGTCAGAGGATGGGAAATGAATCTGACTGAGATTCAGTAAAATTTCTAGGTGTCAAGTGGTGTAGGGCCTGTCGAGATATTCCTTCTAAGGTAAAGGATAAGTTGGGGCATTTGGCCCTTTTACAACTAAGAAAGAGGCCCAATGCCTAATGGGCCTAGTTGGATTTTAGAGGCAATACATTTCTCACTTGGGTGTGTTATTCTGGCCTGTTTATTGACTGAACCAAAAGGCTGCCTTGAATGGGATTCAGAACAGGAGAAGGCTCTGCAGCAGATCCAGGCTGTTGTGGAAGCTGGTCTGCCACTTGGGCCATATGACCCAGCCGATCCAGTTCCTTGAGGTGTCAGTGGCAGATGGGAATGCTGTTTGAAGCCTTTGTCAGGCCTTCATAGGTGAATCAATATCTTCATTTCATTTCCTTTCTCCTTTATCATGTAACGTGATTTATTGACTTTATATCAGCATTTAAGCATTGTGAACTTTATGTAACAATTTGGGTTGGGTTGGGGACTGGTGCATTTCTGGTTGTATAAAGGATAGTTGTATTATGTTAGATGCAATTATCACCTTACTATTGTCTTTATTTGAGGATATGTATTATCTCAGGAGATGTGTATGGGTTCAAGTTGACAAGAGGTGAACTTGTGATTAATACTGACTGTAGCCTCCCAGCCCACATCTTTCACCCATATTATATGGGACTTTGTGATCGTGTGAGTTAATACTTAATAAACTCATATATATGTGTGTGTGTGTGTGTGCACGTGTGTGTGTGTGTGTGTGTGTGTGTGTAGTTCTGTCCCTCTGGAGAACCCTGACTAATACAACTGTAGTACAATAAACTCTATATTTGGTCTTTGTCCTCCAGTTATTGGCATAAGTTTCAAAAACCCTTGAAATTTCCAGAGTGATAAGAATGTCTTTTATATGATAATGAAGTTACTCCTGGCAGCTCCTAGATGCCTTCAGGATGGGGATGGAAACTGGTCACCAGAAAGACCGAACACATGATTAGAGGGTTGGAACTTTCAGTCACCCTACCTCTGAGGAGGGCAGGGAACTTGGAAATTAAGTTTAATCACACAAGTAATAATTTAATCAATCATGTCTACATAGTGAAATGCCAATAAAATCTCTGGATACCAAAGCTCAGCAGAGTTTTCTGTTTGGTGGCACATTGATGTGGGGAAGTGGTGCCATACCTGAATTCCACCAGGGTAGGAAAGGGAAGCTTTGCACTTCCTCTCTGATCTCTCCCTGTAAGTGTCCTATTACTACACCACTATAATAGTAAGTGTAGCACTCTCAGTGAGTTCTGGGAGTCATTCTAACAAATTGTCAACTCTGATATGGTTGTAGGAACTCCTAAACGTATATCCAGTCATTTAGAAGGGTGAGAGGCCTAGGGACCCCACTTGTGGTTGGCATCTGAAGTAAGTGCAATATTGTGGAGCACTGAGTCCCTAACTCATGAATTCTGCACTAAGTCTAAGTAGTTTGCATTAGAATTGAGTTGCAGTACTCTCCAGTTAGGGTTTGTGTACAGAGAACTCTCTCTAAACATGTTTTTCCTCTACTCTCATGCCACAACCATCATTAATCCAGACAACAACTTCTGTGACCAAATGTATGGGGATTTTCCCCCACACACCAAGCAGTGGACACAAGCTAAGTATCCATTAAAGCAGTTCTGACACTATCCTCAGATAGCATCAGGTCCAACTGGTTGAAGTCCTCAAAACTGCCCCTTGCCACACACCAGTTGCAACTCCAGGCCTCAGGAACTTCTAACAGACTACTAATTTCCAGTTGGGACTTCCAGGACGCCTTCCTTGGGTTTGATAAATTTGCTGGAGTGGCTCACAGAACTCAGGGAAACACCTTTCCTGGTTTACAATAAAAGATCCTACAAAGAATACTGATAAAGAGATATGTAAGTGTAGTGATAAGGGAAGGGGTGTGGCGCTTCAAAGCCCTCCCAGGGTGCCACCCTTCAGAAACCTCCATGTGTTCAGCTATCTGGAAGCTCCTGGAACCCAGTATGGAAGCTCCTAGAATCCCAGTATGGAAGATTCATGATGTCAGCATTCCTTCCTCCAGGGTATAGGGTGGGATTCTCTCATCAGAGGGTCTTAAGACTCACAATAAGAAAGATGGAAAAATATTAAAGTCCTTTTGGGGGCAGGAGAAAGGAGGAAAGAAAGTCAGAGACCTGCCCTTGAGGCCTAACATATCCAATATTATAGAAAAAGACTGTAACAGGGGCTTGGGAGTTAAGAGCCAGGAACTGTAAATAAAAACCAATATATATAATTACACCACAGGGTTGAAAGAGAACAATGATACAGTCATTAAGATCTGGCTAGCTTCTCTCTCAAGTTTCCTCTCATTTCTGCACCAAGGACAGAGCTTTCACTAGGGCACTCCTAGGAGAGATACATCTAGAAGATCATGTCCATTTGTTTTCTGCTTCATAGCCCAGAACTGAATGAAAACAGAATGAACTCATGCTTGCTATTACATTGTCCATAAATTATTAACTAGCTCTTTGAAAGCCTCTTAAAAAAGAAGAAGAAGAAGAAGAAAAAAAAATCTATCGGGGTGTCTCAAAGACTACTGGGTAGACCTCCTGCATCAGAATTACCCAGGGCACTTGTTGAAAGACAGATTCCAGAGACTCAACCATAAACTGCTGAATCTTAATGTGGGATGGAGCAATAAATCAAAATTAGCATCTTAGAAAAGCTCCAGCATTGACTCTTATATACAATTATGATTTGAAAAAAAAACTTTCAGTATACCTGATTGTCTCAACAAGGCTGAAAAATAGTCTCCTTGCTTCTATAAGATACTGAGCCCCTGAGCCTTGCAATACTTTTTTTTTTCTCTTTGGTCTGGATTTTGGTTTTTAAATTAAAAAAAAAAAGTAGCAAGAAGGAGATGTGCTATCAGTTGTCCAAAACAGCAAACATTTATCTGATTATAGGATAGTTTGCCATTGGACAGTTGCCTATGCTTAGTAAAATCTGGAATTCCAGTTGAATCTACCATAGTTGTTACAGGTTGTCAGACCCTTGCATGTGATCCTGGGCTTGGATTTGGGCTGAGCAGCCAAATAGGTAATAACTTAGAATGCAACCTCAAGGAATGAAAAGATTCTATACTTTGAGAACCCTAAGTCGTAAAGAATACACACATATCTGCACAGCTTTAGCTTAAAAAGCTTTTATCTTGTGAATTTCAAATGCCAGGAAAGGACAGTGTGGAAGTAGAGTAACTGGTCACTTATGAAAAATATCTTTTTTTTGAGATGGAGCCTTGTTCTGTTGCCCAAACTGGAGTGCAGTGGCAAAATCTTGGCTCACTGCAACCTCTCCCTCCCCAGTTTAAGCAATTCTCCTGCCTCAGCCTCCCCAGTAGCTGGAACTACAGGCACGTGCCACCACACCCAGCTAATTTTTATATTTTTAGTAGAGACAGGGTTTCACTGTGTTGGCCAGGCTGGTCTTGAACTCCTGACCTCGTGATCCACCAGCTTCAGCCTCCCAAAGTGCTGGGATTACAGGTGTGAGCCACCACACCCGGCCTGAAAGATATCTTAAAGCTGCAAAATTTAGTAGAGGGAAGGGAGGGAAATACTTCAATCCAAAGGCAGTTGGAAAGGATTATCAGGAAAGGGAAGTGACAGGAAGTAAGAGGCTGGGGTAACAGAATAAATATAAAGGAAAGTAAATTCAAGCTTCGTCATGTTCATAATGGTGTCCCAGGCTAGCTTGTGTATGGGTCATGGATTGAGATGATTTAGCAAAATTAGATGCAAGGAAACGGTGTGACAGAGAAAACTGAGGCAAGCATGATAAAAGCAATCACACAGACATCTAGGCCCTCCAGTACTTCTCAAGGAGTCAGGGGTTAACAATTCAGCTAAATGGGCATGGGAGCTCATAGGTCCATTCAGAGACTCAGGTCCACAAGATGCTTAAGGATGCATAGGAAATATTTGGTAAAAAAAAAAAAAAGAAGTCTCTATATTTGATTTCAAAGAGCTCTGATTTTTATCAAGGTCATCTTTTAGTTTAGTGTAGGTAAGTATCTAATATAAAGCTCATTTAAAGTTTTCAATTTTTAAAAATATGTAATTGAGTAAGAAAATTATGATACAAAGTAACACAACAGAATATATGTGCAATAAATTGATATATATAAATAGCATATATTTTTATATAAAGTTATATGTAAATATATAATATAAATATACACATTTATTATATAATTATAAATATATATTTTATATATAATAAATATATATAACATATATATAATATATTATTTTGTATATAAATATATATATATGCTTTCCAAATGGTTGTGTTTTATGTAGAAACACTAAGCAGGTGATGCAATGCAATGCAAAAGCTTAATATGAAACATACTTCCTTCTCAAAGTTTCTGGTATAGCTCCAGGTGACTCTGATGCATTCTACACCAGACTCAAACACTGTAACAATTTAAAGGAGTGAATGATGTCATTGGCTTGGGTTTAGATGAAGCCAAGAAATAAAGCTGTTTCGCAAGATTTGAAAGATGATGCTAAACATAATTTTATTTTTATAGATTCTTATGGAGCAGGAATTCTAAAGCAAAATCAAATTGTTAGAGAAGAAAACAACTAGAATCTAACATACATGTTTCTGTTTTTCATTCACATCTCTATCTGTTCTCTTATTTATTTATTTTTCTGAGATGGAATCCAGCTCTGTCACTCAGGCTGGAGTGCAGTGGTGAGATCTCAGCTCACTGCAATCTCTGCTTCCCGGTACAAGCAATTCTCCAGTCTCAGCATCCCGAGTAGCTGGGACTACAGGTGCGTGCCACCAGGTCCGGCTAATTTTTTGTGTTTTCAGTAGAGATGGGGTTTCACCATGTTAGCCAGGATGGTCTTGATCTCCTGACCTCGTGAGCCACTATGCCCAGCTTGTTCTCTCATTCTTAACTATCAGTGCTCTCGTGGCTGACTCATTTATGTTTACCTTAATTCTATCGAGAGTTTTTATTGCTCATATCCTCAAGCCATGTTAACTCATTTATAATTCTACATGTCACTGTCCCCAAGACATAAGAAAAATATCAATGTGGTGGAAAAAGCATGAGCTTGGAATATATCAATTCATAAGCCTCAGTTCATAATATAAGGTTTGCTATAGTCTTGACACCTTCACTAAAGGGGATATAAAAATAAGAAAAAAAAAGTACAGGTCAGTCTCATTGCATGAACAGAGATACGAACATTGTAAATGAATTACTGGCAAGTTGTACATATCCCAAGGATGCAAAGTCATTTAACACAAATTCCAATTAATGTACTCACCAAAGTATCAGATTGGAGCAGAAAAATCAAATGACCATCAACAGATGCGTTGCATTGAGAAAATTCAAGATGTATTTGTAACAAAATAACAAAGTCCCAATGTCCCTGGAAGTACAGCATCTGCTCTTGACACCCATATATCCTGGTTCTCACCTGAGCACACTCTGGCCAGACTTCCATCTGCTGGCATCTGCCTGTGATAAGCTTTCTATTGCTTTGTAGCCCAAAGGTGCTAGAGAATGAGCCCCCCCACTGCACCCCAAACCTCCACTGCCCTGCCCTTGGCAGTCTTCAACCCAAGGCTCCTTGCTCCCTCATCTCTTAGTCTGAATAACTCTAAGGAGTGGATTGTACACTGGCTCCTCGAGTTTCCCCAGCTGGATTAAGGATCAGTTGCCCACAGTAGTAGCTGGCTTTATCAGACACTTTTTATTGGTTTTCTTCTCTTCTCTAATTTACTTACCGTTCTCTTTATGGTTTGTCCCAGGATCTTCTCTCAAATAAACTATTGCATTGATGTCCTTGTTTCAGGGAGTGTTTCTGGGGCAAACAAACTAAGGCAAACAAACTAAGACTAGAAGAAAACTTCTTTAATTTCATAAAGAATGTTAAAGAAAAAAACAGCAAATATCACACTTAATGATGAAATATTAAACTAATTCTTTGTACCGCCAAAATAAGTCAAGTGTGTCCACTATCACAACTTCAGCTCAGCTTCACATCAAAGGTTCCAGTTAATTGCAGCAAGGCAAAAGAAATAAGTAAAAGGTTAAAAGAACGGTAATAACTTGAAAGGAAGAAAACCCATCATTATTTGCAGATAACATCATTGCATTAAAAAATGAATTATTTGAATAGTTATAATATTTTAGCAAAATAGTTGGATACAAAATCAATATACAGATGGCCCCTGACTTGCAATCGTCCTTTTCGATTTTACACAGTGAGTTTCTTGAGCGGTAACCCTATTGTAAGTTGAGCAGCATATGGACTTAACAATGGTTCAACTTATGATTTTTCAACTTTATGATGGGTTTGTACAGGTATTTTGTGCATTTTCAACTCACAATGTTTTTGACTTATGATGGATTTACTGATGTTACCCCACCCATAAGTTGAGGAGCATCTGTATAAAAAACGACTGCAAAGAAATTGATCAGGAGCAAAAAAAATAAAAAAAGAAAGAAAAGAAAAAGAAAAACTTTGCCATCACAAGTTATGGCAAGGGACACAGGGGCTAAGTGAAAGAGTTCCCAGTGGCCAAAGATGTAGTGATTTTAGCAACAATATAAATAAAGAAGCGTATAATTATAACCTAAATTATAATTTAATATCCATGAGTCCACAGTAAAACAAATAAATGATTAAATAAACACAAATTAATAAAATGTAGAGGAAGAGAGAAGCCTCCTGTTCAGAATAATTCCAAATAATTTATGTAGCTATTCTGCCTCCAATAAGATGGAACATAACTCCGCAGTCCTAAGACCTGCACTGTGTATGGTGACTTCCTTCTAAAGACTGCAGTATGGGAAAGGGGTGGGGGCAGTCATTTTAAAGTGGAGAAATCTGACCAGCAGCTCCTCAGATGGGTGATCAAGGTCATCCTCCACAATATGTACCCTTGATAAAATGTGATAAAAATGGCACTTTACATCTGTGGCCTTTCTTCCCAAAACCCATAATCATGAGAAAAATACCTTACAAACCCCACAGAGATACTACCAAGCACCTAACCAGTATTCTCCAAAATTGTCAAGGTCAACAAATAATAAAACTCTCAGAAACTCTTAACACTAATTGAAGGCTAAGGAGGCAGGTAGAGCAAAGGTGATGTGGTATTCTGGTGTGACTCTAAAACAGACAAAAGACATTAGGTAAAATGTAAGGATATTTGAATAATAATGTATCAATAATAATGTATCAATATTGGTTTATTAATTTCAATAAATGCATTTTACTAATATAAGAAGCTAATAGGAGAATTTGGTACAAGATTTATAGGAATGCCATACTATCTTCACAATAGTTTTCTGTAAATCTAATGCTGCTCTATTAGAAAATAAAGTTTATTAAAAAATAAAAAACTTTTATTTTAAAAAATAAAGTTCATTAAAAAAAGAATTAAAAATCAATTGTAACTCGATACATGCTCAAAAAACATTTACAAAAGTAGTTATTAAAACACAGCTTTTACTTTGGCTTCAAATAAAAAGAGAGTAAAATACCAAAGAATTCATCAAGCAATATATGTGCAATATTTGTATGGAGAAAATTACATTAAAGATTTTTTTCAAAGACTTTAATAAATAGAAAATCATACCACATGCATGGCCTGCAGATTAATAACAAAAAGCAATAGCTTAAGGATATAAATTCTTGCCAAATTGCTCTAGTGATGCAATTTAATTCTAGTCAAATTTAAAGAATTTAAAGAGCTGATTTTAAAATTTACGGAGAAGATCAAAGGTAGATGAATACTAAGACATTGCTTAGAAAGCAAAGTAATGAGATTTGGTCTACCAGATATCAAGTATTACCAGAGACTATAAAAATTAAGATAGCATAGAACTGTCACAGAATAAACTAAAACACACAATAGAAAGCCCAAACATATATGGACACTAGATTTAGACAGAACTAGCACTATAGAGCCTTGAAAACAAGTAGATGAAGAACAAATAGGACTAGAATGACTGCTTATCTACACAGAATAGCAGAAATTGATCGAACTTCTGCATCACGGTCTGAGAAAAAGTCAACTCTAGCTGGATTAAATACATAAATGCAAAATGCAAAACTATAAACCTTCGAGCAAAATGATTTTATGTCTTTGAATTAAGGAAGATAGCCTCTGTGTACAAAGCATAAAGGGAATGTTGATAAATATGTGTTTATTAAGATTCAAACTTGTGTTCTTCAAAAGTCCACATAAATAAATGGGCTCATAAGCAGGAAGAACTCATTCGCAATAGAGGAAATGACAAAATTTAATATCCAGAATGTGTAAAAAAAGAGAGCCTACAAGTAGGTAAGAAGGCAAATTGCCTAATTAAAAAAGAGGGCAAAAAATAGGCAATAAATAGGCATTCACTGAAAAGCAAATACCAGTAAACAGACATTAAAAGATGTTCAATCATCAATAATCAGGGAAATCCAATTTAACTTAAGTCGGTTTATTATATTTAAAATTAAATCAAATTGGAAATTCAATTAAATTAAAACTTCAAGATACCTTTTCAAACCAATCATAGTAGTAAAAACTAAATATGGGTAACAATATCAAATAGTGACAAGGACACAGGGGAAGCTGAATAATTGAGCAATATTGTTCAGTATGAGTGCACGATTGGTGTGGGAAAACAATAAGGGATTATCTAGCAAACCAAAAATATGTAAACCTTGTGATCTCATGACATTCTCAGATATACTCTGGTGGATCTGTACATATTATTGTCAGCACTCTTTTTTAATTTTTTAAAGAATAATTTCAACTTTTAAGTTCAGCGGTACATGTGCAAGTTTGTTACATGGGGATACTTTGTGATGCTGAGATTTGGGGTATGAATGATCCCATCACCCGGAATGAGCATAGTGCCTGAGCACTCTTTTTAATAACAAATAAAAGGAAAACACAAATATTCATCAAAAGTAGAATGAATAGGGCAGAGGTTTTTTAATGAAATATTATACAATAGTACAAAGAAATGAACTATAGCTTCATTCAATGCCCTGGTGATTCTCAGGAACAAGATAAAAACAGTCTGATTCAATTTATTGAGTTGAAAATGATGCAGATTTAAACAAGGCTTAATTTTGAATATAAACAAATATAAAACTATAAAAAAAACTGTCTGAAATAAAAGGGAAGGGAATGAGATGTGAAAGAACACTCAGGGGAATGTAAAGTTTAAAGTAGACAGCAGGCCAGCAGCATGGTGGAAGAGGAGGTCCCAGGCTCCACGTCCCCAACATGAAGATCAGCTACCAACTAGCCACAGACAAATGCACCTGTGAAAGCCCCAAAGTGTGGGAAAGAGCGAGAGTCATCTGCATGTTCTATAAAACTGAAAACCCTCACTGAGAGAATAGGAGAATTGTCTGTTTGACTACACCTCTTCCCACTCTCAATTTGTACAGTGCCATAGAGAGGGTTCCCCAGAACCCACAGTTTTTACAGCAGGAAAAGAAAACTAAAGAAGCAGACATCTAGCTTCTGTGGTGTTCTGGGATGCTTCCCAGCAGTCTACTCTGTTCTCACTTCATGGTGGATGGGGAACATAGGAGGAAACTGCATGGCCACCTGGGGTGAGGTAGAAACAAAGCAACGAGTACCAGTGTACAGATTTTGGTGAAAACTCAGAGTACCTGCCAGTGTGGTGCTCAATCATAGGTAGCAGGTCACAGCATTGCTCACCCTGGAAGCCGAGCTGGCTGCTCCAGAAAGAGATGGGAATTGCTACCTGGCTTGAATCTCTACTCAGCCAGCCCCTAGGCCCAGCTCAGTCCCTTCCCTGAGATTTCACCCAGGGAGGGAAACGACCCCCTGTAGCAAATCTCAGCCAAAAACAGGCACTAGTTTTGTCATACCTGGAAGTTTAATCAGTGCTCCCATCCCAGCCCTCATCAAGGGAGGGAGGGAAAAGTCAACTATGCATTTCTTTTTTTTTAAAATTTATTTATTTTACTTTAGGGGCATACTATATCTGGCATTTCTCCCCATGTTATCCCTTCCCACCCTCCCCTCCTTCTCCACCCCCCACTGTCTCTCCCCTACCCCTCCCCAACTGCCCCCAGTGTGTGATGCTCCTCTCCCTGAGTCCACATGTTCTCATTGTTCAACATCCACCTATGAGTGAGAATATACAGTGCTTGGCTTTCTGTTCTTGTGTCCATTTGCTGAGAATGATGGAGATTTCTCAAGGATCTAGAAATAGAAATTCCATTTGACTCAGCAATCCCATTACTGGGTATATACCCAAAGAACTATACATTGTTCTACTTTAAAGACACATGCACAGGTGTGTTCAACCATGCATTTCTACTGAGCATAGCAGTGCATCTAACCATCCCAATCCATTTAACTTCAAAGTCCCTCCAGAAACCCTGACCAACTGCTGAACTCAAAGAGCAGTACATTTTGGCCAGGGATTACATTCTATGGCCTGCGAAGCCAGAGGCAATTGGAGTGCCCATGGTGCAGCTCAGCTCATCAAGCTATCTCTGGATAGCAGAGTCCATTTGGCTAGAGCCATCTAGATAACCTGATAGCAGTTTCTGCTTGCCCAGGGCCATTATCAGCTAGCCCACCCAGAATCACAGGTTAGACTAACTAATGTATGTCTATTTATGCCACAGAACTGTAAAAGGCCCAAAAGGTGGTTGTCTACAAATGTGTAAATACCAATGCAAGGACATGAGATTACAAAGACTCAGGAAGTCACAATACCTCCAGAAGAAACTTACAAAATTTCAACAATTAACTCTAAAGAGAGGGAGATCTATGAAATGACAGTCATTTTTCATAGATAAAGAAAAAATAACTCAAGAATTAATATGAAACCACAAAAAACTCCATATAGAAAAGTCAATCATGAGCAAAAATAACAAAGCTGGAGGCACCACATTACCTGATTTCAAACTATATTACAAAGTGATAGTGATTAAAACAATATAGTACATACATAAAAATAGACACATTGACCAATAGAACAGACTGGAGAACATAGAACTGAATCCATTAATCTATGGTCAATTGATTTTCAACAAAGGTGCCAAGAATATACAATGGGACAAAAATAATCTCTTTAATGAGTGACACTGGGAAAACTGGATATCCATATGCAAAAGAATGGAATTGGAACTTTGTCTCACACCATATACAAAAATCAACTCAAAATTGATTAAAAAGACTTAAACATAAACTTGAAACTATATTTCTACCAGAAGAAAACAGAAGAAAAGCTATGTAACATTGGTCCAGGCAAAGACTTTTTAGATTTGACCTCAAAAGCACAGATAACAAGAGCAAAAATAGGCAAATGAGATTACATCAAAACAAAAAGCTTCTGCATATCAAATGAAACGAGAGAAGAGTTCAGCTACAAACCGAGAGAAAATACATGTGAGCCATCTATCTGATAAGAGAGTAATATATAACAAACATAAACAATCCAAACAACTCTATAGAAAGAAAACAATCCAATTAAGAAGGCAAAGGGGCCAGGCACAGTGGCTCACACCTGTAATTCCAGCATTTTGGAAGGCCAAGATGGCGGAAATCACTTGAGGCCAGGAGCTTGAGAACATAGCGAAACTCCATCTCTATTAAAAAATACAAAAATTAGCCAGGTATGGTGGCCCATGCCTGTAATCCCAGATACTCAGGAGGCTGAGACAGGAGAATTATTTAAACCTAGGAGGCGGAGGTTGTAGTGAGCTAAGATCATGTCACTGCATTCCAGCCTGGGTGACAGAGTGGGACTCTGACTCAAAAGAAAATGGGCAAAGGATTTGAACAGACATTTCTCAAAAGAAGACAGCTGGCCAACGGATACATAGGAAAATGCTTGACTTCACTAATCATTAGAGAAATACAAATTAAAATCACAACGAGATATCACCTTGTACCTCTTATAATGGATGACTATTGTCAAAAAGATGAAAAATAACCTGGCAGGGATGTGGATAAAGGGGAATCCTTGTACCCTGTTGGTGGGAATGCAAATTAGTACAACCATTATGGAAAACTGGACGAAGCTCCTAAAAGTAAAGTTAACACATGATCTGGCAATCCCACCTCAATGTATTTACCTGAAAGATTTAAAATCAGCCCAGGAGATTCTGCTAGATAGGAGGAGTAAGTTTGATTTATTTTGTTTTATTTTTTGAGATCTATTGCACAGCATGGTATTCATAGTTAATAATTGAGTACTGTACATTTTAATTTCACTAAAAGAATAAATCTTAGTATTCTCATTACAAAAACTATCTAATACTTGAGATTATGAATTGATTATTTAGCTTGATTTAATCATTCTACATGGTATTCAAAAATCATAACTTCAATTTGCATGCCTTAAATATGTACAACTATAATTTGTCCCTACAGAATGAAATAATTTAAAATTTTAAAAATAAGAATTAAGGCAATATTTTATTTATAATACTGAAGCATAAATATTTGGGTGTTTTTTATATAGCAGTTCTTTGTTTCTGGAAGATTTTTCTAAATTACTCTTCTGTATCTAAACACTTTCTAAATTAAAAGGAGAAATTTAAACATATGGATGGAGCAGCTTGAACTTTGGAGTCAAAGTTCCTTGAGCTCTATTTTCAACCATCTCATTCCCTAGTAGAAACTGAGCAATTCACTTAACCTGTGATTCCTCATCCTTAATATAGTAATAACAAAAATAGGTACCTAATTGCAGATCTTGTGTGGAAAGAACATAAAAGCAGAATATGAAATCACTTTACACGGTGCCTACTGCCAACTGGACATTCAGTAGATGTTAGATTGTTACACTTGCTTACTCCTTCACTCATTGCTTCATTCATTTTTCATTCTTCAAGTATGAAAGAATAATAATCAAGTTAATCAAGTAACAAAGGTAATCAAAGAAAAATAGATGGTCCTCCATCTCTCCACATTGTAATTTTTATATTTTCATTTAGGTTTTCTGGAGACAATACTTCTATCTCATTAACAACTTCAGTTGGAAAGTGTCAGCTAAAGAATGATGAGGCTTATAAGCTTGGAAAGCCGAGCTTTAATTCTCATGAAGGATTGCAGCCTCCAGGGTGGCCATTCTCACAGGCTGGGAAGCACAGCCTCTGTCCAGAAGCTGGAAACAGATTATTCGAGGGAATAGCCAAAGGTACAGGAATTTATGCTGAACAGAGTGGCCACATATACATATGCAATAAGCTATGGGAGAAGTCATGAATATTTATGAGAAGAGAACAATGCGCATGTGCAACTGAGCCTCATTCCCCTTCATGGGACCCACGTACAAAAGATGGTGTCATTAGCATGATCTGAGGGTGGAGTTTTCATTCCTCTGGTGTCAAATGGTAAAGCACGGAACACAAAAACCCTTATTGCACATTCTCTGTAGACTGGCCAGAACCACTGTGTGGTCAGTAGTCTCTTCACACAAAAAAGGAGAGACAGCATCAGGTGGTTGGTTAATACTAGGGATGAAGTCTTTTGAAAGGGCTGTGCTGGGCATGGTATCTGGATTCTGTAATCCCAGCACTTTGGGAGGCTGAAGTGGGAGGATCACTTTAGCCCAGGAGTTCAAGACCAGCCTTGCCAATGTAAGGGGATCCCCTCTCTACAAGAAGTTAAACAAAATTTGCTGGCTGTGGTGGTGGACACCTGTAGTCCCAGCTACTCAGGAGGCTGAGGCAGGAGGATCACTTGAGCCTGGGAGATCAAGGCTGCAGTAGGCTTTTACCACACCACTGCACTCCAGCCTGGATGACAGAGACCCAGTCTAAAAACATAAATAAATTGAAATAAATAAAATATAAACAAGGGATAAAAAGAAAGGGCTGGTTTCTGTCTAGTTCTTAGGGTTAGGATTAGCGAGAAAGGGGGTATAACAAGGAGTGTCCTGCCTCTTGTCCTGTCGTGGCTGAGATCTCAGTTTTCAAGGTTCCTCTGGTGTCCCCTTGGCCAATAGTCAGTCCATTCAGTTGGTTGGGGTGCTTAGGATGTTATTATTATATCTCAGAAGTAAAGTCAGGGACTAGGAAGAAAGATTTTTGCTCTTGGCCATTGATGGTAAAACCGAAGCTACACCTTGCAAACAACTTGAGAAAATTAGCAGAGCAGAATGGGAAAACAGATGCACACTTGAGCTTATTCTGCAGCTCAGCCTTTTGCGTAAATATGAGCAAGTTTTTAAAAAATCTCCATGCTTCATTTCTTCATGTACAAAGTGAAGATAATATTTCTTTCATTGCAAATTTGTGATGAGGAACGGAGATAATATATGCACAATGCCCAGTAGAGTGTCTGACACAGACTAGGAGTTCAGCAAGGGGTGAAGGTTAGTAGTTGTTCTGTCTAAACAGTGATGCAGCTTATAAGCATTTTGTTATTTTATAGCACAGAACTCTTGTATCTACGTTTAAGTTATGCTGTAAAAACATAGTAGATTGCGAGGGAGTGTTAAGAATTCAGATACTGGTCAGATCTGACTTAGAGTCAGATGGCCTCCATTTAAATCCTGACTCTACTAATTACTCACTAAGTGATGTTGGGGAGGAGTCTTAAAATTTCTGTGTTTCCTCATTAGTAAAGTAAAAATAAATAATGAGATAATAGATTTAAAGTGCTTAGAGCATATATAGACATGTTATATATATATGTGTGTGTATGTCAGTAAATTTTAGGAATAAATGTTAGTTGATTATTATTGATAATATTTCAATTACTTGCTGGGTACAGTGGCTCATGCCTTTAATTCTAGCATTTTGGGAGGCTGAGGTAGGAGGATGACTTAAGATCAAGAGTTTGAGGACAGCCTAGGCAACATAGTGAGATCCTGTCTCTACAAAAGATTTTAAAAAATTAGCAGAGCATGGTGTTACACACCTGGAGTCTCAACTACTTGGGAGGATCACTTGACGCTAGAAATTCAAGGCCAGCCTGGGCAACATAGCGAGACCCCGTCTCTACAAAAACCAATGAAAAAATTATCTGGGCATTGTGACACATGCCTGTAGTCCTAGCTACTTAGGAGGCTGAGGCAGGAGGATAACTGGAATGCAGGAGTTTAAGACTGCAATGAGACATGTTGGCACCACAGCACTCCAGCATGGGTGACAGAGTCAGACCCTGTCTCTGTAACAACAACAACAAAAAAATTACTATTATCAACATTATTTGGTTGCTTTTGAAAACTTCCTTACTGTGAAATTCCAAAGAATACTCCAAAAGTACTCTTGGTTTTATTGATTTATTGGTTTTATTATTATTGTAATTAAGATCAATTCAAGCTCCTTTTCAGTTGGCAGATGGTCTTAAAGCCTTTGTTGTAGAAGAAAACCTTAAAACAACCACAAAAATCAGAGTTTCAGAAGACCGACCAATAAAAACAAGCAAAGAATTCAAGGATCTTGGGTCCCACCAGAACCTGATTTGGGTTCCATCATGGGCAAATTCCTTCTCATTTCAAGGGTTCAATTTTCACATCAATGTGTGGAAATAATTCTTTGTCTTACTGCTCATTTAGGAATTATAAAAAGAAATTTCTTTTCTTCCTTCATCTTGGTTGAAAGAAGCTTACAGTATGACAGTATTTTCAGAACTTCATGATAAGTTTAGACTGAGGAAGTCTGTGGCCACCATAAGCCTGCTTGGTAATACAAGTAGGAGTCCCCAGGTCACCTTGAATAATCCACTTGGAAAATAACCTCAAGATACAACTGTGCTTTTGAACAAACTCTGCAGGAATGCAACATCACTTCAATGTAAATTGGATTCTAAGATAACTATATTTATTTTCTTGAAACTCTTCTCTGAAGTACAACTATGCATTTATCTTTAAAAGTTGTCTTTTAAACAAAAATAAGAGCTCCCTTAAGTCAACTGTAAGGAGCAATTCAGGATTGTAAAGTTGCCAAGCAGATACCCATACCTGACAGAGATGACAGAGGACTCAAGGGGTTCCCATTTCCACACCCCAGGAGCACACAGGATGTTCTGTTGCCATGACTATGAAGGCCAGAACTCAGCCTGCTGCCCGTGGTACCAAAGTTCGTGATTCTCTCTCTCTGTGTGGCTGTTCCCAACAGCCTGCACAAAGACCAGTGTCTGCAGCCGCCACTTCTATGCATCTGCCTATTTTTAGCAGTACTTTAACAAACAACTTTGTTTTTCTTTCCCCTTTATTTTTTTCTTTTTTAATTTTCTTTTCAGAGTTGTAGAGTTAAGAGTTATTATTTTTTTCTCTTTTTCTCACACAATTCCTTCTCTGTAGATAACAAAGTCCAAATCCCTAGCCGTCGTAATTATTAGTATATTCCTGGAGAAAATTGCAACAGTCTACATTAAAGGACTCCCTGCAGAAATTTACACAGTAGGTATCCAATTTCTCTTTAAATAAAAGGCACTCAGAACAGTGAGGGGTTTAAAACAAGAGAAGAAACGGGGAAAAACAGAGCTTTGAGGAACAGCAGAGAGATTTGCAGTGGTCAACAGCAGATAGTCAGGTTGAATTATTTGGATAGTTAGTCTTCGTTAGCAAATTGGAGAAAATTACAATGCCACTGTAAGATGCTATAATGTGCCCACAGCCTGGCAGTATTTTTTTTTTTTTTTTAGATGGAGTTTCGCTCTTGTCACCCAGGCTGGAGTGCAATGGTGCGATCTGGGCTCACCGCAACCTCCGCCTCCTGGGTTCAGGCAATTCTCCTGCCTCAGCCTCCTGAGTAGCTGGGACTACAGGTGCACACCATCATGCCCAGCTAATTTTTGTATTTTTAGTAGAGACAGGGTTTCACCTTGTTGACCAGGATGGTTTCGATCTCTTGACCTCGTGATCCACCCTCCTCAGCCTCACAAAGTACTGGGATTAAGGCTTGAGCCACTGTACCCGGCCGCCTGGCAGTATTAAGAATCAGGCCTGACCCAGTTCCAAAAGGTTTGGATCTTATTTTGAATATTCTATAGTAAAAAATAAATTCTAAGCCTATGATCTCTCTTCAAAATATTTCCAAAAGTTAATCACATTTACATTTAGTAGAGATGATCCTGATGTCACTGTGGATCCTTTAGCCCAAGGTATATCTTTAAGGACCTCTCTATCAAGAAACTTTCAAGATGAAAGCAAGGAGATACAATGGCAAATGGCAGAGTTAATTTCAACATTATCTTCCTCAACATGATGGAAAATATGAAAGCTAGATTTACTATTTTTGTTTCAGAAACCCAAGTAGAGAATGTAACCAGTATCAATAAAAGGAATTAAAATTTATCTTAAAAAATGCAAATCTTAAAAAAAATAGCTCCTTCCCTTGATATGGCTCTAGAAAAGTTCATTTCTTATTTTCTAGATTTTTGAGCACCTGTGTACAAGTTCCTTGTGAAGGACAATTAAATGCATTTTATTAATTAGTAGTAAGGAAAAATTCTGATCTGATGAGAATGTTTGCTACTTCTCCAGGACAGGAAATGTACAGAGTGGGCTGAGAGGAAAAGGATAGCAGAAAAAGAAAATTAAGAAGACTGGTTCTAAGGATATGGGTAGTTTGTTTCCTGGGAAGCAAATTCATTTTCCCAAAAAGATTTAAAAGGTTTTCACATTGCCTATGCAACACCAGACTATGTTTCATGCATACTTTTGTACAATGTTCACACATTCACAGAAATGACATTTAAAAAGAGAGAAATGGACTCATTTCTATCGCCCAGTTGTCTTTCAGAGCTATCTCCGGGTATGCTGCTTTGAAATTGTCACTACCACTTAACTTATAATATGAAAAATGATTTAAAATAAAGAATTAGGTAAACAAATTGCAGCATGTTCTTTCAGCCTTGTACTGAGGCACTGTTTAACGGTATCAATCAAAGATCATTTATACTAGGGGAATACAGTTGGTTTGACCCATTGTTTTCTACTGAGTAAAAATGTAATACAATATATGCTAACTGACAGATTTTGGTCCAGTAGAAATGTGAATAGTTTTTGGTAGGAAGAAAGGCTGACCCCCAAGGAGTGTTGCCTGTGGAACCCCAGTTGGGCTTGCTTTATCTTGTCATTCTTGCTCTAATGTTGTTTCAAAATACCCATAATAATCCAAATTCTTAAAATGCCCTTTGAACCATCTTACTGGTTTTCTTATGTTATGTCAAGTTTAGCCTAAGTCAAGTTATGCCTCCTTACATACTTAAGTTCAGCCTAGGTTTTTCTGTACATTGTGAACTGTAGCAGGTAGAGGTATGAACAGACCAGAGCCTACTCTTGTGCCAATCACCAAGTTTTGGCCAATCAAATGTGGCCAAACGTTCAAACCATGTTCAAATAAGGCAAATGCCAAACTATAACTAATCCAGCTGTACCTCACATCTGTTTTGTCACTTTCCTTTGTTCATAAATCTTTTTCCACCACGTGGTTGCTAGAGTCTCTGAGCCTACTCTGGCTCAGGAGGCTGCCTGATTTGCAAATCAATTCTTTGCTCAAGTAAACTCTTTTAAATTTAATTCAGTGGAAATTTTTTTAATACTCAATTAATGAATTAAATAAAACCTTTGAAATATGCTCATGTAATATTTGTATGAGTCCTACTTTCAAGGTTTTGGAAATTATTACACTTTGTCTTTAAAAATCCACTGATAAACCCCACACCACTCATAGGAAGATGAGGACAAACCAGGTGAGTGAATTTACAAGTCTTGTGGCTAAAAATACCTTGCAGTGATCTTGCTGGATGGAGTTCTTGTCTCATCTTCCCATTAAAAAATTACACTTTAATAAATAATTTTCCTGTCTTATACATAAAAAGAAATGTCATGTCCCTGACCCAGTTACTTACCTCACCCAAAGATACCAGCACAATTGAAGTAATGAACATCTGGCATCGTTAAAGGGAGATAGAGAGGGCTTGATCTTGCATAAGCAATCTGAGAACGTCAAACTCTCTGAATCTTAGAACACAGACAAATTCTAAAAATATAAAATAATAATAATCATGGCAATCAAAAGTAAATTGGAAAAAACAAAGTTCATTGGTCAGTTCTTCTAATTGAAAATGCTATTTTTAACCCCTACTTCCCTCCTCCTGCTCACATTTCTTCTGCATACCTCAAAGGACATTAGAAGTAAAATGCTCATATCAGGAAATTGTCAAAGACAGCATAAGATGATGAGCTATTCTCAGAGTCCCTTTTGTAAGGTCAGATTATTTTGGATTATAATGTCTCAGAACATTAAGGTAAATGTAGTAATTGTTGAGAGAAAGGATATTTAAGTATGGCTGAAATTTGGGTGACTTTTCTGGTCACCCAAATCTGACAATATTATGAACCACTTTCATCTCCAACAACCTGAGCATCTAAGCTATTAATAGCTAATGAATATTTTTTTTGTATGGCGGATTTACCAAAACATCTTTATTTTTTACCAAAAAAATGTTCTATAACAGTTCACTATCAGTAGAAAGGAGAAAAATTGCTTGTATACATTTGAGTTACTTGTTGAATATAAAATGAATGCCATCACTTTTAGATCTAGGGAGTGCAATGGCCCCTGTTTCTGAAGCCCAATCACAATTGTTTATGGAATTAAAAAATAAAAATTCTTGGTGAGAACAACCCAGGATTGAGGCCCTCGCTGGATGCACTGAGAAGGTGAGTCAGGGACGCATTTCCAGAAGGACCTTTGTTGCCCACAGAACGGGGAAATTCCCAGATATAAAACAAATGTGAGACACCAGCCAGAGATCTTCACTGGTGTAGCCAGCAGCCGTTGCGGCTGCAGCCCGTGCCGGAGCGCAGAGGCGCTCCACAGAGGTCGGCACAAAAGCGCACTGTGCCGGGTGCCCTGTTGAACTGGCAACCTGAGACCTGAGAGGGCTGAACTTGAGACTGAACGGGACTTGAACAGTGAGCCAGCCCAGGACAAAGCGTTAGGGGTAGCCCAGTGCGACAAACAAAATGGCAAGTCCAAATGCTCGCTGTTAGGTGGTTACCTTAAAGCTCAGCTCCGTGCGGGAGGGGCGTCCGCCATTACCGAGGCAATCAGCCCCTACTGAGGTACACACCCATTGCTGACACAGCCTGCCATTGCCAAGGCAACCTGGTACAAGAGAGAGACTCCGCCGCAGGGCGGAGCCTGCAGCAGAAGGGCAGAGCCTGCAGAAACAGGGTGAACCTCACACCAGCAGGGCAGAGCCTCGGCAGGACAAGACTGCCTCCTAGCTGGGCAGGACAACCCGGCAGACACTCAAAAATAAAGCCTCAACCCCTTCAGAAAGAGCAGCTGAGAAAAAAAGGGCTTTTTTATGAGTTCTGTTGCAGCAGAATTAAACATAGCAGCCTAACAGCCCTGAATGAACATCAGAGCTCACAGCTCAGCACCTGAGCTCCTACAAAGTACAGACTGTCTCCTCAAGCAGCTCCCTGACCCCTCTATATCCAAAAGACTGACATTTGGCAGGCATCATTCTGGGACAAAGATAGCAGAAAAAGAAACTGGTAGCATCCCTACTGTTCCGCAGCTGCTATAGGTGTACCCCAGAGAAGCAGGGTGTGGAGTGGACCTCTGCAGTTGTACAGCGAAGGGGCTAGACTGGTAGAAGGAAAACCAAGTAACAGAAATACTTCATCATCAACAATCTGGGTGTCTACCCAGAGACCCAATGGAAAAGTCAGCAACTACATAGGCGACAGGTGGATAAATCCACAAAGATGGGAAGAAACCAGCGCAAAAAGGAGGAAAACACCTGAAACCAGAACACCTCGCCTCCTAGAAAGGACCAAAACTCCTCAACAGCAAGGGAAGAAAGCTGGATGGAGAATGACTGTGATGAAATGACAGAATTAGACTTCAGAAGGTGGACAATGAGAAACTTTTGTGAGCTAAAAGAACATGTTTCAAATCAATGCAAAGAAACTAAGAACCTTGAAAAAAGATTCGAGGAAATGATAACAAGAATGGATAACTTAGAGAGGAATATGAATGAATTAAAGGAGCTGAAAAACACAATACGAGAACTTCGTGAAGCATGCACAAGTTTCAATAGCCGATTTGACCAAGCAGAAGAAAGAATTTCAGAAGTCGAAGATCAACTCAATGAAATAAAATGAGAAACCAAGATTAGAGAAAAAAGCGCAAAAAGGAATGAACAAAGTCTCCAAGAAATGTGGGACTATGTAAAGAGACCTAACCTACGTTTGATAGGTGTATGAGAATGTGATGAAGAGAATGAATCCAAGTTGGAAAATACTCTTCAGGACATTATCCAGGAAAATTTCCCCCACCTAGCAAGACAGGCCAACACTCAATTGCAGGAAATACAGAGAACACCACAAAGATATTCCGCAAGAAGAGCAACCCCAAGGCACATAATCGTCAGATTCAACAAGGTTGAAATAAAGGAGAGAATACTAAGGGCAGCCAGAGAGAAAGGTCGGGTCACCCACAAAGGGAAGCCCATCAGACTCACAGCAGATCTCTCAGCAGAAACTCTGCAAGCCAGAAGAGAGTGGGGGCCAATATTCAACATCCTTAAAGAAAAGAACTTTCAACCCAGAATTTCATATCCAGTCAAACTGAGCTTCAGAAGTGAAGGAAAAATAAAATCCTTTGCGAACAAGCAAGTACTCAGAGATTTTGTCACCACCAGGCCTGCTTTACAAGAGCTCCTGAAAGAGGCACTACACATAGAAAGGAACAACCAGTACCAGCCATTCCAAAATCACACTAATTGCTAAAGAGCATCAACATAATGAAGAATCTACAACAACTAACGGGCAAAAAAGCCACTTAGCATCAAAATGGCAATATCAAATTCACACATAACAATACTAACCCTAAATGTAAATGGACTAAATGCACCAATCAAAAGACACAGACTGGCAAATTGGATAAAAATCCAAAACCCATCAGTGTGCTGTATTCAGGAAACCCATCTCAAATGCAAGGATACACAAAGCCTCAAAATAAAGGGATGGAGGAAGATTTACCAAGCAAATGGAGAGCAAAAAAAAGCAGGAGTTGCAATTCTCATCTCTGATAAAATAGACTTTAAAGCAACAAAGATCAAAAGAGACAAAGAAGGCCATTACATAATGGTAAAAGGATCGATACAACAAGAAGAGCTAACGATCCTAAACATATATGGACCCAATGCAGGAGCACCCAGATACATAAGGCAAGTTCTTAAAGACTTACAAAGAGACTTAGACTCCCACACAATAATAGTGGGAGACTTTAACACCCCACTGTCAATATTAGACAGATCAAACAGACAGAAAATCAACAAGGATATCCAGGGCTTGAACTCAGACCTGAAGCAAGCAAACCTGGTGGACATCTACAGAACTCTCCACCCCAAATCCACAGAACATACATTCTTCTCAGCACCACATCACACCTACTCTAAAATTCACCACATAATTGAAAGTAAAACACTGCTCAGCAAATGCAAAACAACTGAAATCATAACAAACAGCCTCTCAGACCATAGTGCAATCAAGTTAGAACTCAGAATTCAGAAACCAACCCAGAACCGCACAGCTTCATGGAAACTGAACAACTGGCTCTTGAATGTTGACTGGATAAACAACGAAATGAAGGCAGAAATAAAGAAGTTCTTCGAAACCAATGAGAACGAAGACACAACATGCCAGAATCTCTGGGACACATTTAAAGCAGTCTCTAGAGGAAAGTATATAGCAATAAGTGCCCATATGAGAAGAATGGAGAGATCCAAAATTGACACCCTATCATCAAAATTGAAAGAGCTAGAGGAGCAAGATCAAAAAAACTCAAAACCCAGCAGAAGACAAGAAATAACTAAGATCAGAGCTGAACTGAAGGAGATTGAGACACGAAAAACCCTCCAAAAAATCAATAAATCCAAGAGCTGGTTTTTTGAAAAGATCAACAAAATAGACAGACCACTAGCTAGATTGATTAAAAAGAAAAGAGAGAACAACCAAATAGATGCAATAAAGAATGATAAAGGGGAAATCACCACAGATCCCACAGAAATTCAAACCATCATCAGAAAATATTACAAACAACTGTACGCACATAAGCAAACAGGAAGAAATGGATAAATTCCTGGACTCCTGTGTCCTCCCAAGCCTAAACCAGGAGGAAGCTGAAACTATGAATAGACCAATAACAAGGGCAGAAGTCGAGGCAGCAATTAAGAGCCTACCACACAAAAAAAGCCCAGGTCCAGACGGGTTCACAGCCGAATTCTACCAGACACACAAAGAGGAGCTGGTACCATTCCTTCTGAAACTATTCCAAATAATCCAAAAAGAAGGAATACTTCCCAAATCATTCTATGAGACCAATATCATCCTGATACCAAAACCCGGCAGAGACCCAACAAGAAAAGAAAACTTCAGGCCAATATCCATGATGAACATAGATGCAAAAATGTTCAATAAAATATTGGCAAGCCGATTGCAACAGCAAATCAAGAAACTTATTCATCAGGATCAAGTAGGATTCATCCCGGGGATGCAAGGCTGGTTCAACATACGCAAGTCTATAAACGTAATTCACCACATAAACAGAACCAAAAACAAAAACTACATGATTATCTCAATTGACGCAGAGAAGGCATTTGACAAAATTCAACAGCCCTTTATGCTAAAAACCCTCAATAAACTCAGTATCGATGGAACGTATCTCAAAGTAATAAAAGCTATTTATGACAAACCAACAGCCAATATCATACTGAAGGGGCAAAAACTGGAAGCATTCCCTTTGAAATCCGGCACTAGACAAGGATGCCCTCTTTCACCACTCCTATTCAATATAGTACTGGAAGTTCTAGCCAGAGCAATCAGGCAAGAAAAAGAAATAAAGGGTATTCAAATAGGAAAGGAGGAAGCCAAATTGTCTCTATTTGCAGACGACATGATAGTATACCTAGAAGACCCCATTGCCTCAGCCCAAAAACTCCTGAAACTGATAAGCAACTTCAGCAAAGTCTCAGGATATAAAATCAATGTGCAAAAATCACAAGCCTTCCTCTACACCAATAACAGACTTAAAGAAAGCCAAATCAAGAACGAACTGCCATTCACAATTGCTACAAAAAGAATAAAATACCTTGGAATACAACTCACAAGGAATGTAAGGGACCTCTTCAAGGAAAACTACAAACCACTGCTCAACGAAGTCAGAGAGGACACAAACAGATGGAGAAACATTCCATGTTCATGGTTAGGAAGAATTAATATCATGAAAATGGCTATACTGCCCAAAGTAATTTACAGAATCAATGCTATACCCATCAAGCTACCATTGACTTTCTTCACAGAACTGGAGAAAACCACCACGAACTTCATATGGAACCAAAAGAGAGCCCGCATAGTCAAGTCAATTCTAAGCAAAAAGAACACAGCAGGGGGCATCACACTACCGGATTTCAAACTATACTACAAGGCTACAGTAATCAAAACAGCATGGTACTGGTACCAAAACAGAGACATAGACCAATGGAACAAAACAGAGGCAACAGTGGCAACACAACATATCTACAACCATACAATCTTTGATAAACCTGTCAAAAACAAGCAATGGGGAAAGGATTCCCTGTTCAACAAATGGTGTTGGGAAAACTGGCTAGCCATGTGCAGAAAGCAGAAACTGGACCCCTTCCTGACACCTTACACTAAAATTAACTCCAGATGGATTAAAGACTTAAACATAAGACCTGGCACCACAAAAACCCTAGAAGGAAATCTAGGTAAAACTATCCAGGACATAGTAGTAGGCATGGACTTCATGACCAAAACACCAAAAGCATTGGCAACAAAAGCCAAAATAGACAAATGGGACCTAATGAAACTCCACAGCTTCTGCACGGCAAAAGAAAGTCAATAGAGTGAATCGGCAACCAACAGAATGGGAAAAAATTTTTGCAGTTTACCCATCTAACAAAGGGCTGATATCCAGAATTTACAAAGAACTCAAACAGATTTACAGGAAAAAAACAAACAAGCCCATTCGAAAGTGGGCAAAGGATATGAACAGACACTTTACGAAAGAAGACATATATGAGGCCAACAATCATGAAAAAATGCTCATCGTCACTGGTCATCAGAGAAATGCAAATCAAAACCACATTGAGATACCATCTCACGCCAGTTAGAATGGCGATCATTAAAAAATCTGGAGACAACAGATGCTGGAGAGGATGTGGAGAAAAAGCAACACTTTTACACTGTTGGTGGGAGTGTAAATTAGTTCAACCATTGTGGAAGACAGTGTGGCGATTCCTCAAGGCCTTAGATATAGAAATTCCATTTGACCCAGCAATCCCATTACTGGGTATATATCCAAAAGACTATAAGTCGTTCTACTATAAGGACACATGTACACGAATGTTCATTGCAGCACTGTTTACAATAGCAAAGACTTAGAATCAACCCAAATGCCCACTGATGATAGACTGGATTGGAAAAATGTGGCACATATACACCATGGAATATTATGCAGCAATCAGAAATGATGAGTTTGTGTCATTTGTAGGGACATGGATGAATCTGGAGAACATCATCCTCAGCAAACTGACACAAGAACAGAAAACGAAACACCGCATATTCTCACTCATAGGTGGGTGATGAAAAATGAGAACACATGGACACAGAGAGGAGAGTACTAAACACTGGGGTCTATTGGGGGTAAATGGAGAGGGCCAGTGGGAGGGGGAGGTGGGGAGGGATAGCCTGGGGAGAAATGCCAAATGTGGGTGAAGGGGAGAAAGGAAGCAAAACACACTGCCATGTGTGTACCTATGCAACTGTCTTGCATGTTCTGCACATGTACCCCCAAACCTAAAATGCAATAAAAAATTTAAAAAACTAATAATAAATAAAAAATAAATAAATAAAAACTCTCATTACCGAGCCTCACCTTATACTTACATCATCAGAATTTTCATGGGTAGAGTCTGGGCTTTGCAATTTTTTAAAATTCCTTGGGCAATTTGTACGCTTGCTAGGATTAAAGTAACTGGGAATAAAATAACTAAGGTAATAAATGGTCATTTGAGTTTATATTTGGTGCAATTTTAAAAAAATATTAAAATTTATTATTATTAATAGTCCTACTACAGAATTAATCTTTTTTAGAAATTAAGGTATGGTTTACAACTTGTAAAAAATAAACGTATTCCATCAATTATCAATATACTTCTTACAATACAACCTCTCTTCTGCTAAAGAAATACAGAAACAACATGTCTAAAGCAGAGAAATGCTATGTGACACATACAAAGGTAAGAAATGCTGTTTAACTTTTCCAACGGTTGTGAGTCAAGGCAACTGGACTGAACACCATGTAACTGACGTCCAGAGCACTATGTTATTGTTTAGGAAGAGAGCTTGAGATCTCCACGAAAGCAGCATCTTCCACAAGGGCCTGTTCATTTCTGTCTCCTCAGTGTCTTGACAGTGCCTGGCACATAGAAGATGACAAATTAATACTGGTTAAATAAATGAAATAAATGAACAAATGAATAAATAAGTGATTTGTTCAGTGAGCTATATATCTTCTGCTCATTTGAATGCATTGTTATTCTGTTCCTTTTACTTCATTGAACATGCTTTTCTCCAAGTTTAGGGTATGTTTTCTCTAAAAATGAGATATTATATTCTCAGATTTCTTTTTCAATTTGCCACATAGCTCAAAATTCCTTTACTCATTTTCACCTTTGTTTATATAGTTGTTGTTATTGTTTTTCCTAAGTTTCTATGGATCCTGTAAGGGCAAGCGGATGAAATCTGGAAGGAAATTAAGAGTTGATTCTAAGTAAGAAAAAAAAAAGATAAGTTTCTACAGTGGTGCACCTTATAAAGTCCAAGTGAGCAAGAAAAATCACAGGGCTCATAATTAACGACTAGAAAAGCTCTAGTAAAATCAGGGGAGACTTTGAGATTCTAGACTTCATTAGCAGTTAAAGGAGAAAAAAATCCCCAAGGCCGGCGGGTTAGAAGTTAATTAGAAGAAGTGCCAGGGGATTTGCTGTCTGACAGAGAGGCTTATGAGGTAGTTTTAGGCTCTTTATTGCCACTATAAAAGTCTCATATTAGTGAGCTCCCAGGAAACAGAGAGCAAATTCCCGAGGTTGTTTGGAACAGGCAGGTCTTGTGCCTCTAACACTCAGGGGTCCCCTACCCTGCCCAGTAATGGGTGCTTTGGGACTTTCTGTCCATTTGTTCTCAAACTAAACTTTATCTTGAATTAAATAGATACAGTTGGCTGCAGCACCAACAACAGTTAAGAATTCAATTTAGATGCATAGGCAGGTAACAGTGAACAGAGGAGAGAAGGACTGGAGGAGAGCAAAGGAAAGCATTCCATTTGGTCAAGAAATAGTCTTCAGAGGATTAAAGGACTTCTCTCCTTGGGTGACCTGGTGATTCCACAGTCTAAAACCTATAATTACCATTGGCTTCCTTCTCTGCAAACTTTCTCTTATGTTCCACAACAAACTGTGAAAATGGGTGTTTCATTTTGTGGTCCATAGGTGAAAAGATTTGGTATCATAGTGAGTTGTAAAACAGACCCCACTGTAGAACTAGAAAGCTGCAGGTAGCAAAGACTAGTTCAATGATTCTGAAATCTATTACCAACATGCAGGTATAGAAAGGGTCTACACCCAACATCAAAAGAAAAAAATGGGGAAGAGAGTATTTGGAGATAGCTGGGGAGGGGATTTATTGTTGTCTACTTACCCCACATGGGGAGGGAAAAAAGTTCTTTCCCTCACTGCAAGTCAGCATATAAGGCCTTCAACTCAGACCTTTCAGAGAGCTTAGTAGTATGGTGCTGAATGGCTGCCTAGAAAATCTAAAACTCAAGTCCTGTCTTTTCCCATACCCTTACCTCCTATTTCAGCATTAGCGGAACATAGCCCCTAGTGAGTGTGAGAGAACATGAGACAGACAGAAGACTCTGTTCTCACCTTCCTTCCCTGGCTACAGGCTTTCTGCCTGATACAGGCCTTACAGTGAGGAGAAGGGAAAAATTCTACCTTTGAATGGATTGAATTGTTAATTATCCTATGAGAGTAGACAGCCTAATTTGTAAAACAACCAAAATCTAAGTTTTAAACTAAGTGACTGTGATTTGAGAATATACATGTCAAAATTAGTATTTTCTGAGCAAACTCAGAAAAATCATAAAATTGCACGTATTTTCATTGGGAGCTGCCCTTTTGACTAAATTTAAATGGACATTGAAAGGCAAATTAAATTTACTCTGTGATTCTATCCTATGGGTAAGGCTTATTTGATGAATATTTCTAAATCCTTCTTATGGCTAAGAATGTGAGTTGTCTGTATTAAGGAGTTGGGAGAATGTGGAGAAGTGAAACAAAAGAAGGTAAATTCAACCTAGCTTAAAGTCTAATAGAGTATAATTCATACAAGTAAGTTAGGGCTGTGCCCTAGTCTAGTAGACAGTTCTGTTAGTAAAGTAACCTGATGTTCTCCAGAATTATTATTATAAAAAGAAACCCAAACGTCACTGGATCTAGTTCCCACCACCCATACAAAGTCAAACCTCTGACTCCCACAAACTCCCTCACACAGAATTTCTAATAACTCCTTTTATAATGCTCTGCATTTCTGGGTTGACTTTGATTGCCTGGGAAGTCATTTAAGATCTGCTTCTTACAGATAACACTGCCACTGTCCAAAATGTTTTGAGACTCCATACCTTGGAACCTCTAACTATTTCAGTGAGATTGGAGAATAAGTGTGTTTGTAGAAGAACCGGGAGCTGAGGCAGAAGAATAGATAGAAAGTAACATAAAAAACCTTAAGGCCTTAAGGTTGTTCAACAATCATCTTGAAAGTATGAAAATGATGTGCTTATCACAACAGAATTATGTACTGGAACAGAGGGAGGGAATTTCAGGTATGGCTGAGAATAGATCCTCTTGTGTTTAAGTCCTCCAAAATAAAGAATTGTTTCTCCAAAGAAAAAAGTAATGAATCTGGAATTCTCTGCGAGTCCTCCTTCTGGAGTAAAAGTGACCTTTGAGATCGTCTACTTTGACCCCTTCTTCTGACCCAGTAGAACATTGAAATCCAATGAAATGAAATTATGAATTCAATGTCCCCCACTTTGTTAGTGGTGGGAGAAAAACAGAATTCTTATTTCCTCAACAGCCAGATTGCTGGTGTCCTTTCCACAACATAGATCTTCTCAAATTTAGAAATCACCTGAAGATAATTTTTGGCCAAACATAAGAGAAAGAAATGAAAGGCATAAAAATTGGAAAAGTCGAATTATCTCTGTTCACTGATGATATCACCTTACATTTGTCCAGAAAAGCTCAGACTCTACCAAAAACCTCTTAGACTTGAAAAATGAATTCAGTAACGTTTCAAGATACAAATTCAACATGCAAAAATTAGCTGTGTTTTTATATACCAATAATTATCAAGCAAAGAATTAAATCAAAAAAACAGTCCCACTTACAATAACCACAAAAATGAAATAAAATACTGAGAAATAAATTTAATTGAAGAAAAATACAAAACACTAGTGAAAACAATTGTAGATGATATAACCAAATGGAAAAAATATCCCATGCTTATGAATCAGAAGAATTAACATAGTCAAAATGACCGTACTTCCCAAAGCCATCTACAGATTCAGTGCAATCCCTATCAAAATTTCAATATAATGTTTCACAAAATTAGAAAAAAAAACTTGTAAAAGCCATACTAAATCAAAAATCAGAGCAAACAGCCAAAGAAGTCCTAAGTGAAAAAGAACAAGGCTGGAGGTATCAGATTCCTCATTTCAAATTATACTTCAAGACCAAAACATCAGGGTATGGTACAAAAACATAAACATAGACTAATAGAAGAGAATAAAGAACTCAGAAATAAATCCAGAGGTTTAAATCCAGATGATTTTTGGCAAAGTCAACAAAAACATACACTGGGGAAAGGACACCCTTTTCAGTAAATGGTGCTAAAAAACACTGGATATCTGTATGCAGAAGAGTGAAACTAGACCTCTGTCTCTCCCCATGTCAAAAATAAACTCAAGATGGATTAAAGACTTATATAAGACCTTAAATTGTAAAAATACTAGAAAAAAACTCTTCTGGACATGGGTCTAGGCAAAGAATGCACGATTATGCATTCAACAGAAAACTGATATCCACAATTTACATGGAACTCAAACAACTGAACAACTAAAAACCTGTAAATAGCCCCATTATGAAGTGGCAAAAGATGCAAACAGACATTTTTCAAAAGAAGACATACAATGGCCAACAAATATATCAAAAAGTTCAACATTAGTAATAATCAGAGAAATGCAAGTTAAAACCATTATGAGATATCATCTTATACCAGCCATAATGGCCGTTATTAAAAAGTAAAAAAAAAAAAAACACACACACAAAGAAACAACAGATATTGGTAAGGGTATAGAGAAAAGGGAACACATATATACTATTGGTAGTAATGTACAACCGCTATGGAAAACGGAATGGAGATTTCTCTAAAGAACTAAACATAGAACTAGCATTCTATTCAAGAATTCCACTACTGTATATCTACCTCTCCCCCAAAATTATATAAAAATAATCCCTGCACTTGTATGTTTCTCACATCACTCTTCACAACAGCAAAGATACAGAATCAACTAAGTGGCTATCAAAGGATAAGTTGATAAAGAAAAATCAAATGAATCTGGTAATCCAAATTACCAAAGCATAATTTGCTAAAGAAAATGTGGTACATTTACATTACACAATGTAAACTATTCGGCCATAAAAAGAATGAAATCATATCTTTTGCAACAACATGGATGGAACTGGAGGCCATCATCTTGAGTGAAAAGGCTCAGAAACTGACAGTCAAATACCACATGTTCTCACTTATAAGAACTAAAGCATATATACACATGCTTTAAATTATGGAATGATAAACATCAGAGACTCGAAGTGGGGGGTAAGGAACAACAAATTACTTAATGGGTACAAAGTGCATTATTTGGGTGATGAATACACTAAAAAATTTATACTTTAAAATAAATTTAGCCAAAAGATTGTTTTCTTATGCAGCGTATCAGAATTTTAAAATGCCGGGGAAAATAAACAGGTCCTTTCAAAGGTAAGAAATGCAGATCATGTACATTAGATTGAAAGGTAAACAAATTTAGATGCATGAATTTGCTTAGACAAGACAGTTATAAGTAGGGTTCTTACTATGGAGATCTAGAGTGACCCAAGGAGTGGCTTTTTTAAAGGGAAGATTAATACAGAAACAGGAATATGATAATTATCTGAAAAGTCAAAATGAACTCACTGTGCTCTAAAATCTCCTTCTATTATAATGTTCTAAGAGTTATAGCTCCTTTGAGGTTGATCGGCTTACAGAGCTGTAAAATGTCTTGAAACCCCATATCATTCTAGAAAAGCACATCAAACCATAGTAGGATTAACAGAAACCTGTGGTATATGGAATAGATACATTGCTCCCCTATGCCTCATGTCCACAGCCTAATCCCAGGAGTGTGTGAATATGTTGCCTTATGTGGAGAAAGGAACTTTACAGATGTAATTAAGGTTAAATATTTGAGATGAAGAGATTGTCTTGTATTATGTAGGTGTGCCCAATTTAGTTATGAGTCTTTAAAAGGCGAGAACCCTTTCTAACTGAGATCAGAGTCAGAGGAAGGAGTGACCGTGAAATTACATCCAGGGTGCCATGTTGCTGCTTTGAAATGGAGAAAGGGAGCCACATGCACCTAGAAACTGGAAAAGTCAAGAAAACTGGTTCTCCACTAAGTCTTTCTGAAAGGAACACAGCCCTGCTGACACCTTCGTTTTAGCCCACTTAGGCATTGATCAGATTTCTGACCTCCAGAAATATAATATAATAAAATTGCATAAACTTGTATAGTTTTAATGCACTAAATTCATGATAATGTGTTACAGTAGCAACAGAAAACCAGTATAGAAGCTAAAAGATAATTTGTCAACTTATTCTACAAATCAGAGGGAGTCGAAGCTAATTCCAATTCAAGGAGTACCTATGGTGTATAAATTCCATACAGAGGATTTAGAACCTCAAATTTAAATGGTGGGCTGGAGACAGAAGACAGAGCCTTAGGTGTCTGCTAGGAAGGGGTCTAGAACTGAGACTCCTGCACAAAGCTGAAATTCTCACCCTCAGATAAAAGGTAAACTTCAAATAATTATCTTACCAGTAAAAGAGAAGCAAGCAAGCAAGCAATCAAATATCTGCCTTAGCCTTGACTCATGTGGAAAATAACTATAAACACAGACACTGTCTGAACCATAGGCAAATGTTAGTTTCAGAGATGTCTGAGAATAGGAAACAAATTGCAGTGACTTATAGAGTGAGTGAACAACACGCAAGCCAGTCAACATCTCCCACACAGCAACCCTACTTGCCCCTTCATATTTTGCCATTTCTTTTTTTTGTTCACATGAGACAGGTCTTGCTCTGTCACCCATGCTGGAGTGCAGTGGTACAACCACAGTTTACTGCAGCCTTGACCCCCCTGAGCTTAATAGATCCTCCGACATCAGCCTCCTAAGTAGCTGTAAGTACAAGTGTGTGCTACCACGTGTGACTAATTTTTTATTATTATATTTTGTAGAAATGGGGTCTCACTATGTAGCCCACACTGGTCTCAAAATACTAGGTTTAAGCAATCCTCCTGACCTGGCCTCCCAAAATGCTGGGAGCCAATGCAGATGTCAGCCAATCTGCTCCACCTCCACTTCCTCTTTGCTCTCCAACACATATGGACTCCCAGTGTCATCCAAGTTGTTTCACTTAAAACTTATTAGGTGATTGTAATATTCTCTAAGGTCTGAAATCTCCTCTTCTATAATTTCTACCTATCAGTCTTAATTTTACTTTTTGGAACCAAGGTCAGAGCATAAATCCTCTTCCACAATTAACTTGAGATATTTTAAAGCCATAATTACATCACCTTTAAGCAAATATCTGATTTCTAAGCTATATCATTCTGCTTATGGAAAAATGCAATGCAAATAGGCCTTGGTTGGAAACTTGTAAATGGCCTTTACAAAGCAAATAACAGGGAGAACGGGATTTTATATATTAATCTTATATAATAACCCTTATATCCTTATTTCTTTGACAAAATAATGGGAAATGTCACTTTTTATGTAATAATGGGCCATATTTCTGAAAGATTTAAAATCCTGGAAAGTAAAATCTGAATGCTTCTTTTCTGTCTCTCTCCAGGAAATTCAATAGGAGCTAGTTCATCTGGAAGAATCAAGTTGTTTAGGAAAACAAGCAGGCTTACTGCAATTCAGGAACTAGGGGCATTTTTCATTTTTGTTTTCTCTGTTATTTATTTTCTTCACCTCAGGTTTCTGAAAACCAGAAACAGATGGACTAATCCAAGCCCCTCAGAACAGACGGCTTATCAAACTCCCCGCCTTGAGGACCGGGGGCTCCCCTGTGGAGTGCAGCGTCCACATAATAATTCACTCCAAGTTCTCTGTGTCAGGAAGAACACTCACAGAATTTTCAACAATTAGCCTTTCCTTGGCCTCATTATCAATAACTGGGAAAGATGTGTCTTTATCTGACCCTGGAGGACACAAGCCACCCAACTGCCAGACACCAGATATTGTTGTAGGAAGCAATGCCCACAAACATATGCAAAGATGAACAGAGGTGGAAATGGGTGGCCTTGATCAATTCGTGCCTTGGCATCTGGAGTTTGGTGAAAAACTAGAAATAAAGACATATGTTGGATGGAAGTTCAGTGTTGAGTAAAATAAAATTGCCACCTCTTGCTTTACCTCAATGATACCCATTGGTCCCCGTTCTTTCCCTCCTTTGCCATCAAAACAAATACAGCAAAGCTATTTTTACACAAAGGGGTAATGCCTAATAAATAAAATACTATTACTTCCCCTTACATCATGGCATTTTGTGGTTGTTTTTCTGTTTGTTTGTTTCTTGAGACAGGGTCTTGCTCTGTCTCTCAGGCTGGCGTGCAGTGGCACAATCATAGCTCACTATCACCTTAAACTCCTGGGCCCAAGTAAACCTCCTGTCTCAGCCTCCCTAGTAGCTCTCTACTACTGTAGAGAGCCAGAGTAGCCCACCCCCTCTAGGGGGATCAGCAGCAAGCCTGCTGTGAACTTTGGGTGAACTCTAGAGAACTGAAACCATAATGGGAGGCCAGAGAGACTGACATCTTCACTCTCCTGGACTGCCTGGCCCAGTTTTCTCTGTTTCTGTTTGTGTCTTTCTTTATCCCCCACCGTTCCCTCTTAGGTCTTTGAATGAACCCTTGTGCAGCGGGGACGCATCTCACCCCAGAGACTACAGGACTAAAAATTAGCCAGCCACATGCCACCATGCTTAGCTAATTTTAAAAATTTTGTAGAGATGGGGGTCTTGCTTTGTTGCTCCAGGCTTGTCTAGAATTCCTGGGCTCAAGCAATGCTCCCACCATGCCAAGACCAATGATAGCATTTTACCAGAATAGTTTGATGAAGCATAGAAATCAGTTTGCTGATGGGTGTTGGGATGTGGGTACCAAAGGAATGTAATGACTCTACTATCACACTGCATAGGGAGCAATCTTTTTATTTTTCAGTTCAACAGAGCTGATGTCACTGTCTACTCATTTTTGTAACATAAAATGAAAAATGGAGAAGTCAACATCTAAAAAATGGACAGAGATAAAGGAGGAATATATAATTTTTTAGATTCTGGGTTCCCAGGTCAAAATTTGGACAAATGTTTTCTTGCCTTACCAAGAGATTTATGTTTCATTGTAACAAAACTAAAACACACACACACACACACAAACACACACACACACGACATAAACAAACTAGGGGTTTTACTTTTTCCACAAAACCAGTTAGGTGTGTTTTAGCAAGTACCAGATCAGTAAATCATAACTCTTAGGTGAAGTCTCTGAGGTTCTGCAGACCTTTCCCTTGTGGTTACCTTATGGCTGAAAATGGCTACTCCAGACCTGTGTCCATGTTCCAGGCATGAGGAAAGGAAGGATCAAGATCAAAGGGATACACCCAGCTGAGTCCACCCCTTCCAAGCTTTCTTGGAAGTTACTTCTAATAATTTCCACTTACATCCCTTGAGCCAGAACTGTGTCTGTTGGCCATGTCTAGCTTCTACAAAGGCTGAGAAATTATTTTTTTAAAACTAGGCTCATTACTTGCTTTCCCCAGTTGTAAGTGTGGTATTAATGATGAAGCAGAGATGGATATTAGCAGCTAGCAGTCCCTGTCTTACTGGCATTAAGGATAGATGATGCATTCTAATTAGAAATTTACAGTAAAATCTTAATTAATGGAATTATCTTAATGGCAGCTATTTGTGAACAATACTGGGAGCTGGTAAGGAGTTTTGGTAACATAATAAATTGTTTTCAAGGATGGGATTAAACAAGCAAACTTTATAACTTTAGATTAAACCTTAGGATCAATATTGCTTCAACCCAAAATCTCACAGGCTAAAGTACAACACTGCCCTGAGAATCCATGTTTAGACTGATCCTCACTTTACCCATCTTCCTTCAAGTACTGAAAATGTTAAACTTTTCTCAAGATCCTGTACTGTTTAGTGTGTGTTTATGTCATACTTTTTATGTCATTTTTACAGTAAGGTATTTAATGTTTTTGATGTGATGTCGTGAAGAGGACGTTTTTCTTAACCATGAAGCAACCCACATACCTTCACGTCATGGTCATAATGGAGCGTGTGCTCTGAGTTTCCTTCAGGATAAGGAGAGTTGATTCTACACTTGACCCAATCTCTTACTAGAGGGGAAATCTGGACAAAAGAAAGAATTTAAAAGGAGCTCGCACCATTAGTGAGATAGAACCATTCACAGTGGAAGTGGTGATTCATATATGAGCCAAGCTTTGGTAAGAGTTACATAATTCTTAATTCTATAATGCTGTGTTCTGATTTCTTTTTTCTCCCCAGGAGCAAGAGTAAACATGTGTTTTAAGCAACGACTATTTTCTCATATAAAACTAGGCTGTGGTCTTTCCATTAAAACAAAATTAAAAAGTAGAAGAAAAGGTTTGCTGTGCTGAGATGTGGTTATTTTCATGGCGCTGCTGGGGATAACTTAGTCATCTACAGAAAGTCTAGCAGGCGAAAAAACTGGATTGGACTTAGAGGGGCCTAATTCCCTATACCTACATCCAAATTTCATTCTTCATCACCTGAAATTGGCAAAACCTGGGCCCAAACTTTGGCAATCCTTTCTTGAGTAGACAGCTAAAACCTGAAGTGTCTGACTTCGTGGTTACTGGAGAGGTCAGAAAAGCTGAACCTCTTCTTCCTGTAGAAGTGGACCTTGGACCTCAGAACCTGATGACTGAAACTTTAGAAGGATGTGCTATGAACACCAAGAGACAGTTGAAGTTGGGAGAGAAGGATGTTGTCGTAGTAACTTGAAAGTGATTTATCACCATGTATTCCTAAGAGAAATGTATAGGGGAGTGGGGAACAGCGGCCCAGAAGAGGAAGAGACAAACAAGTGAGAGGCATCAGATGAAGTCCCACACAGCATAACTTGATCCTACGAATAAGCTCTGGTGATAGGAAAGTCACACCTCCGAATGGTCCTGATCAGGCACAGAGGACTTGGAGTCTCTGGTGGACTGCCCCGTGGAGAACATAAACTCCTAAACACTTTAGCTCCCTAGATGTGTAAATGGACTGGGCTTTGATAGTCAAGGGCAGCTTTCCAACAAAAAGTGCAGGTGCCTCCTATCTTCTGGTAATAAAAACACATTGACAATATGGCCAGATGTGGTGGCTCACGCAGGTAATCCTAACACTTTGGGAGGCTGAGGTGGGCAGATTGCCTGAGCTCAGGAGTTCAGTAACACCCTGGGCACCACAATGAAACCCCATCTGTGCTAGAATACAAAAAAAAAAAAAATTAGCTGGATGCAGTGGCACACGCCTGTGTGCTACTCAGGAATCTGAGGCAGGAGAGTTGCTTATACCTGGGAGACAGAGGCCACACGGAGCTGAGATTGTGCCACTGCACTCTAGCCTAGGTGACAGAGGGACTCTGTATCTACTTGGACAAAAGTGAAAAAGAGATCTGAGGGGTTGGGGTCAGAGTGTCATTGGACTGACTGCATCTGTTGCAGATGCCCAAATGGGATAGCCTTTCTCTCAAAGTCTGAACAGGTAAAAGCCTCCTTCCCTTTTTATTTATTGGGTAAAGCGTTAAAGAGCATTTTTCACCGAGTTACTTCCTATATGGTGTAGCTCTGTGAAAAATGATTCAGAAAATCTTGGTGGGGATAGGAAAGAGATTAAGGAAGTTAGGACCAGCTTGAAGGTCCTGAAGAGTTCTGTCCAGGAAAATGGCCATGGATTCCTAAGCAGTCACCTGGTTTCTGTAGCTACAGAGTGACAGCGGTTGAGAGGAAGCTCCAGCACCCCAGGCAGCAGGTCTCAGTTTTATGAATTCTGTGCCCACTCTGTCAGTTAGCAAGGGACATAATCTAGCAGGACCAAAAAAATGGACACATCTGGTCATCATTAAATGCATTGCTGAAATGAGATTGATGTTTATTCCAGGCAAGTTTCTTTCTTTCTTTTTTTTTTTTTTTAACTCCTTCTGAACTCTTTCCTCCTTCAGTGTATCTCCTGATCACCCAAAACATTCATGGTGACACCTTCCCAAGCAGCCATTTCTTCTTTCGTCTCCTCTCCTCTCCTCTCCTCTCCTCTCCTCTCCTCTCCTCTCCTCTCCTCTCCTCTCCTCTCCTCTCCTCTCCTCTCCTCTCCTCTCCTCTCCTCTCCTCTCCTCTCCTCTCCTCTCCTCTCCTCTCCTCTCCTCTCCTCTCCTCTCCTCTCCTTTCCTTTCCTTTCCTTTCCTTTTTCTTTCAATGGAGTCTCACTCTGCAGCCAGGCTGAAGGGCAGTGGTATAACCTCAGCTTCCCAGGTTCAAGGGATTCTCCTGCCTCAGCCTCCCAAGTAGATGAGACAACAGGCACGCACCACCACACCCAGCTAATTTTTGTATTTTTAGCAGAGACGGGTTTTCATTATGTTGGCCATGATGGTCTTTATTTCTTGACCTCATGATCTTCCCACCTCAGCCTCCCAAAGTGCTGGAATTACAAGGGTGAGCCGGCCACCTCACCCAACCAAGCAGCCATTTCTTAGATTAGAGGGATTGAAGCGAGGATGCATTAAGAGTAGCACTAAAATTGAGATGGGGATTCTACTGTTGAAACAGTTCTGTAAATGTGTCCATATTACTTTTGAAAGCAGCCTTTCGGCTTGTGGCACCTGCACCCAAAGGTTGGAAGTTCAGGAGCTCAGCAGGCACTGAACAATGAAGAAATGCAGTCAGAGCGGCCACATCTCTATCACTAACTTATCCTAGGGAGCATGTGCCCATGGCCCCGTCCTGAAGCCTCAGGAGCATCTGGTCTACTCTGAGTAACAGGATAATCTCTAATACATGGTTTTGCAGAAGTTATACTTTTTTTCGATTTGTGACCTTGTTGGGATCCAGAAAACAATACCCCAAAATGCAGGGCTCAGAAGCAGCCTCTGAAGTAAAAGTTTCTCTCTGATCTTCTCCTGTCTTCTTGTCTCTCAACTCTCCCCCAAGACTGGCAATAGAACCTGGAATCCCTCTTCCCCAAAGCTGGTCATAGAAACCAGAGGTCTTTTTCTCCAAAGCCAGTCATAAAATAAAACTATGACTCTAAGTTTCCCCTTATGTTTCTGTGTAAAAACTGACCATAAAGGAAGTATCTGACCTCCCTGATTGGAAAGTAGGTCATGGGACCCCCATTCCAGAGAGAGTCCTATCCCCAGAAGGGAGGAGTGCTGCTCAGATAGGGCAAGAAGACTCTAGACAAACAGGCCTTTCTCTGTGTCCCCACTCAGTCCATCAGCATTAGATCATATCCTTTTTGTCCAATCATATTTCTATGTGGCTGTCCATACTTTGTTGACTTTAAGCATAAAAATGGACAATTTCCCCTGAATTTTAAGTCTTCATTCCAAAGACTTCCTTGTATACAAGTTAAATACATTACTGTGCCTTTTCTCCAACTAATCTATCTTTTGAAAGTTGATTTTTCAGCGAATGTACAGAGAGCCAATGAGACCTTTCCTCTTGGCTCCCACAACCTGAAATTTGTAGGAGAGCCCTTTAGGCAACTGTGGAATAAAAACAAGAAACCGCCTATTGATACTAAGAACAAACAGTTGTGATTAACTTATCACAGTAACTGGCAATATTAAAATGAGGGAGAGCTGAACCACCTACTGGAATGTAACACATAACTACCTCATGCTTTCCACAGTGATTATCCTGATTGGAAGAATGTATCCTGAAAAGCCATGATATTAACACGTATTCAGGTCCCACCAACCTATCCAGGAAAGTATGTGTTAAAATAGTTACCCATTGATAAGGGTATTTCAAACCTATAAATAAACTTCTTAGAATACAATTTGTTGAAATTCTTGTGCCCATCTTTGCCCATGAAGCCAAGTAGGCTTTTATCTAGCATGTAAGGTAAACGATGGTCAAAACTTGTTCGTATTAACATTGTACCTGTACATAGTTCATCTAGGTAAGATTGAGCTGCTCTTTTTGATTAGATAGCTCTTTCCATATTTTGATCTTGATAAATAGGACAGCTTTCAATATAGTGTTGAGTTAATTAAAAATAGAGTGAAAACAAACAGGCAGAGCACAGAGGACTTTGAGAGAAGGAAAACTTTGAACAGAACAAGATAAATTTTCAAATGGTTATAAGCTTTCTTTGTTTAATAATTTCAATAGCCCTTTACACAAATATATATTTATATGACACATTTAAAGCTTTTAATTTTAGCTTCAACATATTAACCTAATCAGAAAATGGCTCTACCATGTTGAACTCTCCATCTTAACTGGAGCTTTATAAAGCCCAAAATTGTTGTATATAGACAAGAACATTTCATCAGAGAGGTGACATTGAAATTTTTATTCAGAGAGTGCAGGTAAAATAAAAAACAATCCCAGATGATTTGCAGAACTGTCTAAAGTCCACAAAAACCAATCTTTAAGAAGACAGTAATCATAATTTAGTTATATATGTGTATATTCTCATAACCCTGAATACTGTAAGAAAACTGATAATTTATCTGATTTCAAAACAGACTTGGAAGTGTGGGAAGTGAAAGATAAAATTACTTTCAATAAAAAATACCCAATCTTATATTAAAATGCTAAATTTATATTTTATTCCTCATTGTGATAAAATTAGAATATACCTTGCTAATTTTTAAGACAAAGTTATCAAACCCACCTAATTTATCAAGGGATTTACCTCAATTCGTAGGTGTATTACATAAACTAGGACTTTATAATAATTCTACATCTATTTATTTTATGTGCATTAGAAGCTTTCATTAGTGCATTTTTATGGCCATTTGTTGCTGTGAGATACTATTTGCATTTCTTTGTTTCTTATCTAGTAATCTTTCATTACCAGCACAGCTTGACTTTTCCTGAGCTGGTAGGGAAATTTTTCTTAAAAGGCCAGTGCACTTAAAGCATTAACAATTCAATGTCTTCCTTCCCTTCTTTAAATTTAAGATGCCGTGTTCTAATTGTTAATCTCCTCCAGAGTAGACAAAGGTATACCAGAGATACGCTTAGAAAATATATATATATATATATTTTTTTTTTTTTTTTTTTTGAGACGGAGTTTCGCTCTTGTTGCCCAGGCTGGAGTGCAATGGCATGATCTCGGCTCACCGCAACCTCTGCCTCCTGGGTTCAGGCAGTTCTCCTGCCTCAGCCTCCTGAGTAGCTGGGATTACAGGCATGCACCACCGTGCCCAGCTAATTTAGAAAATATTTTAAATTGTGCATCAGACTAATCTTATCAAAAATCTTAAACAAGTTAGGAAATATTTGGGGGTTGAACCCCACATAGGGACCTTTGTTTGGGTGCCAAGTTACTAAGGTAGAGATTTCTAGTTTATTCTCAGAGGGCGTAGCTCTTACTGTCTTTCCAGAGAAAATCAAGAAAAGATCAGGTTATATAGATGCCCTTCAATTTCTTAGGAAGGTTTTCATTGATAAGAGGTCTTTGGACTCCAGATAAACCCTGTGAATTCCATCTGCATTCCCATTCCATCATCCTTCAGGTTCATCCACAACCTGATAGACAAGCCAAGTCAGGATCTGTGCTCTGCAAACCAGGCCAAACTGTTTCAGTTTTAAAAGATATTTGCCTGTGCTCTCTCCCCTTTAATGGAAAATGTGTGTGTTTGTCTTGGGGTATGGAAATATGACATATTCTCATGATCGGCAAATGTCTAAACATGCCCCTTAAACAAAAACCTAGCTACAAATGGAGAGGGTTTATAATTAAAAACAGATCATTCATTGTAATTGTATTCCCTCTGTAAGGAGTGAGGAAGCATTTCTTACAGACACACACAGGGCAGCATCAGAAAAAAATCCGCTTTTACAAAAGCCAGTATATAGGGGACAGTATGCAAGTGTGGGGATTCCCTGAAAACTCAGCTCAAAAAAGCAGATTAATTGGAGAAAAGGCATGAAAATTTGTTCAATGTGCATATCCTGGAGGTTTCAAAATGAAGATTCAAAGATGCAAGGGAAATTGTCCACTATGGGCTTAGGCTTAACAAAATTCGAACAACCATGTAGAAATATGATTGGACAGAAAGGGTGTGATCTAAAGCAGATAGACTGCAGGGCAAACACAGCAATGCCTGTCTGTCTAGATTCTTGTTGGCCTCTCCAAACAGCATTCTGTCCTTCTGGATGTGGAACAGGACCCTCTTTGAAATGGGTTTTTTTTCCAACCTTTATTTTAAGTTCAGGGGTACATGGGCAGGATGTGCAGGTTTGTTATGTAGGTAAACATGTACCGTGGTGATTTACTGCACAGATTGTCCCATCACCCAAGTATTACGCCCAGCATTCATTAGCTATTCTTCCTGGTACTCTTCCTCTCCTCACCCTACCACGGGTGCTCAGTGTGTGCTGGTGCCCCTCCCCCCAAATGTCTATGTGTTCATATCAATCAGCCCCCACTTATAAGTGAGAACACTCATACGGTGTTTGGTTTTCCATTCCTGTGTTAGCTTGTTGAGAATAACGGCTTCTAACTCTATCCATATCCTTGCAAAGGATATAATCTCATTCCTTTTTATGGCTGCATAGTAGTCTATGATGTATAAGTACCACATTTTCTTTATCCAGTTTTTCATTGATGGGCATGTGGGTTGGTTCTGAGTCTTTGCTATTGTAAACAGTGCCACAATAAACATACGTGTGCATGTATCTTTGTAATAGAACCATTTATATGGAATGGGATTCTTATGCCATTATAAATTATCTTTATAGCCAGTTTTTACACAGAAAGGTGAGGGAAAAGTTAGAGTAATGATTTTAGGTTTTATGACTGCCTTTGGAGTAAGGGAGTTCTGGTTTCTATGACTCACGCATCTTGGGGAAAAGGGATTCTAGATTCTATGGCAAGCCTTGGGGGGAAATCGGACTTGAGAGGCAAGAGGGTATAAGAAAGTGAAAGAAAAACTTTTGCCTCTGAGGTCTTCACTTTGGGGTATTCTTTTCTGCATCCCAACACAACCCCTTCATAGACAAGATAATTTGAGACAATCCATTTGGCGATGTTTTCTATGTTCCCTATTCTCCCTTTCCCCTAAGGAAAAGAACAATGTGCATGATGTATGATGTGACTTGGAGAGATTTTCTCCACCAAATGTTTAGACTGGGCTGTGGTCTCATAAAGTAGCTGCTCCCTTGAAACAGCTGTAAAAAGCAGAGTAAGGCCAGAGTCCATGGAAATTTCATGAAATCCTGCAAACATATAACATGGAATCAACCTCTTAGCACTTAACACTGGTGGAGAGAAAACAGATGGCCACTAATTAATGACAGAAATAATTCAGATCAGTCACAAACCAGAGATAAACCAGACAACCACACAGTTGTGAACAAGAAATAATCCAGAAACGAACTCTGAGCTTCTGATGTTACTATCCATGACAGCTGATTCAGAGAGCCAGTTAGAGGGGCCCCATGAAGATACCAGTGAAATCCATTTCTGCAGCACCACACCTGGGTGACTTGGACAGCTAAATACTCACGGACAGATAATTGTTAACACAAACCAAAACCTTATGACAATTTTGGTCACAGAGTAATGTGCCCCCCCCACTCCCACTCCATAATAAAGAAATAATACATGGCACTGCTCTAGTTTTTCACAACAAACGAACTTCCAGAATAAAGGAAGAAAGCTGCATCTATAGTTGAAATTATCTTGATAAATAAAAAAATAGGATCTTACTGCTGTTCATGGTGTATCTGGGAAACAGGGCTTTTAGGATCTGCTATTATTCTGTCTCCTGGTACAACCAACCAGGATGCCTTGCTTATTTGTAACTACTATTCTCCTACAGGCTCCTATGATTATCGACCCATCTCAGAATGCAAGATGTTCAGAAACAGAAATCTCTTCCAGCCAAGCTGAGGAACAGGCTCATTGTCCAGAGGGTTAAGCTGCTAAGGACAACATGTCAGTTTCACTGTTTCCTGATGGCTTTATTTTAGTATTTTAGCTAACTGCTATCAGTACATGTGACATATATGTAATAAAATGTTCCTAAAACTAGTAATAAAATGGTTATGTCTATAAATTTTTCCACAAATCAAGAAAGGTGTCCACATTTTTTCTTTTTCAAAAAGAAAAAAGCACATCTTTCTTTCTCCTTCTCTTTTCTTTATTTGCATCTCAACTTCCAACCTGCTCTTGAAAGGAAGGGCCAGCCAATGGGAGGGACAGGCAGGTGGGTGTGTTCTCCTGCAGCTAGTGATGATTATCCTGAATCATTTGGGAGGTTTACTTTATGTTTTCTTTAGGTGTAAAACTGCCTGCTTCCTGCTGATCCTGTGCTGAAAGTGTTAATCTGCAGTGAAGGCAAAGTTAACAAGGGACATGCCATAAATGGCTCCAGCTGTGTATAATTAACTGTAATACTGCAGAGTAAATGACTTTTATTGGCAACCATGTCATAACTTCATTAAAAGTCATATTTACAGCCCTCTCATATGAAATGAGTCCTCCTGTATTCTGGAATTTAATGAGCATTCATTTTCACCTTGTTCAATTATCTTCAAATCTACCCCCTCCCCAGAAACCCTCATCCTGTCCCTAGTGTGGGAAGCATGAAGCCAAAATACAATAGGAATGCAATTAGCACCTGGCAGAGGGCTTCTCTTTGAGGGAGCATTTCCCAAACCACAATAAAACTGTTTCTCCTTGTTTTCAATTATAAATAGGTAACTTCCTTACACAAAAACATTAAGTAACAATCATAAAAACGTCAAATTGATTTGACGGAAAGCTTTAGAAGGTTAGGCGTCTGAAAAGAGGTCATGTCTAAACTAATCAGGAACTAAGTCCAAATCTGAAAAGAGTAAATGCACTGTGAATAATGATCTCAGAGAAGAGGACAGAAAATGAAACGAACAATAGATTTTTAATCAAATCTTTTCCATTGCAGCCCCTGTAATCTGAGAGTACATATCTTACTTTTTTTTCCTCCTTGAGTGGTGTATCTAATTAAATGTCTCTGTCTCTCCAGTTCTACTTCCTTTCACTCCATTCTTTTCATCTCTTTGCTCAAGTTTCAAGGGAAATATCTTGTCTGACCCACCAAGTGATCTAGAAACTCAGTCTCATGACCTCCAACTCAGTTTTCATTCAATTTCAAATGCCTTCTTAGGGTTTTGGGATATACAGGAAAATTTTGAGTGTGGAAGTACAGTATCAAGAGTTGCTTGTCTTTTTTCTTTTTTTTAGAAGCAGGGTCTCTCTCTGCCATGCAGGCTGTAGTGCATTTGCACGACCATGGCTCACTGCAGCCTCATATTCCTGAGTTCAAGTGATCCTCCTGCCTTAGCCTCCCAAAGTACTGGAATTACAGGCATGAGCCAGTGTGTGGGCTAAAAGTGGTTTTTTCATTGTGAAAATTCCAGTTGATGAACTCAGGGTCAAAGCAAAACTATACTGTCTATGTGCATACTAGGAAAAGCTGGCTCAGGGGACCCAGACAGAATTGTATTTTCATTCCCATCACCCACTAGCTACAGGACTTTCGAAAATCCAGCTCAACCTTCCTGAAGATCATTTTCATATAAATAGGATTAATTACCATTTTTATAGGGTTATTAGTATTAAATTAAATAATGTGTCTGGCATTGTGTTCCAAAGAGAAGACATTGAATGAATGCTTTTTCCACCATCAAAATAGAATGTTTGACATTAATGTGTGGGGCTCCAGATTAACTGAGAACTACTCATGACAAAGGATGCACGTTGATTGACAACCCAGAATCTGTAAAACAGATCTGTCCACCATAAAAGGATGCCATGAAAGGTAATGATGCCTAACTCAGTCTGGAAAGCAGTGCGAAAAATGATAGTCATGGCCAGCCTTGGACATGAGGCCATCTCACCTCACAGACACCCAATGGTCTGAGGGTCTGAGCAGGGGGGATAGGGAGGGGAGCAGTGCTGGAAAATCATTCAAGCACAGCCAGCACTTACATTTGGGAACATAAAATGCCCTTGGAAGCTGGCATCATTTTAAACATAATGCCACGCGCCAGGGAATACTTTCTGCTGCCAAGCCTGCCGTCTTCAGCAAATTCTACTGCACACTTGTGCTGCTGTTCTCAGCCCTGCTGCTTTATCTGATTTTAGGCTGACCCTTTATAATGAGCACTTTGGGCTGGAGGTATCGTTTAGGAACACTGTTTCCCTCATTCATTTGGGGTTTTAATGAAGCTTAGAAATGCCATGAGCAGGTGCAGCATCTAATGGAATTTTCTTTTCTTTCTGTCTCTCTTAAACAGATCAAGTTTGCTTATTGAGTTTTAACTGGGTTGCGACCAACATTTAAACATTAAAAACTTAGAATAAAGTAAAGCAGAATAGAATGGAAAATAAATAAAGTACAATCACATAGAAAAGTATAGGCTGATAAAATGTTGAATACACTGTGTGTGTGTGTGTGTGTGTGTGTGTGTGTGATCCTGCAAAATATGGACCCCAAATTTGAGAATCACCGATATAATGGTTAGCACCCATACTCAATAAGCACTAGTCTTGGGGCAAGTTACCCTGCACTGCTGTGTTATTGTCTTACTGCAGTTGGCTCCTCAAAGCACTATTTATCTTCAACTTCCTCATCAGCAAAATGTGCCCAGCAGCACAAAGGAGAAAGAAAATGTAAAAAAAGAAAACACAACTGGGACAGGGGCATCTGCTTTAAATTAAGCAAGAAGATAGTTGTCTCCTTGTGGATCATTTGAGCTTCTACAGTTAATCAGTCTCAACCCCTTTCAGTATAAAGAAGCAATCATTTGACTGATCAAATTTAATAAAAATCTCAAATACAAAAATTTGCATTTAGATGCAGTATGCTACAGTGTGTTCCTAACAAGATAATTAATCAGGAGCATGCAGGGTGGTATTTGATCGCTCTTTCACCAAGTGTTCCAGGACAGCTTATTCCAAATGTTTTGAAATGGGAGGCCTCAGGAGAGTTCTACAGTGAATGTCACAGATACATTCTGGCTCAACCTTTAGTGCAAGTAATGGAACTAGAGAAAAGCAGCAATGCTGAGGATAACGGAAGATTTTAGGAGGAGGTGCCTACTAGAAGAGGTTATTGCATTGGTGACTCCCGGCCCAGACTTGTACCTCTTTAATGTAATATTTTTTCTAGTATCTTTGATCTAGCATCTCTCTTGATCTCTGGCATCCACTGCCCTTCTCTCAGAGGCTGAATTGTAGGCCAGAGGCAATTATACACAATGTGTGAATTCTATTTAAAAGTAGACTCCAGGAAGAGCAGAGGGAGCAAACTAGAGATCTACGGATGTTGGTGGATCCCTACTGGACACTAGATTTTTAGATCCCCAGTCTGGCACACTGTTGAAGCAGGCAAATAGACCTCATATGAAAACCATAAGATGCGCTTGCACATGTCCAAACAGATGGCCCGCCGGCAGAGGCATCTGCTCCGATTTCAGGCAGAGCAGGGGAGGCCAGAGAGAATGCCCTCTGGAATCTGGGACAGGTTTGAAGAGCTTCATGAGTTTCCACTGCTCTCTCACTTGCCTTGACTCCTCGTTCCTTCTTGATTTCTTGATTTTTAAGTACCAATTTGTTGGAAAAGAAAGGGAGGCAAACAAATACACAGGTTTCTTTCCAGGATTTAATTTTAAAGAAAGGTAAAGGAAAATAGGTTAAAAAAAAAAAAAAGGCAAGGTAGAGAAATCAAAAGGGGAGGAGGAAGGGAACAAAAAAGAAAAAAAGACAATACTCAAAAACCAGTTTTACAATGTGTCTCACTACTTTCTTCTTCCTGTTTTATATACAATTATATAATAATACATTATTATTATTTATTATATATTATATAACATATAATCTGTTTATTGTTATATAACATAAAGCTTTCTTAAACTGAAGATCTGATCCAGTATGATTCAGTGAGTTTGGAGTGCAGGCTCACAACTATGCACATTACGTAACCACACCACATGGGACACATTAGGTGATCACCCATGTGAACTCACACTTACTCGGAGCCACTATTGTCTGTAAAAGTATAATTACCCTGCTAATGCTGTACATATGCCTCAGCTCACACCCAGGCTCAGCTCCTGTCCAGGCTTGCTTGTGCCTAGGCTTGCTCACACCCAGAGAGAGAGTAAAGTCATGTCGAAACTGTCTATGATTCCTTGAGTGTTTTACCAACCACCTGCCACTCACCCATTGACTCCCCTCAGACCACAGTAGAACCTGACAATTGTCATCACAAAGAGAATCCTGAGCTGTGCTGTTCAGATGGGTTTTAATGGAAACCTGGGTGATGGTAGATGGGTCCCCACAAGCATGGAGAAGATGCTGAAGCAGCTGGAAGCACAGAGCACCGAGAAGGAAGAAGCTTTTGCTGGCAGAGTTGGATGGGTATTTTTCATTGTGCTACGAGAATGCCCAGTCCCTGAGGGATGTAGCATGGGTAAGGGCCCTCCAGATGCTGGCGGGTCACCTGGAGGCCCAACTACATAACTCAGAAAAAGTTAATGAGGACCTACAGACATCATATTCCCATTTATAACTGGAAGCTAAACACTGAGTACACATGGACTCAAAGAAGAGAACAGTAGACACCAGAGACTACTTGTGGGTGGAGGGTGAGAAGAGGGTGAGGACTGAAAAATAGTACCTATCATGTACTATGTTTATTAGCTGGAACACAAAATAATCTGTATACCAAATTGCAACACGCAATTTACCTATAGAATAAACTTTCACATGTACCCCTGAATGTAAAATTCAAGTTTAAAATAAAATAGATATATTCACCTTTTATTTTACTTTGAAAAAAACTGTGTACTTCTCAGCAAGCTTCTGTCACATATCAAATATTAATTTGCAGTTTTACGATTTTATCTCTAATCCTATATTCCTTTGAAATTTTGAAGAGTACAAAGTAATATATTCTTAAATGTGTTTTCTGGAGTGTCTTTTTTAAAAAAACATTTTTCTACAGTTTTAGTGTTTGTTTTTTTTTTATTTTTCATCTTAAAAATGTTTTACTTACTCCATGTTTTTTTGTTTGTTTGTTTCTTTCTTTCTTTCTTTCCAGTTTCCTACCACTAGACAAGAAAATATATCCAGACCTGGAATAGTTTACTTATTTTCTATCTGGTTGCTATTAGAATTTTTTTCTCAAATCTAAAGCTGTGGATTTCAAAGACACCTGAATGCCCTAACCACACTTCTCATGTTTTGTCATCTTTTATTTAGTGTAAATATACAGCCATGAGGTTGAATCATCTGATTTCGATATGTGATATTTTACAATGTGGAATGAAGTTTGTTTCTGAATAATCCTGAGATCAATCTCCTTTTTTGTTAAATTATTTGGTTTTGCGGTTTTTTTTCTCGTTATCAACAGAAATAGTAGCTATCTCTAACTCACAGCATGCATACATACACCTTTAGACTTTTGCTATGTATCTCCTCTTCACTGTCAATTCAGCAAGTGCAAGCTCTTCTAACTCCACTCTGCATTGCTGTTTTCTTGAGAGTTTCTCGTACTATAATCATGTTAGGAAAGAATCTCCTAGCTTAACTTGCGAAGTCCAGACCTTTATCATTCTTTCATAGCTTGGCTAGTGACTCTACAAGGTGAACTGATCTTTTTGCACATTTATTTTTATGTTTCACAACATAGATGTAGGGCACGCCTACGGCTTGATAACACTGAAATGTTGGTCTTCTATTTTATTATTTAGTATTGTGAAAGTTCCTGGCATAAAATATGCAAAGTGGTTTGAGAGCCTGTAAAGAGAGAAATAAATTAAAAATTGCTCATTATTTATTATTGGATTTGAAGGGAAGTCATTTAGGCTTACTCTCCTATAGCCTTCTGATTAATGCCCGTCTCAGTAGCATTTTCCTGGTGATATTTTAAAGGTTAAAGTTTAAGACACATCTCTGAACTTCAAACCTTCAGTCAATGTAAGCCCAAAAGTAAGAAGAAAGAAAAAATTATTGACTGGGCATGGTGGCTCACTCCTGTAATCCCAGCACTTTGAAAGGCTAAGGAGGGAGCATTACTTAAGCTCAGGAGTTTGAGACCAGCCTGGGCAAGATGGTTAAACCCTGTCTCTACACAAAGTACAAAACATTAGCTCTCATGATGGCAGTGTCTCTAGTCCTAGCTTGTCAGGTGGCTGTGGCAGGAGAATCACTCGAGCCCAGGGGGTTGAGGCTGCAGTGAGCCGTGTTCCTAGCACTGCACTCAAGCCTAGGCAACAAAGTTGAGACCCTTTCTAAAAACAAAAATAAAAATAAAAATCTACTACATCATGCGAAGGATATGAAGGATAATGTTACCGGACGCCAAAAAGAAGTACATTTTTACTACCGTCATCCCATAACCACAACTGATTGCAACTTGAGTGTTCTTAAACTGATATTTATGCTACCCACCTATATGGCAATGAGGGAGAAAAAAAATAAGCAAAGGAACTGAACGCTACGGTTTTTATTTTGGATCTCGAATATGTGTCATGTTATCCAGTGCCTTGCTTTTCAAGAGTGGACCATGGGCCAGCAGCATCAGCATTACCTTAAAGCTTGATAGAAATGCATAATTCTGGCCTCATTCCAGACCCTCTGAATCAGAATCTGCACTTTTTGAGTGTGGAGTAAGGGACAAATACTTTTTCATGGTTTAAAATTTTTTATTACAAATACAAGAGACAATCATGCATTGCTGACAGCACTGGACACAATGTGGGGCCAGAAGTCTGCACAGTCTTTTGCAATTAGCCCTGTAATGACAGACAATTTCATCTCACCTTTATTGTTCACTGTGACCCCCGCATTATCTTCATAATAAAGCCACATGCTATCTTTTCTTCAGTAAGCCTTTTGTTGCCAAATGACCATAGTTGTATCTGCCTTCTTTTCGAGCTCTGGTGTGCCTTTCTTGACTGTGGCCATCAGCATGTCACCCACACCAGAAGCAGGAAGTCTGTTCAGCTCATCCTTGATTCCCTTCAACAGAGCTGACATACAGAAATCTGGCTTCTGTGTTACCAGCACAGTTGATCACACTTCCTATGGAAGACCCAGGGAAATCCAGAATTTCACACCAAGAGGACTCAACACATCCTCACTTTGATGTCTTAAAGCCCAGAACGGGCAAAAAGAAGAATCTGCATTTTTTAACATAATCCTCAGGCGACTCCTGTGTACCTGAAGAGAAATTGCTCTTTTTAATGCCCTTCCTGATGCATGCGTTCTAGACAATCACAAGTTGTCTGAATTGTTTTGGTTGCTCTGTCCACATATGACTATGAGGTGATCAGGTAGGTGCACGTGCTCCCAACATCTTCTTATTCTTGCCTTTACTAGGACTCTGGTTAATTATCTTCCAGTGCCAGAGAAACAGTGATTAGCTCCTGGGCCTCATTGCCCAGGCTTGCATGAATGGCAATAAATTGACATTTTGGAGAGAAGATTTGATGGGACCAATTAAGAACTTTAACATGCTCTTGGTGCTTTTACTACCAAGTAAATGGAAGGTTTTTGTTTGTTTTTAAATCAATCCAGTAAATGAAGTAGCAGTAAATGGAGCTTTCCGCGAAGTTATTTTACAGTAAAATGGCGTTTCTAGCCAGGTTCTCTTGCTGAAGAAATGTAATATGGAACTTCAGATTACCTGAGCAGACAAGGCCGTTTCCCCGGACTCTGGCCAGATTAAAGCAAATAAAGTGAATACTTTCTGCACACTTGTCTCACGGGATTTGTCAGAGGGGTTTTACTGCATGGGTGCAGGATAAAGTACATGAAACTCCTCCTTGGGGTCTAAATCCTGATTGGAGATCAGAGCACTTACTGGGCTGTTTTGATAAATGCATAAAAGAAATAACAAATTTGCAAAATGGATTCATCAAAGGCTACTTTTGACTTACTAAAGAATAACAGTGCTTGCTATGTTTTCCTAACAGCATTTAATGCAAAAATTTATATATTAAAAATCTATTCACCTTAAATTCTAAGAACAATTCTGTTATGTTACCTGACACATACTAACTACAGATCTTCATGCATTCATTAAAGCTTTCAATTACTGTCCCCTATAGAACTAAGGTTGTTTCAGAAGCTGTTTTTTTTTTCTTTTTCTCTGACTCTGTTCTGTTTTCTGTTCTCTGTTTCCATTCACTCAAGGTCATTAGCTGAAAATTTGTCCTTCCAAATGGATTCCACTTTATTGCTTCTTTACTCTAGTTCTTGCTCTAAATTGTCTGCTTGCCAAAGAAATGCAAAAGTCAATGGAATAAAAAGGTTTCCACATTTTGGCTGACTTTTCACACAGTCATTTGAAAGGAAAAGCTCCCTGCTTTCTGTCAGTGTAAGTCCCAGCTTTGTTTTCTGCCCCTGGCTAAACTCCACACTGAGTGATTTCAACTGCTAGAGGTTAATTTTCCTGTAATAGCCTTATTGTGATTGAGGGTTTTGGAAATTAGGAAAATTAGATGCACTGCTAATTGGCCTGTCTTGTTTTGGAGCTGCTGCCTGGGTTATAACACAGTCAAAGGAGGCTGTAGTAAGGCTGGATCTGATTCCCAAACCAATACTTAGCAAGACAGATGCAAGGGGAAAAAAGGGTCTGAAAAGAAGCACATACAGTCTGTGATTTCCTTTCTTTTAATTGGCTGGGAAAAGGTAATAGAGAGATGCATTCCCTTTCTTTGGGACCCAAAGCAGCATTTCAGCAATTATTCCTGAGAACCTACTGTGTTCAATTGTGGACCGAACCAGCAGTAAATGCGAAAAAAAAAAAAAAAACGCCTCCTAATCTCAAAGTGTTTAGCTTGGTAAGAAGAAAATATTAAATCATGTAGCCACATAGGGTGGTTCCAAATTTGCTCAAAGAATAACTTGGATGTACAAAGAAAATGATCTTGATGTTTCTTCTGTAACACGTGATTTTTGTGACCGATACCACTCCATTGGGTAGTAAGGGCACTTCAACCTGTCCATCTTTTCTTTTGTGTGTTTATGTATGGGTGTGCCTCCAAGACTTAATTTTTTTAATTTTTACTTTTTTATAATTTTAACTTTTGTTTTGGATTCAGGGTTGTTACCTGGGGATGTTGCATGATGCTGTAGTTTTGAGTATAATTAATTTCATCACCCAGGTACTGAGCATTGAACCCAGTGGTTAGTGTTTTGACCCCCATCCCCCAACCCTGTCTCCATGCTAGCAGTACCTAGTGTCTACTGTTCCCATCCTTATGTTAAGTTCCTACTTATAAATAAGAAGATGTAGTGTTTGGTTTTCTGTTCCAGCATTAATTTGCTTAGGATAATGGCCTCTAGCTGCATTCGTGTTGTTGCAAAGGACATGATTTCATTTGTTATGGTTGTGTAGTATTCCATGGTGTATATGTACCACATTTTCTTTATTCAATCCACCACTGATAGGCACCTAGGTTGATTCCATTTCTTTGCTATTGTGAATAGGGCTGCGATGAACATGGGACTGCCTGTGTCTTTTTGGTAGAATGGCTTATTTTCCTCTAGGTATGGACCCTAGAGGTCCATAATGTAATAATGTAATTACTGGGCTCTGCTTAAGGTTCTTTGAGAAATCTCAAACCACTTTCCACTGTGTCTGAACTAATTTACACTCTCACCAGTGTATAAGCATTCCTTTTTCTCCTCAGCTTTGCCAGTATCTGTTGTTTTAAATTTTCTTTTAGCGGGTCTCATGATGCAATAGCAGGTTTTTAGTAATAGCCATTCTGACTGGTGTAAGATGGTATTTCATGGTGATTTTGATTTGCATCTCTCTGATAGTTAGTGATGCTGAACACTTTTTTCATGTTTGTTAGTGCTTTTATGTCTTCTTTTGAGAAGCATCTGTTCCTATCTTTGGACCATTTTAAATGAGGTTATTGGGTTTTCGCTTGTTCAATTGTTTAAGTTCCTCATAGATTCTGGATATTAGACATTTGACAGATGCACAGTTTGCAGATATTTTCTCCCATTCTGTAAGTTGTCTGTTTTCTCTTTTAATAGTTTCTGATGTTGTGCAGAAGCTCTTTCATTTAATTGGGCCCCACTTATCAATTTTGGTTTTGTTGGAATTGCTTTTGAGAACTCTGTCACAAATTCTTTCCCAATGCTGATGTCCGGAATGAAGTTTTTTAGGTTATTGTTCTAGGATTCTTACAGTTTGGGTCTCACATATAAATCTTTAATCTATGGGGAGTTAGTTTTTATAAATGGTGAAAGGGAGGGGTCCAGTTTCATTCTTCTGCATATGGCTAGCCAGCTATCCCAGTACCAATGAAATCTTTTCTGAAAGTCTAAGTTTCTTTCTAGCTTACATTTTTGTTCTATACAAAGTTTTCCTTCCAAGCTTAATAGTATAGTAATAGTTTAATGGTAACTTTGGATGATTGAGTCTCTTCAAGTAATAGTTCTCTCTTTTAGGTTTCATGTTTTCCTTTAATTTGGCTGAATGGGATCTAATGTGAGAAAGGGGCTCTCTGCATTTTTATGGAAGTTGAGGAGAGTAATAATTGACTTTGGATATACCTGGATTTCTCTAGCTCATCCCTGCATTCCTATGAGGGGTTATCAGTTATTCTACCTTTTGGTCTAGTCCCAGTGAGGGGTAAATGGTTGGATCTGCCCTTTGAAGTACGCTGGTGTCATCAATATTGGCCTCATTTTTGAGGTCTCAGTAAAGAGCTGTCTCTTTTCCTAAACAAGGCCTTCTCCAGTTCGCCGTTGTTCTCAACCACTCTTCATCTCCTCTCAGACCATGTAGGGCTTTATGCATCACTTGCTTGTCACACCCAGACTACAGGGAGCCTAGAACATGATTTCCGTATCACTTATTCAATTTTCACTACTCATCCTCTCATACTATCCTTCTCATATCATAGGGAATATAACCCCGAGTAAAGGCTTTTATTTTCCTAAGGCCATATAAAATCCCAAGATATGACCAAGGAAATGAATCATTAGCTTTGATTTTCCTATACCTTATAGTTGTTGTTAAAGTTATTATTATTGAGTTTAGACGAGAACAGTATCATTAGTATCTGATTTATCACTCTTACTTTTTTTTTTTTTGTCTCTAGTCTTTATCCCTCTGGTTGAATGGGAAGGACTCAGAATTTAAACTTTCTCTAAATCAGATAATTCTTCTGTCTTGGGTCTCTTTGCCCAAGTCATTGTTAGCAAAAGGACTCTCTTCTCTGTTCTATGCAAAACACCTTGTAATTGGATTCTTTAGGTTTTATTTGTGGCCTGATAAATGGGATTTTATCTATCAACATAAACTAAATTTTTACTTTTAACTTATTGCAAAATCCAACTTGATCAGAAGCTTAATTTAAACTCAACCTCTGTATATAGGAGTAGTTTAAGAGCACAAGCTATGAAACAAGACTGCTGAATGTGGATATCAGCCTCACTTACTAGATTTGTAATCTTGGTTAAGCTTTCTATGCCTCAGTTTCTTTAACTGTGAAATAGTAATACTACCATCTACATGAAAGGGTTCTTATACAGATTTTATAACTGTGCATATGTAACATGCTCAGAATAGTGACTGGCACATAGTAAGCACTATAAAGATAGTGGCTATTATTCTGTGAATTTTTTCTAGAATAATCCTTTCTGGAAAGAAAGAAGGGAGTGGTGGTCAGGCATCATGGTCATGCCTATAGTCTCAGCATTTTGGGAGGCTGAGGCAGGAGAATAGCTTGTGACCAGAAGTTCAAGACCAGCAGAGGCAACAAAGAGAGATCATATTCTACCCTATCCTCACCAGCCAAAAAAAAAAAAATAGCCTGGCATGGTGGCTCATGCCTCTAGTTCTAGCTACTCTGGGGGCTGAGACAGGAGGATCACTTGAGCCAGAGAGTTTGAGGCTGGAGTGAGCCATGATGGCATAATTGCACTCTAGCCTGGACAACTGGGCAAGACCCCATTGAGAGAGAGAGAGAGAGAGAGAGAAGAGTGGAGTATGTTAAAGCAGGGAGTTGGTGGGGCAGTTGATATCAGGAAGTATAAAAGAAAAATGCATAAATGTATTTTCAAATATCATTTTCCTTATACTTATATGAAATAGATAAAGAATAATGAACGGCAACATGTAATGAAATACTAACTTTTATTCTTAATTGCTTGTACTGCCAGTATTCAGATAAAAGAGAAGAGAGCAATTTTAGTGACAGTGTTCACAGAGGATTTTTTATAGAGGCAGAGGGAATGAAAGGATGGGTAGGGCTTGGATGAATAAAGAACAAGTGCAGAGCCTGAAAGATATAAATGGAAAGATTTTTATCTTTATAGGCAATATGTAAAATTGAGTGGCCTTTGTTTTTGTCTTTGCTGACTTCTTCATTTTATTCCTTGAAGATGGTTCAAAGGAATAAAAGGGTATGGATTAATAGTTTTCTCCTTGAGTGGAGGTGAGATTGCATTAAGTCAGTGTATTATTGACCACGTGGCAAGTGGTAGGCTAACTAAGATGGTCAGTTGCATGCTCTCTTGTGATCTGATTCTGTGAAGAGGAGGGTTATCAGAGGACATTTCTTCTTCCCTTCTTAAAGGAAATGGTAGGAGGGGACTGGTGTGTTCTAAGCAACTTCAAAGCCACTCAGTCCATGAAGACAAAGGCATTCCATTCTCTCTTGCCCTGTGGCCTCATATATTCTCTTCTTCCACACCAGATGCTGACCCTGAAAAGCGTTTATTTCACCCCTGAGTTTCCCTCAGGGTTCTTTTTGTCTTGCAGCAGACTCAAGTCCAGAACAAATGTTAAGTAATTTGCTGGGAAGAAATAAGTTATAATAAGAATACTGTTTAACCCCTTTCTGACCTTAATCCCACATAAACCATCAAGACCAGAACTATGGTCCAGTTTAAGACTGAAAATTACTCCTGGAAAAATAACAGCATGAGTAAAAGTACTCTCTCAAGTTAATTCAAAGCCTTTAGACAGTTTTTGCTGCTTCTTTTACTTTCTTTTGGAAAACGTAAAAAGAAAGAAAAATGGGGACTGGATTGCAATTCAATCACCTCAGATACAATTGTTTCTCCTCGTTACAGCCATGCTAACCATCCACGTTAGCCAGCCCTTCAGTGACTCACCTATTATTACTGTACCCAGAGAAAACCAAGAGCATAACATTCTACCTGGGGTTCCAAGGAGTCCTTGGGCTCTAGGGCATTAGGCTTAATGTTCTGTGTTTGGGTGCAAGTGAATGTTACTATTTCTACAGTAGTCTCAGTAAGAGTCTCATGATTATTTCTAAGAGGAGGAAAAAAATCCATGGAGTAGCAAAGTCTGTCAGCAGGAATTCTAATCTCATTTTACAATTCTATAAGAACCCATCATTGAAAAGGCAAATTCCCCCAAATTCGATCAAGGGGACTTGCCAAAATCCCAGCAAGTGTCCTCAGAACTGCCAGAGGAGCACCAGTTATTAGACGGATTTTAATTTGTGCAAATCCATTAACAAAAATCCCTAATTAAAAAAAAATCAATGGATGCCTATGACATTAACCAGGAAAATCTAATAGAGGGCCATTAAATTTTTTTCTATTCAATTAACTTGAACACAACAGGATGGACTCAACAGATACTTTAATTAGATGCATATGAAAAGAAATTTTGCAAAATTAAACAGATCCTCTATTTGCAACTGATATGAGGAAAACTGCAGTAAAAGATTTGTTCAAATCCCTAATGACTGGTAATTTCCTTAAGAGGGACATGAATTCTTAGACAACATCCTTACAAATCAATCCTTCCCCAAGAGGCTGTCCTTTATCAAGAAACAGTACACTGGGCTGCTTGCTTCTTTTACAATTCTTCCTTCTGAGCAAGATAGTCATGCGAAAAGCACAAAAGGCAAGTTTCAAGGACTGTTTACCAAACTCACTATTCCAAGCACCTCACAGTAAAAAATGGCCCAAAATAAATGGCTCTCATTTATGGGGTGAATGTGTGTCCGAGACTTCCCCGGACAATCTCAATGTATGCTTGTTGCCTTGGCATAATTATTAATAGTGCTCCATTTTGCTCTAAATAGTGTGCTGGGTTGGGCAATAAATTATATGGTCATTCTACTAATTATCAGCCATCCCCACTACGTGTTTCACACTACTAAGTCAGCCCTTTCAACTGTTGGAAGAAATAAAAGAATTTCCTGCTCAAAAGAAGAGGTTAAGGTATGGGAATTTGATGAGTACCCATGACCGCTTATTGGACATGCACGCAAATTGACATTTGTCCCCTACTTCATTTAGTCGCTCCTCCCAACTTTACCACCAATGCTTTTACACTTAAGATTACTGTTGATATCTTGTCAATGAACTTAGCATAACGCCTACTACAGAGATTCTCAAATCTGAGATGGTTCTGCCCTCTTTAAAGAGGTATCCCCATTTGAAACAATATACTAATAACACGTTACATAAACTTGAAGTGGAGAGCTATATGTAAAATGTTACATCATCCTTATGGAAGCCAGGGTCCAAGATGGTCCCTCAATGACATCCTAACATTCACGTTCTTTTGTGGTTTCCTCCCCATCCATTGTACAAAGATTGGTCTTAGTGACTAATAAACCAATGATGGTTTGTCATTCCAAAGTTAGGTAATAAAAAATTGATATTTCTATTTCATATGCTCTAATGTTTACCAGATCACCCCCTCTCATTTAGATTATTTATGCTGGAAGAAGGCATGCTGTGAGCTATATTGTTAAGAGCCCTAGGAAAAGGCCCATAGGTCAAGAAGTTGAAGTCTCTGGTTTACTGCAAGCAAAATACTGAGATCTACCAACAATTACATGAGTGAGGGAGTAGCAGATTCCCCAGCTCTATTTGAGCCTTAAGATGACCGCAGTCTTAGACAACAGCTTCATGAAACTTAGTGAGAAACCTGAACCTGGACAACCCAGATTCTTAACCCTCAGAAACTGTGTAAGATAGCAGATGTTTGTTGTTATACACTGCTAAATTTGGGGGATAATTTGTTACCCAGAAATAGCTAACCCGATACAGTTAAAACCCCTGCCTCCTGGGGTATGTAGGCAGACAAGTGCCCAAAAACATAAATATCGGATTTCTTGAAATATGTGTAGATAATGTGGACATAATCCATTTATCTATTCATTTAACAAACTTTACTGAATCACAATGTTCCAGACACTATACCAGGTACTAAGTACCTGGCCCCTGATACTGTACTAGAAACGATACCAAGTACTTATTAGACACTGTACCAGGTATTAATTACTCAGTACCTGGTACTGTACTTGATTCTGTACCAGATACTAAGGATATAGAAATGAGCTGAGTATATAAGGATGAACACTTGCTTTCATGGAGGTGAGAGTCTAGCAAGATCTGGGGAAGTCAGAAAACTGTCAATACGTTTCCAAGTGGATGTCTGTTTGGAAGGGCAAGTATGTGAAAGTAGACGTAATTCCATTAAACGTTAAATATACAGTGAACTTTTAAAATTCCTGGCTGGGCACGGTGGCTCATTCCTGTAATTCCAGAAGTTCGGGAGGCCAAGGCAGTAGGATTGCTTGAGTCCAAATGTTCAAGAACAGCACAGTGAGACCTTGTCTCTAAAAAACAACCGAAACAAAACAAAAATGTCAGGCATGGTGGAACTTGCCTATTGTCCCAGCTACTCGTTCTGGAAGTTGAGGCAGGAAGACTGCTTGAGCCCAGAAGGTTGAGACTGCAGTAAGTTGTGATTGCAGCACTGCACTCTAGCCTAGGTGACAGTGAAACCCTATCTGAAAATAAATAAATAACAAAAAATTTTAAAATGAGACATTTATTTTTACTACTTAATTTATGCATGAGCATATATACTGCTCAAAAATCTAGTGATTTTCCTCAAAAACATTTGACACTAGTGAATAAATTTAGGAATTGTTTTTCCCAATTTGGAGAGTTAGCAAAATAAAATTATAATGTTTAATACTGGGAGAAGTTTGCATATTAATATATGACAGACTGATTGGTTTTAGCTGACTACTGAATACATGGCGAAAAATTCTATCTGGTGTTAATTAACATATGGCTTGATCAAGAAGAAGGGGGCGGAAGGCAGTCAGTGAGGGAAACTAGCCTTGAAATTTTGGTATAGCTTCTTCATCTGATCATAAAAATGGGAGCCATGGCTATTTAATCTTAAATTCCAGATTCAACACTGACTTCTTCAGTGGTCTAAATGAGGCAATTTATTACCTCATATTTCTGTCCATTACTGTACATAAATGGAGACAATAATACCTAGATGGCTATAGCAGGAAGGTTTCAAAACGAAATTGCACAGTGCTGGAAAAGACTTCTGCAAGAGAGAGTGATTGCTGAGTAGGAATTTGCCTCTTCCTTTTCTGTGCTGTGTCATCACAGTTTTAGGGATATCTGCGGCTGTGATTGTGAGATCCACATTCACTGAGTTGTGCTTCCCTGTGCTTTGAGAGTCAGGCTGATTTTCTTTCAAGGTAGGACATTACTTCCACTCGCATTGCCATGAATGCCTTCGCTCCCCACACTAATGAAGAATCAGTGCTGACAACTCCAAAGTAATCACCATTCTTTTCATCTTCCCTTTTCTCCCTAAAGCTTAAGCTAATAATAATAACCATTTTAAAACTTTCTCATGGGAAACTTGAACATGACTGGAAGGGAAATCAATTGTTCTTAAGACAGCTATTATTGTAAGAATTAATCACCGCTATTTGCAATTACTGTACCATACAATTATCACTAATATTTAGGCCACTCTGACTGCTGCCAGAGACTGCATTGCCTTTGCTGCTATTCCCACAGAACAGAGAGGAAGACTGGAAAAATAAATGAAACCAAAGCATAGAGATGACAGGTTGAGGGGATCGGATTCTTCCACTGTCGGGCCGAGATGTATTAAACAGCCACTGTCTACATACATTAGAACAGCAACCCGCTCAGAGCTGGAAGTTTTCCATGGAATGAAAACAAAACAACTTAAATAGGTTGAAGAGTGTACAAATTAGAATTATTCTCAGCCTTAAAATCTATTTTATGAGGCTGCACAACTCAATTCTCCAAAATCATACGATTCTTCATTATACCAACAAAACCCCAAACTTCCAAAATACACCTGCTACTCCCCAGTATGAAATGAGCATCTTGCAATATACCAATAAGACTGTCCACAGTTTATCACCCTGTCTCTGCCAGTGAGAGATGCTTGGCTATCCTAATGGAGGAAGGTTACTTAGGCATTAGATTTCACCCAGCAATAAACAAATGACAAGTCCATGTTTCTCATCTAACATGCTGTCATTTTGTGAAGCATCAATTTGAATTTTAAAATATTTAAAACTTTTTATACTTTTATATGTGAATAGCTTTTGACTTAAAAGAAAGGTTAATAAACTGTATAAAAAGTATCCATATAAACTTCACCCGGATTCCCACCAACACAGTGCAATTATCAAAATGAAGAAATGAACATTGAACTGACTGCACTGTTTAATCTACAGACCTGCACATTTCATTAATTTCTCAATTTCTCTATGGCTCAGGTTAAACCCAGCATTTGGTATTGTCAGCAGTTTTTATTTTAGTCATTCTGATTGGGGTGTAGTAGTATCTTGCCGCAGTTTTAATTTGCATTTTGCACGTGACTGATGATGTTTAGCATCCTTTCCTATGCTTCTTTTTACTTTTCAGGCAGGCCTATTTATTAATTTTTCCTTCTATGAACCCTACTTTTTGGGTCATGATTAGCAATTCTTCACTTTGCCCTAGCTCCTGAAGATTTTTGCATATTTTTTTGTAAAAGTTTTATAGTTTTATGTTTTTCATTCAAATCCATAGTCCATTTTGGGTTGGTTTTTTTTTTTTTTTGTCTAAGGTGTAAGATTTATGTTGAAGTATACTTTTGTTTTTAATTCAGAAATGCTCACTCGCCTAGCACAGTTTCTTGAAAAAGCTATATTTTCTCCATTAAACTGTTTTTCACTTTTGCCAAATTTCAGTTGGGTATATTTATGTAGGGCTATTTCTGGGTCCTCTGCTTCATCCCGTTGATTTAGCTCCCATCACATAATCCAGACTTTGATGGCCTTCATTCGTCTTCCATAGTCTTGATTACTGTAGCTAATACACTAGGAACTGAATCATTTCTCCTTATTCTTCTTCAAAATGGCTTTATCTCTTCTAGTTCTTCTGACTTTCTATGTAAATTTTGGAGTATTCTTGTTTATATTCACCAAAATGCTTCCTGATATTTTAATAGGAATTATGGTACACTTGTATATCAGTTGGGGAGAACTGACATCCTTACTACACTGAGTCTTCCAACTTATGAACCCAGGGTGTCTCTCCTTACTAGATCTCCTTTTGTTCTTTTCACCCACATTTTGTAATTTTCAGCACACAAGTTTTGTACTTATATTGTGAAATGTACACTTGTCTTATTTGCTTTTTTAGCTTATAAGTTGTACTGTGTTTTCAATTATGGGGCTCACACTTTTGTTACTAGCATATAGACATACAATTGATTAGAATTTTATATGTTGATTTTATTCCCTGTGACCGAGCTGAACTAATTTGTGAGCTCTAGGAGGTTTGTTCTGTAGATTCTTTGGGATTTAATATTTAGAAAGTCATGTCATCTGCAAACAGCAACAGTTTTATTTCTTCCCATTCTATATATATGTACATTTTATTACCTATTCTTGCCTTATTTCACTGAACAGAACTGCCAGCACTATGTTAAATGAGAGTGGAAATCCTTGCCTTGTTCTCAATGTTAGGGAAAAAACATTCAATCTTTTACCAACTCTAATGTTAGCAGTAGTTTAGTTGGACATGTTCTTCATAAGCTCAGGAAGCTACTCTCTATTCCTATGTTTCTGAGAGTTTTTATCATGAATGGGTATTAAATTTTGTCAAAACCTTCTTCTGTATCGATTGACATGATCATGTGATTTTTCTTATTTAGCCTGTTCATATGTTAATAAATAATCAGATTTGCCCCAACCACATGTGTTTTGTGACATTATCTCCTGGTTTCAGTTCAGTGCCCAGAACACATATCAAACAGCTTGACTCAACTGTGGTATATACAGCCCTAAAACAGGCGGCACCCTTGGGGAAGCAACTGTATGCTTTAAACTCTGGGAGTCTTGCTACCTTGGGTCATCCCTCCTTTTCATATTTAGGTCACAGAACCAGGTCTTGGACTTTCTAGAGGTAGTTTACAGCAGAACCTCTGGATTAGAGATGATTTGCATTTTTCTGCCACCTTCAAAATGTTCTTTTCTGCAGAAGATTAATTTTAAGGGAAATAGAACAAGTCCAAACATTTCTGTTCTAAAGCAAACTTTTCAACTCAATGTAAATCTCGTTTATATTGACTGGTCCTCCAACATATGAATGTATTGTAGACTTAATTCTGTGTGGAGAATTCTCAATTATACTATTTCTCCTTTTTAATATACTTGAGAATCAAGGATTAAATTAAACATCAATTTCCTGTCACTCTTTTCTCCTAACCTTGTTTCCCCTAGCTTTCTGCTTGGCTAACCATAGAAAATGTTTTGGAGACTTTCCCACTGACCTCATGAAACTTATCCTTTATTAATACCCACTGGTATCCAACAACTTCAAGGTGATAGGAGAACAGAAATGGCATTAAAAATTTAGAATTGAATAACTAACTAGAACAGAACACTTCCCTTCACCTTCATACCCTCTCTTGGCAACATGGGTGAATTGCCTGTGCCAAGCAAAACAGGGCAGGGCACTGACTGAAAGGCAGAGATGGAGCCACCAAACAGAAAGAGGAGGTCAGCTGGGTTTTCTGATACCTGTTTTCTACTTAATGAAAGGTAAAGAACTCTTTATGAAACTACTTGTGAATAATAAGAGACCATGATGACTCTCTAGTTTGGTGCTCTCTTAATCACAGGAGAAAACTGAGGCTCAGAAAGGTAAAATAATTGCTCCAAGGTTACCCAGGGACCTGATGAATGGTTCAGGGCATTTTCTAGGACAAAACAGAGTCATTTTGAAGAGGCAATTTAAGGGAAGTCACATATATCTTGAAACTAGGATTTTCATATAGGTTTATCCTGGTAGAATTTTCAGATTTGAAACTTAATCAGACTAGAGAGGAGAAAATGTGTGAAATCACTTAAAAACTTTTCTACAAGATCCTCAGTAGGACTGCAGTGGTTTTCCTCAACTCCTAGGCCCACATGACATATTGAACCCACCTCCTGGGTCTAGAAGATCCCTCAGGCCCACAATATATTCCAATTCTTTTCTTTTTGCACTTGATTGACACATATGTACACATCAATCTGCTAGAAATTTTCGTATACTGATGCAAACAATGACCTTACATTGTACTCTCATAAGAATCTTCCCAACTAGATCAAAGTACATTGTCTGTAGAGACTACATGTTTTAATTATTTCTGGATCCATGGAGCCTAATTTATTGTTCATGCCATAATAGATGCTCAGTAAGTGCATGTTAATCCACTGAGAAGTGCTTATTTTTATGGGTGTCTATGACTATGTTGCACTAGATGTAGAGAAATAATCCAATTGTCTGAGGAGCTAGACCTAGAAACAAATGAACCCCTTCATGTATAAGTGTCCTCTTGAGAAACCTTGAATCCCCTCTGGTATTAATTATTGCTAGATTTGAAAAATTCTTCTGAGTTTACCTATATGCCTTTCCCAAGGCACTTACGCGCATTTTTGCAAATATGTAACTGTTATTCAACTATTGATTTCTGAGGAATTTCAATCCTATTACAGAAGAGAGCTAATGCAAGGGCATCCGAGTTGTTAAGCAAGTTCATTCTGAGTGACAGATCTGTATTCTGATAGTGAGGAAATCCTACCATTCATTAAAATGTTTCCAATAAGGTCTAATGAATGCATTACCATTAAAAATAATCCAATCTGCCAGATGATTGATTTGAACCACAATATGGAGACTGGAAGCTAAGTTTCTTTTCTTTATCTCCCAAACTTTTCCATGCAATAAAGATTAATTCCTTTGATTGTGTTGGTGAAATAATAATAGAGTCATAAAACATAACAGAACAAGAACAGGTTGACAAAGTGTGTGTTTGATTAATTGCCTTAATAGATTATAGGCGCTGACTGAAGTGTTTTTATTTCCCAAGGCTCATTTATCAATGTTTGAAGATATAATACAAATATATATATTTACCAACCCTAACTTGATAAACAAAAACTAAAACACAAAAGGTATAGGTCAGAAATACTCAAAACATGAAGAGTTTTATATCTGTTTAGAGAGTATGTAGGTGACTGGCAGCTGACTGGATTGGTTTGTTAGGAGGAGGACAATTAACAGAGAAACCTGGCTTTGCATTTAAGACCTTTGGAGTTTCTCTTATCTAGTGATGTCTGGCCTTTCTCTCCCTCTTTTTTTTTTTTTCCAGACATGGTCTCACTCTGTCACCCAGGTTGGAGTGCAGTGGCTCAATCATTGCTCACTGCTACAGCCTCAAACTCCTAGGTTCAAATGATCCACCTATGTCACCCTTTCAAGTGGCTGGGACTACAGGCATGCGCCACCATGCCTGGCTATATTTTTTTATTTTTATTTTTGTAGAGATGGGACCTCACTATGTTGCCCAGGCTTGGCTTCACTCTTATGGGAAAGAAGTTCCAAAATTCTTGGAGAAAACACAGACATTCTCAGTGGCACTTTCCCCTGACTATTTTTAACCTTGGCCTCAACCCACATGGGCATCTTTGTGGGATCCTGTGAGGATCTCAAACGAGAGATTAAGTAGAGACTCAAGAGCTGTTTAGTGAGCTATTTCCAGTTGGTAGAGGATACATCAGTGTTCAAGGCTTAGAGGGCCTTTTCTCTCATTCTGTTCTATTTTGTAATCCTGAACTATGTGACTTTCCCTGTCCATCTGGATTTACTCACTTTTTCCTTCATGTTTATCATTTGTCTACCATGTGGGAGACCCTGAGATACAACAAAAAATATGAGACACATGATTGTTATCCTCAGAGAATTTTTAGTCTATTCAGATAAACAGACATTAAAAACATCACTTCAAAAAATCGTGATGAATGTTGTCGTGGTGAGCATACAGGAAACTATAAAAAGTTACGTCAGAAGTGAATAGACCTAACCTCCTCTAAAGCTCAGGAAGACAGTTCACATAGGGACAAGGATGTTTAATCTAAAATCTAAATATTGAGGAGGACTGAGCCAGGGAAGTTGTGTTATGTGGTGTTGAGTGGATGGTTTCCTTCTTTCTTATTCAGAAAACTGTGATATTGAGAGCTCTCCTTTGAATAATATTGGAGTAGCTGGAATGAATCAATCCTTTCTGTACAAGCTCTGGGCAAAATATTTAAAAAAACAGCTACTCAAAGTCACTGAAAAGAAGCCAAAGGCAGAAAGACACTTGGAAAGTTTACTATTGGGAAAAGGAAATCACATTGGGTGAGGCCCATTATTGCATAGCTTTTCCTCCAAGAACACATGGTGCTGGAAACTTAGAAACCAGGAAGAAAACCTCAGTCTTACTGAACACAGGTGGATAGAAGTTGAAGTGAAGAGGAAGAATCTTTTAAAGCACCTGAGCTAAAGAGGGATGTCTCCATTCTGCTTATAAGATCCCCTCAAAAACTAAGCTAACCCCCAAACTGCACATGCTCCGGGAAGATTACAAGATGCTCAGAGGAAGACAGCAGATTGTCAGCTGCAAAGGCTGAGCAAGAGAGCTCAGTTGCCGTCTCACACAGGAGACAAAAAGTGCAGAGTTTAAGTCCTGTGCATTTGAGAAATCTTAAAGAGACCTACTTGCAGAATCCTGCTCCTATGAAAATTAAGTCGTAGGCCTGTTTCACAATGGTCTCTACCCTGCTTTTGGAAAAAGTGAGAGTATCTTTATCTGCCTTCAACAAGGACACCTGGCTTTTGCCCTTATCTTTCAATCGACTATAATTTCCCTTCAATTTTTTGTTACCTTTTCCCAAAACCCAATTAGTTTAGTATCATTTTCTTTGTTTGCTTTTGAGACAGGGTTTCACTCTGTTGCCCAGGCTGGAGTGCAAGGGTGTGATCATAGCTCAATGCAGCTATGAACTCCTGGGCAGAAATGATCTGAGTAGCTGGGACTACAGGCACGTCTAACCATGACTGGCTGGTTTTTTTAAAATTCGTTTGTGTAGAGACAGGGTCTCACTATGTTGCCCGGGCTGTTCTTGAAATCCTGGCCTCAAGGGATCCTCCCACGTCAGCCTCCAGAGTACCTGGGACTACAGGCACATGCCACTTCATCTGGTTCTATTGTTCTTGCAGTTATTACTTTATATTTTTCCAATGTTTATGAATTGTGTAAGCCAGTACATTCTCTTTCAGTGATATACCAATCCACTTCACCACTGGTAAGCGTTCTAGCAATTGATCACCAGTTGTGCCAGGGACTGTCTACTTCCATCAATGGGATTCTCATCACTAGCCCGGCAGCAAGTGATCCAGGTCAAAAATGAGCTCTTACTGGTTGCTGTCTTGACCACCGAGGTACCAACGACTGACATTCAGAAGTTGACTCTCAGATAGAGTTTAGCATGTGGGATGTTTGGGAATACCCTTTCAGTAAAACCTGTGAAAGAAAAAGAGCAGATGCTGGATCAGAGAGACTAAGAGGTTGAATATAGTGCCTTAGCCAACCAGGAACTCTGTGCAAGAAAGGCCCTTCAGAATTGTCTCCCACTGGGACTAGATGGCCAAGTGTTTATGCACCTATATTAGCAAGTAGTTGCAAATAGGCCACCCCAAAAACCTCTTGAATTTTTGTAATGTAGCTCTTTGAAACCAAGGCAATCCCTAAAAAAGCTAAAAGATGAAGGCTGTCTGCTAAGGGTATTTCCAAACCTAGGACCAACAGGTCCTTTCATTAAAGAATATTTGGGTGACTCCTTCATAGGCTACATACACCATCTGGGCTCCTGCAGTGATAAGCGTCGTGATAAAAGCCAACACTCTAAAAATGGCAGAATGGAAAGAGACTGGTTCTTAGAACTATAACCTAAGAGGCCAAAATAGACACCCCTTTATCAACTGAGACAGACCCAAAAGTTAAGGAAACAAAGTTACCTATAGGTCAAGAATTCAGAAACCTGCTTGTATAGCAAATTTCTAAACATCTGTTACTAACCTCCCTAACAATAGGAGCTATCAGGTCTGATTTACAACCCAGACCACTAAAACTCTGGTTGGACTCAGGACCAGCCTTACAAACATTCTTTTTTTCTGATAAACAAGTGCAGACCTTTAGCTTATGGAGGCTGCACACAAACTGCCTTTGTGTCCTTTTCATCTTTTGACATAAAGAGCCAAATTCCATCTCATTTTAATGCTAAAACTCTGACACAAGGTAAACATGGGTAGCATTACATATATGTTTACCCAATCTGCATGCACTTCGCTCCCCTAATACGTATGTATAGCTTTTCCCCAAAACCTGCTGAATATGTGTGATACTGGCTCTATGAGGCATAAAACCCAACTTGTCCTTCCTCTCTTCAAAGAGAGAGCACTTTATGTAGATGCCTATAGACTGTATCTTCCTGGCTTGCAAACTAATAAAACTCTCTTTTCTAGTAATTAGTTGTCCCAGTGGTCTGTTGAATGATAGAATCTTGAAAACACATAACTTAGAGCTCTTAGAGCATTCATGGGATAGTTTAGATATCTCATCATTGCATTGCAGCCATTGTAAAGACTTCTTAACATATAGAAGAAGATAAGAGCAGGTTAACATGTAGGCAGAGGAAACATCTTATAAAATGGCCAAGATGTGAGAGAACACCTTTACACACCTGGTGAAGAACTGAAACAAGTCTAGTAGCAACAGTAAGGTATATATTATACGGACTCTCTGAGAGGAAAGAAGTAAAGCCAGAGAGGTAAGCTGACATGAAATCATGGAGAACTTTTAATAGTTTACTATGCAGCTGACTTTACCCCAAGAGCAGTGAAAAGCAATAGAAAGGCTTTAGGCAGGAAAGTGATGTGATAAGATTGAGCATTTGAAAGATCTAATACCACTAAAGGCTTTTGCTTAGAGGGGACAAGGTAAGGTACAAGGAAACCTTTTAAGAAGTAACTGCTGTAATCCTGGTGATGAGGAATTGGTGTAGAATGGTAGTAGTGTGGATGGGAAAAAGGTAAACAGAATAAGAGCTATTTAGAGGTCAGAACCAATTGCTCTTGGTGATCAACCTAATGAGGAAGAACGTGGACTTTGAAATGATTCCATAGTTTCTGGTTGGGTAACATGTACTTGGCACTTCTTGACTTGGAGCGCAGAGGGGTGGTGCAGGCGTGGGCTCTGACAGCAGGCTCTATGTTTCCTTTCTAACACTGCTATTTCTTAGCTGGGTGTCTTCTACCAGTTTTCACCATTTTGCACCTCAGTTTTCAAATCTGTAGACTATGATTAAATGTAAATACCTCCGTTAGAGACTTGTTGAAGGACTACATGGATTAATGCACGTAAAATAGATAGAAAAAGCTTATTCATAGTAAGGTACCTCTGAGAAATTGTTAGTTCAGTGACAGAACAATGAAATAAAACACGTCACAACAAAGTGAGTCACAAACATTTGTTTGGTTTCCCTGTACATATAAAAAGTTATGTTTACAGTATATTATAGTCTGTTATATGTGTAATAGTATTATGTCTGAAAAAATGTATATACCTTATTTAGAAAATACTTTATATCTAAAGAATGCTAACAATCATTTGAGTCTTCAGTAATCTGTAATCATTTTGCTGATGGAAGGTCTTGCCTCAATTTTGATGGCTGTTGATGACTGATCAAGGTGATGGTCGTTGAAGGTTGGGATGGCTGTGACAACAGTAAAGTTAGACACAGTAATTGACTCCTCCTCTCAAAGAAGATTTTTCTGTCGCATGAAGTGCTATTTGATAGCATTTTTACCCACAGTAGAATTCCTTTCCAAATGTGAGTCAATTCTCTCAAACCTTGCTAATGCTTTATCAACTAAGTTTATTCAATATTCTAAATATTTTGTTGTCATTTCAACAACGTTCATGGGAGCTTCACCAGGAGTATATTTTATGTCCAGAAACCACTTTCTTCACTCATTCATAAAAAGCAATTCCTCTGTTCAAGTTTTATCATGAGATTGCAGCAATTCAGTCACATCTCCCTAAATTAGACTCTACTAATTCTAGTTTTCTTGCTATTTGTAACACATCTGCAGTTACTTCTGCCACTGAAATCTTGAACCCCCTCAAAGTCTTCCATGAGCATTGGAATCAACTTCTTTCAAATTCCTGTTAATGTTGACATTTTGACCTCCTCTCATAAACTATGAATATTCGTAATTGTATTCAGAAGGTTTTCTACTTACGCTACCATTTGATACATAGTTACCCATCAAAGGAATCACTAGCTATGACAGCTGGAGTCTTACAACACATATATCTTAAATAAGAGGACTTGAAAGTCAAAATTACTATGTGATCCATGGACTGCAGAATGGATATTGTGTTAGCAGGCATGAAAACAACATTCACCTCCCTATACATCTCCATCAGAGCTCTTGGGTGACTAGGTATGTTGTAAATGAGTGAGGTAATATTTTGAAAATAGTCCTTTTTTTCAAGCAGTAGGTCTCAACAGCAGACTTAAAATATTTAGTAAACCATGCTGAAAACAGATGTGCTGCCATTCAGGCTTTATTGTTTCATTTCTACACCACAGGCAGAGTAGATTTAGCATAGCTCTTAAGGGCCCTATGTTTTTAAAATGGCAAATAAGCATTGGTTTCATCTTACAGTCACCAGCTGCATTCATTCCTAATAAGATATTCAGCCTGTTTTTTGAAGCTTTGAAAGTAGGCATTGATATTTTCTCTCTAGCTGTGAAAGTCCTAGATGACATCTTTCTTCAATAAAAGGTTGTTTTGTCTACATGAAAAATCTGTTGTTTAGTGTAGCCACCTTCATCAGTGAGCTTAACTAGATCTTCTGGATAACTTGCTAAAGCTTCTACATCAGCACTTGCTGCTTCACCTTGCACATTTACATTGCAGAGATGACGTCTTTCCTTAAACCTCATGAATCAATCTTTGCTAGCTTCCAACTTTTCTTCTGCAGATTCCTCACCTCTCTTAGCCTTTACAAAATTAAAGAGAGTTAGGGCTTTCCTCTGAATTAGGCTTTGACTTAAGGGAATATTGGGACTGATTTATCTTCTATTCAAACCACAAAAATTTTCTCCATATCAGCAATAAAGTTGTTTTGCCTTTTATCATGTATGGGTTCACTGGAGTAGCACTTTTAATTTCCATCAAGAACTTTTTCTTTGCACTCACAACTTGGCTATTTGGTACAAGAGACCTAGATTTCAACATATCTCAGCTTTTAACATGCCTTCCTCACTAAGCTTCATCATGTCTAGCATTTAATTTAAAATGAGAGATGTGTGACTCCTCCTTTTACTTGAACATTTAAAAGCCATTGCAGAGTTGTTAATTGACCTAATTTCAACATAGTTGTGTATCAGGAAACGAAGAAGAAAGGGGGAAATGGGGAATGCCTGGTTAAGTGAACAATCAGGACACAGATAACATTTATTGATTAAGTTAGCTGTCTTATATGGGCACTGCTCATGGTGCCTCAAAACAATTACAATAGTAACATCAAAGATCAATGATCAGAGTTCACCATAACATATATAATAATAATGAAATTAGAAATAGTTTGAGAATTACTGAAATGTGACACAGAGACATTGACTGAGCACATGCTGTTGAACAAATGGCATCTATAGACTTGCAGCATGCAGGGTTGCCACAAGCCTTCAATTAGTAGAAAACATGATATCTATGAAACACAATAAAGAGAAGCACAATAAAATGAAATATGCCTGTAAATACAATGCATTATTATTCTTAGGGTCCTCACTCTGGTTTTCCTGTTTCTGCTACTTCGGTTTTTTAAGCACCTCCACCTCAGTGCTTCAGAACCCTGTGCAATAACCCACTCTGACTGTCATTTGCTTCTTTCATGATGACTTGCCTCAACATTCCTGACACCCTGGCCAGGTCCCTTTAAATCCCTCCCACCATCCCAGTGGAAGTGCATTACTACTTCAGGGAAATCACTTCCTAAGAAACATTATTTATATTATACTTGGATGTATTTAAAGTATTGTGTCCTCAAATGGAACAAGCTGCCATTCAGTTGTTGAGTGCTCTGGCATCTAGGGCCAATGGTATCAGCCTCACATCCTTAGGTTCCTTAGGCACCTGTGGATTCCAAGCCTCATCATATGATTTCTTATTTTCACACTGCAGTGCTTCTCTGTACTACTCCTCATCTTTCATCTTTCATCTTTCATTGCCTTCCCAAGCTCTTCCATTGACACTCTAGAATTCAGAATTTGCCATCAAGCCCCACAACCCTAAACACATTCTCAAAATTCATCTTCTGGACACTAACTGAAACTAACTCCAATACCATTTTGCCTGCAACATCTCAGGTATAGATTGTCTTTTTCCCCCATAATCTATATACCTCAAGTCCTAAAATTTAGATAAGAATTCCTCTTGCTTTCCACAGATGTTTCCAAATTGCCTTTCCTACTTTCTTCTTCAAAACTCAGGGCCCCATTATTGCAAATGTCATCAGATTTCACCATCTCTTACTATGTTGTTTTCACTGTAGATCTTCTAATACATTCCCCATCCTTAATTTATAATTGCAACATCTTGTTCACTTTTCCTACCACACTTTTAGTATTAATTTTTAGAGACTAAACCTAATGTAGATGGCCTCTCAGTTCTTGAACACATTAGTGTTACATTTTATCCTACCTAATACCCACTTCTAAAGTAATCATCAATGACTACATTTCACCAAACTCTTAGTTGAAAGGTTAATCATGCTCTACTCTTCTACCTTACTTACTCCAACTCCAATTTTATGTCCTCAGTGAAGTCTTATGTCTATTGACACTTCCACATTTTCACTCTTCATTTTCCTCCTTACTTTCCTCCCTTTCCTCCTTACCCAGTTTAGAATTCATAGCAAACACTTTCCCTCTTTAATTCACCCCCAGTCTGTTTCTCTCCACCCTACTTATCTCACACAACTTCAATTTTATTTAAACTCAAACATCTCCTTACTCAACATTTGTACATGGTCCACTGAATTTTGCCAATGGAGAGAAAAGTCACAGGACCATGGTGACTGTACTCACCTCAAATTTCAAATTACACTAGAATTCTAAAGCAGGCACTCAACATCATTAGACTTTGTCTCACTTTACTGATTAAATTTATTTTCCACAATCTTAGAGGATTAATTTATACATGTTTCTCATCAAAATGTCCAACCTCCCTCTTTCTATAACCTGTATGCATCTGATAGCCTCAACATGGATTTGGTAGGGAAATTAGATAGGTTATCTCATTTATTCATTATTTCCACCAAGAACTCCTTCTATGCACAGTGCTCTTTCTTTTTGCCCATCTCAATTAAATATGTGCACTTACTAATATTCTAGACAACTCATTTCACTTGATCCCTGGTTTCTATCCCAGATGTCTTATGAAGTGCTTCATTTCATCACTGGCTTCTCTCCTGCATCAGTTTCTTTCTTGTTAGTAGATGCTACCAAATCCTCAAATCTATGCCCTCTATAGCTACACACAATGTACTAACAATCTAGTTGTTTCAGCCAGAAATCCGGTTTTCTTTCTTCTCTTCACCTTCTACATCTAAGTTATTGGTAAGTCCCAAGCCCCATAAGGTAGACTTCAAAATATAGTCTGAATCGACTGCATTTCACTCTCTCCAATGTCATGGTTCTATCCAAACCCTTGTTTTCTCTAGCATGAACTACTGCCACAGTCTCCTATCAGCTCTTCCTGTCTCCACTCTTTTTATTCAAAGTGCATTTGCCACAATGCCCTCAAGATATTCTTGAGAAAAACTCAGATCATATTTCTCCTCTGCTATTAGTTCTCTAATAGCCTCTGATTATTTTTTTTAAAACTCAACTTTTTACTATGGTCCATAAACTTACCCTTGTCCAGTTCTCTAGTCTCATCTTTCTCTGCTATCCCTTTCAATAGACACTAACCTTCTTTCTATTTCTCTACTATACCATTACAAACTCTTGACATCTGTTCTTTCCTTTGCTCATTACTCACATTTTAAACCTAATATCACTTACTTCAAGAGGCCTCATCCAGCCAACCCACACTGTAGCTATCTCATTATTATTATCATATTCTATATCTTTCTTATCACTTTTTTGTTCTCAACATTTTAATTTTTTATTTGTATTGTCTCCACCCTTTTCCCATCAGACACATACCACATATATCTGCATATAAGCCTCTTAGAGTAGTAACTTATCTTCTTCACTGCTAACTTGCTGGGACTTGAATTGTATTTGACACATTGCTTTTGATCTGTAAACATTTTATAGGTGACTAAATGATGACTGACTAAAATTTGAAGCCCTACTATTAAAAACCTACACTATTGAAACCTTCTGTTCATACTTGAGAAAGTAGGGAGAGGTATTAAATTAAATAAAACAAAAGAATGTCGATAGAGGAAGAAATCAACTCCCCATATATTTAAGCAGAGACAGTGAGAATAGATGAACTGCACAGAAGAAATAGAAGATGGATAGGAGTTGCAGAGATATGAAACAGGTATATTCGAGATTTTACTGTATATCTCATATTTCTCTGCTTTTTCACTTAATATTTTGGTACTTTTTCACATCATTAAGATTCTTTATAAATATAATATTCAAAATGGAATTATATTTTACTTTCTTTGGTGGGATCATAACTAATTTAACTGTTCTTCTATTCATCACATTTGCTCTTTTTAAATATTTTTAAATAAATGAATATGCTTGTGCCTTAGTCTTTTGCAACATTTCTGATTACTTTCTTAGAATGAACTCTTACTAGGGGAGAAACTACTTAAAAGGAATAAAAATTTTTAATGTTATTACTTATTACTAAATAGCTTCCTAAGAAGTTTTGTGTAATTTATATTCATAGAATTTATAAGAAAAACAATTTCAAAGTACCCTCCAACATTAATCAAATTTATTTATTTGTTGTTTATGAGAAAAAAGCTAATCTCAATATTTTTATTTACATTTCAGTGGTTACTAGAGTAATGAATATTTCACGTTTGCATTATCTTTTGCATTTTATGCATTTATAGTCTATCTTTTCTCTTTTTGGAATTATTCTCATCTATTTGCATAATATCTTTATACATTATTATATTAACAATTTATCTATACTTGTTTCAAATATTTAATTACCTACAGATGTTAGAAAGAATATTTGACCTAATGTCAGTCAGTAAAGACTCTGATGTCAAAAGATAAATCTAAGATAGAATAAAAGAGTACCTTCCTCCAGAGAGCAGAAAGTGCTAAAAATTGGCCCAGGTGGAAAAACTAAAGCAAAGTGAATTAAAGATTTGCCTCAGTAGAGTTCAAGTGGGCCATAAAGGATTCAGGATTTTACTGATCAAAAGGAAGTAGCATTTGGTAAAGCAAGCTGCCCAGACTGTGTGTGCAGATTTTTCTAGAAAAGCAGTCAGTCATGGCTGAGACCCAGATGCAGAGCATAAGGCAGCCATTTACCTTTGGTGACTTAAGGATTAGACCATCTTTGATATCTTAGACATTTTTGTTTCCAGCCTGCATCCTTTAACCTCACACATCTCTGCTCTAAAATCATAAACATTAATGAAATACAAAAAGACTTTTAATCTAGTATCAGAAGAGAAGTCAGGAAAAAAGAGCAGATGCTAAAGATAACAAAATTAAATTCTAAGACTTCTGTGAAGCTGGGGAATTGAGAAAATATCCCCTGAAGAGCACTTTGGTCATGGGAGAGAAAAGAGAGAGCTGTGGAGACAAAGTTAGCAATGAGGTTTAGGACACGCTATCCCAAAATACGGCACATTGGAATATTGAATATTTTAGGCTGAAGGATTTTGAGAACACAAAAGAAGTAGGAGGGTCATTCTCTCCTTCTCCTGAAGGAAATCATAAAACCTAATGTGGATTTTCTGACCTTCCCTGAAGAGGGGATGAGACCCTCATTAGAGAGGTACTCTCCCTGTATGTAAAGGCAAGGAACATCCTTGCCTCTGAAGACACAGGGTCAGAGAGAGGAAACGGAACAAATAGACCTTGTAAAGTATCTCCCAGTTCATTATCCTTAGATCACACCTCCTTGTCCAATTATATTGCTTTACAACTGCCCACTTGTCATCAAACCGAACATGTAAATACAACACAAGTTTAACTGTTTCTTAGGGCCTTCATTTCCTTACGAAGGTCTCATGTCACATAAGCGTATTAATAAGTTGACATGATTGTTTTTTGGTTAGTTTGCCTTTTGTTTCAGGACTTAAGCCATGAATGTAGATGGGGGAGGAAAAGATGTTTCTCTTCCCCACTATTAGTCGTGAGACCCTAAACATAGGAGCTAACCCAACCACAGACCAAGTCAATTCTGGGTTTCCCTCGTGCTTTCCTTATTTATTCAGAATTCCCTCAGGCTTTTCTTTCTTTCTTTTTTTTTGAGACAGAGTCTGACTCTGTTGCCAGGCTGGAGTGCAGTGGCACGACCTCAGCTCACTGCAACCTCCTGATCCCGGTTCAAGCAATTCTCCTTCCTCAGCCTCCCGAGTAGCTGGGACTACAGGCATGTGCCACCACGCCCAGCTAATTATTGTGTTTTTAGTAGAGATGGGATTTCATCATATTGACTAGGCTGGTCTTGATCCCTTGACCTTGTCATCTACCCAACTGGGCCTCCCAAAGTACTGGGATTACAGGTATGAACCACTGTGCCTGGCCTTATCTTGGGCTTTTCAACAGCCAAAGCAAAGTCACCAAAACCCAAATCTAAAATATAGAGTAGAAAAATTTATATTTTCCTTTAAAAAATCATGGCCTTTGGCATATGTGCATATGATCAAGGCCAGCTGTGCACCCTGGGAACTGGGACAGACACATGAACTCATGCCTCCTGGATCTGTCACATTTCTCAACTGGAGTTGAATGCCTTGATACGGTGCCCATTGAGAATGTCCGTCTTAACAATATACCATGCCACTAGACTGTTTTCTGCTTAATTTTTTCTGAAATTTATGATGATAAACATGTTAACCAATTTCCTAAAAGATATTGCCACCACAGTGTTTTTCTCTCTCCAAGCTCACTTTTTGCATAGAGAGCCAATTGTCATTCTGCAATGGGAAGAAAAGGATTCCCTTCGTTATCTCTCTTTCCTTATTTATTAAGATTTCCCTCAGGCTTTTTAATGTTGCCCAAAAGTGTCTTGCTCTCAGTAATTCTGTTGTTTTAATACCATGGAAATTGCCTTTAGGATGCAGTGCATGAAAAGGCAAAACGGAAAAGTTTACTTTGGTTATCGCTAAATTAAAGTGAGTGATGAAAAGGAAATCTGTTTTGTTGTGGTGCTGGTGATGGTGCTTGTTTGCACAAACATTTTTCTCAAAGCCTGTTTTTATAAAGGTTTTAATCTTAGAACTGTTTGTCACGCCTGTGTGCCACATCATTCCTCTTCCTGCCTGGCTGGAATTTCTCTAACCCCTTTTCTTGGCCATTCCAATCTCGTCCGTTTCCATTTCCCTCCAATGCATTATCACCATCACAACAGTACTCTGAAATCACTCTGTACCTTCATTCAGTATCACAGAGGACAGCTGAGTATCATCCTTCATCCACTCATTTATTATTTTATTTAACTACCTAATTAGAATACTTGCTGCAAGTCAGCGGCCACGAAAATGCAGTCTCAATCATTCATTTACCCTGTTTTAGGTAATTGACCTGAAACTAATTTCCCTTGTCACTCTATCTTTTAAAATTGTATTAGTATTTTTAAGGAATTTACCAGTTTCATATGGATTTCAAATGTATTGCTTATAGTAATTCACAATACAGTTAAAATGTCAATAGTTATTTCTTCCTTTTTAGTTTTTAATTTGTAGCTACTTCTACCTTTTTATTCTTTATTTTACCTGTTAGCAAATTTTCCCTCTTTCTTCTTGGTCAATCTTCACAGAAGTTTGTATGTCTTAATAATCTTTTGGAAGAACCAGCTTCCCATTTGCTAATTTTCTTTATCATTTGTGATCTAAATTGTATTATATCTTCTTTTACCTTGGTTATATTCTTGTTTCTTGCTTCTTCGGGTTTGATATGTTTTTCCTGTCTTTCTAACTTGAGTGTGAAAATAATTTACCTTCCACCTTTCTTCTTTCTTGATAATTGTACTTTTAGCTCTACATTCTTTATGTAAACACTGCTTTAGCACTTTCCCCAAAACTTGACTTTTAACATGCTTATGATCACGAATTTTGAATCTTTTTTTTTTTTTTGAGATGGAGTCTCATGCTGTTGCCCAGGCTGGAGTGCAGTGGCATGATCTTGGCTCCCTGAAAACTCTGTCTTCCAGGTTCAAATAATTCTCTTGACTCAGCCTGTTGAGTAGCTGGGATTACAGGAACACACCTCCATGCCTGGCTAATTTTTTTATTTTTAGTAGAGACAGGGTTTCGCCATCTTGGTCAGGCTGATCTTGAACTCCTGACCTTGTGATCTGCCCACCTGGGCCTCCCAAAGTGCTGGATTACAGGCGTGAGCAACCCCGTGAGACCTGAATACTTTTTAATTTTCTTTACTATTTCCTTTTTAACACAAGGGTTATTTAATAATCTTTATTACTTAGTTTTCAAAAATATTGATTTTATAAAAACAATATTTTGTCTTATATTGATTCTTTAACATTTATTGAGACTTCTGTTATGTCCTAATGCAGACCTTTTTTTTCCAAATATTTGTGTATATTTTAAAAAATACCATCTCTGTTGAGTATAGATCTTTTTAATATTCTGTAGTACTCAAACTCTTTGCTGCTTCTGCTAGTTTAATGTCTTAATTTCTAAAAATGGTGTTAAAATTCCTAAGAACTATTATCCCTTTTTGTCATAATTCCTACCAGTCAATGTTTTATGTATTTGGAGGTTATATTGCTAGATGCATATATGTGTGTATCTCATACAAGTATATAATATTCTTTGAACATTATGCTACATTTGCCTTAAATATTATTTACTCAGATATTATGAATACAATACTAGTTTTCCTTTGGTTATGTTTCATTTGAGATATTTTATAACCCTTCACTTTTAATCCTTCTCTTCTTGTTTTAAGTTTGTGTCTTTCAGGCAGATTTTTCAGTTTTGTTTTAAATTTAATCTTAGAGTCTTCATTTTTTAATTGGTATGTCTAAGCCATTTATAACTACCATATTTTTTAGGAGACTTTTGTTTCATCATTTTTTTTTTTATTTTCCATTAACTCTTCTCATTAAAATCTTTTTTTCTGAGTAAAATTTAAAAAATGTAGACTTATTGAAGGAGACCTTATTCAAAAAGATGATTACAATAAATGAAGAAAATTACAAAAGGGAAAACTCTCAGACCATAAGATTGGGCAGAAAGGGATTTTCTTTTATAAAGAGGAACAAATATGCCTACAAAATCTTGGTGTAGGAGAGTGGAATAAAAGGGTAAAGCAATGGAACTGTTAAGCAGGAATGCCTTTCCTTAAATTAAGGTCAGCAGATTCTTGGGAGAACCCATAAAAGAGACCCTAAACGCCCGGCGCCCCCTGCCCCCCGTCGGGACGTCCAGCGCCGAGCCGTCGGCCGCGTGGACCCGAAAGCCGCTCGGAAAAGCTTACCCAAGGTCCAGCCTAGCCCCTAGACACCATGTCAGACAGTGATCTAGGTGAGGATGAAGGCCTCCTCTCCCTGTCGGGCAAAAGGAAGCGCAGGGGAAACCTGCCCAAGGAGTCAGTGAAGATCCTCCGGGACTGGCTGTACTTGCACCGCTACAATGCCTATCCCTCAGAGCAGGAGAAGCTGAGCCTTTCTGGACAGACCAACTTGTCAGTGCTGCAGATATGTAACTGGTTCATCAATGCCCGGCGGCGGCTTCTCCCAGACATGCTTCGGAAGGATGGCAAAGACCCTAATCAGTTTACCATTTCCCGCCGCGGGGGTAAGGCCTCAGATGTGGCCCTCCCCCGTGGCAGCAGCCCCTCAGTGCTGGCTGTGTCTGTCCCAGCCCCCACCAATGTGCGCTCCCTGTCTGTATGCTCCATGCCACTCCACTCAGGCCAGGGGGAAAAGCCAGCAGCCCCCTTCCCACGAGGGGAGCTGGAATCCCCCAAGTCCCTGGTGACCCCTGGTAGCACACTCACCCTGCTGACCAGAGCTGAGGCTGGAAGCCCCACAGGTGGACTCTTCAACACACCACCACCCACACCCCCAGAGCAGGACAAAGAGGACTTCAGCAGCTTCCAGCTGCTGGTGGAGGTGGCGCTACAGAGGGCTGCTGAGATGGAGCTTCAGAAGCAGCAGGACCCATCACTTCCATTACTGCACACTCCCATCCCTTTAGTCTCTGAAAATCCCCAGTAGCCGTCTGCCAAGAGGGGTGCTCGAGGCTCAAGCCAGCTGTTCTGGGTTTCCGTTTTGGCTCCCTTTCATGCAGAGGGTTTTCTATGGATCACTGCCAAACATTGGGATCATCTCCTCTGTGTAGAGGTCTTCAGCAGGAAGGTGCCAGTTGGCACCACTGCACTGTGATGGGGAACCTCTCCTCTGCTGACTCTGCCGTTTCTCCAGGCCTCCCCTCAGTGATGAGACCAAGAGATCGGAGACAAGCATGGTGCTGCTGCTGCTGCTGCTGCTTCTCCAGAGAATCCCTGGGACACCTTTGTTCCAGCCTGATTTCCTGGGCTAGGCTCAGGAAAGCTGCCAAGTTCAGTCCTATGTTGGGTCCAAGCTACCCCTGTGCTGTTTCTGTCAAGCCAGGTGTGGACATTCCAAGTTCATATGCGTGAACAAAAGAAGAGGAACCCAGTGGATGTACCGGAACCGACTCCAGTTGAATGTTTAGATTTTTGCTAAACTGTTTTGTTTTTCCCTTTTTTGCTGTGGTTTACATTAACGGCAGTAGTTAGCCCAGGTGTGGGGAACAAGAGTGTACTGCATGGTAAGAATTCTGGTGAACTGGGAAGGACCCACAACTAACTGGGGATTGTTTTGCAAGAAAGGAGTATTTTTATTTGGGGACCAGCTAAGTCTCTGCAGTAGTGTGAAATTTCAAATGGTTGTTTTGGTTTACCAAAAAAAGGCAGAAAAAACAACTTTATGAGTGCATTATCTTTTCTGCCACAGGCACAGAAGGGTAGAAAGCCACAGCTGGGGGCAGTCCAGCAGAATGGGACTAAACCTAGGCACCGAGCAGAGAAGGATAAGATCAAAAGGTGTTTGCTTTTTCTTTTAATTTGTGTTGTAGTTTTTTTGGGGGGTGGGGGAAGTAAACTAGACTGAAGCAATGGATTTTTTTTTCTTTAATATTTTTCCCTTTGTTCTTGAACACTTTTGCCCTGTACCCTGAGTTTTGAATTCCTTTAGGAACTTGGATTAGGGGGGCTCGAATGTCAGAAGTGCCCAGCACCTCCTACTTGGAGAGAAGTGAGCCATCTGCTGGTCAGGAAGTCCTCCAAACGGGCAGCTCTTTCCACTATTCCTGCTTGGGGAAAGGAAGCTGGGGCTGGAAAAACGTTAGAAGCTTGCTAGCTGGGAGTGTCTTTGTTTCACCTTTCTCTTAAACTAGACTTGCAGGGGCCTCTGACCTGAACTTCCCGGTGAAATAGATCACAATTGGTCTTGTGCTCCTCCCTCTCCCCCATTTTTGTTTTGCTCTTTTTTTTTTTTTTTTTTTTGAGACAGTCCCACTGTCACCCAGGCTGGAGTACGGTGGTGTGATCTTGGCTCACTGCAACCTCCGCCTCCCAGGTTCAAGCAGTTCTCTGCCTTAGCTGCCCAAGTAGCTGGGATTACAGGTTCCTGCCACCACACCCAGCTAATTTTGTATTTTTAGTAGAGATGGGGTTTCACCATCTTGGCCAGGCTGGTCTTGAACTCCTGATCTCGTGATCCACCTGCCTCAGCCTCCCAGAGAGCTGGGATTACAGGTGTGGGCCGCCACGTCCAGTCTCTTTTGCTGTTTCATTGCTGATAGTGTTGAACAGCAATATGCCCCATCTTTATATATGCTAAGAAACACTAATTCTAGGTTATTATTAGCTGAAATATTTTTGTCCTGAATAACGTCGTTACTGGGCCAAAAGATAGATCAGGACCCCCAAGCTTTAGTTTCCTGAAGTCACCAGCTCAGGCACAAGGAGAAGGGGTTCCTGGATATTGACTAACGTGGGTGGGCCTAGCCAGGAGAAAGATAGTAACATGTTCTTTACTTTCTGGGAAGATCCCTGAAGCCATCACAGAGGCTCCCCAACTTCTGAGTCACCCATCTCTTGCTGAGGGAGTGGGAATGGATTGCTTAAGGAGAGGGAGTTTTGCTCTTTCCAGGTGGGCAAGTTTCCTGGGCTCTCTGTGTTGCCTCCTACTGGCTTCTTTCTCCTTTGCCCTCTCCCCATGTGCCCCAGGGGGATCAGGGATCCTCACCCTCCTGAGGCCCAGTGGGGAAGAATGAACATGGCAGCTTCCAGGTTAACTGAAGCTTCCATTTGCCCAGCATCTTCCATCCCAGCCCTGTTAGTGAGCCCAGGTCTGATGAAACTGTTGCAGGATAGTGGAGAACTTCCACTATCCAGGTAGTGGAGAACTCTGGAAGTATATTGGGCTGAAGTGGGATTTTCCCTCCCCACAGTGCACTGAGCAATGGAGGGTGGTGAGGGGTGAAGGAGCCATGCTGCTGAATTCTGGTTGGCATTCCCCCCTTGTGTAAAATGGGGTGTTGGGGTAGGGCAGACTCTGCTTGGGTTTGGTTGTAAGATAAAGCTGGAGGAGAAGCACAGTTGTCCCATTGGATTATTTGAGCAAAAACTACTGTAAATAACTTCTTTGTCTGTTGTCAAATAAAATTGTTTTTGTTTTTGTTTTTTTTAAGCAGAAAAAAAAAAAAAAAAAAAGAGACCCTAAACATTCCCCATTCCCCACTGCAATGCTGGCTCAGGCTGAGGGAGGCTCAGAGTTCCAGGCCCTGAGGAAGGAGAGATAACTGACTAAAGTCCAGTCACAACAAGTTAGCAGGTATTTTCTTCAGATTGATTGGTGAGTACAAACAGCATAGCTTATGATTTTTGAAGCAAAGAATGGGAATGTAGACAGTCTGTTTCTGACCTAGTCATAGGTTTAAAAAAAAAAGAGGGTAAATCTGCTAGTCTTATGCAAATCACCTGGGGAAGGTTATTTCTTTGCAATAAGCCCTTTCTTGGGACACAAAAAAGTGTGAAGAGGACAGTCTCAGATAGTTTAATATTGTCACCTTCTTTCCATTGAATATACCATTTTCATTTGAAAGCTATATCTTACTGTTTTAGGCCTTTTTAAAAGACCTATTCTCTGTTAATTTTAAGTAAACTTATCAATATATATTGCCCACTTACAAGATAAGTATTTTATTATACTCTTGTGTTTCTCTGTTCTCAAAATGTGTCTTTGTAAACACTAGCATAAACCATCTTACGTTTTTCCTTATCTTTATCATTATAGAATCTAAGATGATGTCTAATTTCTTCCATACGCTTTTAGTTTTAATATTTATCAAATGTAGTTCCTGATTACAACGTGGTTCATAATTATCTGTGTGTCCATCTATCTCTTCTATCTAAAAATGCTATTTTAACAGAAAAAAATGTAAATACGAATTATGCACTTTCTCAAAAAGTCTACAAGCTATGTAATATAGTATGTGCTCTGTACACCTTTCATTATTGACAAAGGATATGTCAAGTAGACGGTCACATAATTATATTCATCGGTTGTAACTACAATCTGCCATCGGCAGTTTTCTCATGTGTATTAAGAAAATATTACATATTTCCTCTATCTGGCCATTGATGTAAAATTATTCATATGATTACACGCAGACACCTATAAACAAATAGAAATACATCTCATTCTTATGGATTGGTAGAATTAGTATTGTTAAAATGACAATACTACCCAAAACAATCTACAGGTTCAATGCAGTCCATATAAAAATATAAATGATATCCTTCACAGAAATAGAAAAAAACCCTAAGATTTGTATAAAACCACAAAAGACCTCAAATACCCAAAGCAATCCTGAACAAAAAGAACAAATCTGGAGGCATCACATTATCAGACTTAAAAATATAGTTCAAAGCTGAAGTAATTAAAACAACATGGTACTAGTATAAAAATAAACACATAGACCAATAGAACAGAATAGAGAACCCAGAAATTAATCCACCTATCTACAGCCAACTGATTTTTAGAAAGATGTTAAGAATACTCATTTGGGAAAGGACAGTCATAAAGTGTGGTGGGAAAACTGGATATCCATTTACACAAAAATGAAACTAAACCCTCACTTCTCACCCTATGCAAAAGTCAACCCCAAATGTATCAGAGACCTAAATGTAAGACCTGAAACAATAAAACTACTAGAAAATTTTAAGGAAAACACCTCAGGACATTGGTCTGGGAAAATATTTTATGAATAAGACTAAAGGCACTGGCAACAGAAGCAATAATAAATAAATGGGATAACATCGAACTAAAAAGTTTCCTTTGCACAACAACAAAAGAAAAACCCAATAGAATGAAAAGAAAACCTATGGAATGAGAAAATATATTTGCACACAACTTACACAACAGATGATTAATATCCAAAATATACAAGGAAATCAAACACTGCAACACCAAATAAATCCAATTAAAAATGAAAAAATGATATGAACAGATATTTCTCAAAAGAAGACATACAAATGGCCAACAAATATATAAGAAAATGCTCAATATCAGTAATCATCAGGGAAATGCAAATCAAAGCCACAATGAGGTATCATCTCACCCCAGTCAAGATGGCTGTTATAAAAAGGACAATAAATAATAGGTGTTGGGGAGGATGCATTGAAAAGGAAACTCTTACACACTGTTGGTGGGGATGTAATCTATCTTGTACAGCCACTATGGAAAACAGTATGGAGATTCCTCAAAAAACCATAAATAGAACTATGACATGATCCAGCAAACTCGTTACTAAGAATTTATACAAAGAAAAGGAAATGAATATAGAGACCTTTATACCCCCACAGCCCTATTCCCAATAGCCAAGATATGAAATCAACCTAGGCATCCAACAATGGTTGAATACATGAAGAAAATGTGGTGTATATACCATGGAATACTATTTGGACATAAAAAGAATGAAATCCTCTCACAGCAACATGAATGAAACCAGAAGACATTATGTTAAGTGAAAAAGCCAGGAACAGAATATTGAACATTGCATGTTCTCATTCATATATTGAAGCTAAAAAAAAAAAAAAAGGTGACCTTATAGAAGTAAAAAGTAGAACAGAGAATACTACAGGCTAGAAACAGTAGGTAGAAGGGAGGGAAGGGAGGAATAAGCTCTATATCACTGTAGGATGAATACAGCTAACAATAATAAATAATTTTAAATAACGAGAAGAAGAAAAATAAATGAATGTTCTCAACATGAAGACAAATGTTTGAGTTAATGGTCATACTAATTACCCTGATCTAATTACTATGCATTAAATGTATGAAAACATCACTGTATATAACATAAATATGTACAATTCTTATTAGTCACTTTTAAAATAAGTGAAAAATTTAAAAATATATTTAATTGGATATCTGGAAAGATCAAATCGACTAATGGATATAAAGAATTTATTATTATGGCTATAAGTACTCAACAGTATTTGTTTATTCAATTCATGCTATAGTAAGCAATAATTCAAGATATTTGCTTCATCAGTATCTACCCATTTGCTGTTATTCCAAACAATTTAATATATAAGTCAATTATTTATTACATTATTGGGTTGCATTATTGAGCTTTCCAAACACATGACTTAGATCAGCATTATAGATTTTCTGTATTCCCTTATAGTTTTTAGGAGAGAAATAAGAAAGTAATTTGCCTGCTTTTTAATTGGGTTATTTGTTTTTGCTTGTTGAATTGTTTAAGTTTCTTATAGATTCTGGATATTAGACCTTTGTCAGATGCATAGTTTGTGAGTATTCTCTCCCATTCTGTAGGTTGTCTGTTTCCTCTGTTGATAGTTTCTTTTGCTCTGCCAAAGCTCTTTAGTTTAATTAAGTCCCACCTGTCATTTCTTATTTTTGTTAAAATTGCTTTTGAAACTTAGTTATAAATTCTTTGCCTAGGTGTCCAGAATGGAATGTCCTGAGTTTTCCTCTAGGACGTTTTATAGTTTGAGGTCTTACATTTAAGTCTTCAACCTATCTTGAGTTAATTTTTGTATATGTTGAAAGGTAGGGGTCCACTTTCTTTCCTCTGCATATAGCTCACCAGTTATCCCAACACCATTTATTGAAGAGGGAGTTCTTTCCTTGTTGCTTATTTTTGTCAACTTTGTTGAGATCAGCTGACTCTAGGTGTATAGCTATATTTCTGGATTTGCTGTTCTTTTCCATTGGTCTATGTGTCTGTTTTTGTACCAGTGCTATGCTGTTTTAGTTACCATAGCCTTCTAATATAGTTTGAAGTTGGGTAATGTGATGCCTCTTGCATTGTTCTTTTTGCAGAAGATTGCTTTGGCTATTTGGGCATGTATGAATTTTAGAATAATTTTTTCTAGTTCTGTGAAAACTGACATTGGTAGTTCCAAAGGATAGCATTGAATGTGTAGATTGCTTTGGGGAATATGGCTATTTCAATGATATTGATTCTTTCAGTTCATGAGCATAGAAGATTTTTCCATTTCTTTGTATTACATACAATCTCTTTCAGTAGCATTTTGTAGTTCTTGTAGAGATCTTTCACCTCCTTGGCTAGATTAATTTCAATGTATTTTCTTGTGACTACTGTAAATGAAATTATATTCCAGATTTTGCTCTCAACTTGAATGTTATTAGTGTATGGGAATGCACTGTTTTTTGTATGTTGATTTTGTATCTTGAAACTTTACCAAAGTTGTTTATCAGACTAGGAACTTTTTGGTGGAGTCCTTAAGGTATAGAATCATATTCCTAGATATAGAATCATATCGTCAGCAAACAGAGATAGTTTGACTTCTTCTTTTCCTACTTGAAAGTCTTTTATTTATTTCTCTTGCATGGTTGCTCTGGCTAGGACTTCCAGCAATATGTACCCATGTAATACACCCACACATGTACCTCTAAATCTAAAATAAATTTTACAGTTTTAAAAAAGAAATTAATGTCTAGTTAAGTGACTACATAATTCTACTCTTCCCCATTGCTTGCTGTGTCCTCTTTCTCAGCTTCCATTCTCTATGAACTTAGTTCTGGACATCCTATCAGATAAACTGTTTACTGTAATTCATCTATGAAAGTTATAGAACAAAGTTTTAAACTTTACCATGTAAGTGTCTACCTGGCAGAGAAGGGAGACTCATTCTGACCCAGTTTTACTTGGGGACCATATATCTTGGTGAACAGCCATTTTTTAAGGAACACAGTAATTCCCCAAATACCAGTTAACCCACTCACACTGTTACCACACAAACAGTTGTTTATCCAGTCTGCAAACAATTGCTGGCCCAGCAAACAGAGTGACTGACAGGACAACCTTGATTATTGACCTCTCCAGGCTTACAGTTTGACATTGAACATATGCATACAGCAAGCAATTACAACAAATTAGAAACTAGGCAAGAAGTAAGGAGAAAGAGTATCCCAGGTCAGTGGGAACACAGAGCAAGGGATCCACTTAAAAATAGCATTTGGGACATAAACACTGATAGCCATTTCCCAAGAAACTCCTTCAGAAAACCTGTTTATTGCAGTTCAGCTGTTTCAAATCCTGAAAAAAAAAATATTTTCAAAAATCCTTTAATCGCTTGAAACACCATCTCAACCATCTAATCCTCCCTGGAGCTCCTGGTAATTACAGCACATTTTCTCCCTCAGTTGTCAGTGGAGAAAAATCCTTTTGTGGGCCATCACTGTCTTATTGTTAGACTAGAATTCATATATTTTTCTAACAAATCAGCCAAATCAAAAGCCTTGCTACAGCCCTGATACTGAGGAAGTATCTTCCTAACCCAAGTTGTTGTCAGTGGAGGGCAAAGTTTGCACTAAAGGAGGAGGCTGCCTAGGAGGTAGAGAGTACCACTGCCATGGGAACTATCTAAGCAGAGACCGATAGTCATTGCTTGGGGACACCAGGGAATGAAAGATTTCTCTACAGAGTGGAAAGTTAAAATAATGAGTGATCTCTAATATTCACACACTAATAAGACTCTGATATGGTTTGGGTATCTGTCCCCACCAAAATACATGTTGAAATGAATTTCCCAATGCTGGAGGTGGGGACTAGTAGGAGTAGGGACCTAGTGACTGGATCATGAGAGCGGATTTCTTGTGAACGGTTTAGTACCATCATTTTGGGGTGTCCTCATGTTTATGAGTGAGTTCTTGTGTGATCTAGTCATTTTAAAATGTGTAGTACTTCCTCCTTCTTCTCTTGCTCTTGCTTTCGACATGTGACATGCCTGCTCTCCTTTGCCTTCTGCTGTGACTGACACTTTCTGAGGCCTCTCCAGGAAGCTCCTATGCCTCCTGTATAGACTGCAGCACCATGAGCCAATTAAAACTTTTTTTCACTATAAATTATCCAGTCTTATTGCTATTTCTTTATAGCAATGAAAGAAAGAATAAAGAATCACAGAATAATAAAGAGTCACAGAATTACAGACAAACATTATGAGAGTCCAGAGATACAAAAGATTAACTTTATTTTCATTTTAGAGAAAATTGGGAAAGCTTTATGCAAAAGGTAGTATTTGAGTTGTACCTAATAGTATGAAAACACCTTACACATTTGGAGTTATAAAAAGAGGGCATTTAAGTGAAGAGAACATCAGAAGCCATCACCAAAATCACAGATAGGAAAGTACAGAACATGTTTAGCTCCACCTAGTTTATTGTAGCTGGAATAGAGATGAATGAGGATTCTTGATTGAGACCATCCTGGTCAACATGGTGAAACGCCATCTCTACTAAAAATACAAAAAACTTAGCTGGGCATGGTGGCGCATGCCTGTAATCCCAGCTACTCAGGAGGCTGAGGCAGGAGAATTGCCTGAACCCAGGAGGCGGAGGTTGCAGTGAGCTGAGATTGCGACATTGCATTCCAGCCTGGGTAACAAGAGTGAAACTCTGTCTAAAAAAAAATAAATAAAAATAAAAGATAGGAAGAGAAATTCAGTTGTCAAGTCACCTAAGTAAGGCACAAGGCTTCATGATTCTATTTCAGTATTCCTTCAAAAAAATCTGATTCACATTTTATCATGATCCTTTCTAGAGAATATCCCTTTGGTCTAAAACTAAAATATATATTTCTATGTTGAAATGACTTCATCTGAATGGGTTTTAGTATTTGGAACCTTTCCAGTAATTCATTCTGGACACATAGACAGGTGTCTCCCTGATACGTATGTCCCTGTGTGTTTTCGGTTATCTTTGGAGAAGACTTGATATATAATATTGTCCACAGTCCCTTTTGTAGACTGGAAGGACCAGAGCCAAAGTGGGTAATGACCAGAAGGGACAAGTGTCCCCTCATCTGAATCTACCTGCCAGTAAAATTATTGGCATGATTCCAGATGTAATGCTGAGTTCTGGAGGACATCACGGATTTCTTCACTTATTGTTTCCCTGGAAGCAGACACCATCAGTTGCAAGCTATTGCTGGTAATTTACCAACAACATCAGCAGGCCTGCCCAAGAAATGTGTTAACAGAAGCCGAATATGGTGGCTAACGCCTGCAATCACATTGCTTTGGGAGACTGAGGCAGGAGGATCACTTGAGACTGGAGTTCAAGACTAGCCTGAGCAACATAATGAGATCCTGTCTCTATAAAAAAAAATAGCCAAATATGGTCCTATGCACATGTAGTCCCAGCTCCTTGGGAGTCTGAGGCAGGAGAATAGCTTAAGCCCAGGAGGTCAAGGTTGTATTGCCATGATTATGCACTACCTATTAGCCTGGGTGACAGAGTGAGACTCTCTCTCTCTAAAAAAAAAAGAAAACATGTAACATATTTCCTGGAGTATCTAAAATCAGCAGCAGATCGCACTGTTGGTTTACCAAATACCAAATTTAAGCCAGCATGGCTAAAAAAGACCCTTGAGAATTTAAGGAGCCAAGTTATCCATTAGAAACATACATTATCTCATTCAATAATCATTACATATCATGTCCAGAGCAACTATGAAAAAATGTTTAATTCTTTGACAATATGTTAGTGAATAAAAATTCAAAGGTGGACCCCAGAGCAAAACTTGTGCAGCATCTGATATTACACAATCACGTATACAACTGCACTGAGTAATCCAAAAGTTGGGACACCTCTAAGTGGCAAATGCAGCTTTACTTTGCAATGCTTTAGAATGGATAATAATGAGGTAGGAGGTGGGACTCGATTCTGGAGGCAGGGTTTGGACGTGGGACCGAATCAAGGACTAACTAAAGCAGGGATGGGGCAGAAGCAGCTTTCCATAGATACACCCACCAGTGTGTCATGTCAATTTACCAGTGCCATGGCAACACCCAGAAGTTTCCACCCCTTTCCATGGAATGACCTGATGACCCAGAAGTTATCCAGTAGTGACTTCTGCATTTCTGCATAATTACCCCTTAATCTACATGTAAAACACCCCTAGACATTTCTGCATAAATCACCCCCTACTCTGCATGTACTTAAAAGTAGGTATAAAACTGACTGCCCTGAGCTGCTGCTCTCAGCGCACTGCCTATGGGGCAGGCCTGCTCTGTAGGAGCAGTCACAGAGCTGTAACACTGCTGCTTCAATAAAGCTGTTTATGCTACACAACCACCAGCTCATCCTTGAATTCTTTCCTGGGTGAAGCCAAGAGCACTCAGCGGCTAAGCCTCACTTGGGGCTCACCAGCCCTACATCAATAACAGTAATTCACTTAATTTGTCCAAAAATATATATTAAAGCATTGTTTCACACACTGGAAATATAGCTGTAAACATAAATAGCAGAAATGTTTCTGTCTTCCTGGAATTTATATTTCAGTAAGGAAATACCAGCTGTAAATAAAATGGGCCAATAAACAGTCGGTCACATGGTGACCAGAGTTATGGAACAACAGAAAGCAAAGAGGGATAAAGATCGCAGAGGCAAAGTACAGTGGAGAGGGGGTTCTGTAATTTTCATTTCAGGCAGGATTGTCAGGCCAGGCCTCACAGATTACATGATTCATGAGCAGAAAGCTGAAGGAACTGAGGAATAAAGCAAATTCATTGTAGGGAGAGAATTCCTGGCAGAGGAAATAGCATAATCAAATATCCTGAGGTGAGAATATGCTTGGCATGTTTGAAAATAGCAAGGAGATTATTTTGGCCAGAAGAGAATGAAAGGGAAGGAAAGTTGAAAGAGGTAAAATCAGTGAGGCTGCAGATGATCCAGTTCACATAGGGCCCTATAGTTCGTTGTATAAATTTGCCATTTAATCTGAGTAAGGTGAGAGGACACCACAGATGTTAGTGCAGAGGAGGGACAGGGTCCCACCTGTGTTTTTAAAGGATCATCTATGCCTATTGTTTCAAGAAAAGACTATAGGTAGGGTTGGATATAGGAAAGAACAGCAGGGAGAACGGCAAGAAAGTGCGTGTACCATCCAATGAAAGATGATGGCTTGAGGCAGAGAGCTAGGAGGAAACAGAATTAGCTAGATTCTGTACATGTTTTGATGGCAAGGATCTGCTGCAGATTGCATATGAGCTGTGAGTTTGAAAAAAGCAGTCAAGGATGGCTCTGTCTTAGGGATGGAGTTGCCATTAGCTGGAATAAAAAAGACTATCAGAGTGGCATCTTTGCAGAAGGGGAAGTTACAAACCTTGGTTTGAAACATGTCAAGTGTGAGGTGCCCATTAAATATCAAAATGTAGCCATTAGGTGGGCAGGAGTAAAAAAGGTATTTAAACTGGGAGAAAGAGTTCACAGCCAGAGATTAGCATTGCCCATCAGCACAATGATGATATTTAAAACTCTGAGATCAGATAAGTCTTTAAAGAAATCATTGTAGGCAGAGAAGACAGCATACAAGGAAGAATTCATCAAGTTGAGAAACAAGCCCCAAAGTATATATTATCACAGCACTGACTGTGCAACCACAGTCTTTTTAAGACTATTTTCTGTTATTTTCAGTGTGTCCTGTCACTACTCAGATTGTTCTCTTGTGTAGATGCAACTGATGCCAGTGACTCCTGTCTGATTCATTCATTTAATACAGAAGCCCAAGAATCTAAAATGTGCAATGCTTTTTTACTTCTTCACCAAAACACAAAATATATTTTCTCTAGGACTTCTTGACAGAGATGAGATAATAGACAGGGGCTCATTCTTGTTGTAGCTGAGTCCCTTAATGGCTCACTCTTTGCACTAGGATTGATGGTTAGTTCATATGTGAAAAATGACCACATTTCAGAAAGTGAAGCACAAAGGCCTAAAAAGAAAAAGCAAAGCATAGATGAGTTAATAAAGACTGATCTGGAAAGCTAAGATGCCACCTCCCCATATCTTCAGTAACGTGCTATGACAGACCGATTTTCCTTAGACTCTGGAAACATTAATTCAATAAATTACTTCTATTCATTAATTTAATCATAAATTCATGACTGTAATTTTAAAGCCATCTTTTTTTCAGCTCTCTGCTCCACTGACATCTGAGTGCTATTGATCATAAATGTCAAATTAATTTTCTAGGCATATTTTCCTTGTGTTGGGATCAATACACAACTCGAAGAGCTGCTTTGATAGGACATTGAAAGTTATTCCTCACTCTTGTGACATTTTGGCTAATTTCCCCACCTTCCCTTCTGAATATGTCAGTTAGATATTGGCAGATTTCACTTTCTAGGTATTTACAAGGAAATATAGTCTTGCTTTGTAAATCTGAACTTCCAGACTAAGAAAAAGAGTTATGAGATCTTGAATCATATGCATATAAACTTAACTTTGAACAAATCCAATATAAGAAAACCCAAATTCATAAAAGCTCATTACAATAAATAAACTGTTATTTATTGGTTTTTTTTACAAATACATTCTTAATTTTAAAAAATAATTTCATATAAGAGCCCTTCACTCATTTAAAAATGCTTATGGCTTTTTAAGAATTCAGATTTTGCAGATAGGAAAGTCTTTCCAATGAGTTCTAGAGTTTAAGAGATTTAGAAAAATCGATTTGCTTAAAACATTACTTTCATATTCTAGTCATTTTTTCATTTACTGAATCAATCATTTATTGATTCAGTAAACATGATTGAGAATATACTATATACTAGACTTGTAGTCAGTCGGGCATGGGAGTTGGGTCTACAGACCAAAGCCCTCCCATCACCAGTGTGGTGAAAACAGAAAGAGACTCTGCAAAACAATATTGCCTAGGATGAATCTTCACATTGTTGAAGGTTATCTAATATAAGCCCCTCATCACCTTCCTCAATAAAATCCCCTCTAAAGCCTGCATTTCTTACTCTGATCTTTGAGTTAAATTCTTTGGGGAAAACCCAAGAGTCGCCAAGTTCTTTGTTTAAGGTTGTCATGGGCTAGAAACATGAAGCATGCACATAGGCAAAAGTTGGAATAGCGGAGATGGCGCACACTAGGTTTGCTTCTATAAACACTTCTCATGTTAGAATGTAAGTGCTGCAGGCATGGAGCTATATTCCCAACTACATTTGGTTCGTTTTTGTTTAGGTGTGCTATTTTATTTGTCACTCTAGGTGCCCAGTAGGGTGTCTGGTCCTCATTTTTAACCCATAGGTAATTAATGACTACTCACCGACAGGATGATTAGTTGCTGAATATTTCTCTGTTTCCCACTTGACAAGTTGGAGGGCATATTCCCAGAGTGACAGCCAGTGCTGATCTGAGACAGAACTGTGAAGCAGGATGCAAAACAACAGAAGCAGTGCATGCAGGCACTGAGGCCAAGAGAAGGCAAACTTGATTCTCTCCACGGTGAGGCTGGGTGGCACCATAGATACTCCCTTGAATTGTGACTTAGGCAAAGAGACACAGACTAAACCCCAGAGGCAGATGCAACTACCATGATGGCAGCAACTGAGGAAAACAATAACTGGTATTTCTTTCTCTATTTATTATTATTATTATTTTGATACAGAGTCTTGCTCTGTTGCCTGGGCTGGAGTGCAATGGTACCATCTCAGCTTACTGCAGCCTCCACCTCCAGGGTTCAAGGGATTCTCTCCTGCCTCAACCTCCCGAGTAGCTGGGATTACATGCATGAGCCACCACACTTGGCTAATTTTTGTATTTTTAGTAGAGACTGGGCTTTGCCATATTGGCCAGGCTGGTCTCCAATACCTGACTTCTGGTGATCTACCCTCCTTAGCCTCCCAGAGTGCTGGATTACAGGTGTGAGCCACTGCATCCGGCAACAGCTGGCATTCCTCAAAGGGGGAAAACAAGGAAGACAATGCCTTTATTGCCGTATGACTCCTCATCTTCTCCCATTCACCATCATCTTCTTCATCATCTCATGCAGTAGTATTTTGAATTTGCTTCTCCTAATGAGTCAGTGAACATGGGCAGAGGGGAGGTGATATTCCATCCCATGCTTGTTAAAAATCTATGTGAAGGAAATATAACCAGATTCTAAAAACCACCCTGTCTTATGTTCTCATTAAAAAACCAAGAAAAAAATAAGATTTAGAATGCCTTTCATGAAAATGGAACATTTCCATTTTCAAAGACTTTGCATCTTATAAGTCGAATTCTCACAGCAATCTGTTGAGCTATAAAGAGACAGAATAATGTCATGAAAGGAATATGGAAATGGATTCAAAAGAGGTGGAAGGTGTGTCCTAGCTAAGCACACACCAGTTGTAGGATCTTCAATGCCTTTGCCTCTCATTTTTATGATCTCTAAAATGGAGATTAAAGTAATCTTTTCTTTGTAGGTAAAAGTTAAGCAAGAAACTTCTAAAATCTATAAAAATCATGACTATGTAATCATGAAAAATATTTATAGAGTACCTACTGTGGGTTAAGCACTATTCTTGGCCCTGAGACAGAGGAGTGAATAACAAATCTTTGTGTGTCTGTGTGTGTAGATAAATAAGCAACATGTAGGGTATACAGTATGTCAGATATATAAATCTTACAGAGAAAAATAAAGCAAGGAATTCAGAGGGAGAGTGCTGAAGGGTGAAGGGGACCGCAATTTTAAATAGAGTGGAAAGTCCCTTAAAGAAAGAATGTTTAGGAGAAGAGCCTGTCAGAAAAAGGGAACAAAAAGAATGAAATCCCTGTGAGACTGTGAGGATAACTGACACACAGCAAGGAGGACCATGTGTGAAAAAGAGGACGTGACAGAGGGCTTGGCAGGAACCACACAGGGGAGACTTGCTGGACTTTATGGGCAAGGATAAGACCTTCGGTTTTAACTCTGAGATGGACAGGCATTGGAGGAGTTACATGATGGGACATGTTGATCAAATCATTGTTTCTCCATTTTGCTGCTCTAAGAATCGAGTCTCAGGGATGTTGAGAAATTTTCAAAGATTGCATGTTGAATCTGGGATTGAAACCAAAACTCTCAACCTGGTTTTCAGGAGGAAATGAACAAGGTAAAATCATTGGTGTGTGCATGAATTCATTCCTGGCAGGAAATTGGTATAACAATGTTCTTGCCACCGAGACCCTTCAGAATGGCTGTGCCAGAACATTGTGGGAACCCATTTGTAAGAATTTCACATGACCGTGAAGACATTAGCCAAAAGGGTTGGTTCTGCCCTCACTGAGTCTAATCACACCGCCGCATCCCTCCCAAATGGGCAATCTAGCCACTAACAGCATCTTCCTCTCCTGCTCAATTCTGTATTATGGAAAGAGCAGGCTATTTCTTGGTACTTAAGGCCTAGTATTTCAAATAAGAGGTAACTATAGTTTCTAACACCCTGCAAGGAAGGCATTTCTAAAGTGGCTATCAAAAATACATATTCATTTAGTTATTGAGAATGTAAAAGCAATACCTGACTTCTACCTGTGGGGAGTATCATTTTTCCAGCAGCAATTTATTCATAAAAGAGCAATATTTGTGCCAGAAACTCAAGTGAAACAAATGTCCTTCTTGATGGGAAGTGTCCACACTAATTCAGAGTTGTAAAATAAGAATTTTAAATTCACCTTTCTGTGATTTGACATTTGCAACTTCTACATAATTTAATCATGTTGAGCCACATGAAAGGACTCGGTGGATAAGCGCTCCATGGTGAAATACTAGTCTGATGTTCTGAAATTTCCACTGTACCTTTCAAAGGTGCTTATTTCAGGAGTGTGCTGTGAGGCATCCTATCATCGTTCTTTCTTTGAAATGTCACCCTTGTTCTGTCAAAGCCTCCTGTCTGTGTGTCTGATGAGCTTTGCAAGCGCTTGACAGGAAATTGTCAGAAAAAAAGCTATAAAGAGAGATGCCTTTTGTCTCTTAAGTGGAGAAGATGGTGATTTTTGGACAGCACAGATTGGCTGAACAAGTGCTAGGGGAGTTCACCAGCTCTTTCGAAAGGCAAAGATAATGCCAAAGGGGTGAGTAATTTCTGATCCCACCACTCTCCTGCAATTCTCTGAATACCGCCTCCATCAAGTGACTCCGGATAAGCTCTCTAGAGCTTCCTGTGACTCGGAAAGCTTGATGTTTCCTTCAGAGTGCAAGTTTTTTCACTACTACACACTTTTGTTTTATTTGGGTACTTAACTATTTTTCTCTGGGGAAGATTCTCTTACTGAAATAATAGCAAACTTAAAAGGTGTTTTCATCTGTACACCATTCAAGGACATGTATAAAATTGCCATCCAGGAGATAATGCCATTTCTGGGTCTTATCAAATAATTGTGACTGGCATCTTTCCAGAACCCAGAGTGAAAGATTGTTAGATTTCCCAATTTTGCATATGTTCATGAATCTACCAGCTCATTAGAGACATACTTTGGAGCTTGAGAAACACAGTTAGTGAAAACTCTACAGAACAAATGAACAAATGTCAAATGGCAGCGAATTGCTTGACGCATCCATATCAACTTGAATATACAAATGAGGTTAGTTTGGAGAGGCCGCTGTGGGAAAATGAAATGGGAGAATACACACAATCCATGCAGGAGGATAGCGACCAAACAAGAAGAGTCATAGGAGAGCTGTTTCCTTGCCCCTACCTTGTTGGACAATGGTTAACACCAGAAGACATTTATGTTGAAATTACTGTTTCCTAAAGTTAAACATGTGTATCCTATGTTTTAAGTTCTGCCCTTACAAATCATTTTTATTATCTTTTTAAAGTGACAAAAAAAATTGTTCAGGTATGGTTAAGAAGAAACTGGAAATGCTTGGGTCCAAATTGACATGGCAATCAAAATTTCAGCACCCTGAAGACATAGGCCAGGAAAATATCACCCGATAGAACCCTGCTAGAGCAGAGGACAGCCTGTCGGAGCAGACTACTGTCACACACAGGCTGCTGTGCCACTACAAATCAACCTCACCCAGGCCCATGGCCAAGTTAATTCGGACTTTGCGTGCACGCAGAGCATTCCTCACTGACTGGGTGCCAACTTTCTGTTTCCTTAGGCAATTCTGACACATCTCCTGGCCTCTAAAGGCTGGGGTGGTCAGAAATATAACCTTCAGATCTCTTCTCTATTTACACCACTAAGCATGAGATTTGAGTCACCTTGTCAGTGAGATCCCAACACAGATAAGTTTTCCAATCAACCCATTTAAATTAATCCCCCACAGTCTCTATCGCCTTAGCCATGTATTATACCTCATAGTGCCTTTTACAATCTGACATATTACAAATTAACCTGTTTGTTCATTGCTTATTCCTCACTGCCCGTTACAATGTAAGTTCCACCAGGGCAGAGATACTTTTTGTTCATGGCTCTGTCTCCCACTCTGGAAATACTTAATGGATATTCAATCAAACGTTTGTTGAATCAATGAATGAATGATTGGATGAATAAATGAATAAATGCTTGAAAATTACAAAATAATAATAACTATTATCATCATTATTAGAGATGAGGTCTTACTATATTGCCCAGGCTGGATTTAAACTCTGAGTTCAACTGATCCTCCTGCTTTAGCTTCCCCAGTAGCTGAGACTAGAGATGTGCATCTTTGTGCCTAGTATTACAAAATTATTACCTTGGGAAATGTTCTCCAATTCGAAATCTTTACAGTCTCAACTATCACCCTCCCATTGAAATACTTGTTAGCTAGTAGTGTTATCACTATATCTTCTATCTCATCTGGACATGGAAAGATAATCACAGTTAGAAATTCCTCTTGGTTTAATATGTTGGTTTATTTGCTCTTAAGTAGAAAAATTCTTCCCCAAATTTACATCACTTTTAAGAATTTCTACATCCATATTCGATGTCAATTCCCAAGTTATGGCTTTTAAGTAAGCAGAATCTAGAGGTCAAGGATTTTACTAGGGTGAAAGCTAGGACAAGAAAAAGCAAGCTTTGTTTCCTGAAATTACTGATGTATCTTCTGGAAGAGGGTCATCCAGCTAACCCCAAGGGCAGAGTGCCAAGCTGAGCTGAAATTCCCCTTGCTGGGGCTAGCATTTCTTACTACTGCCTTGGATTCCATAGCTACTACCACTTTAGTTTTATGTATTTTAATTAGTTCTCTCTTTTTTGTTTTATTTACTTACTTGTTTACTTATTTTTATACTATAGCCTAAGAGTGGGTCACATGGAGAAAAAAATGAAAAGATAACAAATGGATCATTTCAACCCAAATGGACTCTGTTCCATAAGTGATTTGTCTATAGAACTAATCAGGGAGGCATGGGATGCAACCAGTGTCACCCTAACTGATATCAAGAGCTCTAGATTTTATCAATTTGTCTAGTTTACTCAAGAGAAAATTTTGTTATAATCTCTTTTACCGATGTATTATTTATTTTAATAAAGTTTAATGTTAAACATGTTTTTATTGGTTATTTTAAAAATTAAAAATTTAGTGTATGCTTACTATAATGAAGAAAAAGGATCCAAAAATGTAAAAAGAGAAAGTAAATGATCTCTTTCCACCCTTTCCGTTTCTAGTATCACTCCTGACTCAATGGCCCACTTGTTATGTCTTTTTATTTTTCCCAACTATACACCCTAAAAAGGAAATTAATATGCTCTGCACCATTAAATGAATAAATTCATTTATTTAACAAACGGTATACAACATTTGAAATGTGTTTAATACTCTGATTAGAAGATGAAGATACAAGTGGGGTTTTCTGAATAAGGGAAGTTTGTCTTCTATCTTTGTGAGGTAGCAACATCTCTGTGGTGAAAATAGAGAAGATAAAGAGAAGTCTGGCAAGAACCGAAATTCCACCGTGATTCTAGAACACCAGACAGAAGAGAAACCCTTGCCTGGGATTAAAAGTAATGTCTATATTCTCCAAATCAGCAAGACTATGTGAATTCAAGATCTGTGGTGTGATTTTCCTGATAGTCAGAAGTAACATCTGGCCTCAACCTTTACCCAACTCCTTTGAGATCTCTGAAAAAAACCCTCAGGAATGATATGCAACTGTGGCATTTCCAATTAAGTCTGAATTACACTGTCACTGATACAGAAAAATAGAACTCATATCAGAATCTAACCATTAAACAGGTATTTCCCTGTTGCATAGCACTGGAGAAGATGGATCATTTTCTTAGAATCCTCCACCCTCACATAATGGGAGAGAGACAGGGAATTTTTTTCTTTCTGTATTGCTGATGCTTCAATACATAAGTAGAACAAAACAGTTGAGTCAGTTTACATCTACAATTTTTCTTTCTACCTGTCCAAGAAAAGTGATTGTTTCTGGAAACTGACATCGGCTCTGACACACACAAAATGAGAGCTTGCTTGTCCTATCACGTGTGAGTCCAAATGCAATGCCGTGGGTTAGTGTGGAAAGCTAAGTCAAATATTTCAAGGGACCTTTAGATTGGGAACAGAGTCGGAAATGAATACAACACAAACATATTAAAGGGAGGCAATTAAATACAAACAAACACTATTGCAGTTTCCGCCTAAGAAGATATAATTAGATTGCCAAGTAGATTGCTTTTGGATTACTTGGATTAAGCACTGTATTCTTGAAAGCTAAGTGACTTCCTGGCATTTCATTTCCTTGGAAACCACAAGTTTCTGCAGTTATACTCTATGCAGATTTTCTCACATGCTTTGGGCATTTTTCTACTGAGCTTTTGTTTCTAAGATTGGGTATCACAGTAGTCAAAAATGACAGATTGAAAGAATATCAGGGATTAAAATCAAAGAGCTCTGGCTAGTTTAAAAACCCTGGACAAGCAGTAGAATTACTGCAACCTCAAAATACACACACAGAGCCCTGCATTTGAGCAGTGTGAACAATCATTCCTGCTCATGAAGTGGTCTGAAGTAGTAGCAAGCTGTACAGCTACACCGAACAGTCCCTGCAACAGTTAACGCAAGACCTTTCTTTTGCTCTAATTTTTGGCCCATGAGACCTTGAGAAATAAACCTTATTTACCATGTTGTTAGCTTCACACTGAGTTAAAAGTCAGCTCCCAGGAGGAACGCTCCTGAGATTTCACCTGTATCTTATTAATAAAGTTTTCAATTTTCAGAGAGAAATTCGAACTAAATAAGAAACCATGCTGCATGAACAATAAGGGATGAAGGAAGGCCAAGAAGATAAAAGTGACAGGGATCCATTAAAAAGCAACAACAAAAAACAAAAACCACCAAAATTAGTGACCATTGATTTACTTCCTGGCTGAACTAGCAGCCCTGACTGCCCAATTACAGCATGAAGTTGATGGAGTTAGAGATAACCTGCCTAATACATGGACCTATGGCTATACCCTGGGTGCAGACATCCTAACTTAATTGCTTTGATGTAAATGAGAAGTGTTCTTTTACAATACTGGTCTTCCTGGACTGATTTTTGTAGCTGGTGTACCTTGAAAAAGAACGCAGTCTCTTTTAACAGGCTGGTCCTTAACAAAATGTTGACATGAGGAAGAGGAACTTGCATTCTAGCATAATTTCTCTCCTAAATTGGCCACAAGTCACAGGCACCCATAGCTTTCTTTGTAAGAGCCAAGGTAAGTCTGGCGAATCCAAACAAAGCCTTGAGATTTGAACAGACTGGCTCATCATCCTGAACCTCCAGTAACAGCTTCTTCCTCTGCATTCTGTTTCGCCAGGACCATGCTCACTGAGTGAACTTAACTAATTGGTTCAGTGGAATCTAATCAATTTTAATGTAAATGTAGAAAACCTAATGGTATATTGGCAGTTTTACTTGATGATTTCTGGAAGTTTGTCTGAATCCCAGTATAGAGTTTTCTGAATTGTACTAAAATAATCGGATTAATGGGGGAGATATTTGGAGTAAGAGGGCTTTGTTTTACCACCAAGCATTGGTCACCAAAATAGGAAGCTGTGAGCTGTCTGAGGAAAGTTCAGGATTACAACTGTCAAAATAACAACCTAACATAGGGCTTTATCCCAGGGATCAGCGACATTTTTCTGTAAAGGGGCAGACAGTAAATATTTTAGGCTTTGTGGGCCATATGGTCACTCTTGCAACTACTCAACTCTGCTGTTGTAATGGGAAAGCAGCCATGGACAATAAATAAGAAATAGGATTGGTTTGTTTCAATAAAAGGGTTTTTTGTTTTGTTTTGTTTTTATAGAAATAGCGGTCCAGATTTGGCTCAGAGACTGTAATTTGCTGATCCCTGCTTTATATAACTGAAAGAAAGATGCCAATTACCCATCTGCCAATTACCTACCAGGTGACAGAGTCCACATCCAGAAATTTGGGAGAAAATGGCAAAACTATTGTTCTTGAGAGAAGAGTACACACACATTTATATGCATATACATATATGCATACATTATATATATGCATACCTATATGAAACTGATAAAACTTTATTTATAAGACTCATCAAATCAGTCATTTTGTCCATCGTGGACTTGTGCTATGTGAACTTAGCTAAGCCAGAGCTATGTTTCCCTGAATCCTCTCCTTTGTATATTTGTGGGTTAGCAAGGTCTACAAACGACATTTTGTATGAGATTCAGAAAAAGTCAGGCTTGAAGCAACAAGCAACATTTTACACTCTCAAGGTTGATGCAGGGCACCAGGTGCTTTTATAGCTCGTGCTTACTGCTGCTTGATCTTACTGGTGTGAGGCAGCAGCTGGGCCCTCAACTTCCCTAGCTCCTGCCAGACTACCTCCTCCAATTGCTCCGAATCCTGGCCAGGTTTATGTGCAGCTCATGGTGGAAGGACAGCAGTCTCTCCTTTAGCAGGTCATTCACACTAAAGAAGTTGGGACCTGGAGGTGGTGAGAGGCAGATGCATATTCCAGCTCAGCTTGTGAGTTCCTGTCCATCCTGCTTCCCCTACTTGACATCCATCACTTTCCTGACTCCCAGCCCTGCTAACTTCAGGTCCTGCATAGATGCAGAAATAACTGCCTTACATGGGCTGTTTATATCATGAGTTCCCTATTCTATATAAGTTATCATGATTTTATTTTTCTGATCAAAACGTAATGGAAATACACCAACCTAAAAAATTTTACATTCAAAGAAAGAAGATCCAAGAATTAATAACTATAAGTACTAGGTTTTAAACTATTATCATAATAGTGATGCTAATTTCTCTTTGAAGGTCACACTATTCCCTTGAACCCTGAGATTATGTAAGTGCCATGGATACTATAATGATAGTGATGTATTTGTTCACAGGGCATGGACTATGATTTATTTTAGTCTCCTCTAGGATCAATGATACACATTAGAGAGGTGGCTGATAGGGGACCAGTGTGGTAGCCTCTTGCCCCCAGACTAAGCAAAACCATCTGGCCCTCAGAGGAATTGAACCCATATTATCAACCTCAATTAGCACCATGTTTTACTCAATTGAAGAAATAAAAGTTTCAATTAATTCAACTGTCATCGTCTTAGTCATTATCAATTGCAATATTCTATCCATATTTAGCTCCTAAAACCCAAAAGATCATGCTCCTAGACAAACTACATGGGAAAGTATGATATGCCAGCATCGGCATGATTACAACTTGAGTGACTGAAGGAGATTGTATTTTTAAACTGCCTCATTATAACTATCCTCAAATGTACACCAGGGCTTCCAGAGAAGCGAAGTCACACAGCTGTTTAGTCAATGAGAATTCATGTTCATCTTCTGTCATCCCTATCCTATTTCCCCTACACTATTATCCTGATTGGCTTCTTGGAAAAGGAAAGCATCCTCCTTTCAGTTACATTTTTCTCATGTTCGTCGAGTTAATATTGTTGGCTCCATTATAAATTTTAGTATAAATTAAATTCAAGTTTCCTTTATTTGAGTCTTTCGGCTAGTTACATTGCTTTGTACTTTCTGGTGGTCTTTTTCCATTTTAGCTCATGTAATGCTATGTGTCTCTATTAAAGCCACCTATTCTTTTAGTTGAAACTTTAATAAGATTCATTTCTATATGTATAGAGAATGTGTGGCATGATGTAATTTATGTGCCAATGACTGAAGTGTTAGAAATGGACTTTTTCAGGGGTCGGGCATGGTGGCTCACACTTGTAATCCCAGAAATTTCGGAGGCTGAGGCGGGTGGATCACCTGAAGTCAGGTGTTTGAGACCAGCCTGGCCAACATGGTGAAACCCCATCGCTACTAAAAATACAAAAATCAGCCGGGTGTGGTGGTGGGTGCTTTTAATCCCAGCTACTCAGGAGGCTGAGGACAGAGAATTGCTTGAACCCAGGAGGCGGAGGTTGCAGTGAGCCGAGATTACGTCATGGCACTCCAGCTTGGGGGACACAGCGAGACTTCATCTCAAAACAAAACATAGTGGGAGGGGTTCATAGTGTGGTAGTCTGATAATGGCCCTTGAAGATATTAATTCCTAATCCCTGAAACTTGTGTTACCGTATTTGTTTTAAAGGATCTTTGAAGATATAGTTAAGGAATTAAAATTGGGAGATTGTCTTGCATTATCTGCATGGAACTTAAATGTAATCACAAATGTCCTTATAAGAGAAAGATGTCATTAAGGACTTCATTTGAAATCAAGGAAAATTGTTACTGTCTCAAAATAGGGGCCAAACCCCTCTGTATTTGAAATAGTTGAGCTATGAAGATAACAACTCATTCAAACATAAAACAGTTGAGAACACAAATCTGACAAATAATTAGGCAAAACAAATCTACACTATGTAGTACAATGTTGTTTAAAGGAGAAAATAAATAAATATGCATAAAATAAAATATGTTGACAGTGTGGAAACTAAAAAAGTTTTTATAAAGAGTCAAAAGTAAAAGAAAAATAAATGTCAATAACAGATACTTGTGTTGCCATAGAGCTGAAAAAAAGCATTACAATTCATAGCCATTTTGTCAAAGAAGTTATGAGATACAGTCGACTCTTCAACAACACAGGTTTGTACTTTGCAGATCCAGTAACTTGAGGATCTTCTGCCTCTGAAACTGCAAGACCAACCCCTCCTTTTCCTCCTCCGCCTCAACCTACTCAACGTGAAGATGATGAGGATGAAGACCTCTGTGATGATTCACTTCCACTTAATAAAAAGTAAATATATTTTCTTAGTAACATTTTCTTTTCTCTAGCTTACTTTGTCATAACATAATATATAATATATATATATATATATAAAACATGTGTTGATCAACTATTTTATCAGTAAGGCTTCTGCTCAACAGTAGACTATTAGTAGTTAAGTTTTCGGGGAGTCAAAAGTCATACTCATATTTTTTACCATGTGAGGACTCGGCACTTCTAACCCCCGCATTATTCAAGGAGAAACTATATTCACATTGTAAAACTACCTGCCGAAAGCAGAAATGCCAGTATTGAGAGAACCCTTACAAAAAGGACATTTAAAGGAGAAAAATTAGTTCGTTTAGCTTAGAAAAGCAATGGAAGAAAATATAAAACTGTTATGGAAATGAGCTTTCCTTTGGAAACTGGAGAAGAGATACTTACGGAAATGTAACAAAACACAAGGTGAATGGAATTGAACAAATTGAAATGGGCAGAATTTAAAAGGACTAGAGAAAATCAACTTGGAAGATGTGACATACTAGTCACAGGAGATTTTAGTTCACAGTATAACTGACAACAGCTTTCATCTTCAGAAAAGAATTACGTAGAAGAGGAAGAAAAATTAGAAAATAGAAGGGGAGGAAACACTTCTTAACTCACTTTTATGAGTCCAGTATTACCATGATATTCAAAAAATCAGACATAAACAGTACACAAAAGGAAAATTACAGGCAAATATTATTCATGAACCTACACAAAATTAATAATAACATTAATTAATATTAACAAATATTAGCAAACCAAATCCAACAATGTATAAAAACAACAAAACACCATGATCAAGTGGGATGTACTTCAGGTATGTAGGGCTGATTACACATTAGAGAGTCAATCAATGTAATCCACTAAAGAAGAAATCGAAAAAAGATAAAACATCATATGCTTTTATCAATTACATGGTAAAAGCATTCAAAAAAATAATTAACACCTATTCTTGATGGAAACCATGAGCAAGTTAGGAATAGAGAGGAACTACCTCTACTTGAGCATCTACAAAAAACCTTACAGCAATGTGAAACACTGAAACTTTTCTCCATAAGATCAGGAGTGAAGCAAGATGTCTGCTGTTACTGCTCTCTTTCAACATAGCACTTTACTTGCAGCAAATTAGGCAAGAAAAAATAAACGACAAAAATATTGAAATAAACAAATAAAATATTTCCTACTGCTAGATGACAGTATTATCCATATAGAAAGCCACAAAGATTCTACAAAAAATCTCCTAGAAATAATAAGTGAGTTCAGGTAGATCACAGTATACAAAATCAATATACAAAAATCAACCATGTGTCTATACACTAACATTTCGCATGTGGAACTCAAATTTCAAATAATAATTTTGCTTAAAATTATGCCAAAATAAATGAAATAATATACTAATAATTCACATGTGGAATCCAAATTTCAAAAAAAATTTTCATTTAAAATTATGCCAAAAGAAATGAAATGTATATACCGAGCAAAATAGGAACAAGATCTGTACACTGGAAGTCATGAAATACCCATGAAAGAAATCAACGGTGACCTAAATAAAAGTGGAGACACATTTTCACAGCTTAGAAGATTCAACATAGGGAATTCTCCCTAAGTGATCTATAGGTTTAATGCAATTTGTATCAAAGTCCCAGCAAGGTTTTTTGTAGACATAGACCATATTATTCAAGTTTTTATGGAAAGGCACAGGCCTCAGATAATAATCTTGACAAAGAAGAATAAAGTGGGAGGAATCTCTCTACCCTACAATAAGGTCATCTAGACAGCATGATGTTGATGGAAGAATAGATCAATGGAACAGAACAGAGAACTTGGGAATACACCCACATAAATATGCTCAAGTGATTTTTGACAAAGGTACAAAAGCACTTCAATGAAAGTCTTAACAAAATGGTTATGGAGCAAATTGGGTAATCACAGGTAAAAATGGAACTTTGACCTAAATCTCACACCTCACACAAAAATTAACCCACAGTGGATCATGGACCTAAATGAAAAATGTAAAACACACAAAAACCTAAATGTAAAATGTAAAACAAACAAACAAAAAACTTTTTGAAGAATAAAATGAGAGAAAATCTCAGGCTTCAGGGATAGGCAGAGTTCTTAGATTGACCACAAAATCACTATCAGTTAAAGAAAAAAATGATTAACTGGATCTCATCAACATTACACTTCTGACTTGTGAAAGCCCAGGTGAAAAGATCAAATGACTGGGATTAAATATGTAAGCCATATATCTGACAAAGGACTGTTATCTAGAACAAATAATCCAATCAGTAAATAGGCAAAACACATGAAGAGACATTTCACTGAAGAGGACATACTGATGACCAGCATATGAAAAGATGTTCAGTATGATTCACCAATTAAATAAATGTAAATTAAAATATTATTAAACGTAAATATAAATGTAAACTAATACACGTGAAAACTGCAATAGATATTACTGTATCTCTATCAATCAGAATGGCTAAAGTAATAATGATAAAAAGAGCCGACATGCTAAATGCTGCTGAAGGGCAAAGAAACAGATCACTCATACATTGCTAGAGGGAATGTAAAATGGTATAGTCACTCTGGAAAACAATTTGGCAGTTTCTTAAGATATAAAACATACAATTACCATATTACTCAACAATTCCACACCTAGGCATTTCTCTCAAATGAATGAAAACTTTTTTTTACCCAAAAACCCAACAACCAGGGAAAAGTAGCAAGAGGGGCCTCACTATGCGATTGGCCCAAACTGGAAAACCTCTTTGTCCTGGTGGGAAAATAATTCACTGGATACTTTTTTCTTTAAGCAAGCAAATGGAAACAACCTAAATGTCCATATATATGTATGGAGAGAAGTTAAAAATAGATTACTACTGCACATTGATTTAAATAATTGAATTAAAATAGTTTTGCATATCCCAAGTTATAATTCAAAAATACATAACCCAGAAAAAAGATTAAAAGCCATTTATATGTCATACTACATATGTCTTAAATCATACAGTATACACAAACCCTATATTTGTGTGTATATTATACAGACACACTATAAACATACATATACATTTGTATATACAGACTCTAACTTAGGATGGTTAAACTTGTGATGATCTTTTGACTTTACAATGGTGCAAAAATGACAGACACATTCAGTAGAAATCATACTTCAAAGTTCAAATTTTGGTCTCTTCCTGGGCTAGTGATACTCTCTCACAGTGCTATGCAGCAGCAGTGAGCCACAATGCTCAGTCAGCCAAGTCATCACAAGGGTAAACAACTGGTATTTGGCAGTTTGCAGTGTTGCGAGATGATTTTCCCTAACTATAGGTTAATGTAAGTGTTCTGAGCATGTTTAAGGTAGCCAAGGCTACACTATGATGTTCAGTAAGTCAGGAGTATTAGATGCATTTCAACTCTTTTCAATTTATGTGATGAGTTTACCAGATGTAACCCCATCATAAGTCAAGGAGCATTTGTAAATATACTGTATGAATATGTGTTTAAAAAAATTCAGGATGAAATGTATACAACATTTTAATTTAATTCCCCTATTTGATTTTAACAACAGCTTGAGTTGGATTTTATTTTACTTCTCTTTCAATGCATTCTAGTGATAGGCTCCCTAAGCTGAATACCTTAAGATACTTGAGGAGACACATTACTCTCTATTACTCTATGTCCAGAGATACTACACATACTTCTTCCTAGAACAACAGCACAGTCTAAGGAACAGAAGCACATTGACTTACCTCAATTCATCCCTGGAAACAGACTCCCGTGCTTTGTTTTCACCAAACACATCTAATCCAGTTCTTCTCCTTACTATAACTACAAAGACATGGTTTCAGATATTTTAATATCTCTTTCTGGAGTTTAGGAAACTAGAAAGGACTCTCTAGTAATTATATTAAATTTTTACAAACCATAGTTTTGCACCTTCATACCACAATATGGCCAGCATACAATCAGAATTTTTAAGTGGGAGGAACTTTGATTATCTCCAATTTTACAACAAAGAAGTAAAATGACTTTTCCAGGTCACAAACTGTGAGAGGATATCTAAAATCTAGACTACTAAATTCAAGTACAATGCCTTTTACTTTATATATTATGGCCAAATGGCTAATTAAAATGTGCTAAAATGCCTTCGGAAGATTCGTATGGATTCCAAGTCCATGAAATGTCAATACCCCGTCCACTACAGTTCTTGTTCCCTTGCAAATGGTCTGTACTATAATATGCAAAAAGAAGATCTACTTTGATCTGTAAAAACAAAAGCTGGGGGTTGCACAAGCCAACAACAAGCATCCATACAGACACTGTTTGATGGATGAGAACAAATAGCCCCTGTTCTCATTAAAGAGCTTTTTGCGATGGCTGCAGTGTGCTCATAAATGTAATTTACTCTCTGGCTGTCAAGGTCTCCTGACTAATTGTTTTCTGGTCCCTTGATTGTCTTGAACAAGCATCGTTGACTGGCTTAAAGTATCAGGTGGCTGAATGGAGCAGCAATATAGAATGCATATTTTCCAGAACAGCTTTATAAATCTGGATGATACATCATTTTCATCAAAAAGGTAAAACGGCAAAGACGTGTCAAGCTCAGAAATAAATTCTTTCTACAAGCCATGAGAAAAAAAAAAAACAGAAACCCCCAAATTCACAACCAAGATAACCAGATGTTATATCTCCAGACTCTGTGCTTTTCTCACGAGTAAAACTTTTTGTGATGTTTCAGGTCATATTTCTTAGGTATGTCCTGGCCATGGCATTGACCATTGTGATGAAGTGACTGGAATCACAATGGTCAATGCCATGGCCAGGAATTGGAATCCTAGCTCCACCACTGTAACCCTGGATGAGTGACCCTACAGGCTCACCACCATTACCAGTATCACATTATCAGTTCAGTTGAACAGGACAGGTGCATAGAAAGATGACAATACAGCATAACAGGACCACTTGCAAATGTGATGGAGTAGACCATACATGTGAAAGAGACCATAATGTGGAAAGAATAACAAATGCATACATAGGGGGCTTTAGAGAGCAGGGGAATCTTGGGATTTGAGGAAGAGAAGAATGAAAGTAGGTGCCGATAAGTGAAAGTAGGCTGAATGCTAACAGGGATTATATGCAAACTGGTTTTAGGAAGCTAAATTTGGCATTGAAACAACTAAATTTGACAGGAGGATACTTAATAAAAAAAAATCAGTTAGTAGTGTCTCAATAAGAAAATGGGAAGAGTCTGAATGATGATACTTAGATGGGAAGGTAGAGATACATCCAGCACTAGAAATTTATTTTATAATGTTTTCATTGGATTTACGACTTGCTTTAATTAAACAATCACGACATGAACTGTTACAGTTCTAATGGACTCTAGAATTTGTCCTAGCCAATCAATTTATTTTTTAGACAAGGAAAATGGAATTTATATTAAGAAAACATTTTAAGTAACTGTATACTTAAAAGTATTCTTTTAGTGTACTAAAAGTATTCTAACTAAAAGTATACTTTTACCTATCTCTCTTATTTAAAAAAAAATCCTGGTGAAACAAATGATTTCCTAAGAAAACATAACTTTTAAATGGGCTGAAGATGAAAAGAAAGGAAATCTGAATAAAATAATAAACTAAGAAGAAATGGTTAATGATACTCAATAGTTAATTTCAGGAAAAAGTGCCAATTGAAAATGGTTTTATGAGTTAATTACCTCAAACTTAAAAAAATAGTTTCTTTATCATATGAACTATTTTAGAATATACGCAGAGAAGATCCAAATCATGTAATAAATTCCTCACATCCAATGCCAAATTCTGACAAACAATGAATTTTAAAAATTATAGTCTAATCGTACTTATATATGCCAAGCCATTTATTCTTAACAAACATTAAGTTTCGAGCCCAGAAGTTTATTGTAAAAATACATTAACCAAGCAAGATTTACTACACTGATGTAAAAATGGTTCAAAACTACTAATTCAAAATGTTATTAGCTCAATATCGCAAAAAAAATTCAGAATAAGTGCCTGAATGATATTTGACAAAGCAATCCTATTTTATATAGTTTTCAAAAGCATTAAATTAGAAAAATCCCATGCAGAAAGAAATAGGAGTAAATGTTGATTTTTTAACATGATAAATATCATACATCTCAAGCAGGACCGTATACTACACTTTAACAAAATGTCCCTCATGTTTTATAACCCAGCAACAAGACAGACACCCCTGCTGTTCCTACCATTGGCAGGTACACCTACTCTCACTATTACTTTGCATTGTTCTGGAAGTTTCAGCCAAGATAATAGTGATTAAAATAAAGTTTAGGTATTAGAAATAAGATCAATCCTTTTTATTATTATAATAATATTTTCTGATGCCTACATGATAAAACAGGTAATCAACTAAAATATTAGAAATATTCAGAATCTGGTAAATCATGAATCCAGTAAATATGCAAAAACATCCTCTTTATATACCTCTAAAAACTAATTTTAAAATATAGGGAAATAAATGCAATCATAAATGTTTACACAAATGGACAAATAAAATGACAATAAATCAACCAGATGTGATGGCTCATGCCTATAATCCCAGTACTTTAAGAGCCCGAGGTGAGTGGATCACCTGAGGTTAGAAGGCCAGCCTGGCCAAAATGGTGAAACTCCATTTCCACTAAAAATAGAAAAATTAGCCAGGCAAGGCAGTGGATGCCTATAATCCCAGCTACTCAAGAGGCTAAGGCAGGAGAATCACTTGAACCCAGGAGGCAGAGGTCACGGTGAGCTGAGATCATGCCACTGCACTCCAGCCAGAGTGACAGAGTGAGACTCCCTCTCAAAATAAATAAATAAAACTGATAAGCAACTTCAGCAAAGTCTCAGGATACAAAATCAATGTGCAGAAATCACAAGCATTCCTATACACCAATAACAGACTAAAAGAGAGCCAAATCAAGAGCAAACTCTCATTCACAATTGCTACAAAGAGAATAAAGTACCCAGGAATATAAAACAAAGGATGTGAAAGACCTCTTCAAGGAGAATTATGGACCACTGCTCAAGGAAATAAGAGAGGACACAGATGGAAAAACATTCCATGCTCATGGTTTGGAAGAATCAATATTGTGAAAATGGCCATACCGCCCAAAGTAATTTATAGATTCAATCTATTCCCATAAAGCTACCTATTACCCTCTTCACAGAACTGGAAAAAACCACCTTAAACTTCATATGGAACCAAAAGAGAGCCTCCATAGCCAAGCCAATCCTAAGCAAAAAGAACAAAGCTGGAAGCATCATACTACCTGACTTCAAACTATACTACAGGGCAACTATACTACAGTAATCAAAACAGCATGGTACTGGTACCAAAGCATAAATATAGACCAATGGAACAGAACAGAGACCTCGGAGGCAACACCACACATCTACAACCATCTGATCTTTGACAAACCTGACAAAAACAAGCAATGGGGAAAGGATTCTCTGTTAATAAATGATGTTGGGATAACTGGCTAGCCATGTGCAGAAAACAGAATCTGGACCCCTTCTTGACACCTTACACTAAAATTAACTCCAGATGGATTAAAGACTTAAAGATAAGACCTAACACCATAAAAACCCTAGAAGAAAACCTAGGCAAAACCATTCAGGACACAGGGACAGGCAAGGACTTCATGACTAAAAAGCGTTGGCAACAAAAGCCAAAATAGACAAATGGGATCTAATTAAACTACAAAGCTTCTGTATAGCAAAAGAAACAATCATTAGAGTGAACTGGCAACCAACAGAATGGGAAAAAATTTTTGCAATCTACCCATCTGACAAAGGGTTAATATCCAGAATCTACAAAGAACTAAAATAGATTTATAAGAAAAAAACAAACTCATTCAAAAGTGGTAAAAGGACATAGACACTTTTCAAAAGAAGACACATATGATGCCAACAAACATATGAAAAAATGCTCCTCATCACTGGTCATTAGAGAAATGCAAATCAAAACCACATTGAGATACCATCTCACACCAGTTAGAATGGCGATCATTGAAAAAATCTGGAGACAACAGATGCTGGAGAGGATGTGGAGAAATAGGAACACTTTTACACTGTTGGTGAGAGTGCAACTTAGTCCAACCATTGTGGAAGACAGTGTGGTGATTCCTCAAGGACCTAGAAATAGACATTCCATTTGCCCCAGCAATCCCATTACTGGGTATATACCCAGAGGACTATAAATCATTCTATTATAAAGACACATACACACATATGTTCATTGCAGCACTGTTTACAATAGCAAAGACCTGGAAATAACTCAAATGCCCATCGATGATAGACTGGACAAGGAAAATGTGGCACATGTACACCATGGAATACTATGCATGCAGCTATGAAAAATGATGAATTAGTTTCCTTTGTAGGGACATGGATGAATCTGGAAACCATCATTCTCAGCAAACTGACATAAGAACAGAAAATCAAACACCACATGTTCTCACTCATAGGTGGGTGTTAAACAGTGAGAACACATGGACACAGGGAGGGGAGCATCACACACTGGGGTCTGTTGGGGGGCACTAGGGGAGGGACAGTGGGGGGTGGGGAGGTTGGGGAGGGATAGCATAGGAAGAAATGCCAGATATAGGTGACGGGGGTATGGAGGCAGCAAACCACATTGTCATGTATATACCTATACAACAATCCTGCATTATCTGCACATGTACCCTAGAACCTAAAGTACAATTATATATATATATATATATATATATATATATATATATATATATATATATATATAGTAAATAAATAAATACAATTACAACAAATCTAGCAATAATTGTAACAACTGCACTCATTTATTGAACAGTTATTACGATATCAGGTACTATGCTAAATGTTTTTGCATATTATTATATCATTTAATACTTAATATGTTTCTATAAAGAAAGCTGCTATTATTAATCCCATTAAGAAGAGAAAAGTTAGACTTCAGAAGATTAAATGACTTGCCTAAAATTTACTGGTAAGCAAATATACAAAAATATAAAAATAATGTTCAAATTATATTACTTAGTCCCAAAGACAGCCTAAATAAATTGAAGAATATAGTATATCCCTGAATAAGAAGATTCAATACCATATCAGATGTTTCCAATATACATGTATATGTTAAATTCTAAAGTATACTAAGAAGCATCAAGAAGTGATTGTAACTTTAAAAGTTTGCAGAGGAAGAAAATGAAGCGACCTGAAAAGTCTCATTGTGAATCCTCAGATGTATAAAATAAGCCACCAAAGGCTGTGCAAGTGCACTAAATGTCTTGGGAAAATATTTATCACACAAATGTGTGTGAAAAAGCAGGATGCAATATTTTTTATGTGGTATTATTTCTAACAGCAGTGCTATTTGCAGCACTGTGTCCTTCTCAGACTTGTCCCTCCTTGTGGCTTCTGTAGCTTCTTCAAAGAGACCATGCCTTCTGGCTCACAGAGAATGGCATTTCTCATCCTATTTTTGTTTCCTGAAATAAGTAACTTTCATAGATGGCATGTCCCATGGGTCTTAAGTACAGATGTGAATTTTTCTGACTCCAAATATTCTTCATAGGTTTCCAAAGTATTTGACATGCATGTGCTGGATGCAAACTCAGGATTGAGGCAAGTTCTCTCTAGACTGTGTTAGCCAGAAGGTGCTGTCTGGGGCTTTTGAAACTGTTTCCCCTCTCTCACGGTTGCAGATATTATGCAGTATTTCCCAGATTTCCTCATTTGGTGTGATTGTGTGATGATGTTCTAGCATATAACATGTGAACAGAAGTAATGTCTGGTGTCTGAAGACTAATCCATCAAAGCTCTCTCCCTCTCCACTAGCTTGACATAAACACACTTGCTGACTTTAGAAGTCCCTGTTCAAGATGAAAGAAGGCAGGCTTCTCAATCACTGCTTAAAAAAGAGCTATACAATGGTTAGGGACACATGATTTTTACTTCAGGGCAGTGACAAATAACCTTCTATTGTGCTAAATCACTAGGATTTGAGCAAGTAATGTTGTTAGATTAGTTCTCTGCTCAAAGCCATTTAGAAAGAATTGCAAGATCATTTCAACAGCAATTGGCTGGGTGCAGACAGTCATCTCTGTAATACCAGCACTTTGGGAGGACAAGGCAGGAGGATCGCTTAGGCCCAGGAGTTTGAGACCAGCCTGGGCAACATGGCAAGACCTGTCTCTACAAAAAATAAAATTAAGTAAAAAATTACTCAGCATGGTGGCATGTGTCTGTGGTCCCAGTTACGTGGGAGACTGAGGTGGGAGGATTGTTTGAGCCTGGGAGTCAAGGCTGCAGTGAGCCATGATTGCACCACTGCATTCCATCCTGGGCAGAAGAGCAAGATCTTGTCTCAAAAGAGAAAACAAACAAACAAAACAGTAATAGACTAAGATAGAGATTTGCAGAGGATAAGCAGCAATTTGCCACAGTAGCAGATGAAGAAATTCTCTAGGTAGTTGGTCAGATGTGGGGATGAGGGTCAAGAGAGATCCTGTTCAGCATGCCCACAGCAGATTGCTAGAGAATTAATTCCTAGTTCTTAGTGACCACAATGATAATGCTCTGTGGACCATGTGAGTTAGTTTCTACTTTGGTTTCTGAAGGAAAGAGAAGCAAGCCTGACATAAGGGCTTGTGATACTTGAACAAAAGGAATGCGATGAAGTGGAATATAAACCCTGCAAACTGCGGTCAAGGTGACACCCAGGCTTCTCGAATGCCCTTCCTCTGCCCCTGCCACTAAATTGCCCTTAGGTCTGGATTTTCTGTTTCTAACTGGATGTAGGCCAGGCCTCTGAGAGCTAAGCAATGTTTGTGACTTGGTCCAAAATTATACTTGTGTCGTAAGTTTTTCTAGGCTTTTCTGGTGTGAGGTGTTTTTACCTGCTGGGCCCTGTACTGAATGTCATGTGTGCATTGCAGTGCATCAATAATCAAAACCACACTGCAATGTCATCCTGCTGTTACACCCATCTTACAACTAAGGATGGAATGAGTGAAGTGCAGTATCAGTGCCCAGCTTCAAAAGTAGAGAAAACTACTGTAGGGAGGAAAATAAGAAAAGAAAACCTAGTGTTCTCTTGGTTGGGTTGGAAAATATCCTAATGAATAAGACATGGGGAGATATGGAAGAGGAGAAAACCGTTAGCATTGGTAAAGAAGGCCTGGTCATATCAGACTAAAGTTTGCTTTATATTATCACCATGACTTATTTTTAAACTTTAAGGTGATTTGCTGACCCATTTTCCTGGATATGAGAAATGTGCTTATATACTGAGAGAATGGTCCTTTATGCCATTTAAGTGGACCAAGGGGAAAAATCAACTTTTCTCAACCAATCCAAAAGATTACAGTTTAAACATAGAGTTCATTTCATAGTATGCTAATAATAGATGAGCATATTACACAGAAGAGCTCAAGGCATATCCTCAGATGTGAGTGGTATTCCCTTTTCAGGTAGAAACTGCAGAACAAATTAAACTGCCTGGCTGCTGGCTTCTTTCTCATGATACCAAGATGGTCTTTTCACAGACACACCAGGATGGAGCTGAGCCTCCTTCTCCTATCTTCACTCCTCTTCTCTGATGTGTAGAAAAGACAAAATACAGGAGCAACTACAGTCCCCAGTCGTCTGCACTGGGTCCTCCTGTCTCCACTCTGGCCTTCAGTTTACTGGTTGGAAGTGTAGCTCCCAAAACTTAGTACTCCACTACCATCCTCTTCTACTTTCTGTTTTTTGGGTTTTTTCCCTACAAAATATACTGTGATGGCCTTAAAGTTTCTGCTGACTCAGACCTTGGATATCTTGTTCAAAGAGTAGAGAAGGAACAAAGTGCTGTCCTCCAGTTCACCAGGAAAGAAAGTTTTCTGTCTTCCCTGTGTGTGGAAGCATCTCCACCCATCAGAAGTCTCTTTTTGTCACCATAGGTCTTCCAAACACTGGGAAATGTCCTACTCCTACTAGAATTCACTTGAGGTGTCTGTATATGTGTTATAATAGTATCTTTTTTCATCCTCCAAATATTCATAAGAATTGCAGGGGAGTTCAGAATGGCAAAATCACCATCTTCAACTAAAAACAACACTTTATGTTGAAAGAAGGCTTAAAATATGTGATACTTTTCAACATAAGTTAGTGATTTAAGATCCTTGTGATATTTCCTATTCGATGTTCTTGCCCCTTGATCTGAAGCCCTTAAATCCTCTTTAAATAGAGAAATTATTCACTATTGTTCAAGGACATGCTTCTCATGGCCGAAAGAATCTGGCCTCCTATTGAAAGCACTGTAAAAAGCTCCAGACACCTGGGTCTCAGTGGGTACCATCACAATCAATGATGGGAAGCATTCTTCTGAAAGACTCCAGGAGTTCCCTTTCAGGGAAAGGGTGACTCAAGTTAATTTACATTTCTGAACCTATCCTCTGCATTATTGTATGCTGACATGATTGAGTTGCGAAGAGACAACCAAAATAATATACTAAAGCACAACTTCAATGGTATTAAAAGCCAGAAATAACCATGATTAATTACCATCAAAGCTGAAGGGAAGAAGGGAGAACTCAAGCAGTCAGTTTAATTAATCATTTGGTTTAGAATTAATACAGCCCATCTGAACTTGGTAAGAAAGAATGAACGACAAAGAATAAATGGTGTTTGCTCTTCAGGTAATCAATGCACACTCTTAACCTAAAGAACATCCGAAATGTCTTCGAGTCATTTGCTTTTATTATTATTTTTAAAAAGTAAATAAAATTGACTCTGTTCCTCTGTTTTGGATACAACAGATGGCAGTGCAGTCTGAGGATTTTCAGGAGACTTTGCAAAGAGGTGGCCATCTCATTTCTGCCATGTGCAGCTTACATGTGCTTATATAGTGTATGATTTTATCTTGATGTTGATAAAAATTCTACTGAGTCAGGCCACATCTACAAAACATGGGATGAAAGAGAGAATTTGATGCTTATGCAGTACATTTGATCAATGGGCATAACCAAACCAGACAGCTCTAATGCCAAACTACATGTTTCAGTTTGAATAACCTAATCAGTCAGCCAGCACCTGAGATTGACCAGGTGATTGAAAACTCTCTCCTTGATCATGAGATGGTAGAAAGAAGGTTAACTTCAAGTTTATTGGGGAAATAATGACGTATATTTGAGGAAGATTTTATTTCTCTAAAGTGAATTGAGCAGAATAATCATAGTTGGGCATACCTTCAGCTACCCATAGCATAGGCTGCCCCATGGACCACCTTATCAAAGCCTCTTGATCATGTAGTCAGAGACCCTCCATCTAAAACTTACCTTTTGGTCAGGTTGAGAGGCTTCAGTGGGGCAGTCCATGGGGCAGCCTGTAATAGTAATACCAATAAACATCACTGAAGCAGCAACTAGTGCTTGTGGAAAGCTTCGCATTTATCAGACATGGCATTTTCATGTATTACATCATTTAACTTTTTGAGTTGTCACAGTAACTCTCTGAGGTCCTACAGCTAGGAATAAATGGGGCCAGAATTTTAATCCAGGCTTACCTGACTCTATGTAAGATCACTGAGAGAAAAGAAATATTTGTTTTAACAGGGGTATTTGGGACATAGTGATCACCAATAGCTCTTTCATCTAAAGTATAAACATAAAAAGAAATATAATTGATATTACTTACAATGAATGATTGGTCATTTATCTCTCTCATTTGAGGTCCAAAATATGAAAGCCCAGACACCATAGCTTCATTAATGCAGACACTTTCGTTAATGCAACCTCCCTCACTCCCAACTCTTCCAACTAAAACAAATTCTCAAGCTACTTTTGCTGAGAAAGTATCTTTGGAGTTTTACATCCCAGAATGAAAATATGCCTGATCACTTTGCTGCAGATTTCATTAATGTCATCAAATATTAATTGAACATGAGTACTTTTAGCATGACAGCAATGCATTAAGCATTACTCTGTGGGAGAATTCTTTAAGCAGAACACTCAGGATAAAATATATTCTAAGGCAAAACAAAGCTGAATACAGAGTAGCATAACCTTTTATTTATGGCTTGGTTTCTAATGTCAGCTCATCAAACAAAAATAATATACATTGAAAATCACCTATAAAAGCTCTTAGGAAAATGGCAAGTTGGAAACTATACCATTTCACAGGTCCAATACACCACATTGAATGACACAGCCCTGTTGTCGTTTGGGCACAGATAAAAGAGTCAGTTTATGTTTGGGAACATGTTATCTAAGATGTGTGTAGCTCTAGACACTGAATGCCATGTCGACAAACTCCATGTGGACACTAATTTCCTGTCCCTAGCCACACGACAAATGCTTATTGGATGAATTATTTTAATTCTACTATTTAAAATTTCCTCTTCTTTTTCCCTCTCTTCCATTTTCTCCTTTTTTTCTCTTGACTTCCTATCTTCCTCTGCTGTGTTTAATTTAATTCATTAAAGTTAAAAGTGTATAGGAAGTAAGTTTACTCTGCCTTTTTTATTCCTACCTATATAAGCATGAAACTAGACAGTGGCTGAACTACAGCCTAGACTTGGTGGATGATCAGATTATGTTGGAAAAGTTTGACGGTGATTCTCTCTGGTGCTGCCTACTGCATTTGTTTACTTAGTGAATAAATTCACCGTCCTATAATCAAGCCAGAATCATTTAAAAACGATGATGATGATGATTTTGATAATGATGATGATGATTTAAACAATAAGAAGAAGAAGGAGGAGGAAGAGGAGGAACTAACATTGTAATATTTATGGAATGTATACCATATGACAAGGTTTTTCTTGGATTATATCCTACAACAATCATATAAAGTTGGTCCTCTTTTATTATTCCCAATTTAAAAATAGAAAAGCTGATGCTTAGTAATTTGACTGAACTAGTGAGTGATACGGCCAGTATTCAAACCCAGACAGTTTGATGTAAAAGCCTGTAATAATAATGATCATACTGTATGTCTGAGTTGTCTTCAATCCTGTGCTCTCCACCCCCAACTCCCACTGCTTTCATTTCTATCAATCACCAAGTTAGGAAAATTCTACTTCCTGAAAACTCAGTTCCATCTGCCACCTCCCTACCAGCACTGCTAGGTTCAGCCTCTCCTCTCCCCTGGGCTGCGACAAATGAAATCTGCCAATCTAGCTTCTTTTTGCATAGCCTTTACCTCTTCAAACCATTCTTCCCATTGCCATCAGAGCAATATTACTGAAAAACAAACCTTTCCTATTGCTCCCCATCCTAAGCCTGCTTTATGGCTCCCCATCACTGCAGAGAAATGCTCACATTCTTGAATGGGGAACACAGAAGCTTTGTGATCTTGCTCCAGTCCGCCCTTGTAGTCTCATCCTCTGCCTCATTCCAACACCCACTCCCGGCTCAACTATATCAAATGACTCTCCTTGCTCTGCTTAGATTAGGAATTTGGGTTTCTTCTCCTTAGACTATCTTCTAAGCATGACCATCGAGTTTCCTTTTTTTCTTGGAAAATTCTATACCCATCTTTGAGATTTCACTTTAAACAGTCACCATGATTATGATGCTGTCCCTGGCTCTGCTAGGTGAGGCAGACTCTTCCTTCTCTATCCACTCACAGTACACTGTGCTTGCCTTTATGAGGGCAATTAATCTCTTGCATGGTGATTGTCTGAGTGTAGACCTGTGAGATCTATAAGAGCAGGGACTGTGTAACATACATATGTCCCTACAACCCACTCCCCATCTGTATTTACAGCCTTATTTCACCACATAAGTGGCTGACCCGCTATCTTAAACTCAGGCATATTCTCCATATGACTCATGATTTATTCCCTCTGTGTAATCAATTGCTCAGATCATCCCTTCTGTCTGGAAAGACTTCTCCAAATTCTCACTTACCAAAATAATTTTTATTAGGTTAGTGCAAAAGTCATTGCAGTACTTGCCTTTGAAAGTAATAGCAAAAAAAAAAAAAAAAAAAAAAGCCCACAATGATTTTTGTGACAACCTAATAGATGCAGCCTAAATATTACCATCTTCTCAAAATTTTCCTTGCCCAAAGGAGGTATCTTCCTTTGGAACTCCTATACTGCTCTCTGGACCCTGCCACATCCCCCTGGCTCTTCATCATCTTCAGATGTGTCTCAGGCTTCTCTGTCCGTGGCTTATTTCTCCTGCTCTAAAGCAATCCCTTGAATATCTTTATCAGAAATCAAGTCTTAGGCATCTTTGTTTACTTCTGCACCCAATCCACTTACTTTTACTTTCCCTCTGCTTCACACCAGCAAGGTGCGATAAAAGAAGGCATGAATGTTAGTGACGGGCCACATTGGTCACAACACTCTCATCCCTCATATTTCCCATTTGTGTCGGAAAAAGTTCATGAAAGCAGTGGTGAGCTAAAACATAGCTCACCATTGAGGGATGTTCTTTAGTTTATGGATCTAGGTCTGGTTCGTATCAAGACTTATTTCTGTCTGGTTTAAGTGTATTGAACAGAAAGTTGATAAAGCTCTCGCTGGAGTGTAACAATCATCATAACCAACATATGCTCCCATTTTCTAGGGTGTATGCCAAGCATTTTGTATGCATTTCATGATTCTTCACAGCAAGTCAATAAAGTAATACTATTGTTAATTTTATAAATAAGAGAACTGGGTTGTAGACAAGTGATGTAATTTATCTAAGATCACTGAGTTTATAAACGGCAGCTCTGACAGTAAAATCCATGCCTGTCTCACATCCATGACTCAATGCTCAAACTCTTAACCACAACACTCCTTTCTTTAGAAGGTTTCCTGACTCATCATGGCAGAAGAGCAGCAGTGATGATGTTCCGTTCTCTGTGGACTTACATAAAGCAAAATTTTCCAATCTTGCCACTATTAGCATTTTGGACTAGATAATTCTTTGTTGTGGGGGTCTGTCTTGTGCATTTTAATATAATTAGTAGTGTTCTGGCCTCTGCAAACTACATGACAGTAGGTCCTACCTCCCTATTACTCCCCCAGTTTTGATAACTAAAGCTGTCGTTAAACATCGCCAAGGTACTGGTTAAGAATCCTTTGATTTAAAAGAAAGAGAAGTCCCCTTGATTGGATAACATTTCCAATCTCAGTTCAAGTAACATGCTAAATAGAATGATATTGCAAACATGATATTGCAACACAGATTGTAACAGTGGATCTCAGGTGAGGGGACATAAAAGTAGTTTCCCCACCAGGTGTTTTCTTTAGCATCCATTATGTCCAAGCAAAGTATATCAGAAGCCTGGACCACAGTTAGGGCAGCTGAGGCAGTCACATAAATCCTCCCTTGTGAGGTAACTGGGAAATAGGAGCTTTTCTAGAACATTTAGTTCATGTGAAGCCAATTTCCCTACATTTTTATTCTCATAAAATCCAGTTAAGATGGTAATTAAGAGTGCTTTTACAGAGAAATAGCCAAAAAGGAACACATTGAAAAAAAATATGTGAAAAAAGAGGAGGGGCCATGTCAAATATGCCATGGTAGTAGGGCCCGGTATTTTATTTAATTATCCACATGTGAATTTTAGTTCTTTGAAAATTAATGGTAAGGGAGTTCCCTTCTAGCTCCCTACACCCCCAGCCCCATCTAGCATCACTACAAGAAATTAAGGTTTAGCCTTGGCCTTGGGTAATACCACTGCAACACTTAATAAAAGACTGCAGCTACGTCCTAGTGAATTAAAATACTTAATATTGTTAAAATGACCATACTACCCAAAGAAATCCATAGATTAAATGGAATTCATATCAAAATACCAATGACATTATTTACAGAAACAGAGAAAACAATCCTAAAATTTGTATGGAACCACTAGGACCCTGAATAGTCAAAACAATCCTGGACAAAATGAATAAAGCTGGAGACATAACATTACTAGACTTCAAAATATTCTACAAGGCCATAGTAACCAAAACAGCAGGATACTTGCATAAAAACAAAGACCTAGACCAATGGAATAGAACAGAGAATGAAATAGAGAAATAAACCTATACGCTTACAATCAACTCATTTTTGACAAAGGCACCAAGAACATACTTTGGAAAACAGACTGTTTCTTTAATAAATTGTGTGGGGAAAACTGAATATTCATATGCAGAAGAATGAAGCTAGACCCTATCTCTCACCATATATAAACGTCAAATCAAAAGGGATTAAAGACTTTATGTAAGTCCTATGAAGCTACTAGAAGAAAACATTCGGGAAACACTTCGGAACATCAGTCTAGGCAAAGACTTTTTGGGCAAGACATCAAAAGCACAGATGACAAGAGCAAAAATAGACAAATGGAATTACATCAAGTTAAAAAGCCCAGCAAGGAGGACATCAACAAAGTGAAGAGACAACCTACAGATGGAAGAAAATATTTGCAAGCTGTTAATCTGACAAGGGACTAACAATATGTAAGAAATATATTACTAAAATATATAAGAAATACAAACTACTCAAAAGCAAAAACAAAACAAAACAAATAATTTGATTTAAAAATGGGGACCAGCTACCTGAGAAGCTAAAGCAGAAGGACCATTTGAGCCCAGGAGTTTGAGGCCACTCTGGGCAGCACAGTGAGTCCCCCACCTAAAAAAATGGGCGAAGGATCTAAATAGACATTTCACACAAAAAAATTATTCAATGTCACTAATAATCAGGGAAATACAAACCAAAACCACAATGAAATATCATCTCACGGCAGTTAAAGTGGCCATTATCAAGGAAACAAACAAACAAAAAAGCACAACACTTTGTTGGGGAAAAGGGAATATTAGAACACTGTTGGTGGAAAATGTAAATTAGCACAGCCACTATGGAAAACAGTATGGAAGGTCCTCATAAAACTAAAAATAGAACTACCATATGACCCAGCAATTCCACTACTGGGCATAGTCCCAAAGGAAAGGAAATCAGTATGCCAAGAAGACATCTACACCCCATGTTTTTGGTAATATGCAATAGCCAAGATATGGAAGCAACCTAAATGTCTGTTAATGAGTAAATATATAAAGAGGATATAGCGTATATACCTGATAAAATATTATTTAGCCATAAAAAAGAATGAAAGCATGTCATTTGCAGTCACATGGGTGGAACTTACATTATGTTAAGTATAATAAGCCAGACACAGAAAGACAAATCCCATGTTCTCACTCATATATGAAAGCTAAAGAAGTTGAACTTATGGAATTGAAGCGTAGAATGATAGTTAGCAGAGGCTGGGAAGGGTGGAGGTAAGGAAAGGTGAAGAGAGGTTGGTTAATGGTATAAACATACAGTTAGATAGAAGAAATCATTTCTAGTATTTTAAAGCACAGTGAAATGACATTAGGTAACAATAATTATGTATATTTCATAATAGCCAATTTGATTATTATACATTGTATGCAATGTGTACTTGCGTTATAAAATATCACATGTACCTCATAACAACTATACAGCTGTATGTGTCAATGAACACACACACACACACACACACACAGAAAAATAAGATTGTGAATAACTAAAGTTTAAAGAAAAGATTAATGAGCTGAATCAACAAAGACAAAAGCTGAAAAGTCAAGAACTTTTCAAAAGCTCCATTGGTGGCAATACAGGCAGTGGGAGTGGAATTGTGAGCTTGGAATGGGGTGTTATGACACCCTTCTTGTCAGCACCTTGGATTTTAGGTCATGATCATTTCTCTGGTCTTTAGGCTCACTAGCTGAGATGTTATAAAAAATGCCACCCATAAACTGTATTAGTCTGCTCTCATGATGCTAAGAAAGACATACCCAAGACTAGGAAATTTGTAAAAGAAAGAGGTTTAATGGACTTAGAGTTCCACATGGCTGGGGAAGCCTCACAATTGGTGGAAGATGAAAGAAGAGCAAAGACACATCTTACATGGTGGCAGGCAAGAGAGCATGTGCAGGAGAACTGCCCTTTATAAAACTGTCAGATCTCCTGAGACTTATTCACTATCACAAAAACAGCACAGTAAAATCCTCACCCCCCACCATGATTCAGTTACGTCCCACCGGGTCCTTCCCACAGCATGTGGGGATTGTTACAATTCTAGGTGAAATCTGAGTGGGGACAAAGAGCCAAACTATATTATAACTGACCCATTTCAAGAAACAAACATGAGGAGACCATGAATAGTATTATTTATATGGCTTAAGAAAGCGAAGCCCTGTGTTCTCTTAGTCACACTCTTGTGAATGCTGATTTCTAAACTCACTGTTGTAATTAGAACATTTTAAAAATGATATGAGGAAAATCCTAGTTTCTCCTCTTTGACCTGGAATATGTCACTCAGTTTCTTAGAATCTCAGTTTTTTCATTTATGAGTTGAGGATAATAGTGCCTATATTGAAAAGTTACTGAGAGGTAATATGATTTATTTTCTCCTCATTTTCCTTCTGGGCTTTTCTGTGCTTCCCAGGAAGAGTATAAACTAGCTAAGGACATTGCATATGCTATTATTCCCGTACAAGGTGGTTTCTCTCCCTCTCTGTTTCTTCACACCTGCATTCATTCACTCAGCAGATTGATTTTCTCCACTGCCAGGCAGTAATTACAAACAGAAAGAAGTCCTGAATGCCTGGCTCCATTCACTTTGGGCAGCTCTTTCATGCTCTCGGTGCTGCACAAAATAAATATCGGTTATTTTCTATTATTTATGCTGCTGTCATTTCTATAAGATCCCACATAATTTATACTTTGTGAAAACAGGGACACTATTCAGACTTCATCTGCTGGCATGCCCCAGCATCCTTTGGGAAGCAGGAAGGCAGTGCACTGTTCAGTCTGTAGAGTGCTGTAGCTCCCTCACCTGCATCTTTCTCCCATTTCCTACCCTGGCATTCTAAATTTCCATAGAGTGATGGCCAGAATAGAACAGAGCAGAGAAATCTGATATAAAATGGAATTTCCTGCCACAATGATATTTTGGAGACCAGGGTGACATTTAAATGGTGCTTGGCTGAATTTGACCTTCACAAGGATCTCTGTTATCTTAAAAATCTGTTATTTTGTTCTAGCCCAGAACATTTGCTGACAAGTGGCATTTCTCAGCAATGTCCAGGAGAGGCCCTTGGAAGAAAAACCTCAGAATCAGGAGGTTGACAGTCAGTGTCTTTTTGTCCAAATAACCTGTGAATGAGAGGGTAACTTTGAACCTGAGTTCCCTGAATCCAAAGGGCTTTTTAGAAATACCTGTTAAGGGCTACTTTAGAAAATCAAGTAGAGGGCCAAGTTTGGGGCTCCAAGTCCTCCATACTTATTTAAATCAGAGCATCTAGAAGCTAATCTATTTTTAATATTGTAGAATTATTTATGAGATTAAAAAACAGTTGTATTACTAAAAAGACATTTGAGCACATCTGAAATAACTATTAAAATACAAAGGATGTTTAGGGGGAAAGAAAAAGAGTGGTCAGAACTGGAAAGGGTCCCAGAGCCAGAAAACTTGTAAAAACTATCAATGTCCTTCTATTTCTTCACAACTTTTCCAAAATATTACTATTTTCACTTCCTTACTACACATGAACAATTTAACTCACTCTTATCTGACTTCAATCCTCATACCCACTGAAACCAAAGTCTTCCTGTGACTAAAGGAAATGAGCATTTCTTAGTCCTTCTCTCACTTGGTAGCTCAGCACTGTTTTACACTGATGACCTTTTTTTTGAACAATGCGAATCCAATAGATTCCATGACCTCAAAGGCTGCTGGTTGTGACTCTACTTCTCATGAGTCTTTTTGAGCATTCATCTTTCTTTTCCTGTCTCATCAGTTTTGTCCCAGATTCTCTTGTCTTTTCAGAGTTCTGTCATTTTTGGTGAACTCATTCACTCATGATTTCAACTACATCCAAGTGCTAATGACTACAAAATGTTTTTTCAAACCTTGAGCTGTAGACCCACAAATCCTCATTTGTGTTTTTCATACACATCTCATTTCAAAATGTCCAGAGCCTACTTCACCATCTTTCCTGTAACCTGGTCCTACACTTTTAGTTGGTAGAGTTATCACTATAGCCATCTGCATAGCTGCCCAAGCTAGAAACCTGGGCATGTTCCTCGACTCCAGAATCCCCAACCATTTCCCAGCCCTTTTAGCCATCCTCATGTCTAATCAACCATAAGAGAGCCATTTTGACTTCTAAATATTTCTCATATCTTTCTGCCTCCCCTCTACCCTTCCACTTCTTAGTTTAGCCCATCCTCATCTATCATCTGAATAGCTGCCATTACCCCTGGTTGGTCTCCTAGCATGCAATTGTAACTTCTTCAGCTTATTCTCCATAATTTAGGCAAACTGATCTTCCTAAAATACAAGGTTAGTTGTCTCTACACTTTAATACCCTTTAGTTTTTTCTTTGGTAAATTCAAACTATAAACTACTTTAACATGACTTGACAAGGCAGTGCATAATGTTATTCCAGCAGCACGCTAAAGCCTCATCTTTGTGTGTTCTGTCAAAATCGGAGCCCATACATTTTCGTTGTTCTATAGCCTTTCCATGTGTTGTTATTGCTGTTAGCTGGAATGATCTTCAGTCTCTTCCCAGTTATTTACCTGAATAACCATGACTTGTCTTCTAATTGCAATGCATACATTACTTCCTGCAGAAAACATTTGCTAATCCCTCAAGCCTTGGTAAATTTACTACCTATGTGCTCCCATTGCTGCTTTTGCCTTTTTTTCTATCAACACTGATTGCATTGCCATTGTCTGGTTATGTTTCTAACTCCCATCTAGACTCCAGGCTTAAAAAAGATAGAACTGTTCTGTCTCTAGCATTTAGCAGTGTACTTAGCATTCAGTGAAGAATCCCCAATGAATGAACAAATGAATGCCCTCTAAAAAATATAGGAGAAAATGCCTTAAAGACTCAGGAGAATTGGCATTTTAGATGTATAAAAAGAAAGAAATAAAAACAAGCAAACAATGGGGAATTTGCTTCCAACATTGAAGGGATTATTTCACATTACTTCAAGCATGAGTCATATTACTGGAGACCAAATATGCAGGATATAAGTGTTTCTGGAATTGACCACATAGACGTAAAATCAGGCTACATTTTTTAACGGGATATCTCAGATTTATATGGGATACTACATGGTAGAAAATGAAAACCTTAAAAGTAACAGAGAATCTCAAATATAAACCCCAAACCTTTCAGGAGACAGTACTCAACAAATACCCTACAAATACCTCTTCTAAGTAAGGACTGTGCTGGGTGATTCAGAAATGAGTTAACTCTGTTTCCCGATTTAATGAGTCTACAACACTAAGGAAAGAAACCAAACAAATTGCTGTACTGAATTGGTAAGTACAACAGCTAGATGAGGGAAATACTGTAATTGCATAAGAAGGAAACTACTAACTACTTTTCAGGGAGATATTCTAGAAGAGGTGACGATTGAACCAAGTCACAAAGAACAAATGAGTAGGATGTGATCTGATGGAGAATAAAGATAGAGGAACTTCAGGGAATTTTGGACAGAGAGAGCAGTCATCACAGGATGAGAATCACTAAAGAAAAACATGGCATGTTCAGGAAGAGCAAGCAGATCTGTGAAGCAAGATCACAGCAATCATGGGGAAAGGTGGAGGATAATGATGCTGAAAAGGCCGGTAAAACTCAGACCTTGACCACCATGCTATGGTGGCTAACGGCAATGAGTAACCTCCAAGTTGTTAAGGGGTATTGGTAATGTCATCAGATTTAACCTTTAGAAAATCTACCCAACTTGGCCAGGCACAGTGGCTCAAGCCTGTAATCCCAGCACTTTGGGAGGCCGAGGCGGGTGGATCACGAGGTCAAGAGAACGAGACCATCCTGGTCAACATGGTGAAACCCCGTCTCTACTAAAAATACAAAAAATTAGCTGGACATGGTGGTGCGTACCTGTAATCCCAGCTACTCAGGAGGCTGAGGCAGGAGAATTGCCTGAACCCAGGAGGAGGAGGTTGCAGTGAGCCAAGATCGCGCCATTGCACTCCAGCCTGGGTAACAGGAGCGAAACTCCGTCACACACACAAAAAAAGAAAATCTACCCAACTTATTGGAAAGTGGGGACACTAGATGAGGCAGTGATGAGTGCTCAGGCAATAACTTAGGGATCCTTAGGTGACTTTAAAAATAAATGACTTATAGAGATGATAGACTGTGAGTGGTGTGAGGGCGTGTGTGTGTGTGTGTGTGTGTGTGTGTGTGTGTGGTGTGTGTCTGTGTGTGAGTGGTGTGGGAGTATATGTGTGTGTGTGTGTGTGGTGTGGGGTGTGTTTGTGTGTGAGTGGTGTGGGTGTATGTGTGTGAGTGATGTGGGGGTATATATATGTGTGTGTGTGTGAGTGGTGTGTGTGTGTGAGTGGTGTGGGTGTGGGTGTGAGTGGTGTGTGTGAGTGGTGTGGAGGTGTGTGTGAGTGGTGTGTGTGAGTGGTGTGGGGGTATATGTGTGTGTGTGTCCATGCACATGTGTGTTTGTGAATTTGGGGAGGAATAAATGTGGGGGAAGACAGGTTTTTGAGGGATGGGAGTTGGATTACAACCTCTGCGTCTCTAAATGCTGGATTTTCTCACAAGTGGTGCCTTGGCAATCTTATTCTTACACACAGTTGAAAAGGTCAAATTCCCAAATTCATTTCATAAGGTGAAGGGCAACTCACAGAAAAGATAATGAGGCATATCATAAGAAATAAAACAAGGTGTTTCCTAATCTGCAGAATGACTTTGTGCTATCTAAGTAGATCCATCTGCCAGGTTTCACCTTGTCTCTACAGCACCTTTTCTTAGATGCCAGGACAGTGATTTTCCCCAACGTGTTTTACAGGAAATATTAAAATCTGAGGTAAATGCAGAATGTTAAGATCAATGCATTTATTAAAACGTCAATACAACAAGAACAGCTGGCTTGTATCCTTCCTTGTAAAAAAAAACTTTCTGAATGTTTCTGGCGGATCTGTCATCTCTTCCTCAAATCAAGTGACAAGTGACTTATACAATGGGGCTTCAAAAGGTTCAAACCATATTGCACAGCAGATGCTCTAAAACTATTTTTCAGAGAGTCTGCTCAGGCCCCCTACTGCCCTCTGATTCCCTTTAAGCAATTTATGAACTACTCTCTTTTTACATTAGTTACACCATGACCACATTAATTCTCAAGATGCATTAACCTCACCTCTACTTCAATATTTCTGAACACCCCCACCACATCTCACCACCATATATAGACATTATTCTCTTTCGCATGTTGTCTAACACAGGATTATTCCAGAAATATATTAGTGTCAAAAATGACCAATGTGATACACACTGAACTTTTACCTAATGCACTGGTTCTGGTCCTTTCTGCTTTTGTTTTACCATAAATCCTCCAGCAGCTTTCATTTTTGAGGATAATGGTCTTTTTCTCATTTCTATTTGATCTGATTTCCCAATCAATCTCACCTTAAAATTAACCTGGGTTAGTACTTTATATGATGTTCATTGTATATGAAATTCTATAGATCGTCCTTGGATCCACATTTTAGAGGTACTCTTTGTTATAGTGTTACTTTCAATGAATTCTTACCTTTGACATATTGAGACTACAAAATACTTTGCATTTATAGATCTTGTTGAATTCATGACTGTTACATATACAGCAGCAAATCATGAAAATTAGAGTCAGTAAAGTCTCATTAGGATTGTGAGTCCATCCCCAGAGGCTATCTAAGAATGTTACTTATAGTTCAGCATTTATTAAGCCCTCAAAATAGACTAGTTCTTTACAGAACAAAGAGCTGCACAGAGTTTCAGCCTAAGTTATTTACAATAATGTACCATCACCCTGCCCATTTTTCTCTGTAAGGGCTCCACAAATGGGTCTTTTAAGGTGTGTTCTGCAAACAAAGATTGTGTAGCTTGATAAATTTTTCTTATAAGAATCAGGAACAAAATAAACATATAGAATATGAACTCTGGGAATACTCCTTTCAGAGTTTCATCCAATTTTCTTTTATATATTAAAGTAGGACAGAAGAAAACCAATTGGCAGGCTACATCATTTCCTACTTTGTAATAATTGAATAGCTGAATAATGTCTCCACACTCCTTTCCTTCCGCTTTCTTCATCTCCCTCTCTCAGTGAAAATACATTTGTATACACACCTATCATTTAATAAAGTACATTATACAGTGCTTGACATATAGTGAGCATGCAATACATTTTGTTAAGTAGATGTATAATAAGTACACATTTCTTGGATAATGTGATTGTGGTATGCCTGACTCATCTTTGCCTTGATATATGTAAAGTACTAGGGCCAGTATGCTAGTACTTTGATTATTCACTCTGCTTTAAAAAATCCACTGGTTCAAATGCACAGTTCTTCAACACCCTCAAAGACACAGAGATTCACAAGTCATAGAGAATTTAAGGTAACTAACATTCACACCAAGATTTTGATTGTCATTTAAAAATTATTTTAATTAGATATACCACTGTCCATTGAAGATTTTTAAAAAATATAACATTGTCACTGGGAGGAGGAGTGGTAGAAGCTACCATGATAACTAATGATGTCCCCCTGACACTTTTTTTTTACCTTTTACTGAATTAATTGAACTGGACAGTTATTGGTCTCAGATATAGATATGTTATTTAAATAAATATGTAGGTACTGTGGAAGCTATATAACCAGTTGATGAAATGAATATATCACTACATTTCACTGCTTATTTCAGTGCCAGGATCTATGTATTCAATGCAAATACCTCGGGGTGCAATTTGTTACCCTCTCTTTCATCTTAGCTCTGGAAATAGAGTAATAATTATTCTTTAAAAAAAAACCCTGTGATATTTGCCATACAATAAATAAAACATCGATCCTCTATTATCCTGCCAAAGGGAAATGGATGTTGTATGGTAGGATTTCTTTTCCAAATGCTCTCTTGACCTATCACACCCTTTCTCATATCCTCATGGAACTCCCACCCTAACCGAACAGTGGACACTTGCATTAGTATCACTAATGCATTTGCCAAAAAATAAAAATATGTGTCATAAAGTAAGTCTAACATTCTGAAATTTATGTTCACTTGATGTGAATAACAAAGTGTGAAAATATTTGCAATCGAAAGTACAAAGACGATCAGTATTTAGATTAAGTGGTAAGCAATTGCAGTAAAACTTTGCTGCATTAGAAGCCTCATTTAGGAGCCAAATATATATAATAGCTACAAAAGAAATCTCTACAGCTCTGGTTTGCTAGTCAGAAATCTATGGCCTCAGATCTGCCACTAATTAACCATGCAAATTCTTGAAATGCATGTCCTTTTCATGGTTTTAGTTCATTTGCTTATGAAATCAAAATTAAAGTAGGTGATTTCCAGGATCTTTGCTGCTTAATAAATCTCATGCTTTCAAAATGTCAGACTTTCAAAAAATATTCTTTCTATATTTTTATATATTACAGCAGATATGATTTGACTCTTGATATCATAACTATACATAATAAAATTCTCATTTGACATTAAACACCCATAAGGCAGATATAAGAAATTTCTTTCCTTACTCATTATTAGTATTTCCAGATGAGGAAACTGAAGTTCAAAGAAGATAAAGAACATAGGTTCTAGTAAAAGGTGGAACTGGGATTAGAATTCATGTATAACTGCAAAACCTGTGCTTTACATTGTAACAGACTGGATTTTAAGCAACAAGTTAGAGTTTGGTGTGGTGCTGTATTTATAATTTTCTATTCTTTTTTATTCCAGGAGCCACTGAAACATAATAATATGTAATTTATTTTTGCCTTTACATTGTGCCAGATATTGTTCTAAGCATTTGACCTGTGCTATGCCATTTACATTTACAATAATCTTAAGTAGAAACAGAGGGGGACAAAGAGAAAGAGAGATCAAAATCATAAAACAATTAACTATGATGAAGATTGATATTCGTATTCCTATTTCTGACACCAGAGGTTGCTACCTCACACCGACTCTACACAAAACACCTCTGGATTTACACTGAAGTGCTTTCTTAAATAAATGGAGAAAATGCTTACAAAGCCAAGTCCCTGCATAGATATCTGAAGGAAAAGCATTTTGGGTGATAGGTCTTATTGTGGGTCCTACTTCCTAGCATTTCAAAACATAGAGTATGTGGTCAGATCTCTGCTCTCTCATACTCCAGACAGCTCCAAGTCATTTCTGGAGCAATCCGTTATTTACCTCTTATGTTCTTGCTCTATTGCCTCTCTGAACTTAGGTGGTAAAATCTCTAACCTGCTTCCATTTCATATGAGGCACCTGATAGCCTTAATAAATATCTGTGGGTCTTCGCAATAGTGAAGTTGTGTTTTATTACTGAACACACTGAGTATTAAACAATTGAGTAGTAAGTATTAATAGTATGTACATTGGATAAGTACCAAATGAATCATACTTTGCGTATTTTAATATATGGGAACCAAGAAGCGTGTGTGTATGTATATAAAACAGAGACTTTTTGTTTTATTTAAAATGTATCTGTACTGGATTTTCAGTTTTTATGTATCAAGTTTTCATAAAGGATGACATAGCAGAAAAATGGAATGTTTGGAAAAAAAATCAATTTCGAGGCTCTCTTTTTAAGGAAAAGTGCAATTGCACACCCCGCTGGCATTCTCCTTGTTGGCAGGATATGCATTTATATTAAACATGCCTAGAACTATCATCTTCAGTGGGTAGAATACATAGTCTCCCATGACCCAGAAATGCTCAATTGTTTGTTTCCTCACAAGCTTTATGCTTCCGGTTGTGACACACTGAATAAATCCATCATATTTTTGTCATAAAGTAGTATCCCAATTTATATTCTTTAGCCCAAGCAATCATATTGTGTCCACAGATAAAAACGAATGAAAGAAAACAACTAGCTACAGACTGAATTCAACAAACGTTCCCCTTTACCATTTTCAAACAACCAGTTCATTACATTTGTCCACATTCCCAAGCTAGTTTGTACATAAAAGCGTAGTAAGACATACTTAGCTTCTTTGTATTCACCTTACTCAGTAAAAAGGGCATCTGTTATTGACTGATACCCCCTTAATTTGATAAATACTATCAATCTTGATTTTTGAGGCTCTGAGATGATGAGAATCTGGAAAGACTTCAAAAACTCTATAGAACTAGCTGTTTCTTCTATGTGAAATGCTCCCCCTCCAGTTATCTGTATAGCTCACTCCCTTTTCTATTTCAGGATGCTGCATAAATGTCATTTTGTGCTTAAGGCTTACTCTGATCAGCTCATTTTAATTTACCACTGTACTTTCTATTTATTTCTCAATTAATTTCCTCAGTGGCACTATTCCATCTAAACTTCCATAATTTTTTCTTGTTTTTATGGTATCTTTCACCACTGAAATGTAAATTCCATGAAGGCAGAGAGTTTATACTATTTTGCTCTCTACTGCATTCCTAATGCCTAGGGCCCATCATGGGTGCTCAATAAATATTTATTGGATGACTGAAAGAATGATATCCTCCAAATATAAGTTTGGAGCACTTTTTTTTTTTTTTTGAGATGGAGTCTCACTCTGTCACCAGGATAGAGTGAAATGGAATGATTTTGGCTCACTGCAGCCTTCATCTCCCGGGGTTCAAGCGATTCTCCTTTCTCAGCCACCTGAGTAGCTGGGATCATAGGCATACACCACCATGCCTAGCTAATTTTTGTATTTTCATTAGAGATGGGGTTTCACCATGTTGGACAGGATGATCTCGATCTCCTGACCTTGTGATCTGCCTGCCTCAGCCTCCCAAAGTGCTAGGATTACAGGAGTGAGCCACCACGCCTGGCTGGAGCACTTTTTGAACATCCTATAATGTCCAAGGTTTACATTCAAATATAGTTTCTAATAGGGATACACTCTATCCAAAGGTACATTTTCTTTTCCTATTTATAACAAAAGTGTTCATTGTAACATCCAGTGTCTTTCTTTCAAATATTTCAAATATCCAGGAACCTGACAGCTGCAAGATGTGTTCTAGTCTTGGTCTACCATTACCTACAGCAGGGTGAGCTTGTTCAAATCACTTAGATTCTTGGAGCCTCCATTTCAGCTAATATAAAATAAAGAACATAAACCAAAGTAATGAAAGTAAAGTTCTTTTTACTTTATTTTATAGTCTGAAATTCTATGATTCTTTAAGATAGTATTTTTCTACCCATCAAATGTTTGTTTCCTTTTTAAATTTTAATTTTTAAATGTATATATATTTATGCAGTATAATATGATATTTCAATACATATATAATTACCATTGCTTTGTGGTGGAACATTTAAAATCCACTCTTTTTAAGCAATTTTAAAATATATAATATATTACTATTAACTAAGTCACCTTGCCATGCAGTAGATCACCAGAACTTATTTCTTCTGTCTAACTGAAACTCAACACCCTTATCAATCAAATATTTTAATCATTCCATGTGTATATACATGTAGTGGCTAATTCAAAGAATGTAGCAAAGATGTAAGACCTAGTGCTAACACTAGTTATGAGAAATAACGAATCAGGAAGATCTATTATCCAGGATTTTATATGTAAATTTATGTGAAAGTCACTTAAAAAAACCAAATGCTTCTGCTTCCTTGCCATTACTCCCACCATTGACAGTTCTGAACTTGTGAATTACACCCTACGTGAGCACAGTTCCTTAACTCATTTTTTATCCAGATTACAAAGCCACGGAACTGTCTTTTCATCTTGGATGCTCCATTGAACATACCGTACAATTTTTCAACACCATAATTTGATCTGAGAACATCTGCAAAAAATCAGGAGCACATATTTTTCCCCCTTCTCGGCACTTGACTTCAAGCCTCACGTTTCAGACATCGTTCTGCGGTTCCTGTGACATATTATTGAACAAACCGTCAGCTGTGCTTCTGTTTCGGAAGGTGTCAACATGAATGGAAAATGAGCCAGCCTCACATCATCATTAACAGAATTAATTACCTGCTCAACCTTGTGTCTTCTAGAAATAAGAATCTCTTGGCATTTTCTCCACAGTTATTCTTTATTTAAAATGGCTTCTTATAACCATTGAGACTATTTCATTCACATATTTATTTTTTTCAGATAATCTGAATTTCCTGGAAAGAGCTGCAAAGTTTTCTCTGGGCTCAGTGCTTCAATAGGTGAAAGTTCAATGTAAGGGAGTTCAACTGACAATTCAAATTTTATCTCAGTCACGCACACATGAAACCTAACAGTTATCTCCACTTACTTTCATTCCATGCCTATGAGTCTTCTATGCCTCGTTTCCTCCTTCCCACAGAAATTCAATGAGAAAGGCCACCATATTCTTTGATTCTAAACTCCCCACTCTTCTCCTTTCTTTCCTACTTGCATCCCATTATTCATTTATTTTTGTGTGGAGTTCCTCCATCTGCTACTTTTCTCTATTATTATTTTTATCTGTATTGTATTTTATCTATTTTCTAATTCTATATTGGTTCACTAGGGCTCCCATTACAAAATGCCATGGACTGGTTAGCTTAAACACGGACGTTTATTTTCTTAGAGTTCTAGAGGCTGGATGTTCAAGATCAAGGTGTCAGTAGGATTGGTTTCTTCTGAAGCTCTTTCCTTGACTTGTTGATGGCTAACTCTCACTGTTTCTCCAAATGGTTTTCTCTTTCTGCATGTTTCCATGTCCTAACCTCTTCTTCTTAGGGACACCAGTCGTATTGGATTAGAGCCCACCTATATGACCTCATTTCATCTTAGTCACCTCTTTAAAGGCCCTATTTTCAACAACAGGCACATTTTGAGGCACTGGGGGTTAGGACTTGAACACATGAATTTTGGGGGAATACAATTTGATACCTGTGTTTCTCATTTTTCTTTCTCTTTGCTTACTCAGGGACTTTTCTTCCATTCTTTCCTATTTTGTTTTATCACTTATATTTTTATGTTGGTCTCTATCTTTCAGATTCATCCACTTTGCAGGCCTCAGGGACACTACTTTCCTAGGTCACCCCTCTTTCCCGGCATCCCAGCAAATAACCAAAACTTGTGGCTTTTGGTCTTGAGACTGAAGAGGGAAGTTAGGAGATAAGGTGAGACAGCAACCATGTGTGCCCACTCCACCCCGAGTCAGATCCCAGGAAGTCTTCTGTGGCCAATCCACTGCTAGAGCCAATAATGGGAAAAGGGGCAGAAAGACCAGTCTGCCAGACTTTGATCTTTGTGTTTGTTTCCATAAAGAATTAGAGGTGTACTATCAACTTTGTTCATTTTAAACTTGCTGCTGACTCTTCACATTTAATAACTGAGAAGAAATACATATGTTCTTCTTTCAGGTCTACTATATTTACAAGATAAATTGCTATCGATCTTATCAATTACCTGGCAAAACACTGCACTGCGATGCTGAACCATGGGCTTCACACTGTGTAGTCAGAGAACCTCAGAGAAGCTCTCCATGTTTTCCTTACTTAGAGGTGCAGGGTGACTAACAGCTCCTGACTGTCCCTTTCTGCTTCAGGAGGCTTGACCCCCATTCTCTCGCTCCAAGTGTTTATTGAATCTGAGCCTTCATTCTCTTTTTTAATGTAGAGTACAAGAGAAATACTACTGCTCTGGAGACATACTGCGATGTGTTGAGTTAGTTCTGAGCTTCACAGGAGGCAGAGTAAGGCTTTGTTTAGGGCACCCTGCAAACCAGGAACACCAAAACGATGTTTGAAAGGTTGTTATGTTTATTAATTACATATATTTTTAAATTCATTTATTTTCCTTTCTGTTCTGTGAGCAGTAATATGTTTTTTAAAAAGCTATCTTTTTAATGAGCTATCTTTGGGGGAAAAATAAGATCTTTATTAGACTTCTTTTTTTTTTTGAGACGGAGTTTCGCTCTTGTTACCCAGGTTGGAGTGCAATGGCATGATCTCGGCTCACGGCAACCTCCGCCTTCTGGGTTCAGGCAATTCTCCTGCCTCAGCCTCCTGAGCAGCTGGATTACAGGCACGTGCCACCATGCCCAGCTAATTTTTTTATTTTTAGTAGAGACGGGGTTTCACCATGTTGACCAGGATGGTCTTGATTTCTTGACCTCGTGATCCACCCACCTCGGCCTCCCAAAGTGCTGGGATTACGGGCTTGAGCCATCGCTTTTACTTTACATCTTGGGCTTACGATTTTGTAATTTTGAATTAAATATGTGAAAAGAATGGACATGGTGTAATATTTTTAGTGTCACTCTGTCTTAGTTCAACTTGCTTTATATTTAAAGTGCAATTAGAAATGATATATTCTTTATTTCTAAAAATCTTGAAAGGAACCAGTACTTTAACTTGTCTTGAATAGATTTAGTTTTTAGAAGGCACTGAATTCACTACATCAATAAAAAAACGTGATTCATAATATTCACTGGTTCTGGGCTTGCAACGTGTTTTTTCCTTTGTAAGTTGTACATACATTTTTAAACCCTCTTAAATTCTTACCTATTGATGTCTCTAAGTGTGTCTTTCATGTAAACTAATCCAACAGGAATTTCTGAGAGTGACAGCTCAATCCTTGGCCTAACCCCATCTGCAGACTTCAGCCTCATCAAGAAAGTAAGACAAACCTTCTTTCCATTAGGGGGAATTTAAAGATCTCTAGGTTAAGAGAAACAACGACAACAAAAATATCCAGTTAGCTTCTTTGCCCTCCTTGATCTCAAAATCTAGTAACTGAATGCTGGTATTGGTGAATTTCCCAATCCCTAGGGGATTATAGCCTTTCTCCCATTCCTCCTAAAGGACGTACTTTCAGTTCCTACAGTACGGTGTCTTTTCACACAGATGTTCATTCCACCTAAAGACAACACTGGGAGGGGATTTATGGCAGATATTAACCTATTTTTCTAAGTATTTTCTTAGAAAAGAAAATTAAATGAGAAATTTAAACCAATGAGAAAATTAAAGCTTAGTGACTTGCCCAAGGTCCTATGTCTTAAAGCCAGGTTTTCTGATTTGGCCTTATAGATACTGTTCTCACCTCTGCTTCACACCATTGCCCCCTAGATAGTGTGCTTCCAACATTCCACAGCAAATTTGACAACCAAGTCAGAAAACTTTAAATGGGATTTAGTCACACAGGGGTTATTTAATAGCAAAAATAGAAACATAGGTCAAAGAATCTGATCCAGACCAATCTATTCTGAGTACTTTTGACTCTCTGGGTGATTGTGGGCCCATCCCTTAATCTACAGGTTTCAGTTTCCTCACTTCTAAAATCAGGGAGGTGTTCATACAGTTCTGCTCAAAGTGTGGCCCATTGTCCTGTGCATCCACTTCACCTGGGAACTTGTTCCAATGTAAGTTCTCAGGCTTCGCCTCAGAACTTTCTGGGGAATGGGACCAATATCTATGCTTTATACAGCCTTCCAAGTAATTCTGATACACACTAACATTTCTATGTGTAAAACACAAATCTATACCAGGGTTCAGCAACCTGCAGCTCTTAGGCTACCTATTTTTGGAAATAAAGTTTCACTGAAACACAGCCATTCTCATTCTTTGTGCCTTGTCTATGTATGCTTTTGCACTCCACTGGTGGTGTTGAGTAGTTGTGTCAGGGCCAGGTGCAGTGGCCCAGGCCTGTAATCCCAGCATGGTGGGAGGCTGAGGTGGGAGGATCACGTAAGCCCAAGAGTTGGAAGCTGCAGTGAGCTATGAACCACTGCACTCCAGCCAGGGTAATAGAACAAAATCCTCTTTCAATTTTTCAAAAAAAGATGCCTGCCGGGCATGGTGGCTCAAGCCTGTAATCTCAGCAATTTGGGAGGCCGAGACGGGTGGATCACGAGGTCAAGAGATCGAGACCATCCTGGTCAACATGGTGAAAACCCATCTCTACTAAAAATGCAAAAGAAAATTAGCTGGGCATGGTGGCGCACACCTATAATCCCAGCTACTCTGTAGGCTGAGGCAGGAGAACTGTCTGAACCCAGGAGGCGGAGGTTGCGGTGAGCCGAGATCGCACCATTACACTCCAGCCTGGGTAACAGGAGCGAAACTGCGTCTCAAAAAAAATAAAAGATGCTTTATGGCCCCTAGAGCCTAGATGTATAATATCTGGTCCTTTGCAAAAAATGTTTGGCAACCTCTGGCCTAAGCTACCCTTCAGTTCACTTACTAGACTAAAATTACAGTGTTTAAGGAGTCAGGTATCAATAATTGACCACTGGTAGGATTGATCTGAAAATTTATCCTTAAACAATACATGAGATTACAGACATAAAAGAATCTGACTGAAAACTGAGGAATGAGTCCTTGGAACAATTCATGACCCTGTAGTCCAACACAGCCTCTGTGCTTGCCCATTCTACCTCTGGAAAGAGGAAGCCAGTATCAGCACCACGCTTGACCTCTTGCACTTCCCTTACCCAACTTACATTGCTTTCAAAAGCCCAAGGTTGGACAGTCTAATGCTGATTCCTGACCATGCCAATCAAAGTTACCTTTTGTTTGACTTCTCTTGCTCAGCAATTTGCAGTATAATTTTTGTCTGTTGAAAGCTGCAAAGCTCAAAAAGTAAGGTAAATACTAGAATAATGTACAAATCAATGTTGCATTTACTAGAATCCGTCGTTCGGTTTATCTAAACATTTTTTACCCAAATGAACTTCAAATGACTCGTACATAGTGTATGTCCTCATTACTAGCAGAACTACTTGAATAATGCTGTTATTAATATGCATAGTCATGCAAATTTGCCCCATGAATATAAATACACTCCTCACATAGTGTACCTACATTTATACTTATTCTCTAAAATAAACATCTCTCCACTTAACAGGAGGGAAATGTACAATATTTAGCAGAATACTCAGCATGTAAAACGTACTAAAAATGATGCATATGTGATGGTGCAGTGTTAAGCATGTAGCCACATTACTGACGAAAGCTCTCTGTAGTAAAGTCCACTAAGTGGGGAAACGTCTTGCTGTGCTGTTACTCAAGATAATGCGTGAAAGCTAGTGTATCACAGATACAGAAGAAAATGATTCGAAGGAGTATCTAGTCAAACCTCCAGAGGGTTCTAACTGCTTTCCAGTTTCGGCTTTTGTTTTAAATCAAAGCAAAGCTGTAACCATGTAAATAACCTTTTCAGGAGGAGTTTGTGTTTGCTGCTGAATGTTTCACTTACTGGGAAAAGCACTGAATGGGTGAAGAAGCTCCAGCGTGCCACCTTTCCTGGCAGGCATTCTGTCCTAAAGGAAGGAGGAGGATTTATGAATGGTCTTGGGGTCCAGTCCTCTGGAGGGCAATCCCTTGGGCATGTGGGGAGAGGAACTCATGCTTGTCCTCACTATGTGGTAAGAAATAAGAATAAGAAATTCAATGCATTATTCGCAAATATCTTCATTTGACAGATGTACAGTGAGACTCAGAAAAGCAGTGCAACTTACTTAGGGTCACAAAAGTAGTCACCAACAAGCCAGAACCATGTCCAAACCTCTGAATTCTCACCTCTACCTGTGTGGTATTTGGAGATGGGAAAGAAGCTTAAGACAGTCAACTTGTAGTCAGCATAGGAGGCTATAAAATAATTTATATCTGTAAAATCCTTCTTTCTTATGATGACTCACTGACCTCTAAAAACTAAGGTAGAAAATAAGCACTGACATCAAAGAGATTAATTATCATTAGCAAGTCTGTCCTTTTCTTCTGCTCCTAGAGCTGCCTGTGCCCGATTTCACATCATCACAGGCCGTTAGTCAAGTGGTAACAGGAACTTGTCTAGCACAGATAAGGCAAGTGATAAAGCCGAGGTAGACTTTCTGAGTTGGGAAGGATCTGAGAGGCCATCTATTAAAATGCACCACCCATCACAGAAATCTTCCCTGTAATGTTATTGTTGGTGGATGGACAATTTGACCTTTGTTTACTATTTTGAGTGTCAAAGTTTGCTTTATGCTGAGCCAATGTGACCCATCACATACTGCAGTTTACCTGGAAATTGGTGATCAAGTCTATATGGTATAGTTTATAAGCATTTTGTGATCTGCATGGAGATGTTAGGCTAAGCAGAGAGAGAGGTAACTCGAATACAGTAGCCCCATACCCTGCAAGTAATGGTCTACGTGGGCGAAGGGACATTTTTGTAACTAACACTTGTCAGCAGTTGGACTGGGGGAAGATGGAGGAGAAAGGACACACAGGTATCTTTTTATATATACAGATGGGATATAGGCTAGCTGTGGTCCTAGTGGGAAGATGCATGCATATGCTTCCAGACATCAAGTGAGATCGGGAAGAAAGGGATGTAAGAATCCTAACCTGAGTACTCAAGCCCAGCAATGTGTTCTGCAATGTGCTAACTAGGTAAATCAGTCTTTTAGTTTTATATCACACCAGTGAGTTTCTGCATTCAACAGACACCAAGGTTGCTGTATTCTTTGGAAGAAAAAAGGAAGCAGGACTTGGAGACTTGGACAAGCTTAAAGATGTAAGTAAAGGATGTACCGCTGCTGGTGGTCTGCTGTGCTGCATGGTTTCTGAATGAGGCAACATACCAGATTCTTTTAGCATCCGGGCTCCAACCTAACTTTCCGGCTTCATTTCCTGCCTTTGGACCCCTCCCTTATCTTACTTACTACTCGCCTTCCCCAAACCAGCACCACCTTTGTTCCAGCTGCACTATGCTTTCCAGCAATGCACAAACCCCCGGCTCTTTGGTTCAGCAACCCTCTATGCCAGACTTTCCCCTCAGCTTTGTCCAGCCTATCCTCTAAGTTTGACCTGGGATGCTCCCATGCATACTCCTGGCCCAGCTCAGAGGGTGTCACCTTAGCGAAGCATGGCCTCTTCCAAGGTGAGGGCAAAGGCAGCTGTTTCCACATCTCTCAGGTTTTCAGGATGGACACAGTTTCTTACTTACTTCCTGTGCTTGATATTTAGAATAAATACACAAATATTCAGGATATATAAGTGCAAATTAGGGTTGTCCTGAGACAGTCTTTCCCTGGAATTAGCTCTTATGTGGTTGTAATGTTCCCACTCTATCTTCCCTTGTTTTATTCCCATATTTCTGAAATTCTAAATCTATGGGATCTTTAGAACTTTAGTTTTTTATTTAAAATTAAGGCAATAGCATTAATACCTCATAGGTTTAAAGCATTAAATGACATAATGTATTACCATGCTTAGCAAAGGGCCTGGTGCATGAGCAGGGTCTCGGTTATCATTGGTTTATATTTCATTCTCATTGTGCTTATGCTTTCATTGATTGTTCTATTGATTTTTGATCAATTTTGACTATCTGTTTATGTGATTATTCCAATAAGACTGAAGAGGGGATTTACGAGCCAGTAAGAAAGGCTAAACTACATCTCAACAGGAACTCACTGGCCTTACACTAAAAAGACAATAAATGTGATCTCAATGGAGAAAATCTTTGCTTTAAGTTGTGATCCACATATTTCTCAGCAGGAGCTTGTTGCTTTGACGTTTCGAAAACTAACTTCTAGTTCTAAAGTTTCCAGAATCCCATGACTGGTTTTCAAAGACTCAGAACTCCTACCTCCAGGAAGAATTGAGACAAAATATGTAGGGTCAAATGGCAGCTTTGCCCTTGACCCATTTCCCTTTGTGGCTTCTTGCAAAAGCTCAATGTCGGCACTGTGGAGCAAACTGGTCCTAGGTATAGCCCAGATAGTTCATATGGCATTTAAAATCCATTTTCATTGCTCTGAATTTGGTTGGCATTAACATCACCCATCACCTTCTTCTGCATAAAATATATTTTATAATAAATTCAAATCATAGGTCATGATTTAAGCATTTCCTTCATGAGCCAAAAATCATCCCATTCCTCATAGACCCCATTTGCATCATATTTTTAAACTCTACCTAGTCTGATTTAAAAAATCACTCAAAAACTTATCAAAGTGGTGCCTTGAATATGCTTTTTAGCTAATGAAAACCAGTGTCATTGCTGCTGCATTCATCTGTATCAAAGAACAAGTTTAACCTTATCCAGACCTGTCACAATTATTTGTTAGGCTGAAAGCTATTGACTATTAATGGTAATTACTTGCTTAAGGAGTCCTTCCCCAGATCCTGAATTTCAAATCATAGCACCTCCAGGCTTACCAGCAGGGGCTATGACAGGGGCTGAGCCAATAGTGGGGAGCTGAAGCTGCCACGTTTCCTCTGGGAGGCTCCCAAGGAGATTGATGGAATCACATATAGTCTTTAACCAAACACCAAGCCTATCTGACAAGAACCACACAGCAATTCAAAGGGTCCCGGAGCAAGAGCGATGCATTTTAAACATACTCCCAGCCTTCCCTCTGTCAGTAACAAATTAGACTTGTCACTTTCTCCAAGCAGATTTAGTGAGGACGTTACCAATGTTAATGATCTGTGCCTGCCACAGGAGGAAGACAGGAAGCAGAGTTTGGTAGGACCCAGGGAAAGCTTTCATTTTTTACTTTTCTTTTGGCTGCATGGTAGCATGACAAGGCTGCTTTTCTGATTACCCCACTCTCAAGTTTGGGGAATCTCAGATGATGTAATGTGAAAATCTCATATATTTTACTCCTCAACAGACTGGCCAACACTTACCTACTGTTTGCTCCTATGCACTGGTTCAATTTGGGAAAGTCAGGGGAATTACCCTCTACAAACAGTGTGTGTGCTGGGAGGCAAAGGAGGGAGGATATTCTACAGGACACAGGTTCTCCAAGGTTGCCCATTGAGAGGTAATGTTTGTTTGTTTGTTTGTTTTGAGACAGAGTCTCCCTCTGTCACCCAGGCTGGAGTACAATGGCATGATCTTGGCTCACTGCAACCTCCACCTCCCAGATTCAAGTGATTCTCTTGACTCAGCCTCTCAAGTAGCTGGGATTACAGATATGCGCCGCCACACCCAGCTAACTTTTGTATTTTTAGTAGAGATGGGATTTCACCATGTTGGCCAGGCTGCTCTTGAATTCCGAACCTCAGGTCTCACAACCTCTCAGCCACCCAAATAGCTAGGATTACAGGTGTGAGCCACCACACCTGGCCGAGAGGTAATGTTTTAAGAGTAGTGTATTTTAAACATGATCTAAACTCCGCTGGACTTTGTTTCTACTGAATTCCACTGTTTTCTAGAGAAGGGGGCTTGGAAGTAAAGTACAAGCAGGAGTGCAGTGTTACTAGGATGAACAATTTATGTAGAACATCTCCAACTTTAGGAATAAAACTTCTTTAATTTATTCCCAATAATTAAAGACTTTTTCCTAATTCATAGGTACAATGCTATTGATAAGTACAGTCCACTTTCCTAAGGCATCTTTTTTAAAACTGGCCCAGAAAGGCCACCAATAGTAAAAAGAGGATGACTCTCTGTCCCAATCATAGGCATTTACTTTGTAGTAAATATAACGCATGCAAATCCATCAAAACCTATTAAGCTCCAGCAATATTTTAGTGAAGCAAGCTCCAAAGTAGGAAAAAAAATAATGTTGATAGCTCGAGTTGAAATGGATTGAAAATTAAATTTGCCAAACACCCGCAGAGATTACTAAAAATAAAAGAAGCCTAAATGTTGCATTCCATTAAAGGGCATAATAGGTTTCAAAGAGAAGACTATTAAGCCGGGTATGTTGAAATTGAGCTATTCATAGACTAAAATCTCCTGAGTTTGTCAATAGCTTTGCATTTTCCTTTGAAATTAAGCAGCTTCCCTGGCAAGTCTCAGGCCTGGGGCCCAGGTATCCACAAATGAGTTAATAAAAGCCATAATTAAGGATAATTCAGGAATGATGTTTTTTCATATTCCTCATATTATGGGTTGCTCATTAACCATTATAAGTTTTAGGGTTTGGGGGAGTAACAAGATCAATGGGAAAAAGATCACAGATCAAAAGGATGGAATTTGCTGCGCTCATTTTTCCATAGCATTGACAAAGTCAGCTTTGCTTTCAAGTCCTAGTTTGCATCAGACTGATAGCCAGAAGAACACCAGGTACAAAGGGAAAACAAGACAACAAAAACCTAACAGACAATGCCCAGGGAAGATTTCAGAAGCAGCCCTCGTCTATTCTTCCGCTGTCTTTAGTCTAAACCGGCATCTGCCCCCAACACGTGGCAGCAGAAGAGCCCTGTGTTCATCTCTCACTGTAGGCTAACACCACCTTTGCTTTGATTCTCTGGGCTTTGAAGTACTTTACTGCGCACACACACACACACACACACGATGAATTTCTACAAGGCAAACTTCAGCTGATGCTTTTTTCAGGACTTTTTTCTTTTCCTTGTCTTCTTGCCTCTCCCATATGCATTTCTTTGGCACACACTTTACTTCTCTCTTCCCTTTTCCCTTTTAGAGCTGCCATCCCTAACTGGCCATTCTTAGTTAAGAGATGACTAAGTTCTCTGAGACATCTCCACTGGGAACCTTGCCTCAGTGTGTGCAGGTTTGAATTGCAGGCTGGCTGCATGTTTGATAACTCCTGAACATAATGTATTATCATCTAGGGATACAGGAAGCCAGTGGCATTTGGACTGAGAAGCTCAAGGAACATATTTTTCGATGTATTGGATTTTGCAAAGTCTGCATTGGATTTCGCCCCATAGGTATACTACTTATTTATTCTTTTAATTTTCAGGCTTTTGTGGATTTGAGAGGGTCTGGATCCACAGGAGCCAATTATGCTGAAGCCTTTTTAAGTTTGGCTTAAAATCTAAGATGCAAAGAAGAATATTCTGAACTTTGTAAGAAATAGTTTATTGCCAACATGTTAAACAACTGTGTTTAAAATCCAGTTTCTTTTGCTGTGGAAGGAAGGAAACCCAAACTTTCAGTTGTTTATACCACACACATTTATTTCTCACTCCTGGGTTCTTCGATTGGCGGTGGCTCTCCTGGGCTTGGCTTCAGCTTGGGTTCAACTCTATTCCACTAATCCTCTTTCTGGAAACCCCGCTCAAGAAGCATTTGAGATGGATCAAATGCCCCCTGAGGGCCTGCCTAGTACCCCCAAAATGCACTTCCCCCTCGCCCCCCACTCCATACACAGTGTAGAAATAAAGGAAAATCTTCAGGTCCTTCAGGGAGCATAGCTAGCCCTGAGTAGTAAATGGGGAACTGGATATCCAAAAAGGTAATAGTAGCTTAAAACAACTCAGTGACATATGTTAGAGTCACAACATGTTTTGTTTTCTGTAGAAACTAAATATAACATCTTTTCTTTTTTAAGATTATCACTCTCTATTACCCAAGCTGAAGTGCAGTGGTATGATCATGGCTCACAGCAGCCTCAAACTCCTGGAGTCAAGTGATCCTCCTGCCTCAGCCTCTTGAGTACCTAGGAGTACGGGCATGTGCCACTAAACCCAGCTAAATGTTTTAGTTTTCAGTAGACATGGGGTCTTACTTTGTTACCCAAGTTGGGCTCTAACTGCTGGTCTCAAGCACTCCTCCTGTCTCAGAATCCCAAAGCATTGGGATTACAGGCATGAGACACTACATCCAGCCAACATCCTAACACATGTCCCTGAGTTGTTTCTCAGAAACTCAGACCACCACCAAATAATTCCTCTGACACATAGATAAAGGGAAACTGAGGCCTGAACTCACTGTTCTTTGTTCTAAATTTCTTCCTGCGGGGCCTGGAAGAAGCCATGTCCATGAGCCAAAACTAACATTCTTTTATGCTGTTCCCAAATTTTTAGACAAACTGTTCCCTCCTTAACCAATGGCAAAGCAGAAAATCTTTGAATTCATCTACAACCTGTGGGGCTGTGCTTTTGAGATGCCCCGCCTTTTTAGATCAAACTAATGTATAGAATTTGTGTATTGATTTATAACTTTGCCTGTAACTTCTGCTTTCCTGCCTTTAAAAATCCTTATGTAGCCATTAGAGAGGTCAGGTCCAAGGCATAAACTGCTCGATTATCCTTACTTGGTGCTCTGCAAATGAATGCCCTTCTTTCTCCCACAGCAAACCTTGGTGTGGATGTTTGGTCTTACTACAGTAGGCACACAGGACCCAGCATGGTTCAGCAATACCTTTACTATCTGGGGCAAGCTGTTCAGGTGACAAAGGACTGAAGCTCAAGAGGGAAGTGGAAACATGGATTTCTCTTAAATTCTTTCCTTAGGGCTGGTACAATGTCCCTGCCATCCACACTTCATTGTTTCAAGCATGGTATTGGACAAAGCCCAAAGTCGATGGGACATAAAAGGTTCCTGACACATAGGTCTTAAAATCCTTGGAATTTACTCTCTTTTGTATGCTCATGAGATAACTCATTTGGGAGGGAGTCTAGGTAAACTTCAGGAGGGGCAGGCTGTTCCCCAGGAAACAAAGCATTTGATTACAGAGTTAGAACTTCTAGCCTCACCACGCTGGGACGGAAGGGAGACTGGTGATTATATTTAATCGCCAGTCCCCAATGATTTAATCAATCATGTCTATGTGATGAAACCTCCATAAAGACCATAAACAATGAGATTCAGGCAGTTTCTGGGTTGATGAACACATCCATGCGCTAGGAGGATGGTGTTCATACCCAGACTGGGCATGGAAACTCTGTGTGTTTCCACCCTGACTTTCTTCCAGGTATCTCGTTTATTTGGCTGTTCCTAAGTTACATCATTTATGGCAAACCAGTGATCACATGCGATGCACTTTCCTGAGTTCTGTGTCATTCTAACAACTGGACCTGAGGGGAAACAATTCATTTTAATCCCAGAATTGGAAGTGTGGGTAGCCTAGAGACCCTACCTTCTCCCAGCTGGTTTTGAAGTGGGCACTGTTTTGAGGGACTGAGCCCTTGACCTGTGAGGTCAGTGTTAATTATGGGTAATGTCAGAATTGAATTGAATTGATAAACACCAGGTCAGTGTTGGAAAAATAGCTGGTGTTGGAATAGACGGTATTCTAACCACAGGGAAATCAGGCTCTAGGGATGAACAAATATGAACAAATCATGCAGTCTATCACAGCTATTTTGGAACAGATTTCAGTGCATTGCAAATGCTTAGCACTGTTGAGTATTCTCAAACTCCAGTTTCCCAGTTGATTCCCTACACAACTGTGGTAATGTCTCCTTCCTTAAGAAAAATATCAACTTCATTCAGCATTAGACTCAGGAACTCCTGTTTCCTAGTGAACATTTCGTATTAATTTAAATGATAAGAGAGAATTATGAGTATAGATTTTGGGTCCCTAGCTAGGCTTTAAGAACTTGAAAAAAGATACTTCATCTTATCTCTTCTGTGTGTTTATTTATGCAAAGTCTGGCACACAGACAGTGGCAGGTGTATTTTGCCTATTGATACCATATAGGTAGCAGAGGTCTTATTATCATATAAGTATAATTATAAAGACATGTACTTAAAGAATGTTTAAAAGAGTCCCCTAAGAATATCAAATATTTGTTTACTCAAGCTTCCCACATATCTCTGACTTGTCTCCCACTCAAATTTTTTATGAAAAAAAAAAAAGCAAAGAAATGTAAAACAAGACAGAGAAGTCCAGCATAGTCCTGGGTGCTTTCCTTTCTTTCTTTCTTTCTTTCTTTTTTTTTTTTTTGAGACGGAGTTTTGCTCTTGTTACCCAGGCTGGAGTGCAATGGCGCAATCTCAGCTCACCGCAACTTCTGCCTCCTGGGTTCAGGCAATTCTCCTGCCTCAGCCTCCTGAGTAGCTGGGATTACAGGCACGTGCCACCATGCCCAGCTAATTTTTTGTATTTTTAGTAGAGACGGGGTCTCACCTTGTTGGCCAGGATGGTCTCGATTTCTTGTCCTCGTGATCCACCCGCCTCGGCCTCCCAAAGTGCTAGGATTACAGGCGTGAGCCACTGCGCCCGGCCTGGTGCTTTCCTTTCCTTAGCAACTTTGATTCTCCTACAGTTCAGTGAGAGGAATATCAGAGCAACAGTTTCATCCCCAGTTGTCCAGATAAGGAAGTAAAGACTCAGAGACATGGTGTCATAATAGCACAATTAGCGGGCAACAGAGCCACCAATTGAACTTAATTCTGTACAACAAAAACTTTACTCTCTACTTGATATTTTTTCACAGCACTGGTCCCAGACCACATCTCAAGGAATTAGCAGCTACGAAATGCTATCATCAATAGTATGAAATCTATCAAATGTTACCCACATTTGAAAAAGAAAAAGATAAAGTAAGGAGAAAGGAGCCTGGTGTTAGCTGCCTCTGGCAAAAGTTATTGTTTATGACTAGGGTTCATTTGCTAATTTTCCAGAGCCCTCTATGCTCATTATGTTTAAGTATACCATAAACAACTCTCCAAAAATTGGCAAATTTGTGAACTGGCAATTAAGCAAAGAAGATAAACAGGCTGAGTGCAGTGGTTCACACCTGTAATCCCAGCACTTTGGGAGGCCCAGGCAGGAGGACTGCTTTAGGCCAGGAGTTAGAGACCAGCCTGGGTAATGTAATGAGACCTTGTCTCTACCAAAAACAAACAAACAGACAGACAATTGGCCAAGCATGGTGATGTGCACCTGTAGTACCTACTACTTGGGAGGCTGAGGAGGGAGGATCCCTTTAGCCCAGAAGTTCAACGTTATGTTGAGCTATGATTGTGCCACTGTACTGCAGCCTGGGTGAAAGAGTGAGATCCTGTCACTTAAAAAAAAAGAAAAAGAAACAAACAAACAAAATAAACAGACAGCAAATAAGCACGTGAAACAACACCAACACCCAACATTATTAGCCATTAGGAAAATGCGAGTTGAAACCACAGTGAGACACTGCAACACACGTTAGAATGGCTAAAATGAAAAAGACGGACAATAACGAGTGGTGAATGATGTAAAGCACAAAGTGACTGGAACTCTCACAACTGAATGAAAAGTAAAATTGTATAGTCAAAACTGTACAATCACTTTGTAAAATAGGTTGGAAGTTTTTGAAAACTAGTATATGAACTATAAAACCCAAATATTTGACTAGTAGGTACTTAAGAAAAATGAAAACATATGCATACAAAAAGTTATACACAAATGATCATAGTAGCCTGATTTATAATAACTCCAAACTGGAAACAACCCAAATGTCATCCATGGATGCATGCATAAACAAAGTGTGGAATGTCCATTCAGTGTGGCACTGCTCAGTGAATGAACTACAGATCCACATAACATGTGTAACTATAGCTATACATAACATAGATGAATCCCAAAATAATTGTGCTGAGTGAAATGAGTCAGACCACCCAAAACACTATGTTCTTCAATTTTATGAAATTCTAAAAAGTGTAAACTGATCTGTAGTAATAACAGGTAGATCAGTGATTAGACAGGGATGGGAGGTGAAGAGATATGGAGGAAGAACTACAAAAGGGCGTGATGAAACTTTTGCAGGTGATAACTGTTTATCATCTTGATTGTGGTGATTGTTTCATGGTATCTACATATGTTAAAACTTATTAAATTGTACCCTTGAAGAAAGAAAAGTTTACCATATGTCAGTTATACCACAAAAAGTTTCTTTTATTAATTAATTTATTTAGAAACAGGGTCTCTCTCTCTCTCTCTCTCTCTCTCTCTCTCTCTCTCTCTCTCTCTCTCTCTCTCTCACCCAAGCTCAAGTGCAGTGGTGCAATGGCAACTCACTGTAGCCTCAAACTTTTGGACTCAAGTGATCCTCCTGTCTCAGCCCCCGCAAGTAGCTAGAACCATGGGCATGCACCATCACACCTGTCTAATGTTTTAATTTTTTTTGTAGAGATAGAGGTCTTGCTATGTTGCCCTGGCTGGTCTTGAACACCTGACCTCAAGTGATTTTCCTACCTCAGCTTCCCAATATATTGATATTACAAGAGTAAGTCATGGCAGCCAGCCAAGATTTTTATAAAAATTATATCATATAGGCATAGTGTAAAGAAAAATTATTTCAGATACGAAAACTTAGATCAGTGTCTGACACATCTTAAATGCTCTACGCATGCTAAGATCTTGTGATTATTATTCTCACTGTTATTGAAAGAGATGTTGCACCATTTGCTGGTATTATATATAATCTGTAAAGATCTACTTTGTACTCTCTAAGGTAATTGCCTTCTTATGTCACTACTCAACCATGACAAAGTTGACAAAATCTAGGACAAAGCCTTAAGACTAACTCTCACCAAAGAACATTCTCTCATGTCTACCTTTTGCACTATGAAAAGTATATTAGGAAAGTAGAATCTCGTCTGTGTGAAGCCAATTCTTTCTCCTGAGGAAGGCTTTTGATAATCCTTAACATGACACAGTAATTTAGCATTACTGAGCTCAAGAATGCTGAATAGGATTCAATAGTTTCTAAACGTTTCATTATTTCATAGGGAGCCAAAAGTGAAGCTAGTCTCACTGAAAGATTCATCAGAATCCAGGTGTTTTGGCAGTTGTGCCTATTTTTTTCCCAGATATTAAAAAAGATTATATTCTTATCACTTCTTTACTCATGCCCTCATGCATGATGGTATTCTAATATCATTGCTAGGTGTTTCGACTTCATGGTGCACAAATTCCTGTTGAGACCCAAAGACTCTACAGGAAGTAGCCTTGAAAATGTAAATAGTTCAAGAGTTTCTCTTTAGGTTAGAACTGTGGGCAAGAAGTAAAAAGTTTACTAAGAGTACTAGGTACTGGCCAGCAGCCACCAGTAGAATGAATGTAAGCTATGTCTTACATGAGAATGTATAAGTGACTGCATTTGCAGATTAGGTCTGGGCTGATTGGTGATCAAAGAAATAAGGGAGATCTACAAAGATTAGACTTGAAGTGTGTTATCAACATGTCTAAGCCTTTTAAATATACTACCCTGATAACTTTCATCTTCGTTATTTAACGACAATATCTTCTGCTCTCAATTTTGTCTCCACTACTTTCTATATATAGGCTGTCTACTTTACTGACCACTAGTGGGAGAAAGAGGGGTGAAAAGATAAAATTCATGATACCGTTATTTTCATTATCAGGTATTAATTTTGCTTATTTTCCCCCTTTTAGCAATCTCCTGTATGAAAATTAAAAGAGAAGGCTGAATTCAGGATGGATTGAACATGATCCTTGTCTTCATATTTATAAATAAGCAAAGTGCAACCTCACTGAGGTCAGGGTAAGTATCTTGCTCATCATTTTATTCACAGCACCTAAAACATGTTGGACCAAGAAACCACCATGTTTGTAAAAGAGAAACGGAGACAGCAAAATAACCTATTTTATACACAGGAAAACCGTTATCCATTCACCTCTATCTGAGATGGGGAAAATAAGAAACAGTGTATGTGATTTTCCAAAGAAGAGAAAGCAAGTAAGTTGTAGAACCAATATTTTTATAAGGAAACCTGTTATTGAAATATAAAAATAAACAGAAATATCCACATGTCCTATATATTGAGCTAAAGAAAGTTTGAATTTAAATGACCAGCTTGGGGTAGAATTTATTTCTTAAAATTTTGAGTTTTCTAATTCACGGACATAGTAATTTATTTATGTATGTCTTCTCAAATTTATTTCAGGAAGTAGATTCAGTATAAAAATTGTATCCATATTTTATTAGATCTATTCCTAAATAACTAATGTTATTTGTGCCTCTATAAATTGTATTTCTAATAAATTTCAAATAAAATTTATTTTAGATGATATACTAAAATATAACTGATTTTTGTATGTTGACCTTAAATCCAGTGCCCTCATTCAATTAGGTAACTATTCCTTTGCATTTTTCTGTAGATTTATTTGTATTTTCTCTTCACACACTAAGGCATGTACGAATAATGACAACTTAATTAATCCTTTTAAATCCTTACAACTTTCATTTCATTTTCTGACCTTTGCACATTGCCTAAGGTTTTATTACATATTGATTAGAAGTGGGAATAAATAAATCCTTACCTCAGTCCTGCTTTTAGCTGGTACTAAGACACTGTTAAAAATATTTAGGTTGTTTTTAGCTAAATACTGATCTTAAGAATATTTATTTCTATCACTAATTTGCAATGGGTTTTTACCATGTATGATTAATAGGTTTTTTGACATCTTTTAAAATGAATATGTTATTTTTCTTTTTTATCAATATAAGTGAATTCCACTGACTAACTTTTCAAATGTTAAGCCAAAGATACAATAGTAAAATAATCAAATTAGGTCATTTTATAAAAGCATTACTACATATAATTACATACAGTTGGCTAATATTTTCTTAAAAATTTTGTATTTGTGTTCATGATTTACTGACTTCTAATTTTGTTTGGCTTTACCACACTGTCATTTTTCCAATATCTTGATTTTGATACTTAGGTACTTAATTTCTAGTCTTTCTTTTTAAAATATACATAATGATATCTACCTAAACACGTGTGTGTACATGTATATATACACATGCATTCCATAAAGTGTGTGTGTGTACATGTATATACATATGCATTTCATAAAGTGTGTGTGTACATGTATATACACATGCGTTCCATAAAGTGTGTGTGTGTACATGTATATATACACATGCATTCCATAAAGTGTGTGTGTGTACATGTATATACACATGCATTCCATAAAGTGTGTGTGTGTAAATGTATATATACACATGCATTCCATAAAGTGTGTGTGTGTACATGTATATACACATGCATTCCATAAAGTGTGTGTGTACATGTATATACACATGCATTCCATAAAGCGTGTGTGTGTACATGTATATACATATGCATTCCATAAAGCATATGGGTGTACATGTATATACATATGCATTCCATAAAGCGTATGGGTGTACATGTATATACATATGCATTCCATAAAGTGTGTTTGTGTACATGTATATATACACATGCATTCCATAAAGTGTGTGTGTGTACATGTATACACACATGCATTCCATAAAGTGTGTCTGTGTACATGTATACACACATGCATTCCATAAAGTGTGTGTGTGTACATGTATCTACACATGCATTCCATAAAGTGTGTGTGTGTACATGTATATATGCATGTATTCCATAAAGTGTGTGTGTACATGTATGTATACGCATGCATTCCAAAAAGTGTGTGTGTGTACATGTATATACACATGCATTCCATAAAGTGTGTGTGTGTACATGTATATATACACATGCATTCCATAAAGTGTGTGTGTGTACATGTATATATACACATGCATTCCATAAAGTGTGTGTGTACATGTATATACACATGCATTCCATAAAGTGTGTGTGTGTACATGTATATATACACATACGTTCCATAAAGTGTGTGTGTGTACATGTATATACACATGCGTTCCATAAAGTGTGTGTGTACATGTATGTATATACACATGCATTCCATGAAGTGTGTGTGTGTACATGTATATATACACATGCATTCCATAAAGTGTGTGTGTGTACATGTATATATACACATGCATTCCATAAAGTGTGTGTGTACATGTATATACACATGCATTCCATAAAGTGTGTGTGTGTACATGTATATATACACATACGTTCCATAAAGTGTGTGTGTGTACATGTATATACACATGCGTTCCATAAAGTTTGTGTGTACATGTATATACACATGCGTTCCATAAAGTGTGTGTGTGTACATGTATATACACATGCGTTCCATAAAGTGTGTGTGTGTACATGTATATATACACATGCGTTCCATAAATTGTGTGTGTGTACATGTATATATACACATGCGTTCCATAAATTGTGTGTGTGTACATGTATATATACTCATGCGTTCCATAAAGTGTGTGTGTGTACATGTATATATACACATGCGTTCCATAAATTGTGTGTGTGTACATGTATATATACACATGCGTTCCATAAATTGTGTGTGTGTACATGTATATATACTCATGCGTTCCATAAAGTGTGTGTGTGTACATGTATATATACACATGCGTTCCATAAAGTGTGTGTGTGTACATGTATATATACACATGTGTTCCATAAAGTGTGTGTGTGTACATGTATATATACACATGCGTTCCATAAAATGTGTGTGTGTACATGTATATATACACATGCGTTCCATAAAGTGTGTGTGTGTACATGTATACACACGTGCGTTCCATAAAGTGTGTGTGTGTACATGTATATACACGTGCATTCCATAAAGTGTGTGTGTGTACATGTATATATACACATGCGTTCCATAAAGTGTGTGTGTGTACATGTATATATACACATGCGTTCCATAGTGTGTGTGTACATGTATATATACACATGCGTTCCATAAAGTGTGTGTGTGTACATGTATATATACACATGCATTCCATAAAGTGTGTGTGTGTACATGTATACACACGTGCGTTCCATAAAGTGTGTGTGTGTACATGTATATACACATGCATTCCATAAATTGTGTGTGTACATGTATATACACACATGCGTTCCATAAAGTGCGTGTGTGTACATGTATATACACGTGCATTCCATAAAGTGTGTGTGTACATGTATATACACATGCATTCCATAAAGTGTGTGTGTGTACATGTATACACACATGCGTTCCATAAAGTGCACTCTGCGACAGTTTTAGTTTCACTACACAAATTTTGATAAATTGTATTTTTATTGTCGTTTAATCCTACACAGCAGGATTAAGATCCAGAATTTCTAACTCCATTCTAGAATTCTTTCAACTGAAGGTGTAACACCATTTTCTTCGTCATTCGTACATAAATAGTTTTCAAACTTTGGTTGAAAACACTTAAATATCAAAAGAAACAAAATTGCCATTTTTAGTTTGCAAACTCTGCTAGCAAGTGTGTCATCCTTGTTCTTTCTTCTTTATGTTTTTATGTTTAACACTTACAACAATCTTGGAAGGATGCGCCTTTTTCCCCTCTTTTCAAAAATGAAGAAACATGTGCATAAAGTGATTATGTGATTCTATCTATCCAGCTAATAAATATGTAGCTGAGCCAGGATTTGAAGATGAACTTTCCCAGCTCCCACATCTTCCATGCCCCCTGCTCTGTGCTACCTCTACACATACCCCAGGCACTCAAGTCATGTCAGCTAGGAATTACAGTTAGAGCAAGCAAGGTACCTCAGGCCCTTATGTCTTGCAAATAAGAAAATGGTCTCAGAAAAGCTACCTGGCTCATGCAAGGCCATGTTGCTAGTGAATGGTTGAACCAGAACCAACTCTAAGCTGTCCTAATTTCTAAGATAACCACCTTCCTGCTTTTGTAAATTGCATAACAGCTCACTTTGAAGAAGAGGCAGTGCTGACCCACCATCAACAATGCTTCCATGAACAGGTAGTTCAGCTGGTAGAAAACCTTAAAAAGAAATTAAAGGCATTTGTCAGGATTCTAATTTTGAAAAAGTAAAGAATACTGACATTAGTCCCCATTAGCTCCTTTACAGTCTTTGAATAACTTCTTTAAGTTGTCGAAACAGAAGTTTTATTGTATCCCATTGGCAGTCACTGAAGGGAATTAATATGGAGAGTAGGTGATAAGAATTCCCAAGCTGTCAACAAGAGCATTTTCTTGAAATGCCAAAAACTGTTATCTTGGCTTAAACTTAATTTCAGTGACCAGAATTCAGGCATGTGAATTCTCTGAGGGTTGACTGCTAATCCACCTGCCACTTTTTTTCATCTTTTTTTTTTTTTAAAGATGGAGTCTTGCTCTGTTGTCCAGGCTGGAGTGTAATGGCACCATCTTGGCTCACTGCAACCTCCACCTCCTGGGTTCAAGTGATTCTCCTACCTCAGCCTCCCAAGTAACTGGGATTACGGGCGCCTGCCACCATGCTCAGCTAATTTTTGTATTTTCAGTAGAGATGGGGTTTCCCATGTAGACCAGGCTGGTCTTGAACTCCTGACCTGGAGTGATTCTCCCACTTCAGCCTCCCAAAATGCTGGGATTACAGGTGTGAGCCACTACTCCTGGTCTTTTTCTTTTCTCTTGGCCTCTGGCAGTTTTAGATGTTACCCTTCTAATCCCCAGGCAATTATTTTAAGGAGACCCAACGCTTTGAAATTGGATCCCCGTGGACTGTGATAGCAAATAGAAGATAGTCACTGCATGATTTAACCTTTCTTCCCTATGTACACCGTGGTCAGAATCTCCATCACACAGTCTAGAGGCAGAGATGAGGCCAGTGAGAGAAAATATAAACCGTAAAACTCTGTTCTGAGAAAACACATCACCCAATGAATGCCTTGTAGCTTTCGCTGAGAGACAATAAATGTTACTGCTCTACAGTAAGGAGAAATGAGAAATCCTATTCCCAAGGGAAAGAAAATATATCTCCACATATGACAAGTAGTTAACATTATGGATGGTATCTGCCTGGGCTCTTATCATGATGTAAATTTGTTTTCTATTCACTGGCTTGAATAGTAACAAAATAATATTGAAATGTGAATAAAGAACCATATTTGAATTTTATTACAGCTTCACAGTAATCTGATAATGGGGGGGAAGTTTAGGTGTAAACAAAAGCAGAGAGCAGTTAGTCAACTTGAATATATATACCCCATATTGGAAAGCCAATCTGTTTATTAATAATAAGCCAAATGCTTATTGGAATGACGCATGTTTTTGTTCAGCATTGCCAGCATTACGTGGTCGGAGTTTACATGAAGTTCCTAAACTGGTTTGTACTAACTTGTTGACAAGACTGTTTATCATCCCTTTTGAATGAAACATAAAATAAAATTTTGGCCACAAGGCCCATAAAAACTATCTTAAAACTATCATAAAAACTATCTTCTGCCTTTTTTTCCCCCAGGAGTAGACGCACTAGCTGTGAGGTTCTGGATGAATCTCCTTCAGATTTATCCTTTATATTAAACTGTTCAGAGACAGGACTCATAATTCTTATAAACTTAGTGAAGCACATAGGTTTAGGTGAGTTTGAAGGTGTGCAGTGACAATAATGAACTGAGGACTTTTAAGACTTAAGATGATACAGAAACTCCTAGGTCTGCTGCATGAAGTGAACTCTAGCATTTCAAGTAGACATAGGAGATTTTTAAAATTTTCTTTTTACTTCCCGTATTCATAATTTCATCAGGTATATCACTGAACTTTTAGACAGCTGCTCATTTTTACCATCTGCTAAATTAGATGTTTAAAAGTCCTTATTTGAAAAAGGAAAGTTAATGACAGAGGTGTCATATCCTAAAGGACTGTAGAAAGGTCTGCGTTTACTGTTGAGGGATAAAATAAAAAGTAATACATTTATTCAATATAATGTGGTCAATAACCTAAATCATTATAAAATAATTGTCTCTCTACCATCTTAAGTTAAAAAAAAAATGATTCCTGGTGAGGATATGGAAAAATGTAAGGAAAAAACTGAGTGTTAGAAAAGTCAATGAATTTGCTGAAAAATACATTTTGACATTCTTGGCATTACAAAGACCAATCCTGAGGAAGGTAAGTGGCGACCGCATTGTGTTGCATGAGACATAGGGAGGGATAAGGCTGTAACACAGGCAGGGGAAGGAAGAGGTAAGAGAGACACACAGAGAAAGAAAGAGCTAGCATGCAAGTGAGCCAGGAGGTGACAGAAGATCTTGCATGCTGCACTATGACATCTTGTGACCACCCACCTTTTACTTTTATCTATAAAGAAAAATCACAAAACGTGAAGAAAAAGCCTTGTGTTTAGGTTGGTGCAAAACTAATTGCAGTTTTGCAATTACTATTTTTTTTTTTTTTTTTTTTTGAGATGGAGTTTAGCTCTGTCACCAGGCTGGAGTGCAGTGGCACTATCTTGGCTCACTGCAACCTCCACCTCCCAGGTTCAAGCGATTCTCCTGCCTCAGTCTCCCGAGTAGCTGGGACTACAGGTGCGCCACCACACCCAGCTAATTTCTGTATTTTTAGTAGAGGAGGGGTTTCACCACGTTGGCCAGGATGGTCTCTATCTCCTGACCTCTTGATCCGCCTGCCTTGGCCTCCCAAAGTGCTGAGATTACAGGCGTGAGCCACCATGCCTGGCCTGCAATTACTATAATGGCAAAAACCACGATTACTTTTGTACCAACCTATAAAAATCAGGTAATTAACTGGGCTTGGCATTCAGAGAGTCTGCAGGTCCCACAAAAATTAGAGGAAAAAAATGTTAGGGCTCAGGGCCAGGCATGGTGGCTCACGCCTGTAATCCCAGCACTTTGGGAGGCTTAGCGGGGCAGATCACTTGAGACCAGGAGTTTAAGACCAGCCTGGCAAACATGACAAAATCCTGTCTCCACTAAAAATACAGCAATTAGCAGGGCATGGTGGCAGGTGCCTGTAATCCTAGCTACAGAGGTTGCAGTGAGCCGAGATCCCACCACTGTACTCCAGCCTAAGCAATAGAGTGAGACTCCATCTCAAAAAACAACAAAGAAAGTTAGAGCTCAGAACCAAAGAGAGAAAATGGAGAGACATAGAAAGCCTTCAAAAAGCACCGGAATAACAAAAGGTCTTCACACGGCAACCAGCTCTACAACTGGAATTTCAGCTGTTCACAGATCTGTGAGTGGTGGCAAGGTAGGGTGCAGCTGACATTGGCCACATGTTTACAGTAGGACAACACTGTATGCACAACTTTCTGTTTTTTAATTTTGTTTTGTTTTGCGGCAAAGAAGGAGTTTACTTGACATGAGGCCAGCCTTCCAGGAGGGAGACAGAGTTATTACACGAATCAATTTCCCTGAAGTGTGGAGGTGAAGAGTTTCCAAGGATACCTTAGTGGGCAGGGGACTACGGAGTGGGGAATGTTGATTGGGGATTAAATTACAGGGGTGTAGAAAATGGTCCTGTGCACTGAGTCAGTCTCTGGGTGAGGGCCACAGGACTTTGTGTATATGTGTGCATATGTGCATATATGAGGGAATTACATATATATGAAGGGATTATATCAAACATTGATAGTGTTTCTCTCTCTGGATGCTAATGTCATATGGGAATGTTTTCATTTCTATCTTCCTCTACTTCCTTATTTTCCAAATTTCTACAATAAATACTTGTTATTTAGTATACATTATTAAATATGATTTCCCTAACAAAATCTAAAGTTATAAATTTCCCATTTGTATCTTAATAGTCGTTTAGATTTGGTGGGTAATTTTTAATACAAAGTAGTAATTTTCACCATCTAACTAAAGTAGGACTGTTTTTTATGAATGAATATCTTTGCTACTGCTATTTCTTGCATATTGCTTTTTTTCCTTGGCGTTCACTTTTCCTCAGGCTGAAGTGTTTTAATAGTAACCTTCAGTGAGAGTTTATGAATGGTTAAGTTTTTAAATATTTGTGGATCTGAAAATGTCTTTACTTTGCCCCTTAGTTTTTAAATGATAGTTTATGGGAGTACAGAATTCTAAGTTGTCAGTTACGTTCCCTTTAAACTATTAAGATATTACTTCATTGTCTTCTGCCGTTTATTATTACTGATGAGGAATCTAACTGCCAGTCTACTTTTTTACTTAGAAATCTGCCATTTCTGGTAGCAACTTTCTATTTCCAAATTTTAAAAAAGTTTTAGATACATCACGCATACAGACAACACTAAATAATAATTGCAATGTAAACACCCAAATAAGGACTGTTTGTGTCAAGACATAGAGTCTCACCAGCATCTTACATTTACAATGTGCTCCTTCTCAATTGCAATGTCTTCTCTAGGAGTAACCAGTATTCTGGCCTTTATGATAGGTGTATTCTGATTTTTTTAAGTCAAGTTAATTTTATTATAGAGATCTCTAAACAGTACAGTAGAGTTTACTTGCTTATGAAAATTTATTAAATATGCTAAAACACACCAAGACCCCTTACCATCCCCAGTAAAGAGAACAGTTTTCTTTCCTTTCATTCAGTATTCTGGTAGCTTTTTAAGATGTTCACTTTCCTTAGTCATCTGCACTTTCACTGAAATGTGCCTACATATTATTTTTATTTATCTTCTCACTATACACAGTGGAATTTCAATTTGAAACTCATTTTGATCTGGAAAATGCTTATCCATTATGTCTTCAAACACAGTTTCTTGGAAAGCTCCCCTATTATTTTATTATTAAACTTCTTTTAGATGTACATTGATGTCTCAAAATCTGTGCTTCATGCCTCTTAATTACTCACTCACATAGTTTGAAAAATCTCTGTCTCGCTCTGCTGTTCTGTGTATTTCCTTACTACAGTCATTTGATTGACGAGTTTTATGGCTCTGTTCAGTTTAGAGTGTGTATACTTTCAAATAAATATTTATTTTGGTTACTAATTTTCATTTCCAGTGTTTCTAATTAATTCTTTTTTCTACCTGTTTTTGTTTTGCTTCTGTATCTTTCTTTTATATTAGTAGTTGTTATACATATATTTCCTTGATGATACAAACATGTTACAGAATTTTCTCAGAATGTTTATTAATTTAATATCATCTACAAAAAATATGATGTTCTGGCTGACATTTTTGCAGTCCTTCTTAGCATGAGTTTTCTACTTGTGTTTTGGATTGTAATTTGCAGCTATATATAGTGGGGGTTATTTCTCCTATGTCTCTTTGTATATAAGAATGATTATGTGATGTCTTTACTCAGTCTCTTCTATGCTCCCAGCCCAGAACCTAGTCTTATACTGGTAATCTGAAGACAGCATAGATCTAGTTGCAGAGCCCATGGGTAGTTTGGCTCAGGTCTGGTCTTTTTTTTTTTTTTTTTTTTTTTTGAGATAGAGTCTCACTCTCTCACCCAGGCCGGAGTGCAGTGATGCGATATAAGCTCACTGCAACCTCCACCTCCTGGGTTCAAGTGATTCTACTGCCTCAGCCTCCTGAATAGCTGGGACTACAGGCACACGCCACCATGCCTAGCTAATTGTTGTATTTTTAATACAGATGGAGTTTCACCATGTTGGCCCAGATGGTCTCAATCTCTTGACCTTGTGATCCACCCACCTCAGCCTCCCAAAGTGCTGGAATTATTACAGGCATAAGCCACTGTGCCCGACCCAGGTCTGGTCTTAAAATTCATGTTTTCTCATTTCCCTCCTTCATCTCATTCTAAAGCTCTTATAATTTTAAGTACTATTTCCTCTGTACTTCCTCAAATGTCTGAGATGCAGCCCCATGAAAGCCATAGATTCTGGTAACTCAAGAGAAGCATTTGCAGTTCCCTTTCAGAAATAAGTTGGGAGAAGGGGGTACCTCCCTAGTCTCTAATTTCAATTTATAAGTTTGTCTTTTACCTATTTCTTTTTTTTTGGTGTTTGCTGTTGTTGCTGTTTTTGAGACATGGTCTCACTCTGCCACCCAGGCTGGAGGGCAGTGGTGTGATCATAGCTCATTGTAGCCTGGAGCTCATGGGCTCAGGAACCTCCCACCTCCACCTCCCAAGTAGCTGGGACTATAGGCACACACCACCACACCGGCTAAAGTTGACACATGTTCCATAGAACTATGTGCCTCGGCTGGTCTCAAACTCCTAGCCTCAAATAATTGTCCCAGAGATTCCTGTCTCTGCCTCCCAAGTTCCTGGGATGACAAACATAAGCCACCACACAAGGGACCTATCATTGTGAGGGCTTTGGATCCATAGAGTAGTTTATTTCTGTAAGGCATGTATTACTTTAATAAATTAAAAATAATATAAATAATATGGTTTTCTTTAAAACACAGTTTCATGTGAGATGCATTCACTTACGCTATTGAAAGTCAATTTTAGGATAATCTAAGTACAGACAGGTGATCTCAGGTTCTGGAGAACAATTTCAATGTTGAGAGTGTTAACAATTATCATTGATTTCAATCGTTTCATTTTAAAACTGTGGAACTGAGGCCAGGACTGTGTTATCTCTCTAACACCCAGAACCCAAGCCTGTGGGAATGAGGGGCAGAGGGAGATTCCATCCTTTCACTAAGGCCAAGTCTGTGATAAGCCTTCTCCCCCTCAGTATGCTGCCCAAGGACCAAGGGATCTTACCTGCATTATGAAGGCAGAGAAAAGGAAATCAAACTGTTTTGAATCTTCACTACACAAACTACAAGGCTAAAGAAGAGAGGTCAATCAATATGTGTGTCGCTGCATTTAGTGCTGGATGGAACACTATCACAGACAGGCCTTAATTCCAGTTTCTGCTCTTTGTAGCTGCAGAAGTCTGCCAGGTCCCTTCTGCTGAGTTCTTATTGGTAATAGTCTTTTTCCAAAGTGCAAAATATCAGTATTCTGTGACTGGACGGGCTGTTCACATCTATAAATTGATTCCGAGGCCCAAGTGAGAACCCTCTTAAAGTGACAGTCAAATTAACTTATACACATTGAGAGGATAGTGACTAGAAAAGAAGCATGAGAAAGATCTTGCTCAAATTGCTGAATTCCTGATACGCTTTAGCAAGGAAGAAGTCACTGGCAGGAATATCAGAACATTAAAAAAAAATGACTTGATAAATTTAGATTTCCTTCCACCCCAATAGCCAAATATAATAATATTAAAATCTTAGGCTCGGGTGCAGTAGCTCACACCTGCAATCCCAGCATTTTGGGAGGAAGAGATAAGAAGATCAGTTGAGGCCAGGAGTTCAAGATCAGCCTGGGAAATATACTGAGACCCCATCTCTCCAAAAAAAAAAAAAGCCAAATATGACAGTGTGCACCCGTCGGCCCAGCTACCCAGGGGGGTGAGACAGGAAGATTATTTGAGCTCAATTGTACCACTGCACTCTAGCCTGGGAGAAAAAGTGGGACCCTGTCTCAAAAATAAAATAAAATAAATTAATAAAAATTTAAGACTGCTTTATGGTTTTTACATATCTTATATATCCAAATTCTCAATAAAGCGATAGGAATTAGTTATTGGGGTAGCCACTTTTGTCTCCACGCAAGTGTCTTTGCCACAACCGCTTTCAGCATCTGCAAGGGAATATCAGCTCTGGCTGCTCACAACCCCCTTACTCCTGAGTAATTGTCCTCAGCCTCAGAGGATGTCCATACCTAAGATTCTGCCTCCTTCCAAGATGTCACCTGTGGCCACCTCCAAGGAGAATTTACACTATTGACCTGGCAAATGCATTATTTTTCCTCTGCATTGGAAAAGAGTTCAGAGTGGTTCAGAAACCACTCCCACTCATCTGGACTGATGGATCACAATGTACTTCTGCAGTCTCACCTGTTATTTATTCTGCTCTCCCTGGGCCCTGGACTGTCTGGCTTTCTCACAGCTTATTATATTGGTGGTCTACTCTATCTATATGATATAACACTAATTGATTAAGTGAGTAAAAAACTAAATGGCAAGTACATTGGAGGACTTGGAAAAATATGCTTCAGAGATTGGAAGACAAAACCTAGGAAGACTCTGAGACTTGCCATATTAGCAACATCATGTTATGGGTTTTGTGGTCTTGGTCTGCTAGGATGTCCTCTTCTATTCACATAAAGAACAGGTAGTAAAGTAGATCAAAAGTAAATTTAACTTACTTTATCAATCCAAAGTAAAGCAGACATTGTGTCTGGTACCTTCCATCACTAAGAGAAACACAATGTCAGTGTTTGCCCACTTGGAAATACTGCACTTAGCCATAATGAGAATCCTGTGGACTCAGTGTGAGCCAGGTCTAGGTCAAGAGTCCACGTGTTTTCTGAATGCCATATAGGCCACTCCATTGGGGTGACAACTTTATTTTCCAGAGTATCTGTGTCAGCTTGGACCATGTATCCAACAGTCCTTGAAAAGGCCAAGATTTGTCTTCCCTAGCAAACATTTGCTGAGTGAATGATGGTGATTACATAGATTCTGGCTCTGAGAACTGGCTCATGCCTGGAAACTGAGCAGGGATGCTGATCATGTATTAAGGTGTTTTTTTTTTTTTCTCAGTCCCCAAACCATCTATTCTCAACTATTTTGTTGTATAAAATAAATATTATTCTGCTCATTTATCTTTTACCCAGAAATACTGTGTCCTAATGTTTCCAGGCTTCTCAGCTACTGCTCAGACCTTTACACTTGTTGCAATAATTGTGCCTACATGACTTTGCTCCAACTGCAGCTACCTGGACCCTATAATTTCCCATCATATCATTCCATTGTTATTCAGGAGGCCAATTGAGTCTCCTGGCCTACAGAAGACAGAATACCACTTAGCCTCTTAGTGATATTTTTGCCCAGTTCTCCAGGGCATTTTGTATTGATTTGGTAATCAGAGTTTCCTCTTAAACCCACTAGAACACTGTTGAGAGGTGAGTTTTCTGGCCTCCCTCTAGCATGCTCATTCTCTGGGCATTTTTATCCTTCTTTCCATCATATGTCATGAAAGTTGTGGGTCTTCACTTCCCCAAGCTTCTAGTAGCATCTCAGCATATTTGCACCATTTTCTGTGGTCCTTGCCTGCATGTTAAATATTATGCTTCCATATTGATATATTTTTTAAAGTGAGATATTGTTACATTCTACTCCTTTTAATTTACATCCTCAAGTTCCAGTCCCACGTGCATGCTCCTGGTTCTTGCCAACTAAATGCTAAGTTCTATCAACTTATAGGGGCCTTTCCTTCCTTTGCAGATCCAGCATTTCCTAGGCAGAGCTGTGTTGAGACTTGACTTTAGTTGCTTGACCAATGAAGGCTATGTGGGTTGAGGGGGGTGGCGGACAGATTCTGAAAACGTGTTGCCATACAAGGCAAATATTTCTGCACAGACTTCCAACAAACAGGAGCACTAGCCTATTAGCAGGGAGACATGAGTCATTCCAGTATCCCTAGAGAATCTGAAACAGTCTGAAGAGTCTTTCAATTGCATGAACTCAGGTCTGCCAACACAGGTGACACAGTATTACTTCTTCCCATTACAGCTCTGGCTTTAGTATACAAGGCTTGCCAAGGCTGAGAGGCCAACCCTCTTTGGAATTTTGCTACACTTATAATTGAGTCCTTTTCCTGATCCTTAGCTTTTCCTGGCCTCCAGCTTGACGATTTCTTTATGTGCTGTAAGGAAGATCTCCAGCATATAGACTTCATGTTAAATTGATGATTAACCATCCTTTCATTGTCTTTCCCTGAAGGATCGATAGCTTCCAACCACAGACATCTGATTCTAAAGCTCTAACAATTGTAATGACTATTTTCCCTGTATTTTCTAGAATGCCTGAGACACTCACCTGCCAGAGTGCTCCCTTTCACCTGTATTCCATCCCAATATGCCACCACTGGAAGCTATAATATTCGCAATGCTACAGCATCATTGGGTTCTCAGCACTCAATCTACCATTAGTGGCAGGTTCCTTTTATCTAGCCAGCCTACTCCTGGTCCAGCTCCTCCAAAATGTCATTTTAAAGCTTGCTTCCCAGGAAGCAAACCATCTTAAGTCAGGTTATCTGAGAAAGGAGTTATGAGACAGAGATTTTTCTTCTTTTTTTTTTTTTTGAGACGGAGTTTCACTCTTGTTACCCAGGCTGGGGTGCAATGGCGCGATCTCGGCTCACCGCAACCTCCGCCTCCTGGGTTCAGGCAATTCTCCTGCCTCAGCCTCCTGGATAGCTGGGATTACAGGCACGCACCACCATGCCCAGCTAATTTTTTGTATGTTTAGTAGAGACGGGGTTTCACCATGTTGACCAGGATGGTCTCGATCTCTTGACCTTGTGATCCACCTGCCTCGGCCTCCCAAAGTGCTGGGATTACAGGCTTGAGCCACCCTGCCCGGCCATAGATTTTTCTTTAGGAGGTTTTCTGGGAGGTGGAAGTGAAAGAAGCAAAACTGGGCAGACGGAGGTGTTGAACTGTGATCAATTGCATCAGAGATCTGAACTGTTCCTACAGCTACCCCTAGAGCTAAGATACCCCTTCAGAATTGTCTCAAATCACTGTAAGGGGCTGGGCCCTTATACTCCTACATTAACGAGGCATTGGAGAGGGGGCACACTTTGGGTAAGACAAGCTCCCTTTGACAATGGGTAATTCTGAGAAAGAAACTCAAATTTGAGACATCAGCAACACAGAGTTCTGACAGATGGGGGAACGAGTACTTCAGTTATAAAAAGGCAATTTGGTCTGTATACCCACAGAATCTACTACAGCGACCCTTGATTTAGATCCCTCAGGGATAAGGATCCGAATTATCCCATCAAGCAAACTACCTAGACCGGCCAAAGTGCCAGTCAAGCAGAATGTAACTCTCAATTGGGCAGAGCAGGAAGGGGCTGGTGAGTATCAGGCACAATGTTAGGATCCCCTGCAGCAGGAGTGACTGTAGTGTGGGTCACTGACTCCTCTCTTGTGTCTTTAAGAATGAGACCAATGAGAATCTTAAAGAAAGTTTCCTTTAGAGGTAAACTTACTATGTGAAGTAAGTAGATCTGATTCACATAGGACCTAGACTAAAGACGATTTTGTCTGGATCTCCTTTTTAGGCCAAACCATCCACTCCCCACAACCAAGGATATGAGCTGGTGACAGGCAGGGCTGAGTCCATCACTGAAAATTGGCCTTCACTAAGGGATCTTCTTTACTCAAGGTTTTGCCTCGTCTCAGGGGGATGTCTTCAGGTAATGGCTGGCTGAGATGAGTGACTTGCCTTCACTTGGGTCCATAGAGATCGCTGGCCCTGATTTGGCATGTGTTTGAAGAGTCAACCCAGTTCCAGAATTCTCTATTGAATCAGCTGAGCCCTTAGTTGCAACCACATAGCAGGTAGTTTCTCTTTCTGCACAGCAATGCACTTTTTACTTCCTAGAAGACATGTATTCCAAGAATTTCTTTCCAATAAGTCTTCAGCATTCAACTGTCTGTCTCACAGATTGTTTCAGGGAACCCAGTTTAGAGCTGTTATTACTCCCATTCTCATTTATATGAAAGTGATGCTTGCCAGAGTCCCAGGTGAGAGTTGGAAGAGTAAGGCCACTTATCCAAATTTTTTTTTTTTTTTTTTTGGAGACGGAGTTTCGCTCTTGTTACCCAGGCTGGAGTACAATGGCGCGATCTCGGCTCATCGCAACCTCCCCCTCCTGGATTCAGGCAATTCTCCTGCCTCAGCCTCCTGAGTAGCTGAGATTACAGGCACGTGCCACCGTGCCCAGCTAATTTTTTGTATTTTTAATAGAGACGGGGTTTCAACCACGTTGACCAGGATGTTCTAAATCTCTTGACCTCATTATCCACTTGCCTCCCAAAGTGCTGGGATTACAGGCGTGAGCCACTGCGCCTGGCCTTATCCAAATTTTTTAACATCAAATGAATTTGTATTCTGCTCCACCAAAATTCTAGCATCTGTCCTCTACTCTAACACTATGCCTGGGGAGAGGATTAAATTTCCCACCGGCTTGACTTTGAGTTGTAATGCCACCAATAGAAAGCATATCTTGACAGATGGAGTAATATGCCCTTCAGAAGTAAGTATCAAATTGCTCAGCAGAATATTCAAGAAATCTTTCTTTAATGGCACTATTTATTCCAAATTGATGCATGAATTCATAATCTTCCTTTCTACCTACCAGTGTTACATGTAGGTTAAAGATGTAGTTCAAATTCTCAAAGAAGCCTTTCCCTGTTTGAAGTCACATTTTCCTCTCTTCTTTAACACAAACAGCACTGAATATACCATTAAGTCCTGAACAGTCAGGTTGAGAAAGTGTCAAGGTTCAGTCGTTAATGGATTCTTGGGATAAATAATGTCTCACACATGATTTCAGAAGTGGTATGGTATTAGGTAGTTAGGATAAAGTGTTTTGAGTCACACTAACTTAGGTTTAAATTTTAATTCCATTATTTATTAGCTATGGGCTCTAACAACTTGAGAAAGTAAATTAAGCTCTTTGTGACTCAGTTACCTCACACTGTCAATTGATAATAATGATGGCCACCAATGCAATGAGTAATTTTAGCATCATAAATAGAAGGATAACAAGTTGCTGACCTGAATCCCGATGTATTGCGCTGTGCTTTTTACACCACCACCTATGAATATTTTTTGCCAAAAATATCTAATCTGAATCTAATCAAGCCTTTAGAACTAACTTCCACTTAAGAACATGGGACATAGAGGAATATGTTAAACAACACGTAAAGGAAAGAATTTGAAAAAAAATCAGAATTCACAACATTCTATGAAGTAACTATGCCTCTCTCTTTTGTTAAGCAAACCTTGTTTTTAAATTTTTTTTATATAGAGAAAACTTGCAAAGGCAATAGATAATTCCCACATACCCCCATGCAAAGATAATAGACAGTCCCCACATACCCCCATGCAGTTTCTTGTATTAATAGTACCTTATGCTGGTATAGTGCAATTATTATAATTAATGAACCAGTAACATTATGTTATTGTTAATTAAAGTACCTATTGCATTCAGATTTCCTTTGTTTTTAACTAATATGTTTCTGCTGTTCCAACATCCCATCAGGATGCCACATTGCATTTGGGTATTCTATTTTCTTAGATTTCATCTTGACTGTAGACTCTTTCACAGACTTTCCTTGGTTTCATGATTTTGACAATTTGAGGAGTACTGATCAGGTATTTTGTAGAATGTCCATTTTTTTAGAATTCATTCGATGTTTTTCTAATGAACAGGCTGGGTTTCCGGGTTTTTGGGAGAAAGACCTCATAGGTAACCTGCCATCTTCATCACAACACATCGAGTGCATGTTCTGAACATAAACATCACTGTTGATGTTGACCTTGATCATCTGGATAAAGTAGTATTTGTCAGAGTCCTTCCTTGCAAAGTTGTTCTTTCTTCTTTCTATACTGTATTCTTTGGAAAGAAGTCACTATGCACAGATGGTGCTGAAGGAGTAGGGAGTTATTCTTTATCTCCTTGAGAGCAGAGTATTTACATAAATTATTTGCAATTCTTCTGCATGAGATATTTATCTACCCTATCCCATTTATTTTTTATTTAATAATTTATATCACCATGGATTCACAGATATTTAATTTATATTAGTGGTTATGATCCAATACTACTTTATTTTGTTGCTCAAATTGTTCTAGCTTTGGTCATTGAGAACTCTTTTATTTCATTCTTGTTTCCCTTTGACATTTCTCTGTGTGGGAATTTTTTAGCATTTCTTCTATTTCTGGCATTACAAGATGCTGTAAGCTTATCCTATATATTTCCTGTCCCAGTTTTAAAAATCAGTTATTTATCTAAAGACCCTTGGGAAATGGCATTAGAAATCAAGATCTGGGCTGTAAGTGCGCTTTAATATTATAAAACTAGTAGTAATACTAGTTTTATAAAATTTATTAGAAAATATTATATCTGCCTCTATTTTCTGAAAAAGACTGTAGACAATTGATATGATTCCTCATAACATGCCATTGCTTCTAGACCCACTTAGCTGACAGCAAGGAAATGCATGTGTGTTTTTTAATCTATGTATATACACCTATCTATACTCCTTTCTATCAAGATTGGTGTTTATATTAAGCTAAACATTAAATTCAAACTGATGTCTCCAACTCTAATCCATTACTGCATGTTTATTTAGCTTCCTTTCCTGAGTATCTGTAAAGACCTGTTCCAACAGTGAGAAATCTGGCTCCAGCCATTCACCATCCCTTTCCTTTATTGTTAAATTCCTCAGTATTGTGTTATCTATTTTAGGTCTTTTCTTTCCATGTAAACTTTAGAACCATTTTGTTGATATCTACAAAATAATCTGCTGTTAATTTCATTGGTACTGTGTTGATTGCATAGATTAAGTTGGGAACAATTGATATTTCAACAATAATGAGTCATCCAGTTCATGAACGTGGACTATTTCTGTTGTCATGTAGGTTTTCTTTAATTTCTTTCATTACACTTTTATAACTTTTCACATATGATTTCTGTGCCTATTTTGGGAGGTTTATCTTATTTCACCTCTTGGATACTATTGTAAATGGTATTATGATCCTAATTTTAAATATCGTATGTTCATTGCTGGTATACAGGAAAGCAATTGACCTTTGAATATTAACCTTGTATCCTGTAATCTCGTTATACTCAGTTATTATTTCAGGAGGCTGTTTTGGTGAATTCTTTGGGATTTACTACACAATCTTGATATCTATGAACCAAGGCAATTTTATTTCTTCCTTCCCAATCTGTATAATTTTTCTTTTCTTGTTTTGTTGTGCTTTATCTTGAGGAAGAGTGGTGGGAAAGGACATCCTGTATGTTTCCTGTAAAATTTCTGAAATTACAGGGAAGCGTTCAGTTTCTCACTACCCAGTATGATATTACCATAGATATTCTTTATCAAGTTGAAGAAATTCCTCTATTTCTAGTTGGCTGTAAGTTTTTATTAGGAATTAGCATTGAATACTGCCAGATACTTTTTTTCTGCAAATTGATATGATAATTTTATTCTTATTTACTCTGTTTATACAATGCATTACAATGACCAATTTCCAAATGCTGAACCAGCCTTGCATAGATAAAATTAATTTTACCTGATCATAATGTATCCATCTTGTATACATCGTATTCAATTGCTAATTTGTTTCTAACTTTATGGAGGTATAATTGGTACACTAATAAACGGCATGTAACTAACATATATCATTTGGCATTATATTCATCACCTTTAAAAGTTTTTTCTTCCTTTCTTCCTTTCCTTTCCTCCTCTTTTTCCCTCCCTCCCTCCCTGTCTCCCTCCTTCCTTCCTGTTTTCCTCTCGCCTTCCTTCCTTCCTTTCTTCCTTCCTTCCTTCCTTCTTCCTTCCTTCCTTTTTTATGGTAAGAACACTTAACCTGGATCCACTGTCTGAAATTTTTAAGTACACAATACCTATTGTTAACTATAGGCATGTGTTGTATAGCAGGTCTCAGGAACTCACGCACCTTGTATAACTGTAACCTCATACACATGGAACAACAGCTCCCATACACCTCGGTCACTAGCTCCTATTTGTTGATACTTTTTTCATTTGTGTTTATGGAAGACGTTTGTCCATTTTTTATTATAATGTCTTTGATTTTGGTATTAAAGTAATACTAGTTTTATAAAATTTATTAGAAAATATTATCTCTGCTTCTGTTTTCTGGAAAAGACTATAGACAATTGAAATGATTCCTCACAAATGTTTTGTAGAATTCATCAGTGAACTCCTCTGGGCCTGTTGCTTTCTTTTTGGAAAGTGTTTTCATTATTGGTTGCATTTCCTTAATAGATATAGGTGTTATTCAAATTATCTACTTCTTGTATGAGTTTCATAGTCTATGTCTTTCAAGACTTTGGCCTTTGTCATCTAGGTTATCAAACTTGTGGGCACAAAGTTGTTCATAGTAGTTTTTTATTAACATCTGAGTATTCATAAAATCAGTAATAATGACCCCTGTTTCATTTCTAAAACTGATTATTTAGATCTCTTTGTTTTTTTTTTTTTTTTTTTTCATGAGACTGGCTACAAATTTACCAATTTTATTTATCTTTTCAAATTAAGTATTTGTTGAGTATTTTTATTGTATTCTTATTGTATTCTTAGTTTCAAGTGCATTGATTTCTGCTCTAATTTTTTTTATTCTGCTGGTTTTTGGCTTAAATTGTTTTTCTTTTAGTCTTATGTGAGAGAAACTCTGATATATTTTCAGAATTTTCTTTCTTCTAATGTATTCAATGCTATAAATTTCCATCTAAGCAATGCTTCTGCTGAATCTCACAGTTTGTTAAGTAATATTTTCATTTGTATTTAGTTCAAAGAGTTTTTACATTTCTCTCGACTTATTTTTGACTCATATTATTAGAAGTTAAGTTATTTAATGTTCAAATATTTTTTATATTTTTATATTCTCTAGCTTTTTCTGTTACTAATTTACAATTTATCTCCACTGTGGAGTAAGAACGTACTTTGTATGAATTCAATACCTCTAAATTTGTTCATGTGTTGTTTGTGGCCCACAATGTGTTCCATCTTAGTCAATGTCCCATGTGAACTTGACAAGAAGGTATAATCTGCTCGTATTGGATAGGGTATTCTACAAATGTCAATTCAATCGAGTTGATGGATAGTGTTTTCAGGCCAATTATATTTTTACTGACTTCCTGCCTGCTTAATCTGTCAATTATAGAAAGAATATGTTGAAGTCCCCAAGTGCAATAATGGTGCTGTCTGCTTCTCCTTTCAGTACTATTCATCTCTGCCACGCAAATTTTTATGCTCTGTTGTTATACGTGTACTTGTTAAAGATTGTTATGTCTTCTTGAATGATTAACTCCTTTGTCACTCTATAATGAACTTCTTTATTCTTGATAATCTTTCCTGTTCTAAAGTTGGTGTCATGAGAAATTAGTATAGCTACTCCAGTTTTCTTTGTACTGATGTTAGTATAGTATATCTTTCTCTGTTTCTTTACATTTAACCTATCTGAATCTTTATATTTAAAATGTATTTTGTAGACAATATGTAATTGTGTTTTGTTTTATTTAATTCTCTCTGAAAATCTCTGTCTTTTAATTGGTGCTCTAGACAATTTACACAAAAATTGCTTATTGGTATAATTATATTAATATTGGTCTTGTGTAAATTCTTTGTATTTATCTCATTTTTTCCTCTATCTCTTTCTTACCTGACCGTAGTTGAGTGTTTTATGATTTCATTATATAATTTCTCCTTGGACAATTATGCTTCTTTTTAAAATTCTTAGTGGTTTGTCTTTGCAATTTACTATATCCACCTTCAAGACACTACACTGCTTGCACCCTATAACACAGTGTTCCTAATTTCTCCCTGCCATCACTTATTACATTGCAGTCATTCATTTCCCTTATAAAATATGCTATAATCACCTAATAGATTTTACTGTTATTATTGTAAACAGTTATATTTTAGATCAACTGAAAATAAAAAAAATAAAAGACATATTTGTGTTTAATTTTTCTATGATGCTTTTTCTTTCTTTATATGGATTCAAGTTTCTAATCTTTGCCATTTTCCTTCACCCTGAAGAATTTAAACATTTCTTTTATGATTTTTTGCTGGTAATGAATTCCCTCACTATTTATTTGTCTAAGAAAATCTTTATTTATTTTCTACTATTCAAGGATAATTTTTCTAAAACTACAATTCCAGTTTGGCTGGGTTTTTTTTTAACCCTTTGAATATTTCAGTACACTATTTTTTTTTCGCATGTTTTCTGACAAGGAGTTCACTGTAATTATTACTCTATAATAAATAAGGTGTTTCATTCTCTGGCTTCTTAAATAATTTTTTTCCATCATTTTTTCTCCTCCTTTAAATATTATGTTCCTGGGTGTGGATTTTTTGGCATTTATTCTGCTTGGTTTTTTTGGAGTATGTTTGATCTGTGATTTATTGTCTGTCATTCGTTTTAGAAAATTCTCCATTATTTCAAATATTTTCTTCACTCCATTTCTGCTTCCTCCATCTCATATTTTGATAAAGTGTGGGTTATATCTCTGATTTCACCCTACAGCTCTCTGATGTCTTACTGTTGTTTCTTGTTCCTTTTCTCTTTGAATTCCATTTTGGTAAGTTCTATTGATATCATCAAGTTCATTGACTCCTTCCCTGGCTGTATGCATTCTCCTGAAGAATCCACCAAACACATTCTGTGTTTCTGTTACAAATATTTTTATTTCTAGCATATTCTTCTGATTTCTTTCTTAGAGATTTTGTTTTTCTATTACATTACCCATTATTCTTGCATGCTGACCATTTTTTTTCCATTAGATTCCCTCATATACTAACCTCAGGCATTTGGTTATATCCTAATAATGTTAATATCCTAACGTGTGTCCTATATGAGTCTGGTTCTGATGCCTGCTTTCCTCTAAGACTGTGCTTTTGCATTTGTTCTAATACACCCTGTAACTCTTGTTGAAAACCTGCCATGTTGTGTCAGGTAATAAGAACTGAGGTAGATACATTTTGTGTGTATTTTTTAAAATATTAATCTGGCATATAGTTGGGCTGGGTTTGTATTGGTTCTGTTTTTATAAAATCTTTCTAGCCAGAGCTGCATGAACTGCCTGATGTAGCTGTAGGCTCCAGAGGCTTCTTGCCTTAGTCTTCTTGCTTTAGTCTTCTTTGTTGTCAAGGAAGGCTTATATAGAGTCTTTATCTTACAGTTCTTTCAGTCATAATCCAACATTATACTGGACTCTGTGGATGTGCTGGTAGAATTTGGATGAAGGAAAGCCTTCTATAATCTTATGATTAAAGTTTGATCTTTAAATGAGCCTGTGTCCCTGAGCTGTAACTTTCACATGTGTTTCTTTCTGCCTCCCATCACTTCACTCACCTTGGGTGAGACAGGAACCCTAGGGAGGAATACAGCAGAGCAAATGCCCTTTCTTCAGCTGGGGTAAGTCACAGGCAGTGTTTTCCTCTAGAGAGCAGGGCTTTGGGAGAATTATCATAATGGTTACTTCTCTGCTTCCTCAGCCAGAACTATGAGATCTTTCTCAGTTCTTCAATGTGAGAACCTGGTAGGGTTCTTGTAAGTAAAACTCAATAAAGTTTTGGAATCCCCCTAGACTCTGGCCTCCAAGAGTTTCTAACTTTCATTTTTATTTCTATTCAGCCTTCACCATTTTGTCAAAATTACCCTTTAAATGTTCCTATCACTGTATTGCTCAGCAACTACTTTTTCTTTTTCTTTTTTTTTTTTAATTTTTTATTGCATTTTAGGTTTGGGGGTACATGTGCAGAACATGCAAGACAGTTGCATAGGTACACACATGGCAGTGTGTTTTGCTTCCTTTCTCCCCTTCAGCCATTTGGCATTTCTCCCCAGGCTATCCCTCCCCAGCTCCCCCCACCGCTGGCCCTCCCCTTTTCCCCCCAATAGACCCCAGTGTTTAGTACTCCCCTCCCTGGGTCCATGTGTTCTCGTTTTTCATCACCCGCCTATGAGTGAGAATATGCGGTATTTCATTTTCTGTTCTTGTGTCAGTTTGCTCAGCAACTACTATTCCAGGTAAACAGATCTTGGCTGAGGCTCTCTGGATTTGCTTAGGTCCCCAAATTCTGGTTGGTAGTTTTTTCCTGAGACCTCAACTCTCTGAGAGGTCCAAAACTAGTAATTGATTATCAGTTTATTCAGCCTTTTTCAAGTTGCAAGGACAGGAGTTGTGATTTCCAAACCCTTTAAATGTCAGAGCCAAAACTGGAAGTTTCCTGGTCTCTTTGAACACTTAATGCCATGAAAAAAGAAAAGGATAAAGGTAGGACTGTCCTAGAGGAAAAGTGTGCTAAGAAAAATGCTACCAGCTGGGCGCAGTGGCTCACATCTGTAATCCCAGCACTTTGTGGGGCTGAGGTGGGTGGATTTCTTGAGTCCAGGAGTTCAAGATCAGCCTGGGCAACATGATGAAACCCTGTCTACAAAAAACACAGAAATTATCTAGATGTGGTGAAACATGCTTGTTGTCCCAGCTACTCAGAAGGCTGAGGTGGGAGGGTTGCTGGAGCCTGGGATGTGGAGGTTGCAGGGATCTGAGATTCTGCCACTGCACTCCAAATGGGTGACAGAGTGAGATCTTGTCTCAAAAACAAACAAATAAAACAAACAAACAAACAAACAAAAAACTCATAAATACTACCAAGTGAAATGCAGGTTACTGTATTGGATCTTAGTTTGAACAATATGTATTTTTTATATGCCACATAATCTGTGTTCAACTGGGAACATTTTAATGTGAAGTTGGTATTAGGTAATATTAAAAACTTGTTGCTATCCTTTGGTGCTATAATGGTATTGGTAATTGTTATTTTGAAGCTGCTTACATTTTAGAGATTCATACTGAAGAATTTGGGGTAAAATGCTATGATGTCTATAATTTATTTTTAAAAACTTAAAGTAAATGTCAAAATGTTAAATCTAGTTAATAAGCATATGGATGCTCATTGCACTATGCCACCAAAATTTTTAGAACTTTTAACTTTTTCATAATACAATTTAAAGATATGTAATAAATAAACCTGTCCTGCCATGTTAACAAGTATTAAATGGTACACGTGAGACAACATAAAGTATAATCCATGGCACATAAAAGGAGTTCAATAAGTGATACATAATTTGATCCCCAAACTGGGAATTTTTTCTTCTAGGGTAAGGATTCTGTATTCATTTTGAATAAATAACATAGTCCTCTAAAATTCATTTTACTTTACCTACCACTCATCTTTTTAAAGTAATGTAGGGTAAATCAATGTTGCTTGTCAAACAAATACTATTAGCTTGAAGGCAACATATGGCTGTGCCATGGCAGCTTAAGGATAAACGATCAATAAAAGAGGTATACACCTATAACATCATCATCCCTGTGTGACATTTGGTGGTCATCCACTCAGTGATATATGCTTAGTGAAGGATTGGCAGGTAGGTCAGCAAATTTTTTTATTTTTTGGGCTTCAGAGAAAGTTTTCGTCCATGAAAATATGCATCAACGTGATTAACATGTATTTAGTATATACATAGTTTGCAAACATGAGGTTACAAGTCTTCTTCACACACCATTAGGCTATTTGAACATTCTACATTCTATGAGCTATGAATTGCTTTCAAAATCAATGAGAACTTAAACATCATCTGAAACAACTCCCTCATTTCAAAAGTGATGAAAGTCTCAGAGAAATCAAATGACTGCCCAGATCAGAAAATAGGAAAATAGGACTCTCGGTCCTCAGTTCTGTGTCTTAATTTGTATACATAACACATACAAAGGATGCTTTAAAAAAAATGTTTGAGTGTGACTTCAGCATAATGCTTAGAAATCACCCTGTATTTTTCTCAAATAATTAATTTTACTTCAATCAAACACATATTTATTAATCACTTAATATGTGCCAAGCAATAAAGCTACTAAAATAAATGAACTGTTTCTTGCCTTCAACAAACACATGATCCAGTGGGAAAATGCAGTGAGAAACGAGACACAAGTCAGCTGTGGGTTGTGGAGACATCAAACAGGGAAGAATTAACTCCATGAGAAGAGAGGGTTGATGTAACCAAAAAAAAAAAAAGAAAATGGATTTGATGTGGGTCACAAAGATAGTCAATGTGAATTCACTGGATGAAATCTGAGTGGCAAAGAACAGAGCAAACAATAGCACAAAAATTTAGAAGAAATTAGTGCCTTTAGAGAGGGGTGAAGAGTGTGGGTAGTTGTGGTGTGTGCAGCAGGGAGGTGTGAGCAGCAGGGAGGTTTAAGTTAACAGTAACAGAAGTTTAAGTTACTAGGATATGATCCTAGTAACAGAAGTTTAAGTTACTAGGATATGATCCTCAGCTATGGCTATTAGAATCACCAGAAAACTTTCTAAAAATCCTGATGTCCAAGCCCCCACTTCGAGACCAATTATACCTGGACATCTGGTGGTGGCTGCAGGCATGGATATTTTAAAAGTTGCCCAGGTGATTCTTAAGCGCAAAATTGAATACCAGCAAACTGAGAGCCTGGGCTCTGAGGACAGCGCTGGGCTTATGCTATTTATATAGCCCCAGTTTCTCCATTCTTATGCTAACATTCAATCAGAGGACTTCCTTCTATCAATTCAGTTCAGCACTTCTAACTTCAGCCTCTCGTTCTTTAAACAATCCAAACAAATGACGTATTTTGAGCTTGATTAAAAGATGCAGTCACTTCTCCCATCCCTTCTCTTATTGTCCTCTTCCATTCATCTTCCATATTAATCCTTTAAAAGCATCAGTTGTAGCAGGGAATCTGTTGATACTTATGAACCTCCTTTCTCTGCCATTTTTGAGGACTACTGTTGTGTCAGCTCCTGTTATTGAGATGAGTACGGCCCAGTCCCCAGGTATATTAGAATGGAGAATAAAATACAAACTCTTTACACTAATTGCAGCTATGCCTGACTTCTCTTTTCTGTTCAGTCTTACGAACTTCTGACAAAGAAGCATTAGTGCACTCTGCTCCTAGTGTCAATTCACCTTCCACATCCCTGCCTGAAATGTCTATCTTTACCCTGATTCTCCTACCTAAAAGAACCCAGTACTTTTAATCTCTTTCTTTCTTTAGCAATTTGTTTCTCTTGAACAATCTCTCATGTTATTATTTTAATCCTTATTTACTTAAAAATAAAAATCGTCTCTTGAGAAATCAGGGCTTTGTTTCATAAACGTGTGCCTTACTCATAGCACCTAGAAGTAGCAGGCACACAGATGCAGTGCAGGGTGAATGCAAGAGCTTTAGGCTTGGAAGCTGCAGACCACAGTTTAAGTCTAAGAGCCAACATAATCAAACTCATTTTCCATATATCTAAAATGAGAAGTATAACACTTGCCTTTCAAGTACCAAAGAGTAAAATTAAATCACAAAGTGTTTTTACAAAAATAAATAGAGCTATGAGGATATCAGTTTGCCAACAAAGAAGCATATCATTGAAAAAAATTCAGTGAGTTGTTTGTTAGCTAGAGAAAAATAAGTCAAGGGAGTTTAAGTGTTGGAAAGGAGGGGTTAATGGTGGTTATGCTAGTGAAGCTTTGAAGACTAGCACTACGCATAGAAGAGAATGAGTCTGCGGGTCCAGAACTATTGGTTGAAATGCGTCCCATTGTTCATAGGTTACAACAGCTTCTTCAGTTACGTTCAGTAAGAGTCTAGAGTACTGGAGTCATTCAAAAGTCATGTCTTCCGTCTGTTTCAGCTGGCTAGAGTAACTTATGAAATACAATAGTGAATTTTAGTATCTTCTAGGAAAGTGCTGCCTTCAATGAAAAATGTCCTTTATAAAGACTTCTTGGAAAATATCTTAAAAGCCAAGTAATTAAAATGTATACATCGTCCAGCATATAGTAAGGATTTAATAAAATTGTATGTGGCATTCTTATTGAGTAATATTTGCTCATTAATCAATTCTTAGATTGGTCCCAAAAGGCATGCCTTTGAGTTTTGGTTATCTTTGGAAATAATTTTGAAAATGAGAAGCAAAATTATTTTAGTAAATATTATGCTAGAAGCTGTATGGCTAAATTGTGACCCCACCCCTCATACCCCAAATTTGTATGTTTAAGTTTTTAACTCCCAGTACTGCAGAACATGGCTATTTTTCTATTTAGGACCTTTAAAGAAGAATTACAGTAAAATCAAGTCAAAGGAAGTGGGGGCTAATATAATATGTCTGATTGCCTTATAAGAAAAGGAGATTAGGACACAAACACATAAGAGAGGTCCCAAGAATAATGTGAGGACACCAGAAGACAGCCATCTACAAGTCCAGGTGAAAGGCCTCAGAAGCAACCAACCCTGCTTTACCTGTAAGGTAAATACACCTGACACCAGTAATTTAAACATACCCTTAGAATAACCCTGTATGGCAGACACACTTTAGTGTGTGTTCTGAACAATCAAATCTGGGAGTGGCCAATCTGAAGATTCATTTCTTGTCTATAATAAGCATCTAAGCCCCCTGTCCTGTCCCATGAAACACGAGCTATACAGGGGATTGAGGGAGGTCCTGAGTTTTGGGTTAAATGAGGTTCCCAGGTGGAGATCCTTAGGGGAAAGGTGTTGAGTGAAAATTCGATATAAACTGCATGACATTTGGAGGTGATTGTGTTTTCCTGTCCAGTTTGCTGCCACTGGGCCATGCGGTAATGTTGTTTAGCTTGCCACCACTGGACCATTGCTATAAGTAAGTTGGTTTTCCTGTCTAGCCTGCTGACACTCGACTCTCCTGTATGTAAAACCTGGTAAAACCCCATGTCTCATTTACTGCCTCTGGGTCTCTTCTTAAGCCTCTTGAACCTGGTTCCTTCCCAGCTGAAGTTACTGGGGTTTGGCACAATGCCACCTTGATATTGGCTTCTAGCTTCCAGAGTTGTAAGGGAATATATTTCTGTTTAAGCCACCAGACTGTGATCTTTTATTATGGCAGCTGTAGCAAACTAATACAGACGTTTCATATGCTATATCTACTTCAGTCATCACCCTGTGTAATAGATAATATCCTCATTTTACAGATTCAGAAGCTGGGGTTAGAAAAATTAGGCAAACTGGCTTGTATTTTTACAGTGTCCTAAATGCTAGAGATCTTGTTGAATCTTTAGGATCAGGATTCAGACCAAGATGAGGCTGGTGAAGTACTTGTCTCAGGCTCAAAATTTAAGGGATGCCAAAATATTCAACAATAAAGATAAATGGGCCGGGTGTAGTGGCTCAGGCCTGTAATCCCAACATTTTCGGAGGCAGAGGTGGGTGGATCACCTGAGATCAGGAGTTCAAGACTAGCCTGGCCAACATGGTGAAACCCCATGTCTACTAAAAATACAAAAAAAAAAAAAAAAAAAAAAAAAATTAGCTGGGCATGGGCGTGTATGCCTGTAATCCCAGCTATATGGGAGGCTGGGGCAGGAGAATCACTTGAACCTGGGAGGCAGAGGTTGCAGTGAGTCAAAATCATCCCATTGCACCCCAGCCTGGGTGACAAGAGCAAAACTCCATCTCAAAAACAAAACAAGACCAAAAGATAAATGGCTCAATGCAATATATTTTACTTTCAACTTATTTTGGGGGTAATTGTAGATTCACATGCAGTTATAAGAAATATTACACAGACCCTTCATGTACCCTATTCTCAGTTTCCCTGAAGGATAACATCTTCCAAAATTATAGTACAATATTATGGCAGAGTATTAATCTTGATACAGTCAGATACATAACATTTCCATCACCACAAAGACCCCTGGTGGTGTCCTTTTGTAGCCACACCCACTTTCCCCATCCCCACTCTCCCACCAACCTCTGAAAGGCACTAATCTGTTCTCTATTTCTATGATTTTGTCATTTCAAGATTGTGAAATAAATGAAACCATAGTAACTAAGCTTTTGGAATGTCTTTTTTCATACAGCAGAATTCTCCGGACAGTCATCCAGGCTGTTGTGAGTCTCAGTCATTTGTTCCATTTTATTGCTGAGCAGAGTTCCATGGTGTGGATGTACCACAGCTTGTTTAGCCATTTGCTCAATGAAGGATAGCTAGATACTTTAGTTTGGGGTTTTTAAGAGTAAAGCTGCTATAAACATTGTATACGGGATGTTTTGTTTGGTTTGGTTTGTCAGAAGTTTTCGTTTCTATTTGCCTTTTAAAACTTTTTTCCTTGCTTTATTGAGATATAATTGACAAATAATATGGTGCAGGGCTATACGTCTTCATTTCTGTGGGATGAATGCACAAGTGCAATTGATGGGAGTTGCATGCTTAGTTTGTTGAGAAACTACAAACTGTTTTGTAGAATGGCTATATCACTTTACTTTCCTATAAGCAATGTGAACGCAACCCAGTTTCATCACTTCCTCAGCAGCATTTTTAATTTTAGCCATTCTGACAAATTAAGGGATAGCTCATTGTGGTTTTAACTTGCACTTCCCTAATGGGTAATGATGTTAAATAGCTTTTTGTATGCTCACTTGTCATCAATCTATCCTCTTTAGTGAAGTATGTTTATATCCTTTGTCTTGTTCTAATTGGATTTTTTGTTTCTTGCTTTAATGATGAATTTTAAGAGTTTTTATTAGTCTACATACTAGTCATTTGTCAGATTTATGACTTGCAAATATTTTCATCCTCTTAAAAGATTTTAAAAAGTTTTTAGTTTTGATTAAGTCCAGTTTATTAATATTTTTATTTTATAGGCTGTGCTTTTGTGTTGGGTTTAAGAATTTCTGCCTATTGCTAAATCCCAAAGAGTTTCTTTTACATTTTCTTTTCTAAAAGTTTTATATATTTTCTGTTTTACATTTAAGTCTGTAATCCATTTTGAGGTAACATTTGTATAAGATATGAGACAGGTTGAGGTTAATTTTTTTGTCAAGGATGTCCACTTTCTCTGAAAGGCTCTGTTTCCTCCATTAAATTATTTTTACATCTTGGTGAAAAATTAGTTGGTCATATTGTATAGGTCTATTTCGTGGTGCTTTAATCTGTTCCCGTGATGCATGTATCTGTCCTTCTGCCAGTCACCTACTGTCTTGATTACTAAGAATACATAAATATTGAAATCAGTTTGCAAGGCAAGGAACACACTTGCTTGTTCTTAGAAGGAAAGTATTCTATCTTTCACCACTAACTGCGGGGTACCCTGCCGGCCTTTGGTAGATGGTGTTTGTCAAATTAAGGAAGATACCATCTACTTCTATTTTGCTGAGAAATTATTTTTTTAGTCTTGAATGTCAGTTTAATCATGTCAAATACTTTTCCTACATTGGTTAATATGATTATGCGATTTTTGGTTTTAGCCTTTTAATGTAGTGGATTGCATTAATTGACTTTTGAATATTGAACCAGACTACCAGCCCTGGAATAAACCCCACTTGGTCATAGGGGTTTATAATAATTCCTATTGTATGTTGCTGATTTATGTTTGTTGATATTCATTTAAAAAAATTGTACTGTCTATCCATGAACTATTTTGATCTAAGGGTTTTTTGTTTGTTGTTATGCGGTTGTCTGATTAATACTGGTTTAATAAAATGGAAAATGTTCCTTTCTCTTCCATTTTCTGGGAAAAGCTTTTTTAAATTGGTGTTAATTTCTTTTTAAAAGTTCAGTAGAATTATCCAGTGAAATTATTTAGGTGTGGAGAATGCTTTTTAGGGAATTTTAAAATTATAAGATCAATTTTGTAATATTTATAGTGTTATTAAAATTTTCTATTTATATTTATTGAGTTGTATTGTTTTCTGACATACTGATTTTTCATCTAAGTTGTTAAGTTTATATATGTAGAGCCATTTGTGATATTGCCTAATTATCATCCTAATGCCAACAAAATCTCTAATGACATCCCCTATTCCATTTCTGATTTGGATAATTTGTGTTTCTCTCTGTCTTTTTTCTCTCTCTCTCTCTCATCAGTCTTGCTAAAGGTATTTGTGGCTTTTACTGACGTTTTCAAAGAACCAGTTCTTTGTATTCTGATTTACTGTTTTTCTCTACTGCTTTTCTGTTTTAATTTTATTTCTTTCTCTTTTTATTGGTATTGTTTCCTTCATTTTCCCTGTTTTTGATTATTTTGTCCTTCAGTTTTTAGATTCTTTTTTTTTTTTTTAATTGTACTTTAGGTTCTAGGGTACATGGGCAGGTCACGCAGGGTTGTTGCATAGGTACTTATGTGACAAGGTGGTTTGCTGCCTCCATCCCCCCATCACCTGTATCTGGCATTTCTTCCCATGTTATCCCTCCCCAACCTCCCCACACCCCTCTGTCCCTCCCCTAGCCACCCCCCAACAGACCCAGGTGTGTGATGCTCCCCTCGCTGTGTTCATGTGTTCTCATTGTTTAACACCCACCTATGAGTGAGAACATGCAGTGTTTGATTTTCTGTTCTTATGTCAAGTTTGCTGAGAATGATGGTTTCCAGATTCATCTATGTCCCTACAAAGGACATGAACTCATGTTTTTTTTATGGCTTCATAGTATTCCATGGTGTATATGTACCACATTTTCCTTGTCCAGTCTGTCATCGATGGGCATTTGGGTTGGTTCCAAGTCTTTGCTATTATAAAGAGTGCCACAATTAACTTATATGTGCATGTGTCTTTATAATAGAATGATTTATAATCCTTTGGGTGTATACCCAGTAATGGGAGTGCTGGGTCAAGTGGAATTTCTATTTCTAGATCCCTGAGGAATCACCACACTGTCTTCCACAATGGTTGAACTAATTTACACTCCCACCAATAGTGTAAAAGTCTTCCTATTTCTCCACGTCCTCTCCAGCATCTGTTGTCTCCAGAATTTTTAATGATCGCCATTCTCACTGGCATGAGATGGTATCTTAATGTGGTTTTGATTTGCATTTCTCTAATGACAAGTGATAATGAGCATTTTTTAATATGTTTGTTGGCCTCATATATGTCTTCTTTTGAAAGGTGTCTGTTCATATCCTTCACCCACTTTTGAATGGAGTTGTTTGTTTTTTCTTGTATATCTGTTTTAGTTCGTTGAAGATTCTGGATATTAGCCCTTTGTCAGATGGGTAGATTGCAAAAATTTTTTCCCGTTCTGTTTCACTCTAATGATAGTTTCTTTTGCTGTACAGAAACTGAATTTTAATTAGAACCCATTTGTCTATAGTTTAGATATTATTCATTGGTGGTGTTATGAGTTCTTTTCCACATTCTTATTGATTTTCTATTTAATTTTTTTAATAATTATTAAAAGAGGAGTGTTAATGTCTCTAACTATAGCTGTAGTTTTTGTCTCTTTCTCCTTTTAGTTCTATCAGATTTACTTCACATATTTCGCAATTTTAATGCTTGACACATACGTATTTATATATCTGTTTGGTAAAATTACCCTTTTATTATATAATGTCCCTCTCTGGTGATTTTCTCTCCTCTAAACTCAAGTTTATTTGCATACTTTATACTTGTATCAAAATATCACATGTATGCCCAAAACATGAACAACTATTATGAATTCACAGTAATTTAAAGTTTTTTAAATGAAAAATTAAATTCTAATTTATGTAACGTTAATATAGCTGCTTTTGCTTTATTAATGTTTTCCTGATATATCTTTTTGCATTCTTTTATTTGTAATCTGCATATGTCACTTTTGAAGTGATATTCTTGTGAACAGCATAAAGTTTGGTTATATTTTCAATCCATTGTACCAATCTCCATCTTATGATTGATATATTTATATCCCTTACATTTAATATAGTTACTGCACCATTTTATTTCATTTTCTGGTGGTTTTTTTTCTTTCTTTTCTTTAATCTGTTTTGCTTTTCCTGCCATGTTGGGGGCCACTTTAACATTTTTCAGAATTTCATTTGGATTTGTTTAAAGGATTATTAGTATATCTCTAAGTGTAGCTTCTTTTTTTTAGTGGTTGCTCTAAGTATCACCTCATTTAAATATAAATTACTGTAATTGATTGCTAAGTGACTACAGAAAGATTATATTTCTTTAATCTTCTACCCTTTCTTATATATCATATAGTTGGATTAAATATTTCCTCCTGTATGCATTTAGAATTACATCATATAGTGTTATAATTTTTGCTTCGATCTTCAAAAGTAATTTTAACACTGACAGAGGAGAAACCTATAGTATTTACCTATATTTTTGTTTACTGTGTTCTTTCTCCTTCCCTGATAGTCCATGATTTCTTATTCTATTGTTTCCATTCTGTTTGGGGAGTTTCTTATACACATTTCTTATGGTAAGTGTACTGGCAACAAATTACTTTGGTTTTCTTCTATTTGAGAATGTATTGATTTCCCCCTTATTTCTGAATAATATTTTGGCTGTCTATTGAATTCTGGCTTGATAGTTCTTTTCCTTTAGGACTTGAAAAATATCGTGCCACTTTTTTCTGGACTCAATGTTTTCTAATGAGAAAGCCTGTTGTCATTGAAATTGTTTTCTCCCATATGTAAGGTATCATTTTCTTTGACTGCTTTAAGATTTTATTCTGTCTTTATATTTCACAGCATTTGTTATGATGTGTTCTTAGTGGATTTCTTTTACTTTATTCTTTTTAGAGTACATTCAGCTTTATGAATCTGTAGGTTTATGTGTTGTGCCAAATTAGAGATGTTTTCCAGTCATTTCTTCAAGTTCTTTCAAGCCTCTTTCTTTCTCCTCTTCTTTTAAGAATTGTAAAACATTCAAATAATCCATGAAGTGCTGTTCGTTTTAAACTTTAGTTTATTTACTCTCAGTTGTTCATATGGGCAATCTCCAGTATTCTGCCTTCCAGTTTACTGATTCTTTACTTGTTCGCTTTATTCTGCTCTTGAGACTAAATAAACACTGAACTTTCCTTTTGGTTATTGCAGTTTTCAATTCTAAAATTCTGTCAAATTTTAGTTCTGAAATTTCCACTTGGTAATTCTGCATATCTTTATTTATTTATTTATTTATTTATTTATTTTTGCTGAGACTTTCTACTTTCTTGCTGAGGCTTTTAAATATTTGTATTGGCATGTTTGTAATTGTGCACTGAGCCATTTTATAATGGCTGTTTTAAAATTATTGTCAGAATTGTAACACCTCTGTTATCAAGATATTAGCATACATTGGTGTATTTTTACACACGTTGAGGTCTTTCTGGTTCTTAGTATGATGAGAGGTGTTCCCCAGATAGCTTGGATTATGCTATAGGATTCTGAATCTTACTTAAATCTTCTGTTTTAACTGGCTTTGGTTGACACCACTGCAGCAAGAGAAGGGAGAATGCTGTCTCATTGCTGTTAATTGTAGGTAGAAGTCAAGGTTTCTTCTAGTGTACCTTTGACATTGGAGGTTGAAAGGATTTTTGTTACTGCTGATAAAGAGTGTAGTGCTGGTTTATCATGTGGGCTCTACTGATCCCATATTTTTTGAGGATTCGTTACTGTTGGGCAATAGTAAAAGCCTGACTTCTTTAGCCCTGTTTTGACATCGCCCCAGAAAGAGAGGAGAGAAAAATTTTGTTACTGCCAGTGGGGAATGGGAATTCAGGTTTCCACTGTGGGCTTCAATGACACTATCACAGGATGAGACTCAATGCCAGTCAGGGAGAATAAAAATCCTTGCTTTGGGCTCAGCTGCCATTTAAGAAGCTTAGAAAACATCACTCTATCCTAACAACAAATAAAAAACTGAACAAACTGAACAATACCAAATTCCAGCTCACCCTCACCATCCTATTCCACCTATGAAGGGTAGGAGGGGCTACTGAGAAACACTTGTGAATTACATAGTCCAGAGACATAGGCTCACTAAATGACTGAAACCTAATTTTAAAATTATAGAATGATTACCAGCAGTCAGCCTTCACCACCCCATTAACAAAGGCCTATTTACTACATTTTCTTTTACTGAATATCATATCCAACTATCAAGAATAAATCACAAGGCATACTAAAAGGCAAAAGCAAACACAGTTTAAAGAGACAGCACAAGCATCAGACCACACTTGGATATGGCAAAGATGTTGAAGTTATCAGACCAGAAATTTAAAGCAATTCATTAATTTGATAAGAACTTTAATAAATATAACAACATGCAAGAACAGATAGGAAATGTAATCAGAAAGATGGAAATTCTAAAATAGAAAAGAAATACTAGGGATCAAAAGTACTATAAAAATAAATAATACCTTTAATGTGTTTATTAGTGGACTGTACACAGCTGAGGAAAAATCTCTGAACTTTGAAATATCTCAATAGAAACTTCCAAAACTGAAAGGCAAAGAGATAAAAGACACATACACACCAGAAAAATCTTATAATGTCCAAGAACTGTGTGAAACAACTATGAAAGATATAACATTACCAGAGAAAAAAGAAAGAAAGATTGCCCAAACTTAGGAGTTCAAGACCACCCTAGGGGCAACATGGTGAAATCTTGTCTCTATTAAAATACAAGAAATTAGCCAAGCTTCGTGGTCATGGTATGCGTCTTTAATTGCAGCTATTCAGAAGTCTGAGGCAGGAGAATTGCTTAAACCTGGGAGGTGAAGGTTGTAGTGAGCTGAGATTGCACTGCTGCATTCCAGCACGGGCCATAGAACAAGACTCTGCCTCAAATAAATAAATAAATACAATAGAAAAGGAAATATCATGTTTATAAGAAAGGTAGAAAATAAATCATATAAAATGTCCAACTGAAACCACTGAAGGTAGAAAAAGTGGAAGACAAAAATAGAAACAAATAACAAGGTCAACAAATAGACACAGTAACAAATACGGTAGATATTAATCCTAAACATAAATGATTTAAATACAGCAATTAAAGACACAGATTTCAGAGCGGATAGAAAAGCAAGACTCAATGATGTCATATGTACGAAATCTTTAAATATAAAGACTCGGGTAGATTAAGGGATGAAGAAACATGCTAACAAAGGAAATTATAAATAGTAAATAGCTGTATTAATTTCAAACAGCACAATGTAGAGAAAGGAAAGTAATTTTAGTAGAAAGGGGGTTTCACTGTATTGGTCAGGCCTCCCAAAGTGCTGAGATTACAGGCATGAGCCACTGTGCCCAACGCTGTCTCTTTTAGTTAACCCAGTTATCTCTTTATCAGGGATAAAGAGAAGCATTACTTAATGATATAGGGTTTAATTCACCAAGAAGACATAACAATCCCTAAGGTTTATGCAACCAGCAATTGTGCATCAAGATATATAAGACAAATACTAGGAGAACAAGGAGAAATTGATAAACTCACTCTTAGAGGCTTTAACATCCCTCTATCAGAAATGAACAGACCCAGTGGGCAGAAAGTCACTAAGGAAATAGTTGACCTCAACGGTACCATCGATCAAATGCATATAATTGACCTATAGACTATTTCATCCAACAGCAGCAGAATATACATTCTTTTCAAGCACACATGGAACAGTCACCAAAATAGATAATATTCCTGTCCATAAACACACATTAACAAATTTTAAAAAATAGAAATCAAGCAATGTCTACTCTCAGACCAAAACATAATTAAATTAAAAACCAATCACAGAAAGACAGCTGGGAAATCTCGAAATAAATGGAGATTAAACAACACATATTTCAATAACACACAAGTCAAAGGAAAAATCTCAAGACACATAAAAAATTTTTAGAACTAAATGAAAATGAAAATATAACTGATCAAAATTTATGAGATTCAGTAAAAGCAGTGATTAGATGGAAATTTATAACATTGCATACATATATTAGGAAAAAGAAACATCTAAGATAAATAATCTAAGCTTCTATTTTAACTAGGAAAAAATAGCAAGTGAAATCTAAAGTCAAAATAAAGAATAGAAATTAGAGCAAAAATCAGTGAATTGAAAACAGGGAACCAATATGAAAATCAACAAAGCTAACCGCTGTCTTTTGTTTTTGGTTTTCTTTTAAAGACCAGTAAAATCAGTAAGCCTTCAACTGGGTTAACTAACAGAGAGAGGGTTTGGTGCAGTGGCTCATGCCTATAATCTCAGCACTTTGGAAGGCCTGACCAATACGGTGAAACTCCATCGCTACTAAAATTACAACAATTAGCTAAGCATGGTGGAATGTGCCTGTAGTTCCTGAAGTTCCAGCTACTCTGGAGGCTGAAGCAGGAGAATCGCTTGAACCCAGGAGGCGGAGGTTGCAGTGAGCCGAGATCAGGCCATTGCACTCCAGCATGGGAGACAGAGACTCTGTCTCAAAAGAAAAAACAAAAAGAGTGTGTGTGTGAGAGAGAGAGAGAGAGAGAGAGAGAGAGAGGACATAAATTACCAATGTGAAAAATGAAAATGGGGGCATCATTACAGATATCATGGACATTAAAAGAAAAATCAATTCTGTGAACAACTATATTCCCCAAATATTTATAACTTAGATGAAATGGACCAATTTCTTGAAAGACACAATCTTCCAAAGTTCACACAAGAGGAAGTAGACAATCACAATAGGCCTATATCTATTACAGAAATTAAATCAGTAATTAATAACCTTCAAAAAGAGAAAGGAACAGACACAGATGGGTTCACTGGTGAATTCTACCAAACATTCAATAAAGAAATTGTACCAATTATCTCCAATTTCTTTCAGAATACAGAAGCAGAGGAAGTACATCCTAATTCATTCTATGAGATCAGCATTACCTTAATATCAAAATCAAAGACATTGCAAAAAGAGAAAACTACAGGCCAATATCTCTCATGGACACAAATGCAAAACTTTTCAACAAAATATCAACAAATCAAATCAAACAATGTGTGAAAAGAATTGTACACCCCAATAAGTGAGATTTATGTTAGGTATGCAAGGTGGGTTCAACATTCAAAAAGCAATTAATGGAATCTATCACATCAATAGTCTAAAGAAGAAAAATCACATTTTATATATAAGTAGATGCAAAAAAAGCATTTAACAAAATTCAACAACCATTCATGATTAAAAAAAAACTCTTAGGAAACTAGGAATAGAGAAAAATTTTGTAAACTTGATTTTTAAAAACTCTGTATTAAACCTACAACTAATATGACATATAAGAAACTAGAAGACTTCCTGATAAGATTAGAAACAAGGCAAGGATATCTTCTTTCACCGCTTCTTGTTGATATTACTCTGGAATGCCTAGATTATGCAATTAAGACAAGAAAAAAATTAAAAGGTATACAGATTGAAGAGGAATAAATAAAATTGGCTTTGTTCACAAATGACAATTGTCTATGTAGAAAATCCAAAAACACTGATTAAAAAAAAAACTCTTTATTTGCAACTAGTAAGTGATTAGAGCAAGGTGTACAATACTACAAAGTTAATATTTATAAACGTTGGCCTCTTTTCTATACACCAGCAATAAATAAGTACAACTTGAAAGTAAAAATACAATACCATTTACATCAACACCCACAAAAATGAACACTTTTGTATAAATCAAACACAATTTTTACAAGATGTATATGAGGAAAATCACAAACTCTCTTGAAAGAAATCAAAGAACTAAATCAATTGAGAAATATTCTATGTTCAAAATCCAGAACACTGACAATGCCAAATGCTGGTTTGGATGTGGATGCATGGGCACTCCCATTCATTGCTGCTGACAATGTAAAATGGTATAGCCATTTTGGAAGACAGTTTGGTAGTTTCTTATAACGTTAAACATACTTTTACCATATAATTCAGCAATGGTGCTCTTCAGCGTTTACTCAAATGGGTTGAAAATTTACGTCCACACAAAAACATGCACACCAATGTTCACAGCTGCTTTATTCATAATTGTCGAAACTTAAAAGCAACCAAGATCTGCATGTCTGTTTTATATATATCCATATGGTGGAATATTATTCCTAAATAATATTCTATAGAGGGAAATGAAATAATAACATTCCACTGTATGAAATAGTATTCAGGACTAAAAAGGAATGAGCTCCCAAGCCATAAAAAGACATATAGGAAACTGAAATTCACATTAATAAGTAGAAGAAGCCAATCTGGAAAGACTATATATTACACATTTCCCACTATGACATTGTGAAGAAAGGCAAAACTATGGATACAGTAAGAGGACTAGCGGTTACCAGGGATTAAGGGGAGGAATAGAAAAACGGGGAAAACACAGAAGATTTTTAGGACAGTGAAATTACTCTATGATACTAGAATGGTGGGTCCAGGTCATTAGCATTTGTCAAAACTCATGAAAGGTACAACTTCAAGGAAAAAACCCTATTGTAACCTATGGACTTTAGGTATTAATGCAGGTTCATCAATTGTAACAGACATACCACTCTGGTAGGGACATAGATAACAGGGGAGGCTGTGCATATGTGGGGACAGGAGACAGATGGAAACTTTGTATACCTTACAATAAATGTTGCTGTAAAACTGCTGTAAAAAGTAAAATCGATTTTTTTAGACCTGTCTTCATATTGGCTTTCTCTGACACAATCCCTGTGAGGGTCTTGGGCACCTTGTTTCATCTTCACAAGTGTCCCCACTCAGTTACCAATTTGATCTTTGCTGGTCTGGGTGGAGAAGACCCACAGTTTCTCCGTAGTATTGGATAAAGCAGAGTAGCTATTTTCTAAAAGTTTCCTGTCTTAGTAGCCTCCCCTTTCCTGATCCTTTCACTAGTGAGAGCATCTGTTTGCTGCTGGGACTCGTTGTCTCTACTCTAATTGGCATTTATGGGTTGCCTGCTTCTTCAGTTACATGTGCAAGTGACAGAAGCAAAAAGAAAGTCGAGGGAGTTCACTGCTGTGTCACTCCTCTGGTCCCGAGGGAGCCTTCTGCCTTCTGCCGTCATTACGTATAGAATGCATGTCCAAGGTTTGTAGTTGTACGTAGTAGAAAGAATAGGTGAAAGTATTTGTAATTTATCTTTCAGGAGCACAAGTCCCAGTGCAATAATTCAAAAAATCAAAATTAATCCAAAAACAATCCTTGATGGATAAAATATCAAAACTACAAAAACAGGATGAGAATTACTAAAGTTTCCTCTTCTCTGAGCCTCCAGTGCAGCCCTGTGCAGCACTGTTACTGAGCTTGTCTATATTTAACATTTGGAATTTGCCTTCCTTTAGCAAAGAAAACAACCAGTGGCTTAACAAGAGAGGAATGTTTTTGTTTTTTGGTTTTTGGTTTTTTCTTGCTGAGAGGACATCCTGTATCAGCATCTATGGGCTAGGAGATACTCCATGGTGTTATCAAGAATGTGGGCTTCTCCCTGTCTATTTCACCATCTTTAGCCTGTGGATTCTTTTTCCAAAGTCATCTTGTGGTACTCATGGCTAGTTGAGGCCAGAAGGAGGAAGAAAGGCTGGAGAGCACAGATGGGCTTACTTTCAGCTGAGGCAGCATTTTTCAAATAGCCTTTCTACAAGTTCTACACATTTCCATTCACATTTTCCTGGTAAAGACATCCTTTTGCCTCTTCTAGCTAAAAAGGAAGGTTGAATGTAGTCTTCAGTTCTGAGCTGCAATATGCTCAGCTAAGAATCAGGGTTATCTGTTTGAGGAAGAAGAAGAGATCAAATGTTGGAGGAAGGGAATCAACAATCTCTGTCATACATATGCCACTTGGTAAAGTCTGAAGGAAACTGGTCCAATCTCTACTTATCTTGTGATGTGTAAATGTTAGTAAATAGGAATAATTTTCTGTGGAGGGAAAAGCAAAGTCAAAAGCAGTTAAGTACAAATGCAAGACCTCAAAGTACATGCACACTGAGCACGTCTGGAAAACATCAACCCTCAGAGTTCCTGCCCCCCCTTTTCCTAGGACCGACTTGGAATTTCTCACTTATCATCCTGGTCAATGTGAATGGATGCTATTTTAGATCCAAAGGGCAATATGTCCTGTTCACTGATCCAAAGTGCATGTTTTTATTTCCTAATATCAATCCCATCGCTCTGGACATTTAAGAGGCAAGTTCTCATCAGCACTCCGGATACTGTGGATGATATCAATATGTTCACACTTCCTGCTGTTAAACTTTCTGTTTTCACTGCTGGCAGCTTTATGGGGTGAATATAAAGTTTTCTTGAGCAGCTCATCAGTCCTAAAGCAGCATAGCTATTTGAGGAGGAGGGACGGAGCCCCTTATTGTAGCTATTTTGAACAAGGTCAGACTTTTTCTGGCATGACCCAACCCAATGCAATAACAGGACAAGAGCTCTAAGCCAAGGGCTAAAAGGCAGAATTTTATTAAATCTTCAAGAAAAGGTGGGGGGGAAAGCCATAAATATGCAACAAAAAAACTTGTGTTTATTTAAAGACCAAATGTAAATAAACAAATAAAATCACAGAAAGAATATAAAACACATGGAGTAAAACATACCTGCTAGTTTTCTAGTTTTCATTGCTTTTTATATTTTAGTTTTCATTGCTTTGTATATTTTATATAAATGTATGTGTATGTATATTTATATTAATATACCTTTTGATATATTTATATACAAATATATTTCATTCACCTGATTTATACTTTTTAATGTAACAGATCTTTTTTAGTTTAATTCAGAAAACATTCTCATATAATTCAACTTGTGCGAAAAAAGAAAAACATAACACTTGAAAAGACCTTGTGGAAAACACTATCCCGATATTAGGAAGACGATTCTGTCATTACCACCATCCAAGAGCTAAGCATGCAGTCTTCCCTCTCAGAGAGATGAAAATATTGCCCAAAGGTTACACATTTAGGAGGAGTCAGAGTCAAGACTCAAACCGATCTAAACTTCTACCTCCAAAATACATGCTGCTGTCCAGGTATAGGGACACAGTAGGTATGAAGAGCAGTGACGCAAAGTGCAATAGCCAAGCCATACTAGAGAACACAGAGGACAGGAGCGGTCGTGGTCCTGGGGTTCCCCAGTGTTCACGAATCCCAACATTATCCTCTGCCGTCTGCTTAGCTAATGGTCCTCATGTTTCTTATACCTATTATTCATTTTTAAAATGTGATATTTCTGTGTAATCCCTGTTCACAGCTCTCTAATTCTTTTCTCCTCTTGAGCCACATAAAGTGCCTCTGGTGGTTGATTAGGAAGAAATGGTGCACAGGATTAAACAAAAATGACCACGTCTTTGACCTCAGAGGAAAGTGAAGTTAAAGCTCCTTTCCTCCCCTAGGCTGATGAATTCTTGCTCTGATTTATGACATTGGCAGGAAGAAGTCATTCTGCACCTTCCTCCACTTCGTTTATTGTAAGGCTGCGTGTAATTGTATGAGAAGGCAACAACTGCCCAGTTGTCAGTGGAGAGTTTGTTTCTCTCTCTCTCTCTCTAATCCACTCATTTCTATTTGCCAAGTGCTGTCAGTGTGAGGCCACTTGTCTCAGGGCACTCTTGAAATGGGGATATGTGTTCCTCCACTCAGTACCCATTTCTCTAACTTGCCCTTTATCTCTCTTCTAGAAATCTCAAGAAAATAGTTTTTTAGTTCATTAGCAACTTGTTAGCATTGGATTGCTGTATCAATTCTTAAGAGAGATGTTTAAGTTAACAGAAGAACCTGGAAAAGAAAATCTCCTAATGCTAAGGTAACACTTGCCTGTGAATACAACACTATGGAGAAAATCGGTAGGGAAGTTGGAACTTTCAGTCACTCCACAGAGATTTCTGCCAGAATCAACCTGGTCCCGAGGGTCAAATTAGGAGCTCCCTGGCAGGCTTCTGACTTGAAAGAAATATGTGGCAAATGGTCATATCCTTTGTCCTCTGAAGCGCCACTGGTTTCTGTGGGCACTGTGAAAAGATCCAGAGATTGAGAATAATTTCAAAAATGGTGCTTTTGTAATTGGGAGAAATATCTACAGCTGGGACTTTCACCACATGGAGTCCAGAAGATCACTTATATTTCACTTTGCAATTCAAGACTGCATGGGTAGCAAAAAAATTCTGTGGCATATCAGAAGCATGAAGTAAGATTTAAAAGAGTAAAATAATACCTTCAGTCACATTACTGTATATAATCCTGTTTAGGAAATGGTTCTTTCCTTTGTTTAACTTAGTCTAAAATTCCAGCAGCTATCTGAGGCATCATTGTAAGATTTTAAACCAAGGAGATTAGTTCAGTGTGTTAAAGGGGAAGAGAATCTTTCTCTTCAGAAATGTTAGTAAAAGTGGGTTGAAATGTTGACTGTCACTCCTCTCAAATAGTGCTGACAGAATATAAATCACTCTTAATGTGTCTTACCCTCTTCAAAAAATGCACCAGGAGAAAATGGTCTCTGCTATTCATATACTGTGAAGGGTTTTAATCTTCATTCATCTTCTGACTTAGGTACAAAACAAAGGACGCTGAAGACCAAAGCAAGAGCTTGGGTTTTCAAACTAAATGAGATGTCTGGTTTATTTAAGATACCACCCAATCCAGAGGAAATCATAATCTCAGAACAACTGCCAAGTTAGGAGGCAGTTCTGGGGTTTCCTATCACCTGCCGTTTTCTTAGTTTGCCCTTTGTCTAGACCCAGAGTTTATTCCCATGTTAATCAAACTTGCAGAGATACCAGGTGGGCAGGACCACCTGACATCGTGAGGTTAGCTCATCCGTTTCTCAAATAGTGAACAGTCCCTTGTAAGAGATGATTTTTGTTAACAAGAGGTGGAAACTGTCATTCATGACCAAAACAACTTTGAATTAGCAATACACAAAAATGAGCATTTTCTGTAAGATGTTCTCCACTTAACAATTAAAACATTAAATATTTAAGTTTTAAATAGAAAACAGATTTTTAAAAGCTTAGGACCCTACTGTATTGAAGCTTATAATTTATTGGAATAATCCATATATGATTGTTTTCTCAAATTAGAAACACTAATTACTTCGGCAAATTCATCTCTGATTCATTTAGTGTAGACATACCTTTATGCATGAATTTGCTAAGCCAGGATGATCCAAGCAACCTTAAAAAAAAAAAAAAAAAAAAAAACTCCTTTATCCGCAGACCTAGGCTGTTTTGGCTCAATCAGTATTCATGAGAAATGTCCTGACAATTAGCAGTGAAAGAACAGAGAGAGTTTGATAAACCAAAGCTTAGAAAATCTTTAGGATTCTAAATGGTGAGATAGTTTAAGGTAGAAACTGATCACATAGATTTCAGTTCTAGATTCCTAAAAGCAAATGTAGCAGAGGATTTCATGCACAGACTGATAAACTCTTCTTTCCATGGGTTGTCCAGCATAGAATATTATTGAAATTCTGTGGTTAACTTTGACACAGGAAGAAACAATGTTATATAGTTTTGTAAGTATGTGGTCAATGATAGGCATTCTAGGCTAACAGGACCAAGGCCAAAGTTTTCTGTAGAAAACCTAAGGTTAATCTTAGCTAAATCAAGGCTGTAGGATGTTTAATTAGAGATGAAATACAGAATCCATAACAAGGAATCCAGAAGTCTGAACATATCTAGGTGCCAAGGTCATACAGATTTTATTGACTTGAGGGCCTGAAAAGGGGACTGATATATGGGGAGCATCACTGCTGCAACATGACAAGGTCCTCGATGCTCTTCGCAGACATCATTTATTTCCATCTTGGCAAAGACCTTATGAAATAGTTATGATGCCTCTTCAAGTTCACGTAGTTTACTAGTAGTTATAGCACCAGGTTCAAGTCCAGGCCAGTGTGACCCCAAAGCCCATACATTTCCCACTGCATGATACTATTTATGTAGAGGAGGCAGTAGGCATGGGACAGTAAGTAAAATTAAGTTACCTAAATTACAATGCATTCATGCTTTGACCTATTCTACTTGGAGTAATTTACTTTCAAAATATACCTGCAGAAGTCCAAAACATAATTCACAAAGTTATTGACTGCTGCATTAGTAGAAGCCAGGAAAGAACACAAAATGTATCCTAAAAAGGGAGAGGTTAACTAAGAGATGATGCAACTATACATTAAATTACTACGTAGCCAGATAAAAAGGGTGAAGAAAACAAATATATACTTACATGGAATAATCTTCAGAAAAAGTTAATTAAAAAACTAAGATGCAAAACATTGTATATAGTATTAACTTATTTTTATTTATTTATTTAGTTTTTTGAGACAGAGTTTCACTCTTGTTGCCCAGGCTGTAGTGCAAAGGTGCAGTCCCAGCATCCACAACCTCCCTCTCCCGGGTTCAAGCGATTCTTCTGCCTCAGCCTCCCAAGTAGCTGGGATTACAGGCAGGCACCACCACACCTGGCCTAGTGTTAACATTTATGTAAGAAAGAAGAGGAAATAAGAACATTCATATATGATTTTATATATTATGCACACACTTAAAATAAGAATCATCAGAAAAAAACAAACATTTTTAAAACGTTTACCTAGAGATGGTGGAGAGTTACGGGGTGAAGGGACAGAGATAGAAACTAAATATCTCTGAGCTTGTGGTTTTGACTTTTGAACCATGCAAACATCATACAGTGCCTAAGTAAATAACAATAAAAAAGAAAAACAAAGCAATACAAATTTTAAAGTGAAAATCACCTGAAACAAATGAATCTTATAATATTGGTCACATGAAGCAAATCATTATTTAACTGTCATAAAAAAAAAAAGCACTGATCTAACACTGGAATATATTATAAGACAAAAAAATACAAAAATAAACTTAAAACTTTATCCAGAAATTTTATTTTGTTTTCTTCAGTGGTAATGTTTATTTTCTTGTTTTGAATCAGTTTTGTGAATATTGTATTATGCTACAAATAAACAGTTGTTTATTAATATAGGTCAAGATTTCATTTGTAAGAGAAAAGAGACACAAATCTAAAGTTCAAGAAGTTAAATAAATCTCTTGTTAAAATTAAAATTAAAACGAAATGATAAATTCATAATTTAACAAATATATATCCATGAAAGGGCTTAATAGCAATAATATCTAAGTAGTATTGAGCACCACTTATGCCCAAAATCTGCTTTATATACACCATTCTTCTCTAAAGAGGACTGTCCTTGTTTCTGAAAATAGCTGTTTCCAGATCTAATAGGGAAAGTACAGTGTTGGGACATTTTTTGGTGCCAGAAACAAAAAGCATTCCAAGACCAATGGAGTTCTTTCAAAAGAACCCAGAGCCCAGTCAAAAGGGATTCTACCAATCAAAGTTAAACAATCTGAGTAACAAAACAAAGATAAATGTATTTGATTGAAGCATATTAAATATACACCATTTCAGTCTACAATGATACACACACACATACCCCTACACACTCACATAGAAAAGGCTTCCATTAGAGATGACAATTATACAAATTCCTTTTGTGGAAATTGATAAACTAATGAATTAAGTAATTATACTTTTATTTTATTGATCATAAAGTGTCATGAAATAGCCCTAGTGGATGAGGGAAAACTTTTATTCTAGAAAAGCTACTAACAGTTAACATGTGGAGTGATGGGGAAATAACATCACCATTTAATAGCTACTAATAGGTATTTGATTCAGGTAAGAATCAGGAATGAATGCTAAAATCACTAAGGGACAAGTTGATGGTGTTAAAAATACTGCCACACAGATAATCTCCTAATTGTAAAGGGAAAAAGATAACTTTGCAATGGAGAAATCTGATGGCTATCATCATGAAAAATGAATCAACCAATCACTTTGTGCCTGCTGATATGATGCAACATAAAGGGCCTAACATCACCAATAAATCATTTTGTTAAATTGTGATTAAATACACAGAACTTAACACATACTATTTTAACTGTTTTAAGTGAGCAGTTCAGTGGCATTAAGTGCATTCATATTTATAGGCAGCTATCACCACCATCTATCTCCAGAACTTTTTATCTTCCTAAACTTACCACCCATTAAACACTAACATCTTACCTTCTCTTCAAAGCTGTGGTCACCATCATCCTACTTTCTGTCTCTAAGAATTCAACTACTCTAGGTACCTTAAGTATGTGAAATTATACAATATTAGTTCTTCGTAACTGACTCGTTTCACTTCTCAATACTTTGATGTTGTAGCATGTGTCAGAATTTTCTTCTTTGAAGGATGAATAATATTCCATTGTGTGTATTATACTAACCATTGTCTGAGCATTGGCCTGTTTATTCCCCCTAAGATTATCATTCATGAACCCTCAAAATGGCCACATTTCTCTGATACCCCCTTCCCCTATTAAGATGGATATACGAGTATGTGTATTTTATTGGGCCATTGAATAATTATCCTGAAATTCTCCAGTGCTTATGCACATTAAATATATTTGTATGTTTTTTCTCCTACTAATCTGCTTTATTATCAGTTCATTTTTAGTGAATCTTCAGAGCGGAAAGGAAAGATTTCCCTTGGCCCCTATATAACAATTCAATTTCCTAAATAGTTAGAAGAATATTCAACTACCTTTCTTATGCAGGGTAATATATATTATAAAAAGTTGTTATATATTATGTAACAAATTTATTTATTTATGCAACCATTGATGGGCACATAGGTAGTATTCACCTTTTGGCTCCCATAAATAATGCTGATATGACCATGAGTGTATAAATATATGTTTTACTAGATTTACAAGAAAAAAACAAACAAACCCATTCAAAAGTGGGTGAAGCATATGAACAGACACTTTTCAAAAGAAGACATATATGAAGCCAACAAACATATGAAAAAATGCTCATCATCGCTGGTCATTAGAGAAATGCAAATCAAAACCACATTGAAATACCTGGTGATCATTAAAAAAACCTGGAAAAAAATAGATGCTGGAGAGGACGTGGAGAAATAGGAACACTTTTACACTGTTGGTGGGAGTGTAAATTAGTTCAACCATTGTGGAGGACAGTGTGGTAATTCCTCAAGGACCTAGAAATAGAAATTCCTCAAGGACCCAACAATCCCATTACTGGGTACATAACCAAAGGATTATAAATCATTCTATTATAAAGACACATGCACACATATGTTCATTGAGGCACTGTTTACAATAACAAAGACCTGGAACCAACCCAAATGCCCGTCAGTGATAGACTGGACAAGGAAAATGTGGCACATATACACCATGGAATACTATGAAGCCATAAAAAAGGATGAGTTCACGTCCTTTGTAGGGACATGGATGAATCTGGAAACCATCATTCTCAGCAAACTGACACAAGAACAGAAAATCAAACACTGAATGTTCTCACTCGTAGGTGGGTGTTAAACAATGAGAACACATGGACACAGGGAGGGGAGCACCACACACTGGGGTCTGTTGGAGTGGGGCTAGGGGAGGAAGAGCAGGTGGTGGGGAGGTTGGGGAGGGAAAACATGTAGAGAAATTCCAGATATAGGTGACAGGGGGATGGAGTCAGCAAACCACATTGCCAAGTATATACCTATGCCACAATCCTGCTTTTTCTGCACATGTATGCCAGAACCTAAAGTACAATAATAAATAAATAAATAAATAAATAAGATCTGTTTTACTCAATGCCTTCAATTTTGGAGGGTATATACAAAGAGTGGAATTGCTGAATCATATAGTAATTCTATGTTTAGTTCTTTGAGGAATTGCTCTACTATTTCCCATAGCAATTCATCATTCTACATGCTTATCAACAAGACACAGGGTTTCAGTCTCTCCGCATTCTGGCCAACAATTGCTTTTTCTGGTTTTGTTTGTTTTTTTGACAGTTGCTATCCTAATGGGTGGGAATTGAAATTTCATGGTGTCTCTCCTGCTATTATTCTAGATCTGCCTATTTGTCCCTCCAATTATGCCAATATTTGCTTCATATATTTAGAACTCTGATGTTTGATGCATACAAATTTAAAAGTGTTATGTCTTTGATGAATTGACCCTTTTATTATAAAGTCCTTCATTATCTGTTATAACAGTTTTTGACTTAAAGTCTATTTTGTCTGATATTAACATAGGAAACCCTGCTTTCTTTTGGTTAATACTTACATGGAATTTTCCCCCTTCTTTTCCACTTTCAACCTATGCATGATAGCATATAGCTAGATCCTTTAAAAAAATTGTATTCCATCAATCTATGTCTTTTGTTGGAGAGTTTAACCAATTTATATTTAAAGTAATTACTGAAAAAGTGCACTTACTTTTGACATTTTTTCATTTCTTTTTCATATGTCTTAAAGAGGTTTTTGTCTCTTGTTTCCTGTATTACTATTTTTTTGCTTATTTAATTTTTATGGTGACATATTCTAATTACCTTCTTATTTCATTTGTGTATACTCTACAGATATTTTCTTTTTGGTTACCATGGGGATTACATTGGCCTCCTGAAGTTCTAATAATCTATCTTAAATGAATAGCAACTTAATTTCAATTGCATACAAAAACGCTACTCCTTTGTAGCTCTGCCCCCTTTATGTTATTTATATCATAAATTACATCTTTATATATGTGTGACTGTTAACAGAGTTACAATCAATTTTATGCATTTGTTTTTTAAACCTTATCTAAAACAAAAGATTGCATTACAAGCCAAAATTACAATAACAGTTTAAAAAATGTCTTTGCACTTACTTTTATGAGAGAACTCTATAGTTTTGTATGGCTTTGCGTTACTATCCAGCATCCCTTTATTTCAACTTGAAGGACTACATTTGGAAATTTTGTAGAGCAGATTCAGTGGTTATGAACTTTCACAGATTTTGTTCATCTGAGAAAGTCTCCATTTCTCCCTGTTTTTTGAAGGACGGTTTTACCAGATATGAAATTCTGTTTGATGGTTTTGTTTTATTTATTTTTTTCAGTTTGTATATATATTATCCCACTGACTTCTGGCCTTCAATATTTCTTCTGAGAAATTCACTGATAATATGGGGACGAACTGATAATATTAGGGAGTCCTGTGATTTCACCATGACATAAATAGTCATTCTGCTGTTGTTCTTTTCAAGATTCTTTCTTTGTCTTTGACTTAGCAATTTGATTATAAGGTGTCTCATTGTAAGTCTCTTCAAGTTTGTAGATCATTGAGCTTCTTACACGTGTAGATTTGTGCCTATCCTCAAATTTTGAATGTTTACAGAAATTATTTTTCTCAAATAATCTCTCTACCCTTTTCTGTCTTTCTGCTCCTTCTGAACTCATGTAATGTATGTGTTTGTTTAATGGTGCCTCATAAATTCCTAAGGTTCTGTCCACTTTTCTTAATTCTTTTTGCTCCTCAGACTAGATAATTTCAAATGTCCTGTTTTCAAATTTTCTGATTCTTTCTTTGGTCTATTTGACTCTCTTGTTATTTTCCTGTAATAAGAGTTTTTATTCAAAGATTATGTATTTCAGCTTAGGCACTTCCGTTCGGTTCTTTTTATTAAATAACTTCTAGCTTTTTGTTACTATTCTCATAGTGTTCACTTACTACTTTCCTAATGTCTTTAGTTATCTGTCACATTTTTATTTAGCTCTGGAAAGAGTTAAGACAGTTATTTTAAAGTATTTTTTCTAGTAAACATGATGCCTGTGTTTCTTTAGGGATAATTTCTGGATATTTATTTTCTTCCTTTGAATGCGCCGTGATTATTTATATGACAAATATGAGAAAATGTTCCAATTGTTTCATTTAGGTAGAGAATCTATGGGTAGTAATTATACTTTTCTACCTGTTTTGAAAGATATTTGAAACTATTAAAAATAAAATGCTCAAAATTTAAGAGGTCTAAATAGAGTAGAACAGGATTAAACCACTTACAAGAGCAGAAATTTGTGGTGGAAACAAACAGGGGCTGAAAGTAGCTAAACACAGTTCACAGTGGTTGGGATACTCCTCGGTCCCATTAATTCTTCCCTCACTCATATTGCTCTAGTATGTATGTGTCAGGCAATAATAAGCTGTGCATGCTTGTACCTGTAGATCTCATATGAAGTTGATGCTTTCTTTCTCCATAGATTACAGGCAACATAAATATAGAAACAGTATTTTTTGTTCCTTTTGTCACACCTTATAGCATCTACCTTTACAGACACTGCAATGGTTATAAATGACTAAGAGACTTATGAAAATTTTAAGAGGGGAGTGGCAGATTATAAAAATTGTCATAATTTTCCATTTCAACCTTTGTCCTTTGTCCATATTTCTGTGCAATGTGACTTTACAGCACTTCCAATCAAAAAGTGGAATCTATCCCTTAATTCTTTGCTTCTGGGCTGTGACTTGCTTTGACCAATAGAATGAAGCAGAAATGATATTTGTACCAGTTGCAAACCTACTCTTCAGGAGGCCTTACATGCCTTCACTCTCTCTCTCAGAGCCCTCCTAGCCACCATGTGAACCAACAGGCTAGCCTGTTGTGTATTAAAATATACTTGCTCTGTTCTCCCCAATACCCCAGCTAACAGACAGCCAACCTGGCTGACCATAAGCTGACCACAGATGCATAACTGACAATAGAACAGAATTAACTGGACAGCTGAGCCTAGCCCAACTTGCTGACTCACAGAACTGTAAGCCAAAAAGAAAAGAATTGTTATCTTTTAAGAGATAGAGGCTTGCTATGTTGCCCAGGCTGGCTACAAACTTCTGTTCTCAAGCAATCCTCCCATCTCAGCCTCCCAGGAAAGATACATGCTGACATGCTGGAGCAAATGTCTCAAGTGGTTGTTGTTTTAAGACATTCAATTCGAGGTGGTGCTTTGCATAGAGAAAGATAGATGTGCTAAAGATGAAGGGGAATGATTTTAAAAGGAAAGAGAGAAGAAAGGAAAATAAGTAAGAGAGCTCCTGGACATATATATGACTTCTTTTCATGGATCTCGTAAAAACTGTGATTTTATTTAATCATAGTTTCTGTTGCATTGCTAGCATTCAGCAAAAACACGAAAGTTATGTTGCATTACTTCTTTTTCTCATGCATGGGATTTGCAATATTTTTACAGATAAAAGAATTTATTATAATTCAGGAGAGTTTATCTCATTTGTCATTAGTTCATATCTACAGAAACAGCATCCATCTTCCAGCAATGGGTGGCTACTGAGTCTCACCTAGCAGTTTCTCCTTTGATTAATCTCACATACCAGAATATTGTTGTTTTCCTGTGTCTGATACGTCTTTACTTTTTTAGCTGCTTTACTTTTTTAAAGCTGTTAATAGAGTGCTGAGTGAGGTGACAGCACAAACATTGACTAGATTCCAGAAGCCACAAGAATTCTGGTCCCCAATTTGAAGCTCCTAATTTCTTCCTCTATCTCCACTATATACCACCTCTGAGTATAAGACAATATACCAAGAAAGACATGATGATTCTTATCCAGTAAAAAATACTGACAAGGACCTTAAAAATGATCAGTAGCAAAGTCTACACTAAAGGTATTTATTTGAAATATTTATTCACAATCACAATATCAGTGTGCTGTCTTGATACTGTGTAAGGACCTCAAATAATATCTGTGGACAGAGGAGGTTAAAGAAAAGGTAGAAGAAGTAAATTTAGAGAAATATCAAACTAAGGCATCTCTCAAGAGCCTGACCTTCTCCCTCCTCCTCACCTTTTCCCCTGCCCCACCAAAGGTTTTGAAAAATTGTAAGAAGTCTGGGAAATTCAGAGGCTGAGCAGGGGCAGAGAGGCTTATGTCCATCAGAGAATAAGTTGGAATAAAAAAGGAGAAGCAGAAGAGACATCTGATCTGATTCTGCTTCTGTAATATTGGCTTCAGCTACCTTTCTCTTGGGTCCTGATCTTCTCATTCAGTGAGATGCTCTGACAGATTGAAACAGAATGATTAATGCCAATAAATTTAATTAATGGACCTGTCAAGCAGTTCACCTACAGTAGCTAATGTACTTCTGTGGCCCTCTCATCCCTCCCTAGGGTGAGAAGGACATGGAACCAGTGGCTCCTAACAGGCAATGCAAGAGAATTGCCCAGATATTTTAACTGAGAAGGTAGACAAGGCTCCATCCCTGACCCACACTGAAATCACCATATTTAAGGATGGGAATCTAGTAATTCAAATTCAGAAAACTATCTCAATTAATTTTCCTGCAGCCATTCTGACACTAGTTCACAGATAAAATTTTGGAAATCACTGGAGAAGATGAAGTTAAGATCAAGATTTTATGATGTAATATTTGTAGATGTTTGCATAGAGTTTTTTGAATTCTATATAATTAGTTTGGTCACTTCCATAAATATACTATTTGAGTGAGACTCTAAATCAGACGACACAAATATAAATACCTACAGAATAAACAGGCAAGTAGGAAGTGCCAAAAACTGGAGACAAAAGGCCGCTCTTAAAGTCACAGCCCATGACTGCCATTTAGATATGAGGGCACAGTGTGATTGTTCAAATACATACAAACATTTAGCTATTTTAAAGTAAAATTTCTTTATTTTAAAATTGTAACAACTTCGTTTCAAAAACTTAAAATCCTGTCCTAATTCCTAACTAGATGTTTCTATGGCTCTGAATGTGATTGCTCTGGGAGCTCCTTTTAGGTATCTGCAAATAAATTGTTACCTTTGTAAAATTTCAATCTAAAATAAACATTCTGAAGTATTCCAAGTATCAAAAAAATTTTAAGCACAACAAAAAAAATTAACCTAGATTGAGTAATAACTAATCTTTACCAAATATAAGTTTTTCACTTGATATGCATTAGGGTAGTATAGACCCCATTCTAAACACAAACTCACATGGGGCTCAGCAACACCCCCTCCCCAAACACAAATTTGAACACATATAGATATTATCTTTCAGGGTCTATCTGTATGATGTTACATATACTAGCTATTTGTTTTAGGCTGGAGGAGAGCACCTTATTCGGGGATACTTGGGATCATGAGATAATGAAACAACTACCACTGCTGTCAGCAGTTCCTGAGCTGTGATTTTTGACTCCTTGTGGAGAAAGGTATTAAAACCAGAGGATAAAAGAGCTGTTTCCTTGAGTCCTTATGGGACTCTAAGTACAAGTACTTCTTAGGGGCCTGGGGCGAGAGAGTCAACACAAGCCAGGAAATTGGTATTCTCTATTTCTTTCTGGTTACTCTAAAGCTCCAGCACTTAGAGTGCTGAAAGAGAATATAGCTTCGTTTGGTTTCACTGGGATGCTGGAGCTTTTATGGGGCTTCAGCATCATATGAAGAGGCAGCCCTGACAGTGCCAAATTATCAACTTTGAGTCACTTGTGAGCAGGAACCACCTACAAAGAGATCATAGTTGATATAAGCCCATTTCTTCCTATATCTCAATGAAATTCTGCAGAAGACTCCCAGAGCATTGATGCCTCCCCACCACATATCTACCACTGTTATCATCCATGCCCTACTGAATGCCTTGTTCACCCTAAAGCTTTCTGTTAAGAATAGACCTAAGACAATTTAGCCATTCAGAGTCATCAGGTTCTCCTTGGTAAATATTGGTTGCCTCCAGTGACTAGTGATGACTGGAGCAAGTTTTCTCTACAATGTTACTGACAGACGCTATGTTAAAAAACAATATTAATTCTGAAACAAGTACCAATATTTATTAATGAGCAGGCATTAAAACATGCAAACATAATGAGGTCTTGCAAACTTGAGGAACTGCTAGCTCTCCACCCTTCCCACTCTTCTCTTTTGCACTCCTCAAGGGCACTAAATAGCTCACACTGAGACAACCCTACAAATATTCTGATGGCAGAAAAGCGATGTTTCTGGTCTCATAAAGCAAATAATTCTCTGTCAGGGGAGGAAGTTAGGAATAAGTGCAGTTTTGGAGTCGAGGTGCTAGTCAAAAAATATTAGCCTTCTGGGATCATAGAGGATTGATTGTGCAAGAGTAAATTTTTCTAAACAAATCTTTCCAGCCAACATCTATGGAATTCTATTTATTTCTCCAACAACATATTTTTAATATTCCTTATGTCAGTTATAAACCCTCCACTACTGAATCAGACTGTGATATGTGAAATGCATTCTGTGTAGCTACTTCTGTGAAGTGTAAACTGTGGGATAAAGTTTTCTAAATTCCAAACATCCACCTCTGAAGCATCCTGAAGTGGAAATTACTGGGTAGCATTCTTAATTGATGTGATCATCCCTGCAGTATAGGTTCATATTAACTTGCACACACACTTACACACCTCACACTCTACAGATACATTTTAGATAATAGAATAATACCGCACAGAACACTATTTTTGCACCAGGAGCTTACTTTACAGTGAATTAACATTACAGTGAAGATCAAGCTCGTGGGTTTCACTGATCTTATCTCTATTCAATTATCTAGAAGCAGCTGGCTCTGTAAAATACAATGGTATGTGAAGACTCTGGCACAATGTTCGTTAGGAGAAAATACCAAATGAGACAAAGGTATTTCTCATAGGTTTGGTATCCACGCTAAACAGCAACCAGCAAGGGGTTCTTTCCCCCTGAATGTACATGCACAGAATTCAACAGGTTGAAGTAAAAAGGAGTTCCTCTTATTTTTGTATATATAATGGTCTTCTCACAAAATCCTACCTTGTGCAGCGGCAAATATATCTCTCCTTGATAATTAAGATCAATTTTATTGACCAATATTATGAACCTCCTTTCCCTCTGTTATAATCAGTGGTGGGAGAAGCCCAAATTTATCAAGTGGATGTCTCAGCTTCATATTCAATGGAACCATTGCTCATTCTCCTGCTGGAAGCACCAATATTCTCCTGAAATATTAAAACCTTGAAATCATGGGAGCCTGAGGTTTATCTTGTATTGGGCAACAAAAAGAGTGGTATATGGCAGTAATAACACTTGTTGCCTGACCATTTGGTATGATTTGGCTGTGTCCCCAACCAAATCTCATATGGAATTGTAGCTCCCATAATTTCCATGGGTTGTGGGTGGGGCCTGGTTGGAGATAATTGAATCATGGAGGTGGTTTTTCCCATACTGTTCTTGAGGTAGTGAATAAGTCTCAACGAGATCTGATGATTTTATAAAGGGTTTCCCTTTCACTTTTCTCTCTCATTCTGTCTTGTCTGCTGCCATGTAAGATGTGCCTCTCCTCCACTATGATTGTGAGGTCTCCCCAGCCACATGGAACTGTGAGTCCATTAAACCTTTTTCTTTATAAATAACTCAGTCTCAGGTATGTCTTTATCAACAGTGTGAAAATACCATTATTTGAATCTTCTTTCACTACTTGGGGAATTGTTAATGAAAAGCACAGCATACCCCTGACTATAGAAGCTCATTATTCCAGCTGACCACATTCCAAGCTGCTTTTGTAGTTAGTGCATGGCACATGGTCTAACTATGACATAGCTAATAACAAGCACTCATTCTATAAGTTGAGTAAGAAACTGATGAAACAAAGAATCAAGATAGGAGGAAATTTCTCTGCAAGCAGATGAGACGTACGTCTAGCTTCCAAGGGCACCAACCTATGAAATGCCAGCAACTGCATCCAGTGACAAGTGTCACGATGAGCCTCATACCCACTGTGGTGCTCAGGGATCATATTAATTTTCTGTTGCTGTATAACAAATTATCACCATCTTAGCCCTAAAAACAATGCACATTTATTTTCTCACCATTCTGTATGGCAGAAGTCCAGGTAGGTAAGACTGATTTCTCCATTGCAGGTTTCAGAAGGAAGAAATCAAGGTAGTGGCCAGCCTGAGCTCCTATCTAGAGGTTTGGGAGAGAATCTGTGCAGAAGAGTTGGTCTTCCATGGTTTCCTGGTGACTTTGCATGTATTTACTTAGGCCATTCATGCAAAGGCTTCAACCACAGCTTACCTGAGCCTTAGAAGAATGCTTTGTAATCATTTCAGAATTAGAGAGGCTAGGAGGAAGATGGGGAGCTTCTGTGAGGCCATTTCCCACTGGAACTCTCTCTCCCAAGAGGCTTTCACAGATGATATGGTTTCTCGTGGCTTCCCAGGTTGTGGTGAGGGGTGGGAATGTCTTCTCTGCTCCCCAGAAAATGGAGCTGTAGGATACAAAGCTGCTTAGCTGTAGGCTAGAATTAGCTCCTCAGCAACATCATAGCCCATAATCCATATTACAGCCCCCTTTTGTTGCTGTGTCATTCTTTCTGGTGTGAGGGATGAGGACCAGTGGGAGCTGCAGCCCTTGGCTAATCTCCTGCTTGCTGTCTATGTAAGTAAATCAACTGTTTGAATCTGAAAGTGGCTTATTGTATTTTTACTAGTTTAAACAGTAAATCATCCTTGCCTTATCTTGGGTGTGCTTGGCGACTTGCTTCCAAGCTCATCCAAGTTGTTGGCAGAATTTAGTTTTTTGTTGATGCGGGCTGAATCTCCCATTTTTGCTGACTGTCTACTGGGAATGTCTCTCATCTCTTTTAGACTACAGAAAACCCTCACAACGTTGCCACCTCCATCTTCACACCAGCAATGGTGCAGTTTTCCTCATGCTTCAAATCTCTTCGACTTCTCCACCTGATCTCTTCTTTCTCCTTTCAGAAAAAGTTCTATGTTTTAAGGCTCATATTAAAACATGGGCCCACCTGGGTAATATGGGATAGTCTCCCAATTTTTAGGCTCATAAACTTAATTACATTTGCAAAGTCCCTCCTGTCATGTAAAGTAACATAGTCACAGGCTCTGGAATTACAGTGTGGGTATCTTCTGGGATACATTCAGCCAAGTGAAATTAAAAAATATGTTGGCATCGCATCAGACCAGATTTGTGGCACAATTTTGACTTTTTCTGTGCCTAGATGGTTTTCAGGCTTGGTTCTACAGCACTTGTAGCTACTCAAGCTACTGTGAGCTCTGAGTTACTCAGTGTTCCTCTACAAATTCCTCTCCTGCTTGTCAGAGTCACCTTTTATTCCTTGCAAGTAAAACTCTAACTGATACAGATCCACATCATTTTTTAGCACTGTTGACAAACATTAGATGACATTTCTTGGGGCCTAAAAATTTTGCCAGATGACCATAGCCCATAGACTGGCATACAAATATATTCTTCACAGCTTTCTAGTAACAATGACATCTTGGCGTAAAAAGCTTCCTTTTCTTTGTTGAGACAGTTCCCTCTGGGACTTGTGATATCAATGTCTGTGACTGTCTTATGAAATAATTCCTTATTCTCAAATGACCATTATAACAGAAAACAATTGAGAAAGTAATCACCCGAAGACCAACACCTTACCTCTCACTTCCAGTGAGAATCTTCCATCCTACTCTCCCCTCCCTCAGTCTTATTCTCAGTCAAGGCTGTTATACAAACATCATCTGGAATTGCAGACGAACCAATCATTCTATATCATTTAACTTCTTGCAACTGTACTTTGAACTAATTGTTCCCCTTCCTCCAGGAGCCATCAGAGGTAACAATGGCTTGCATCCCTGCTGACCGTAGGTACCACCTGCACTCTTGTCCCCTTCCTGCTTGGGACCCTTCATAGTCTGGTCTGTTGTTGCCTTCCCCTTCCTGCCCCTGCAAAGCCTATAGTGTGTATGTTAGGTGCCCTCACCTGGAAACAGCAAGTCCTTCTTCAACACTTGCTGACTTTGCCTTAAAAATGAAAGCTGGCTTTCTCCATTTCTCCAAAACTCCCTGAGTTGGAGGCCTTTTATCTCCCTCTCATTTCCCCACACTGCAGGGCCATGACGCAGTATGAGTGTTCTGCATGCTCCTTCTTGCCTCTTCAAGCTCTTGCTCCTTTCTCCTACAATATCCCAGCTCCTCCAATACTCAAGCCAGCAGAAAATACCAGAGATGCTGCTCCTTCCATGCTATCATCTGCAGACATCTCATTCTTTCCTCTCTCTTAACTGAAGAGGTTATCAAGCAAAATGGCTTGCTCCTAGATGCACAGGAAGCCAATATTATAACCCTGGGTTTTTGGGGAAAGGAAAAGCATTTTTTGTTGCAAGTTAGCCAACAAGGAGACTGGAGCTCCCTGTACCGGCTCCAAGGCAGTCATTTTATTAGAAAATGTTTAGGGGGTAGATTCTGAGATTAGTTGGTGATTGGTGGGAGGAAAAAGAACTAAGTGTTCTCAAGCATGTGCAGGTATCTCTCTATTGCTTTCTCACGAGTCAGTCACATGGTCACATGTGAACCTTTGACGGGAGTTAGTATGAAACATGCGCTGGAAATTTGGGCTGTGACATCAGCAAGCCCATTCTGCACAGACTCCAGTTGGCCATGTTGGTTCCAATCGATTTTAATCAATTTTTGGAAGTCTTTTACATCTCATAAATTGGGGGAGCTTCAGCATTTCAGCAAGCCTTTTGTCTTGTTGTGGTTTAACCTGCCATTCTAAAAACTCATGAATATCTTTTAGTCATTAGTTTCTTTAACTATTTTGGGCATAGTTTTAATTTGATATGGTTTGGCTGTGTCCCTTCTAACTCTCATCTTGAATTGTAGCTCCCATAACCCCCACAGGTTGTGGGAGGAATCCAGTAGGAAATAATTGAATCATGAGGGCAGTTCCCCCCACTGCTGTGGTAGTGAATAAGTCTTGTGGCAGAGAATAAGTCTCACAAGATCTGATGGTTTTATAAGAAGTTTCCCTTTTCACTTGCCTCGCATTCTCCTATCTGCTGCCATGTAAGGAATGACTTTGCTCCTCCTTTGCCTTATGCCATGATTCTGAGGCCTCCCCAGCCATGTGGAACTGTGAGTCCACTAAAGCTCTTTTTCTTCTAAATTACCCAATGTCAGGTACATCTTCATCAGCAGCATAAGAACAGACTAATATACAATGCTTGTGGTCTCTGCTCAGATTCCACTTCTTAAAGGAGCCTTCCATGCCACCCCATCAGAAGGCACTTGACCTCCACCCCATTTCTTCTCTAGCCCAACATCCTGTTCATTTCCTTCATAGCATGTGTGTTCTGAAGCTTTTAAAAATTACTTTATTCATTGTTTTGTGTATGTTTATCCTCACTAGAATAAGCAAGGTCCTCATCTTTCTATTTCACAGATATAACCTCAGCACCTAGAATAGTGTCCAACATTTTAAGAAAAATTCTGATTTGAAATTAAGTTAAAATAACTGTATACCTAATTCACGGTTTCATAAAGTTCTGCCTTAATGTTTCGCCCAAATAGTCAATTTTCCTACTGCTATTGATAGAATAGTAAGCTTCCTTCCTGCTAACATGCAATGTTTTATGATATATGACATTGTGATATCAGTGTTATGATTTTCCACTCTGTCACTTGGATGCATTTGATTGTTCTGGCACGGCCAATCTGTTTTTATTACTGTGACTTGATAAACTTGGTAATAACTAGCAGGACAAGTTTCTTTTCCCTTTTTAAGCTTTTTAGAGGATGTCTCTTTTATATGGACCTTAGAGTTCCACCTATTAGGGCACTTTCAATGTACAATGACAATGGAGTAAATCATGAGTGAAAAAAACTATATTTCATTATATAAAAACATGAACACTTTGGGAGGCTGAGGTGAGTGTATCACCTGAAGTTGAGGGTTTGAGACCAGCCTGGCCAACACATCTCTACTAAAAATACAAAAATCAGCTGAGTGTCGTGGCGCACATCCATAGTCCCAGCTACTCAGAAGGCTGAAATAGGAGAATCACTTAAATCTGGGAGGTGGAGGTTGCGGTGAGCCAAGATTGCACCACTGCACTCCAGCCTGGGTGAGACAGTAAGACTCCGTCTCAAAAAAAAAAAAGAACTTTCGTATTTTGCAAAGCACCAGAACCAAACTTGGGAACAGTTGAACAATATGTAGCAGTATTTGTGTTGGGATCTGACAGAGGTTCTTAAGGAATCAGGTCAAACCGTCCTTGGGACCAGCCTGTACCTGCCATCAAGCTCCCAAAGGCCCCACTACCACAGAATGCCCAGGAACAGGGCAGGGATGCTGCACACAGCCTGTCACTTGGAAATATCTGGGGGCCAGTGTGAAAGAGAGGACAGCAACCCGGAGCACAATCAGGATTTGAATGCATCCACAGATCTGACGGATGGACTGGACAGAAAGCAGGAAATGGAGGAATGTGTCTGGAAGACGGGCTTGCTGCTTGATGCACTAGAAGCCTTGGGTTTTTGAGCCAAGAAATGCTTTTTATTGCAGAGCAACCAACAAAGAGAGTGGCGTCAAGCTCAAATCTCTCTCCCAGTGCTGGCCTGTTATTTTTATGAGAAAAGACTTAGGGGTAGATTTTGGGATTAGTGGGTGACTGGTGATATGAAAGGGGAGGGCTGGAAAGTCCTCGGACATGTGTAGTTGCCTCTTCATGCCTCCTCCTGGGTTGTATGTGTAAATTCACAGGGAGTTAGTATGAAGCATGCAGCAAACATTTGAACAAGCTTGTCCTGTGCAAACTTCAGTTGGCTGTATTGGTTCTAACCAATTTCAGCCGATCTTGTTATTTTATAAGCAGAGGAAGTTTTAGTGTTTCCGCAAGCTGGTTTTATTTTTTATAATGTCATCATGTAAACTCAAGAATTGATCACTGGTTTCTTGAACTGTTTGGGGCACAGTTTCAAAAGGGTCAGAGCCTAAAGATCAGCGGAAAGGCTTCTCAAGAACTGTGTGAAGCTGGCCTGGCCATGCCTGTCGCAGCCCCTGTATTCTTGGAGCCCTCTGCTGTCTGAGGAGAGACCTAAGGCAGGAAGGAGCAGAAGGAATTCTGCTTCCAAGAACCCAGTGGACTGGAGTGGAAAGCGCCTTCCGAAGAGCTGGTCCTGCCAATAAGTCACAGAGAAGATCTCCTTGTTGGTTCAGGAGTGTGGAGAACAGCATCAGGCTGATGACCAAACACGATGAGACAGAAGGAGCAGCCGTCAGAGAAAGGTATAGATGCCTGGTTTTCTTGCCAGTTCCTCCCTGCTTCTAACCAAGTTCCTAGAGAAGAGTGGGGTGAGGGGAACCCCAACAGAGTTTGATCAGGAGATGGAGACTCTAATTTGGGGAATCTGGAATTGCTAAATATTTGTAATCACTGGTAGGTGAGTTCAAGACACCTGTGAGCTAGAAATAAGAGAATCAAAGAGTTAATAGTATCCTCAATGGAAAAGAGGTTCTTAAATAAGGGACTGGCTTTCCAATGGTAAAACAAGTCAAAGGATATCAACAGATAATTTACTAGGGAATAATTTACTAGTGTGACTAGTATTTATTAGTGTGACTAGTAATTACTAGAATCTACTAGTGTGACATACATGCGCAAGTACAAATATGCAATTTGAAAATAAAAATTAAATTGATAAAAGACATGAAATGATCAACCGAGCTAATACATTTTTAAGTGTTAAATATAGTAGCGTGGGTGAAATGGAGAAGACCTAGGAGTTCCAATAGGCATAAAAATATTTCAAGCTTTCTAAGAATAGCTTTGGCAACAAATATCAAACACTTTAAAAGAGCTCATCGTCGTTGACATAGTAATTTTATTTTTAGGACTCAGTCCAAGGAGCTCACTGAAGATGGAGACAAATATTTACAACGATGCTTATGCAGCATTTTTATAATAAAAACATTGAAAACACTCTAAATATGTAGGAGATGGCTAAATAATTAAGATAATGTAATAAGCATTATGCAGTCATTTAAACAATGTCTTCAAGTAATGTTAGTGACATGGAAAATATTCAATATGTAATGTTCAATAGAAGGAAAAAAAGATGCAAATAATATAGCGTGATTACCTACAAGCCATAAAATCACTGAACTGTACCTCAAGCATTACCCAGGCCCCTGCAATCATTTTATGGATGAAGAAATTAAGGTTCATAAAAAAAAATTAAAGATGAGAGAGGATAAATGACTTCCTCAAAGTCACAGAGTTAGTTTGGATCAGAACTGGGACTAGAATTCTGAAGTCCATCAACTCTCCACTGAATGTTTCTGAAACTGTCTCACAATAATTTTCCTTAACCATAATATGCATTGATGCGTTTTTAGGGGCTTCCATCCTCCTACCTATATCACGACATTTATCTCTTTCTTTCTCTCTGTCTTCCCCCTCCTCCTTTTTTTTCCAATTATTATCACCCTTATCAACCTATTATGACTCTGGCTAAAACTGCCTTATCTCCAAATCCTTATTCTGACCAGGTAAAGGGAATTCTACTAAGCTCAGAAAACTGGGACTCATAAAATAATTCTTTTATGTTCTTTTCATCTGTATCAGATCATTAACACTTTAAGAAATATACATTCATGTCTATGGCCATACCAGACAGAACACGCCTGATCTCAACTGATTTCAGAAGAGAAGCAGGGTCAGGCCTGGATATTACATGGATGGGAGAAATACACATTCATGAGAGGACTGTCCCGAGGCCTTCTCAAGTTCGCAAATCTGAAAATACCCCTATTGCATATCATTTATTCCATAAAATGCTATAAAAAGTATAACTTAAAATTTTAAGTGACCCCCTTAGACAATTAATGACTCTATAAATCCAGTGCTAACGGCTTTTACACAGCTATTAAAATTAACTCCGGCAGAAATAGTTGCTGAAATAGTTTCACAGATGGTTCACTCTTGTTTCTCTGTAACGTGCATGATAATTCTGAGTTAAGTCATGATTTGACTCTAATTTTTTTTCTTTTCTGTCAGAGAAGTATAACCTTTGGAACCACTTAACTTTTTATCCCAAACTTAGTTACTGACTTTCTTTTCATGGTCATTTTTCCAAAAGAAATAAACGTGCATTTTGGTGTTTTGTTGTTGTTTTGTTTAACTCAGTCACTACCCATAGCAAAGAGACAGTGCTGAGCAGAGAACAGAGTTGTGCCTAGATTTAGAGACGGGAAAGCCAATTGCATACTCACCTATGAAGATCACTAAAATACTCAGTTCGAATTCATGATGCTGCTGCGGCGGTGGGCACCTGTAATCCCAGCTACTATGGAGGCTGAGGCAGGGAGAATTTCTTGAACCCGGGAGGTGAAGGTTGCAATAAGCTGAGATGAAGCCACTCTGTCTCAAAAAAAAAAAAAGAAAAGAAATTCATGATGCCCGCAAAATTGTTAATCACTGTGTTCCAAAATAATTGAAATTGTAAATGTTATCCCCAAATGCCAAGTTTTGTTTTCTTATAGGTGTTTCTTTCCTAGTAAGACACTTTACTATCCAGAGTCTATTTTTTTAAATATTTTCCTGCGCCTGCCTATCCCACTTCCAATTAGCTGAGATGGCTATTGTGTGTTCCTAACCTCGTCTCTAGCCCAATGACAAACACGTTACCAGTTGCTCAGTCCTTACCTGTTTGTCTGACAAAAGATCTGCAAACATTTCAGGCCCAGATTGTTAGAGGGATGGAAGGAGGAAAAGTCTAAAATGTATGCTCTTGAGATACCCCTGTGGTCTTATATAACCCAGTCTTTGATTTTCTACATTATCCCAAAGCAAATGCGTTGCTCTATTATAAGAGAGTGAAATGTACCGGGATCTATCAGGTCTTTTTTTAAATACCTATATTCTCACACTAAAAGATAGCAAATGACCCTGTATGACAATTCCTTCTGTTTTTTTTCTAATCATACATATTTCAACATTATAGGGATAATAATGTACATTTAATGTTGCTACTTTAAAAAGTTAATATTCTTTCATAATTTTCCATTACTATAAAAGGCAATATAATCCACCAATCAACATCTATTCATTTAATTATTAAGTACTTTCCATTATTTTTCCACTAAAAACATAAGTTCTTCTTTTGAAGTGTTTTCTGAAGTTCTAATTGCTTCCTAAGGACAGATACCTTAAAATGAGTTACTGAGTCAGGCACCACGGCTCTCGCCTGTAATCCCAATACTTTGGGAGGCAAGGTGGGTGGATCATTTAAGGTCAGGAATTCGAGACCAGACTGCAGAACATGGTAAAACCCTATGTCTACTAAAAATACAAAAAATTAGCCAGCCATGGTGGTGCACACCTGTAATCCCAGCTTCTCAGAAGGCTGAGACAGGAGAATCACTTGAACCTAGGAGGCAGAGGTTGCTGTGAGCAGAGATCATGCCACTGCACTCCGGCCGGGACAACAGAGTGAGACTCTGCCTCAAAAATTAAAATAAAATTAAAATTAAAAAATAACATGAATGACTGAGTTAACAAAATAAATATTTTGATACTTCTGCAATATTTACATTTTTAACAGCTGAATATGAGGCAACATTTTTGCACTCATGACAAAGAAAACTTTCTTTGAGTTTTCAGACTGTTTTCAAATGTTAGCTGTTGTCTTTTTCACTGAATGTTCATATTTCTTTCCATTTTTCGGATAGTGCTCAGCATTGCTTAAAATTGTATGACTTACTTGTAAGAGGTACCAAATTTTGTACCAATTATTTGTTGTAAAAACATATTGCTTGGTTTTAATTTTATGATGTTTATGAACTATAAAGAATTCGTCATATAAGCAAAGAAATCTATTTTTTGGATTTTTTTTTCATTCTTTTTATGCTTAGAAAGTTTTTTCCCCTATCATATCATATAAATAGTAACTAAATTTTTTTTCTGGTTTTAATTTTTTCTGCTTGAAATACATTTATTAGTAAATCACACTCTAAAATTAAGAGGAGACATGGTATGCTTTGGGATCAAAAGATTGGGCCTTCTATTCCTAATTAAGTCTGTGATCTTAGACACATCAATTCACATCCTAGAGTTAATTGGGCATCATAGCACTCATTATCGAGGGCTGTTATTGTAAAGGAACTCGAAAATGGCTAGATCTCAAAAATGTTATCTCTCCTCCTTCTTTCTTCCCTTTTCACATATGTTTATTCTTAATTTTATGACACTTTCTCATTTGGAATGACTCTGTCTTCTTTATTCTCTGAACTTTACCTGGTCATTGTTACTCTCTCTTCCTTAAAAACAGTACCTGACCTCACATCCCCACTTTGGGTTACACTCTTGAGGTTATAATTAAGTATTAGATTTTTTTCATCGTTTTTCATTTTGTGTGTGTGTTTGCTCTCCTCACATAGCTATCTCTTCCAGTAAACTCGTTGTTTAAAATATGAACAGATTTTGCAAGATGTTGTGGAGGATGCAAAAGAAGATCTGAAATTCTCAGCTTCCTACCCTACCCAAACCAAGGAGATAGTACTTTAAAAAGATCAAGGGAAGGAACTACCTAATCTCAGACATGTGCACCAAGCAAGGAATGTCAAACGACGTCTTATAGGTTATAGCCTCTTCCTGATGCATTTCAGAACTCTGGCGCTGTTCCCAGGTTCTCAGCACAGTCTCCAGAGTTCAGACCTCAAACCTGAAATACTTCCAGATGACCTTGGCTCCACCTGCTAGAGCCCACTTCTTCCTTCTTCCAGGGGACAACAGTTCCTGCAAAGAACTACCCCCTCCTAATCTGGCTGCTCCTCAGGAGAGCTTGTCTGTGTAGGCTGCAAAATGCAGCTAATTAGGTGTGGTGACTGGCTTCAGCCTTTCCAGTACTCTTCCCTTTTCTCCCACTGCCACCCCCTTTTCTTTCTCGTTAGACTGAAGAGGTCCCCTTAGATACAGCATGATTTCCAAATCAGAGTGGTGGAGGCAATCAGGAGCGTCACATCAAGCCATTAAAGATCCTTCATTAACATGGAGTGCCCCTTTGTAATGAACCATGTGGTCAGAAAGAGGAAGGAGGTTTAACCTCTCTGCAGAGAAGCAACCTCAGATGCTGAAGGTTTCGACGTCCAAGATAAAGGCAGCAGCTTGCAACAGATCCGTCTGTAAAGCTTAATAGTGAGAGCAATGATTCTGGAGCCTGCAAGACTGAGCTGTGAGTCAAAATCACAAAATCATTTATTGGCTCAAAGACGATGGGCAAACCACTGAATGTCTCTGCCTCTGAAATTTTTAATCTCTAAAGTGGATCAATTTATATCTACGGTGAACCCCAAATATCTAAGTCAGGTCTCAGTCAATTTAGGAAGTTTATTTTGCCAAAATTACAGGCACACATCTGTGACACAGCCTCAGGAGGTCCTGAAGGCATGTGCCCAAGGTGGCCGGGGTGCATCTTGCTTTTAAACATTTTAGGGAGATATGAGACGCCAATCAATATATAAAGACGTACATTGGTTTGGTCCAGAAACGCGGGATAACTCGATGCAGAGAAGGGGATGCAGGGAACAGGTAAATATAAGAGACAAAAGGTTGCGTTCTTCTGGTTTCTGATTAGCCTTTCCAAAGGAGGCAATGAGATATGCATTTATCTCCTTCGAATAAAACGGGAGGCCAGTTTGCCCCAAGCAGTTCCCAGCTTGATATTTTCCTTTAACTTAGTGATTTTGGGGTCCCAAGATTTGTTTTTCCTTTCATGCTACTATGCGTTCACTGTTGAGATGATTTAGTGAGGCAGTCTGCAGAGTGTTTAATATAGAACTCTATGCTCAATAAATGACAGCTATTATTACAGTGGTTCCCCCTTATCCACAGGGCATATGTTCCAAGACTCTGAGTGGATGTCTGAAACCTCGTCCATGCATACAGTACTCTGATTTCTCCTACACATGCATAGCTACAATAAAATGTAATTTATCAGTTAAGCACACTAAGATATTAATGACAATAACTCATATCAATATAGAACAATTGCAACAATATGTTGTTCACAGTATCACAGATAGATTTGCTCTTACTGTATCTCAGCAACCTCAGCATACAATTTCTTTTCTTTCTTTATGAAGAACTTTCACCTTTTCACTTAAAAAAGCATTTGATGGCTTCTCTTTGGCAGATCTGAATTGCCAGCATCACTAAGGTTGCATTTGGGGGCCATTATAAGTGAAGCCGCGTCATTCATCTCGGGTAATACCCGAGGTTTGTTGTCCCACGGCCATGGAAAACTAGGATTTAGATACACCAGGGTGAGGCTCAGAGCAGTTTAATTAGCAAAAGAAGGAAAAGCTCTCTTTCTGCAGAGAGGGGACTCCGAGGAAACGAGTTGCCAGTTTCTTGGTGAAATGCGCAGGGTTTTAGACTAGCTTGAGGAGGTGGTGCCTGATTTACATAGGAGACGAATAATTGGTTGGACCAGATGTACCATTCACATAGTGTGCAAAGAGGCTGGCCACCCCACTCTAATGTTATCATGCAGACAGGTTATCTATCTGGCTGGGGCCATGTTGCCTGCTTCTTTACTGTACACGTGACAACAAAGAAAAGGGAAGTTGGAGCCTCCGTGTTAAGCATGCCTGGCTTCCAAGCAGCCCCTGTCTATGGCACAGCTGCTGGCACTCACCTGTGCAATCTTCCAGCTTGCTTATCTGTATCTGCAGCTCCATTTTTTTTTAGGCTGCTCTTTTTTAGGAAAGAAATAATTTGGGAACTGCTTTTTATTAAAAGAAAAATTCTACCGAGGATTCTCTTACCTTCACTATCTGCCTAAATAGTTTCTTTTTAGCGCCTGTATCATTAAGGGGACTTGAACCCAAGCGCTACGATACCACAACAGTCGGTCTAATAACCAAGAGGGCTACTAAGTGACTAGTGGGCGGGGAGTAGAGATAGCGTGGGTCCCCTGTATAAAAGGATTCATGTCCTTGGTAGGGGTGGAGAAGGATGATGCAAAATTTTGTCGCACTACTCAGAATGGTGTGCAATTTAAAACGCAGGCATTTTTTATTTCTGAAATTTCCTACTTAATATTTTCAGATTACAGTGCTGAAAGCACGGAAAGTGAAGCTGTGGATGACGGGACTTGCTGTATTGAGTGTCTGAGTGCTGTCGAACTTGAGGGCTTGATACTTCAAATTTTGAAAGTGCTTTACTCATAGTACCTAACTTGATCCTATACTATGAGGCTTCACTGTAGGTATTTTATCTCCATGGATTCTGCAGGGTTTTTTTGTCTTTTTTTGTTTGTTTTTTTTTCCGAATCTGGTAAGTTGCAAAGCCAGGACTCAAAGCCCTCGCTGGAGGATCCAGGGCACTTTTCCCCTGACCACAGGCCCTCTTGCCTTTCCAGTGGAGGAGCTCCAATTCATGGAGGCTGTGATTTCCCTGTGAATAATGAGCTTCTCAACAATGGACAGTGGTTTGTTTGGGTTGTTTTCATTCTATCCACTGGAATCCGCCAGGTAGTATTGAAGCCCAGAAGCCTCGCTACTGTGTGCTATCAATTTGTTCAATGATTTTTCAAGGAGCAGGTGATTTCCATTAGATTGCCCATTAAATGGGAATGTTTGTTTTTCAAACTAGAAACTCTCAGCAAACAGAGAAGAGGAGCTGGCTGGTCTGCCACCCCTCCTCACCCAGGAGCCGCTGCCCCCAGGCCCGCCTTGGGTGGGAAGGGTAACAATGCAGTTATCTGAGTGTTGTGTGGTTAAGCCAGGGCACTAGACTCTGAACATGGCCACTGCCAACTGTTACCTTACTCCAGCGGTGAGAAGGATATGAGATGGGTCCTGTCGGGGGGGGGGAGATGACAACCAATGTGTGACAGAGAGGTTTAGAGGAAGACTCCAGAAACCAAAATTGCTCCCAGACGCTTATTTTCTAGCTGGAGAAGGGGTTAGAGAGAACTCACAAAGCCAAGAAAGAACGTCCTGGATGATCCTTCTAACATCACCATAGTCTTTCTGGGGAAAATGAGTTAATTTCCTTCTGCCTTTCTGTGTTTTGTTTTGTATGGGCACATTAAATGGGGAAAAGGTTAAGACTCTCCCACCTATGTCCTGATTTCTGTTACATCTTAATGATCTATGATTGAGATCATCTAGCAACATGGTCTTTGCTGCAAGAAAAAAAAGCCCATGCTCATGAAGACATTTTGAGGGGAGATGCAATAAACGAGTTTATTTTTTAGTTCTTTCACTAAGTTTACTAATCCAAGGATGGTGATCCAGGACAAGGATGAACTTTGCAAATCTAAATCCTCTCTGGATTTTCACACATTACCTGTGTTGCACGTAACAACCCTACCTAGTCATACTAATGAGATTCACATGCACAGACCCAAGCCTGTGTCCTTCCAGCTTCATTCAGGTGAGCACCAAGGTAATTGCCAGGAAAGTCATCAAGGGCTCTCCTGTATCTCATTGTTAATCAGGACTGCATTTCTTTCCCCCGACTCTGATGAGTGACTGCAAAGATGTGATTTCTGAAGGGTTTATTGGGTATACCCCAGGGCAGAGAAAAAAACAAAAACCTTTTCCTTAAAAAGGGAGTGGAACGTGAAGAGGGGGTTGGCGGGGGTAGTCCCTAAGAGCAAAAGTTAGACAATGTTGCCCCCTAGTGGCAGAATTTCCCAAGAACAACCTTTGCTTTGGAGAAACTGCGATGACACTGGCTTATCAAGGACTGGACACAAGGTGCTCCGCACACACACACACCCGGAGAGGAAGGAGTCATTTGCTCAGAGATGGCCATTCCATAGAATTTTGCTATCTTGACAAACAAATACAATCTTGTCACCAAATTGCCGTGCTTTCTTCTTTCACTCTCTTTCCACACCACAAAGGATTTGATCTTTATCTTATCTATTGTAGTACTCTCTTTTCTCCCATTAGTTCAATGCTTGTTAGAAATAAGATTAGAAGATATTTTACAACACACAGGATTTGGCAAATTAAAGGTTTTGCCAAATAAGCTTGCCTTAGTCCTTATGGCTGCTTGTCATCATAGGATTTTCTTTTTTTCTCCAAAATACTATGCGTTTGGATGAATTGGCATAGCTCTGCTTTTGCAGTTTGAAGAACAAATTCTGCCTGGGTCTCAGTTTTCTCCTTTTAAAAAAATAATAAACAGGACTAAGTGCTAAACAGATTTACTGCCCAGTGATTCTTGAACCCCAATACTTATCTATATGATTTTTGCATTTTAGATTCCAAAGACCCATACTTCAAGGACATGCCGAAAAAGAAAATAAGTGTATTGATGCAAACAGCTCCACATCAAGGGCATTGCATAAAAAGGCAGTTTTTAGACAAATGCAATTAAAATCAAAATACTGATGAAGAAAGTCTGAAATACCAATAAGGAGGGCAACATTACCCTTTGATGGGAGAAGAAAAAAGCTAAGTGAATAAGTAAAGCTCTGCATGAGAATATGTTAATCAGTTTCAGGGTAGTTCATTCGCCTTGTGCATGCACCTTATAGCATTTGTTTGAATTTTCTTGTAAATATATGAATTAAAATAAATTATATTATGAGGAGTTATTTTATCTATGGCTTTTTAGTTTCTCTCTTAATTGAAGAACTACAGGGCTTTCCTCAAACCAAAGATGGACCTAACGGCCAGTCCTTTTAACTCCTGCCAGAGCTCACAAGGAGACGGGGGTTTGTGGTGAGGAGAGTTTGCATGAACATGCGAATTCAACGGGCACTGATACAGAAGAGATGGCTTTCATCTCCTATGCTGGTGGTGACAACCGTTTTTTAACCCAAGCCTCATGTTGGGACTCAAACAAATGCACAGTTCAGTGTAATTAGGATTTTGGAAACACGTTCACACAGCACCCACAGAAACAATGCAACCAGCCATGGGCCAATGCTTGGTGATTTGCTTTAGTCTTTTAATGATAGACCACTAATTCCAAACAGGAGCAGTAGAGAGGATGGGGAAAGGGCTGGCGTTGGAAGCTTGGTCAGAACTGCCAACAGTGAGCCTCCACTGTTGTCTCCTTCACTCTGCTTTGTGGTGGACATTAAGCATTCCAATAAAATCACCAGCTTGATGCTCAGCTGGTCTGATTGCAGAAGAGACTGATTGCATTATTCATTCTCATGAAAAGATTTTTAGGACTCTCAAGGATCTATAGAGATTATATTTTTTAAAAAGCTCCAGAGTTATCAACAGTTTAATTTATCCTTCTATTCTCTCAAAAGGAACAAAATCACAGAAGACAATAGACAGAGCCTAAACGGAAAACAGGATTTTGCTGGGGTTGAACGAGTTTGGAAGCCCTGCATGTTATGGGATTGGTGTGCCCCTCTTAGTCTCTTGTTTTCTCTTATTCATTCCCCTCTCCACTTTTTTTTTCCAGACAGCCTCCTCCATCTTCTTTAAAAAATAAATAAATGAAAAATAAACAACACCCTCCCCACCAAAAAAAGAGCACCGAAACAGCAAACACTTGCTGCTTCTGATTCCCTATAAAATACTTCCATCTACTGGCTGAATGGAGAAGACTCATTGCTTAACATTTGTTGTTGAATTTGTACCACAATCTATGAACACCACTCTTCAAGCGTTTAATACAAAAAAAAAAAAAATTGGAATCACAAGTCAGAAAATTAAAGAAATTGAGAAATGTTTTAGTTTATATTTAGCAATTAACTCAAGTAATGCCCCCATATATTTGATATAGACATGAACATACAAATGCACTTTGCAAACACCCAGAATGAGGCACAGGTCTGTAGGACTGCAGAAAGCAAATTAGTGAGAAAAAAGGAATTGAGAGACTAGGGGGAGCAATGATAAGAGATGATTTTTCTGTCAAGGCCGTCAGGATATTTTAAATCAGACCACATAGGGAACAAGGCTGTGGCGTTAGAGATGAAATCAGAGACAGTGACCAAGGTAACCACATTCTCTCTATGAAGAAAAGTAATTCCATGAGATCTAAAAAGGAACCAAATTGGATTTCAAGTTATGTTATTAAAGGGGATGCCTTCAATAAAAAGCCATTCAGAAATGGTGCTTCTTTCTTTGTGTTCATTTTTTAAAAGAGTCCATTTGGAGAATAAAGTTAGATTCTAGAAATACGGTTAGGTGTTTACAATCTATTACAGAAATGATCTAAGATTACAGAATAAAAGATTGGTAGTATGTCAGTGCCAGAAGGGATCTCAGAGATCAGTCTAGACTCTTCTTTACACTGATGAGAAAACTATGCTTCAGGGAGAAGAAGAAACTTCTTCTGAATCTTATATTTTAGAAGTATATTAACAAATTCAACAAAAAACACAAATAAAACTCAAGGTTTCCATATGGAGTTTAAATGCAATTACATTGTTCATAATATTCTTTCCAGAGTTGTTAGTTTCTAAAAGCAGATCCATATGCACACCAGAGCGTCACAGGCATCCTGCTATTGGGTTAATCTTCATATCACAGTGGAATGTCTTGCAGTGTGTCCAGTAAGAATAAACAGGGAGCAACAGACTGCAGAGAAAGCACAGTGCCTTTTTCAAAGGTTGAGTCTCAGTAGGTCATAGGGATAAATAAAATATGGATTGAATTATGTTCCCTCACTAGCTGGTCATGGTGGTGCGTACCTGTAGTCCCAGCTACTTAAGAGGCTGAGACAGGAGAATCACTTGACCCTGGGAGGCGGAGGTTGCAGTGAACAGAGATCACACCACTGCACTCCAACCTGGGTGACAGAGTGAGATCTGCAGGAAAAAAAAAAATTGCCCTCAAAAGTAGGCTTCTCTAAAAGTAACTAATATGTACCCTATTGGTGACACTTAAAAAGAAGAGTTAAACCAGAAATGAATCCTTAAGGAGGTCTAGGGTAAAGACTTGGTGACTTAAATAACTCCATGTACATACCTTGAGAAACTGAAGCTCTAATCTTTAAGTCATTTTCTGTAGCGATAGATACAAGAATGCAGCAAAAAGAGATTTACCTGGAAGCAGCTGGCTGGGATGGGCTTTCACCATGACTCTAGGGCTCTGTGGCGTTACAGCCATTTCCAGCCCCAATTTCAGACCTGCTTCTGCCATTGACTGGCTGCATGAATTGAGGATTCAGGCTTAGCATTTCTCAACAGTGCAATTGCCCAATGGTATGAATGGGCTCTAAGGATATAAAATAAACCTCTGCTTATAGAAATAGAGAAACATGGGGTTACGTGCAATGGATGGATTTAGGCATTTAAAAGGCAACATTACAATATAATTTATTGCTTCCAGAAGCATTGCAAACACACACACACACACATTCATGAGTGCTGCTATCTACACTTAAAAATGTAATTCTTACTTTCCTTTCCCGGATATGGCATGTTTCTTGAAGAGAGTAAATTTTAAAAATTAAACATTTATTCAATCCCATTATAAAGTATAATTTTCCAGAATATTTGAGTGCCCAGAGGTAAATTACAGAAATGTGTACAAAGTGAAGCAATTTTTCTAATCAAATCAGATGTGTTGAAAAATTCATCTGAACTGAAAAAAAAAGGAAAGAAAAAGAAATATTCTGTAGTACAGCCTTCATTTCTTAGATTTACTACTAAAGACACAGCAGTGAAAATTTCCGGGAACCACCAGGAGATATCACTCAGAGACCCAGGGTCAGCTTTGATGCTTCTGGCCCCCTCGTCCCAAATGCTGGCTTTTCTCCCAGACATCATTCACACCTGCCCACTTGTATCTCTTCCCACTCGCCCCGTCCCATCAGGACTAGTGTCCTGTCATTGTAGAGACCAGCTGTCTCTGCATGGAAACCAGTGTGATCCTTTTACAATGGAAATGCAATCACTTACCTCTCTTCTTTAGAACCGATCAAATATTTCCTCTTGACCATAGAATAAAGTTGTTCTTGGTTTTTAGCCTAAGCTGGAACAGAAAACCTTGCATAATCTGGTTCCCTTTGAGACAGCCAGGTGGAACGGGTCCCTGGAAAAACTCCAACCAGCCTATGCACTAGGAGGAATGTGCACTGAAGTGGAGACACAGAAGTTCATGCCATTTGCCACAGGAAGGAGCACGGCCCCTCCTCTTTCAGTGTGGCACCTGGGATTCAAGCTGCAGGTGGGAAGCTCCTTAGCAGGGACTCTGATCGCAGAGTCCCTGTTCCCCACCTTTTCTTCCTCTTCACCCAATAAAACTCCTATTCTGTCACCATTCAAACCATCTGCAGGCCTAAATTTTCATGGACATGGGACAAAGATCCCATCTTTAGCCGAACTAAGGAAAAGACCTGCAACACCTTTATCCAGGCCCAGCCTTCTCTTGGGTCATTGCTTTCCATCTGGCCAATGAAATGCCCTTCAAAAGTTCATTCTCCTTCCCACATATTTTCTCTGCCTGATCATGCTTACCCCGGCCTCCTTTATCCCTTAGTGGTCCTGCCCTGGGAAGCTTCCCATCCTTCAGACCTCAGCTTCAAACATGACGTACTTGAGGTAGCTTTCTTGACCTCTCTCCTCACTAGATTAGTTTATATTCTAAACACTTTTTGCAGTTTGTCATTGTAAACATCTTCCTCAGTTAACTCTATCCTCTATGACGGAATGAACTAGATTTGTTCTGGTGACCCTGTGCTCCCAGTGCTTGGTGTAAGGTAGTTGTTCAACACACACACACACACACACACACACACACGACAAAGATTCTAGCTTGCAGTTGGTAGTCAAAAAAAATAGTTATTATTTTTTATTTTTCTCAAATCTCAAGGGCAAGGAGAATACTACCTTTATTGCTGTCAAGGGTATTATTGCTTCCCAGTTCTGAATACTGAACTACCACCAAGCTACAAAGATCTGTGCCTAGTCACATGTCACCCATCACCAAATAACTCACTAACCGAAAATAATTACCAAATTTTTTTTGAGATGGAGTCTTGCTCTGTAGCCCAGGCTAGAGTGCAGTGGCGTGATCTCAGCTCACTGCAACCTCCACCTCCCGAGTTGAAGCAATTCTCCTGTCTCAGCCTCCTGAGTAGCTGGGATTACAGGCACCCACCACCACATCTGGCTAATTTTTTTGTATTTTTAGTAGAGAGGAGGTTTCACCATGTTGGCCATGCTGGTCTCAAACTCCTGACCTCAGGTGATCCACTCGCCTTGGCCTCCTGAAGTGCTGGGATTACAGGTATGTGCCACTGCACCTGGCCATAAATTTGCAAAGATGGGGACACTTTTTCCAAATCAGGTGCCCTTTTCAAGACACACACACACACTTATGCACACATATGCACATGCACACACACTATGAACCATGCATTATACACTATGGATGGTGCTTTTGTCACAAGAACAGTTTGCTATCAGAGATAAGAAATATGCAGCAGAGAAGTCTGGATAACTTGAGTTAAGGTTCATGCAGATTTAGTATTTCATTCACCTTAACAAATATTTTTGAAGATCAACAATGTATTCATTCAATCACCAAATATTTATAAAGTCTATGCACATTCCCAGGCATGTACCAGGTACAATACTAGACACAGAGTAGTCGGTGACGAGTAAAGCAGCGATGATATCCTGTGCTTGTGGAGCTTCCAGTCTTGTGAAAGGAGACAGAAAACAAACCAGGCAACAAGTAAATCACATAACAACAAATCTTGAGTACTATGAAGTGCTATAAAAGAAAGGGTCAGAATGCCATACGAGAGACCAAGAGAGAACTGAAGGACAGCAAAATAGCAACCACTACTGAAGTAAGTGCTCTGGGCAGAGGGAACAGAGGCACTGTGTTGCAAGGGCCTGGGGAAGGAAAAGGTTTGCATGTCCTCATGGCTAAGAGGAGGCAGTATAATTAGAGCACAGCATAGATGATGTGTCGTGGAATGCAGGTGACCAGTCGCTGCAGTTTGCCAGGACTGGGCAGTTTCTCAAGGCACTGGACGTTCAGTTTTGAACTTGGAATAGTTCTGAACAGAGACTGTTGGTCATGCTAGGTTCAAGATGGGTTTGAAGAGACTGACTTTGAAACCACCTACACAGTTTTCAACTCACTTGCAGACACTGGTATTATTATTACGATAACAGAATATTAGAGAGACAAACTACCTGCCTGTTTGAATTGAATGGAATCCCTTTTATGGATTCATAGAGCGATATCTGCAAAAAGGGAAGAGATGCCCAGGATGCATCATAATACAGCAGAATCAAAATACATTGAAAATGGTGTTAGCCCAACCAGCACCATCCTGTAAACCCCTGCCATTTTGCACACCATGATTAGGGTGGAAATTCCACAGGAGGGGCTTGGGCCATGAGAAACATTCTGGCAGGTCACAAGCCTAACCATCTGACTGCAAGAAATTCCTCCCTTATTATATCCTGCAGTTCAGCTACCCATACTGCCCACCTCCCCTGTCCAGACCTACAACTGCTCCAGTCTGTAAGCAGGGCTTGGACTCCAGCGCTGGCTGGTGTTCTCCCTCTGCAAGTCTTTGTTCAATGAGCCTGTGTTGCTGTTGAGCTGACCCACCACCACCTGATCTCTGTATCTTTTCTCCATCCCAAGAAATAGTAAATAGCAAAAGTGAAGAAAATGAGAAAATTAAAGTGAATAATGACAGCTTAATCATCACTTAAGAGGGAAAATACTAAGCAAAGGATGTGGATGAATTTTGGCTTGGAAACTCTGATCTTGTCCAAATAGCTATAAGAGTGTGTGTGTGTGTGTGTGTGTGTGTGTGTGTGTGTGCGCGCGCGCGCGCGCGCACACACACACACGTGAGAGAGATTAACAAGTGATTTCTCCCCTTCCCTTACTTCCTCCCTCCCTCCTTCCCTTTCTTCCTTTCTTCATTCCTCTTTCCCTTCCTCCCTCCCTCCCTTTACTTTCTTCCTTCTCCTTTTTTTTTTAAATAATTAATGTCATTCAAAAAAGGAGCAGAAATGGCTAATGGCATCTTATATTGAGTTTTATGCTTTTCAAAATATGTTCACACTACTTTTTTGAATCCCCATGATAACTATCAAGTAGGTATTATCTTCCACATAAAATCAAAAGACTACAAAAATGTAAATGACTTGTTAGACATCACACAGTAACTTAACAGAAGGACTGGGCTGGAATGCAGGGCTCCTAACTCCTAGACCAGTGTCCTTTTAAATGCCACTCAATGACAGGATTTTGTAGAAATGATAGGTAAGCTTAAAGGAAGGAAAGGTAACTTTGGCAGCCGTCCTAGGAAATGCTACAGTTATCTTCTGAAACAGCCTGCCCAACAGCGCAGAATCCTGGTGGGCTCCCGAGGACAGCTTGGCAATTTCTCTTGGGTCTCTTCACCTGGTGTCAGGTCATCTTCGTAATAACTGGGGTGAACGAGGCCCTCCACTGGGTTCTGACATTTCGCCTGCCACTCGTGAACACTGAAAGGTGTGACATTTCTTATACCTTTGAAAACATCAGGGAAAATCAAAGAAATTTCTCTCATTCTGTACTTTACCTCTGTTGGGCCAAAAGTTTTGCTGCCAGGGCAGTAACAAAAGCAAGAAAAGGGAGGTTTCCATAAAGAAGAGATAAGTGGAACAGATTTATGGGCTGAAATAACAATCAACCAATGACCACACTAGTTAAACTGCCTTTTCAATACCAGCATCTCTACATTATGCCTTTCTTATGTAAAGAATAAACAAAACCCTTTTTTTCTGTTTCAAGGTAATCTAGATTTTTATTGTGTGTAATTAGGGAGTACAACATGATATTTTTTGGATTAATGCATCATCGATACACATATTTTCAAGGCACATGTGATAATGTAATACATTCACCTAATTTGTACAGAGCAAGTCAGTATACTTGGGATATCAATCAACTTAAATATTTGTATATTCTTTATGCTAGAAATATTAAAATTATTCTCTCCTAGCTATTTTGAAATGTACAATAGATTATTATAAACTATAGTCACCTCACTGATCTATAGAACAGTAGATGTTATTTCTTCTATCAAATCAAATATTTATACCCATTAATCAACTTCTCTTTATCCCAATTCTTTCTTCTGCCATCTTTCCCAGCCTCTGATACCCATGAATCTACTGTCTGTCTTTATGAGATCCACTGTTTTAGCTCCCATATATGAGTACAAATGAAAAATACTCCTTCAATATGCTTACACATAGTGAAACAGCGACGACAGTCCAGCAAAATCGCATATCTATCGTCTCACATGGTTCATCTTTTGTGTGCATATGTGTCAAGAGCCCTTAAAATCTACTTTCAGCAAAAATCATGAATACAAAATAATTTCATTAATTTTATTCTTTGTTCTGTGCACTAGATCTTCTAGACTTATTTATCCTGCATATCTGCGCCTGTATTTGTTGTTGTTGTTGTTTGTTTGTGTGTTTGTTTGTTTGTTTGTTTTTGAGATGGAGTTTCGCTCTTGTTACCCAGGCTGGAGTGCAATGGCGCGATCTCGGCTCACAGCAACCTCCGCCTCCCAGGTTCAGGCAATTCTCCTGCCTCAGCCTTCTGAGTAGCTGGGATTATAGGCACGCGCCACCATGCCCAGCTAATTTTTTGTATGTTTAGTAGAGACGGGGTTTCACCATATTGACCAGGATGGTCTCGATCTGTTGACCTCGCAATCCACCCGCCTCGGCCTCCCAAAGTGCTGGGATTACAGGCGTGAGCCGCCGCGCCCAGCTTCTGCTCCTTTGTTTAAAGGATAAACAGAAACCTTGAAGTACTTCTCTCTTCTGTCCTTCCAAGCTTACTAAGAACATGGCATCCTCCCAGATGGAGAAGCAACTCATTCACACACATAGTTGGCTGTCGTTTCACTCAGAAGAAGTTTATTTGAAATTATTTCTCTGCATTGACAGATAACCAGCTGATCATTGCTACAGAGAATCGGATTTCCTCAAGGCATGGAGAAGGTAACACTCAGATCTAGAATTCTGATTTTTTTACCACTCATATTGTAGGCCCCAGCCATCTCCAGTTGTGTATTCATTCACAACCCACAAGCTGGCACCCAGGGGTTGGCAGACCCTTATTTCTGGAACCTCTCACTGGTTATCAGACCTCGCGTTGGAACACTGTGCCACAGTGAACTCTGACTCCCGGAATTGTTACCCGGTGACCACTGTGACATCAAACGGCCCAGCAATTCTGTCTACTGATGTCTTGAACATGTTTCAGACATGTTCAGACTAAGTTCAGATTTAGTTCGGACTAAGCTAAAAGAAGAAAATGGGAAAGATGTGGCAAAAGTTTCCTGTGAAACTGAGATCCAATTGGCATTCCTTCTCTCCTCCTTTTTAATCTTCCTCAGTGGACTCATCATCCTGTTGATCTTCAGGCTGATCCGAGGAGCTGTTAAAAAATGGCAAATCATCAGAGGAACAGGAATTATCTTGGTCAGTTTTCTTATTCTGGATCCCTGTGTGTGAAGTCAGAGACGGGTTTGGGGTAGGTTTGTGTTTAGCAAAAGATCTAGGCTTCATTCAGTGTTTCAGGCTAACAGACTCAGCATCTGTGGCCTGCTGCCTCAGAAAGGGTAGTAAGCCAGACCCCAGGCCACGTTCTGAAGCCTGCAGAGACAGGGCCAGGTCTCTTCTTTTTCCCATCACTGAAAAAAGCAGTGTCTTATGTGGATGATGATTAGTGTTAGCCCTGGAAACAGAGGTCATTGTTCTGAAAAAAAGGTTCATAAACATTATGTCCATGCGTCTATCTTGAATCTTAACAAGACAACTGTGCTAGGTCGTAGAGAGGAGGTGAAAAGGAACAAGACATCAACGTCAACCCCGCTTTCATAAATCGTTTGTGCATAATGCATATGTACTGACATGCATACATTGCCTTTTGTATACCATGTAAAGACAACACATTGAGTTGCATATACACACAGAAGCCCATGCACACACCCATGCACCATCCAGCCATAAATGCAAGGACACTTCTTATACCCAAACAATCTTAGCAGGAGTTGATGTTGTTGAATAACAGCTGGCAAACAATGATGATGAGAATAAATAATGTATTACACAGATAAGGCATTGCTTAAGAGCTTGAAATAAAGCTCTCAAATGCTGTGTAATGGATGTTCTATTACCAGAGGCCAAAGGCGAAGAGTTTTATCCACTCTGTGTAGTTTGTTTCCATGTTTGCTTCCCAAACTTTCTTTCTCTAATAGATTATACCAATTTCCATAACAGAACACATTTCACCTGTGCATGATAATATTGAAAATTTACTTAAAACATTTATTTTAGTGCTAAAAATCTACATAAAATATAATGTATAAATTGATACATTTTTAAGGTTATTGGTAATACGGAATTTTGATTTCTGTATTTGAAAGTTAGCCAGTATTGAAGCTTATAGATTTTGCTCCCAAACAAGTTTGCTCGATTGATTATTTCTACATTAAGGACGTTGAGTAGTGGTATAACAACCGTAGAAAGAACTGTAGGATACTGACTCATGGGTAAATAGCTATCATGAACCTGCCTCCTGGTTTCTACCTTGTTTTGTTGTTTTTAATGCACAATTCAATTTGTAGTATTTTTAAATCTTCTTAGTCTTATGCTCCAGGCAATGTTCTTCTCTATCATGTTCTTTTTTGTGTGATTACAAAAATATGAGAGTACATTTTTCAATTTCCTGTATTTTTTATCGCTTACTTTGGGTGTAACTTATGTCTATACTTCAATCCAGGTGTACCCTTTACTTACAGATCTTTAGCAAATGTTACAAAATGTTAAGAAGTGAGCCTGAGTAACCAGAATGCTGTACTATTCTGCTTGTGAATCATGAGGAAAGAGTTTGATCAAAGTTGAGTTACTTTTCAATGAGTTGTTTTGTTTCATTAAATTGAGAGGGCCCTGTTTTTCTCTAAGCCTTTGGAGAAGTTGGACAAATGTAAAATCAAAACCAAAAAAAGTCAGAAATCTAGGTGTACCGTGAAGAGCTATTCAAAAAAGTATTTGGAGAGTTATAATTTCTCTCCTTAAATGTGCATTTTAAAACATTTATTACATGTATGAGTATGATTTTATTATATCTTAGGACCAATTTGTTTTTCCACAGAAGGTAGCTCCAATTTGATGATGGAATTCAAATGAGTGTTCTGTACTAATGTCATACCTAGTGTTTTTTAAGATTAGTTCTCAGACAGCATTTAGGAACACACATTAGTCACTGAGTATTGGAGGACAAATCATTGATCAGGATGTGAACTTCATCAAAGTGTTTTTTTAATGAGACTTCCCTTCCATCATTCAGAAAATATGAGTAGAAAAATTAAGTGATTTTGAAATCCTGGCTTTATATAAAATGAGCTTTTTTGAAAGTTGGAGAGACTCAGTCAGCTTGGTATGGCTAGTCTTAGTTGGTTCAGATATTTCTTTGTGGTGAGTACAGACTATTATCAACAAACAAAGGATGCTAGCTCAGGCTCCAGCCTTTCCTCCTTGCCCAATATTAGGAAAGTCATTCAATTTCTCCATATCCTGGTTTTCATAGCAATATAAAATTGATTAAATCATGCCTAACTTTATCATATGGGATTACTATAACATTTAAATATAATCAGTAAAGACATTCTATAAATGTGAGGAAGGATTACAATTTCGGAATATAACACCAGGCAAAAAACTAAAAGCAACACAAAAATGCTGAAAACCTCCCCCTTCTCTCACAAAATGTGGACACTTAAGTAATCACCTAAAAATCCATTTGTAATCTTTTTTCTCTTTGTCCACATATCTCAATGGAAACTGTTACACTTATACCCAGAGCATAGAGAAGCATGCTGCTCCTAATTCTGATCCTTGCAGTGATGTCAGTTTGAAGGGTGTGGGACTGAGTATATGTGGGAAAGACATGGAGGAAGACTACAGAATTCAGTATAAAAAAGCTGTGCAGAAAACCAGGAAAATGCAAATCCAGTAAAATCTGTATTATGAAATATTGAATAAGCAACTTCAGGGTTCCCTGGTTTAGACAAGGGAGAATGATTTCCAAGTGATACCATCACAAGAGGCTCTATCAACATAAGCCAAACAGATTTCTTTCTCTGAGATGCAACTCACATCTTCAATTTCTTTCTCTCCATTGTAGGAACTGCTCACATCAGGTAGCATTGGTAAGGACCCTGTAAGAAGCCTCCGCTTCCAGGGACAATTTCGTGATTGTATACAAATGTTGCTTTCGGCCCAGACCTTTGTAGGGCAAGTGTTGGTAAGTACACTTTCAATGTTAGCTTGCTAACAAACTGTAGCCATAGGTGTGCTTATAGTCAGTATAAATCGATTCTCCAGGTAAACCTCTGATGTTCTCTTGGTCGTCTTGTCTAAAATATCACCACCACACCCTCTACCGTTTTTTACTCATTATCTTGCTTTGTTTATCTCTGGAGTGAATATAATTGCTAATAGTTATATTGTATTGTTATAATAATTTTATAATAATACAAAATCGTATTATATATTATTATATAACTAATAATATATAATACTTTATATAATAATATGTAATTATATAATATATGTAATAATTATATTATTAGTAACTATATTCTTACTAATTATAGTTAATTACTAATTAGATAAGTATACATTTATAATTATAGTGATTATATAATGTTTACTAATTATTTTATATTTATAATTATGTAATTACTAACTGTGCATTATAATTATATTTTATATTTATTATCAGTCTCTCTCCACTAGGAAGAAAGTTTTGTTAGGGCAATGGTTGTGAGCATTTGGTTCTCCTTATATATGCAGATGGATATGAGCATAGATATTTTCAAAAAATGTTTAGTAAACTAATCAGCCCTGAAATGTATAGCTACTTTCCTCTCCTTTGATTCCAATAGATCTCTTTATTTCACTAGCAAACTAGTCTTTAGTGCCCCTCTATGATATTTATTACTCTACTTCCTATTTTAATCTCAGTAATTTGAGCATATTAAATCCCACTTCAGCGTTATCTCCTAGGGACATCCTAACCTTACCTCTTTATTGGGCTAAGAGCTCCTCCTCTAGCTTCTTGAATTTCACTTAGCATTGCTATTAAAATTATCTGTGCTCATGCCTGTATCTCTCAGAATACAGTGAGCTCCTGAGGATAACACACTATGTCACTAAAATGTTTATTTCCCATTGTCTGGAAATAGCAGATGCCCTATAAATGAAGATTGCAGTGATCATTATTTCAGGAGTGTAGTTTGATCTAAAACATGAAAAGATGAATTTCGTTATTAGGGGTATGCTGCCATCAGATGATTTTATGGTGGAAGTAGGTTCATGTGAGCTAGAGATTATCATCTGCTGTTTATAATTAGCAAAAGCATGGCTCTTTTCCAGTTACTGCTTAATTTCTATGTAAGTCATTGCTAAAACTTGCTTGGAAGTATATAAGTAAAACTGCTTTCATAAAAGCTCCAGGGAATGTTGAAATCATCTGGAAATGTGCCTCCCCATTTTCTGTCTTCTAAAGTTTTTGATCTCTTTTCCTGAAATCTCTGTGGGTATGACCCATTGCAGAAAGATTTTGTAATTCTCTCTGATGATATGAGGAATTTCTTGGTTAGGATCTCTTCAAATGTTGAAGTCATGTTTGTGTGAGAATAACTTTGGGAATTATGTCTTAAAGGTCACTGGGATGAGGGAGAAGAGAACTTATAACATCCATTATATGGGAAGTGGGTGGAAAAGGAATGATTACAGATTACATACCAACAAAAATTACTTATTTAATCAAGGGAAACTGTATTATTTTAACCTATAATAGCTGGTGATTATGTGGAACAGCAGGAGGTATGGAGTAAAATTAGACTAGAATGAATACCCTAGGCCACATGCGGTGGTCATGCCATTAGCACTTTGAGAGGCAGAGGCAAGAGGGTCGCTTGAGCCCAGAAGATCAAGACCAGCCTGAGCAACATAGCAAGACCTCATCTTTACAGAGAATTATAAATTAACTCAGCATGTTGGCCTGCACCTGTGGTCACAGCTACTCAGGAGGCTGAGATGGGAGGATCGTTTGATCCTGGGTGGTCAAGGCTGCAGTGCTACAGTGAGCTGTGATCACGCCACTGCATTCCAGCCTGTGCAACAGAGAGTGAACTTATCTAAAAAATTACTTGAGCTTTGAAAGGCATAACTGAGCCCCAGAGAGATCTCAAGTACGGTTTTAAGAAAATAAAATGGCTGATAGTTCCTTCTTTCTATCCTTTCCTTCCTTTGGAATTATTTTACTTCTTTCAACAAATATTTATTGTTTGCCAAGTATATGCTAGGCAGACACTCTAGATATAGTGGAAAATGCAGGCAAGAGTCTTGCATTTAAGAAATTTAAATTCTAGTGGAGATAGATATGAAAAATGCATACATATACATAAGATAAATTCAGATGACGAGAAATATGAGTGAAGTGTTTGTGAGGTTTGGTGGTTTGGAGTTGGATCACAGTGATCAGAGGAAAAAAACAAACTTCTAAAAAGGTAATATTTGAGCTAAAGCATGATGACAAAGAATAAAGGAATCGAAGAATTAAGAAAATGAGGTTCCAGATTGAGAGAATAGAATTGTGGAGGCAAAGAGCATCAACAGAGTTTACTGCAAGCACCAGAAGGAGACTCCTATGCTAGGGACATGTAGGTCAGGGGATGGCGTGGTCTGAGAAGAGACTGGAAAATGGCTGTGTCTTAAGATTCATAGATAGGGGCTAAAGGACTCAAAGGGAATCACTCAATTCTAAGGCAAAGGGAAGTCTGAGATCTTAAAGCATGAGTTGACATGGTCCAATTATACTTAAGGTTCAAGAGGCACTAAAGGCTGAAAATAAAGGAATTGTCAAAGGTATGCCAGGAAAATGGTGGTAGAAATTAGAAGTACAAGTTTAATATCACGTAAGTTTGAATTCAACACAATTCAACCATAACCTTTGAAATGATAAATGTAACAAATCACAAAGAAGATATAACATCATTAATATCACTACACAAAAAATACAACCTCAAAATACATAAAACATTAAGAACAATTTTGATAAATGAAAAATAAAATAAGTGAACTAAGTATCAGCTCAAAAAGTTAGAGAATGAAAACATTAAATCTAAGCAGAATAAATTTAAAAGATAGTTAGAAATTAGTGAATTGTAAAATAGCTGATTACTTCAGACAATGAAATAGACAAATCAATAGCTAGTCTATAAACAAGGAAAAAGTACAAATATATGAAATAAGACATTTAAATGAGAAAATACACATTAAAAGGAAATTGAAAAACTATATATGCAATTAATTTTGAAAACTAAATGATTTCTTAGGATAATATGAATTACCAAAAGTGTCCATAACATGAGAAATTTAAACAGACCAAATATCTGGAAAAAATAAAGTTGTCAAAGACCCATAATCATCATCACCTCCCTCCCTTTCTGCCCCTTTGATGAGAGACTTGGATGATTTCAAGGACCTGTCTCTAAAATCGTCAAGGAATAGATATCCCTAATGCCAATTAAACAGTTCCAGGTCATGGAAAAGAAATCATTACGTGTTCTTTTCCAATGAAGACAAAGTATCTATATGAAAATCCTCCAGAACAGCAAATTTTTATATACCCTATAAACGAATGCCCTTAATACTTTGAGGGAGAATACATGGGCAACCACCCAAAAGAAGAATAAGGAAAGGAAAAAGGAGGGAGAGGAAAACAGGAAGATGGAATAAAAAGTAAAAGAAGAAAGAGGAAAAGAGAAAGAAGGAAAGTGAGAAGGGAATTCCAACAGTCAAATAAAAAGATTCCCTTCAAAAAAGGGTGCCTTCTAGAGGCCTTCCTATGTTATTAATATGAATAGAATAAGACAAGGTATTGATCAACTCTGTAGCACCTATGGGTTTGGTGTGTTAAATCAACTATAACTACGGAAAAATGTTCTTCTGAATTTAGTTCCAAATATGACCCTATTCTCAAACAATTATTCTACTCCTACTTGAGATTTTTATTAATTATGTAATTGATTGTGTTTCTCCATTGCTTTGTGGCTAGAAAATGTAAAACCAAAATTATGCCTTATTAGCAAGTGTATCTATTTTTAGCACCCTCCTAAGCACTATTGTATGTTTACATTCTGTTTCTCTGGCTTCTCTGGCTTCTTTTTTTTTTTTTTCAGGTAATCTAGCATTTTGTGTTTTTGTATTCTGCCTTAAATACTTTCTGTAAATGCATAATCTTTTCTCTGAAAGTGTAATCCTCTCTGTAGATAAATTAAGCCCCTGGCAACAACAGTTGTCAACCTTAGTATACAAAAACAACTAAATGCACAAATAAAGCCTCATAATTCATTTGGAAATGGGAAAGAATATTTCAAAAATGGTGCTTGGAGTGATTAAATAACTTCCTTTGCTGGTTTTTTTTTTTCTCATTTTTCGAATGTAATCCAAACTCTAGGGAAAATAAAAGAAAAACATAAAACATAGTGAAAAAGATTGGCCTCTTCATACCTTACATGCATTGTTTATGTGAAAATGAAATAAACCTTTTCCACCATCTTGAGATGAGTTGTATCTTTATCTTTGTTTTTTTTCTCATTTCCTTTCCTTATTCCATATTTTATATTGAATGCATATATGCATGAAGCATCAAGAATTTATTTTGGTATATAGCATGAGAATACAGTTTAGAGGTCTTTATCATATGAACAAAGAAGACACTGGCAGGAAACACTACATTACGTTCCTAAAATTATTTTTTTGCAGGTAATTACCTTATTTTTTTTCTGCACTAATCATTTATGGATATTACTATTTAGCTTTTCATGCATGCAATACAATACCTTAAAAGTACAAAGCAAAAACTAAATTTCTTTCTTACCCCATCCCCAGAAGGAAATTCTTCCTTCAAACCTCTGCAAATTCTCAGCAACATTTTCCGATTCTTCTTATTTAGGTGTTCAGGCCACTTAGGATACCCTTCTCCTCCCATAATTGTATCTATAAATATAAATTTTGAAATAATATGTTACTTCTTGTGGCACTTCTTTATGGAGAGTAGTAAAGTGAATGGCTAGTGAAGCCAGTGGAGGTAAAATTAGATCTGAATTCAGGTTAGTCCATAGATCCTGTCTTCAAATAGGGATACACCCCACGAGAAAGGGAGGGATGTCAACAGATTTCTGAAGAGTCAGCAGGTGCAAAAAGTTCTCCAACTTTCCTAGGTTCTACTTCCTAACATTGATGAAGCTGAGAGCCCCACATGCCTGTTTTCCTTTTCTCTACTACTATTTCACAATCCGTTTTTATTTCAAGAGAGGCACCATCATTACATCCTTCTTAAATTAGGAAACTGACACATATCTCATAGAAATATAATGTAAAAATTATAAAGTGGAGATGAAAATACTATCTATGGATTTTGATAAATGAGCTCTAAGAATGAGTTAACATTGTAATCATTATTGTAGTGTCGTCATTATTACATGAGTTAATAAGTATGAATATATAGAGCTTGTGCATATAATAAACGTGTTATTAATATTTTTAAGAACATTATCTCATGACATATCTACTAACATAAACAATGACTAATATTGATGTTGAACCCTGTCTCATTCTAACAATAAGTGATATCTATAAATACTATATTAATTTTAAAAATCCATCTCACGGATGAATTTTTTTTTAATTTTATGTTTTATAATGATTAGATTATAATATATTTATGTTGTTTAATAAAAATTATAAGGATAATTCAATCCAGAAAAAATACATAAAATTGTATTTTGAGACAGGTGTCAGGAAATTTAGATTCCCTTTTGGTTTCTTGCACCTATCTTGAGATTTCGAACCTGCTCCCCCATTTTTCCATTGTTTATTATTGGAAACAGTATGTGTTAGAGGCACTAACCAACGTGACATTTGATGTTGTAACTAGGATGATCATAAACGCAGCTTTCTGCTAGCTGTCTCAGAGTAATTGTTAATAGAGTCTCTTTTATTTTTTAAAGTCTGTATGTTTGGACAACAAATAATATAGTCACCTCTATTTTAAATGAATACAAGCCACAGGTCATTTTCCAAGGAGGAGGAGCCAACAGAGAGAGGACAACTTTGTCTCTCCTTGACTGCCCCACAGATTAAATTCTGGCTTTCGTTAGAGAGAACCTTTTTGGTTTCTGTTTTTGTTTGGTATGCCTCCCTTTCTCTAATTTGCACCCTTCTTCCCCTTTCCTCATGAGTCATGTTCCTTCCTTTTGGTCTCATTTAGCCTTTTTGGAGATACGTTTCATTAGCCTCATAAAAAAATAGCTTTATTTATTAATTCTACATACACAAATATATAGATACCTCAGTGTGTGGAGAATTTACACATGCACATATGTATAATTAATATCTTCTTTAGCCTTCTTAATTTTAGTATTTTTCTTAATTTTCCTTTTCTGCCTCGCTAGGCAATTGGCTTAATTTTCTTAATTTTTCTTAATTTTCCTTTTCTCCCCCTCTAGTCAGGTATAATGAATGTATCACATGCTACATCACAAGTTCAGGATGAGAATTTTCTCATAAACCTTTTCTGATACCCAAACTGTTTCCTCTTTCCATCCAAAAGTCCATCCTGGCAAGACGCAGTGGCTCATCCCAGTAATCCCAGGGCTTTGGGAGGCTGAGGCAGGAGAATCACTTAAGCCCAGGAGTTTGAGACCAGCCTAGAAACATAGTGATTTCTACAAAATAATAACAACACAAATACCCAGGTGTGGTGATGCACACCTGTGGTCCCAGCTTCTTGAGAGGCTGAGGTGGGAGGATCGTCTGAGCCCAGGAGACTGAGGCTGCAGTGAGCTGAGATCACACCAGCCACTCCAGTCTGGGCAACAAAGCAAAGCCCTGTCTCAACAAAATAATTAAAAAAATAATAAAACAATAAAAAATAATAAAAAAATAAAAGTCCATCCTAAGCTGAGGAAAGAGAAGTCTGGTTGGGTCCTAAGTCTCTTGGGAGGAAACCCTAAATCCGTATTTCCTCTTTGCAAGGAGGTGGGGCAGAGAGAGCTAATTCTAGCCTCCAGGGCAAAAAGGATTAATGGGTAATACACATATTGCTCAATGGTTCTTGTGAAGCTTGCCCTTTACAAAGAACATCCTTAGCACAGGTGTTTTCAGCAGCAGTGGCTCACACTGCTAGCTATGCCAAAGGGGTCTGGGCTTCTTCCCCCGGAGCCTCTACCTGCCTCTGTCACCAGCAGTGACTAGTCTTGGACGTCTCGTGCACTTGGCACTTTCTCCTAATCACTGGCCCTGATTGCAGAAACCCAGCAGCTCTATCAGTACCCCACCTCACATCTGGCATCCACATCCATGCCTTGTCCAGGCTCTGAGTAATCATCCACTTCTAGGCCAGATCAACAAGAGGCACAGGGACTTGGTAGAAATGGTCCCCTAGAGGATGGGTACCTGAACTATCCCAGGCTGGCACCCCAGGAAACTTGCTCAGTGGCTAGTGGAAGGTGGTGTGGGGTTGGGCTGGACACTTGCCCCTTCCTTTGCAGAAGCAGCTTGGTAATTTCCAAACTTCTCCTGTCCATAGTTCTCGGTGTCCTGAAGGATCTGGCAGTAATTGACTTCCTCCTTTCAACATTGTGTTGGTGAATTCACTAGACCACTGGATCTTTCAACACGGAGCTTGTGTTCTTGGCTGGGGCGGCTTCTATGAGTGTCTTTCTGAGATCCAGCTCATCCTTTGCCCTCTGGGTCAGCTTGGCCATTGGATCGGGTAATATTTGTTGTCAGGCTGGATAACCTTGTATTCAGGACCAGAGTTTCATCACCTCACTCGACTTAGCCCAGATACAGAAGACAACACCACAAGCCCAGGCTAGGTCTCACCATCTTGCACAGCCTTCACAGTGGAAATAGACATCTGGGTTGCCTGAATTTTCCAGTTTCTTGAATTGAATTGAATTTTATCAGAATTTTTCCTCAGAGTAGTTCTTTGGCTATATCTCAGAGACTATGGCAAGTAATGCTCTTAGTTTTAGTGATGCAGAATTCATCTTTTAAGTTGTTTAATTTTTTGTTTTAAGATGGAGTCTCACTCTTGTCACCCAGGCTGGAGTGCAGTGGCACCATCTTCGCTCACTGTAACCTCCACCTCCTGGTGTCAAGCGACTCTCCAGCCTCTGCCTCCCCAGTAGCTGAAATTACAGGCATGCACCATCATGCCCAGCTAATTTTTGTATTTTTAATGGAAACGGGGCTTCACTATGGTGGCCAGACTGGTCTTGAACTCCTGACCTCAGGTGATCCACCCACCTTGGCCTCCCAAATTGCTGGAACTACAGGCATGAGCCACCATGCCTGGCCCAAGTTGTTTAAATTTTAATTTTGATTTCTTGTTTGATTCATGATCCATTTAGAGAAATGCATGCTTTCACTTTCCTTGGACAGACGAGTTTTTGACTGTGGATAGAGTGGCTATCTTTTCTACTTTGGTAGAAATTTATGGTCTGAGAATGTCAAAGCTTTTATAATTTCATACTTCACGGAATTTATGGAGAAATTCTTTGTTGCCTAGTACATAATCAATTTTTACTACTATGTAATGGAATTTTTAAAGACTATGTATTATCTATTTGATGTATAAGCAATACTAATTATGTTATATGTGTTTTCCATATCCTTAATTATTTGCTGAATGATTGAAAGGAACATGTCAGAAAGCTTCATTCATAATTTTTTAGTTTTATTGACTGCCATGTATTTCCAGCAGACTTTGAATGATATATTCTTATATGATATCCATTGATAGACAAAGTCATTTTTATATCTTCTTGGCTGATATCAATATGAATCTTCTTGGCCTTTTATCAATATGAAATATTCATTTTTGCCAAACTTTGTATTGTTTTTGGTTTTGTTTTGCTTTTGCTGCAATATTTTAGAATGCAACATTAATATGTAACATTAATCTTTCTGTTTTCATTTTATTTCTACTTGACTGAGATATCTTTGCTTAGCTCTCTTTCAATCTTTCTTATTTCCTCTTAAGTGTGTCTTTTGTAAGTGTCATGTAGTTGGATTTTTGTTCTTGTGTTGATTTAAAAATGCATTTATTTTTTAATATGCCAGGGGAATGTAATCATTTTCCTTTATGGTGATATATTTTGTTGGTTTTTATATTATAATGTTTAGAGATTAAATTTACTGCAAAACAGAATATCTAAATATTGGCTTAAACAAAGAAATGGGAGATGTGTTAGTAAAGAAAGAGAGAACAGATATTGGACACACACTAGGAGCTCTGCCAGGGTCTGAATTTCATGTCTCAGCGGAGAGGCTGAACTACATGCTTGTGAATTTCAGGAGATTTGGGTTCCAACACTCACTCCTCCACTTCCTACTATGTAATCTTGAGTGAGTTAATTTTTCTAAATTGAAGTTAATTCACATAATATGAATATAAAGGAGGTTATAATAACACCCATTAGAGTGTTGCAGGGAGAATTCTATCATAATACATGTAAACCACTCAAGGCAGAGTAAGCACTGACCATTGGCTGATATTTACATTTCTACTTTATTTTTTTATTACTTTAATTTATTTTTTGGCATCCTCTAATGTGGATAATTTAATTTTAATAGACTGTTATAAGCATTATGTAAATCAAATGCAGAACAAACTATCTGCCCTATATTTCTTTGTGTGTTTTTTATATGTATATGCTCCTTTTGCATGAGAATAATTGCCGGGGATTGAGTAACACTTTCTGAATCTTTAATAGTCAAAAAATGTTTTTTCCTGCTCTTACGAGAAAACAACAACGTGGTTGACTTTGAATTCTTGGCTTGCAATCTGTTTTCCCTAAAACTCTGTAAAAGCTGCTCCAGCATTTTCTAGAACTTAGGGCCACATGCCAGGTACAAAGCTATTGTCTAGCAGCTCCCAATGTAGTCTCTCTCCTCTGTTTTATGAGGTGGGGCCAGAACTTAGTTAAGTATGTCTCTTCTGTAAGCTTGCTCCTAGACTCTGCCAATAGGGAGTACGAGATGAGGCAGGAAGCCTAGAGGTCAGAAAGAGAACTGTTTGTTGCTTCTGTGATTTTGTATCTGTTCCTTTCAGTCTCACCTAGTCAATAACAGATTTGTAGTCCAGTTGTACTTAGTTCTTGTTTCCTTTTTTTTTTTTCCAACACTGCCAGGAGCAGCTCACAGTGTCTCCGTGGAGGCACAATTAGCATCTGTGCCAGGATTCTTTCTCTTAAGTCCTGAGGAGTAAGCTCTGATATTTTTTATCTTGTCCAAATTCCTGTCTAAGGGATCTGGGGAATCATGCCCTACAAACCATAAATTCTCATCAGATTGGTTTTATTTAACCCTAAAGATTGTGACTTAACTTTCCAATCTGACTGGCATAATATTATGCCAGAAGAAGAAAGTCAAAAGATTTTACCCCAAAACATGTTTCTTTGCCATATATTGAAACAGCCTTGCCTTTGCTGTCCTTTATGGGGGAATATGTGCCTCTGTAAAGAATCTCTGATAACATAGCTAGATCTTTTTCTTCCAGGCCCTCCCAATCCAAAAGAGATTAATTAAGAGTCTAGCACCTTTTAAAGATCTGGATAGGAAACACTTGTCATGTATTGTCTCTAAGGGCAGCTACCATAAGACTTCAAAGAACCTTGGTCTCCACAATCTTTTACCTTAATCAGAACATTTCTATCAATCCCAGGTCTTTAGACAAAACTCAACCAATTGTCAACCAGAAAATGTTTAAATTTATCTATAGCTTGGAAGCCCACCCCACCACTGCTCTGAGTCCTGCCTTTCTAGACCAAACCAATGTATTTCTTAAATGTATTTGATTGATGTCCCATGCCTTCCTAAATGTTTGAAACCAAGCTGCACACTGACCACCTTGGGCACATGTTCTCAGGACCTCCTGACAGCTAGGTCATGGTCATTCATATTTGGTCCAGAATAAATCTCTACAAATATTTTACAGAGCTTGACTCTTTTTATCGAAAGTCTGAATCCCAACCCCAAAGAGCACCTCTTTAAAAATACTAAATTTTGAGAATTCCAACCTCTTTCTTGTTGTTCCCCCAGCCACTGGGGTGCAGAAGCTCCGAAGCTCACTGTTATTTATGCCCAAATTCCTCTTCTTGCCTTTCTGCTACTCCAGTTCTACTTAATAAGTTTTTAAAATTCAATTCTCTTAAAATGAATGGTATGATTTCTGCTTTCCCTGCTGGATCCCAACTGATACAGATTAGAAAGGAGAACTACAAAGTCAGTCTTATTTTCGCCATGATGTGGCTATATGTGTGTCTTCTTTCAATGTTTTCTCCCTGACAAGCCTTAGTGGGCCTTTTCAATCTAGACTCAGGTCAATTTTCAGTTCAGGGAATCACCTTTAGCTTTTTTCTTTAGCTTCCTTTTTTTTTTTTTTTTTTTGGTAAAAGTGTTTGTCTTATTCTTTTCGAATGCCCATTATAGTGGTTTGCTTTGCATATACCCTGCTCTTTTCATTATAATTTTTATCTTGGATTTTTTGCTTGGTGGTCTTAGAGAATTCCTTTATTCTAGTTCACTTTCATCAGTATCCATTCTGCTATTCAGTAGCTGTATTGAGATTTTTATTTTGTCAATCACATTCCCTCTAGCCCCAAGAAGTCTCTTACTCAATTATTGTTCCTTCTGATAGTAGGCTGCATTTATTTTCTCAGTGTAATATCCTCTCAAATCTCACTAGAAACTCTAATTGTAATTTTAGAATGTTGAATCTTAACAGATTCTGAGTTAATACTTCTATGAAAGTCATTCTGTGTACCTTCTTTGCCTGATCCTCCTGTTTTCCTATACTTCTGATAAAAAGGCACTTTTCCATGGTCAGCTAATATCCCCAAAGGTTTAGAGTACTCAGGGTAACGTTTTAGATGCATTGGATTTCATTTCTTATCTGAAGACCCCCACAACTATCCACTAGCTAAATGGATTTTTAGATCCTGTTGTGAAAATAAAAGTCACAGGTTTCTATGTGTTTTCTCATAAAGAAAAGGATGGGGAATAAGGCTGGGGCCAGCAACTCTACAGACAAGGCTCTGTCTGGTTGGGGTCTCCACTCTTTTAGTTACTTTTTCTTTCGCTTCTTTCTAATGTGCCTCCTAGAAAAATGACTGTTGCCACTAGCCAAGAGGTTCCTCCTCTGGGACTACGAAGCCTCGGAGTGTCTCCTCTTGGCCACTTTTGGCTGAATGGCCCCATCTCCAATCCATGGCTTCCATGGCTCAGGTACAGGGCTTCTATCCAACTCTGAATAGCCAGCTCTTCCAGATTTTGCTCCTCCAATCCAAGAAAAATATACAGCTCTTCTCAGAATTATTTCTCATTTCTACCCGGATTACTGAATGGTGTCTGTTGGGCGACGTGGCAGAGCCCTGGCATCAGAAAGTAATCATCTTGAGAGTTGATAAGAATGACTGACAACACCATAGGTTTGAGAAAGGGAAGTGTTATTGGAATGAAGGAAAACTGCAGTAGAGTTCAGCAAGTGCTTCAGCAAAACAGGACTGAGTGTGCTGAGATGGACTTTTCCTTAGGGGTATCTCCGGACCTTAAAGCAGGAGCTTAAGGGTAATTTGGACCATATTAGCCACATAGGTCAGAATAAATGATTACATTTGTAGATGTTGTGGGTCCTGATGTCAACAAGGGTTGCACAATGAGTTTCAACATGCATGCATTCTGGAGACGTATAGAAATTCTAGTTACTTATAAATTTGGGGGAAAGAAATCTGGAACCAGATGCCTGATTTAGATAATAGGAAAGTCCAATGACTTCTAAATTCCTCAGGTAAGGAGTTTTGTCTCAGGATGGTGTGCTTGCTGGGCACCAGGTGATCTTTTCTCTTTTTAGTGTCTGCAAAGCTGTCTTCTCCCAGTGCCTTCTTTTGGTTATAATATACATTTTTCTGTCTGTTCCCTATGATTTCTGGATAATATTCTTTGGTTTGTGGTATGCAGTTCTTAATTTTGATAATTTTTTTTCTTTTTAAATTTACTTATGTGTTTTTGTTCATTTCCATGGTTTAGGGGGGTTGTCAACATGGCATGTATGCCATCATCTTTCCAGAAATCTGTCAATATATGATTTTTGCATGAACCTTTTATGGGATTTCATGAGAGAAACAATGTACATAATCATATATAGAGAAAAGCAAAAGTATTTCACTAAAAGTAGTAATTACCAATATGCTGCTATTAAAAGATGTTTGAAGTGGAGGGGTGTGTGTGTGTGTGTGTGTGTATGTGTGTGTGTGTGTGTGTGTGTGTGTATCTCCACTCCCAACATCTTTTCTGAGCTTCAGATCACACTTGTAAATTAATATCTGCATGAGATCCTCAAACTTAGTACTATCTTCATCAATACTTAACCTAGATTTTTTAAATGTAACTTACAATAAGAGCTGAGACCCTGACCCTACCACTTACAAAGCAGTTGAAAGAAAACCAGTTGAAGCTCCCAGCCTCTTACCCAATCACATGTAAACTAGGGTGAATTAAAAATAGAAGAGCATTTTTTGGAAGGAGCTTTGCTGTTGCAGAAATATGGGGGTGCTTTCCTCTCATCTCAAACTTAGGACAGGAAGCTGAAGAGGGACCACTCAGAAATCTCAATTTGCCTCCTTTGGAACTTTGGGAGCACGGAGGACAGGTCTGTGGCTCCTTTGTGGCTTACTGTTGGGCTTGCTTTGTGTCAGATGAGATGCCACCCAGGGCATAATCTGTCCCTTCCAGTGTTTGTGGGAGCAAAGAAACTTTAAGAGTTTCCATGGGCCTGACGTGGATCACATGGGCGAGACTTCTATAACCATATGAATGGAGAATCTGGGAGGATAAGGTTCCAGCAGAAAACAAAAGAGAGAGAGAAAACAGTTGCAGTGAAAGAACTCGCTTCACTGAAATCAAGGGAACCAAAAACGGAATGCTCAGCCACTAAATATCAAAACGACTGTCTTCCTCTTCCCCTTCCCCTTCCTCTTGCATTTATCCCCTTTATTTTGCTTCACTTTATGTTCATAGCATTTAGCCTCTAACATTTCAGATAATTTGCATATTAATTATCTTCATTTGTCATCCTGGCTGTGGAGGGCAGGGATCTTTGCGTATACTGCTCACTGCTAAACAGAAGAGTACTTGGGTCATAAGAGGAGCTAGAGAAATATTTCTGGAATTTGAATATGAATTAAGTTGGAATCTCCAAAGAGCAATGAGACCACCCATGAAAGTAAACGTTAAAGATCTTTCATACCCAGAGAGCCCCAGGGTGTAAGCATCATTATCTAATACCAGTGCAGCAAGACAGTTTCTTGTCTTATCTCTCCTTTCTGTTCCATCCCCACACGGAGCTACAATTCTGGAGAGGTCAGAGGTAGCCTAGTCAGCAGAAACTAGGAATAAAAACCTAAAAAGAGTTAATAGAGGTGAAACTGAGTCCTTTCCTAATATACTTAGCCCACCCAAGGAACATCTGAGCTAAAATAAAGAGAAGATTTGGCTGGGCACAGTGGTTCACACCTGTAATCCCAGCACTTTGGGAGGCTGAGGTAGGCAGATCATGAGGTCAAGAGATCATCCCGGCCAACATGGTGAAACCCTGTCTCTACTAAAAATCCAAAAATTAGCTGGGCATGGGATGGTGCACATCTGTAGTCCCAGCTAATTGGGAGGATTAGGCAAGAGAATCACTTGGACCCAGGAGACAGAGGTTGCAGTGAGCTGAGATCATGCCACTGCACTCCAGCCTGGGGATAGAGCAAGACTCCATCTCAAAATAAATAAGTAAATATAAATAAACAAATAAATAAAAGATTTAATCATAAATAAAATTCAGAGTTTTATTGTTAGAATTACACTCAACTAAACATGCTCAAAAGCTGGATGGTTTGGAGACTATAAATAATTGGAGGAATGCTAAATTACCTAAAATTAACCTGAAATGTCACAAAGGCTGCAAAAGATTTTATCCAAACACATCCAGGGCTTTGAATGGACAGTTTCTAATTGCATTCCCCAAGTTCCCCCTGTTTTACAGACCAGAGGCATTGGCATGGTAAAATCTCACCTTCTTCTCATTGTAGCATTTTCCCTACTGTGAAAATTCTGGCTATCCTTTAGGGAGCACATGTCTGGACTTATTTCTTCTATCATAACACCAAAGATTCAGATCCAGGGTCTATTTCCAGTAGCTCCTTCTTTTCTAGCATGTTATAAATTGCATAATGCCTATTAAGCACGTAATAGATGTTTGATGGGTGAATACATGATAGTATATCTTGAGATCAAAGATTAAAAGTCTCTAGAAACAGCAAGAAGAACAAACTCTGTATTCTGAAATGTGTGTGCAAGTTAAAATTTGGTAAGTAAAATGGGTACATGTTCTTTTTTTTAATACTCAGAAAAGGTCTAATCAAGTTTTCTTGAATGGATAAATGGATGAATTAATGAATGCTAACATAAATTATATGTGAATAAATGGCTGCATGTACATAGGTATGATAAAAAGAGACACACACTTTTGTTAATTTTTTTAATGTCAATGAAATAGATTAAGACATGTGTCCCTGTTTTTTATTTTCAGATGATCCTTGTCTTTGTGCTGAGCATCGGGTCTCTTATAATCTATTTAATCAAATCTACTGAGTGAGTACAAGGTCCAGTCATGCTTGTCTGCTGTATCTGTATGTTGCTCAGCTAATTTATAATTTTCTCCTCAGGAATAATGCTTAATATACTTTCACACACACACATGCACACACACATACACACTTATAAAAAAGAATGATGTGTTTAGCTTCCCCCACTAAGCACTAAGCTCAGCTCTGTACAATATACAAGCGTTTCCTTGTATCCTGTCACCTTCCACTGCTAGGGGTCAGGGTGTTGTACAACCCCCACCCCTGATTTGCTCTGGAGTCTCTAGAATGCCAGCCTTCAGCTTTCTTTCCCTCACTTAGGCCACTCATGAAGGTTTCATATGCCTTTAGTTTCCTTGGGTGCTGGAGTAGAAACTCTGTTGTAGTTTCAGGGTTTCTCATAGGTTTCAAGCAACTTTGGATGGGACTGAGAAAGGAAAATGCCAGCCCTCACCTGTGACAAGGAAGCAAATTGTTGACTGCTGTCTTCTGAAAGCATTCCTTTCGTATTTCTCACAGTTAGGGCAGCTATTCTGGACAAAGCCCAATCTAATCTGAATTCCATGTCAATCACCTGGGAATTATATTGGATTTTTAGCTAAAATGGAATGGGGATTGCATGGCCACAAAAACCAGGCAACTATAGAGAACCTAGGGAAACTGGTTGTTTGCATTGTAAATTCCTAAGAGATATTTTAGGAGATTTTCTTTGAATTTGGTTCAAATCAATCCATTTGACCTAGAGTATCTCTATATCAGAAGAGAACAAATGTTGAAATATCCTGACTGGATAGATGTTCTTGCAAACCAAGAAGAGCCCCATAATCTCTCTGGCTCTGAATCCCCATTGTTAAAATGGAAATAAAATCAATACATCCTATGAAAGAAATTGTGGGTAATTTTCCTGTTATTTCTAGCTCCATGGGCAGTCCGCTGGTTTTGTTCATGCATTCCTCTACTCCCAAGAGAAAAGCAATTTCCTTGAGATCTGAACTTAAGTGTCTGAAATCATGGTGAATAATGAAAAAATTTCCTGTTCTTTTCCTTTAGTTAGTGTTATATAGACAGTACTTTTAAAATGTTCATCTTTGCAAACCGTCCTTATTTCTTTTCCAGCCCTGTTAGAAGCTGTTTGTCATATGAAGACAAAACCATCCCTATTGATTTGGCTTTCAATGCTTTCTTCAGTTTCTATTTTGGATTGAGAGTAAGTACCTATCAAAAGTGGGAGTGAAATCCAAACACCACAGGCACAACATGCAGAGAACTAACTGTGCCTCAGTTGGTCCTACATACTGCCCGAGTTTTCAAACTCTAAAGATAGGTGGTCTGTGCCCTAACTTGTTAAATATATACTGATACCTAATAACTCTCTCTCCTGCACTTGAAACAATAAACCAGGTTAAAGGTTTCAATAAAAAATGAAAATGCAGCTGAAAAACACAATGCGAGAACTTCATGAAGCATACACAAGTTTCTATAGCCAAATCGACCAAGCAGAAGAAAGGATATCAGAGATTGAAGATCAACTCAATGAAATAAAATGAGAAGGAAAGATTAGAGAAAAAAAGAGTAAAAATAAATTTTAAAAGTCTCCAAAAATATGGGATTATGTAAAAAGACCTAATTTATGTTTGATAGCTCTGTACATTCTCCTGAATGTGATGGACAGAATGAATCCAAGCTGGAAACCACTCTTCAGGACATTAACCAGGAGAACTTCCCCAACATAGCAAGGCAGGCCAATATTCAAATCCAGGAAATACAGAGAACACCACAAAAATATTCCTCAAGAAAAGCAGCCCTAAGGAACATAAATGGCAGATTCACCAGGGTTGAAATGAAGGAAAAAATGCTAAGCACAGCCAGAGAGAAAAGTGGGGATACCCAGAGAGGAAAGCCCATCAGACTCACAGCCTATCTCAGCAGAAATCTTACAAGCCAGAAGAAAGTGGGGGCCAATATTCAACATCCTTAAAGAAAAGAACTTTCAACCCAGAATTTCATATCTAGCCAAACTAAGCTTCACACACAAAGAAGAAATAAAATCTTTTATGAACAAGCAATTGCTCAGAGATTTCATCCCTACCAGTACTGCCCTAGAAGAGCTCCTAAAAGAAGCACAAAACCTAGAAAGGAAGAACCAGTACCAGCCTCTCCAAAATGTACCAAATGGTAAAGGGCATGGACACAATGAAGAAACTGTATCAACTAATGAGCAAAACAACCAGCTAGCATCAAAATGGCAGGATCAAATTCACACATAATAATATTAACCTTAAATGTAAATGGGCTAAATGCCCCAATCAAAAGACACAGATTGGCAAATTGGATAAAAAGTCAAAACCATTGGTGTGCTCTATCCAGGAAACCCATCTCACATGCCAATGTCTTAGTTTGGCTAGATATGAAATTCAAAATAAAGGGATGGAGGAAGATTTACCAAGCAAATTGAGAGCAAAAAAAAAGCAGAAGATTTAATCCTAGTCTCTGATAAAATAGACTTTAAACCAACAAAGATCAAAAGAGACAAAGAAGGAAATTACATAATGGGAAAAGGATCGATGCAACAAGAAGAACTAACGATCCTAAGTATATGCACACCCAATACAGGAGCACCCAGATACATTCAGCAAGTTCTTAACAACCTACAAAGATACTTAGACTCCCACACAATAATAGTAGGAGACTTTAACATTCCACTGTCAATATCAGATGGATCAACAAGACAGAAAATTAACAAGCATATCCAGGACTTAAACTTGGATCTGGACCAAGAAAACCTGTTAGACATTTACAGAACACTGCACCCCAAATCCACATAATGTACATTCTTCTCAGCACCACATCACACCTACTCTAAAATTGACCACATAATTGGAAGTAAATCACTAATCAGCAAATGCAAAAGAACGGAAATCATCACAAACAGTCTCAGACAACAGTGCAATCAAATTAGAACTCAGGATTAAGAAACTAACTCAGAACCACACAATGTCATGGAAACTGAACAACTGGCTCTTGAATGTTGACTGGATAAACAATAAAATGAAGGCAGAAATAAAGATGTTCTTCAAAACCAACGAGAATGAAGACACAATGTACCAGAATCTCCAGGACACAGTTAAAGCAGTGTCTAGAGGGAAATTTATAGCACTAAATATGTCCACATGAGAAGCAAGGAAAGGTCTAAAATTGACACCCTATCATCAAAATTGAAAGAGCTAGAGGAGCAAGATCAAAAGAACTCAAAAGCTAGCAGAAGACAAGAAATAACTAAGATCAGAGCAGAACTGAAGGAGATAGAGACACAAAAAACACTTCGAAAAATTAGTCAATCCAGGAGCTGGTTTTAGACACACCACTAGTCATATTAATAATAAAAAGAGAGAAGAATCAAATAGATACAATAAAAAATGATAAAGGGGATATTACCACAGATTCCATAGAAATACAAATTACAATCAGAGACTACTACAAACAACTCTCTGCACATAAACCAGTAAACCTGGAAGAAATGGATAAATTCCTGGACACTTGCACCCTCCTAAGCCTAAACCAGGAAGAAGTTGAAACCCTGAATAGACCAATAACAGGGGCTGAAGTGGAGGCAGCAATTAATAGCCTATCAACCAAAAAAAGCCCAGGTCCAGATGGGTTCACAGCCGAATTCTACCAGACATAAAAATAGGAGTTTGTACCACTCCTTCTGAAACTATTCCAAACAATCCAAAAAGAGGAAATTTTTCCCAGATCATTTGATAAGACCAACATCATCCTGATACCAAAACCCAGCAGAGACTCAACAAGAAAAGAAAACTTCAGGCCAATGTTCATGATGAACAGATATGCAAAAATCTTCAATAAAATACTGGCAGACCAATTACAACAGCACATCAACAAGCTTATCCATCATGATCAAGTAGGCTTCATCCTGAAGACACAAGTACAGTTTAACATACACAAGTCTATAAACGTAATCCACCACGTTTATAGACTTGTGTATGTTGAACTGTACTTGTGTCTTCCATAAACAGAACAAAAGACAAAAAGCACATGATTATCTAAATAGATGCAGAGAAGGCCTTTGAAAAATTCAACAGCCCTTTCTGCTAAAAACTCTCAATAAACTAGGTATCAGTGGAATGTATCTCAAAACAATAAAAGCTATTTAAAACAAACCCACTTCCAATATCATACTGAATGGGCAAAAACTGGAAGCATTCCCTTTGAAATCTAGCACTAGAGAAGGATGCCCTCTCTCACCACTCCTATTCAATGTAGTATTGGAAGCTCTAGCCAGAGCAATCAGGCAAGAAAAAGAAATAAAGAGTATTCAATTAGGAAAGGAGGAAGTCAAATTGTCTCTATTTCTCGTTGATATGATTGTATATTTAGAAGACCCCATCCTCTAAGCCCAAAATCTCCTGAAACTGATAAGCAACTTCAGCAAAGTCTCAGGATACAAAATCAATGTGCAGAAATCACAAGCATTCCTATACACCAATAATAGACTTTAAAGATTCAAATCAAGAATGAACTGCCATTCGCAACTGCTACAAAGAGAACAAAATAGCTAGGAATACAGCTAACAAGGGATATAAAGGACCTCTTCAAGGAGAACTACAAACCACTGCTCAAGGAAATAAGAGAGGACACAGATGGAGTAACATTACATGCTCATGCTTAGGAAGAATCAATAATATGAAAATGGCCGTACTGCCTAAAGTAATTTATAGATTCAACACTATCCCCATCAAACTTCCTATGACCTTCTTCACAGAACTGGAAAAAAACACCTTAAACTTCATATGGAACCAAAAGTTAGCCCTCATAGACAAGTCAATTCTAACCAAAAAGAACAAAGCTGGAGGCATCACACTACCTGACTTCAAACTGTACAGCAAGGCAACAGTAATAAAAAACAGCATGATACTGGTGCAAAACAGAGATATAGACCAATGGAACAGAACAGAGGCCTTGGAGGCAAAGCCACACATCTACAACCATCTGATCTTTGACAAACCTGACAAAAACAAGCATGGGGAAAGGATTCCCTGTTTAATAAATGGTGCTGGGAAAACTGGCTAGTCATGTGCAGAAGGCTGAAACTGTACCCCTTCCGTATACCTTATACAGAAATTAACTCCAGATGGATTTAAAGATTTAAACATAAAACCCAACAGCATAAAAACCCTAGAAGAAAACCTAGGCAAAACCATTAAGGACATAGGCATAGGCAAGGACTTCCTAACTAAAACACCAAAAGCATTGGCAGCAGAAGCCAAAATAGACAAACAGAATCTAATTAAACTCCAGAGCTTCTGCACAGCAAAAGAAACAATCATTAGAGTGAACCAGCAACCAACAGAATAGGAAAAAAATTTTGCAATCTATCCAACTGACAAAGGGCTAATATCCAGAATCTACAAAGAACTAAAACAGATTTACAAGAAAAAAAAACAAACAAATCCATTCAAAAGTGGGCAAAGGATATGAACAGACACTTCTCAAAGGAAGACATATATGAGACCAAAAAACATATGAAAAAAATGCTCATCATCATTGATCATTAGAGAAATACAGATCAAAACCAAATTGAGATACCATCTCACGCCAGTTAGAATAGCACTCATTAAAAAATCTGGAGACAACAGATGCTGAAGAGGATGTGGAGAAATAGGAACACTTTTACACTGTTGGTAGGAGTGTAAATTAGTTCGTCCATTGTGGAAGACAGTGCGGTGATTCCCCATAGACTTAGAAATAGAAATTCCATTTGACCCAGCAATCCCATTATTGGGTGTATATCCAAAGGATTATAAATTGTTCTGTTATAAAGACACATGCACATGTATGCTCATTGCGGCACTGTTTACAATAGCAAAGACCTGGAACCATTCCAAATGCCCATTGATGATAGACTAGACAAGGAAAATGTGGCACATATACACCATGGAGTGCTATGCAGCCATAAAAATGATGAGTTTGTGTCCTTTATAGGGACATGGATGAACCTGGAAACCATAATTCTCAGCAAACTGACACAAGAACAGAAAATCAAACACTGCATGTTCTCACTCATAGGTGGGTGTTGAACAATGAGAACACATGGACACAGGGAAGGGAGCATCACACACTGGGGTCTGTTGGGGGGAACTAGGAAAGGGACAGTGGGGCACAGGGAGTTGGGGAGGAATAACATGAAGAGAAATGCCAGATATAGGTGACGAGGATAGAGGCAGCAAGCCACATTGCCATGTATGTACCTATGCAACAATCCTGCATGTTCTGCACATGTACCCCAGAACCTAAAGTGCAATAACATATATGTGTATATACATACACACACACACACACACACACACACACACACACACATATATATACATATAAATGAAAATGATTCTTTTGTTAAATGCCATCATCATGTTGCCATGACCTCCTTACTGGATTCCCATGTTTACTAATAATGACAAGCTAGCAGAACTTAGTACTGAGTCTCTGGGGATGTCCTTGGTTCCACCTGTGGCATGCATGCAACACAAATATGGAAAACAATTTTGTATCTGTTTTATTTTGTTACACTAATTTATTAAATATCTAATTCTAGAAGCATTTGTTAAGACCTGTTCTAGATCTAGATTTAAATGTCATTATTCATTCCATGTTTGCAGGAGACTGTGTATATATAAAATATACACATACATGTATGTATATATAGGCATGCTCTATATAAAAACATATTTTTTTTTTTGAAGAAAGGGTCTTGCTTTGCCACCTAGGCTGGAGTACAGTGGGATGTTCTCAGCTCACTGCAACCTCTACCTCCCAGATTCAAGTGGTTCTCCTGCTTCAGCCTGCCAGGTAGCTAGGATGACAGGCACCTGTGATTACAGGCACCTCCAACTACGACCAGCTAATTTTTGTATTTTTGGTAGAGACAAAGTTTTGCCATGTTGTTTAGGCTGGTCTCAACTCCTGACCTCAAGCTATCAGCCTGCCTTGGCCTCCCGAAGCATCTACATATCATATAAATATTTGTGTCTGTAAATATGTAAAATAGGAGATCAGGGCTCCAGTTGATAAGTAAAATGTAGCTGGATAATGGTATATCTTGTGTTCTCTTTTAAATACTTAAGGGTAATAGAATTTGTGTTATTCTGTTTCCATTTCATAGTTTATGGCAGCTGATGACAAGATCAAGTTCTGGCTGGAGATGAATTCCATTGTAGACATCTTTACTATCCCACCAACCTTTATTTCTTATTATTTGAAGAGCAATTGGCTAGGTACGTGTGCTGTGGGTATTGGGAGCAATATCTATGAAAAAATAAAAACTCAGCATTCATTTATAAATATCTATTTTTCATTTTTCCTTAATGCCTGGCTGTCATTTTAAAAACCTCTCACCTTAATAGTATGGTATTGTAATACACTTGCAGAAACCATTTTTTTTTACTTCAACACTTAGCAGTGCAGCAGGCACACAGTAGGTGTTCAATAGTTGTTGATGGAATTGGCTGCATTTGTGAGGTGAGATGCAAACCTCCAACATCCCATTCCCCTCATAGCACCTTTATGCTGGGATCCCACAGGAACAGGGGGAGATGAAAATCCTCCCTTTGTCTTTAAAAGCTAGTCATCATCTCCATATGTGCTATGACATTTTAATTGTTTAATTAGGTGTTTTGTCTTTAAGGCAGATGTGTTGACAGTGCATGAATATTATGTAGCTTTTATCAGTTTCAGGTAATTTTATATTATAATTTATTATCTATAAACTACATATGAATTCTATTCCTTGCTAATATTATCATGCCACCTAAAGAAAAACATCATACAAACATTGTGAAGCATATCATAGAGATTGTATAGTCAGGAGTTTAAGTGGTTAAGGGTAAATTTGCTCTCCAGTCTAAAGAAGAGTTAAATAGAGTAAAATGAATAGTCTCCATAACATGTGAGGCATGCTTCTACATGCTTGATATGGATGCAACAACTCTGTGAGGTTGGTACTATTATAATAGCACTGTTCTACGTTTTACATTCCCATCTCACAGATAAGGAACTAGAGAAGTCGAGGGGATTGCCTTAGGTTGCAACAGTGTCAGGGCTAGTATTTGAACTGCAGGTTATGCTGTTAAACCTATAACATGAGAATAAATTTGGAACATGTCAGGGAGAAAAAGAATGCAAGCAATTCCAATGGCATTATAAGGTCAGCTCCCTCTAAGGTGACCCTCTGGTTTTGGCAGCTTTCTTCTTTCCATTGGTTTGTAGGTTTAAGGTTCCTAAGAGCATTGCGGCTGCTAGAACTCCCTCAAATCTTGCAAATTCTACAAGTCACCAAGACCAGGTAAGTAGTCCTGACCAAAGTACTGCTTACATACTAGTTTGGATTAGAAAATAAATGTATTAACTGGACCTTAAACTCAATACATGTCTTATCAGAATTTCAGTGCAAAGATCATGAAATGTCTCAGCTGCCAAGATAATATTTGTTCACATTCTCCCATTATATTATATCTTACATTAGCTGAAAACTTTGCAATCATTTTAAAGAGCTGGTTTAGTCTTTGTTTTGTAAAGCTATGGTATATAAGTTGATTTAGGTTTTAATTCTAGGTCCCTCCCCCCACCAAAAAAAAAAAAAAGTCAAAGCAATTCAGAGGCATTGGTTCTACATATTTGACTCATGTGTCTCCTGGCTAGGTTAAAACAAAAAAAGAAACAATTTTTCAAGCTTTGGAGTATAACACAATTCCTTAAAGCATAAGTTACCCAGTAGCAGCAGTGAACTATTGCTTACGGAAAAATAGCCACCTAAGTATTTCCAGACAACAACAAGAACATAATCCAAACTACCTTTGAGCATCAATACTTGTAAAATTTTCAGCAGTTTGGTCTGTTACCCACTCAAAATCTCCATACCTTAACAGTAAAATTAGAAGCATCACATATTGGAGGCCATAGTGGATTTCACTGCTATGTGTTTATGAATTCTGGAGAAGCTGGAGGAGGAAAGACTGTTCCTGTGTGACAGGTGGTCCTGCCTGAAAACCATGGAGATCTTAGCTAAACTCCAGGGCTCTACTTAGCTGACAAGCACTCCTCTAGTCCTTCTTCTCTTAAAGACCCGGTTATCAGTTCAGCAGTCTGAGTGACTAGATTTTTGGGTTCTGCTCAGAATTTTATTTTGCAAATCTGCTCCCTGGATTTCTAGTCCTTAGATTCCTGGCATAATGCATTGTATATTATTATGTTGGACAATGTAACAATCTCTATGATCCACATGTAGTATATTTTTAAAAGTGATGTGAGGCTAGTGGCTATCACAGAAAAATTCGAATTTTCCAAACAAGCATATGGGACTAGGCAAGTTTCAGAGCTGTGTTTCTCAACCTCTAACATGTATATGAATCAGGCAAAGAATCTTGTACGAATGCAGATTGGGAGATCAGGGTAGTGCCTTGGATGCCACATTTCAAATATATTCTCGGGTAACACCATTCCGTCTGATCCATAAGCCACACTTTGTGTAGAAACATCTTAGAGGATGAGGTGTTTATGTTGTTCTGGACTCTGTTAGAGAGACCCAACCACTCTTTGTCTCTCTTCCTCTAGTGACTCAGTGAAGTTTTCCAAACTGTTGTCAGTAACTCTCAGTACCTGGTTCACAGCAGCAGGAGTCATTCACCTGGTAAGTATTTCATCATAATCCCTAGTGGTGTCTATTGTTACCAGCATCCTTTTATTGAAAAATGGAAGGGAACCTGCTGAGCCCCTGTCTCCATCACTGTAAGCCAGTGAGAGGTGTGTCTTTTCACTTCCCTTTTTCAGGTTTTCTTTACCTAATATTCTCACAAATACTCATCTCCTACAATCAAGGTATCTCTCCTCCCCCTTCCAACTTTCAAAACCTACTCTTAGGAAAAGACCTAGTAAGCTCCAAAGGTATCAGCAATAGGTAAAATGTAGCACTATTTCTTCATAAGCTTAGAGTCCCGGGCCAACCAGGGGAGCAGCAGCTGTCAGTGTCCCTCTAGAGACATCCTGGTCACCAAAGGATGCCAAAGGAAAAGCCATTAGGACTTTTTTCTTTTTCCTTTAATAGCTGTTTCAATGAGAGGTGCTAAGGCTAAATGTGGCCTACAACTACAAGCATATTATTATAATTGACCTAATTATGTTTGTATTTTTTGTTTACTATTTTTTGTCACTTGCTGACTTTTATAAAGAGCTCACATAAAAATCAAATTTCTTAATTCTTTGGGAAAATATAATGTTCTAATTATCCCACTCTCCCAAGGCCACCCACAGCCATAGATGAAGAATAGTTTCTCCCTATATACAGCAGGTGCTTATGGGTATTACACAGGCTCTGCCAGGCCTACTTAAATCCTTATATTCTTGCTCCAGTCCTCCAAGAATGTGAGCATGTTTCCCTGCTGGACATCTGATCTCCCAGGAAAGGAGACCTCCAGCAAGGATGTAAGCACAGAAAAAAGGAGAAGCAATCAGATGGCTTGTGAATTAAATGGTGCCACTTTGAACCGTACCAGTTTCTAGAACATTAAAAAACTAAAAGAGCTATATCCCAGAGCAAATACAATAGCAGATTTTATTGAGAGGATATTTGAAATGGCAAGCCAAAATAAGAGCTATGGTTGTCCTAATCACCATCTTCCCATTCTCACACTATCCTTCAGCTAAAAGATGATATTATTCAAAGATGAGTTTTAACTAGAAAGGAATCAATATGGCACCTGCGCCTAAATCCTGCTAAAAGTAACTAGAAGGTGTTTTGGAGCAGAGCAACATTAGTAAAATAGAAGTTACAAAATAAAACAGTTATGAAAGCAACAATTAAGATAATTTGTCCAAGAGAACAAAGAAAAAGTTAAGAGAAAAAAAAATACAAATAAGCTTTATAGAAAAATACAAATAAGCTTTATATTTAAAAAATACAAATAAGCTTTTTAGAAAAACTAAAAATGATCCTTTATATAATATTTATAAGGTTTTAACTAAGGGATTATTAAACAATAGAAGGAATTGAAAGTGGGCCAAAATGCATCGGAGAAAAATAAGAAGAGTATTACAGAGCTAAAAACCACATTAGAGGGAAGTAAAATGTAGCAAATTTGACAAAAACACATTCAGAAACATGATGGACAGGACTGGAGCAAAAATTTTGACATGGAAAATAACAAATATACTCAAATGTAAGGAAGAAGAAACATCAAAGGGGGCAGTATTGATTCAACCTAATGGAAATATCATTAGTGTCTTATAGAAAATAACAGAGCAAATTGTACCAGAAAAGTGTTTTAAAATAAGGTGTCAAACTTGTAAAGGATAGACTGTATTCCAGGAGAGATGATTCTAAATTATCAATTCCAATCATATCTTGGAGCAGTTACTGATGTTCAGGGATAAAAAGATAATCCAAGCAGAGCAAAGCAAGGTCTATACAGGGGGAAATCAAGGAGACTAACTTCAGATTTCCTGGCAATGTTGTTCAATACAGAAGATGATACAGCAGTGTCTATAAAGTTTGCATAAAAGAAAGTGTAACCTGTCCTGTCATTTAAAGCATGCAAGCTGAAATGCACCAGCAAGCTTCTTTTGAATCTGTATTAAAACTTAATGATACAATTCAGTCACATAGAAAATCAGTGAAAAGAGAATTGAAGAATGGGGAAGCCATGATAAGAAGTAGTGGTAGTGGTCGGGTGCAGTGGCTCACATCTGTAATCCTAGCACTTTGGAAGGGAAAGGTGGGCACATCATTGGAGGTCAAGGGCTGGAGACCAGCCTGGCTAACATGGCAAAACCTCATCTCTACTAAATATACAAAAATTAGCCAGGTGTGGTGGCAGGTGCCTATAATCTCAGCTACTTGTGAAGCACATCACTGGAGGTCAGGAGTTTGAGACCAGCCTGGCTAACATGGTGAAACCTTGTCTTTACTAAAAATACAAAAAATTAGCCAGGCATGGTGGCACACACCCGTAATCCCAGCTACTCGAGAGACTGAGGCAGGAGAATTGCTTTAACTTGAGAGGTAGAGGTGGCAGTGAGATGAGATTGCACCACTGCCCTCCAGCCTTGGTAACAGGATAAGACTCCATCTAAAAAAAAAAAAAAAAACCCTGATATTTTGGCCAGAACTGGTGGCTTGTGCCTGTAATTCCAGTGCTTTGGGATGCCAAGGTAGGTGGATCACCTGAGGTTGGGAGTTTGAGACCAGTCTGGGAAATCCCGTCTATACTAAAAATACAAAAACTAGTCACACATGGTGGCAGGCACCTGTAATCCCAGCTACTCAGGAGGAGAATTACTTGAGCCCAGGAGGTGGAGGTTTCATTGAGCCAAGATCATGCCACTGCATTCCAGCTTGAGTGACAGACAGAGACTCCATCAAAAAAAAGAAGAAGAAGAAGTACAGTAGTAGTAGTGATTACTGAATGGATGTAAAATAGAGCTAAGACATAACCAAGGTAATTATCATTACAGACTAGAATGTAGATTCACAATGTGAAAGTAATATAGCTAATATAAATGTTGATGGGCAGGTAAAAGGAGTTGAAAGAGTGCCCTCATATTCTTCTTCTTCATAGTGTGTCTTATCTAAAATTGAAACAAAGTTTAAAATAATAAAAATTCAGTTTTTAAATGTGGAGTTAAAATAGATAATATTTCAGTCCCTTAACATTAGTCCATAATACTTTATCTTAACTGTATTTCCCACCTTGGACTGATGGGTCAATGCTGATATGGTTAAGAAGAACAGTATAAATAAGTAGACCCACAGAAGCCTGCCAGCTCCCTTCCTCCATAAACTAAAGAAATACTAAGGAAGTGGAAAAGGATTTGAAACACCAAATTAGTTAAATTTTAAAGCATTCTTTAAATTACTGTAAAGGGTACTGTATTTTCAGGTTAAAATAAATTTAGTTTTACTTTGTACCTGTTGTGTAGGGATAATATCGAATCCCTGTATTACGATGTTGTAAAAAACAATATGGGATTTTAGCTTAAAGGGAACCGTGCCAATAAGTACGAGTGATTTAAATCCGTGTGACTTAAATTTGTTTTTTTTTGTGTGATGTACTAGTCTTGGAAAATAGTGAAGACTCCAGAAGTCAGTGACTTTGCAACAATATCCACTATTGGCCATGAGAGTTAGAACAGAAATATAATCCCTTTCCTACTTCTGAGTGGAATATTATAGTAGTCCACACTCTTAACATACTCATTAAACTTAAGAAAGGGTCAGTGCTTGGCACGTCTCTTTTGAAAGGGAACAAATATCTGAGCAAACCACAGGGTTTCTAATTTCCATCCCGGTTCTTAACAACAAAACAAAAAACCTACTTCCCCTAGTCAGATATCTCCAAGATATTATCATCTTTTGTGCTAAATGGAAATGGAAAATATCTAGAAAATATGTGAGATGAAGAGGAAAAAAAGGTCTAAAAAGAGAAAACAAAAAAATAAATATTTTATTATAAACTATGTACATATATAAATGTATGTTATGTATAATTTATACTATATTATGTTATGTAATATTTTACATACATTTATAAGAAAATTACATATGATATAAATGTCTAAGTTACTTCATTTATCTAATATAAAGGGATAATCTGATAAATTTAGTTTTCTTGAAAGGTGAAGGCCCAAAGGAAAAATCAGAGGAAAATATTTTTAAATTTTTTTTAAATCACTGAAAGGACCATTATGCAAAGAAGGAAATTACCTGGAAAACCTGTTTATTTTTCCTTAGATACTAGCATTCTATGTGCTTAAGCTCACTGAAATGAAGTGCACATTTAAGTGCTTCTTTCCTTAATGGTAACCCTAATCTGGTTTAAAAGTGAGAATAGGTCATAATTGCTAAGTCTGAGATGACAGCCTTTGGAGTCCCCTGGCTCCTGGATACAATGCTTGTGCCCACTTGAAAAGAGAGCACAGGGGCATCTGTCCCCTGTGGAGCTTTTCAAATGCTGAGCTGGAGCCATAAGGCCCCTCAGATTTTGGCAGTGATCACAACTAAGGAAATCAAGACTTTACAGTTACTACCCATAATTTACAAACTCTTCCATTTATGGAAACTTTTCATAGCAACCTGAAAACCACCTTTCCTGATTCTCCTCTGTTTGGACAGGTGGAAAATTCTGGTGATCCCTGGCTCGAAGGTAGAAATTCACAGACTATATCATATTTTGAGTCAATTTACCTGGTCGTGATAACAGCATCAACTGTTGGCTTTGGAGATGTGGTACCCAAGACATACTTAGGACGGATCTGCATGATGATCTTTACCCTGGGGAGTTTGGTGAATAATATTTTTAATATATTTTGAATATAGCTTCATAAACCAGAAAACATTTGGTTAATGATAATCAATGAAGCAGTATAGGTTTAAGAGTGAAAGTTGCATTACTTTGGGAGAGTGTCAAGGGCAAATAAAAACATGCATAGATCCAAACTGCATCTCCTGGAACTCAGGATAAAATCGCTTGGTTGTCAAGGATGAAGGATGGTAGACAAAAGAAGCAGACTTTCCTTATTAGGCTCTACATTGATTTGAGCAAACCTATCTTCCTTCATAGTTTGCCCATAAAATTAGTCTTTCTTCAAAAAGGAAGGATACTTGAGATTTGATCTGAAGAAAATTCCATTTCTCTCGGCCCAAATGAGTAACCTTTCATCAAAACAGCATTTAACTTTAGAGATGTGAACATCTGTGCCTGACTTATGAATGTAGCAAAGGCAAAAGCCTCCTTTTCTTTTAGTGACTTTCATTTCAATTTCTTAAAAACTACAACAGAGGTCTCCACTTTTTTGATATCTACCCATCCACCGTCTCACATCTCTTCATTTTAGTCATTGTCTCTTAACCTTCCTCTGTCTCATATGCTCTAATTTTTCCAAGCCCCAGATAGAATAAAGTCAGAGGGAGAAGGGAAGTTAAAAGTGGTAAAAGGAGGGCCAAGTGTGATGGCTTGTGCCTGTAATCCCAGCATTTTGGGAGGCCAAGGCAGGTGGATCACCTGAGATCAGGAGTTCGAGACCAGCCTGGTCAACATGGATGAACCCTATCTCTACTAAAAATACAAAAATCAGCTGGGCATGGTGGTGGACACTTGTAGTCCTAGGCACTTGGGAGTCTGAGGCAGGAGAATCACTTGAACCTGGGAGGCTGAGTTTGCAGTGAGCCCAGATCTTGCTACTATGCTCCAGCCTGGGAGACAGACTGAGACACTGCTTCAAAAATGAAAACAAAAAAAAAGTGACAAAAGGATAAGACATGTGGGGAAGTCATCTTGCCACTTTTCTTTGCTTTCATCATTTTGAATGTAGAAAAGCCTTATATTAAATTTTAACAAAATCCAAAGGCTGATATAAGGAAGAAAAACAGGGTGAATGCTAACATGGTTAACATGCTATTATGTGCTCTTAGATGACAGAAAGTTTTATATACCCTCTTTGTCCTTTTTAATCTTGAAATTTTTGGAGTATCCATCAAAATAATGAGACCTAAGATTTTATTTATTGATCAATTTTAGATATTATTTGCAAACTTTATGCCTGAAATGGTGGAACTGTTTGCCAATAAGAGGAAATACACCAGTTCCTATAAAGCACTCAAAGGAAACAAGTAAGTCGTGTTTTAAGTGAAACTTCTACAGTTTGAGAAATTCTGTTAGCCACATATCTCGTTCTAGACATCTATTATCTGGCTTAGCTGTAGAACCCAAGTTAAATATACCAGTAACATCCTTCATTCACTAAAAAGAACTATGCTCAACTAAATACCATAAGAAAATGATGTTTGCTATTTGATACAAACCACTACATAGATGCTCATAAGAACACTAAGTCAACTAAAATTACAGATAATGCTGTAATTCGCTGTTAATAAATATTATTGACTATGGCACTATTTGTACATTCCTTATCACTAATGCTTCCCCTACAGCCATTACCAATTGTCTTACTTATTTTCCTCGTATGGGTAAGTTACAGGTAACTTTTTTTTTTCAGTTTTAACATTTTATTGGGTAAGTGATTTTAAAGGTAACAAAAATAGTGTCAAAACTACTACAGTACCTTTCCACAGCTATACCTTACAGACCCACATAAACCTTAACTTTACATCAGACTAAAGCCATGATTCCAATTTAAAATAATTAATTTAATTCCATTTTCTTAGCCAAAGCTCCACTGAACCATCTGGGGCTCATTTATAGATAAGAATGTGCCAGCATGATTAGAAGTTTCTACCCTCTCTCCTATAGCACCTCTTAGATGACTGATGTTTGTTTTCTTCTCCATGCCACAGCCATGTGTTCTCAGGAGGAAGATGGAATGGAGTTGTTTTTATAATATTTATTTTGTGGATTTATGTTACCTTAGTTTCCATTTGGCTTTGTTCCCATCTAAGACAAAAAGAATGAAATGGAGATCTTAAATTAGATGTGATCCTTTTTGAATTTTCGTTCCTGTCTGCTGTAATGAAAGAGGCATCATGGAGACAGACTCCTTTGAAGCAGCCTCTTATTACAGTTGGATGAAAACTATAACTGATCTAGGACTATAAAGGGAAAAAGAAAAATATGAGGAAATGAACAAAAATTAAATAATAAGAAGCAATGAATTTACCTAGATAAGCCAAAATCTGCCTTCATTTGCCTCAGGAAAGGCCTACGGGGCACATAGTAAACCAGGCAACAAGGTTTTGGAACTTTAACATTAAGTTAGGCTAAAGTCATGTTTTCAGTTTTCTTCAATGATTAATAGGAGAAAAATAGCTCCTTTAAATGCACTAAGCCTAAGAAAATTTTTCATGACAAAAACGATGTGCATAGAGTTCTGCACCTGACTTCAATATCTCTCCACTGGGCTCAAATTTTTGTAACTACTAGGTATTTGTACATGTGGAAAATAAGCTGAAACCACCCGGAATGTGTTGCTTTCTCAGCCATGGTACTTGGCTGTGGAAAAAATGATGAACTTTGCTGCTTCTCAAGAAAACAAACAACAGCAACAAAAACTCCATATCAGACAACCAAGAATCAAATGAAAAATGGAATGAAAAGTCTATTATAAGCTATAAATAAATGTGAAATATCTAGCAATAATGATAGTTACTCTTGCATTCTTAAAAAGCTAAGTGCAATTTAAATGTTTGGAGTCATATTCTACTTGAGATGAGATAAAAGACTATGGATATCTGATGTTTCTTTTGTATTGGAAATTCAGTCTTGGGCCAGGCGCGGTGGCTCACGCCTGTAATCCCAGCACTTTGGGAGGCCGAAGCGGGAGGATCACGAGGTCAAGAGAACGAGACCATCCTGGTCAACATGGTGAAACCCTGTCTCTACTAAAAATACAAAAAAAAAAAAAATAGCTGGGCATGGTGGCGCATGCCTGTAATCCCAGCTACTCAGGAGGCTGAGGCAGGAGAATTGCCTGAACCCAGGAGGTGGAGGTTGCGGTGAGCCAAGATCGTGCCATTGCACTCCAGCCTGGGTAACAAGAGCGAAACTCCATCTCAAAAAAAAAAAGAAAAAGAAAAAGAAAAGGAAATTCAGTCCTTAGTGTTTCTATGTTTAAAATATGGGTGATGCAGATACCACATTTACTGAAAACCAAGTTTCAGCTAATTGTCCAGCTCTAAGTGCTGACAGGAAAGTGTTTGTGTTTCTCAGATGATCCACCTCACCTGTTCTTGCTGTCTAGGTTCATTGTGGTCTGTGGAAACATCACTGTGGAAAGTGTGACCGCTTTCCTGAGGAATTTCCTCCAACTCAAGTCAGGAGAAATCAACACCGAAATTGTTTTCCTGGGAGAGTAAGTATATCTGTATGGCTCATGGTTCTAAATTAATACTTAAAATATATGTGAATATTTTTATTGCAAGAAAACTACCTTCACAATATTTATAGAACATTTAGGAATGAATCATAAACAAAAGGAAAAGGAATATCATGACCACAGCTAATCTCTGCAAATATTTTGCAATATATTTTGTCAGATGTTTTTCTGCATAGGTACTAGTATAATTTAAGTGATTATTATTTGGCATTTAGGTTACTCTACACATTATTATCAGACATGACTTCAATCTTCTGCAAAAGCCTGGTGCACTATAATTATTATTCTCTTAATTCTCAGAATTAGAAATGTGAAGCTCAAAGCAATGCAGAAATGATTGTTCTTGATGGCGTTTTTGTTCTAGTCAGTCTGTCTTTCCACTAGCAGAGTCTAAGTCAAATATTTTGTCAAGCACTGGGAAATACATGTTTAATAAAGAAAGATTGTAGGTACAGTTTAAGTATATAAAATGATTTCTTATGTTTTCATTTTATAATTTTCAATTTGGTGACATGGACTAATTTATGTTTTGACTGTTGGCTTTTCTTTTTGAAATTTCCCTTTTTTTCTTTCATCCCCTCCTTTTAGGTGAATTACCTGTTGCTTTATTGACTTTTCTACTCAATATATGTTGATGCTAGTCCTTTTGTGTTATATGTTACGCATGTTATTCTTTTTGCTTTTGCCTTTTATTTTTTATGCTTTTATTTTCTTACAGAAGTGTTTGGTTTGCAGCACTCCAGTCAGCTCATTCTTTTTGGCTCCTTGCTTTTAGGAAATTCTCTGTTTTAGAATTAAGTGCACATTCCTCTACCACTTTTGTGTTCCTAGTTGGTAATTTTTGGAATTTAAGATCCATGGAATTGCTTTTGCCTGAAGTGTAGAGAATTAACTTCTTTATTTTTCTCAAATTATTAATCATTTACCCAAATATCATTCACTAAGCCAGCCAGATTTGAAATGATATTTTAATCTTATGCAGGTTTGTATATGGATGGCCTCCATCTTCATGCAGTGTGTAGTTGGGCACTCTACTTTCACGTTATGACATGTTCAATTCACCATAAATTTGAGCCTTCATGTATGTAATAACCAATAGCAGTTTGAACCACTCTATGATGTTACTGCAAGCCAAGAATTCTGTTTAAGTAGCATCACTGTGCCCACCTTTCTAGCAATTTGTACATTATTTGAATTTTTTTGTTAGCAAACAGTAAAAACAAAAAGTGCTAAAACTAGGGATAAGAAACTAATTATTATAATCCAATTGAGATAGAGAGGAAATTATTAGATATGTGAGATGTTTTATCCACCTTTGCATTTTTATGGACTAACATGCATTATTGTATTTACTTAACCAAGATAATGAATAAAACATTTTAATGGTGAAAATGTAGAAAGTATCTATCTAGAATTTGTTAATTTCATCTATACTCTGATAACTCTGAAAATTTACATCCTTTATTAGGCATTCTTTGTGGCTTCTTGTATGTATACAACTAATTACCTTCTGGATATTTTAACTGTAGTATTATGAAGGCCCATCAAGCTCAACATTCTCAAAAGTGCACTCATAATCTTGTGTTCCCCTTTCCATCTCAAAGGCAAGTGAACAAAAATAAAAGAAGGAAGGCAAACAACATTTTCTATCCTAGTAAATTAGACTTGATTAATATATTTCCTTAAAACAGAAAACTGAGTGTCTCTGATACTCCTGTCTCCCTCAAACCTTATGTACAATTTCATCAATATCATTAATTTTGTTTCATATGTAAATCTTAATTCTATTTCTACCATTTTTTCTCCACTCTCACAACCCTATTCAGAGTGAAATCTTGTCCTCTCAAAATTTCTCTAAAGGTCACTTTATTGGTTTGTTCTTTGTGCTCTAAAGCTCTTCTTCTCCCTTGATGTGACCAGTTATTCCCATTCTTCGGCAGAGAGACATTCCCTATGCATTCTATCTAAAATGGTGTTCTCTAATTTCCTTCTAACTCATTACTCTGTTTTATTTCCTTTGAAGAAGTTATCACAATCTATAACTGTGGTAGAGTTTCCTTCAATGCAGCTGTTAACATGCCCTCCTTTTACTATATACTCATGCCCCTTCTCCCATTTAAATGTGAAGTCTCTTCTGCCTTTGAATCTGGGCTGACCTGTGGCTTGATTTGATAAACACAACACAGAAGATGAGATACTTTGCTACTTCAGGTCTAGCATTTAGGAGGATTAACAGTTCCAGCTTCCACTTAGAGCCCTGAGTCATCATGTAAAAAGCCATACTACTCTGCTGGAGAGAAGGCCCAGTCAACTGTCAGCTACTCTTCTCATATAGCTGAAGCAACAATTGTGTGTATAGCCACTTTGGACATTCCAGCTTCCTGTCAAGCTCCTGGATGAATGTTCCTATGTGGATGGCACTAGTCAACAATATATGGAACAGAAGAACAACCTGGCTGAGACCAGCCAACCTATAAAATCGTGAATATAGGATGTTATTGCTGCATAAGATCAATAATTTCTAGGATGATGTGTTTTGCAGAAATGGACAATTGATACAGCAAGTGGTACTAGAAGTGGGGTGCTACCACACCAAGAGCCAAAATGTGGACTTTTCCTTGAAACTGGTGGAGATAGAGACCAGAAGAATTGCATGGAGACTCAGTAAAGGCTGGAAAAGCAATGAGGAAATTACTGTTGGGTACTGGAGGAAGAGCAGCCCATGCATGGTATCATGGCAGAATGAAAAAAATGTCAAGAGGAAAAATGACCTCAGAGAGAAAAAAGTCAAATTTAGGGTGCAATTTATAACATTTGATTTCAAGGTCAAATTCAAGGATTCAAGCTGTAAGATCATTTGTTAAGACCTCAAAAAGATTTAAGGTGGTGACTTATAGAGGCTCTCAGTCAAGCAAAGGGGCAGCAAAGAAGCTTAAAGATGTTCTTCCCAGAAGCCTTACATCATCAAAGTGAAGAGAGATCTGTCTCCAAGGCATCATGGATCTGACTTTTAAAGCATGACATGAACCTGAATTAGGTTTATAGAATATTCTCAGTGCTTTAAACAAAAATTTTCTGATAGCAGTCCTACCAACTTGAAGTAAAGGGAAAGAAAGAGTTCAAAATGAAGAAAAAAAAGAGTTTCTGAGCCCAATTTAGCACACACAGGAATCAGGCAGAGAAAGCTACTCAAGCATAAACATAGGCCTTTGATTAAAAAAAGGAAAGGATGATGACTCAGGATCAGAGGACAGAGAAAAGGATTATGGACAATAGATTAACTCAGGAACACAGAACTGGGCCATAATTGCGAAACATTCTCTACCTCTAATAACATATGCTCAGATTTCAGAATTTCTGTGGACCCGTGATTTCTTGGTGCCCTCTATTACAACCCCCACTGCTTTTGATGGAGCTTGTCTATTACAATTTTCCTATCCTTGTTAGTGTCATCATGGTGTGTTGGCTGTTGTAGTGGGGGTAATCACTTATCCATTCAGTTCACAGGTCTTCACATCAGGACCAGGTGTGTTAAGGAGTTCCCATCCAGGTCTAGGTCTAATTTAGATGACAAGATCCTCTAGAGTTGATTCTCTAAAGACCTCAGAATACAGAGTAATCAAATTAGAACACAGGATTACTCACTTAAAACCACACAACTACATGGAAACTGAGCAAACTGCTCCTGAATGACTACTGGATAAATAGTGAAGTGAAGGCAGAAATAAAGGTGTTCTTTGAAACCAATGAAAATGAAGACACAATGTACCAGAATCTCTGGGACACATTTAAAGCAGTGTCAAGGGGGAAATTTATAGTACTAAATGCCCACATGAGAAGCAAGGAAAGATCTAAAATCGACACCTTAATATCACAATGAAAAGAACTAGAGGAGCAAGATCAAACAAACTCAAAAGCTAGCAGAAGACAAGATATAACTAAGATCAGAGCAGAACTGAAGAATGATAGAGACCCAAAAAGCCCTTCAAAAAATCAACAAATCCTGGAGATGGTTTTTTGAAAAGATCAACAAAATAGATAGACCACTAGAAGAGAAAGAAGAATCAAATAGATCAAATAAAAAATGATAAAGGGATATTACCACCAATTCCACAGAAATAAACTACCATCAGAAATTACTACAAACACCTCTATGCACATAAACCAGTAAATCTAGATGAATAAACTCCTGGACACTTACACCCTCCCAAGACTAAACCAGTAAGAAGCTGAATCCCTGAATAGATCAATAACAAGGTCTGAAGTTGAGGCAGCAATAAGTAGCCTACCAACCAAAAAAAAGTCCAGGACCAGATGGGTTCACAGCCGAATTCTACCAGAGGTACAAAGAGGAGCTGGTACCATTCCTTCTGAAACTATTTCAAACAATACAAAAAGAGGGAATCCTCACTAACTCATTTTATGAGAACATCATCATCTTGATATCAAAACCTGGCAGAGGTACAACTAAAAATGAAAATTTCAGGCCAATATCCATCATGAACATTGATGCAAAAATCTTCAATAAAATACTGGCAAACCGAATCCAACAGCATATCAAAAAGTTTATCCATCACGATCAACTTGGCTTCATCCCTGGGATGCAAGGCTGGTTCAACATGTGCAATTCTATAAACATAATTGATCACATAAACAGACAAAAACCACATGATTATCTCAATAGATGCAGAGAAGGCCTTTGACAAAAATCCAACAGCCCTTTATGCTAAAAACCCTCGATAAACTAGGTATCCATGTAACGTATCTCAAAATAATCATATGAAATGGTTATCCATTTATCATGATCATTTTTATGCTGAATCGTTAGTCCTTTTTTATCTGAATACAATATGATGTGATTCATGTGATTTGAACCTTTGTAAGGCATGTACAAGATTAAGTTTATTTCAGGTTAAAAAATCTACCAACTCAAAGTTAATGCCAAATTTTATTAAATTTACCTTAACAGTTAGCATTTTGTTCTATTTATCTCTTGCACCTCTGCTCTTCCTTCCTATTGCAAAGATTTTCTTCATGACAAAAAGCAAAAATGTTTTGGTATAAGTTTAAGGGGTACAAGTGCAGTTTTGTTACATGGAAACATGGTGCAGTGGTGAAGTCTTGGGTTTTAGTGTAAACATCACCTGAATAATGTACATTGTACCCATTGAGTAATTTCTTGTCTCCCACCCCCAAAATCTTAAAATTTCCCTTAAGTGCAGATCTACCAGTGACTAACTCTGTTGGGTGTTGCTTTTCCAAATGTAAAGATGCCTTTTGTTTTTTTTAATTCTTGAAGGACAATTTCACTGATACAGAGTTACAAGTTGGCAGTTTATTTACTTAAAAACCATGAAATATTATTCCATTTATTTCTGATTTCTGTTGTTGCTGTTAAGAAGTCTGTTGAATTACCTTGTTAAAAGAGCTATCTGTTTTAAAGATCATACATTTGACTTAAAATGGATATGTGTTATACTTTTCCTATATGTGTATAGGTTTGAATTTCTATTAATTTATCACAGTTAGGATGCATAAACCTCCCTGAGTCTCTGTATTGGTGTGTTTGATCATTTCTCGAGGATTCTCAATTATTTTAATTATTTCTTCAAATATTGCTTGTGTCACCTTTTTGTTTCTCCTTTTCTCCTGGGATTCCAATTCCAGGTTAATGCTGCTAGTCTTTTTCTTTTTTATTGTTCCAGTTATATATCCTGAATTTTTTTTTCTTTATTTTATTTTAAGACAAGGTCTCACTCTGTCACCCAGGCTGGAGTGCACTGGCATGATCTCGGCTCACTGCAATCTCCACCTCCCAGTTTCAAGTAACTTTCCTGCCTCAGCCTCCCTAGTAACTGGGATTAGAGACGCCTGCCACTAAGCCCTGCCAATTTTTGCATTTTTAGTAGACACAGGGTTTCACCTTGTTGGCCAGGCTGGTCTCAAACTTCTGACCTGAAGTGATCCACCCGCCTCGGCCTCCTGAAGTGCTGGGATTACAGGTGTGAGCCGCCGCACCCGGCCAAATGTCATGAATTTCTTACCCTCTCTTTTGAACTTATCTTCTCTCTTTTTATATCTCTGTGTTGCATTCTGGACAATTTATTTTGACCTGGATTCCAGAACCTTAGCTCTTTTTATGTATTTAATCTACATATAAACCCATCTATTACATTTTCAACTTCAGTTATTATATTATTTAATTCTAGAATTTACATTTGATTCTTTTTCAAAAAAATTAACTTTTATTTTGATCTCAGGGGTACAGGTGCAGGTTTGTTATGTAGGTAAACTTGTGTCATAGGGTTTGTTGTACAGATTATTTCATCACCCAGGTATTAACCTCAGTACCCAGTAGTTATTTTTAATTCTTTATCTAACTCGCTTGTTTTTATTTATTTATTTATTGCATTTCTATACTTACCATTTGTTTATTTCAACAAAATAAGCATAATTATACTGTAGCTAGTGTCCATAATTAAATGGCTCATGCTGGATGTTACACATACCATCTTGTTTTCTTTGTGTGCCTATTGTCTTACATTATGCACACTGATTCCTGTATTGCACAATTATACATGGAAACACTGTGAACTTAGAAAGATGATGTTACCTTCTTCCAGAGAGAGTATTTTTTTACTTTTGTGAAGTAAAACAGGGTAATTCTGCCTCAGGACCATCTTAATCAAGCACAATGCTTGAAACTCTCTTTACTTCCCGGGTGACAAACTTAGAATGACAGCCATTTAAGAGCTAGAGTATTCCATTTTACCATTCTTCTTTGCTTCTACGCTTTTGTTATGGCAGCTTATATTTTGGAAGAGATATCAAACCCTTCATTTTGTATGTCAGGGGAACTGCACTTTTTTGTCTTTTGACGTGTGTAACCAACAAACGTTATCTCAGTTTGGTAGCTGTGTCTTCTGAATTATGAAATGTCTTCATGCGAAGAAAATTGGTCTTCACTCGATTTCTCTCAGACTTTGGCCTGATAATTCTTCATTGTCTGCTTATATCATGGATGATTTCTTAGGAGACATTTTTAATATTTCATTCAGCTTTTTAATATATCCTCAGTTGGGAGTTGGCTTAAGTTACCTAATTTATTATTTTTGAAAGTATAAACTCTCGGTCTGTTAATATTTTGTGTATGCAAACATGCACAGAGCTCTCACTTGTCCACATATGCTGACGGTCCTACATCACATACTGAATGCAAAGTGTTCTAAGGAAAAAGAGGAAGTTTCACTCCAAAGGATTGATAACTTCAGAGTATTTGAAAATATTGCAGTTGGTAGTGGACCATATGATAAACGTGTCTTGAGTCCGTTGTAGAGACTTGACTTTAAGAAAGGTAATTTTCTCTGTGTCAGTTCTGATTGTTGGAGTACTGTGAGTAGAGGGATGACATGATTCTTCATCAGTAATGAGAATTGCAAATCTCTTCTTCCTGTTGATAATTTATTTGCCTTTTTACTGAATATTGCAGGTTTTTGTGATATTTAAAAGTTTCTGATATTATTACAATCAAATATTGAACATTTTCTATTATATTAAATCACTTCTTGTTTTTTGTTTAGAAAATATTTCCCTATCCCAGTGTAAAATATGTTGGACTACATTTCCTACTAAGATTTAGTTTTCTTCTTTAATTGGTTTACACATAAGCACATTTTGGTTATTTATGTTACTACTTATTTTTAATAATGTAAGCACCAATGCATAAACTCACCACCAAGATGAAATTTAGGACAATAACCCATATCTAACTGTATGATCCTCTCCATATTTCAACCTACTGTCAATTTTTTTAATATCACTACCATTCTTTCTTACTCCTATGTTTTATTAAATCTATATACACATCCAAAATGTGCGTATTACTTTAGACATGTTAAACTTTATAGAGGGAATACCATACCAGTGTAATATTTGGGGGTTAGGTTTTATTCACTTTATATTATATTAGTAAGATGCTTTCATATTTTTGAGTGTTGCTGTAGTTAATTAGTTTTTCTTGTTAGTAATATTCATTTTCCTCAGTTCCACACTTCTTTTGTGTGATTGGGTTTATCTCTAAATTTTGCAGTTAAAAATAATTTTGTTATCAACGTGCTTGTACGTGTGTGTGCTTAATAGTGTTAAGTATGTGAATGTTCGCTTTTAGGCATTTTTTCCAAGTCATTGCACCATTTGCAAGCCTTTCAGAAATGTGTAAGAGACTTCACATATCTATATATCTACATTCTTTCTAAAAATTGGTATGGTTTTTTTTTTTTAATCTTTGCAATAAAATCAATGTAAAATGGAACCTTCTTGTGGTTTTGATTTCTATGCCCTTTATCACTACAGATGTAGAGCTTCACCACATTTATTAGTCATACATCTTTTCTCTTTCCATGACATACTAATTCATGTGTTTTGCCTATTTATTTTTTTACTTAACTATTTAGTGTGGTTTTTGTTATTTAATTTCAGGAATGTGTAATATGTTATTTACACCAATTCTTAGTCAGTTGTGGGAATTGCAATTTCTTCTTCCAGTTTATAATTTGCCTTTTTACTGACTACGTCTTTTGATACTATTATTATAGCCAAATATTGAATATTTTCTATTATATTAAAGCACTTCTTGTCTTTGTTTAGAAACTCTTTCCCCATTCCATTGTTTAAAATATGTTGAACTACATTTCCTACCAATAATTTTAAATTATTGTTTTTGTCATTTAAATCTCTAATTCATTTAGAATTTTTTGTAGAGTAAGATACATTTCTAAAGTTTTTACATTATTCAATACAAATATAATTATTTTGTCAATGTCAGTTATTGAAAAACCTTTCTCTCTCCTCACTAATCTGGCATGCCACCACTATGAATAGTGTACTTTCTATTTTATATAGAAATTGTACATATTAATCTTGTAATTAATTTTGTATATTGATCTTTTTTCTAACCACATAAACTTTATCTTTTTGTAGTAATATTAAGGGTTTCCATGTAAATCATTATATTTATAATTAATTGTACGATTATTTATATTTGGGTTATTATAATTATTTACATTACATTAATTTAGGTTTTTTATTATCTTTATAATAAATATAAATCAAGATGTACAACTCTGTGTAAACCTTCATCAATTTCTCTATACCTGTATTAGTGCTATAGTCTTTTAATTACTTTATAGTTAGTCCTATATATCTACAGGGCAAGTCTTTTTAACTTTCATTTTGTTTTTTGATGGTTGATAAGCTCTCCTTGGCCCTTTATATTTTATATAAATTTTTAAATTATTTTATCATGCATATTATTTTATTATGGAAAACTGCAGAAATTTAATGAAAATCTAATCAAAACTTTAGATGCAGCATTGATTACTTTAGGCTACTAACTCTTTCCAACTTTTACTATACTGGAGTTATTCATTTCTTTAGTTCTAATTTAGTACCCCTTAAAAATCTGGTATAATTTCTCAAATAGAGAGCTTACTAAATTTTATTTCTAGGTACTTGATATTTTCTGATATTAGTGAAAGTAATATCTTCCAGTTGGGTTTACTAGTTTTTATACAGGAAAACTACAACTTTTATACAGGAAAAACACAACTAAATTTTGCATATTAGTTTTTATATCTAACCACATAAATTTTATTTTTTTCTGTAGTAATATTAGGGGTTTCCATGTAAATAATTATATTTATATTATTTTTATAATTATATTTGGATAATTATTCTTATAATTATGTACATTGAAAATTTATTTTTATTTTATCTTTAAAGTAAAATAAAATAAATCTTTATAAATCAAGATTTACAATCTTTATAAATCAATCTTTAAAATAAAATAAAGAACATTATACACATATGGATTGGAAAGAAGGAAATAAACTATCTTTATCTGAAATAATATGATTGCTGAGACATGAAATATAATGTTGAAATAAAACAGTGATGATATCTTTTCTTCTCATTTAAAAAACCTTTAATTCTTTTATTAAAGATAAGTTTTTATTTTAAAGATATTTGTTGGGTTCAAATTTTTTTTTTCTTTTTTCTTCTTTTCTTTATTTTTTTATTGCATTTTAGGTTTGGGGGTACATGTGAAGAACATGCAAGATAGTTGCATTGGTACACACACGGCAGTGTGATTTGCTGCCTTCCTCCCCTTCACCTATATCTGGCATTTCTCCCCATGCTATCTCTCCCCAACTCCCCACCCCCCGCTGTCCCTCCCCTATTGCCCCCCAACTGACCCCAGTGTGTAGTGCTCCTCTCCCTGTGTCCATGTGTTATCATTGTTCAACTCCTGCCTATAAGTGAGAACATGCAGTATTTCATTTTCTCTTCTTGTGTCAGTTTGCTGAGAGTGATGTTCTCCAGGTTCATCCATGTCCCTACAAAGGACATGAACTCATCATTTTTGATTGCTGCATAATATTCCATGGTATATATGTGCCACATTTTCCCAGTCCAGTCTATCATCGATGGGCATTTGGGTTGATTCCAGGTCTTTGCTATTGTAAACAGTGCTGCAATGAACATTTGTGTGCATGTGTCCTTATAGTAGAACGATTTATAGTCCTTTGGATATATACCCAGTAATGGGATTGCTGGGTCAAATGGAATTTCTATTTCTAGGTTCTTGAGGAATTGCCACACTGTTTCCCTCAGTGGTTGAACTAATATACACTCCCACCAGCAGTGTAAAAGTGTTCCTATTTCTCCACATCCTCTCCAGCATCTGCTGTCTCCACGTTTTAATGATTGCCATTCTAACTGGCGTGAGATGGTATCTCAATGTGGTTTTGATTTGCATTTCTTTAATGATCAGTGATGATGAGCATTTTTTCATATGTTTGTTGGCCTCATGTAGGTCTTCTTTTGTAAAGTGTCTGTTCATATCCTTTGCCCACTTTTGAATGGGCTTGTTTGTTTTTTTCCTGTAAATCTGCTTGAGTTCTTTGTAAATTCTGTATATCAGCCCTTTGTCAGATGGGTAAACTGCAAAAATTTTTTCCCATTCTATTGGTTGCCGATTCACTCTAATGACTGTTTCTTTTGCCATGCAGAAGCTGTGGAGTTTGATTAGGTCCCATTTGTCTATTTTGGCTTTTGTTGCCAATGCTTTTGGTGTTTTGGTCATGAAGTCCTTGCCTACTCCTATGTCCTGAATGGTTTTGCCTAGATTTTCTTCTAGAGTTTTCATGGTGTTAGGTCTTATGTGTAAGTCTTTAATCCATCTTGAGTTAATTTTAATGTAAGGTGTCAGGAAGGGGTCCAGTTTCTGCTTTCTGCACATAGCTAGCCAGTTTTCCCAACACCATTTACTAATCCTTTCCCCATTGCTTGTTTTTGACAGTTTTGCCAAAAATCAGATGGTTGCAGATATGTTGTGTTGCCTCCGAAGCCTCTGTTCTGTTCCATTGGTCTATATCTCTGTTTTGGTACCAGTACCATGCTGTTTTGATTATTGTAGTCTTGTAGTATAGTTTGAAGTCCGGTAGTGTGATGCCTCCCGCTGTGTTCTTTTTACTTAGAATTGACTTGGTTATGCAGGGTCTCTTTTAGTTCTGTATGAAGTTTAAGGTGTTTGTTTTTTTTTTTTTCCAGTTCTGTGAAGAAGGTCATTGGTAGCTTGATGGGGATAGCATTGAATCTGTAAATTACTTTGGGCAGTATGGCCATTTTCATGATATTGATTCTTCCTAATCACGAACATGGAATGTTTCTCCATCTGTTTGTGTTCTCTCTTACTTCGTTGAGCAGTGGTTTGTAGTTCTCCTTGAAGAGGTCCTTTACGTTCCTTGTTAATTGTATTCCTAGGTATTTTATTCTCTTTGTAGCAATTGTGAATGACAATTCGTTCTTGATTTGGCTCTCTTTAAGTCTGTTATTCATGTATAGGAATGCTTGTGATTTTTGCACATTGATTTTGTATCCTGAGACTTTGCTGAAGTTGATTATCAGTTTCAGGAGATTTTGGGCTGAGATGATAAGGTCTTCTAGATATACTATCATGTCATATGCAAATAGAGACAATTTGGCTTCCTCCTTTCCTATTCGAACACCCTTTATTTCTTTTTCTTGCCTGATTGCTCTGACTAGAACTTCCAGTACTATATTGAATAGGAGTGGTGATAAAGGGCATCCTTGTCTAGTGCCGGATTTCAAAGGAAATGCTTCCAGTTTTTGCCCATTCAGTATGATATTTGCTGTCAGTTTGTCATAAATAGCTTTTATTATTTTGATGTACGTTCCATCAATACTGAGTTTGTTGAGGGTTTTTAGCATAAAGGGCTGTTGAATTTTGTCAAATGCCTTCTCTGCATCAATTGAGATAATCATGTGTTTTTTGTTTTCGGTTCTGTTTATGTGGTGAATTACATTTATAGACTTGTGTATGTTGAACCAGCCTTGCATCCCTGGGATGAATCCTATTTGATCATGGTGGATAAGCTTTTGATGTGCTGTTGCAATCGACTTGCCAGTATTTTATTGAAGATTATTGCATCTATGTTCATCATGGATATTGGCCTGAAGTTTTCTTTTCTTGTTGAGTCTCTGCCAGGTTTTGGTATCAGGATGATGTTGGTTTCATAAAATGATTTGGAAAGGATTCCCTCTTTTTGGATTATTTGGAATAGTTTCAGAAGGAATGATAACAGTTCTTCTTTGTGTGTCTGATAGAATTCGGCTGTGAACCCATCTGGACCTGGGCTTTTTTTGTATGTTAGGCTCTTAATTGCTGCCTCAACCTCAGGTCTTGTTATTAGTCTATTCATGGTTTTAATTTCTTCCCAGTTTAGGCTTGGGAGGACACAAGTGTCCAGGAATGTATCCATTTCTTCCAGGTTTACTAGTTTATGTGCATAGAGTTGTTTGTGATATTCTCTGATGATGGTTTGAGTTTCTGTGGGATCTGTGTTGATTTCCCCTTTATTGTTTTTTATTGCATCTATTTGGTTATTCTCTCTTTTCTTTTTTATTAATCTGGCTAGTGGTCTGTCTATTTTGTTGATCTTTTTGAAAAACCAGCTCCTGCATTTATTGATTTTTGAAGGGTTTTTTATGTCTCTATCTCCTTCAGTTCTGCTCTGATCTTAGTTATTTCTTGTCTTCTGCTAGGTTTTGAGTTTTTTTGATCTTGCTCCTCTAGTCTTTCAATTTTGATGATAGGGTGTCAATTTTGGATCTCTCCTTGCTTCTCATATGGGCACTTATTGCTATATATTTTCCTCTAGAGACTGCTTTAAATGTGTCCCAGAGATTCTGGTATGTTGTGTCTTCGTTCTCATTGGTTTTGAAGAAATTCTTTATTTCTGCCTTCATTTCATTGTTTATCCAGTCAACATTCAAGAGCCAGTTGTTCAGTTTCCATGAAGCTGTGTGGTTCTGAGTTGGTTTCTCAATTCTGAGTTGTAACTTGATTGCACTATGGTCTGAGAGACTGTTTGTGATGATTTCCATTCTGTTGCATTTGCTGAGGAGTGATTTACTTCCAATTATGTGGTCAATTTTCAAGTAGGTGTGATGTGGTGCTGAGAAGAATGTATATTCTGTGGATTTGGGGTGGAGAGTTCTGTAAATGTCTATCAGGTTTGCTTGTTCCAGGTCTGAGTTCAAGTTCTGGATATGCTTGTTAATTTTCTGTCTGGTTGATCTGTCTAATATTGACAGTGGAGGGTTAAAGTCTCCCACTATTATTGTGTGGGAGTCTAAGTCTCTTCGTAAGTCATTAAGAACTTGCCTTATATGCCTGGGTGCCCCTGTATTAGGTCCATATATATTTAGGATCATTAGCTCTTGTTGTATCGATCCTTTACCATTATGTAATGTCTTTCTTTGTCTCTTCTCATCTTTGTTGCTTTAAAGTCTATTTTATCAGAGATGAGAATTGAAACTCCTGTGTTGTTTTTTTTTTTCTCTCTCTCCATTTGCTTGGTAAATCTTCCTCCATCCCTTTATTTTGAGCCTTTGTGTATCCTAGCATGTGAGATGGGTTTCCTGGATACAGCACACCAATGGGTTTTGGCTTTGTATCCAATTTGTCAGTCTATGTCTTTTGATTGGTGCATTTAGCCCACTACATTTAGGGTTAATATTGTTATGTGTGAATTTGATACTGCCATGTTGATGCTAGCTGGCTGTTTTGCCCATTAGTTGATGCAGATTCTTCCTTGTTGATGCTACTTACCATTTGGTTTGTTTTTGGAGTGGCTGGTACTGGTTGTTCCTTTCTATGTGTAGTGCCTCTTTCAGGAGCTCTTGTAAAGCAGGCCTGGTGGTGACAGAATCTCTGAATACTTGCTTGTTCGCAAAAGATTTTATTTTTCCTTCACTTATGAAGCTTAGTTTGGCTGGATATGAAATTCCGTGTTGAAAGTTCTTTTCTTTGAGGATGTGGAATATTGGCCCCCACTCTCTTCTGGCTAAGAGATCTGCTGTGAATCTGATGGGCTTCCCTTTGTGGGTGACCCGACCTTTCTCTCTGACTGTCCTTAGCATTTTCTCCTTCTTTCAACCCTGGTGAATCTGACGATTATATGCCTTGTGGTTGCTCTTCTTGAGAAATATCTTTGTGGTGTTCTCTGTATTTCCTGGACTTGAATATTGGCCTGCCTTGCTAGGTTGGGGAAGTTTTCCTGGATAATATCCTGAAGTGTATTTTCCAGCTTGGATTCATTCTCTTCGTCACATTCTGGTACACCTATCAAATGTAGATTAGGTCTCTTCACATAGTCCCACATTTCTTGGAGACTTTGTTCATTCCTTTTAGTGCTTTTTTTCTCTAATCTTTCATTCTCATTTTATTTCATTGAGTTGATCTTCGACCTCTCATATGCTTTCTTCTGCTTGGTCAATTCAGCAGTTGAAACTTGTGCACGCTTCGTGAAGTTCTCTTGTTGTGTTTTTCAGCTCCATCAATTCACTCATATTCCTAAGTTGTCCATTCTTGTTATCATTTTGTCAAATCTTTTTTCAAGGTTCTTAGTTTCTTTGCACTGAGTTAGAACATGTTCTTTTAGCTCACGGAAGTTTCTCATTACCAACCTTCCAAAGTCTGATTCTGTCATTTCATCACACTCATTCTCCGTCCAGCTTTGTTTCCTTGCTGGTGAGAAGTTGTGATCCCTCGTAGGAGGAGAGGTGTTCTGGTTTCAGGTGTCTTCCTCCTTTTGTGCTGGTTTGTTCCCATCTTTGTGGATTTATCCACCTGTCATCTTTGTAGTTGCTGATTTTCAGATTGGGTCTCTGAGTGGATGGCCAGATTGTTAATGATGAAGTTATTTCTGTTTCTTAGTTTTTCTTCTAACAGTCTGGCCCCTCTGTTGTAGGACTGCTGAGGTCCACTCCAGGCCCTGCTTGCCTGGGGATCACCTGCAGAAGCTGCAGAACAGTAAGGGTTGCTACCAGTTTCTTCTTCTGCTATCTTTGTCCCAGAATGATGCCCGCCAAATGTCAGTCTGATCAGTCCTTTGTGAGGTGACTCTTTGGATATATGGGGGTCAGGGAGCTACTTGAGGAGACAGTCTGTTCTTTATAGGAGCTCAAGTGCTGAGCTGTGAGCTCCATTTTTCATTCAGAGCTACTAGGCGGGTATGTTTAGGTCTGCTGCAGCAGAACACATAAACCCCCCTTTTTTTTCCCAGGTGCTCTCTCTCGGGGTGTTAGGGCTTTATTTATGAGTATCCATTGTGCTGCTGTCTTTTTTTTTTTTTTCAGGGATGCCCTGCCCAGCAAGGAGGCAGCTTAGTCACTGTCTGCCTGCAGAGGCTTTGCTGAGCTGCTGTGGGCTCCGCCCTGCTGCAGTGTGAACTTCCCTGCAGTCCTGTTTATATGGGTGTGGTTAGAACTGCCTCAGCAATAGTGGCGGACTCTCTCTGTTATGGCAGGTTCCCTCAGCAATGGCAGGGTGCCTCAGAAATGGTGGACTACCTCTGTAGGGGTGGATTGCCTCAGTAATAGTGGATGCCCCTCCCACACAGACCTGGGCTGTCCTGAGTTCAGCTGTGCTTGCCCTGAAACTCTCAACCCCAAGCGTTTCCAATTACCTTTTTTGTTTTTGTGGGGGTTGGACCCACTGAGCCTGATCACCTGGCTCCCTGCCTCAGAGCCTTTTTTTTTAAAGTTGAACAGTTGACTCTCTCCCAAGTGTTCCAGTCGCCTGCTGAAAGGGTGCCAGGATCTGTGTGATTTTCCATACAGTGACCACTGTGCCGGCTGAAACAATGGTACTGCCTGAGAATCTCCTGGCCTGGCTCCCTGTTTCAGACCCCTGTTTAATCAGATGAATGGGTGAATCTGCCTTCTCAGATTTCCAATTGCCAGCTTAAAAGGGCAACCAGACCAACATATTTTGTATGGAAAACCACCGTGCCAGGGTGCCGGCAAAACAGCCACATCGGCCAAAACAGCTGCACTGGCCAAAACAGCTGTGCTGGCGACCCGTGGGGCTCCTTCACTTGGGAATCTCCTGGTCTGTGGGCAATAAAGATCTGTCTGGAAATGCAGTGTCCACTCACCCTCTGGACTTTCACTGGGTGCTGCAATCCTAAGCTGCTCCTAAAGGGCCATCTTGGATCTTCCTCTCCTGGTTAAAAATATTATCTTCCATTTCTAATATACCATGAGTTGTATTTCTTAACTGTGAAGAAATATTTCTATCAGTTTATCTCTGTGTGTGAGATGATTATATAATTGTTGTTTATAAATTTGTTAATGTGATAAATCACATTGACATTTTTGATAACATGATTATTTTGTCATTTTTAGTATTGGTTAGGAACTATTTCATATTTTTAATGTCTTTGAAAGGCTTTGTATAAAAATGGCGTATGTGCTACTTTAAAGTATGGTAGAAGTTGAATCTGAAACCATGTAGAACTAGTAGTTTTCTATATTTTATTGATGGGGAGTGTGTTTGGTTGTGTAGGTTTGTGTATGTGTTTGTCTATGTTGTGTTTTGAGAGATTTTAAACTACAGCTTCAATTTATTTAACAGTTCTAGGGCTCTTTAGGCTTTTTGTTTCTTCTAGAGTTAGTTCTGGTAAGATATATTTTTAAGTAATTTGTTCATTTTGTCTAAGTTTTCAGAGCTATTGACATTTAGTTATTTGCTGTCTACTTTTATTATTTTTTATATCTACTTTGACTTTATATGTATTATATTTTCTTTATTCAATATTTACATCATTTTTGTTTTTTATTTTTTTGCCATTAACTTTACCAAACTGTTGCCTAGCTAGGTTATTTTTCAAAGAACTCACTTTTCATGTGTTTATCTTCTCTGTTTTATCTTTTTATCCCTTTTTCATTGTTTCTTATTCTTGTTTTTATTATTTATTTTCTTCTTATTTCCTTAATCTTATTCTAATATGTTTCTAAAGCTATAAATTACTCCTAAGGCACTTCTGTTATTGTATCTGAAAACTACATGTTTAATATTTTCAACATAATTTATTTCTGAGAATAATTATAAAGAATTGTTGTAATTTCTTCTTAGCCCATAGATTTCTAGCAATCTATTTTTTTTTAATTTCTAAATATGAAAATTATTTTTGTTTGTGTTTTGGTTAACTTCTAAGTTAATTATATATAGTGATCAGAGATCACTATATATAACTATGTTTTGTAATCAGAGATCACTATATATAATAACTATGTTTTGTAATGTGTTGAGGCTTTCATTATCTGTCAAGTAAGGTACCATTTTAATAAATATTTGTGTATTCTTTATAAAAATTAGTTTCTCTAAATGTTCTTTGCAGAATTTATAAATATCAAACACGTGTGTTCAAAATCCATGATGATTGTTTTCTGCTTGTTCTATCAATAGTTTAAAAAGATATGTCAAAATATCTCATGACAGTGTCAGATTCATCAATTTCTCGATCTAGGTTTTTTTTGTTTGTTTGTTTCTGCTTATTATATTTAAAAACCATTTTGTTAAATTTATAGCTATTTTAAAATATTATTCCTGTTTTAGTAACTCAGTTTTTTAAACTAAATAGTGAACCTGTTCATCATTAGTAATTACATTTAAAAAAAATTAACTTGATTATTTTTCATATTACTATGAGGGATTCTACTAAATGCACTGTGTAAGTTATAAAAACCTCTAAACCTAGAGTCAATCAACTTTTTTTCCTCATTGCTGCCACGTTCTTTTTTGTCCAGGACCCCTCCTTCTTTGGAACTTGAAACCATATTTAAATGCTACTTGGCCTACACAACATTCATTTCTGGATCTGCAGTAAAGCAGGAGGATCTGAGGCGTGTTACGGTAAGATCTAGTTGTTTTTGTTCCTTGTAGTTTTCCAAAGCTGCAACAATTAAAATGATAGGATATATCGTTTTTTGAAAAGGTATTATGTCAGCTTCTTTAACTGGTGGAAAATATGATTTCCTCAACTTTAAAAACAATCATAAAGGAAGTGTAGTAATTGACCTCCAAATCTGATTGGACAAATGTCAAGCAGACCTCACTGTTTGCCATCACTTATGTTTAAATAATTTATTTCACAAAATACTCAATCTAAATCAGTTTTATTTTATCAGCCTAAGAGATCTGAAAAAGGTGTGGATAGTAAGGTGTGTTTGGGCTTACCACACAAATAGAATTCTTACCAGAAGGCAGATCTCTGAGTCTGTCGGCTTTAATCAACTTCTCCTCCCAAATGCATGAATATGCTTTCCAATAGGAAAAACATAAAGGAAAATAGTAGAAATCCTATTAAATTTGGGACTAAAAATAATGAGCAACAGCCAACCCCCTAAACAGGTTTGGCTTAAGATCAAATGCAGCTTCCTGTCATGTTCTCAGACTTGGAGAATCAACAAACAGAAACATTTCTGTTTAAAACCTAGATGTATACAGTAAACATGAAGAACTGAAGCAGAAAATGACTGACCCAGAAAAATCTTTCTTATTCCTGCAATTTAGTACTGTAAGAGCCCCTTCAATAATTTTCTAGAACTTTGAAATTCACACTCCACCAATATTTAATAACTGCTTACTGTGAGCCAAGTAGACTCCCAGTTCCTCTGTTCTTTACTGCCCTGAAAGACAAGTAAATACATAGGCAATTGCTTATAAAGGTCTTGTGGCTTATCACTAGGCATCAAACAATGGTTATGGATGGTAGGAAAAATATAACTCTGTATTTTATCCATTTGAAAGCAATCTTTCACCTGTGTCACAGACCCTGTGCCCTGGCCCATCAGCTGCAGCCCTTGCCCTTTGCAGCATTTGCAGGACAACAATCGTAAAGACAGCCGAATTACAACTCATTTCGAAGTGTGTCCTCTTTTTTGTTAGCAATTTTATTACAAAATTCTAAGAAAACCCAAAAGGGGAAGACCAGAGCATGTCCCATGTAATTAACAAGATGGCTGTTGTCTGATCTTGAATGGTAGGTGGAATCTGCAGAGGCATGCCTGATCATAGCCAACCCTTTGTGCAGTGATTCCCATGCTGAAGATATTTCCAACATTATGAGGTAAGAAGCTAGTATTGTATTTTGTATACTATAATGATTATTTTTTTCTATCTCTTTTAAAATAATGCCCAGTATATAAGAATAAACAGGAGAAAATGCCATCTATTATATCACTAAGTTCATTATATTCCAAGGTTCTGCCTTTTTGCCCTCTCCCCAAGACTCTGCAAACAGATGCAAAAGGAAATAAAAATAGAGCACCTGAGAGTATATGTGCTTCTTTATATAATTCCATGAAGTTTCATATGTGTACTAGCTACCTGAATTTAAAAAGCAAGCATACAAATAAGTGATTATTATTCAGATTGCACCATTATAACTAATATCCTCTCCTCAAAAATAAAGATGCAATTGTATGAACTCTATTGGTACACTTTATTTATTGAGATTTTTCTCCAGTAGTTGTGGTGAAAGATTATGCATGGTGTGGAATGATGTGCTTTTGAGCATTTGAGCATCAGTAAGTATTTTCAAGATGGCTAGTGACTTTGTTATGACATTAAACTATGAATTCTTTGAGCAGGAATCTGACTTGTGGTGACAAAGATCCAACTGTGATTATGATGTCAATGGCATTTTGTCTAATCCAGATGAACTTCCAATCTCCAGAGTAAAATAAATACATGCAGCTGAAGGTGACATTACATATAGCAAGAAACAGCTGAAAATTTGTACCATACACTATACAGTAAATCTGAGATAGATCTTAGTTTCTTAATTTGTAAAATGAAGTAGTTGAATTAGACAGTCTATGAGCTATTTCAAGCTACAGACACCCCATCAAATTTCCATTTTTACCTGTAATTATTAGGTTTGGATTTGAAGGCTAAAACATGAATCTGTTGATTTCCTCCTCAAGAATTCATCTCAGAAGAGCACAGTCTTCTAATACCAAAAGATAATCATTCCATAGATTTGGTTTGCAAAGTCATGAAAACAATTATGCTCTTCTGTGTATGCTACTAAAAACGTTTTTAGAATATAACATAACAACAAAATTTATTATATGCCAAGTTTTTCTACAGTCACCTACATATTAATTTAACTCTGAACTGAATTACATTACAAAACCCTTTGGATATGACACATCATTAATGCGAGTGTTTGGGATTTATATAGGGTGCTCTCTATCAAGAACTATTTCCCTACCAGCAGAGTCATCATACAAATACTTCAATCCCATAACAAGGTATTGTAACGTTCTAGCATATTCAGTCTCCCCCTCTTTTTATTTGTATAGCTAGTTGAACGTTTTTGTTTCTAATGGATGTGTAAATAAAAAGTTTTTGCTAATCCTGGGTAAAATTTGGAGTCTCATTAAGATGGATAATCACTTAAGAATGTAAATTGGGGACAGAATTCGAGGCCATTTGACCTGATTTTGCAACTCTAGCTATTTTTGCTGCAGAACATGAGAGTCATTGACCACTAACCACTTTCAAATGCTGAATTTGTTCTTATCATTTTCATTGACCTGGGCACCACTTTTATGTGCAAGAATGAAAAATAAATGATTTCAAGTAAATTAAAGAATGCAAGACATTCATCCAAAAGAGCTTTCTTGAGGTGTCTTTATTCCTAATGCTTGACCTGCTTTGTACCATGGAACAGATCTATCTGCCACAGATTCCCAGCTGGAACTGGAACACTGGCGACAACATCATCTGCTTTGCTGAATTAAAGCTTGGATTCATCGCCCAAGGCTGTTTGGTGCCAGGCTTGTGTACCCTCCTTACATCTCTATTTGTGGAGCAAAACAAAAAGGTAACTTTGTAAATTAATGTCCATTCTTGGTTCTGTCCCATGTCCTACATATTAATATCAGAAGTAGAAAAAAATTTTTGAGAGAAGCATGAAGGGCCCAAGAAATGAGCTTTGACTTCTGCTTGAGCTGAAAGGAATGAGAAGATCTGTATTTAAAAGTCCTAGGTACCACACTGACCTTGAAGAAATCATTTATCTTATTCCTGCCTTAGAGTATTTATCTACAAAACAGAAAAATTATAACTCAGCTTTCTAACTACAGTCCAGGATGTTATAAATCAAAGTAAATTCATCAAGGTAGAAGCATTGAGTTATTGAAAGTGAAAATATAAATAAAGGTTATATTATTAATGAAGAATTCATATATTTCAAAACAAATTAAATACAAAATAATAATTGGTATAATAATATTACATTCATCAAATGGAAATAATGATACAAATAATAATTAAAATCTAATTTTTCCAGGTTGTTTTAGGGAGAATTCCATGCTGGAATAATAACAGTGACCACATAATGTGTGCCTACTGTCTTGTACTTCCCCTAAGTAATATTTTGTTTCCCAGCAGTGAATTGGTGAAACTAACTAGTTTGATCACAGCGTAAGCTGGTGAGCTGCAGAGCTAGAACTGCCTGGTCCACGTGTTGTTCCCACAGTGCCCTATGCCTCTGCTATTATCTCCACACACTGTCTCACATCAAGATTTTTGATACCTTTGTCTGAGACAAAGTAAGGGGCTAAACGTGACTCTTGGGATAAAATTGTGTAGCATAAAAGGTGGTCTTCCAAATACCATTTTCATGAAGTGCTTCAGGCAAGGTGTTCTAACCCTTGGCTGGTCCTGGTCTTCCTTTTCTAAAGCCCTTGTAGAGAATGACCTTACTTTCCATTTATTCTGAGTCCATGCTTGCCTTTTATACACTTGACTTCCTCTTGACCTCTCTTTGCTCACTCTTTCCTTGGTTCTCTCTTTCCTCTGTTCAGTACAAATGTTTGCATCTTTCTCTGTTTCTTCCCTTGTTGTATTTAAGAAAAAGCAAAAGAGATGAGAAGTACTCTGGCCAGTTATATGCTAACTGCAACAAATGAAATGCTTCTGTGATTCTTTCTGCAAATGTAAGGAGATACAACATACAGATTTTTTAAAATTACAGTCAGGGTGTGGGGAATGAGCCTTCATGCAGCAACAACACATGAGCTTTTACTTTCATTTAGTGGTTACTGCACAAAGCCTAGAAAATGGTCTATAAGGACATTGTCTTTGTGTTGTGTATTTGGAAAGTGGCAGAAAACATCAATATTTCTTGAGATTATTGTGATTTCAATCTCCACGGCTGGAGAAAATAAATGAAAATAAATGGAATGAGAACTCTATATGAAGACTTAGCCTCCTTCATGAAACTATAAAAGATAGAGATGTAAAACCATCTTATTGTGTTTCTTTAAAAAAAAAAAAGCTAGAGTTGTTTTCGGGAACAGTGGCTTATGCTCGTAAATCCCAATACTTTGTGAGGCTGAGGCTGGCGGATCACTTGAACTCAGCAGTTTGAGACCAGCCTGGCCAACATGGTGAAACTCTGTCTCTACTAAAAATACAAAAAAAATAGCCAGGCATGGTGGCATGCACCTGTAGTTCCAGTACCTGGGGAGGCTGAGGCAGGAGAATCACTGGAACCCAGGAGGTGGAGGTTGCAGTGAGCCGAGATCATGCCAGTGCACTCCAGCCTGGGCAACAAAGTGAGACTGTGTCTTAGTAAATACAATAAAAATAAGATCTAGAGTTTTAACCTCCTCACTAAGGATGATCACCTGTCATTATTTATACAAGATGGATTTTAGCTTACAGGAGTTGAGAGATATTTGTGGTCTCCATAATTTTATTTTTCTTGAGTGAAGTCTGAAACCTGCTTTCAGGAATCCTAAACTGAACAGAATCGGACAAGATGTGTGAAAACTGAATTCTTCTCTGGTGCTTTAGATTCTGTAACACACTATAGACTTTGCTTTAGTGGCCGGGACTCCAGAGTTTAATGCTCCATTTCTCTCAGAGGAGGCCCTTACTTTCCCTGACTGTCAATTTCTCTACCTATAAAATTAAAGTTATTAATCTCAGAACCAGCTTTTTCCAAGTATTGAGTTAATATTTGTAAAACTTCTGAGAACTCAGATTAAAAGGCCTTGAATCAATGCAATGTGTTTTAATTATATTGATCATATTGTGAGAAATTGTAGCTTGAAGAACATTTCCAGTTGGTTCTCGGTTCAGAGCATTGCCTTAAACTTAAATTTAGATTAGATCTGATCCAACAGGCTTACTTGAGCACCCAGACTCTACTATCCAAATTCCCCCTATTTTCTTTTCTGATCTTTTTAAAACTATCTCAGGAAGTCTTCTCCATCCCCAGGTTATTATTTTTTATCTTCTTTCAAAAATTGAAACATTTATAAATAAGCCAATTTCTTTAGTTATTAGAAATTAAATAGTGGTATGAACCACCCAGTGATCAGAGTCCTCCTCATGAGAGGACTTTAAGAAAGTGAGAAAAGGAAGAAGATTCATTGAGCTGAATCTTGGTGGTGGAAGCAGGCACTGGATTGCCCGAAATAGTCTGTCTTTTTTGGTAGGGCAGAATCCTTTGTCTGTGTGTTTGTTTTTGTCTTACTTTTCCCATGCAGCATCATGACCATCTGAAGAGAATTTCTGAACCAGCCTTATCTCTACACAGCACAGTGCTCCTAAAGGTTTAGAAATTCAAGATTTTCAGCTGAGAGTGGTGGCTCACACCTGTAATCGCAGCACTTTGGGAGGCCAAGGCGGGCAGGTCACAAGGTCAACAGATGGAGACCATCCTGGCCAACATGGTGAAACCCTGTCTCTACTAAAAATAAAAAATATTAACTGGGCATGGTAGCACACACTTGTAGTCCTAGCTACCAGGAAGGCTGAGGCAGGAGATTTGCTTGAACCCGGGAGGCAGAGGTTGCCATGAGCCAAGATCACACCACTGCACTCCAGCCTGGCAACAGAGCAAGAGTCCATCTCAAAAAAAGGAAAAAAAATGGAATTTCAGATTTTCATCTGAGATTCTGGGCTTTAAGAAGCCTGTCTTGCTATATCAGAGCAGTATGGTGGTGATTCTCATGACAGTAGGTGAAGAAGGGTGAGGAAAGGATCTTAGACAAAACGTCAGCCATGAGTTCCTAACAGCCTTTCTGTTAGGTTCAGTGCATTTAGCCTTTATGAGATATCTTTCTCCTTTCGCATCTCCCATTTCTCTAGAAATATACTGTTTGCCTTGATTTCTACATTCTCTCTCTTCCGTGTATCAGGATAGCCCTTCAAGTTCATTTGAACTTGTGAAGGGTTCTGATACTGGGCAGAAGTCTGAGTATTTGCTTCTTTGAGGTACATGGTTAGAAGAAAGCTAAAATGTTTTAAACCAATTTTGAATAGTCATATCCAGAAAGAGGTAATTTAGATTCCACGTTAGCCTTACCATCTGATTTTTACTAACTCAAAACCTGAAATCAGGAGTGGGCAATGGAGAATTCTCACTGCCAGCAAGGAAACTTGAATGCCATCTGGGAAGAAAATAAGTCATAATGTGTCTGCCTCATCCTGAACTCTGGTGAAAATAGTTGAGATGGAGGATGGAGTTAACTTTTTAATTATTCCTTTAACATGTCTCTAGTTAGGCACTAAGATAAATCTCCTTTTAATAAATCGTTTGCTGCTTAACAGAATATGCAGTGTGAATTCTAACATTCCACCTTCCTTGTCATTTTGCTTCATGTGGCATGACTGTGTATTCCAGGTTTCTCCCAAACAGACCTGGCGGAAAGATTTCTTGAATGGCATGAAGAACAAAATTCTGACCCAACGTCTTTCTGATGACTTTGCTGGAATGAGTTTTCCTGAAGTTGCCAGGTAAGTGAAGTGAAATACTTACCTCATTTTTCAGGCAACATTCTTTCAACAAGGTTCATTGAGGGCTTACTGTAGGCCAGGCTCCATTACACACTGAACATCTAAGAATGGATTGCCCAGGGTCCCTGCCACTTAGAAGTTTACGGCTGGGGTGGGGCAATTTCATCTCTTTCCTGGTTGGCACATTGACTCTTGGTTACTTCAGGTGTATTCCCTTACAAGGAATGATTCCATATTGGGAGATGTTGGTTTCCTCCTAGGCACAGGACACAGAGTGTTAGTTATTTTCTTGTTCACTGGTGCCCTTATGTTCTCCCTCTCCTTACGACTCCTCTTCTTTCTTCCCAGGCTCTGCTTTCTGAAGATGCACCTCCTGTTGATAGCCATTGAATACAAGTCCCTCTTCAAAGATGGTTTCTGGTACCAATAAGTCTGCTCATCTTTTCAGTTCTTTTTTTTTTTTCTGGAGAATCTTTGTGATTAAGCCTTTTTCCAAAGATGCAGCCATAACTAAGCTTTTTTTCCATTTGTGGGTTTGTTGAGAGGCAGCCTCTGGGGCTCCTTGGCTCCCTTGCTGTGGGTCATACAGTGCAGTCTGATGGCTGAGGCTAGGGTGGTAACCCTTGTAGGTAAACACTTCCCCTTTGTTCCTCAGACCCTGCCCCAGTTCTCTCTCAGGAGCAAAGAGAAGAAGAAATGGTCACCTATTCAGATCTGTTTTCCTCAATAATATTACCAGATCTTGACCATGAAATAATACTACAAAATTGAATTATTTGTGATAAAAATGTTCCCACAAACACTGGCCATGGAAAGTAAAGACAAGGCCAGGCATAGTGGCTCATGCCTGTAATTCCAGCACTTTGAGAGGCTGAGGCAGGCAGATCACTTCAGGCCAGGAGTTTGAGAGCAGCCTGGCCAACATGGTGAAACCCCATCTCTACTAAAAATACAAAAATCAGTGGGGCATGGTGGTGCACCTTGCCCTGTAATCTCAGCTTCTTGGGAAGCTGAGGCATGAGAATTGCTTGAACCTGGGAGGCAGAGGTTGCAGTGAGCTGAGATCACACCACTGCACTTTAGCCTAGGTCACAGACCAAGGCTCTCTCTACAAAAAATAATTTTTAAGAAAAGTAAATGATAAAATATGGCAAAATGGAAATCTGACTAGCCTACTGGACAAAGGCTATTATTGATAGAGTGGATAAAGGAGAGGTAACATCAGCAGACATCAGCATTTCCCGAGAACCCATAAGTAAATAAATATGAGAGTAAGAGAAGTCATCACATAATGCAAAATAAAATTCAGAACAAATGAAATGTACATTAACCTAAATGGGAGAAAAGGGGGGTAAAGAAAGACAAACAGATACCATAATATAGAGAAAAAAGATGCATAAAGAAAAGGGACTTAAATGGGATGAGGGCAAGAAATACTGTATGTTGGCTCATGTGTCCATTTTAGTGAAAAATTAACTTGTGCTAAATAGGAGTTAACAGACTAGATTTTGATCCTGACTATTTTGCTGGCTCTGTGATTGTGAAGGATTCATCTTTTGTAGAATGAGGAAATAGAGTTAATGACTTTCTCACACACCTTCCAGTAGAGTTCATGAGTTTCTCACACACCTTCCAGTTCTAAAATTGACACTACCAGAAATTCTAAAATTTTAGGAAAACATTCAAAATGCAATAATTTGAAATTATATCAGATGAACTATAAAGGAATTATTATATGTGGAAGGTTGAAAAGAAGAAAAGATCTGAGTTAAGAGGATGTAGAAGGCATCTGGGCAGAAGACATCAGTGGGATATTGTAAAAAGGAGGTCACAAAGAAGAGAATAACAAGCAATACGTCTGGCTGGCTAAGTTCTGTTTAAAAATCCCGCCATGCTCAAGAAAATCTCAAAATCAAAACCTCTGAATGTAAATTTCTGCATAAATGGGCCTCCTACTAGAAACAGGTCATAGTAAAAAGGGTAGACCTGGAATCATAAGCGAGGTAGTTTGGGTTTCAGACTGGCCTAAAATTTTTATCAAGTTTTAGTAACAACTTTGGCTTTCAACCACCTGGGCTATGTGTCAGAATTATTTACCAAATTTTAAAAGACTTACAGATTCCAAAACCCCACTTCTGACTGTGCAAAATCAAAATCTTCAGGGGTGAACCTGAGAATTCTTTCTCAAGTCTCCATGATATAATTTGTTCATTCACTGGAATTTGGAAACTACAACCACATGCCCTTAAGATCCTTTCCACCTCTTAACAATCTAGATTTCTGTAAACTTTATTAAGATGACTGTTAGGAAATCACAGACAAAAAACATGAATATTTATTTAGCAACTAATCCCACGTAGGTTTAAGAAGTCCTGTTTACCTCTCAGCCCACATGTGCCCCGATGAAAGGGGGAGCTGCTGAAACAGGGTTATAACTTTGGCTTCTCACTGGGAAGTCTGGTGAATAAGAGGAATTAACTTCTGATTTGGTAAATGTATTGATAATAACATTCTTTTACATGATCGATACTTTGTGACCAACACTACTATAGACACATTACATATGTTAACTCTTGAATAATCCTCACAACTGTGCTGTAAGATGTTATTATTAGTCTAGTTTTACAGAGGAGGAAGCTCAACCCCAGAAAGTTAAATCGTTTTCCCAACCTCACACAACTCCCAAGTGCCAGAGCCAGGAGCTGAACTCAGGTACTCTGGCTCCAGCGCTGCGCTTCTGTCACCATCCTGTAGTAAATTCACTGCTGCCATTATTGGTAGAAAGAAGACTGCACGTTTAAATATCTGGGCTTTAAGCAAATACATTGAAATTCTGGGGAAAACCTATCTTTTCTCACCTTTTAATTCCTCTTCTAATTGGAAAGCTTGAAGAGATCCTAAAACTCGCAAAAGGCTTGGACAATTTTATAAGAGTTTTTCTTAGGGATTTGACCCCAGTCACATAGTGTAATGATTTCATTCCAGGAATGAACATTCTCTGACACAGCAACCGGGCAAATCATAAAGAGGGAATCACGAATAATACCACTTTAGGAAAATCCTTAAGAGAGGCTCACCTCTTTTCTCAAATACAATTGAATATATATTTTATTGTGAGAGTATCTTCATAGCTAGATATTTAATATGAGTTCAGAGAAAATTCTCACCTTTAAAAAAAAAAAAAAAAGGAGGAGTGGCTGGGCCCGGTGGCTTACACCTGTAATCTCAGCACTTTGGGTGGCTGAGGCGGTGGATCACCTGAGGTCAGGAGTTTGAGACCAGCCTGGCCAACATGGTGAAACTCCATCTCTACTAAAAATACAAAAAGTTAGCTGGACGTGGTAGCACGTGCCTAGAATCCCAGCTTCTCAGGAGGTTGAGACAGGAGAATCGCTTGAACCTGGAAGGCAGAGTTGCAGTGAGCCGAGATGGCACCATTGCACTCCAGCCTGGGCAACAAGAGTGAAACTCTGTCTAAAAAAAAAAAAAAAAAGAGACACAACTGAGACACAGCTAAGCATGTATCTGCTAGTTAGTGAGCATCTGCCGATAATATTTAAGGGGTCACAGCTGTATTTTCTTTTCCTTCCAAAGTTAAAACCAGTTATTACACTCATTAATATAAGTCAGCAAATACTCAGAAAAGGCCATCCATTGTTTCAGGTAGTAATCTTCCTGAACACAGCTATACAGCCTGGGTCTATTCTTGGCATAGGGCTGTGCAAGCCCATTTATTTTTGTGAGGGTTCTCTAACACTTGCAAGATGTGAGTATCCCAACAACAGAATAAGCTTTGCCAGAATTAAAACTTCACCTCATTTCAATGTGAATACAAGATGAGGGATGATTTTTAAAAGAGGAAATAACTTCCATTCTGCAAAAAAGAAATAAGGAGAATTATAGGATTGTAAGACGTCACTATATTAGACATCTGAATTGAAGGAAATAAAGGCAGGAGATCATGATAAACAGGAAGAAATGTGGGTAATTCTAAAAACCATAGCAGAGTAATGCATCAAAGAGTATCATGGACAGAAAATAATAACACAGTATTCTCAAACACATAAACCACAAGGAAACAGAAAATCAAATGGTTCAAATAATATAATAATAGAAATAATTCACGTGGTTTCTGTTCTCAAAAATCTTGCAGTCAACATAAACAAAAGTGAAGTCAAAAGAAATGCACAACCTCAAAAACTGCATAGGTGAATACAAGGAACTTTTGAATCCAGCTGGTTAATTCAATATTAATTTTAAATGACAAGTGGTCTAAGGAAGAACACTACTAGGCTGATGCTAGGCCTGGCAACTTCATGGTCTTGGCGTATTTGTCATTTGGTAGCTTAAATCAGCTAGGTGTCATGCACATGAGTTGGTTGGACCATCTCAGATGCATGACACAATCCGGAAGGAGCATCACTGCACAGATCCGCTGCGTGTTCAGCTCACTGATCAGATTGTTCCCTGGCTCCCCTTTGCATAGTTAGCCACAATCAAACAAAGGATTACAAATGTCAAATTCACATTCACCAGCAGTAAGAGGAGATTGAATCTGATTAACTTAGCAACTTAGAATCCATTCATCATAACAGAAAGAAGCACCAACTGCCACTGAAATCAGAGGGAAACATTACCGTGTGTTTGTTTTCGTTTCCAGTGGTCTGATACTAAATCCACCTGAACAAGTTAAGATACATAGGAACACATTAGGGTTCTTTATTGCTGAAACTCCAAAGGAAGTCAAAAGGTAATTTTTTTATTACTTTATGGGGGTAAAGCACTAAAGTAAAAACAGCTTAATGGGAGTCCTACTGAGTCAGCACCACGCCTCCTTGTTGTTAAGACTCACATAAGTCATTCTTGCTTTTCTTTCCTTGTCCAGAGCCTTGTTTTACTGTGCGAACTGTCACAATAATGTGTCTATTCCTGAGCTAATTACAAACTGTGGCTGCAAAAGCAGAAACCGACAGCACTCAGGTAATTGCACTTTATATCTGGCTGTCCTTAGCTCAGCCTCTAGGGAACTACCTGGGGAAAAAGAAGAGGGTTCCATCTCTTAAAAGGCAATGTCCATTTGAACTTAGCCAGGAAATGGAGGCACTTCCTCACCGGCCACCTGAGACATGAGAATCAGTGTTTTGGAGCTGGAAGAAACCTGACTAATTATCTAATTCAATTCCTTTAAAGGGAGGCAAATGAATTTTAAGACATCCAGGTCATTGTCCAAAGTCACATAGCCAGTTAGTGGCATCACCATACTCAATCCCAGGCATGCTGACTTTCAGCCCATTGCTTTTTCATGATTTCACAGTTTTTCACAACTTTGGACTGAAAACTCAACCTATTACTCGACTGTTTTGTTGGCCATGAGGATGCTACCTCATGAATATACCTGAGTACTCTGTTTCCTTAATGGATGGCAAGAAGTTTGAAGTTTACTCATCCTGACTTGCTGCTGAGGGAATGTAATTTTCTCTAACTGAACTCAGCAGTTTACCAGCAACCCTTTCCACTTAATAACAGAAAAGGAAAAATTAACTAAAGCATCACTTAGTTCCTTCTGGTTTAAACCTTAGCCTCATCCAAGTACATTCAGACTCTTAGTGTAAAACCCCAGTGTTTCAGAGTTTAAGTTTAGTCAATTCAAAATATGAATTTTCTATCAGGACTATTTTCATTCCTAAGGTTCTTATTCTCTCCTTCTTTCCAGAATGTTATTTAAATGCAAGAGTAAGCCAACTTAGCATCATGAGTGTTCTTACAGTGAGCCGCAAGTCTTCACTGATTTCTCCTGAGGTGTCTAATTAACTTTGGTCTGTAGTTGTCTCCTTCCGTCACTTCTGCATCAACGACCAGTGAATCGGCTCCTCTTGGCTTTGGGTCAGGCTCTATCACTTGTTACTGAAATCCATTCTCCTAGGCTTGAAATCTGCAAAACCTTTTCAGTATTCCTTGTCCTTTCATTTCTTTTAAAAATTTTTTCCTATTACTTTTAGTTCATGTGTAATAATTACATAGATTTTTGAAATACAGAGTGATATTTTGATATGGATATACAGTATATAATGATCAAATCAGGGTAATTAGTATATCCATCTGTCACCTCAAACTTTTGTCACTTTGTGTTGTGAATTTTAAACCCTTCTAGTCTCTTGAAAATATGCCTTAAATTATAGTTAATTATGAAGAACACTAGAAATTATTCCTCCTGTCCTGCTGTAACATTGCATCCTCTAACCAATCTCCCCCCTTCTTTCCATCTCTCTCCCCTTCTCATTCTTTAATAACCATAATTTGACTCTCTACTTCCATTAACTCAGTTGTCTTTTAGCTCCCATGTATGGGTGAACATGTGGCGAACCTAATGTCCTCCAGCCTCATCCACCTTGCTGCGAATGACAGGATTTCATCCTTTTTAATGACTGCATAGTATTTCATTGTTTATATATATATATATATATATATAACATTTTCTTTATCTATTTATCTTTTGAGGAACATTTACGTTGCTTCCATAACTTAGTTATTGTGTATAGACCTACAATAAACATGGAAGTGCACATATCTTTTTGATACACTGCTTCTTCTTCTTTCCCTTCTTCTCGTCCTCCTCCTCCTCTTCCTCCTCCTCCTTCTCTTTCTGATAGATATCCAGTAGTAGAAATGCTGGATTATATGGTAGTTCTACTTTTAGTTTTTTGATGAATTCCTATATGTTTTCCATAGCAGCTATACTAATTCACACTTCTACCAAGAGAGTGTAAGAGTTTCCTGTTCTCCAAACCCTTGTCAGCAACTATTGTTGTGTTTTGTTTTGTTTTGTCATTTTGATAATAGTCATTGTAACTGGAGTAACATGACAGCTCATTGTAGTTTTGATTTGCATTTCTCTGATAATTAATGATGTTAAACATTTTTATATACCACTTGTATGTCTTCTTTTGCAAAATGTTTATTCAGGTCATTTTCCTCTTTTTAATCAGATTATTTGTTTTTGTTTTTGTTTTTTTGGCTATTGAGTTCCTCGTATACTCTGGATATTAGTCTCGTCACATAAATGGTTTGCAGATACTTTCTTCAGTTCTAAAGATGTCTCTTCAGCTTGTTGATTGCTTTCTTTGCTGTGTGGGTTTTGGGTTAATACAGCGCCAACTGTCTATTTTGGGTTTTGTTCCCTGTGATTTTGAAGTCTTAGTTTAACATCTTGAACCATTATTTTCTTCTAGTTGTTTTGTAGTTTTGGGTATTTCATTTAAGTCTCTAATCCATTTCAAGTTCGTTTTTGTATGGGGCAAAAGAAAAGGATCTAGTTTCATTCTTCTGTATATGGACATTCAGTTTTCCTGGCACCATCACTAAAGAGGATCCATTTCTCACTTAGTGTGTTTGTGGCACCTTCGTTGACCTAATGTCATTTTAGTGTCTCTGCTGTTTGGGATTTTGAACTCTCCTCCTGTATATGCATTTGTATGTCAGGATGTGGGAACCTTGGTGGGTTTCTCTCCTCATTTCTCCCTGTTTACAGACACTGTCATGTTTCTTCTGTGATCATCTTGCATTGTTGCTAGACGCACTTTAAATAGCACCCCACTGAGAATCCATATGAAGAGTGAAGCATCTCTCTAATTTTTCCTTGAATGTCATACAAATATCATATTTTCATTGGCTAGTCACCCCTTACTAACCTGAAGCACTGCATATATGCAGGGGGAGGTGGAGAACTGGGTTCTTTCTCAGAGATCCAGGTTCTGTCCTATCTTTAGAACATCTTTATTCAGATATAATTTAAATACCATGAAATAAGTATATATCCCATTTAAAGTGTACAATTCAATGAGTTTATTTATACAAACACAGTTGTGTAGTCATCACTACAATTTTAGAACATTTCCTCACCTCAAAAGAAAACCCCCATACCCAATAGAAGTCACTCCTCCAACTAAACCCACAGCGGGTGGAAACCACTAGTCTACTTTCTGTCACTGTAGATGTACCTATTCTGGTCATTTCATTAAAAAAAAAAAATCCTATAGTTTGTGGTTTATTGTATCTGGCTCCTTTTATTCAGCCATGCTGTAACACGTATCAATATCTTATTTCAACTGCCACAGCGGCTCACGCCTGTAATCCCAGCACTTTGGGAGGCCAAGGTGGGCGAATCACTTGAGGTCATGATTTCAAGACCAGCCTCACCAATGTGGTGAAACCCTGTCTCTACCAAAAATATAAAAATTAGCTGGGCATGGTGGCACGTGCCTGTAATCCCAGCTACTTGGTAGATTGAGGCAGGAGAGTAGCTTGAACCTGGAAGCAGAGGTTGCAGAGAGCCGTGATTGAGCCATTGCACTCTAGCCTGGGTAACAGAGCGAGATCTCGTCACAAAAAACAAACAATCTCATTTCTTTTTCTTGCTGAATATTTTTCTGTTGTATTTTTCTTGCTGAATAACATTCTGTTGTATAGATCTATACCTCATTTTCTTATACATGACCTGTTGATGGATATTTGGGTGGTTTCCACCCTTTACATACTGTGTATCATGCTGCTATGCACTTTGGGGCACAAATATCTGTTCAAGTTCCTGCTTTTGATGCTTTTATCTATACACCCAGAAATAGAATGGCTAAATCAAATGCAGATTCTGTTTCATTATTTGAGGAATCACCACACCATTTCCTTCAGCAGCTACACCATTTTATATTCCCATTGGAAATGCAGAAAAGTTCCAATTTTTCTACATTCTCGCCTATACTTATTCTTCATTTTTAAAAATAATGGTCATCCTAATGGTTGTAAAGTGGTATTTAAGAGGGTTTTGACCAACCTAAGGTGAGGAAGATTTACTGCAAAACTTTATTCTAAAAATTCTGCATTTTTGACTCTTACATTTAGATCTGTGATCTTTTTTCTTTTTTCTTCTTCTTTTCTTTCTTTTTTTTTTTTTTTTTAAGGTAGGGTCTCACTCCATCACCCAGGCTGGAGTGCTGTGGCACAGTCATGGCTCACTGCAGCCTTTATCTCCTGGGTTCAGGAGATCCTTCTGCCTAGCTTCCAATGTAGCTGGGACCACAGGAGCACACCACCACGCCCAGCTAATTCCTGTTTTTTTTTTTTGTAGAAATTGGATTTTATTATACTGTCCAGGCTGGTCTCAAGCTCCTAGGCTTAAGTGAGCCACCTGCCTCAGTCTCTGAAAGTGCTGGTATTGCAGGCATGAGCCAATGTGCCCAACCTCTATGATGTATTCTGAGTTGATTTTTGTGAATTGTGTAAGAAAAGGATTCAACTTTACTCTTTTTATTGTGGCTATCATTTATTCAAAGACTATTCTTGTCAAAAAAAAAACAATTGACTGTAAATGTCCGGTTTTATTTCTGGGTCTCAATTGTATTCAATTAGTCTACATGTCTAACCTTATGCTAGTACCACACTGTCTTGATTACTATAATTTTGTAGTAAGTTTGACACTGGGAACAATAAGTCCTCTGACTTTGTTATTCTTTTTCAAGATTATTTTGTTTAATCTGTGTGTCAGCATTTTCATGTGGATTAAGATCAGTGTGTTAATTTCTGAAAGAAAACTAGCTGGGATTTTAACTGTGAGTGTATTGAATCTATAGATGAATTTTGGAAATATTTTAATTGCATCAAATCTTCTGATCTGTTGATATGGTTTTGCTCTGTGTCCCCACCCAAATCTCATCTTAAATTGTAATCCCCATGAGTCAAGGGAGGAATCTGGTGGGAGGTGATTGAATATGGGGGCAGTTTTCCCCATGCTGTTCTTGTGATAGTGAGTTCTTACGAGATCTGATGGTTTACATAGATTCTCTTTAATTTGTTTCAACAATGTTTCATAATGTGTAGATCATAGGTTTTGTCCTACTTTTGTCAATTTGATTACTAAGTATTTTATTTTTATTGCTATTGTAAATGAAATTGTTTTCTTAGCTTTATTTTCAGATGGTTCATTTGTAGTACACAGAGACAATTAATTTTTGTATATTGATCTTATATTCTGCAACCTTACTGAATATGTTTATTAGTTCTAATAGTTTTTTGATTGTCTCTTATTTCATTTGTAGCCTAATTGCCCTGGAAGAACCATCAGTACATTGTTGAATAGAAGTGGTGAGAGCTTATATTTTGTTCCTGACCATAGAGGGAAGGCATTCAGTCTTTCACCATTAGTTATGATGTTGGCTGTGAACTTTTCATAGATGCTCTTTATCTGGTTATGGAAGTTCTCTTCTATTCCTAAATTGTTGAGGTTTTTCTCATGAAGGACTTTGCTATTTCTCTTTTTTTTTCTCATGAAGGACTTTGCTATTTCTCATTTTTTTCTTTTGCTTTATTCAGATAATTATGTGTTTTTTGTATTTCATTCTATTATGGCATGTTGCATTAATTGATATCCAAATGTTAAAGTCATCTTGTGTTTCTGAAAGAAATCTCACTTTGTCATAGTACAGAATCCATTTTGACACATTTTGAGTTTGTTTGCTAGCATTTTGTTGAGGAATTTTTAATCTGTATTCAATACAAATGTTGGTCTTTACTTTCCTTTACTTGTAGGTCTTTGTTTGTTTTTGCCATCATGTTAAAACTGACCCCATAGAATGAATTGGAAATTCCCTACTCTTTTAGTCTTGGGAGGGTTTGTGAAGGGTTAGCATTAATTCTTCTTTAAGCATCTAATATAATTTTACTTGTCAAGCAATTGGGGCCTAACTGCACATTTTTTATTATTAATCAACATCTTTACATGTGATAAGTTTTTCAGGTTTTCAATTTCTTCCTAAGACAGTTTTGGTAGTTCTATCTGTCTAGGCATTTGTTCATTTAATATACATTATCAAATTTATTGACCTGTATCTACTCTTATGAGTATCCATCTACTCATATAAGTATACATGTTGCATACTTACGTGTACATGTTATATACATAAATATTGCTTTAATTTCTTTTTTTTCAGACCAGTATTTATAATCTTTCTTTCATTTTTTTTATTTTGGTAACATGAATGTGCTTTTCAAAAATAACAGCTTTCTTAATGGATTATTTCTAATCTTTTTCTATTCTATAATTGACTTATTTTCATTCTACTTTTTATTGTTTCCTTCTTTCTTGTAGATTTGGGTTAACTTGTCTTCCTTTGTTCAGTATCACCTAAGAAGAAACATTAAGTAAAGTACTGATTTCAGATTTTGTCTTTTTTAAAAGAAGAAATAAACGAAGCAGCCAGATGCGGTGGTTCACACCTGTAGTGCCAGCATTATGGGTGGCCGAAGGTGGTGGATCACCTGAGGTCAGGAGTCTCTTACCAAACTGGCCAACATGGCAAACCCCGTCTCTACTAAATATACAAAAATTAGCTAGGTGTGCTACTCGGGAGGCTGAGGCAAGAGAGTCATTGAGCCCAGGAGGTGGAGGCTGCAGTAAGTCAAAATCATGCCACTGTACTCCAAGCTGGGTGACAGAGCAAGAATTCTCTCAAAAAAATACATAAATAAATAAGCATTTATATCTAAAAATATTCCTCTAAGTACCTTTAAGAGCATGGTGTATTTTTGATGTGTTATATTTTCATTTACATTAATTTAAAATACTTTATAATTTCCCTTGTGTTTTCCATTTTCTTTTTCTGCATGTTTTTGACCCATTATTTAGAAAACTGTTGTTTTTACTTTCACATATTTGTGAATTTTCCTAATTTTCTCTTTTATTGTATTCTTATTTAATTCCGTTGTAGTTGGAAAGCATACTTTGTATGACAAATTCTTACCATTTTTTTAAGACTTGCTCTATTGTCTAATACATGGTCTATCGTGGCGACTATTCAAAGTATACTTGGGAAGATCGTGTATTATTCTGTTGTTGGATGGAATGTTATATGGATGTCTGCTAAGTGTAGTTGGTTTATAGGGTCAGTTAAGTATAGGCTGGTATATGTATATATGATTTCTTATTTCTTCATGTGGATTTGAATTACTGCCTAATGTCCTTTTATTTCAACCTCAAGGAATCCCATTACTATTTATCGTAGGCTTTGTCATGTATCAACAAGACCTAAGTTCTTGTTAACCTTTAAAATGCCTTAATGTATCTTTTCTATTTGGAGGATAGTTTTGCTGTTAGATTCTTTGTTGGCAGTTGTTTCTCGTTCAGTACTTTAAACATTTCATCCTACCTCTTTCTGGCCTCTATTGTTTCTGATTAGAAATAGCTTTCAATTTGATTGGTCATCCTTTGTACATGATGAATCACTTTTGTCTTGCTGATTTGAAGATTATCGATCTTTGAGTTTCACATATTTGATTATGATGTGTCTCGATGTATGGATCTCTCTGAATTTATCCTACTTGGAGTTTATTGAGCTTTTTAGTTATATAGATGAATATTTTTCAACCAATTTGAGAAATTATTGGCCATTATTTTTTCAAATATTTACTCTACCCTTTCTTTACTCTCCTTCTGAAACTTTGATTAAATCTTTTGGTACACTTGATAATGACCCAGCAGTTCCTTAGGCTGTCTTCATTTTCCTTAATTCCTAAGACAATTTCAAGCATGGTAAAAAACTGTCCCTATGTAATATTCTGAAATACCTATCATCTATATGGTAATTCAACTGAATGCTTGAGTCTAAAGAATATTGTTTCTTAAAATGTCTTCAAGACTTTATTTTGGGACTGGAAATTTAAACATGAACCCTTTCCATTCAATAAAAATGTGAATGTAAGGGATGAGTCTGACTAAATAGAAAGAGAGTCCCATTAAAAGAAGGGCCTCTAAAAAAGAACAAGATAATACACCAAAAAGTATAATCTCACTGCACATATCATCCTATTATATGTAAATTTGGTATAGTTTCATGCAGTATACATATGCCTGTAGACACAGTGTACAAAACAAACTTTCTGTAAATAAATTACACTTACAAGGACACACATGCATATACTTCTGTCCTGCAAACTAAAATGCTTTATAAACATAAACAATCATCCCTATTTATCTGACTTTTGTGACTTTACTATAAATACTTTCTGTATAAAAAGGAAAATTCTGCCTTCATATTTGTAGACATGCCAAATTTTACCCACTTCTATGACATGTATCTTATGTTACCTAGGGGATACATTAATGAGACTTTCAATTTACAATCTAATTTCTTAGCTTCAATGTGGTCACGATACTCTTCAGAATCTTTCATAACTCTTATAATAGAATTATTTATTTTTCCTACCCTATACTGATCCTGAATCACGACTATTACCAAGTCTATTTCAGTCCAGCCAGAATTCTATTCATCTGGTGCTGAGATTCTAAAGTAACAAGCAACAAGCGAGCAATTGTTACTGACTTCAGTTTACCAGATGATGGCAGCAGAGTACCGTGAGATGCTCACAGATCCAGCCACTAGGGAATGGATTGGTGCGTGAAGTTGAATCCGGAGATCCTGGTTCTAACCAAAATGTACATTATTTTAGAAGGGTGCTGCTTAGCCACATAGGTTTAAATGTCATAATAATATTTGGATATTCTCCTAGAGAATTCACTTTCAAAAAGGACTTAGGAACTTATCCATAAATGACAACATAGAAAACTTACAATGATTGAATTAGTACAAATATCAGGTTGAATATTTTATGGTTTTAGGGCCAGTTAAGAGTATCCTCAGTCCACCTCCTTCAAATATTTATCTCTCTAATGAGTTCGTTAAATTTCCTTGGTCCCATCTCTTTCTCCCTTCTACTATATTCAGTGAGAACTCAGAAGACTTGAGTTGTGATCACAGTTATCCCACTAATTACTGTGGTTGGGGACAGGCATGTTAGCTTTTGGAGTCTCAGTGAAATCATCTCCAAAGAGGGGAATCCTCGTTGTCTCTGTGGCCCTTTTCCATTCTGATGCTCTACAATTCTGAATCGCTCTCTTTTTATTACTTCAGTTTTGGTAAACTAGAACCACAGTAGAGATTCTCCACTTAAATTCATAATAAAATACTTTACAGAGACAGCATAGAGTGGTGGTTAAGAACATGAATTCTGCATTTGTCACTTACTAACTGTGACTTCAGGCAAATTATTGAAATTTTCGAGGTGCTTCAGATTTTTTTTTTTTTTTTTTTTTTTTTTTTGAGACAAAATCTCTCTCTGTTGCCCAGGCTGGAGTGCAGTGACACAATCTCAATTCACTGTAACCTCCATCTCCTGGGTTCAAGCAATTCTCTTGCCTCAGCCTCCTGAGTAGCTGGGACTACAGGTGTGTGCCACCATACCCGGATAACTTTTTGTATTTTTAGTGGAGATGGTTTCACTGTGTTAGCCAGGATGGTCTCTATCTTCCGCCCTCATGATCCGCCTGCCTCAGCCTCCCAAAGTGCTGGGATTACAGGTGTGAACCACCATGCCTAGCCCATTCCCTGAAGATTTTTGTGTTCAGAGCATAAACACCACTAGGGCTAAGCCTTCCGAGTAGGAGGAATAATTGTCTTTCTGACCTTCTGCTTAACGGAATTAGGTAAGGTATTGGGCATAAAGTTTTCCAGCTTTAACTCTCCAGTTCACTACCTGCTATTTCTTTATTGCAGTTTCTAACACCTAGAATTTAAGAACAGTAGTATTTAACCAGGGCAAGGAGGGGTGCATAAGAATCTTTACATGTGATAGAGCAGAGGGAATGGGCAATTTGAAAGTAGCCCTTAGGAAAGTTGTGTCCAAATTTTCCAATCCCTGCCCCTTGAGAACTGTTTCAGAATCTGCATTAAAATGCTAATAGGGCCAGGCACGGTGGCTCACGCCTGTAATCCCAGCACTTTGGGAGGCCGAGGCGGGTGGATCACGAGGTCAAGAGATCGAGACCATCCTGGTCAACATGGTGAAACCCTGTCTCTACTAAAAATACAAAAAAAAAAATTAGCTGGGCATGGTGGCGCGTGCCTGTAATCACGGCTACTCAGGAGGCTGAGGCAGGAGAATTACCTGAACCCAAAGGCGGAGGTTGCGGTGAGCCGAGATCGTGCCATTGCACTCCAGCCTGGGTAACAAGAGCGAAACTCCGTCTCAAGAAAACAACAACAACAACAACAAAGCTAATATTCTGCACTAGAGTCAAATCTAATGGAAAGCAGAAATCCGAAAAGGAAATTGGAAAGAGGATGCAAAAGAAGTTAGGGACAGGAAAAGAATGATAAGAAATGGGTTGAGTAGGTTGTCCAAATATGGATTTATTCTACTTTACAGTTTTATGTAGATTTGGCCATGGGTTACTTTTTTCATAAACATTTCAGACTATTAATTGACCTTTTCAAGAAGGAATTACCTCAACCAACGTTTCTTAGGGAGGAGAACTCCAAATGCGTCAAGTAGAATGTAGCTACCCTCATAAATCTACCAGCTCATCTTTCCAGCTTGGCTTATTTAAGCAGCAATGAAGAACAGTCAGAAGTCCCAATGGCCTTAGGTCAGGTAGGAGAAAGAACAGAAGATGGTTCCTGCATGACTCTTTTTCTTCTCCAAGAGTTCAGGGATCACGTCACCAAATTTCAATAAAAAGAAAAGCAGCTTGGTAACAAGTCTACAAAGACCCTACACAGACATATTGCACTCCTATATATTTGAGTCAGTTGCAATTACTCTTCTAATGGTACAGTTGACTATGGCTTTTCATGATTTCCAGTTTAGAAATATCTCTGCCCCAGCTCAGGTCTTCTTCCTCATCCTAGTGATTATAATAGCTTTCTACCTGCCATCCCTGGCTCTGGTCTTCTTTCATGCTAATCCATGCCGTTTTTCATAGCCATAATAATCTTTATGATATTCTGATCATGAATGGATACATAAATAAATAAGGAATAGATGGGTGACTGCTACCCCATTTCTGCAAGACTAATGCATGGGCTTTCTCTGTTGCTCTGTTGCGTTTTCAGCTTCTAAAAGTAGTGGGTTTTATCTAGAATATGTAATGTCACTTTTTAGAATATGTAATGTCACAATGAGTGGTAAAGTACTACATTTTATAAATAATTGTAACAATTTAGCTATTTTGTAAATTGGAGAAGATTGGGGATAATTTGAATAATATAGGCATTATTTTCACTCATTTGAACTATGATAAAACTTCTTGAGAGAGATAGAAATAAGTAGAATTATTGCTATCTATATGGAAATCACATATGAGGCATTTCTTAAGAAGCAGTCCTATCATGTATTCCAGAAAAGGAAAGATTTGCTTGTTGCTCTCAAGGAAATCACTTCTTGAAAGAGAAAGATAGCCAAAAAGTTGGCCATGTATGTAGAAGAACTTTCTCTTTTTTTCTAGTCATTTACAGGTCTCAGATTCCATGTCTTTTTTGGTATTCAATGCTTTATCTATAAGGTATCCATAGGGAAGTTATGGTAAGTAATGACAAGACATTAACAGTCCAGCTAAAGTGTTAGGAAAAATTCATTTCAATTTTTCTTGCCTAAAATATATTTTAAAAATTATTTGCACACTGTCAGCTATAGGTAGGTAGGTAGATACATAGATAGATGATAGATTGATAGATACATAGAATATAAATAAATAAAATGATTAAACAAAATGAAATCAGAGAAATTTCACTGCTTATCTACTGCCTTCAAAAGGGAGTCTTCTTTTTTTTTTCTTAAGTTTTTTCCTCAAATACTTGAGGCAATATTGAAACTGGGGATAAACTGTTGCAACGTCTTTATCTGCCTTATCTTGCAACCTGGTAAATAAACAATTTTCAACTTTCTTTTGAAAGCCATTAGAATTACAAAACTTAGAGCTGGAAGGAATCAGAAGAAATCACTTGGGCCAGTTTGTCCTTGACCTGGTCAACACCAACCAGAAATGTCAGCAATCCCTATACAAGCTGTTCTGTCCACCCCCAACACATGCACGTTCTTCCATAATTATGAAAGCTTCAGAAGTTATAAAAATCATTAATGTGTTTTCAGGTGAGGTTTTAAGAGTGATTCAAGGGAAGATTCAAAGCTTTAGTAAAAATTTTGAGATTCACAGAAAGTGGGATAGACTCACCTATCCCACTGATAAGTGGGATACTTCCCCCAACCCTCATTTTTTTAAACAGCTGACAAATGTTGTTGGCTGGAGAGCTAGGCTTTGAGAAAAGGAGAGACCAATTTGGACATGTTGTCTTAGACATCTCCTAATTCAGTTTCCATCACAAGCAGCCAGCCTGTTGGTAACACAGCTAGGCCTTGCGCAGATTTCACTTTGGGTGTTCCCTTCCCAAGCCATTCCCCCTAGGGCAAAAGGTAACCTCGAAATAAGGAAGTATCAGTCAAGTGAAGGCTTCTGAGGATCACAGGTAGAGTAAACTTATTCCAAATCCATCTCTTCACACACCTGAGTGATGCCGTCACCGCCAATTTAAGCTGAGAAGTCACATATCCAAAGGATGTCCTTCTTCTTCCAGGGTATGTTATGACTCAGTTAAGGTTTATGGATTAGAATGCTTCAGAAAAAGTTACATCAAAAGAAGGAGGGATACCAAGACATTTTTGTGTCTTTTTCCGTCTGCCACTGATCAAAATGGGGTGATATGTGGGATTAGGGGCTTGTCTTACATGAACGTCCCACCGTGGCTAGTCTAAATACAGAAATAATGCTTATGTTGAGACAGTAGGAAAGGTCATGTCTCCTTTCTCCACTTGGGCGGGCAGGGGAAGAGGAGTATCAGTGATGACTGCCTCTTGATGTGGTCCATCTCCTTGGGAACCTCTGCTCAGACACTCTCATCTCTGATCAGCAAGCAATCAGGTTCTGGCAAGCATATTGCACAGGGTCTTTAAAAACCAAAGAGAAGCATTTAGCTTGCAAAGCATTATTTAAAATGTGGTTTTAAAAAATCACAACAGCAAGTGCAAATTCTTATTGTCTGACAATGCCTATCTAGCCCGGTGGGTTAAAAATGATTATGGGGCTGAATCTGGGTTCGAGAATAGGAACTGCATGATTACATATCAACATACAGGTTCAGGAAGACGTAATGGCTCACCTGTCACATTTCCATATTAAAGTGGCTTCATGGTACACATTGAATCTATTAATTTCAAACATTCTTGCATGTATCCTTATAATCACCCTTCAAAGTCATGGTATCCCCTTTGCAGCAGAGAAAATTATTTGCTATTATTTCCAGATTTGGAAATACACAAAGGCTTCAATATGCATCTACTGTAAGATCAAGATTCCTCAAAAGTCAAAATTAATAATAAACCCTCGAAGAAAACATAAAGCAAAAGGAGGTGATATGTGAGCAGAATGAATTGCAAGCTTGGGCAGTGTCTGCAGGAAGGAGATAGGATTTTTGTAGAGTGATGCTTTCTTAGAGTCTTAAGGCTCCTCTAGACATGCTGTAGCAAGAAGATTCCTCAAACACACTTGGGTGAAGTGGGAGGGGCCATGGATTAGAAAGGTACAGCAGCTACTCAGTAGGTACTTATTTTAAACACACCATATGAAATTGAAATCCTCTTGTACTCTCGAATTCTGTAGAAGGAAACCAAAGACTTTGCTACAATTCATCCTCTTAGAATAAGGCTGTAGCTGAGACTCCCCAGCCTTTCCCCAGTCAAAGGGTTATAAATGGCTCCAACAAGGGGAATAGTCCAAAAATCCCTTGTGAATAGATGTGCCAACTCACTGAGGTTTCTATGCTATTGCAGTGCCATCGATAAAGTTAGCGGAACATTGCATCATGGGATTCTCCTCTCGTATAGCAGCACAGGATTCTCCTCCAAGGGAAGATGCAAAAACTACGAACACACCAAGCATCACTGCCAGGTAAGAGCTGCAGAGAATTCTGGCCTCCTATCGTTTTTTGAGAATCTGTGGGCCATATATATTGTATTTAAACCAGAATATTTGCTTTATAAACTTCTATACTGACCAGTGGAATTGTTCCACCCCAAAATGAAATCATCTCCACCTCCCCCATATCACTAAGCTAAGCAAATATACCTCTTCCTTCCATTGCTCAAATTATCTGTACCCATAATAACCCAAAAGTTAGATATGCAACTTTCTTTCAGACCACCTTTCCGGCACTTTAGAAATGTAAGTTAGAGTCAAATGATAGCAACTCCAAATAGCTTTTCTACTGTTAATTCATCCCCTATTTCCAGTACCTTCAAGATGCTATTGCCTGAGTTTTTGCATCTGCAAAACATGGGCATCAAATCCCTCCTTCTTGCCCTTTTCCTTACAGCTTTTTAGTACACTAAAACCTCCATTAACCAGAAAGTAGAGTTGGAGGAGGGTGACGTGCTTAGTTGATTTTAATTAGAGGGGCAATCCAAAAGTTCTATCATTCCAAACTTTAATGAAAATAACTCTGTAATATGTTGACAACATTTCAGTTTAGTAGGTATAATATACCAGGAAGATATTTAATGATTAAAAATTGTGATTATCTAATTGTGATATTATCAAAGAGCCATTATAACCTAGCATTGCATAATGCTATAAATATTTTGTAGGGTTTTTATGGTGATTAAAAGAGATTAGGTATTTAAAGCACTTTGCTGCTCCAGCCAGTATGAAAAACAATATGTAATTTCTTCAAAAAATTAAGAAGGAAACTACTATATGATCCGGCAATCCTATTTCTGGGCATTCATTCAAAGAAAACAAAATCAGTATTTCAAAGACAATTCTGCGCTCCCATGTTCATTGTAGCACTAGTCACAATAGCCACGTCATGGAAGCAACCTAAGTACTAGTCAGAAAATGAGTGGAATAGGGCTAGGCATGGCAAATCATGGCTAAAATTCCAGTGCTTTAAGAGGCTGAGCTGGGAGGATTGCTTGAGCCCGGGAGTTCAAGACCAGCCTGGGGCAATATAGAAAGACCCCATCTCTGCAAAAATTAAAAAAAAAAATATGGGCCAGTCATGGTGGTACACAGTTGTAATCCTATCTACTTGGGCTACTGAGGTGAGAAGATTGTTTGAGCCCAGGAGTTTGAGGTTATAGTAGGCTGTGTTTATGCCACTGCAATCCAGCCTGTGTGACAGAGTGAGAGCATGTCAAAAAAAGAATGGATAAAAAGAAATGTCTCACACACACACACACACACACACACACACACAGAATATTATTCACTCTTAAAAAGAGAGGAAATTCTTCCATTTGCATTAACACGGAGGAACCTAAAGCACATTATGCTGAGTGAAGTAAGCCAGACACAGAAAAAGAAGTACTGCATGATCTCGCTTATATGTGGACTCTAAAATAGCCAGACTCATAGGCACAGAGTGGAATGGTGGTTTTCAGAAGTTGGGAGTGGGGGAAATAGGGAGTTTTTGGTCAAAGGGTACCATGGAATTACTTTGCTTGATTCCCAGTTGCTAGTATGTCCTCATGAAATGTTTCTTATCTATTGCAATGACCAATTCTTATAGCCAGGAAGGTGTTTACAGTTGGGCCAAATGTATAATAAATGCAGAGCCTTCCAATAATGTAGATTTTGCAATAAATATTTAACTTGTACTTGGTTTTGATGCAATTTACCTGTTTCTTTTAACACACAGAGTCCTGTTCTGTTTACCTGAGGATTCTGGATTGGTGGGTCTGGTTAATGGAAAATTTTCTGTACCCTCCCAAAGGTGTGCAGGAGTCAAATCTCTGAGCCACCAAAAGCGCCCTCCCTTCTATGCACTTTCTAATAGCAATATAAAAGTCCTGAAGATTACAGTTTGTGTTCTTCCTGCCTTCCAGTCCCAGATTTTATAAAGTGGGATGAGATAGCCTATGGGAAAGCACTGGGAACTAGTTGAGGGAAAGGTCTTGGGACATTTCAGGGACCAGATTTTACCTAGCTGTTTCCAACAACAAAACAGTCACAGATGAGCACTGGGATCTGACGACGTTTTTTCTCCAAAAATGGTTGGTAAATAGACATACATTGAATAGACTGTACGGGCTAAGTAGGCACCATGCTTGATGCTTTTGTAAATATAGAAATCATGTTTCAACTTCTGTGCTGTCTAAATGGGTAAACAAGGTAGATTCACATAAAATGAGTCAGAGGCCAAAGAAGGAATAAGTGCTAGCTTTTGACAGCACAGTAAAGTGACTATAGTCAACAACAATATTGCATATTTCAAAATTGCTGGGAGAGGAGACGTGAAATGCTCCCAATGCAAAGAAAGGGTGCACAGGTGAGTCGATGGGTATTCTAAATGCCCTGACTTGATCATTATACATCTACACATGTATCAAAATATCACGTGTACCCCATAATATGTACAAATATTATGCATCAGTACAAATATAGAGAAAAGAGAGGTTAATTTTCTTCTCTAGAAAGTACAGGTGAAAGAAGTTGGAAAACTTTCACAATAGAAAGTTTTTGCAGCTCAAAACAAACACATATGAAAGTCAATCAATCAATCAGCGACCAATAGACCTTCCGCCAGAACCATCTATGTAGCACTTGAAAGTGGTACTCTTTCAGGTGTCTCATGGATGGTTCTGGAAGAAGGTCAGAGGAGATAGGTCAATGAGGGCTCGAAAGATTGTTCTAGAAAGCTTCCTGTGGGAAGTGGGATTTGGAAAGGTGGGAGACAGTGGGAATCTCAACTCCTGTGAACAGTGTGACATGGATAAAGCCCGGGGGGAATGTGGCATTTTCCAGATAGCCGCTTGCCAGCCTGACGAAAGGAGAGAATGCATGGTAGAGTGGCATGGGAAAGTCTCAAATTTCTCAAGAACAGTCTTGGATTTTGCTATTGCGCATGTGTGCATGTGTGTGTACACTATATTTATGTTAATGCAAAGTTGTTATAAAAACATGATTCGAATTTGAAAATTGTTTGTGAAGACATAAAGACAACATATGTGATAACACAGAAAATGCTCCAATCGTGTTTATGCTTTTGTTTATTCTCTCCCGTGTCTTCTCTGTGATGGTAAAGGGTTGGCAAGCCATGGATAATCAAAAGCCACAGAAAATTCTCAAATGTAATTTTACCCATTCAGTTTCACACTTGCTTTTCTTTTCTTCTTTAGCCTAGCTGTAAAAACAAAGTAATTTAACATATTGGTATTTTTTCCTTTGGTTTTAATTCCCATTGTCTATAATAAACAACAAAATGGTTTAAAGCAGGCATCTAAAAGGAGAATTGATCCAGATAACCTGGTTCATCTGCAGACCTGGTCTATCAGCCCTATTTCTGGTTGGGGATCCCAAAATATGCTTTGGACCCTCAGTAGACCAGAGATTGTGATCACAACCCATGCAGATGATTGCTAAAGCTTTTGATTAATTCCCTTGCACTTCTTAATTCAAATTCAAGGTATATTTGCATGGACTAAAGAGCTTTACAGAAATAAACAAGGGCCACACTGCAGAATCTTTTAGATGGTGGTATATCCTTGAACATATATATTCCATTTGAGGATGAGTCTCTGTGACATTTCATCAATGGGTTGGTTACTCAGGTGACTTACATACATTGTTAATGGGTCAGTGGTAGAGTACCCCCACTTAGTACCATAGAAAATAGTTTGCGTTCATTTGTTTAGTGTTTGTGTTGTAGAACAAAGGGCGTTACAGCTCAAAAATTGGCAACATATGTTTAGAGGATCTATGTTTGCTATACAACAATGAGTGATAAAATAAACTGGATGGCTTCATAGAGACTAGTAGGCATTATTGGAAAAAATGTTAAGTGTGCAGTATGTGCTATTTGTGATCCATTTTAGATGCGTTAATAGTCTTAAATTCAAAAACCAAAAGCAACATATTATTATCTACAGTTTTTCTGACAATGAGCTTGCAGTTTTTAAAAATGTAATCTTCAGGCCACCAGTGGGTTTTCTAGTAAGTTTAGAAACTGCTATCTTCTATTCTTAGTACCTAAAGCACTACAGACAGCCCTAACTTATACAAAAGTTATAGTCTGATATTTCGTTGTATTCCTGGTGTCTTTCTTTTTCTATAAACTAAGCAATGTTATAAATAGCAGCTATGCTGTCAGACTAGCACACAAAAGACTCTTTAATAGATGGTAGTTAAATAAATATTTGTTGAATGAATAAGTAAACAAACATTAGCTCTCTTTGCTTGAATTTTGTGTCCTTAAATCAAAGGATCATGTGATATAAGAGAGAGGAAGTATTTCCTCTTACTGTTCAGGGAGATAAGTTAGCCCTGTGCAGTGCTTCATAGTAAGTGAACACGAATCTCATTCATTTCTGGAGCTCCCTGCTCCTAGCTTCCAATTTCTTTACTTTGCCCATTCCACTTTGGATGAGTTAGGACTATTTTGCCTATTGTACCTGTTACACAATTACTTACTATTCTCTACTTCTTCTCAATCAAAAGTCTCTTCTTTAGTAAAACTGATTTTAATTAGATATTAGAAAGGAAAGTTTTAGATACAACTGATTTGTATGATGTTGTGACTGACGAATAACAGCATAACCACACTAAATTATCCAACTTTTTAAAAAGTAGGTGTGAATAAACTCAAGTAAATACTGAAAGATGTTTAATCAGTGAAACAAGGCAGAAATTTCCAAGCATTATATAACAGACCTGGGTCAGGAGAGGAAACTGTCTTTAATGGAATTGCTTGTTTTATTTGGGCCTATCAGTCATTTCCTGGAAGTTCTCCTCTGGGTCTGCTTAAGTCAACCTATGGCCCATATTGAAATCTAAATATTTTTTCATTTAACATCCCTTCCCGCCATGTCTTAGTGGGGATCTCATCTATGAATGAGATCACATCTATAATACCAACTTCATCGCCATCCTTTCTTTCTTCTTTTACAGATACCAGGGACTCTAAATGTCATTTTTTTCTCTCTTTGCCAATGTCCAACCCAGACTTAATTCTTTCAAGAACAAGTGGTCCACTAATATTAGCTCTGAGCAATAGCACCTACGGCAGACCTGAGCTCCAGATCGCCATCCTCCTAGCCTGGAAGCTTCAGTTTTCTCATCCGTCAAATGAGATGATATTAGAATCTAAGTAATTGAAATGTTGTGAGGATTGGATGAGACAGGAGTGATTAAATTCTTAAGTAGTGCCTAATAGACATAGTGAAAATACAAGTGAAAATGGTTCATGCTATTGTCATTGTATTTCTTGTCACCCTCTGCCATCGTGTCTCTGGTTCTTAGACTTCTACGTTTTTGATACCACTTTCTTTCACATTTGAGAGGATAGGGTACACAGTTCAAGACGTCCCAGGATTTCATTCACTGTCTACAACCACCATCTATAGACCATCAGTCCGATGAGCCTATCAGCAGGGTTTTCAGTGAAGATCTATGATGCAGTAGTTCCCATTGGCAAGGTCACTTTGCCATGTCCAAGTCTGCCGGTAGCTTGCCATTCTCTCTCCAGAACATTCTTTTCCATGGCAATTCCAGCTCCTCCCTTGGCTATTTTCCAGTGCCTTCCAGTCATTGATCTTATGGCAGTCTTTCTTTTCTGAGCAAACTGTAGTCTGTCCAGAAGGACTGCTGGGATAGCCTTTGCCAAGCTGGAATTTGCTAGTAAGTAGTGCACTGGCCATAAGGATGTAGGAGGATCCCTCCAATGGGAAGAAGTTGTTTGTTTCTTTTCTGGCACATCTATTTCCAGCCCTACATAATTTATGCCCAGGCATGACTCCTGAGACACCTGTCCCTCTGACCCCTCACTTTCATGCCTCTTCTGCAATACATATCCTGTTTTCTCAGGAAAAGAAGCCGAGCTCTTCCTCCCTTTTTACTCTCAGATCTATACACTTTATTGAATTCTTGTCCCAAATTATTTAGGCAAGAGAATCCCCATCTTTTAGCCTCCATGATGTCTGAACTCCTACTGATAGCTCTCTGAGTCCACCTAGGGGGCAGAAGATCGTATACAAATCACCGTACATGGCTCTTTTCATGTCATATCTGAGCTTTCTACAGAAACTCATCAGATGAAATTATCTGAGCAATTCCTTTTATCCCTTCTTTTTTTCATTTTAAGCTTTTAAAACTACTTTCCCTCCAGACAAGCATAGACTTTCCTATTTGAGTGTAATGTAGCACATAACTAGTAAATCAAAAGCATTCTCTGGTTCTTTCATTCATATATGCTTATTGAGTGATGCCTTTACTGTCATATTTCAAATCATGTTCTGGAAATCTACATTCACTTAACACTGCATAGCAAGTATTTCATCTTGCAGAGTTACCTTTCCCCAAGAGTCCAGTCGGCACTTACGTTTCCTATTCTATGGTTTCCACCTGAGATTCTAGAACCTCTACAATATGCTTTCTCTTATTTTAATTGATGGTGTAATTTGGGACTACCAGAATCCCTAACAGGACTATGGGTCTGCAATGATTTTTAATAAATATCTTCATTAAGTCTCAATACCAAGACCAAAGAAGACAGCAGGACAAAATATATCCACATGTAATTATAAGGATAGTCTAGTGATAGGGTTGGAAATAAACATACACATATACATATAGAAACTATACTGTTAATCCCAATGAGCCTGAGTTCCAAAGACAGACGAAAGACTGGCAGGGAGTATAAGAATAAGAATTTTGAAAGGATGACTAAGCATTTTCCTTTAGACCCTCTAAATATCTCTTTTCTAGTTCTTATTTTGTATTCATAGGCAAAAATCCCATTTCTGAGAAGCAATGTGCCACAACCCTAACAAAGTACTATATAGAGAGCAATAATTCATCAAGTATGTATTGAATAAATTGATTCTTTGAATTAACAAACAATGTTTTATTGTTATTGCTTAAAAATGGCAGAAAAAACAGCTTCAGCCTTCATAAAAGCATCAGAATAGTACCTTAGAAAACTCAGCATATCTCTTCTATTACTCTCATCTTCCTCATCCTGTCTAGTTTAACAGACTACACTGAAGGAGGGACAAGGCATTTTGTGAATATTGTTGTGGATCTGTGGACAGGTCTTTTGAAAAAATGAAAACAAATTCTCCTAGGAATTGTGGGTATGGAAATTTCCATTGATTTGGCTTGGTACTAAGATGAGGAAGTGGCCTTCAGAACATTGGGATAAAAATTACAGTGATAATTTACTGAGTGCATATATCTATTTGCATTAATTAACTAGTATTTGCATGCTTTTATTCTTCATCTTATTTATAATCTTCTAAAAGGCAGGAATGAGACCTTGTCTGTTTAGGGTCATATATAAGAGACCAACTCTATAAGACAAGGTGAAGGTTATGCGAAGCTTAGTCACTGTTTCTAAGTAAAATTCTCTTCAAGGCCTTGAGACATGACTTGCATAGTTTCTAAGAAAAAAATGTGAAGTAGGCAAATGGTACTGATTTTCACTTTGTGTTATTTGCCCTCTGAGTAACACTTCACCATCATCTTTCTCAGGGGTTCACAGTCCCCAGCCACTTAAATGTTCTCATCTACATCTATTATCTAAAACTTCATTTGTGTAAACAGAAGAATAAAAATATTAACCCTTCTGGGGCAGCTTCCCTTTCATCATGGATCAGGGACTTCAGCTAAGGAACAAAGCACCATCTAACAAATTTCAGGTATCAGCATAAAGGGGAGGTATAATCTTAGGTGACATCCAATACAAGTCTTCTGTGTATATCCAATGCCACATTTTGAAGACTATTGCATGCTATGGTATGGTGGCTTTTCGGTTTCAGAAAGAGAGATAAAGGAAGATGTGACCCAGTACTGTAACTATGATAGAGGCTACAGCAGTAAACTCTCGAGTGTCAGATCTCAGCTCTGTGATCCTCAAGCTCTGTGACTAATGATCAAGTCACCTACTATCCTGTGGCTCAGATCCCTACCCAATAAAAGAACTAATACCAATTTCATTGAGATAATGAGAAGATTAAGTGTAAGACTTTGAGAGAAGTTCCCAGCATTGAGTAAGTGCTCAATAAATGCTAGCAATCATCACTACACATGAGGCAGGAGGGTCCCACAAAATAATCGAACCGAAGGTCTAGAGAGTCACCGTAAAGCATCTTTCTGCTTAAATTATATTAAAATTCTGCATTCATGCCAACACCAACAGTTTGAGTAAGTGAGAGAGGACTTAGAGATAAATGTCATTTCAATTTACATCTTGGGTTGGGCATGGTGGCTCAAGCCTGTAATCCCAGCACTTTGAGAGGCCAAGGCAGGTGGATAACCCGAGGTCAAGAGTTCGAGACCAGCCTGGTCAACATGGTGAAACCCGGTCTCTACTAAAAATACAAAAAATTAGCCAGGTGTGGTGGCAGGTATCTGTAATCCTAGCTACCTGGGAGGCTGAGGTGGAGAATCACTTGAACCGGGAAGGTGGAGGTTGCAGGGAGCCAAGACGGCACCATTGAACTCTAGCCTGGGTGACAAGAGTGAAACTCATCTCAAAACCAACAGCAACAACAAGAATTTAAATCTTTGTGGGTGGCAAAGTGGCAGCAGAACTCACCTTTTAAAATGAGATAGGTAGACCCTCTCTCATTATCCCCAAAAAGCAATGTAGTCCTTCCCCCCTGCCACCCCTTTCTTTAAAGACCTGAGAATGTGAGAAATCTCCACCTATATTAGACCCATGCCTGACTCCTAAAGACCACACCAGCTTTGATAGTGAAAGTCAAGGACACAACCATAATTGTCCTTCTCTACTTAGCATCAAATGTAAAGGCTGTTTACACAAAGCTATAGATTATTGGCTTACCCAACACAATATATGATTGACTTTTGTACAATCATTTATACCTTTTAAAATAAACACCATGAACAAGTGAGTGTGGAATCTGTAACAGTCCCAATTTAATCGGTAAAATCTTTCTGATGGAGAGAGGATTAAGGAAAGGCACCTTGAACAAATTCTGCTCCTTGAACGCCCCTTTCCCTCCCTGCCCTCTGTTCCACAGCTGGCTGATGATTGCCAGCACCACCAGCAGGCAGAACTTGAGGGTTGCTGGGCAGCTTTACAACTCAGCAGCTGTCCAGCACATGCGCAACGATCAGGACGATAAAATATTGTTCATTGCTTCTACCCCACAACCAATTAAGTCAGCTGTAAATATTGGAATTGCTTGGTAAACATGCTGGAAGATTGTGCTGACTTGTTAATATAAGTGAAAATGTAATTAGATTTATAACACTTTTTTTTCCAAGCCATAATTTACAGCAACAACAACAGGAGAAAAAAAAATTCTCTTGCAACCTGCTGAAATATCATTATTAAAATGCACATGAAAAGTTAATTATGCCAGAGGGAGGTATTTAAGAGAAGTGAGTTTCCATACCCTGGGATTACACCATGGGGATTACATATTTCTTATTTATTTTTTCCCTGGATCTTTTTTTGCTGCCAAATGAAAAGGAACAGATATTTTACTTATTTCACTCTGAAATATTGCTGCAGATAGTGCTAAGAAGTAAACCAAATAACCTGACTCCCTGGAAACCTACTAAATTCTCTTCAAAGCCCCAGGAAAAGCCGAGTAGTCGCCATTCTTTTTTATTTATAAGCCCATCTCGCTTTAAGCAATAGTCATGTCCCTTAAAACATGTGGAAATTTTTTTTTCTAAATGCTATTCTGTTTTACACTCTATATGATAGATTATTAAATAGAATTCTGTGGTGGCAGTCCTTACATAAAGATAAAAAATAAGCCCTCATTTTCATTTTAAAATTTGGAGTTTCCTCTACTCACAGGATCATAGTGGGAGCGCCACTCTACCCTCACACAAGGATGGTACAGAGTGGCAGGACATTCATGTGATATCTCAGGCACAGGTGCCACCTCATCCTCACCCAGGCAGGAGATCTTGGTAACATCATCCCTGAGCTGGGTTTCATCCCATGAAGGGGGTTGGGGGCTCTGTGTGCCAGGTGAGGACAATTGTCCTCCTCAACTTAGCATCAAATATAGAGGCTGTTTACACAACGCTATAGATTATTAGCTTACCCAGCACAATATATTACTGGCTTTCATGCAATTATTTATATCTTTTAAAATAAACACCAAGAAAAAGTGAGTGTGGCGTCTCTAACAGCCCCCATTTAATTGGAAAAATCTTTCTTGCTGAAAGAAGGTTAAGAAAAGGCACCTTGAACAAATTCTTCTCCTTGAACGTCCCTTTCCTTCCCTGCCCTCTGTTCCACCAGAGGGGTTCTGTTCCTTTCTCCCTGAGAACACCTCTGTTTCTCCCAGAGGGATTCTAAGCCCAGTTCCAATCATAACCCACAGGTTGCTGCCCCTTTGCTTCCTGGTTTCCTCCTAATGAATGTAGGAGGTATTATATCTCATCTGCATTTAAGGTACCAGTGGGGAAAAAGCTAGTTAAAAAAAAATCATAAAGCATGTGTAAGTGTGAAAGAAGCTGCCATTTTCTGTCTGCCTAAGAATTCTAAAATGTTCTGTTTAGATAATGGAAGAAATTTTCTAATGCCTTTTTTTTTTTAGAATTGCTAGTGCATATGTTGCAGATAAACTACTTTTTACGGCAAGATTTTGGTGTTGCCACATAAGAATCAACCAAAATAAATCACATATATAAGTCATACATGCATATGTATGACTTATTTATACATACCAGCATATACATTCATTACAGAAACATATATACATATATACACACATATATACATATATATACAGATACATATGAATGACTTATTTATACATACCAATATATACATACATTACAGAATGTGTCTGTATACACATACACACACAGATATATGTGTGTGTATGTATATATATATACATACACATGAAGATCAAGAAGAGTCAAAAATAAGCAGTGGCAAAGTTTACAGATTTTGATTCAAAGTAGCCTTTTAATCCAGTGATATGGCTTTGTAATTGACAACAATGCAAATGACCTTCCAAAAGAAAAATGTCCAGTTTTTATGTATTTATTGCATGTAATAATGATTAACACATTTATATTAGCATGTTATTACAAGTAAAGAGCACATTAAAATTTCTGGTTCATAAAGTAATATTTTATGAAAAATATTTTCATCCAGATTAGCTAGATTTGCTTCAACTGAAATACGGTTTGATTTTATACTCAGTCAAGCCTGATGCCTGGATTTTACACGGTTTAGGTGTAAATATAAGTATCCAGAGGCCTTCTTTCTAAAATTCCTAGTTTCAGCGGTTGCCCACAGCATAGGTATGCGCTGCCAGGACCATGGGCAACATGCTTTCTTTGTTCTCACTTGACTTTTGTTTTATTCCTTTGAGACATTCAGCCTTGGAAGCCAGTTATAAGATACTTAGAGATAGTTCAGAGGCAAAAGACAACTGGAAGAGATTTTCAGGGCCAGGTCAAGTATCCACTTGGCTTGTGCGTTTAGTCTTCCGGGAACGGTTCTCAGTATCTCCTGCCCACAGCCCCACAGGTCCCACTCAAATTTCCATGATGCATCCCCTAGACTCACCCAGGACAAGTTCTGAGCTGGGCAAAAATATATAAACATGTAAAGATAAAAAAATCTGTGAACCCAGTGGTAGAATGCTTTAACTTCTCTATATGGTTTCTATCTGGGTTCCTTTACAGCTAATCTATGAAGATTTGGGTGAATGTATTAAAATAGAAAATAGACAAGGAACTGTCCCGAGCAACTTCTACATTTTTTTTTCTCTGTTTTTCAAAGTCAAAGAGCTACGTCAGAGAACTCTGAATCTTTAGGGAACCAGGAACAAGATCATAGAAGAAACATGTTTGTATAACTACACAAGTGGATCATCTCTGTCAATCCTGACTCTTTCCCTCCTTCCAACAATCTTTCAGGGTCCTCCTTCCCACCTAGAACCATCTTCTTTTTGGAGGCAGGGAAGGGTAAAGGCATTCCTAATGAGGTACTCTGTCACCAGACATTCTTACACCTATCCCGGGATCTGCAGAGCTGCCTCAAGTTCTCTTCCTCCTTTCCCTTCTTCCTTCTTTCTTCTCCTTCAATTTACTGTTGCAGCCACTACATTTGATCCTAGTATTTTTTCAAGCCAATAAGAGTAGAGAAGAGATGAAGCAGTACTTTCCAAGGTGGGTGTGTATGTAGGTGTAGGTATGGGTATAAAAATTTCAGGGGATAGGAGGCTTCTTCAAACCCTTGTCTAATAACACACCCCCTGGCTGGCATGTTTCCACCCTGAGAATCACAGCACATACAAAAGGCCAGATGTTGGTGATGGGAGCGCTGAAGCAGAAAGGAGGTAAGGAGACAGAAGAAACAGAGAAGTAGGAAGAGCAACTGGATTCTGGAAAAATAATTTACTACACCAAATTAGGGAATAAAATTATAAAATCAAAACTTTTCCCAAGCACCTGATTTCTAACTGTCTATTACCTGCACACAGAAACACACTCTAAAGTAAGAAAAATGAAAGGTGTAGCAGACAACAGCAAACCTAGCAGGGGCTGCAGATTGCTAACACCTGGGCTAGCAGTCTGGGTAAGGGTTCATAGAATCAAGTGAGGAAGATGTGAGAGGGGTTTCTCCCCTCAGTTCAGTCAATCCTCTTGCTTCCTCTATTTTATTCCTAAGAATTTCTTAGAAGTGCAGACATGGACTTGGAAGAAACTCCAAAGGATTTACTCCAAATAAACACAAGAACAATAGTCATAGTACAAAAATACTTTTAAGCATCCTCCTATCAATTGGGGCATATGTGTATATTATATAACATGGAAATATACATACACATATGTGTATATTATATATATAGTATAATTATATATACTATTATATATATAATATACACATATATTATATATTATATATTATATAATACACACACATATATGCCTTAATTGATATGATAATGCTTTAAATTATTTACATATTTTATATAAAATATGTATTTATGTTTTATATGTAGATAAATATATAATACATTTTTATATAGTATATATGTTTTATATATTTTACATATAGTATATATTAAATATTTTATATATAGAAAAATGCAGACTGGGTTTCCTTTGGGTGAAATTTACCTAGGAACTCTCTAGTTTTTCCTTTTTCTTGAGACGAAGTTTCACTCTTGTTGCCCAGGCTGGAGAGCAATGGTGAGGTCTGGGCTCACTGCAACCTTCGCCTCCTGGGTTCAAGTGATCCTTGTGCCTCAGCCTCCTAAGTAGCTGGGATTACAGGCACCCACCACCACACTCAGTTAATTTTTGTGTTTTTAGTAGACACAGGGGTTTCACCATGTTGGCCAGGCTGGTCTCGAACTCCTGACCTCAGGTTATCCTCCAGCTTCGTCCTTTTAAAGTGCTGGGATTACAGGCATGAGCCACCACGTCTGGCCTAGTTTTTCCATTTTTAATTCTAATTTCAAACCAAGATACCGTCTTCTCTTCCTAGACAAACACTGAAATATCCTCAGATATGGTCTTCCCACATCTATACTTGTCCCTTCTCCATTTTTATATCACAGTTTGAGGGATGCATGAAAAATGAAAATGTGAAATACTGCTTCCCTGGAATGGTTTTTCCATGTCCTTAAGAATGAGATCAAAATCCTTAACGATGCCTTTATCAGATAGCTCCTGCCTCTCAAAAGCCCTCTAAACTCAACCTACATTCTAAACCCTCACTTGTCCAAATACGCATTGTACTTCTCAACTTGCCTTAGTCCTATGATTATGCATAGAATGTACTCTGTCTTCCCACCGGTGCCTAGTAAATTCTCACTGCATTCCAAGGATATTCAAAAACTCAACTCTAAATACCCTGTATTACAAAGATAAAAAGGAATTTGTATTTTATTAATATCCCAAAAATGTCTATCTTCTCATTATAAGGAATGATCTCTTTTCAAAAAAAAAATACATCTCTCTTGTAGTCTTTTAAAATGCTGATTTCACAATAAAATATAGTTTAAATAATGCTCAATTAGTTGCAAGTAAGAGAAACCAATTAAAAGTAAAGACAAGAAAATTTCTGATAAGGAATTTCAGATCAGAAAAACTCCAAGGGAGAAATGATGCTGGCTTTCAGGTGAGACTGGAACCAGAAATGGGAAATCTGTGTGCCCCACTCAGGGAGGCTGCTCTCTCAGCTGCACTCTGCCACGAGTCCATGTGACCTGTGGTGTAGACCTCACACTCTTCACAGAGGCTCTCTTTCTTCTGTAAAGCAACCGTTGGTTATCCCTGTCCTGAAGTCATGTCCCTGCTCACACACTAAGTGACTAGCTTCTCAGTTTCCCAGTTTCTCATTACAGAAAGAGAGTATCCAATTGACTCAGCTCAAGTCAGCTTTCTCTGTTATATCAAGAAGTGGAGACACTGGGAACAAACTTGACCATTGGGTGGGGGATGAAATAGTCCTCAAAGAAGTAAAGAAGTGCAGACATGGGCTTGGAAGAAACTCCAAAGGAGTTACTCCAAATAAACACAAGAACAATAGTCATAGTACACAAATACTTTTAAGCAGTCTCCTATCAATTAGGGCGTATGTATATATTATACACATATAAAATAGAAATATACATACATATATGTATATATGATACATGTATCATATATACATACATATGCCTTAATTGATAGGATAATGCTTAAAAGTATTTACATATTTTATATAAATATATATATTTATATATGTAGATAAATATATAATACATTTTTATATAGTATATGTTTTATATACTTTACATATACTATATATTAACAATTTTATATATAGAAAAATGCAGATTGGCTTTTCCTCAGGTGAAATTTACCTAGGAACTATAATAGTAAATCATTGAGACTTTGCTCAAGTCACTTTCTCAGATCTTCTAGAAGGCCTGCCTTGAATGGGCACCGTAAAAATCAGTTTATGGCTTGGGCTATTGGTTGGATTTTAATAAGGCTTGGAAGCTTCAATGTTATTCACTGCAGCTGTCAATCAAATACTTGTGCAGTTAGGGCATATGCATATATATATTTATATCTGATATATCAAATACATTTTTATGTTTTATATATATGCATATATGCCATAATTTTATACATATATACATATATGTGAAATTACATGTTTGCTACACCTACTAGGTACACAGTGGTATAGCAAACATTTGTGGTATAAATCTAACCTTAAGAAGTATGTGTCTGGTATGCAAAAAGAATTAGCCATCAATTAATTGCAGAATCGGTTGAATTAATTAATGCAGAGCATATTTCCATCTAATATTTGGTGAGTGCCTTTGATATGCATTGTGCTTTTATGAATTCATTGATGAGAAAGTTCTGTTGAGGGATGGGTCAGGTATTGCACTAGAGATCAGAAAATTAGTGAAATTAATAAGGAAGGCTTCCTGCAGGAGGCAGGTCTTGAGCTGCATTTGAAATGCCAAATGCTTTGACAGCTGGCATACTGTAATCTGCAGGAATAAGAAAAAATTAGCACAAAGCAAAGCAAACCTGATTGAAGGAAAATGCAGATTGGCTTTCCCTCAGGTGAAATGTACCTGGCAACTACAATAGTAAATCACTGGGACTTTGCTCAAGTCACTTTCTCAGATCTTCTGGAAGGCCTGCCTCGAGTGGGCACTGTAAAAGATTGGTTTATGGTTCAGGTATTTGTTACATTTTAATAAGGTTTGGAAACTTAGATGTTATTCACTGCAGTCGCCAATCAAGTACTTGTGTAAAAGCAAGACAAACATAACAATAAATGCTAAGCACTCCAGTGTGGAGCAACTCTGGCAGGATGTACTGCGAGCTTTATGAACGTATGAGAGTGAATACACAGAAGCTTGGGAAAAGGTCACTGGTATTTTTGGAGCAATAAATCAAGTATGGAAAGATTTGCATTTTGGCTGTATAACATGCAGGACTGGATTAGAGGGAGAGAATACTTTGAAGTAATATTTCTCTGCTGACTTGTTTTATTAGCTTCTTTTAAACACGTTACATTATTGCTTATAGAATTTCATTTACTCGGATTGGCAGCTTGATAAATACGTCTATTGGCGATGATTTGGATTGCTCTGGGCATTAATATTATTAAAACCTGTCACAAGGAAATGTCTGAAAGATGACTTACTGTAAAGATTGCAGCATGAAATAAATCATCCAGTGGTATTTGTTACCATTTATGGCCTCTTGGAGCTGAGTCAATCCCTTTTTATGTTGCATTATTTTTCAAGTTTTTATAGCCTTACATTATATATTGCTGTCAGAAATGAACAGATGGGGTGTCGAACACAGGCTTTCTGAATAATTCCCACCCTCCAGTTATTGGTATGAAGGACAAGTGCAAAACTGCGTGTTCTCAAGCAAAAGGGAGCGAGAAAGAGGTGGGGAAGCTGCAGTTGAGGAAAGGGATCCCTTTGTCAGATGGTTTAGGCCAATCCCACCAGCTAGTTGGAATCCCTGACAGCAGTCACCCTGTTGGGTTTCAAGCAAGAGATAAGGTGGCTGTATCTGACACCAGCAGCCAAAAATTGCAGTTTTCAAATGCATTTTTCCCTGAGTGCTGAGATATCCACTTCCACATTTGGAGGTAAATGTGTGTCATATCACTTTCTCCTAAAAAGCTGAGAAATATCAAAAACAAAACAAAACCCAGTAGAACAAAAAGAAAGATGCATAGAAAGAATCAAATACTCTTTGAGTGAGTCACTAATACTGCAAACATCCTGTTGTGGGGCAGGAAGGCAGGAAGGATTCTGAGCACTCCGGATCGCTTTGCAGGGCCCTGGGCATCAATATGAAAAATAAAATACAATTAAAGGAGCACCCTGGAAGTTCTCAACATCTCCTAGAGGAGGCAGGAACACAGCGCTCCCAGACTTCCTACACACTGAAGGGCAATGTGCCCTTAGGGGTCATTAGCTGCCCCCTCTGACAGGGCCAGGCCACTTGGTAGCCTCTTTCTCACACTTAGCAGGAGCCCTTCTGCAAAGCTCTGAGGCTTTGCAACCATTGGAGGAGGAGAGAAAGTTAACACTAAAAGGCCAGCCAACTGGCTTTTTGTTTGTTTGTTTTTGTTTTTGTTTTTGAGACAGGGTCCTGCTCTGTCATCTGGGCTGGGGTGCAGTGGCATTCTCATAGCAGGCTCAAGCAATCCTCACACCTCAGCCTCCGGAGTAACTGGTACGACAGTCATCAGCCACCATGCCCAGTAAAAATTTTGGTAGGAATAAGGTCTCACTGTGTTGCCCAGTCTGGTCTCAAACTCGTGGCTTCAAGTGATCCTCCCACCTTGACTTCTCAAAGCACAGGAGTTACAGACCTGAGCCACTGCATCTGGCCAAGCCAACCAACTTTTTAAGAGGAGGGGGGAAACATGAAATTTTCCTCACCTAGTCTCCACACCCACTACTACGTTCATTCTGAGTAGTTGTACAAAGTACCAGCATATTGCAGAGGAACAGATAATAGACACAAAGCCTGAGTGTCTGGAACTCAAATTCATTGCTCATCATCTTGGGACTTTGAGTGAGTCACTTAATTTCTCTTTATCATAAAAAGTGGATAATAATATTTTTTCCTGCCTACCTCATGGTGTTTTTGTGAAAAGTCAAATCTCTCTCTCTTTCTCCCTCTCTCACACACACACATTCAAGTTTACTGGTATTTGATAGGTATTTGAGTCACCATGTTACAGCCAGATTCGTACTTCCTCTCCTGTAAAGCTCTGCATCTTCAAGCGTTTATCAATCTCTGTTACTCATCTCCTCATCCCCAGAACCCTAAGTGTTCAGCCTTTTCTCCACCATCTCTTAAAAATGCTACCTTCCTAGGAGTGATTTGCAGTCAGTCAGCTATAGCCTCCCCCAAAAAAGAGACCCATTCTCTCTTACCACACCTCTTGATTCCCTTGTCTCAATCACTTCTTCTTTTATGTCTTTTCCAAAAGGGCCTTACATATGAGTTTCTATTTGTCTCATTCGTGTGAGGATATCATTTGTATAAGCCCATTTAAAAGTCCATATTTATCAGTCACACCTAAAACAGGCAGTGCTATAGAGGACTGTTTCCTTCCAGGTGAAGTTCACAGCATTGTTCCTTTTCATCTGAGATCTCATTCTTGAGTAGAATAGAAAGTTTTCTGTCCTTAACCCAGTGTGTAAAAGGGTGAATTTCAGATAAGTTCATAAAGGCAGCCAATTAGTTATGTATGCCTAGCTAGAATTTCTGTATTCCTGTGAGAGACATTTCTTGCCCCTTCTCTGCCTCTTTTTTCCCATTGCCTCTCCTAAGGGGCATTTGTATAAACCCCACTGTCCCCACCAAATTGGCAGCACTGGGCCCCCATAGGCTGATACATAAACGTGTAACTCTTAAATGTTGCATCAATCTATAAAATATGCATATATCTTTTTTCTTTCTTCGACTTCCCTTTTTTCTATCCATCTCTTTTCTCTCTTCCTTATCTTTTGCATTTTATTTACTTTTAAATGTATCTCTTTTATCCAGAGATACATTGAATGAGTCATCAAAGTTCTTAGCATCTTCTGAATAGCATCATGATGTCTGTGTTTCTGCTTAGTAATTCTCTTGTCTCATGAGAGGTTATAATTCACCAAGCTGAACAATCAGTAAATTACCTTTTCTTTTCCCTGGATACTTAGTGTGAACCAGCCATCAATGTTCTCTCACCATTCCCATGCTGAGAAAGTTGATGCTCACCAATTTCCTTATCAGTTGGTGGCTTATCATGCTTTAAGAAGAGACACGTGGCATTAGGCTTTATGTATGGCTCTCTTATTAATTGGCAGCCACATATTATCTCCAGGCTAACTTTCCTATCTGTGAAATTAGAGAGAAGATGAGACATAATCATCTAAAGCTTTGAGCTTTATCAGTTTCTCCTGTTCCAGCTGCCATATCCAAAACAACTTCAGCGTAACTAATTTCTTCTTGTGCTTTGCCTTTTCTGGAAGGAAAGACTTCCACTGGCCAAGCACCATGGCTCATACCTATAATCCCAGCACTTGAGAAGGCAGAAGTGGGAGGATCACTTGAGCCCAGGAGTTCAAGACCAGCCTGGGCAACATGGAGAAACCCTGCCTCTACAAAAAATATAAAAATTAACCAGGTGTGGTGGCACATGCCTGTAGTCCCAGCTACTTGGGAGGCAGAGGTGGGAGGATCATTTGAGCCCAGAAGGTCGAGGCAGCAGTGAGCTGAGATGATGTCACTGCACTCCAGCCTGAATGGCAGAGAGCCAAACCCTGTCAAAAAAATTTTTTAAAGACTTCTGCTGATCATAATTGCCAAATATCTGTGTCCAACCAGTTCCAAAATACTACCTCATACAGAGTTCATAAATCCTTTTCCTTCTCCTGGTTTAGCTCTCATTTTAAAAAGTTATCATAAATTCATTAAAACTATTAAACCACGTATTAAACTATCTTAAAGGTAGGGATGCATCTTCAGCGTGTCGGGTGTGGGGTTGGGAAGACATGCAACTTTGACCCAGAGTGACCTGACATAATGAAGTTTCATAGTAATGGCTGATTACTGCTACCTACCCCTTTATTATTAATTCCTCAATTCCAGCACATAAAATAACTTCATCATTTTCAGAATTTGCATGACTAATGGAGTGCGTTCTGATAGAATAAGGATAAGCTTCATAATTAGGTTTTGCTGGGAACTTGTGCAAACCAGTCTATTTATAATTTGGTCAGCTCCTGATTTTTAATGAGTACATTGAGAGGGACTGAAGCCTCTGGCAGCATTCACTTCATATTTTAATTACCCACAGTAATTCTGACAATTACACATGTGTCATAAATCACATCATAATGACCCGTGAAGAAAGTGTATTTAATTACTGAAAGGGGAGTTCTCAGGTTAAATGGGTGGCTGAGATCTGCCATGATGTGAACCACATTTGAAAACCAACAGTTGGGTGCAGTGGCTCACACCTCTAATCCCAGCACTTTGAGAGACTGAGGCCGGCATGTCACCTCAGGTGAGGCGTTCTAAACGAGTCTGGCTAACATGGTGAAATCATGTCTCTACTAACAGTACAAAATTAGCCAGGTGTGTGGTCCACACCTGTACTCCCAGCTACTCTGGAGGCTAAGGCAGGAGAATTGCTTGAACCCGGGAGGTGGAGGTTGCAGTGAGCCAAAATCATGCCACTGCACTCCAGCCAGGGCAACAGAGTGAGACTCCATCTCAAGAAAAGAAAAGAAAAAGAAAACCAAGCCTCCAGTTTCTGTGGCCTAGGACAACCAGTCTCTGAAATCTGTTTTAGTGAATAAGGAAAGCTGTGGTTGAATTTCCAGTTTCCACTCTGACTTGTAAAGATCGTTAAAGTCATCACTCCTGTCCTTAAAATAATAAAAAAAAAACTAAGCAAACTGAAAATTAGAGACTTTTCTTGGCCCAACAGTAAAACTGAGGTTATAGGGAAAACCATCATCCAGAAATGTGGAGAATCACAGCTGAGATCTGCTCACTGGGGGAAGCACTGAAGCTGTAAACTAGTAGGAACATTTACATGGTAACTGGGATACATTACTAGAGGCTGAGTTTAGATAAGTATGGAATGAGAAGCTCTGGGGGTGGGGGACACACTTTGGAGGATTTTGCCTTCTGGAATCATACCAGGTTCCAAGATTTTTCAAGTGAAAAACCTAGAAAAGTTCCTTCAGAGGCTCTGGCAGGGCGTGAGAAAGGGTAACCATTGTGAAATACAACCAGAGGCCGGGTGCAGTCATTCACGCCTGTAATCCTAGTAGTTTGGGAGGTCAAGAGGAGTGGATCACCTGAGGTCAGGAGTTGGAGAACAGCCTGGCCAATATGATGAAACCCATCTCTACTAAAAATGCAAAATTTAGCTGAGCGAGGTGGTGGGTGCTCGTGATCCCAGCTACTCAGGAGGATGAGGCAGGAGAATCACTTGAACCCAGGAGGCAGAGGTTGCAGTGTGCCGAGATCGCACCACTGTACTCCAGGCTGGGCGACAGAACGGAACTCCATCTCAAAAAAAACACATCCTGTAAGTTAGGAGTTCAAGACCAGCCTGGCCAACATGGCGAAATCCCAACTCTACTAAAAATACAAAATTAGCTGGGTGTGGTGGTGGACACCTGTAATCCCAGCTACTCAGGAGGCTGAGGCAGGAGGATTGCTTAAACCTGGGAGCCAGCGGAGGTTGCAGTGAGCCTAGATAATGCCATCTGCATTCCAACTCAGGTGACAGAGCATGATTCAGTCTCAAAAGAAATACAACTAGAGCATTCTCCATGACAAGGGCCTGCTCTCCAGGGAAAAAAAACTTCCCAGGGCTTTGTCTCAGCTGAAGGAATGGCATGCACCCCACTCTAGCCCTGTATCAAGAAAACGGAGGAATATGGGGAGTTAAGATCCATGTTGCTGTGGTCACAGCCTCAAAAAGAAGACCCACTAGTGTCATTGCTTTTGTCTACTTTATTGTCTTTGAGTTTCCGTAAGAAATGCTTCTTCAGTAATCTGTTCCTTGCACCTATTTCAACTGTAATTCACTTTTGTAATACTGAATCCCTATTGGTGTGTATTAATGTGTGGGATACAGGAAGATTATGTAATTGTGTGATGAAGTCTCGGATGGCCTTAAATTCTGCTTATAATTTCATATGTGCTGGGATTACAGGTATGAGCCACCACACCTGGCCCTCTGTAGACTTCTAATTCTTCAGCTTTTTCTTTTGAAGATTTTTATGAGTCTTTTTTTGCCACGTTGTTATCTATATCTCAAGTATTTGCAATTTTAAAATATTACTACTGATTTTTTTTTAATTGCCTCAAGAAAAATTCCACTGAGGAAGCTCTCAGGCCAAATACAGATAAGACCTTTGAGTGGGCATTTCCAGAGAGCTGCTAGAAAGCTCAAATATTAACGTATTAATATTTGAATGAGGGTTTTTAACAACTTCCTATCTATTATTTTCTCTCTAGCAGCTGCTAGACTGCTGGTTTTCACAAGTATGGTGACTGTAAGTCTTCTGATCTTGAAGACTGCTCTTGAGTTAAGGAAAGCAGAATGAAAATAGCACATCTCAGAATGCCATGAAGCTTATTGTTCTTACCAAGATCTCACCATTTTTCTTAAATAAATACTTCACATTACTTCAGGTCTCTGGTTTCTTTCTAGAACACTGAAGATTTTGATTTTGATCATTTTTGTCAATATTTTCCTTGCTTATTTAGAATAGTGAATATTCAGAGGCTCTTACTCTGCCATTCTGGAAGAACATCCCTTGTAGTTATTTTTATAGTTTAGTTTTCATCTTTCTATTACATTTGTAATGCGTCATTAAGCTGGTTTAAGACCGTCTCTTTGCAGCAATGCCTTTCATCTCGAACTTCATACTTTTAATCTGCAAGCCAAAAATCCAAAAATGTTAGAAATATAGATAATTCAGGCAAAAAATTTCCATTAACAAATGCCACTATGTTTTTGTGATATCTTTGGTCCATGTAAATGCTATTTTAAAATGTGGTCAGGCTGCTTTCTAGTTTAGAAGTGAAAATCCACGTCACTACATGTTTTTGTATGGTTGGCCATACAAGAGCATTGTGTTTAATTTGCAACGAAAGTATAGCTGAAGTAAATGAATACAATATACGTTGATATTTTCAAACTTGGCACTTATCAAGATATTCTCAATTCACAGGTAAGCCATGGTTAGAAAAATTATAACATTTTGAAAGAATATCTTAGCACAGCAGAATTTGCAACCAAAGTTTGTTTATGAGTGACTCATTTGTTAGCCAAACAAGAGAAGTCATTTACTGATGGTGAATCAATTAAGTTGTGACTGCAGCAGGCAAAAAAAATGTATCCAGACAAAATAAACCATTAATCTTTCAGCAAAAATCATTACTGGAAGAACTGAAGACATTAGAAGCAATATCTATCAGAAGTCACTTAAAAATAAGGAAAATAATTGTGCATGGTTTCCCTCAGCTTTTAATGTATTAACATACATTACTGATACAACTTAGTTATTGTTTATTCAAGGAGTCAATGCAGAGTTTGAAGTGCCTAAATGGCCTCTGGGAATAGTCTGCATGGCACAACTACATGTGAAGATATATTCAAGGAAGTTCAGAAAACACCAATTCAGTACAATCTGAAGAGGAATCTGCTAGGATGTATTACAACTGATACCAAAATGCATGTGGAGCAGAAACAGTCCTAGATAGACAAATTTACAAAGTTAGTAAAATGTAAAATGCATAAAGACTATACTTCCTTATTGTGTTATTCATCAGAAAGTATCCAGTGAAAAATGTATTATTTAACCAGAAGTGTCAAAGGTGAATTTCATTAGCTTTCCTGAACTTCATCATTGTTAGTCCCATAAAATTTTTAAAGAAATAAAAGCTGAATACCCTGACTTACCCTACCACATATCAGTTTAAGAACTTACAGTAGTGAAGTTTTCTCTTATTTTTATTTGTTTTTGGTTTTTTTGAGACAGAGTCTTGCTCTGTCACTCAGGCTGGAGTGCAGTGGCACAATCTCAGCTTACTGCAATCTCTGCCCTGTCAGTTGAAATGACTCTCCTCTCTTCTGCCTCAGCCTTCCAAGTAGCTGGGATTACAGGCATTGACCATCACACCCAGCTAATTTTTATATTTTTAGTAGAAATGTGGTTTCACCATGTTGGCCAGGTTGGTCTTGAACTCATGGCCTCAAGTAATCTGCCTGTCTCAGCCTTCCAAAGTGCTAGGATTACAGGCGTGACCCACTCCACTGTCCCTGGTCTTTTGTGTTATTTTTTAAATCTGGATAAAGATTAAAAGGTTTCTGAATAAGAAGAACTGTGCTTTCAACCACTGTTTTGGAACATTAAATGACTTCAAAACTAATCATTCAGTGCAGGTTTCATCATCTCTATTAACAAATTTAAAATGAAAGTCGCCTGTAATCTCAGCACTTTGGAAGGCCGAGACGGGTGGATCACAAGGTCAAGAGATCGAGACCATTCTGGTCAACATGGTGAAACCCCATCTCTATTAAAAATACAAAAAATTAGCTGGGCACGGTGGCGCGTGCCAGTAATCCCAGCTACTCAGGAGGCTGAGGCAGGAGAATTGCCTGAACCCAGGAGGCGGAGGTTGCGGTGAGCCGAGATCGCACCATTGCACTCCAGCCTGGGTAACAAGAGCGAAACTCCGTCTCAAATAAATAAATAAATAAATAAATAAAATTGAAAGTCAAAGTAGAGCTTAATATGTGAAACTTATTGGTGATAATTACAGTGACAATTATCAATCTTTGAATCACAAGTAATGTCATGCTTCTTTATATACTTCCTATGCTGTTAAAAGCTAAAATAAGAAAAGAGATCACTACTTCCACACAAATTTTCTGTAGTTACATCTCTGATCTCAGTTCCAGCATTGTCTTTTTAGACCTCTATGGAAGTACTAAGGAAATTTCTATATTTCAAAGTTTATTTAACAATGAAGTTGAGAAATTTCTACCTAAACTTTTATTGCAAGTTATTAATCTGTAATATAATGACATGCTAAAAGGCAAATATTAAAAGAGGAATCTAATAAAATTTTATAACTCTCTTCAAAGCAATAAATATGCTCAATTATTATAGAATCATATGCTCTTGGAGCACTATCAGTATTTGGTAGTACCTATCTGTGTGAAAAGATATTTAAAAATTTAAAATATGTTAAATTTTATTAGAGGTCAACATTAACATATAAACATTTGCAATTAATTTTGATTATAAAGAATATTAATTACGAATGTCAATTTTGAAAAATCTCTTAGAAATTATTTTCTTTCATTAGTAAACCTATAATTTAAGAAATTTAAACTACTAAACTATTATAGTTTAAATATCAAGTACCTACACAGTATCAATTTAGTCTCTTGGCCTGCAGAGCTTAAAATATTTATTATCTAGCTCTTTACAAAATAAAATGTATCAGTTCTGTTCTATAGTTAAGATGACCAGTATCACATCAGATGTCTGGAAGCAATAGTTGAAGATTAGATTTATGATAATTTGACAAGGGCAATGATTTTCATTCCAAACTGTTAATAAATATTTTGAATTTAGATTAATGGGTTGTTCGAAAATTGGGAAAAGTAGGGGTAAATAATACTTTTAAAGAGAAATTGACTCAATTACATAATTTCAATTTTCCACAGAAACAAAAAATAATAGTACAGTAGATAAAGTAATCAAAGAATAGAATGCAATGATCATCAAGACACCTAGAATTTGGTGTAGTTACTGCTTTTCTTTTACCCTGGAACCCTGAGAAAGAAGGTCAGCTCCTTTAAGGTCAAACAGAAGGGGATGGAAGAAGATTTCAGAGAACATGCATTTTATTTATTTTTTTTTTTTCACACAGTAAAAAGAGCTTAGACATGATTGGAAATCTATTTCAATGGAGCTTTTGATATGAAAAAGAAATATATTGGCCGGGCCCAGTGGCTCGCACCTATGATCCCAGCACTTTGGGAGGCCGAGGCGGGTGGATCACGAGGTCAATAAACCCCATCTCTACTAAAAATACAAAAATTAGCTGGGCGTGGTGGTGCACGCCTCTAGTCCCAGCTACTCGGGAGGCTGAGGCAGGAGAATTGCTTGAACCCAGAAGGCGGAGGTTGCGGTGAGCCAAGATCATGCCATTGCACACCAGTCTGGGTAACAACAGCGAAACTCCGTCTCAAAAAAAAATAAAAGAAAAAGGAATATATTACAGTAAAACATTTTTTCTTGAAAAATAATCAAGAAACTGATCACCAGGAAGGGAAATATTATTTATATTTGTATTAAGATAATTTCAAACAGATACCAATTGATCCTAGTCTATAAAAGCCAAGGCTGCTTACCTAAAAAAACCTTTGACAGTACACAATTTTGCTTCTTCATTTATTCCACCAGAGCAGTAAAGAGAGAGAGGCACATGCTGCCTGAGTTATAACTAGTGGCAAAGCACGGGGAGATTTTGTTCTTGCTGTGAGACAATAGCAAAACGAGTCTGAATAGAAACTCACCTATCGGCATGCGCAGTGGTTCCATTGTACAGACATTTGGTTAGATATAAACAAAATTTATTGCCAAATGCTTGTGTGTATGTATATGTTCGGTGGTGATTTTTAAATTGTAGAAAAATTTCCACAAAGTTTATAGAATTTTTTCTTTCTCTCTCTGTCTTTTTCTCTCCCCCCATAAATGGCTGCAACTAAGTAAAAAACATTAACAAGGAAATAAATGACTTCTAGTATTTCCCTCTGAAACCTTAGGAAAAGAAGTGGAATATCCGTATAGTTTCTTGGTGCAACAGGTCTTAGCTTCAAGGAATCCAGATATGAATGTCACCAAGAGTCACACACCAGGAAAACCTAGGACTTAATGACCTTTAAAAACTTCATTTCAAATTCTAGGTAAACAGAGCAGGGTGAATATCCTCCTTCTTACCCCCTTGCATTCTCATTCACTTTAATTTAAGAAACTAAAGCATAGAAAACATCAAATATGAGTGCCCCCACCTTACTGAGGCTATCTCACCCTGCACCTCTTCTACGGTCCACTAAAAACTCCTGGCACTTACCCTCCAACCCTAGTCACAACCCCACACTAATCACGTCTTCTTGTTAAAGAACAGTATCCACAACCTTTTCCCTCCCACAAGAGACTCCTAATGCTAACTTTTCATCTTTAATCAAGGCATGTCCCTTTTAAAAAATAGCCATTGTGTAACATACAGACTGGGAGGACTCCATGTCACGAGTGATCCCAAATGGCCTCCACCTCCATTATCTCCATTGCTTCTTGACAGGTTGCTGGTGCAAGTAAATAGTCATAACACTCAGGATGCCTGCATTCACAGGCTTTCCTCCAGTGATGGCTTCCAGATGTAAGGAAATTTTTAATGTCTGTGGCCCTCAACACATCATTGAATCCGTCCAATGTTTTCAAAAGTCTGTAATCACCAGCACACTATGTTGACTCCATTTCAACATTCAGCCACAGGGATTTCAGAGAAACAAAGCAATATGAATAAGAAGACTTCACAAATGCCTTCCGATTTCTAGAGAAAAGGCAGTCATAGTATCCACGTACCCTGTAATTATTTTAGTTTCCTCTGCAGAGTGTGATGCCTACCGCCTCTATCCCTCTCTGACACACACAAACACATTTGCACCTCACAGCAGTAACATTTTGAGGGGTGCTATTGTTTCTTGTCCCAGTTCCTTTGGGGAAATATTAATGTTGATGATTTTCCAAGCCAAGCCTCCTAATCCACTGCATAAGGAAAGCATTTATGTCATGTTAAACTATGACCTGAGCTCAACCCCTTAAAACCTTAAGAAGTGGATCAATACAATAAAAAGAGAGGTAGTTTTCAGATACCTCATGTTTCTACTCCTCATAGCCATACCTCATCAAAAGGAGAAAAAGTAAAAAACAGTCTTGTGTCTGAAATTTGCATTTGTTTCAGTAATGCGTTTTAAGATTGGAAGCGTCAGAGTAACTGACTTCAGTGTTCAGTTCCTTGTCCAATACACAAAGAAAACTATCCCACAGCTGTCTATGAGAGGGAAGTATCTTTTTTTAAGATCAATATCTATGCTTACTATGCCAGTTGATATTTAGAAAGTGTTGGAGAGTGTGGGAAAGAGCACCTAAAACTACAACTGTATGCTGAAAAAAATTGGCTGAGGACATTACTCCCATGAGGGTTGAGACTTGCCCTGAGCCCCAGGCTTTTCTGCACAGGGCACAGACTCTGACTTTTATTAAAGGTACCTGCTGCTCTGGGTCATGTCTCATTTGTCCTCACATTGTAGAAAATCCCAAATGCAATATCCATGAAATATAAAGGAATTTAAATGAGGGTTCATCTGCAGAATGGGTGAGAAAGAGGGAAACTGTCTTTTTATCTTTCTCTTTTCATCTGGTAATAATTTATACTCAAAGATACCTACACGAATGTTTTCACAGAAAAGACTCTGCAGAAAAGCTGTCAGTTTTAACTCATCAGAAATAAAGCAAAGCTTAACAGAGAGTTGCTAAAATATGTGCTCAGATGTGGGCTTATCTAATAGAAACTCTATCCTAGTCTTGCCTCACCTGGGCTGGGGCCAGTCTGACCTTGGATCTAACTTCTAAGCTAGGAGATAGAAAAAAATGCCTTTGTGGAGATTTTAGATTGTAAATATTGCAAACAGAGGCCATGAGTTTGATGGAGCCCATCTGTAAAGCAGCATTTAAAGGCAAACAGAACACTCTACTCACAGCTGATCGAGTTTACCTTATAACACAGTTTACATTCTCCTATATAGACTGAAATAAGATTATACTGAATACAATTATACCCTGAATTTTCATGTACTTCCTTTAAAAATACCATTTATAGATATTTTTAAAATCATACCTACTATCCCTACTATTAAAGTTTATAATTTTATAATGACTTCATGAAGAATCTGCATGTGCAAAGAATCAAGAGTGACCAGGAAGCAGAGAGAGGTTAAAGAATATGGAACCTGTTTATCTTAAGACATTTCAGGGATATTGGCCACCTAGATGTCTTCTCTTCCATTAAACATCAGTAGAACTCATCAATAAACACTGAAGTGTAGAAAGTTTTCTGCACAAACATGGAAGGCTTTCTAGGCATAGTATTTCAAGTGTTTTGTTCTTTCTTTCTTCCTCTTCCTCCCAGGGAGCTTTTCAAAAAAGTATCCCCATTTTGGCAACAGTGACCAGTTTTAGCCCTGAAAGTCTCCATGTCCTGGGACACCCAAGCAAAGCAGAATGGCTGGTAGACAGTAGGTTTATTTTCCTCTTCCCAATTGATTTCTTAACGTTTTTTCAGATGGCAACCAAAGAGGCTTGGTTGTCAATGTAACGAGGCTGTTGTCAATGTATGTCACATCCAGTGAGATTTCATGGCAGGTCTTTTTAAAATTTTACCTAGTAAAGGAGTAGCAGCAAGGATTAATTGGCCAAGCTAGATGCAAGACACAGAGCTTGGTGCCTGTTGCACTCCTCATGGAAAAGGAAGGGATCACAGAGGCCTTTCTAACAGGGCAGGTGAATTATGTCCCCAGTTGCTTGGTCCTGAAAGTGTCTTGGTGCTCACAGGATCTCTTTTCAGCTTGGCCATACACAGGTTCTTGGGGAAATGAACTATATAAAATTGTCAATGTTTTTAAACCTCAAATTTCCCTCCAAGGTAAAATAAAATGCCTCGTAATGAATAAACAGCAACTAAATGAAATCCAGAAAAATTAAATCATAATGTGACCATAAAGATTAGGCTCAGATTCTAATATTTGACTACAGTTTATGTATAAGTGTGGGAGGGGATATGTGAATAGAATCGCACTGATTATGTAACGGGCCCTTACATTTTCCAATTTTAGGTGATTTTTTTCCCCATAACATACAGAAGTCATCAGAATTAACATAAGTGAGTCTTTCCAAGTCAGGTATAAACTGAATATAAAGTCATTGAAGAGAGGGCAGATGTAGCCCTTCAATATACAGAAATCTCAGAACCATCAAAGACATCCTGGGACACAGGATTTTTTTCTCAGTTTTTGGTTAAAACTTGACTATTTTGTTCAAAACGCAGTTACAATGGAGTTTTCAAAAGATTGAACCAAGAAAGCTACTCAAACTGCTGGACACACAAATGCTCTTCCCTCCTTCTCTCTATGCTAGAACTTCAGGAAAGTTGTTATTTTTGTAAAACTCAAATCTCGCCCCAAAAATATATTGCTCTGCATCCAGGCCCGAAAACTCTCTCTTAAGAATCTACAAGCCAACTGTGGGGTTTTAAGGAAATTTCAAGTAGAATGGTCATCAGCAAGGATTTTCTAACACAGCCGAAAATGAGGCCTACGAGAGAAAAAGAAAAAGAATCATAGAGGCTTTTTGAACTTCCTAGGAAATATTGTGAACAGTGGAAGATCTCATTTTTTGGCAGATCACTTTTAAGAACCATCTGAGTCAAATCTGTAAGTTGGAGAAAATAATGATGACGAATTTACCTTCTTGGAAACTATGCCTCCTGACCTGGCAAAGTGAAACCTAGTCCACCATCTTAATACAAGTTTTCTTACATGCTTTGGTCTCTCTCTCATCAGGTGCTACCACTGGCAACCAGAGGCACAGGGTTTATTTATTTTTCCTTTAACTGATGGGATTTATACAGGATAAGTTGCTGGAAAAATGGGAGAATAGAAGTTCTATTCAGAATGGTCGCAGAAAACAGAGCTGCCTTTCCCTGCTGGAACACATTCAAGCATGCACTCATGAAACACAGTCTTCATGCATATCAAAGCAACCCAAAGAAAAGCAGTCATCAGAAAGGAACGCTGATCTGCATGCTGCTCTACACAGCCACACGTGGACAGGCTGCAAAAATTGTTCTTATCCAGCAGCTTCCAAAGGTGGAAGATGGACATAGGACTCTGAGAACATTTCAAGGTTCATTGCTTCCTGCCTGGTCCCAGGAAGCAATGACCCTTGGGCAGTTCACTGTTGGGCAGTAAGAAGCAAAACTTATGACCAGGGAACCAACTCCATCCTCATCCCAAACACATCCTGCTGAAGGGCACTCCATGTAACTCCCAGTGTGTTTCTTGCCAGACTCTCCTATACACAAAGCCCCTCCTTCCACCTTGGTCAGGCTTCAACAGCTGTTTTTTGAACTGAATGGTACCCCATGGCTACCTTTCCCTATTCCTTGCTTCCATGTTCTAAGACTGCTAGTGCTGAACATTCCCATAGATGATTTATTAGTCTCTTTAGGAGAGTGTGTTTCCATGAGGATCATGTCATTTGCAAAGCATATGGCAGAAGGGAGCTTTAGTTAAGTGATGGCGATGTAAATTGCATTCGGTTTTGCTTTGGCAAGGACACCAGATGGATGCCTTTATGATGAAGTGGGTTTCCTCCAACATTTTTTAAAATATCGGTCTCCAACAGGTGTTTCCTTTAAGGCATATCTGTTTTTCATAACATTAGAATGAAGAAAAATGTTGTCTGTGACAGCTTGTATTCATATATCACGCTTTTATTATGATAAAAATGTACAGTGATTGATTCACTATTCTGAGTCATGTTAAAATGTGCTTGGGAGAAGATCATCTTAAATTTGCCAAAAGGGCATTTAATTACCAGACCAAAGACTCTTCATTTATTATCAGGGTGGAGAGGGTGGAGAAGGAGGGGAAGTGGGAAAAGGCTGAACAAAGTGACCAGAAGGAAAGTAGTAGTAGCAGCCGCAGACTTGAGTGCTGAGGGCAGACAGCAGGGAACCACCTCCTAGAAAGTGACATAGCTATTTCCAAATTGTTCTTAAAGAGTTCCTGAAAGACAATCACTACCAACTTGATTATGGCATGGAAACATATGTTCTGAGAAATCCTAGGGAGAGTGTCTAGGAAGCAACTCATGGAGAGAAAGAGGTTCTATGAATGAATAATATCATTCATCAGTTCTCCAAATCCTGATGAAAATCAAGACCAGACTCAGGTATTAGGTGTGTTTGTTGGTGAGTCCCATTAACAAGCTTGGTATAAGGCTATCACCAGGGTCCTGTCTGGTACAATTAAGAGAGTCTGTAGGACTTTTGGAATTCAATGTTGGAGAAACACCATGAGTTAGAACTCATGACTTATAGATATGTAAATTGCCAAAAGACATGTTAATTTGAATGAACAGGGTAACCCATTTTGGTCAAGCTGACCTTGAAGTGTATATGTTACGTTGTCTAGCTAGGCAAATGATTAGAATTTACTAAACCCACTAAGTTTATAGGTAGTTCTTAAGTGCAAGCGGAGATTAATGATTGCATCAAGACAGCTTTTATTAAGAATTACTGTCTCCGCCTTTCCAAATCCATTTCTAATGTCCCATTTCTCCTACACTGGCTTCTCTGCCTAGGCTCTCCGTCCTATTACTTTAAGTTTGACATACCAATCTCAGTTGGAATAAATTCTTTTGTCTGAAAAAAAATAGGATTTAAGATAGCAATTTAGAAGCTAGCCTGTTTGAGGAAAGCAAAATTGCTCATCATTATGTTGAGGTCTGAGTTCGGGGGCCAGGTGTTGAATAATAAGCTATATTAATTCACAAGGAAACCCCTTAACCCTGAAGCATGAAGGGGAATAGGTTGTATTTCTCCAAAAATGTAGAGTAAAATCTCATGGGACAGCATTGTTATCAGTTACATCTGAAATGAGCAGGACTGAATCTGTAGTGTGACACAGAGGACAGTGTATTCCAAAAGGTTTTAGGGGATAATAACAGATACTTTAAATAGATAAATAAAATAAGTAAGTATGTAAGTAAACAGTAAAAGCTTCTGTGGTCAGATAAGTTGTGAAACACTCGATTATCCAAATTTTAAAGGATTTCTATATTGCAGAAATCCTTTTATATTCTACTGTCAGAACCTTTTACAGGCCAAAGAGCACTGTGACTATATTAGTCCATTACCACACTGCTAATAAAAAGATACTTGAGACTGGGTAATTTCTAAAGTAAAGAGGTTCAATTGACTCACAGTTCAGCATGGCTGGGGAGGCCTCAGTAAACTTACAGTCATGACAGAAGAAGCAGCAAACAAGTCCTTCTTCACATGGTGGCAGGAAGGGGAAGGGCAAAGAGAATGGGGGGAAAGCCCCTTATAAAACCATCAGCTCTCCTGAGAACTCACTATCACAGGAACAGCATAAGGGTAATCATCATGACTCAATTACATCCCACTGGATCCCTCCCATGACACATGAGGATTATGGGAACTACCATTTAAGATGATATTTGGGTGGGGACACAGCCAGACCATATCAGTGACTCTCAAAGAGGGGCCATTCCTCTCAAACTTTGGTTACTCTAGGACATCTCCAGTTACGATTATACCATGGAACATGTGTTTTGCAAAAGGAATTGGTTTTAGAATAGGATGGACTTATGCCCTGGTAACAGCTATGAAAGCTCAGTGGCTGAGCACATGAAAGGTTTATTTCTTGTTCACATTACATGTCCAGCACAGACTAAGTAGGCCATGGCACTCAGTTCAAGGTGCCCACTGGAGCAGCCAGGTTGCTCATCTCCATAGCAGGCTAGGAGAGAAAATTTACCTAAGAGCTTCTCACTGCCTGACCCATCTCTTCTCACATTTTATTAGACAGAGCCAATCACATGGCCCCACCTCCCTGTCCCTACACTCAGAAAAGAAAGCAGAACTGAATATGGCGAGGTTGGTAACATCAAGCTCAGTACTCTATTCAAATGCCAGCTTTGCACTTTGTTAGATCTTTGACTTTTATTCATAAAATAAGGGAAGGTAGTCTTTAAGCTCTCTGGCAGAGACAGAAATGCTCACCAAACATTTCAAGTTACTTCCCATGTTCCCCAGGCCTCTTAAAGTCAGCAGGAGCCACGGGACTACTGAGATGAGAGCAAAAATAAAGCAAGTCACCCTGGGCCAAGGCACTTAGAGACCTAGGCTTGGTTCTCCAGTTCCTTTCTTCTTTCCTGCCTGATGACTGAGAAGGATGCATCTTTCAGATGTTGAGGCCATAAGATGGTAGAGCCTCTATTCCTCAGGCTCTAAATGGCCGTGTGGAGCAGTGACACCTTTTTGCCTGAGTGAAATATATAGCATAGATGAGCTGTGTTGTGTTAGGCCCTGGGAACATTGAGGTTTTTTCTGCAGTGTAAGCCTAGATTTTCCTGAATTACATAAGTCTTTCTAACCCTTGATTTTCTGTAATTTGACAAGGGTTTTCTTATTCTCTGACAGCAAATATGCATTCCTTAGGATGAGAGTGGGATTTTTCAAAAGATCATCCAACCCTGTCAAAGATTGAATATATTATGAAACAAGCATGTGTCTAACTCCAGTGTGGGATGACCACGTGGACAGCATTGCCAAGACTTAGATCAAGATCAGAGCAAGGTCTAGGCAAAGGCAGACCAGTGATGAAAGCTTTAAATCATGCAAAAAGTATTTACTAAATAAGGATGTTTCAACAGGGACTCATTTGGGAAAATATATGGAAAGGAGAGGTGAGGAAAACAGGCTAACAAGAGAAATGTCAACCATGATTGAATCTCTCACAGCTATTTTAATTCTATATTAAGGTGCCAAAAACACTGCTCATTATATCTGTCAATGAATAACAGTATCAAAATTAAAAGCAGAAACAACTACCTTCAAGATATGTATAATCCAAGGCCAAAAAGAAAAAAAAAATCTTGATGTGGCTTTTGCCCAAAATGCTTAGTGTGTCTTCAGCTGTGATACAAGCTGGACTCTTTGTGTTCTTCAGATATGAGCCTTTATTATAGAGTCTTCCAGACCTGATATCATTCTACTTATGTTATTCTCCTCTTTGAGTTCAAGGTTCTAAAGAGTTTCACATCTCGGCTTTGTTGCAGTGAAGCTCTAAATAGTCCCAGACTAACTCTCCATTATTCCCATTTAGGACCCTTCTACAAGAAGCAGAACAAGATTCTGACCAGCTGGATAGCAGTGGCATGTTTCACTGGTGCAAAACAACCCCTTTGGACAGCGTGATTCTGGTAAGTGATCTTGCATCATCATATCTCAAACAAGATAAAGCATTTCTTAGGGTACATGATGTTCTTATAGTAGTCATAAGCACCTGTCACTTCACTTTGTAAGCTGTAAATTTGTCAAAAAGAAAAGAAACATACCCCAACAGCTAGATGAATAATACGCAAAGTCACGGGAGGCATTTGACAAAGCCTATGTGAGTAGTATGCTGGAATTTCAAACAATTACATGTCTTCTACTGTTTCCTCTCTCCTTCAACAGTTTAGCTGACTCAGTTATTCAGAATAATGTTCTCCTGAAGTTTTGCTATTTTCCTTGCAAATCTAATTAATTTAAATGCACCAGGGAAACCTACTGTTTACAAGTAATCTGCAGTCTTTTTTTCTTAAGTAAATAAGCATTTTTCCAATGTGTTTGTTTTGAAATTTGGATTTTCTGTAGTAGTTTTTTCTTAAAGTGACTCTACTTAGACTTAACCCATTAGCCATAAATATGCCTCCTAAATGCTCAACCAGGGTAAATCTTTGTAGGTATTACAGTCATGTCCTTCTCTCTCTTCTCAAGGAGACAAACTAACTCAGCTCACAAAATGCCTGCAACTAAGATGTAAAACGTATTGTATCCTAATCCACGGTCTGACACTTGCTTCCTAGATGACCACCTACTGTAATTTTCTGGAACTGGAAACTCAATTATAACCTTAGTGATTTATCTTAAAAGTAGTAGCTGATAAATTTAACTAATAAAAATGATTGCGTCCGGGCACAGTGTCTCAAGCCTGTAATCCCAGCACTTTGGGAGGCCGAGGTGGGCAGATCAAGAGGTCAGGAGTTCAAGACCAGCCTGGCCAATATGGTTAAACCCCACCTCTACTAAAAAATATAAAAATTAGCCAGGCATGATGGCACATGCCTGTAGTCCAGCTACTCAGGAGGCTGAGGCAGGAGAATCACTGGAACCCAGGAGGTGGAGGTTGCAGGGAGCCCAGATTGCGCCACTGCACTCCAGCCTGAGCGGCAGAATGAAACTCCATCTCAAAGAGAAAAAAAAATGATTGCTTGCATGCTGTATGAAACCTATATATTTTTTCATATATGACTAATTGATACATATATATACATATACACACACACATATATATGTATCTATCTATATAATTAGATATATTCTTCCTTTTCAAAAGTAGTTTGTTTAGTTCACTTTTTTTTGATAGAGGCACACATGCACGCACACACATCTTTGTGGCTCAGCGCCAGTGTCCTCACAGAATATATTCCAACTTTTGTAAAACCGTGATCAATCATTTGATCAGAAACGCAAAACTGTCAGAGATGTCATACCAACTGAAAGACTGTTAGGGTTGCTGAAATTCACCATTTTAGCAATTATGTCTTATTCTGAACTATACAAAATAAACATCCGTTGAGCAGGAAACCAAACATATTTTCAGTAGGAGGCAAATCTTTAGAAAGGTCAGGAAGTTGGTTGCAGATTGAGACATTTGAGACCAAAGGATGGAAATAGCAGAAGTTTTATTAGATCATATTTATTAGGAATGCAGACAGGTTGCCATGATTGATATTTCCCTTATGATGGTCTTTTGTTAAGTTTAGGATGCCTTCTAGTTTTAAAAATGCTAAAGAATTTGAAATATGTGCCTCTAGGAAAGAAGTATCTGGATTGCAAAATTCGGGAAGGCTTTAAACTTGGTTTTGTTTGCAAAGGGGTCAAGTAGAAGTGGTCAGTTTAAGTTACTTTGAACAAATAGGACATCCTCCCTTCCTCCAATAGCCACCATCTTTCTTAATCCAGAGACAGTGTTGTGCCACAGTTTCTTAGAGAAATTGCCTCTCTAGCTGTGCCCATTAATGCATTCTGCCATGTATCCTTGTTTCTAATTGTTTAGTTCTATTCAGAAGAGCAATTGTTGGACTTTAGACATGTTACATTAAATACCGTTAGAGCCTTCATTATTCAAGTTAAAACTAATCAGATTAGCTAGAGACAATTATTTAATAGATTTGGTTAAGATTTATATCACTCTAGAAAGGCTCTCCAGACAAGTAGCTTTATTTTCCCTTTCAGGGAAATCCCTCTTGGAAGGAGAGTACAGTATAGTATTTCCCAGTATATGCTAATTTGGTAAACTCTAATTGTTGAAATGTCAGATGTTACTTATTTATCCTGTTAGATTTCATCAATGCCTGTTTCATAGAAGCTTTCCATTTAACCCAGCAGAGGACTGGCAAAAGGAAGAATGATATATCTATTTGAAGTATGCTGAGTCTTTGTTTGTCTCGGAATGTAGGAAACGCTCATGCTGAAATTTGAGTACATTTAACTTATTCTATACCAGATTCTAGGTGTCCTCCTTTGAAAATGTAGAAATTTAATAACTTTTAGATTTCATCAGTAGTTATTGAACAACTTTTAGTGAGTAAGAAATATATTTTTTCAATATATTGCATCCTACAACAAAATTAACTTTTTTTTTTTTTTTTTTTTTGACACGGAGTTTCGCTGTTGTTACCCAGACTGGAGTGCAATGGCACAATCTCGGTCACCGCAACCTCCGCCTTCTGGGTTCAAGCAATTCTTCTGCCTCAGCCTCCCAAGTAGCTGGAACTACAGGTGCACGCCACCATGCCCAGCTAATTTTTTTGTATTTTTAGTAGAGACAGGGTTTCACCTTGTTGACCAGAATGGTCTCGATCTCTTGACCTCGTGATCCACCCACCTCAGCCTCCCAAAGTGCTGGGATTATAGGCATGAGCCACCGCGCCTGGCCAAAATTAACTTTTTTTTTCCATTTTAAACACAAAGAAATTAAAAACGAGAGAGGTTAAGTAATTTGCTCAGTCATATAGCTAACAATAGAACCAGAATGCAAAATCATGTCTTCTGACTCCAAGTCCAGGGTTCTTTCTGACACATCCCAGTCCCGTTAAGAGGAGACGTTAGCCATACTCTGAAAGAAACCACACATAGGATAAAGATAAGTTTTCTACAGAAATATCATTCTTTAAAGGTAACATTTATTGTTTTCATGAGTCTCTATGAATGTGGGAGAAACGTACATATGTGTCATGTATATTATTTTGTTTTCAACTTAGAGACACAGAGGTGAGTTAACAATTGGCAATGCTGATAGTAGTATGATACCTATTCAAATGTTTGAGATCAAATGAAGTCTTTATAGCATTTCCATTTCTTTTATGCACTTTGCATGATGAATTTCCTTGATGCAGGAAAGAGTCTACAGAATCAGTTCAGTGTATTCAATTGAACTATATAAAATTGCCATTGTTCAACCATTTTTGACCCATAATAAGGTAAATTCATATGGTTCAAACTGATGAATGAAATTCAATGAATGCTGCAATATGTTATACATCTTGCTGTAATTTTCAGGACTCACTAGAAGATATGATTTAGCAATGAATTTGGAATGTCTTAGGTTTTCACCAAATTTTACTATGGCGCATACAAGGCTAAAAATATGTAATAAAAATCAATAAATACTTTTCCCATTTGGTCCAATGATTTCACACCCTGAGGATGATGCTGATCTGAGTTTTAGTTGATGACTCCAGGCTAATAGTACACTAAAAAGAAAGTGAAATAAGAAGAAATTCCACAAAAAAGTAAAAAGTGGAATTGTGCCACCTGTGCATGAGTTCTGTGTTTTACAAACAATTTGCAAAATTCTATTCACCTTATGAAAGTAGGGCTGTGGATGTACCTAGATGAGTTGGGAGGAGGAGAGGGAGCCCAGTTGGAGGGATCCTCATCTTGTTTACAAAAATGACCAGACTCTGGCATGCTTGTCCTTAGAAACGAACTGACAAGTTGAAACACAAGTTTCAGAACCACATTGTAGCATGTGTATTTGGAGACGCTCATTCAGCCCTGGTGGGGCTTCGGAACTTTGTAATGCCCTTGAGAGCCAGCAACTACACCCAGCAGGAGCTGAAGGACATAGTGTTCATTGGGCCTCTGGACTATCTACAGAGAGAATGGCAATTTCTCCAGAATTTTCCCCGGATATATATTCTGCCTGTAAGTATCATATAAGGAATAGTGAATATTTATAAGTATTATAACATTAATCAGACTAGAATTAATAATGATAATAATCACTTGCAGTTCTACAGTGCTTACCAGATGCTAGAAACTGTTCTTAGATACTTTACTTATATTAACTCATTTAATTCTCAAAACTATCCTATGGGGTAGATATTAAATTTGTTGAACTTTAAGCATGGAAAGAGAAAATAACTTGACTAAGATTGCACAGCCTGTAAGTAACAAAGTTAGGATTTAAATCCAGATGTTGTGGCTCTTGAGTTAATGCTCGAATCACCATGTTTTATGATCTTTGTACAAATAAGAGTTTCTCTGCATTTCTGAGTCTGATTGTAATTCAATGGTTATACCTAAGCTAATACTGGTCAGCCTTTGGTGCTCTAATTTTCCATCTTTTCTGGAGACATTTTATATGGACCATATAATGCCACATGGCCCCTGAAAGCTGTATGAAGAGGAGGGATTTTGCTTGTGTGGTATTGTGGTTGCAATTATATTTTGCCTGAAGTTACATAGATCTATCTCCCACTCTATACCACCATTTCCCTGTTGACAAATCCATTATTTGCACTGGGAAATGCACCAAAGCATTTGAATTTTCATCAGATAATACTGCCAATATATCAGCTTAGTGCAAAAGGAACCACGATTTTTGCCATTTAAAGTAATGGCAAAAACCGTGGTTCCTTTGCACTAACCTAATATAATAAATTTTTCAAATTTCAAAAATAATTCTCTCAAGAAGCAAATTGCATTTGCTTTTTTGAAAAGCCACTGTAAGATTCCCTGTAGTACCTCTCTTGCTTAAATTCACTGAAAGAAATTTAAAAAAAAAAAAGATCAGATCTCCTGATCCAGCTAGTATTAGGAATTTTCACTATATTAGACTCCAACCTACCTGAAGACAGAACCAGATCGATCTCTGTTTTACCATCAAAGAAAGAAGCAACTTCCACTTTGCTAGTTAACTCAGAGTGCAAGTTGGGTTACCTGCTTGTATTAGCAACATTGTGAGGATGCACATTTTGCCTCTAGATCCATACCCTCTCTTTTCTTTGAATGTTTTTCCTCATCACTGTTACCCTGACCCTGCTCTCTTCTTCCACCTGAGTCAGTGGCAAGGATTTGTGTTCCTCCCTCCCCACTCTCCTCTGTCTCATCCAAACTTGCTTTCAGGAAAGAATCTAGGAAATTTATTCACACTAAAATATTAATGACTGATAAGTGAAATTTATGAGATATGAGGTAACTGTTTTAACATGAACTCAGTGAAGGCTGGAGCTCAAAGCTCAAAAATTGCATCACTCGCAAAGAGCCACCACCATGAGCCATGATATAACATCCCTCCATCAGACAAGTGCCTCCTCTGTCTATTTTCCTTTCATTAGGGATCCGTACTTTATCCTGGAGACTTCCACGCGGCCAACATAGAGCAATGTTCCATGTGCGTTGTCTTGTCCCCTCCATCCAAGTCATCAAGCAGCCAGACTCTGGTAGACACGGAAGCGATCATGGCAACCCTCATCATCAGATCCTTGCGAACTGACTCCTCCTCCGACCCGTCATTTGCAATGCCAGGTGAGAATAGCACCCCTGGCAGGAAGAAGCTAGGAAGTATGGAAAAAGAAAAGAGAGTTAACTCCTCTTTGAAGTATTTTAATTATGGGGAGCAGGAGGGTGGACCAGATGTCCTCTGAGGTCCCTTCCAACCCTGAGAATCCTATAGTAGAAATAGCCCACAATTCAGTGCTCTGGAATTCTAAGTCAAATGGAAAATGATATGCATCTTTTAAATGAAATGCACATAAGACTGTTTTTTTCATTTTGAAGGAAAAAAACACAATTTTGAAGTGCTATTATTTTTATCAGTGAACATAGCAAGTGGTACGTTATTTTAATTAATTAGGTACTATTATAGTTATGATTATTATTAAGAAATTCTCATTGGATCTTATAGATCTAATGCAATCAAGTTAAAATTCTTAGTTTTGTGGTTGAGAGAATGAACCATGATTCTCTTTTACTTTTTGAGATGATTTCAATACATGAAGTTTAGAAGACTAACATCTTTTCTAACATCTATAGATTAAAAATGTCATCTTTAACTTCAGACTAGAAAGAGATGGTGAGAGAGAGATGCAAGGGTCTTTCCAGGATGGGGATCATGTTTTTTTTCCCCTTTGTATTTCTTTCAGCTCCTATTGGAATTACTGTCATTTAGTTAATGTTTAACAAATACTTGTTTAATTGCAGCAAATGAGCTGTGAGCCAGACACCTGAGGAGCTTCCACACATTTCACTGTGCCCAAAATGAGGTCAATCCTCATGACAAAATTGTGATTTTTCTTCTTTCCTAAAATGAGAAAAAGTGTATACATTAGTCTGTTTCTAAAAATTGGCCACCATCCCCTCAACCTAATCTGAAAGTACTATTACTGAAGAATTTTCTGTTTCTAAAACAGACTTCCAATTCAAGAAATAAAAGTAAGTCATGATTGGAATCCCCTAGATCCAACCATGTTACTTGGGGATGATTGATTCTCTGTATCAAGATCAGATACTCAATCTTTGGCTCATGCAGCCTCTGACCACAGCTGTCCCACTTTGCGTGGCACCTGAGGAGGTTAGCATTGAAGGCATTGCAAGGCTTTCCATGATAATGGCTGTGGATAAAAATGTTCATGATTCAAACTGGGAAACTAGAAAACTCTCTCTGACTCCTAGACACTGTTGCTATGCAAGAAAATATAAGGTTATTGAAACAAAGGAAAAAACAGTAATCTAATCTTTGGTGGGCAAACTGAGTCAGCTGTTAGACCTTGACTAAGCAACCAGTGCTGACCCAGCAACCAGGATCTCAGGGTGTTTTGCAAAGCAGAATTAATAACAAGGCACTTCGTGAATATCAAAGTGCCAGGAGCAGCCACACTCAGGAGGGGTAAGCCATACCTCTGCTGAGCAAATCTGAAGATCCATAAAAGTGCTATTGTATTCTGCCATAGGAATCCTTAACTTAGCAATTAGGGTCACTCCGTGGATTCACTTGTCGTGTGTGTGTGTGTGTGTGTGTGTGTGTGTGTGTGTACATGCTTGTAACTGACCATAATTGGACAGAGAAGAAGTATTCACTTTAAAAGCAGTATAAATTCACATACAAATGAAAATGCATGCACAATATAAGCCCAAGATAAACTGACAACACCATAAGTCATTTAGTTGATGGTCTAGGCGAATAGTTCTTCCTATGACTACTATTATTAAAATTTCACCTTCAATATGGACTAGAAAAACAAAAAAACCTATGATTTGAATTTTAGTTTCCTTTATATCTAGTGATTTTAATAGTGTATTCATTCAATCAACAAAAAATATTGTATGATATACCAGGTACTCTGTTACCAAGAAGGTGGCCCTTAAAAGGGGAGCTGACTGGTTTTGGGGGAAGGAGATTGAGGAAAGAAGGAAAAAGAATTGGAAAGACGAAGAGAAAAGGAAGGAATGTTAAAGTATTGAATCATTATGAATGTGCTTATCTGAAAAGATGAAAAGCAAAGGTTAGAGAAGAATGTGCTAAGTTGGGCTCGTTTAGATGGGATCATACCCATTTGTGTGACAGGGAAACATATATCCAGATGGACTCTAAGGACCCACATAATGAAGGCATCAGGTCTGCTTATCTGGCACTGTCACATCAGTGAAGTCACATTTTAAGAACATTTCGAGGCCAGGCATGGTGGCTTACGCCTGTAATTCCAACACTTTGGGAGGCAGAGGCAGGTGGATCATGAAGTCAGGGTGACCAGCATGGTGAAACCCCATCTCTAATTTTAAAAAAGATTTGTAAATTAGCTGAGTGTGGTGGCATATGCCTGTAACCCCAGCTACTCAGGAGGCTGAAGCAGGAGAATCGCTTGAACTGAGAGGTGGAGGTTGCAGTGAGCCAAGATCTTGCCACGTCACTCCAATCTGGGTGACAGAGCGAAACTCTGTCTCTAAAATTAAAAAAAAAAAAAAAAATTTTAAAAAGCGCATTTGGAGACAACCTATGAATAGCAAAGGGCCATTACCCAGAATTCTCCCCAATGACTCTGGCATCGTAAGTCTCTGTCTGGAGTTCATATTAATAATATAGATGTTCCCAATTTTCACAGAAGCGTGTTTGGCCTTCTTAATCATTCTCCCCATTTCTTAATAATACTCCTCTTGCACCATACATGAGAGGTAGAACCAGGAATACCCAGCCCCAAGAGCTGAAATTAGGAAAGATTGTGAGATTCTACCAGGAGGCAGAAAGCATGGTCCACAACGAGCACTAAAATAAGATTTGTTGGTAGGCAGTTTCTATCCCTTTCACTAGGGGATAGAGTGGTTCTCAACCAGTGACAACTGGTCCCCTGAGGTCACCTTACAATGGCTGGAAACAGTTTTAGTTGTCACCACTGTGGGGATGCTATCCCCATCTAGTGGGTAGAAGTCAAAGATGCTGCTCAACATCTTTCAATACACAGGATGGCCTCACAAAGTTAGAAAATGTCAACAGCAGCAAGGTGGAGAAACTCTGCCCTAACCTATCTGGAGAGCCCTTTGAGGGATCAGTGGGTTTTTCCGCATGTTCATAGTCAAGATAAACGTAAACGTGAAGCCAAGCTAAGACCACCAAGGCTATTCCCAGCAGAAATTCACCAAGGGACATTGGATGGGGTGGGGGTAGGGGGAGCAGCAGAGTGAGTACTCTCTGAAGGATCAGTGGGAATGCCGGCCCTCCTGGACAGCTCCATGGGAAATTTTAGTTTTTTTCTGTAATACTCTAATTACTGCCCTGTCACATCACAAGGAGAACAGGTTGGCAAACCTAGGTACTGAACTAAATAATCTGTGGCATGATCTAAACATATAATGGTAATTAAGCCTGACAACTTAATATGCTACTGAAATTTAAATGTACAGAAGTAATCTGCAATTAAGCAATCTTCTGTAATAGCACCCTGCCAGGCTGGAAGATTTCAGGTATAATACTATGTACTATTAGGTAGCAAAAATATTGACATCAGTAAAATGTACCCAGGCTATGATCTGACACATTCAAATTAACCATTGCTCTAAAAGGGATGGAGTTAATGTGGAAATTCAGTTGCTCTCCTTCAGCCAGCATCGGAAGCAGATTTTCATGTAGTTGCTTCAGCTGATGTGAATGTGTCTATACCCAATTAGAACACCAGACTCTAAAAGTCAGTCTCAAGTCCTTTATTAGCAGATAACTAGAGTCAGAAGGTGGGGTTCAAAAAAGGATTTTCCCATAGAGAGGTTTCTCCTTTGTAGGAAATTGATTTCAATACTTTACTGAAAATTCCAGTCAAACTGTATATATTTTAATAGGGCTACAAAGTAGGTACCCTGAAAAGGGCATGGGTTTTGAAGTTGGTGCTGATCAGGCTGTGAAGCCTCATCCATTATTTACAAGCCATGTGATCTCGAGCATGGTATGTAAATTGTGGCTGCAGTTTTCTCATCGGCAAAGGTGATCTCACTATGATTAACTCACAGATAAGATAACATGTAAGAGTTATCTTATCTCTTTACAGCATCCACTGCTCTCAGCAGCCAGAGATCGTTTATACATATTCATCGGATAATCTCATTTCCTTACTTTAAACCCTATGATGTTGACCCATGGCAATTAAAGGAAAAACTCGGATCTTGCAAGCCAGCAGGAAGCTTGGATTCTCTGCTCCTTCATCCTGTTCACACTGGCTATTTCCTGCCACGGGTTCTTTATCACATCCCTCTGCCAGATGGCTTTTCTGTATTTCTCAGACTCTGTCCCAAGGTCAGAGATGTCCCTCTTGGGACCTTATCTAAAGTCACATCTTCAACTTCAATCACTAGCCTCTAAAGTTTGGGGTTTATTCATTCTCATCAATATCCAAAAATATTTTGTGTTTGCAACATGTGATATGTAACTGGGGCAAGAATGAACATAATTCTAGCATGGAGTAGATACTTTAAAAATATTTATGGAAAGAAGAAAGGGAAGGAAGAAAAGGAAAGAAGGAAAGAAAAGAGAAAGGAAGGAAGGAAAAAGAAAGGAAGGAAGAAAGGGAAGAAAGAAGAAAGGACAGGAGGAGAGGAAAGGAGGGAGGGAAGGAGGGAAAGAAGGAAGGAGGAAAAGAAGGGAATGAAGGAGGAGGGAGGGAAAGGAAGGAAGGAATGAAGGAAGGAAGGAAGAAAGGAAGGAAGGAAGGAAGGAAGGAAGGGTAGGAGGGAGGGAGGGAAAGAGGAAGGGGAGAAAGGAAGGAAGAAAAGAAGGAAAGAAAAGAAATTAGAAAGGAAAAGGGGGATGGAAAGGAGGGAAAGGAAGAAAAGGGAGAAGAAAATGAGGGAAAGAGGGCACGTGAAACAAATAAGGCATCTTAATCTGAGAATAAAATAGAACTTTAATTCCCTCAAGTCTTCCTGCATTATGCAAATCTCAGAGGTTTTTTTTTTAAGGAAAAATAATTTAAGGTATTTAGATTTCATCAAGAATAAGAACTATCAGTGAATCAGGATCTCTAGTCATCCTTGTGCCCTTCCCCTTTAATAGCTGTGCAAATCCAGTTAGCCCTCTGGCCTTCCATTTCCACCAAAAACTGAAGGATTTTGTGAAATTCCTAAGGTCACTGACAGTTCTAGACATAAACAAAATGTGTTGGACTCTTCAGCTTTTATCCTGCATTCATTACTCAGAAATTTAGTTGAAACCAGAAATATATTCAGCTGTACTCTGCATTAACAGGAAGTGGCTCTTTTCCATCTCGGTGGCAAGACGGAAGAGGTGTGAAATATCGTAGTACATAGCATTCCTTCTGGAAACCCATCTCTCTTTGGTTTTCCCCTTTTCCTGGTCTCCACCTCAGTGGCTCCATTCCCTGTCATCTTCTCATTGTCTGCTTCTCAGGGGGCCTTAGCACAGAGCTCACCTCCATTCATTCCCCTTCTCACCCCTACCAATTACCTCACTGAGGAAACAAAGGACCTTCCAAAGATTCCACTCTCTTCTAAGCAGCAGGGAATCTTAATTACAAGTACATCTTAACGGTTTACAATATTTTTTTCTCTTATATAGTATCCTCAGAAAACTTTAAGAAAGTAACCAACAATTGTAAGCACAACTTATAATGCCATTACGGCACTTAAAAAAAAATGGCACCATATTTTTCTGTTTCTCTCTCCCACCAACTTCTTTTTTTTGAGATAGGATCTCTGTCTGTCACCCAGGTTGGAGTGCAGTAGTGTGATGATGTCTCACTGTAAGCTCTGAACTCCTGGGCTCAAGCTCCCCTCTCACCTCAGCTTCCTGAGATTTCAGCTGTGCACTACTACACTCAGCTAATTTTTTTTTAATTTTTGTAGAGAACGGGTCTATTTGCCCAGGATTGTCCTGTACTCCTAGGCTCAAGTGATCCTCACATATGAGCCTCCCAAAGTGTTGTGATTATAGGTATCAGCCACTGCACCCAACCTTCTATTCTGTTTATTTCCCTTACGTTTTTAGTTTAAGTTGGAGACTAAACCTCTGAGGGCATGCTTCTTTTGAAATTCACCGTAGTTCAGTACATGATAAAGCTGTTTCAGGCCAGTGCCACCCAGCCCCTGTTTGCCTTTTCATAAGTCATTTAAAGTGCCATTTAGATAGAACAGACATAGCCAGGCATGATGGCTTAGGTCTGTAATCCTAGCACTCCAGGAAGCCAAGAAAGGAGGATTACTTGAGGCTGGGAATTTGAGACCAGCCTGGGCAACATCGTTAAGACCCTATCCCTGCAAAAATAAAAATAAATTAGCTGAGTATGGTGGCATGTGCTGGAAGTTCTAGCTAATCAGGAGGCAGAGGCAAGGGGATAGCTTGAGCTCAGGAATGAAGGCTGCAGTGAGCTCTGGTGGCACTACTGTACTCCAGTCTTGGAGATGAAGCAAGACCTTGTCTCAAAAAAAGAAAAAAAGAAAGAAACACACACACACACACACACACACACACACACACACACTCCCCTTCCCACATTTATCAAAAGGAGATGCTGAGGAGACCCAAATAATAATTCTTTTTTTTTTTTTTTTTTTTTGAGACGGATTTTTGCTCTTGTTACCCAGGCTGGAGTGCAATGGCACGATCTCGGCTCACCACAACCTCCGCCTCCTGGGTTCAGGCAATTCTCCTGGCTTAGCCTCCTGAGTAGCTGGGATTACAGGCACGCGCCACCATGCCCAGCTAATTTTTTGTATTTTAAGTAGAGATGGGGTTTTACCATGTTGACCAGGATGGTCTCAATCTCTTGACCTCGTGATCCACCCGCCTTGGCCTCTCAGTGCTGGGATTACAGGCTTAAGCTATGGCGCCTGGACTTTTTTTTATTGCATTTTAGGTTTTGGGGTACGTGTGAAGAACATGCAAGATAGTCACATAGGTACACACATAGCAGTGTGATTTGCTGCCTTCCTCCCCTTCGGCTATATCTGGCATTTCTCCCCATGCTATCTCTCCCCAGCTTCCCACCCCCCACTGTCCCTCCTCTATTCCCCCCAACAGACCCCAGTGTGTAGTGCTCCCCTCCCTGTATCCATGTGTTCTCATTGTTCAACACCTGCCTATGAGCGAGAACATGTGGTATTTCATCTTCTGTTCTTGTGTCAGTTTGCTGAGAATGATGTTCTCCAGGATCATCCATGTCCCTACAAAGGACACGAACTCATCATTTTTTATTGCTGCATAATATTCCATGGTGCATATGTGCCACATTTTCCCTGTCCAGTCTATCATCAATGGGCATTTGGGTTGATTCCAGGTCTTTGCTATTTTTTGTCTAAGCATAGTAAAGGATTTGAGATGTGCACATGAGAGTAACTTTGCTAAGATAAAGTACCAAGTTACATGATGTTCTTCTACGTTTTGACAAGTTTTGTAAGGCATTGTGTTTGCCTTTATCACCTCCTTTCTTCTTTGCAGAGAATACTCCAAGTTACACAAGTGGACCAAATGAGAAAGAAAACTGCCAAAGAGTCCCTATCCTCACTGAATTGAGTAAGTTGTGTTTCAAGGGCAAAATCGAATGGAGAAATTTCTGTGATATATAACTGATGTTCCAAGGTTCTTTTTGGAATGCACAAAGGACTCAGGAACCAGAATGAGGCTCAGAGCTTTAAGTGCTTGCCTGGATGTTACATTGGGCTTTGATCCAACTGGGAACGTCAGTATATCTGATATCAGGGTGCAGAAATGACATCTGCCTTCTCCACTCTTCCAGTTACCAGGAGAGGAAGGGGGACCAGCAACTGGCATAGTCTTATTCAGAGGGAGGGACCACAGATTGGAAAACCGTTAGAAAGAATCTCCCTGTACTGACTAGTCAACCCCATCATAGGACTTTTGGTCCTGACTATGAAGATGTGGAGAAGCCCACTGACCCCTCAAAGGGCTCACCAGATAGGTTAGGGCAGAGTTTCTCCACCTTGCTGCTGTTGACATTTTCTAACTTTGTGAGGCCATCCTGTGTATTGAAAGATCTTGAGCAGCATCTTTGACTTCTACCCACTAGATGGGGATAGCATCCCCACAGTGGTGACAACTAAAACTGTTTCCAGCCATTATAAGGTGACCTCAGGGGACAAATTGCCACTGGTGAGAACCACTCTATCCCCTGGTGAAAGAGATAGAAAACTGCTTACCAGCAAGTCTTATTTTAGTGCTCATTGTGAACAATGCTTTCTTCCTCCTGGTAGAATCTCACAATCTATAATGCCTTCCTTTCTAGCAGTGACACCAGGGCTGGGGCCAGGATAAGGCAGGAGAGGCATGAAGGGTACAGACTCAGACGAAGCACTCACCCTTGGTGTCCCCAAATTTTGTGTCCCATGTATTTTCCCAACATCACATTAATCCTAGCCCTTAGTGATACTTCCTTAAAACAGACCAAAAAAACTTTCAAAGAATCAAGAGAATATGCTGTTATCTCTCAGCAACACCAAACAAAGCAAGACACTTCCCTAGGCATGGGGAGCTCTGGGAGCAGAAGACAAGGGAGGGGAGAGTGCCCAAGTGCATTTGGCGGGGTGCATTACTGGGGCACCAGGGAACACACTGGGATTTACTACTGAGTATCATTGAAGAGAAAAGGAGAAAATCCCAGAGAAGAGGTGAATGGTGCCATTAGCACAGATTGAACCAATTCAGAGATGATCTCTAAAAACTGGTCCTGACTGTGATTTTACTAAACAGAAAAGTGCATTATGGGCATTTTGTGAGCTAGATTACCTAAACCACTGGGATTTATCCAAAATTAGATGAACATGTAGACCTCTTATCCTACAAACAAAGCAGGGAATCTTAGAGAGGAATCAGCAGATGTCACCACCACATGAGCTGGGAGTGACAGTGTAGCAGGTGAGAAGTGAGGCACTGTCTCGTTGTTGCCTAGCTTTTCTGGCCATTTTCTGGAGCAGAGGCTCTTGAAATTCAGCTTTGAACATCCCAGACCCCTGGATCCTAGTACCTGCCTGCCTACTTGCAACCACCTTGAAGCAGTTTTTAATTACATGTTTTTCCCTCCACTTTGAACTGTCTTTAACTCCTGAGCTGTATACAGTTGGCTGTCTGTATCTGTGAAGCACTGGTTCCATAACTCACTCACCCCCCACTCCTCCCCTGGCCCTACTTCCCAAAGACACCAAAATCCATGATGTTCAAGCCCTTTATGTAAAATGGTATAGTACCATCAACCCTCTGTATCCATGGGTTTCATCTGTGGTTAGTTGAATCCTTGAATGCAAAACCTGTGGAAATGGAGGGTCAACTGTGTATATCAAATGCATTAATTCAAAGAAGACTGTAAGATAGAGTGGTTGGGAAGAAATCATCCAGTTTCTCACTGACCCAGAGGTGCATCTGGTCACCCTCCAGAGGTTTTGTTTCTGGTGCCAGGTGGTGCTTGTCAAGTTAGCCTAACACACCACCTGCCAGCTCACACAGGTTCTTGTTGTCTGGCTGGCTGGAAAGGGTCACGGTGACATGGGAATTGCAGGTCTGATGTTCTGTACCACTTTGGTGCAGAATGCATGGGGGTCTGCAGAGAAATAGCCAGGAAAGCTGAGGCCATTAATTTAGGGAGATACAGTGGGATTTGGACAAAGGCTCATGGAATATTTGTGTGTGTGTGTGTGTGGTTCACAATGCAAGGAGAGGAATGTAGATGTGCACAAGAGATGTGGGTTGATATTAGTCATCCTTTCTCATCTTTTATAAAAATAATGCTGTTCTTGGAATAAAATGATTAATTAATATCACTTCCTTCATTAATGTCACTTCCCCCAAACGTACTGAGGAATAATTTAAGGCCCTAGGGGATAATCCAGTCATAGCAAGCAATGGATTCTGAGTTGCATGTCCAGCAGATTTGTTTGGATTGGTCATTTACATTAACTGTAGTACTACTTGCAAAGCAACAAGTTCACCTGCCCCAGTCTCATGGATGCTGGCAGAAGATATAAGACTCCTGGATCAGAGACCAAAACAAAACAAAACAAAGCCAATCAGTTTATTACTCAGAGTAACAGCAGCCAGAGTATTCTCACTTTTGTGTTAGTTGCCCAAGCCCTGCTTTCCACAGGTGGCATGAAGAGGCCCAAATGACACCTGTACCCATAGTAGATTGCTCTTTAGGATAGGAACCTAAGCTCAGGAGACCAGAGTCTTTTATAACACGCAGTAAGCATGCCTTCCCTTTGCTCCCATGGGAGACAGCATCTCTATCTTCCAATGCCGTTCTTGAGACAAACACACTTTGGGAGGCTGAGGCAGGTGGATCATTTGAAGTCAAGAGTTTGAAACCAGCCTGGCCAACATGGTGAAACCCTGTCTCTATTTACAATACAAAAATTAGCCAGACATGGTGGTACACACCTGTAATTCCAGCTAGTTGGGAGGCTGAGGCATGAGAATTGCTTGAATCTGGAAGGCAGAGGTTGCAGTGATTGCACCACTACATTCCAGCCTGGACGATGGAATGAGACTGTCTCAAAAAAAAAAAGAAAAGAAAAGTCTAGGAACAAAGGCAGCATTGTCTCCTAGAGGAGGGCAGTGCCTCTCCTCTCACGCTCCACAAAGACCAGCTATATTCACCTCAGAGGCTGCCTACAGGGGTCTGGGGCCAGTATAGACATGCTGATGGAGCCTGTGCCAGTAAAGACACGCTGATGGATAATATGGCTACTGCTATACTGGCCTCAGTTAGGATGATTCCCTAAGCCCTTGCCACACAGAGTGTGATTCAGGAATCGGCAACCTCAGCAGCATCTGGGAGCTGGCTAGGCATGTAGACTCTCAGCCCACACCCTAGACCCAGTGAATCAGAATCTGCTTTGCAACCAGATCCCCAAGTGATTCCTATGCACATTAAATTTTGAGAGGCAAAGGGCTTACATGACTTTAGGAAGCCAAGTGAATGCCAAGTCACCCATTGCATAGTATTCTGAGAAATAAAAGATTTTAACTGGGGTGACCACATGTTCCTATTTATTCCTATGATTCCAGGGCAATTTTTGAGCATGTTCTCTTTTGCTCCCCAAAATATCCTGGTTGGAAGGATAAATTTTACAAGGATGGCAATAAGAACACTTCTTGAGAAACTAAGCCTGTGCTCCAGGAATGTCCCCTTGAAGGTGAAGGTACCCAACAGATCTTTGTGTCTTTTGTGGGAAGGAAGACAATTAGAAAGAAAAAAAAATGTACTGGAACAGTGGTAGATCCCACAGAGACCCCAAAGTAGACATTAGATCTTTTGATCAAATGGTCACCCCTTGGCCTGCATGGATGGCACTTATGTTCTTAACCCGGTCTGCCTGTCTTTCCTTTTTGCCTCTTGCCTTGCAGAAAATCCTTCCAACATTCACTTTATTGAACAGCTTGGTGGACTGGAAGGGTCTCTCCGAAAAACAAACCTGCATCTCAGCACTGCCTTTTCTACAGGTGCTGTTTTTTCCGGCAGCTTCTTGGATTCTCTCCTGGCCACGGTAAGAACAGCTAAGCAACGGAACCCCCAAAACCAAGTCCCCTGCAGAGAAGTGAGCAGGTAGAGTAGGGCTGCATAGATGATAACACAGTTCTACATTCTCTTTGATTTTCAAAAAGAAACTTGTTTCCGCACATTAATTTATCTTTTCTCATAACTACTTGGTATGGGAAGCAACATTTTCACATTTTCAAGATTGAAAACTTGAGACCCTTGGAGCCAGAACCTCTGATGCCAGGAACAGTGAGTGCTTCAAAGGCATCTCTGCAGACCAGGCCCCTTGGTGTCAGAGCTCAGTAGATACTGCTTTCCCCTCTCTCTAAAATCCTCCCAACCAGTCACATGGAAATAGGCCATAAAGGGATCCAGGAAGAGTTTCAGGCCATAAAGGTTTCAAGGAAGCAGCTCTGCCCTCTGCTGGTGTGAGTTTTCTTCGGAGCTAAGTCAAATCTCCCTCCACGTTGCTCTTCTCATGGGGCGGATTGTTGACTACATGGTTGTTCTTTAGTTTTCAGCACCTCTTTAGCCACCTGGCAGATCTTCTCCATCCATTAGGATTCCCCTGAGTGGAATTAATTCACCCTACAAATGCCCACTGAACACCTACTCTGTGCAGGGCACTGTTCGGGTGCTGGGGAATCAGCAGTGTGAGAATGACAGAAGCCCCACCCACATGGAGCCTGCTGAGTGGAGGAGATTGGCATAAGTAACACAGAGGAATGCCAGTTACAAGGACTAAGGAGGTGTGAGGTAGGAAATGTGAAATTTAGGGAAGGAGTTGCAAGATTCAGTAATGTCGCCTTCTCAGGGAAGGCAGTGCTGAGAAGGTGGCAGGTGAGCCCACCACTGGAGGAGAGGAGAGAACACAGCATTCAGAGGCAGTGATGTGGGAGCATACCCCAAGGTGTTCAGAGGACTGAATTCAAGGAATTTCAAGTTGACAGAGACTCACAAGATCAGTGTGTAGCCATTTGTGAATGACTTGCAAGAATTCTTCCAAAGGAAAGCCACATAACCACTACCTCACACACTCCTCCTATCCAGGATTTTCAGGGGAAGAGCTGCAAAATGGCTGGATGTCAATATTCAGATGCTGAAATTCAGGAGAGTCTGAGCAGTTGATGAACTTGCAGCCTTCTGAAAGTGAACTCGGAGAGGCATCATTCCTGAATTTCAGGAATGCCTCAAGGCACAGTTTGCAAGTTTAAGGGATTGGGGCTGGGCATATGCATCCCCTTCCTGACATCAGTGCCATTCAGCATGGAAGGGATTGTGTTGCCCTGGGCTCTGCCTCTCTAAGCCATGGTAGGGGGTCTCATACACCCCATCAAGCTCTTAGAGAGATAATACCACTTCAGCAGTACTTTAACATTACACGAATTGGTAGAGGGCATGGCTTCTAAAGAGTTAAGCAGCTCAGCCTTTGCTGAGCCAGGGAGGCACTGGAGAAAGTCAAGTCAGGTTACTTGTCCAAGAAGGTGGTTGTGTCAGAGAAAATGTTATACCACTGTCTGTCACTGAGATGTCAATTAACTCGCCTGGAATTAATGACTGGAGTGTCAGGCAGGAGGTGACTTTCGATGAACTTGACCTGTCTGCAGATTCATTTCAGATGGGTTTCAGGTCCCAGTTTTCTTCAGAGATCCTTAGATGGCAGCTTTAAATTTAAAGCAGCTTCATGCTTTAAATTAAACTCGAGACTTAATTAAACACCACCAGCTCACACAGGCAAGAACAGAGCCACAGATTCTATTTAGAGTTGGTCAGAAGGGCAGGATGGACAGAGAAGGGCTGGAAGAGTAGGGACAGCAACAAATGAACACACAACAAAAGTCAGCATGAGGAACATAGACTTGGTCATAAGAATCCTGATGCCTCCCACCATTCAGCAACTGAGCGTGACATTGGCCTTGGGTGGTCTAAAGAGTGTGGCTTCTTCCCAGGCTGCCTTCAGATATTTGGTCAGTGGGCTTCACTCAGTGGAAGAGGAAGACTCTTGCTGGAAAACAAAATGTGCTACATAGAAAAAAAAGGCCACACAATGTGACCTGTTATTGGAGTTGTCACATGAGGTCACACCCACAGCAGATCATCAGCTTTGCCTTAAGAACTCTAGATAAGTACTTATTTTAGGACTGGCACTTGCTCAGCTGAATTTGGGTAGGGATGGCAATGGAGCACAGAGAAGAAGGCGTCTTCTCTGTCAAGGGTGCTGAGTGAATCTTGAACCTCTAACTCTCTACCTAGCAGTCTTCTGCTCCAGCTCTTGAATCTTTCTGGCACAGCAAAATGAACATACTGTAACACTATTTCATGATGAGCTGAACTAGGCCATTGAAAATAATTGTGAATGCTGCTTATTTTTGTTTTCCTTCTTGTTTCCCTTATCCCTACACCTGATTCTACTGCTTTTATGTGCTTCCTTATAAGTGTGAGGTGACTTCTTATCACCAAAGAAAGACCCAAGGGTCAAGCCTGAGCCTTCAATCCCATCGTCTTCTTTCTTCTGGGGACCATTGATCTTGGGTGGACTCTGGATCTTACCACCTGGTCACATGGAAATACCCTTGGAGAGGAAGAGAACATTTATCACCTTTCAATAAAAACATCTGGAGTCACTACAGAGGCTCCTGAATATGTTCTCAAACGCTTCAGATATTCTCCATATGTGCTGGAGCATCTCCTGGCTGAGGGTTGGTAGGAAGGCAAAGACCTTGATCTCCCCATTAAGTTAGAAAGGCAGGTATGGGTCCTGGAGGTCTGATCCCTCACAGAACCCCAAGGTAAACATTACTGAAGATCACAGTATTTGTCCCCCAGATCATACCTTTCCCTACATAGGTCCCTAAGCATCTCATTTTGATGAGTTTTCTTGTTGAGATAGTATCAAGAATAATAGCTATCGATCCTAAGAAGAGTAACCTTTCTCAAGCACTTACCCAGAGCCAAGGAGTTCACTAAGTGCATTACCTCCATTACCCGGTTTAATTCTCCTGTCAAATACGGAAGCTTAGCTGGGTAAATAATCTGCCAAAGGTTGCATCATTTACAAGTAACGAGTTAGTTTTCAGATCCAAGTGTATGTGATCCCAGAGTCATTCCTTGCTGCCACAATCAACTGACCCTCCAGAAATCTATTTCTGTGATGATCAATGTCCTTGCCACACAGGGATTTTCAAGTAGAGGTAAGAGGGCTTCTTCCCTGAGAATGCAGAAAGGAGGAGATGTGCCCACCTGCCTTGCTCACTCATACCTCTTCCCTCCATCAGAGCAACTCTACTTTCATCTGTGGCATATTAGAGGCGCCTGCATAAGATTCGATTGCATAAGAGACGTCTGTTGTTAAGAAGATTTTGGAACTCATTCCCTTGAAGTTAGGATACAGGACCAAGAGAGAGGCATAATATAAACAGAATCCTGTTCTCCTCTATTCTGAGACAGGGTTCCAATTTCCAGCCAGAAGTCCTGTGCAGGAGGCAGGAGTCACATTTTGCCCCATTTTTCATGTCCCTTTTGTCTCATAATATTCCTCCCCGAAAACTGTCTTCTGGGTTTGACACTTTCAACCTGCAGCCCAGCTTAATGCACCAAGAGATTGCAACACAGAGGTTACAGAGGTTACAATTAGACTCTACCCACACTACACAGAAGGTCAAGGCTAAGAGCAGATGCATTCAGGACAGGCTCCCTGAATGCATAAGCTAATGCTTCAGCAGTTTCTGAAGCAAGATGAAAACACTAGCCATTACTTCCGTCCTGGTGAACTACATTTTCAACATGATATTAAGGGCCCTCTTCCTTCCCATGTGTACTCAGACACCTTCATAGTGCTCTTCCACCTTTCTCTCTCCATCGCCCCTAATAAACACCAAGAATAAATGTGTAAGTCCCAAGAAGGCCACAAAGCCCACAGTAATGTGCTGTGAACTTGTCACTGCTTAGAAATACTAAGGGTTTGTTTAAATTTTCATGCAATTTTAAAAATTCTATCCCTTGATAGATAGGCCTGTGCTATTTTTTTCAATGTAAAATAATGGGTTTTCCCTACAAACTTTATGACACAGTTAACATTAGAATGGCTTCAACTACCCCTGGTATACCACCCTAAACTGACCCAGCTGAAGAAATATCCTACAGGATACAATTCAGATTTGGTTTTAATCTTCTATCAGTTCAGTGCTATCAAAATTAAAATATGGTGGGGCAGCCAGGCTCATATGCAGGATTCCTATCTGGTTCTACAACAAAAGACTTTCAAAACTAGATGTGAACTTGGCGAGCACCTTCCTTTACCCCTAAGGAAAGTCAAGCCAACAGAAGTTACGTGATTTTTCTTAAGGTCACTTGGCTTGTTAGTTGCAGTTTTCCTACCCTATTATCTCACTCTGAGATTAGAAGTATTTCTGGAAAAATGTTTCATCTTAAGGCTTTTGAGGATTCTCAGAGTGCAAAGCAGCATTTGGCTAGGATGTTGGCATCTATACTATTAGGTAATATTCTAGGTTATGACAGGGACCACAACATTCACAGTAGCTAAAAGTTAAAATATTATGAACAGCAACATTTTCTAACATTCAAAGTCCAAGTTCAGTAAATAAGATGATATTAGAAACATTGACCAAGTTTGAAAATCTGAAATATTCCAAGTGCTCTTCAACTTGCAGATTTTCTTGTGAAAGACAAAAGGGATGGAGAGAGAGAACAAGAAGGAGGGAGGAAGGGAGAGAGGGAAGAAGAGAGAAAGGGAAGAAGGGAGGGAGGAAGGAACAAAGGAAGGAAGGAAGGAAGGAAGGGAGGGAGGGAGGGAGGGAGGAAGGAAGGAAGGAAGGAAGGAAGGAAGGAAGGAAGGAAGGAAGGAAGGAAGGAAAGGGAAGGGAAGGGAAGGGAAGGGATATTGAGAAAGGTCAGTGTCAGAGAACCCCAAATAATAATAGGAGATGAGCTCACAGAATATAGGTGACATGTAAATCCCATTATTTTTCTCAATATAGAATTATAATCCTTTTGATGTCAGAACTGAAGAAATGATATATTCAAAGGCTAAGCCTCTTTCAGTTAAATATGTAAAGCACATTTTTCCCTAGAGCCATTGACACCAGGATAACCCTAGAATGTGCACCTTTTCTTTAATCAGTGGAGAATTATTCTAACAGCATTATGTTTAATCACTGTACACTATGGCCACATGTTCTTAAATGGATTGTAATTCAACCTGGATTTATGTCCTTCACTCCCCCACCGGATATTGGGGACTTTATTCCATAAGCACCTTTCCAGGTGGTAGTGGAATGCAACAAAGAAGAAACACAAGGAGGAAGACATCACTCAGGAGATTCTTTTAGTCTCAGGACTAAAGTGAAGTCATCTTTTAACCTAAAAAATGCCGGAAAAGTTATTTTTAGTATCTTCTTATTCATATAGATTATATCATTTCTTAAATCAGCTTGTCCCAATCACATTTACATTTTACCAGAATATTTGTTTATTTGTTAAAATTACCTATCCGTTGAAGTCAATATTCTTACAGCTTTCAAACACCTGCCTTGTTCAATGCACTATGGAGGATGTGATGTTAGGTAGACATAGTCTATGTTCTGAAGGAGCACATCATCTTCAGGAAGTATTGCTCAGTCTGATCTGAGGACTACCAGTGTCAGAACCCCTCAGGGTGCTCTTTAAATCCCAATTCCCACTCCCGTCCATATATTCTGATCAAGGAGATCTGGGATCCCAGAAATCTACACTCATTAATATCACTTCAGATGATCCAGATACATGAGAAACAATGATAAAGAAAACAGAATTTAGCAATGTGTGCAGTTTATTTTATTTAATCCTACAACCAATGCTGGAAGGTAAGTGTTACCATGTCAGCTTTAAAGATTATAAAACTGTTGCTGAAAAAAACAACCAGACACGGTGGCTCATGCCTGTAATCCCAGCATCTTGGAAGGCCAAGGCAGGCGGATCACTTGAGGTCAGGAGTTAGAGACCAGCCTGGCCAACATGGCAAACCATGTTTCTACTAAAAATACAAAACAATTAGCCAGGCGTGGTGGTGCACACCTGTAATCCTAGCTGTATGGGAGGCTGAGGCATGAGAATTGCTCAAACCCAGGAGGCAGAGGTTGCAGTAAGCTGAGATTGCATCACTGCACCCCAACCTGGGTAGCAGAGTGAGACCCTGTCTCAAAAAAAAAAAAAAAATTATGAATTGCCCAAAGCACTCAGCTAGGATATGACCATCCAAGATTCAAACTCAAGTGCGTTCCATACAAGAAACTAACTGTAAAATATGGAAGAATGAAATAAAGTAAAAGGAAGTGCCCATGAAATCCCAAAGAAAAAGAAATTTCCTTCTACTGAGAAGACCCAGGAAAGAGTCACCAAGCTGATGAACCAGAGGTTCGAAAGCAAATGCATGAAGTGGTAAAAGAACCATGTGAGCACCTGTAGATAGACTAGCATGCCCCAGAGGGAACAGGTCATGGAGGAGACAAGCCTGACAAGGGAGACTGCATCGGATCCCAGGGGTTTTGAGGCCATGGTGGAGAGAGAGGGCCTGGTTTTATGTCAGGACACTAAAAGGTTGAGGAGATGGAGATCATGATCTGATTTGTGTTTCTGGAAATTGCTGGGAAAGCACTATAAACAATGGGGTGCAGATGAACAGAAAATCAAGACAGAGCAAGAAGTAAAGAGGTTCCTATGATAATCCAGGTTTCAGAAGATGGATCCCGGAATTTGAAAGTAGAGAAAATAAATGGTAAATGTTTTAGAACAATAACAATTGAAGTTCTTCCTGCCATTTATTATAAAAACAAAATGATTGCTTTTAGGTAATATATAAAAATAGAAATTCTCATTTCTAATAAAGCCAAAGTCTAATTTAAATACAATGGAGGATAGAAAATTTAAAAATATTGTATATTCAATAAATTTGAGAAAATCTAGTGGGTAATACATTCCAATGGCCTTTCCACGTGTGTTAATGCCTGGCCCACACTGAATGTGGTAGCAGTCCTGGAGAGAGAGAGTTGATTAAAATGGCTGGGATTATTCAAACTCAAGCTCATTCAAAATAAGAAGTTTGCCACATCTTCCTCTAGTTTCATTTGGATGCCAAAGATTCAGAAACCCTATTTACTTAATTATTAAACACCTATAATTTCTAAAGTATAATGAGAGCTATGGGAAATCCAAATACTAATAAGACCTAAGTCAATATCTGTCCCTAAATAAGTCACAAACAAAAGGATTATAAGTAAATTCACATCCAAAAGGCTGAAGTATAGATGACAATAATATCAGCAGTTCCCTACTGGAAAATCTATAGAAAGTCTCAGAAAATATATATATTTTTAAATATACATTGATGATGGTTAGGGTATCTGTGGCCTGACATATATACCTCCTCTGGTCATTTTGGGAAGAGGGGAATCCCCGGTGTCAGTATCATTATCCAGTTTCTTCTTCATCGGCAGTGTAATCTCCAAGGAAGAAGAAGTGGGTTAGTGTTCCTTTCTCTGCACTTGGCCTGACCTAGCACAGTACCCAAACTGTAATTCTTCCGTTTCATTAGATAATTATAATGAGAAACACTGTTCTACACCACCAGGTCCATGTTAAACAGCAATGCCCTCTAAAACTCCAAAACTATATTTCTCCACTGTTCACATATTAGCTCTTCTGACTTTGCTTGTGGCTTGTCTTTATTTTCTAGGCCTTCTACAATTATCATGTCCTGGAATTGCTTCAGATGCTGGTGACGGGAGGAATCAGTTCTCAGCTGGAACAGCATTTAGATAAGGACAAGGTCTACGACCTGTCAGATAGCTGCACGTCGCTCTTGTCTGGCAGAAAGCGGTGTAAGCTGGGGCTTCTGTCTTTACATGAAACCATTTTGTCAGACGTCAAAGTGAGTCCACTCTTCTCTGAACTCAGTTTTTCACTTCCTCACCTCTCTGAGCTTCTGAAAATTGTCCAGGCTATTTGGGTTCATAGATATCCCATAGCACAGAAATGATAACAGTAAAAATAACAAAAAAAAAGAATAGAACTTTATATTCTTAGAGTATTACATTGTGTTCATATGTTATATTTATTTTTTATAATAATTATGGGATGTAGATAAAGCAGTTGTTATTATCCTCATCTTTCAGATAAATAACCCGAATCTACAGGGAGCATCAGAGAGGCCCTGCAACTTTGCACCTTGACAAGAGTATTCATAATAATTATAACAGCTAATGTTTATTGAGTATTTTGTCTGTGCTTGTCTACTTTAGTATTTTTTCCACTTAATCTGTTCATGGATTTATATGGTAGGCATTATTATTAATTCTATTTAACAGATCAAGAAACTGGAGCTCAGAGAGGCAAGGACTTGCCGGGGACCACATTGTCAATCAGTGTCAGAGCAGGGACCGAGCTACAGCAATTTGACCCCAGGCCTGCCCACTCTCCCTATACTTAAAATGCTAAAGAAATCTGATAAGGTCAGCTGAAATCAGCCAGAAGCCTTCTGTACTTGGGTCTACGAATCTGGCTGAACTAGCCAGTGAAAAATGCTTGAGTTTTCTTAGCCAAGGGAGCTGGTAAACAGTAGATTACAGCAAGGGAGAAGATAATGATTCTGGAAAATTCCAGTGGCTCATCCAGGCATTTGGAAACCAGAGTAGAGTCTAGCCAAGAAATGAAAAATCGACTTGTCAATGTGGTGCCTTCTGGTTTGGTTTTAATTGGCATTGCATTCAGGTGTCCAGTGTTATTGCTAGGGGTAGGCTTTTCCAATAAAACATCTTTTGTTGATTCAGAGGACATTAGCAAACCCCCTGGGTAGAACACTATACCCAGTGCATGTCGATGTGTGCTGCCAAAAGGGGCAAATCCCATATTCTGTGCATTAGCGTTCCAGGTGTAAACCATATTCCAGAAGCTCCCTCAGTGTAATTTGGCTCTTTGCATTTCTGTGGTACTGGGTTCCTCACCTACAGGTGGACTTGTGAGTGTATATAAGCCCAGGAAACTGCTGCAAGCAACTTCCTGTTGGCATCAGAGAGGACGGTAGACTTGTCCCCACTCCTCTCCCTCCTCTCTACATTTATGTCATGTCTTCCCTTTGTTCTTATCCTGAGGAATTACAGAACTGAATGGATGGATCTCTGTTGATCATGCTGAGCCTATTTGCTGCTGCAGGGGCTTGAAACTGTTGTCTATTCATGTGATCTTGTTGGCTATAGCCCAAGAACAAGGTCAAGATGAGTATTTGGGACTGTGATCTGTTTTACAGCAGGATAAGATGATTCTCAAAATGTTATTTAACATCCTAACTCAGTATATATCTCAAAAGCTGCATTTTCCAACCTGTTGCTCATTGGTAATTCATAGTGGTTGCCAGAATGGCAATGGTAATAAGGACAAACACAACAATATGTCACACCACACCCACCAGAAGCTCTTGAAAGAGCCAGAATGGTAAAAACAATCACTGGGATTAGAGTTTCAGAACTAAACGTACACTTAATTACCTATCCACCTGACACTGCCACCACAAAGATATTGCGAAGTGGCTTACCAAGCTTCTACTACCAGGAAAAACACTCCAGTGAGTGCTTATAATTGCTTAATCAAAGTGCCCAGCAGACATATGTTTGTCTCTTCTCTCCCCAGCCAAGAAACACCTTTGAACAACTGTTCTGTGGGTCGTTAGATCTTTTTGGAATCCTGTGTGTTGGCTTATACAGAGTAATAGATGAAGAGGACAACAACCTGGAAAACAAAAGGGGAGTGTGCTAGATTGGAAAGCACCATCCACCCATCCAAGCATGAGAACCAAGGCTACTTTATACAATGTGAAAGAGAATTCCAGAGCTCAGGGTCCACAGTGGCAAGGAAGGGTGCATGGAAAATAAAGAACTATGTAAGAATAAGGAGGGCTGGGTATAAACAAGAGGGACCTGAATAATTAGGGTGCAATTAATATTGGCCATGTAAAGAGAATGGAGTTTCGGTCCCCCAATGAAAATTGAAATGGGGAGCTAGATTTTAAATCAGCTCCCCATTTCAATTTTGTAACTTACTCCTCATCCATGTCTGTACAGCTTTCTAAAGCTGAATGCCACTATCCACATTAGAAAGATGTACTTGTTTTCTGCTGGACTCATTGGGTAAATATTGATTGAGATCTTCTTTTCTAGCCTGGTACTTTTTATATATAAATCATGGGGATGATATGTTCGGCTTTCAGTTTAAAGAAAGACCACTCTGACAGCCCCAAGGAAGACAGAAATGTGGGTGGAGGGCAAAGGGAAAGGAAGAGTTACGGTCTGGAGACAACACAATTGTGTATGTCCAGACTAAGATCCCCACCATGAGCGTGGACGGGATTCAGTAGGAAAGAAGAAATTGAAAGGAATAGAGTGGAAATAGATTGATGGGACCTGTTCCAGGAGAAAGGAGAAGGAAGCCAAATTACTCAAAGTGGAGCGGTCTTGAATAGAAAATAACAACAACGAGGAGAAAAGGAGGAAAAAAAAAGAGATGCCAAGGCAGATCTAGCTCTAGGCAAGGGCTAGGCTTCCAGGAATTTTTATCTCACACTAGGATTTCTCAGGGCACGTGCAGTCATTGCTGAGAGAACGATCGAAGAAACATTATCAGGAGTCGAGAAAGGAGTCAACGTTTAGATTAGCTATTGAGAGGAGTGGAAGAGGAGGCTTATCGTGAATTTGTGCAGAAATACTAGACCATATAGTGAAAGAACAAAGATTTGAAATCCCAGTGACATTGAATAGTAGATGTACTCCGAGTTAAGGGAGTGAGAGAGAAAGTATGATGAGAAGCTGTAGTCAGCAGTGATTTATTGAAACTTAAGATTTTAAAGGTGGAAGAACTTTAGGAATTAGAACATCTAGGACATGGCCGGAAAAGTGGTTTGGAGGTAAAGCTCATTGGGTACTGGAAGTCATAGCAATGTGTCTGAATGCTGGAGTTGTAAACCACATAGACACTGCAGGCATATAAAAGAATGGCTGCACTAGAGTTTGAAAGGAAGAGCATGTCAAGTGCCAAAGGCCAACATAGGAGTGGAGGTCTATAGATGATTCTGATGGATATGGAAAGAAGGCGCTTTATAGCACCCACCACCAAGACAATAGGGGAGGAGTGATGTTCTGGAAATGGCTCTCTCTCTCTCCCTCTCTGCCTGAACTCCACTCCTCCCCAAACACCTCTGTACAGCCCTTGCAACATGGTAACTGGGAGAATATATAGCTTATATTAACACTTGAGGGGACCAGGGTGCGGAGGTGTGGAATTGTTACTTTTGTTTTAAACAGACTATGTGATTTTGTTCCGGAGATTATTTTAAGAATAGAATTGAGGTTATAGAGGACTCCGTGGGAAAGGTAAAACTGGGTAGGTTACTTGGTGAAGGAAGTTCAATGGTGCCTTGAGATCGATGCTAAGAAAGAGGTGATCATTTGAGGCACTAGTAAGGCAATGCAGGATGAAAGTCATACAAGGTTACCCCGCCTCAATATTCCCACATAGGCACTGTTGCCCTCACACATTGGGCATTTGCTATGTACCTGATGCTGTGTTAAGGCTTCTGGGTATTCTTTCGAGTTCACTGACATTTGTTATTTGCTTGCCAGTCAGAGTTTCAAATAGAGCATTTTAAAAATGCGTTCCTCTATTGGCCAGGCTACATTCTGTGTGAAAGTTGGTGGCATAAGTATTAGGTTAGAGCAGGTCTAAGCCAGGATGAAAATACCTGAAATAATGTCATCTTCCTGTTGACAAAGCTTGGCTAAGTGGTCAATATTGTGGCAGTTGAATTCATGAGTATAGTGTCTATTAAAAGCAAACAGACCTGGAGTGGGGCCATTAGACATCAGCCAATCCAAACCACAGTCTTCCCCCGTCCCACTTGAACAAAAAATAAGGGCAGCAAGGCATTTCTACTTTAGAACCTCTCCTCTTGCACTGTGCTTCAAGAGTGAGTAGTACATAGATATTTACTATTAATCAGAAACCCAAGAAGCAAAGAAAAACAAAAACATTTTCTCTTTGGGCCCAGCAAGATGACTTCTTTATTTGGGCCAATGCCTGTCGCCACACTGGCCAGCTGCAGAGGCTCATCGTTTATCTTTGACTTGTCTTACAGGTTTGTGATCACCCGGCCAGCCAATGACTTCAACTTGCTGCCCTCAGATCTTGTGTTTTGTGCCATACCCTTCAGCACTGCTTGTTACAAAAGGAATGAAGAGACTTTACTGCAAAAGTCAATGAAATTGTAAATAATGCACCACAGACAACAGAGAAATATTCAGACACAAATTTTCCTCCTACCATTGTTCCAGGTGATGAGACATCGTATTCACCTGTCTATCCTTACAAGTCTAGAAGTAACTCTCCTTTTGCTAAGCAAACATCTTGGCATCAGAATAGAACACACAGTGTTACATCATCCTCAATACTTTCAGTTGAAAATGCAAAAGAAAATGGAAAGCAAACCTGAGACAAGGAGGTTTATGATGGGGACTCTTTTGCATATTCAAAGCCACACTAGATCTGCCCATATTCTTCATGTGCTCTTCACTTGCTCCTTACAAGTCATCTCCCGAGATGGTAACTTTGAACAAACAAAATAAAAATGGAAGCATGCCATTTTTGTGCCCATTGCTTAGTAGTTCGTGAAGGTCACACTGTTTCAAATGAGACAAAAGTCTAATCCTACTGGATCTTGTGTGATAAAGATATGCTAAATGCCTCTGTAGGGAAAGTTCATTCCTCCGTTGCCTTTGAGCAGAAATCATGTAAATTTGAGCTGTGTTTAAGAAGTCCTCCAGTACTTGCTGGATTTCCCAGGTCAGGAAATACAAGTAATCAAGATGAAAATGAGAATTACTCAGACATAGGAAAGAAGAAGTAAACAGCCACCCAACCCCAATCAACAATCTTACATTTTTTAATCCCAGAACAGGCAAATAGTAAATGTATATATTTCCCTCTTTCCCTCCCCATCATACTTTTTGTTACTTCATTGTATTTTTATTTAATTTCATTTTTACAGGAGGTGAGAAGCACCAGATTAGGAGATGTGATTGGAATTGGAAAACAATTTAACTGTAAGACTTCCCCTGGAAGTCTTATAGGCATATGCCTGAAACACAGTGGAGGTTTCATAAAAAATGAATGTTAGCGTATCCTGGGATGGGGTGCCTAAGTAAAATAAGATAGATTAAAGCATGTAACTTTCCAAATTCTCTAATTCAAGAATAGAGATATCATTGCATAAAAGGTCTGAAACATTTCCCCATTCCATGTTCCAAAGCAAACCAATCCACTGCTCTATAAACCTTATCTTACAATTAAGTCATTTCACCTAGAGGTTGCTCTGTTTACATTGTAAACAAAAGTTCAGCACATCTAGGATGTATCTGCTCTCAATCGGTTGTCTTATAATAATGAACTTTGTAAACATGCTCCTTGCATTATCGATACAACACAGATAGGAGGACAGTGGGGATGGGGGGAAAGAAAGAAAATAATTAACCATTTCTCATAAATTGTTTTATATAACATTTATTATATCCTTGACATTTTAAACAATAGCTTTGCCTATTTGGTATTATTGCTTCTGTTTTACAAAGCAAGAACCTATGACATAAATAGTGTTGCCAGATGAAATAAGCACACCAAGTCAAATATGAATTTCCAATCAAAGAACAAATAATTTTTTTACTCTAAGTATGTCCAAATTATTCCATTCAGCTAGTAAGTGATTGAATCAACATCCAAACCTGGTTTATTTCACTCCAGAACTTGTAGGCATTATACTTTGAAATATACTAATAAAGGAAATAAAACAATCTAAAGAAACACAAAATATCCATCCACAGAAAATGCAATTTTGCATCAGTTAAGCTTTGGTTGTAAAGAAATCTACTCCATCTATGTGGAAAATAGAGTAATTGTAAGGAAATTTGTCAGGAACCAAGGAAATTTAAAAAAGATTTAAAGACTACCAAAGTCATCTTCATCCTTCCCTTTTTTCAGATGGACTTTCTTTGCTTTTCCATTTATATGGCAAGACACATCTTCCTGCAATTCCAAATTTATAGGTAGAGTTATAGGCATATCAAAGCTTTAACTGACTGTCTCTAAATCTCAATCCTAATTTTTTAAAGTATGTGATGGGCTCAGCTTTGGCCACTCCATTCCAACTATTAAGGGCCGAGGATCAGGGTGACTTGGAATGAAGGACTGTGCTCAGGGAAAGTAGGAAGGTCCATGCCCTGGGATGAAGTGGCACCAAAGTCTATTTCAAAGACAGTATTGGTTCCTTTTCCCCATCCCCCCAGCCAGTCTGTACACATAGCAGGTTTAGTACAGACAGAATTTATGGATTGGCCCTATGGATATTCACAATCTAGTATTTTAGGGAAATAAGTACCTGAAAATCTGGCTAAAGAAATATCTTGTCATATATATCTACAGCCAGTGTGTGAACATTCATGTTGTCAGTTTTGATAAAGTTGGCGGAGAATCCCTAAATTTATATACCAGTTAATTCTATAGCTCCAGAACCCAACTCTTCACCTCTAAGTGACAATATTTTAATAATGCAAGTCATAAACACCAGGACCTTTGGCAATATGGTGAATATTTAGTTCATAATAACTGTTCTATTCTTGTTAATAGAAGACAAGGGAAGCATACAAGCAACTTAGTTCACAAACAATATGTGGGCCAGAAGTTCTGACGTTTTTTGATGTTTTAATACTTTCAAAATTGGATGAAAGCCACAGACTTCCTCCCCGGAAAATTTTGTATATGCATATACTTCACAAAATTCATCATGTAAGTGGGAAGGAGGACATGTGTTGCCCTATAGTCTATTTATTATCCTTCAAAATCCCTGATACAGACTTCTTATAACCAGCAGAGTGGTCACCAGATAGAATGTAGGAGAGGAGAGTCAAGAGACCTGAGTACATGTTTTGACTATCTCATTAAAGATTTTGTTTTGTTTTGTTTTTAATATTGGGCAAGGTCTTAAACTTTCCTCAGCTCATTTCACTGTCTGCAAAAAGATAAAGTTGAACTAGAAGATGTTGAGCGTCTCTTCCATCTTCGTTTATTTAACGCATTTTTTCACTTCCTAGTACGTATCAGGCACTGTGCTAGATGTCTAGGATAGAGCAAGTAACCACGATGGTAACCAGTAACCAAGTGACCAAGAAGAAGTTGCTTTCTCCATGAAACATACATTCTAGTTGAAGAAGGCAGGAAATGAGAAAGAAATCTAGCATCATTAAAGCATACTAAAAAAAAAAAAACAGAGGAAAAGTTATATGAGATGAGGTTGGAAAGATAGGCAGTACCTAATTAACAAAGACTCTATAGACAAAAAGATTACATTCGATTCTAAGTGTGATGAGAGGCTCTTTAACAATTTTAAATACTAGAGTGAGTGATGTGATTTACAGCTGGTCCATGACCAACACGAGTTCAAGCTGCATGGGTCCATTGTATACAGCTATTCATTCTCTCTTGTGACCGCAAGACCAACCCCTCCTTTTTTGACTCCTCCTCAACTGACTCAACGTGAAGATGACAAGGAACAGACCTTTATGATGATCTGCTCCCACTCAATAGTAAATGTATTTTCTCTTCTTCATGATTTTCTTAATAACATTTTCTTGGCCGGGTGTGGTAGCTCATGCCTGTAATCCCAGCGCACTTTGGGAGGCCGAGGTGCGCAGATCATGAGGTCAGGAGTTTGAGACCAGCCTGACCAATATGGCGAAATGCTGTCTCTACTAAAAATACAAAAATTAGCCAGGCATGGTAGCACACATCTGTAGTCACAGATACTTGGGAGGATGAGGCAGAAGAATTACTTGAACCCAGGAGGCAGAGGTTGTAGTGAGCCAAGATTGCACCACTGCACCTCAGCCTGAGTGACAGAGAGAGATTTCATCTCAAAAAATTGTTCTTTGCTCTAGCTTACTTTATTGTAAGAATACCATATAAAAAAGATATAACATACAAAAATGTGTGTTAATCAATTGTTTACATTATCTTCCAGTCCTGAGTAGGCTATCAGTAGTTAAATTTGAAGGGAGTCAGAATTTATATGTGAAGTTTTGACTGTGTGGTTGGTTAGAGCCCCCAACCCCTGTATTGTTCAAAGGTCAACTGTACAGTTTTCAAAGATCAGTCTGGCACTTAGGGTTTCAGAAGTATAACTAACTGAATTCAAATGGATTTTCTCTCTGCTATAAATACTCAGAAATGCTAGGTAAACTATACTAATTTTCAAATATATATAGCAGTTCCCTTTTTTTCTTTGAGATGGCATCTCGTTCTGTCACCCAGGTTGGAGTGCAGTGGTACAGTCTCGGCTCACTGCAAACTCTGCCTAAAAATTTTAAGCAATATTCCTGCCTCAGCCTCCTGAGTAGCTAAGACTACAGGCACATGCCACCACACCCAGTTAATTTTTGAATTTTTAATAGAGATGGTGTTTCACTATGTTGGCCAGGCTGGTCTCGAACTCTGGACCTTAAGTGATCTGCCCACCTCAGCCTCCCAAAGTGCTGAAATTACAGGTGTGAGCCACCATACGTGGCCTATAGCAGTTCTTTAAATAGAAAGAAAACTCCCAGGCAAAAGCGAGAGGGAAGTGATAGCCAGAGAGGGTGTCTGTGAGAGATACAGGACTAACATGTGGAACTGCTTAGCCAGTGGCTGAGATGATGTCATGGGGGAGCCATAAGATGAAATGGGAACTGAGAACCAATATAACTTTGATCTGGGAAGGAACAGCCCATCTGAGCATGAAGCAACAGACAGCCTCCATCCACTGGCCAAAAGAAGAGCAAAAACATTTATCTTTGTTTAGGAATCTGGGTGTGAAAAACGCTTACCACAAGAAGTTGAAGCCCCAAGCTCAAATAATGTGCAATGTAATGATCAAATTTATGCCATGTGTAGCAGAAATTTGAAACTGAAAATGTAGTAAAGAAAAACCTGGTTCCAAATGAGTACCACTCCTGAGATAATGTGAAAAAGCAAGGAAACATGACACTACCAAGGAAACAAAATAATTCTCCAGTAACAGATCACAAATGAAAGGAAATTCACAAAATGCTACAAAAGGAAATCAAAATAATAATCTTAAAGACATGCAGTGAAATACAAGAGCATAAAGACAGACAATTCGATGAATCAGGAAAAAGGTTCATGATCTAAATGAGAAACTCAACAGGGATAAATACCATAAGAAAGAACCAAACAGAAATCTTAGTGCAGAAGAACTTAATGAATAAATAAAAATGTCTGGATCTTGTATAAAATACTAGACTAAGGAAGAGAAAGAATTCCTGACCTGGAAGACAGAACTTTTGAAATAACCCAGGCAGATGAAAAAGAAAAAAGAACTGAAAAGAATGAAGAAAGTTATCGGCTGGGTGTGATGGCTCATGCCTATAATCCCAGCACTTTGGGAGGCCAAGGCGGGTGGATCACCTGAGATCAGTTGTTCAAGACCAGTCTAGGAACATAGTAAAACCCCATCTCTACTAAATACACAAAAATTAGGCAGGCATGGTGATGAGCACCTACAATCACAGATTTTCAGGAGGTAATGCAGGAGAATTGCTTTAACCCAGGAGGCAAAGGTTGCGGTGAGCCAAGATCATGCCACTGCACTCCAGCCTGGGTGACAGAGCAAGACTCCATTTCAGGAAAGAAAAAAAAAAAAACAGTAGAAGAAAGCATATAGGATTTATGGGGCTCAAATAAACAAACAAATATTCACATTATATGAGTCTCAGAAGGAGAATAGACAGGAAAAGATATAGAAAACATAAATAATGAAATAATAGCGGAAAAATTGCCAACTCTAGGAAAAGAGATGGACATCTGTTCGAGAAACAACAGAAATCCCCAGATACTTTCAACTCACACTGATCCTCTCTGAGGCATGTTATAGTCAAATTTTCAAAAGTCAAAGAATTCTAAAAATGTCAAGTAACATGTAAAAGAATCTCCATCAGACTAGTGCAGATTTCTCATCAGAAATCTTACAGGTCAAAAAAGAATGGGATAATACAGTCAAAGTGCTGGAAGAAAATAAATCTGCCAACCAAAAACACTGTACCCAGCAAATCTATTCTTCAGAAATGAAGAAGTTAAGTGTTTCCCAGAGAGGCAAAAACTAAGGGAATTTATCATACTGGACCAATCTTACAAGAATTATTTAAGATAATCCTACATTTGGAACTAAAAAAGCAATAACAATCATCATGAAAACACAAAAATATTCTAAAACTCACCTGTAAAGCAGATACAGAAAGAAAAAAAAATCAAAGCTTATTGTGACACAAAAACAACCAAACCATAATTATAAACAATAATAGAGGTGGAAATTTTAAAAGGATATACAAAACAACCAGAAAACAATAAAATGACTGGAGTAAGTTTTCCCCTATCAATAATTTTGATGTAAATTGATTTCCCAATTAAAATACATAGACTGGCCAAATGGATTTAAAAAAAATAAACACACATATCTATACACTGCCTATAAGAATTTAATTCACCTGAACAGACACAAATAGACTGAAAGTGGAGTGATGGAAAAAGATATTCCTTGGAATATCAAATGGTTACCAAAAGCAAGCAGGAGTAGTTACATATCTATCAAATAAAAGAGACTTTACATCAAAAGCTGTAAAAAGAGACAAAGAAGAACATTATTTAACAAAAAAGGGATTGATTCAGTGAGAGTATATAACAAATGAAAACATACAAGTATTAACACCAGAGCACCCAGATATGTAAAGCAAATATTATTAGATCTAAAGAGAGAGAGATTCCAGAATAATAATAGTTAGGGACTTCAACATCCCACTCTCAGTATTGTACAGACCATCCAAACAGAAAATGAACAAAGAAACACCAAACTTAAGGTGTACCATGGACAAAATTGACCTAACACATTTATAGAGCTTTTCGCCTAATAGCTGCAAAATACACATTCTATTTATCAGCAATGGAATAGTCTCCTAAATTAACCATTTGTTAGGACACAAAACAAGTCTCAAAAATTTTTTTTAATTTAAATCATACCATGTATTTTTTTTCTGACCACAAGAAGAATATTCAAAAATATACAAATACATAAAAAATCAACACCATATTTCTGAGTGACCAATGAGTCAAGGAGGAAATTTAGAAGAAAATTTAAAATTTCTAGAAACAAATTACCATAGAAAAACAACATACAAAAAGCTATGGGACACAAAAAAGGAGTATTAAGAGACAAGTTTATAGTGATAAATGCCTATATCAAAAAGTAGAAGTATTTCAAATAAACAACTTGAGAAGGCACTTCAAGGAACTACAAAACAGTAACAAACCAAACCCAAAATTAGAGAAGGAAAGAAACAATAAAGATCACAGGAGAAATAAACAAAACTGAGAATATCACATCACATAAAACTAAAAATAGAAGCCACATGACCATCTCAATAGATGCAGAAAAGACCTCCAATAAACTTTAACATCCATTCATGTTAAAAACATGAAGCTAAACATGGAGTACCCATGGACATAAAGACAGGAACAACAGACACCAGGGCCTGCTTGAGTGGAGAGAGTGGAAGGAAGATGAGGGTGGAAAAACTACCTATTGGGTACTGCGTTCACTACTGGATGACAAAATCATTGGTACACCCAACCCCAGTGACATGCAAGTCACTTGTATAGCAAACCTGCACATATACCCGCTGAACTTAAAATAAAAGTTTAAAACAATAATAATTTTTTGAAAAATTATTTTTTAATGAAAAATCTTTAGCTATACTAAGAAAAAAGAGAAAATTCAAATTGATAAAATCAGAAATAAAGAAAAATGTTACAACTGATACCAACAGAAATAAAATCACTAGAAGCTACTACCAACAACTATAGACCAACAAATTTGAAAATCTAGAGGAAATGGATAAATTCTCATATACATACAACCTACCAAGATTGAACCAAGAAGAAATAGAAAACTGAGCAGACCAATAATGAGTAACAAGGTTGAATCAGTAATAAAAATTCCCAAAACAAGAAAACCCCGGACCAATGGCTTCACTGCTGAGCTCTATCAAACTTTTCTTTAAAACCTAATACTAATTCTTCTGAAATTATTCAAAAAAATTGAAGGGAGGCTAATTCTTCCAAATGCATTCTGCAAGATGACTTTAACCCTGATACTAACACCAGATAATGACAGAACAAAACTACAGGCCAATATTTCTGAGGAATATAGATGCAAAAAATATCAAAAAAAAACCTAGCAGATTGAATTCCAGAGCATGTCAAAAAGATTGTACATGATAATCAAGTGCAATTTATCTCAGAGATGCAAGAATGGCTCAACATATGCAAATCAATGAATGTTATATAACCCATCAACAAAACGAAGAACAAAAACAATACAATCATTTCAATAGATGTGGAAAATAATTGACATAATTCAGCATCCTTTCATGATAAAAAAAAAACTCCCAATAAATTAGGTATAGGAAAAATGTCCCTCAACACAATGAGGGACATTTTTGCCATATATGGCAAACCCGCAGCTAACATTATGTTTAATGGGGAAAAGATAAAAGATTTTTCTCTAAAAACCAGGACAAGACAAGGATGTTCACTCTCACCATTCTAATTAAACATAGTACTAAAGGTTCTAGCCAGAGCGATTGGGCAAGAGAAATAAAGAGCATCCAAACTGAAAAAAGAGAAAACCAAATTGTTCTTGTTTGCAGATAACAAATAATATATATAGAAAAACCTAAAGACTCCACCAAAATACTCTTAGAACTGATATTCAGTAAATTTACAGGACACAGAACAACATTAACAGTCAGTAGTGTTTTTCTACACCAACAAACTAGCTGAAAAAAATATAAAAAGCAATCCCATTTACAATAGCTTAAAAAAAAAAAAAAAAAAAGAAACCTAGGAATAAGTTTAACCAAGAGGTGAAGGGTGTCTACCAGGAAAACTTTAAGACAGTGATAATAGAAACTGAAGATGAAATTTCCATCTTCCAGTTCATGAAAGGGAAATCTCACGTTCATGAACTGGAAGAATTTATTTTCTTAAAATGACCCTACTGCCCAAAACCATCTATGGATTTAATTCAGTCTCTATTAAAATACCAATGATATTTTTCAAAGAAATAGAAAAAATAATTTTAAAATTTGTATGAAACTGTGAGACTGGGCTCTGGGACCCAGGGAAGGCTTAGGTCGCTCCCTGGTGGGTGGTATTCTTCCGATTCTTGGTTCTTCGCTCACCCAAGAATGGGAGAGAGGACCAGTGCACCCGTAAGTAAATATCGGACCCCAAAGAGTTTTTTCAGAAAGTGATTTATTTAGGCAGAGAGAGAGGAAAAGGAGAAAGAGAAAGAGCTTCCATGAGGTCATGGAAGGGGATCCAGATATAGTCAGCCCAGATATGGGGGATAGGGACTTTTAACCTGGGAGAAATTCCCACCCCTTTTAAGTTTCCGAGCCTATGAAAGGAGTTCCCTTAAACTTCTGCTGGAGTGATTGATCTTTGATTATTTCCAGCATACAAGAAAGTTTAAACAACAACCTTTAAGCCCTGGGATGGAGGGGCGGGTATGGCACTGGAAGTTTTTGCCTTTGAAACTACGCCCCCTTGTGGACTTGGGAAGATAATACATTCCCTCAGAACCACCAAAGTTCCCAGTCAAAGCAATATACTACAAATCTTTGTATGATAAACAAAAGGGCATCATATTGGTATCAAGTGGATATACAGATCAGTGGAATAAAATAGAGAACCCAGAAATAAATACATATACTTACAGCTAACTTATTCTTGACAACAGCACTAAGAACATGCATTAGGGAAAGGACAGTCTCTTTAATAAGTAGTGCTGAGAAAACTGGATATCTATATGCATAAGAATGAAACCAGACTCCTATCTCTTACCTTATGCAAAAATCAACTCAAAGTGGAGTAAAGACTTAAATGTAAGACCCAAAATTGTAAAACAACTAATAAAATAATAAATAATAAACGCTTCAGGACATTGGTATGAAAAAAGGATTATATAAATAAGACCTCAAAGGCACAGGCAACAAAAGCAAAAATAAACAAATGAGATTATATCTAACTTAAAAGTGTCTGCACAGCAATGGAAACAATAGACACAGTGAAAAGATAGCCCACAGAACAGGAGAAAATATTTGCAAACTATTGATTTGACATGAGATTCATATCCAGAATATATAAGAAACTCAAGAGCAAAAAAAAAAAGAAAAAAATCATCAGGTTAAAAATATAGGAAATAGACAGTTCATAAAAGAAGACATGCAAATGGCCAACAAATATATGAAAAAATGTTCAGTATCACTAATTACCAGTAAATGCAAAATAAAACCACAATGATATATCATCTCAGCCCACGTAGAATGGCTATTATCAAAAAGACAAAACAAGTGCTGGAGAGTGTGGGGAGAAAGGAACCTCTTACACACTGTTTGTGGGAGTATAAACTGCTAGACCTATTATGTAGAACAGTAAGGGGATTCCAGTCCAGCTATAGTCCATAATAGGTATGCCAGTCCAGCAATCCCACTGCTGGTTACATATCCAAAGGAAAGGAAATCACCATGTTGAAGAGACGGCTCCACTCCCATGTTTATTGCAGCACTGTTCACAAAAGTCAAGATATGGAATCAACCTAAGTGTCCATCAACAGATGAACAGTTAAAGAAAATGTGATAAATATACACAATGAAGTACTATTCTGCCATTAAAAAAATAAAATCCTGTGATTTATGGCAACATGACTGAGCTTGGAGGACATTATTTTAAGTGAAATAAGCCAGGAGCAAAATAAATAAATACTGCATGTTCTCACTTATATGCAGAAGCTAAACAAGTTGATTTCATGAAAGTAGACGGTAGAAGAGAAGTTACCAGAGGGTGAGAAAAGGAGGGGGTGGGAGAAAAAAATGGTTAAAGAATGCAAAATAGCAGCTAGATAGGAAGAGTGAGTTACACTGTTCTATAACACTGTAGGATGACTACAGTTAACAGTATGTTATTATATACTTTCAAATAGCTGTAAGAGAGGATTTTAAATGTTCCCAACACCAAAAAAAAGATAAATGTTTGAGATAATGGATAGGCTAATTACCCTAATTTAATCATTGCAAGACCCTGTCTCTACAAAACAAGTAACAAAAATTAGTCAGGCATGGTGGTGTGCAACCGTGGTCTCAGCTACTTGGGAGGCTGAGGTGGGAGGATTGCTTGAGCCCAGATCAAGGCGGCAGTGAGCTATGATTGCACCACTGCATTCCAGCCTGGACAACAGAGTGAGACTCTGTCTTTAAAAAGTCAAGCAAATAACAACAAACAGAAAATAACAAGTGCTGGCAAGGACATGGAGGAATTGGAACCCTTGTGTACTGTTAGTGGCAACGTGAAATGTTGTAGCCACTGTGGAAAACAGTATGGAGGTTCTTCAAAAAGTTAAAAATTGAATTACCATATAATCCAGTAGACCACTTCTGATTATCCAAAAATAAAAACAGTATCTAGAAGGAATATTCCATGTGCCCATGTTTATTGTGGCATTATTCACAATAGCCAACAGGTAAAAGCAACTTAAATGTTCGTCAACAGATGAATGGATAAAGAAAATGTGGAATAGCCGTACAATGAAATATTTAACCTTAATAAGAAAGAAAATATTGTATCCATGCTACCACACAGATAAACCTTGAGGACAGTAAGTGGAATAAACCAGCTACAAAAAGACAAATGCTGCATGATGCCACTTACATATGGTATCAAAAGTCAAACTCTTAGAGTGTAGAATGGTGGTTGCGAGTGGCTGGGGGAAAGGGTAAAGGGGAATTATTTAATAGGTATGGAGTTTTCGTTATTTAATGGGTATAGAGTTTTCGTTTTGCAAGATGAAAAAGTTTCCGATATCTGTTGCACAACGTGCATATAGTTAATACTTTACTGTAAACTTAAAAATGGTTAAAGGGGTAAATTTTATGTAATGTGTTTTTAACCACTATAAAACAAATGGTTGTATACATATAAATTAGTACAAAGAAGCAAATTTGTAACTTTATATGCATATGTAGGAATAGATGATTTCTGAAACAGTTAATTGTTCAATTTGTTATAGTAAATTAGAGAAAGGATGATGAAGTAAACTGACGTGAGTCTAAAGGAATGTTGCATGTCTTCATATTTCCCAACATACTTGGCTGGAACAGGAAACCAGAACACAAATCAGGACTCCGCTTTACTCGATAGCTAACCATTTGTTATTTTGAGAAACAGAGAAAACATCCTCTATCAAATGAATTGTTTTATTTAAGTAGCCTGAAGAAATACTGGCGCAACATCTGAACAGAACTGAAGAGTAGGGCAACTAGGGTAAGATGAGGAAGGTTGAGGCAATACATGAAAATCTCTTTAAGACGTGCTGTTCAAAATACGGTCCCCAACCGGCAACATCTATATTACCTGAAAGCAGGCCCCAGGCCTACTGAATTAGAATCTGAATTTTAACAAGATTTATAAATGATTCATACATTAAAGTTTGGAAAGCAATATTTTCAAGGGATATATACATGTGAATGTAGATATGCAACATATATGTATCATATAGTACGCATGCACACATACATATACTAGTAAACATACATGAGTATGCATACACATATAAACACATACACAGTGGTTTCTGAAAAATTAAAAAGATATAGTTTCAATTAAAGCTACCTCATCGGAAAATATACATGTGCATATGTATATGCAATATATATGTGTCATATAGTACACATATACACATACATATACATATATATATACACACAAATATGCAAACATATATAAATACAGACACACACACACACACATACACACAGAGGTTTCTGAAAAAATTTTAAAGATCTGGAGGTTTGGTTTTAATGAAACTACCTCCACCAACATTCTGCTATTTGGCATGTTAACTTCTATTTAAGACATATCATATCTTCCAACACCTCTAATTAATTATAAAATTCTCAAGCTGCATACCTTCAAACCATAAAGGAGCTAAGGGAGGTTAAACTTCAATGAGGATGATGTATTTTTTCCTGGAGAACAAACAACTTCAAGCTCAAAACTTAAGAGTTGTTTCTTCCAGGCCACCTAAAAGTCATCTCAAGTCGGTGCCTTGATTTGCATGCACAGGGAGCTCTGAACAGTGAGAAGGAAGGGAGGCAGTGAGAAGAATGAAGCGCTGCTGGGGACGGGAGGGAGCCAGGGAGGAAAGGCCCTAACACTAATTAGGTTTGAAAGGCTACAGGATGAAGCCAGCCATGGCATGCTGAGAAGAAACGAACCTAAGCAGCTGATGCTAAGTTCAGACTAAACTAGCTGCAAGTCCCCTGGGGACGTCCCAAGGTAAACCTGATCGTCTCTGTCATTTACAATCATTATCAGGCAGGCTGCGTCTGTAATTTTACTGAGGAGCCAATTAACAGATCCCTGACGCTAGCGGGGGAAATGTCCCAGCCCTCCTCTTGTTTTTGTAAAGAAAAAATAAGGCAGCCCCTGTGCTGCTGTCTTCTGAGTGCTGCTTTTTCTAAAGGCAGGAAAGACAACTTCATACAATACAGATACAGTGACTCCTCAGGTCAGGCAGATGGTGGGAGTCAGTCTTTTTTCTGACTTAATTTACTCTTTCCTCTAGCAACCTAAATTAGCCTCCAGATAGCCCAGCAAGCCTTGCTTCCTCCTTTTCTGAGACATGGAAATGCTGACCAGCTCTTTTACTCTTCTTTGCCTTCAAGAAAATGTCTTTGCAGCATTTCATCTGGCATGAAAGTGGGAAAGGCCAGCTAATGTGCCAAGGAAGACCACTCTTCTTTTATCGCTCAACTGCACATATTTTTTCTTCTGCCCCCATCCTTTCTCTTTCCTTCTTGTCACAAACTTGGTAACTAGTTGTCTATATTCACTACTTTATTTCAGCATCTCTGATTCACTACACAAACCACGCAACCTGCCTATAAATCTTCTAAGAATGTTTTTCCTAAGATCATCAATGACATTTATGTCACTCAGGATACTAGAATATTTAGCGCTAGCCTGACTCGAAGCCTTAGCAGGACTCAGTACAGTTGATCCTCCTCCGTCCTGAGACACTGTCTTCCCTTGACTTCCATGATATAACGATCTTCTAGTTTTTCTTTACTTCTTTGGCTATGCATTCTCACATTACTTTTGATTCTCCTTTTCTACAACACAATTATGTATCAGAATCACTCAAAGCTTAATCATGGACCCTCTTCTTTTTTCACTGTCAGGGATCCTTTAGTTAGGCAGACACAAAGAAAAAACCCCACTGGAAAGCATATAACTGAAATGAAAAGGATGGGGACTATTTGCCTCTAGCCACTGCTGTCATGCAAGAATGTGGGCTCAATGATGCTAGATTTTTTTTTTAATTTCTAAGAGAAACTGACAATTCTGATTCTTATATGAGGACATTATCCTTTTAAATTTTGGTTTATGGCTGTGATAGAGTAGCTGTAGCAGACCAACCCTCACGCCAAGAAAAAAATTAGAACTAGATAAACATTTAAAAAATTATCTATTTGAAATAAGTAGAGAGCTGCAAAGTCGGTAAGACCTTGAAAGGTTATGTATGATCCAAGAAAAAGGAAAAACTTTGAGGCGAGGTCACCATTCTCTGCTGCTCTTTCCTTAAGGCATCTGGCAATTAGTACGTGGCCTTGGACAAGCGATCAGGTTGAATGTAAGGCTCATGGTTTTCAGCAGATCCACGGGCCTAGGAGAAATAAAACAACTGGACGGGGCTTTCAGGGTGGCCAGGTTTTGTTTGAGAGGACTGGGTTTAAGAGAAGAGAATTGAAAAGCAGTCAGCATAACTTCCCATGCTGCTTATCTCCTTGAAAAATTTATTTATTCCTAATATTTTCAGCTTGAGACTGAGCAGCTAAGAAGAAAGCATTCGCTAAAAAGCTAGAAAGCTAAGCAGAGCTTTTGTCCTTCTCATAATGCTAGAAATATAATAATTGGCATTCAAGTCCTGGAAAGGAGAATCGACCCCAAAAACCATCTCATGCTTTCACTGCAGTCCTTGAAAGGCCCTACTTTAGGGTTACCTCAAACTAGGAATGGAGCAGTTCTCTCAACATCTGAAATCCAGTTCAATGCCTCCCACTCCCTCACCATGTAAAGGTGATAAATCCCTACTCTAACCGCCTATGAGGAAAAACAACACATAAATAGTCTCTGCTAGAAGTTAACATTATTCAGAGCTTTTCTACACTCTTTTTATACACAGTATCAAGCCCTCAATAAAAATGGTTAGATTCAGTCTTATCTCTGCCTTTATTTACTCTTTAGGTAGGGCAGCAAACTTTGGTTTCTTCTTTTCTGAGTTATAAAAATGTTGATCATCTGTTATTCCTTTTTTACCTCTGAAAGAAATAAATAAGTAAATAATTATCCTAAATAGCAGCAACAGAGAAAGTTTAAAAAGGTAATAATAAACTAAAAGCCAAGAAAAAGTAGATAATGGAGATGGCCCCCAGTGATATGGATATCACACATCAGACATGGACTTTTAAATAACTCTACTATGTTCAAGACATTGGGTGACAAGATGGAGAAATTTACTAGAAAATGATAATTTACCCAAAAATTATTTTTAAAATACAAGAAGTAAAATTATAAAGGTAAGAAATAGGTTTAACAGTTGTTTGGGTAAAAAAGAAGGTAAAATTAGAGAATTGGAAAAAATGTTAGCAAAATAAAATCAGAGTAAAGAATGGAGAAAAAAGAAAACATGCATAAATGTGTGTAAGAGACATGGTAATAATATCTAAGATGAATTAGAGCCCAGAAAAACAGAAAAGAGACAGCAAGTGGAATAGAATTTTATGGAACTACTAACCAAGAATTACTCTAAACTGAAGACACTGACCTACACATTCAAGAATCTTTTTGTACCTCAAACACAAAAAATAAAAAGAACTCCGAAACACATCATGGTGAACTTTCTTTGTATTAAACTAAAATAGAACATCTTAAAGACCTCCAGACCAAAAAAAAAAAAAAAAAGGACATATCATCTTCAAAGAAGCTGCGATAAAATATAGCTGACTTTTAAATTGAAACAATGAAAGTCATAGGTCAGTGGAATAAAACATTTAAAGGTTTGTAGAAGAGATGAAAACTGACTTCCCAGCATCCTATACCCAGTGAAAATATCCTTTATAAATAAGGGCAAAATACAAACATTGCCAGAAATACAGAAAGTGAAATAATTTATCATCGTCAGATTTACACTGTAAGAGATACCAAAGGGAATTATATAATTAAAAGAAGAGACGATAATTGGTAATACAGAAATACAGTACCGAATAAAAAGTAAAAAAATTAAAAACCTGATAAATATATGGATAAATACAAACTAATGCTGTCCAAGGTAAATGATAGTAATTATCTTGTAAAATTTAAAATAAAAAAATTATGGGTTACCAAGTGGAGTGAAAGATATCTAAAGTTTGTACATTGCTGGAAAATGGTTAAAACATTGGTGAAAATACTAATTCATAGTAATTTTATTAAGCAAAAGATACTCATTATTATTTACCAAGTAAGAATTAAGAGAATAATAAAAGGAATGCATAATGAACCATAAAAAACAAAATGGAAAAAAACCGATTGGTCAAAAGAAGGCAAAAGACAAAAGGAAAAAAGAAAAAAAGCTACTAATAATCAAATAGCAAGATGATAGGTTTTAAAAATATAAACCATTAACTCAAAAAGTAAAAATTTTCAGATTGAATAAACAACAAACAAGGTATATAATGCCAATGAGACACAGCTTAAACATATGGCACAAAGAGATTGAAAAAAAAGCATAGAAAATTTTATACCATAAAAATAATGGGAAAAAATCTGGCATAACTGTACTAATAGCAAATAACACAAACTTGAAGCTAAGAAACATTAATAAAGATATTCAGGGACATTTTGTAATGCTAAATAAATTAATCTAATGAGAACGTTTAAAAATTCTAAGTTATATTTACAATAACATGTTCTTAAAATATTTAAAACAAAAAAATGACAGCAGAGACAGAAAAACTAAATAAATACACAAAGTGAAACTTTTTAACAAACATCTCCTGGTAACTGATAGATTTAAGAGAAAAAATCAGTAAGGATAAGATTTAAGTAGCAAAACAGAATCAACCTGATGAAAAAATGTAGAACATAATGTGCAACAACTGCTGAGTAAACCTTTTTCAAGGGCACATGGGACAGTTACCATCTGATCACATTTGGACCAAAGAACATCTCAAGGAATTTCTAAGGACGAAAATTAGTTGAAGCACATTTGCTGATCACAGTAAAATTAAATCAAAAATTAATGTTTAAAAAACTAGAAAGCCTCTCAAATAACTTGAAATCAAGCAATATGCTTCCAAAAAGATCCACAAATGCAAGGAAAAAAGAAAAAATTAGAACACATTGGGAATTGAATTACAATGAAAATATTATACACAAAATTTAAGAAATGTTGCTAAAGCTATACTTAGGAAATTGATCATTTTAAATAGCTACTTTCAAAAGAATGATTAAAAATTAAGAATCTATCTTTCCCAATAAACTATTAAAAGAAAAGGAGCAGCCAGGCACAGTGGCTCACGCCTGTAATCTCAGCACTTTGGGAGGCTGAGGGGGGCGGAACACAAGGTCAAGAGATCAAGACCATCCGGGCCAACATGGTGAAACCCAGTCTCTACTAAAAAAAATACAAAAATTAGCTGGGCTTGGTGGTGCGCGCCTGTAGTCCCAGCTACTTGGGAGGCTGAGGCAGGAGAGAATTGCTTGAACCCAGGAAGTGGAGGTTGCAGTGAGCCAAGATCCCACCACCGCACTCCAGCCTGGCGCCTGGCGACAGAGCAAGAGTTTGTCTCAAAATAAATAAATAAAAAGGAAAGGTATTCAAAACCAAAGAAACTGATAGTAAATAAATTATAAAGAACAGAAATTAATAAAATGAAGACAATACAACAAAGAAATGTTAAAAGCCAAAAATTATATCTTTGTTAATATTAATCAAATTGGTTTACTCTATCAAAACTGAGTAGGCCATAAATGATCAGTATTAGAATTTAGAAAGGATCTTACATGTTAAAAAGATAGGAACAAGTTTATATAATAAACTTGGCAACATGAATGAATTGGGAAAAAATTCCTGAAAAGTATAATTTATTAAAAATTATGCTTTCAATATAAGCAAAACATCTGGAGCCTTCTTGTATGAGTCAGAGTCCAGTCAGGAACTAAATCTCACTACTTAACTTAAAAAGCGATTTAATATAATAAATTATAAACTGATACCAAAGGGTTAACTGTTAAGAGGGGTAAAGAGAAGTCTGAAGAATAGAAGGACATATTTAGGAAGTAGTCGTTACCTATTTCCTAGGGCTGAGGAGAATTACACAAGACACCCCCCCTCACCACGACCACCACAAAGCTGAGCTGTGAGCATCATTGGGTGTGACTGCGGCCCACTGGGTGCCAGAGAAGTTGCTGAGGTGCCAAAGGGTGGAACTTCTGAGCAAAAACCACCTCCTTGAGTGCAGGTGAAAATCACCAGAAACAAACCTTCTTGTGTGAAGTGTGACTCTCTGGGAAGCCACACATTTTGGTGCCAGCACAACTCATTGGGATGCCACCTGCTAAGAAGCTGGCACAATTTCTAGGAAGCCACCCTTAGAGTTAAGTGGGAGTTAAATAGGTATCACTAACCTCTATTTCGTTCAAGCTTTTGATTGTGGCATTAACTTCTGCAGCTCACTCGCAGATGAGGTATTATTCCTGCTTTACTACCTTGCTAGGGAGGGGAAATTCCAGACACTTTCATTTAGCACTTTTTACCATAATAGCATTCATGCCCATGGGTCCAGAGTGCCATTGAGCAAGTCCTGTCAGTTCTCAAGTATGCTTGTCCCAACTACATGCACAGGAACATGTGGGGGTGAGTCAACATACCAACTGGAGCCAATGAGAGAGGGACCCTGGCTATTACTTTATCACGGCAAGCCTCCAGGTTGGCTAGGGGACCACAGTGGCATTTTGGGGCCGTGGGAATTAGGATCGAAGCAGGGGCAATGTCTAGTAATTTTTTAAAGGTTTGAGTATTTCCTTTTCCCAAAGGTACAATCATTTTAATAAATGGCCTGTTCCTGTCGAGAGTTAATGTTTGTTTAAAAAAATAGTGACATAAGCCTGCATATAAATGGAGACATTTGAAGATTTTTAAGAAATAATAATATTTAAAGGAATGCCCATGAAAGAGAGAAAGACAGAACAAAAATAATATAAAAGACTCCAGGCTTAGGAACCACACTTTGGGACTTCTATTTCCATAGAATCTTTAATTTATTATCATTTCAATTTTGAGGAATAAACTCTTAGAAATACTACAGAAAACATTTATATGTCCATCATTCGTAAGTGATTGTTATCAGCATTTTATTGTACTTCAATTTTTTAAATAAAAGAAAATATTACAGACAAAATTTTAAATTTTACTGGATCCTGAACCTAATCCCAGTCAATCTGTCCTCCTAATTGTTGTGTGTGAAGGTAACCATTACCATGAATTTAGTATATTCCCTTCTTATCTATTTTTAACTTTTGTACACATGCATGTATTTGTGAATTATGTATGCTTGTCAGTTTTTTTAATATGCAAAAATGGAATTTTACCATTTTTATTCAACATATAGATATATTCATTGAGGCATATACATTTAGTCAATTTCTCTACATTTTATCATTTATTAAACATTTAATACATTTAAAATATTATAAATAATATGAATATTATGAAACATAAAATATTGTCAGTGTCCTTGAACCTCTCAACCAACCCAAGAATTAGAAAATTTTTAATAACTTCCATCTATTTCTGCATACCTTTTATATGGTTTTATCACATTTAAATATGTATCTGAAATGGTTTTTAAAATTAGTTGAGGTGAGTTTTAAACTCTATTGTATTGTTTTAACACTTACCTTTTCCTCTCAACATTACGTTTCTAAAACTAATTCATGGCAATGGCTGGAAAGTATCCCACTGGGTAAATGTGTCACGATAAAACCGCTGCTTATGTCAATGGACATGTAAATTTTTGTTTTGTTTTATTCATCATTTTAAAAAACTCTGTACATTTTTACTGATGTGGTACACATGTGCAATAGTATCAAAATAATATATATTCAGGAATATAAAAACGTAATTGCTGGATTGTAAACTACGTGAATGGTCATCATTACACGATTTTTTTTCTTACATTCTCTTCCTCTCTGGCTGCTCTTCCTCTCTGGCTGCGAATATTTCCTATTCGCCACTGGTTTTGAATGATTTCATTATGAGGTGCCTTAATATAGCTTTCTTCCTGTATCTTGTAAATGATGACTCACTGAGTTTCTAGTATCTGTGAGTTTAGAGTTTTCTTCCAACTTTTAACCATTATTTTAACCATATTTCTTGACTTTCTTGTTCTCTACCTCCTTTCAGGGACTTTGTTGTATGTATAATTAAGCTTGCTGTGGTTTCATAGTCATGATATATTCCTTCATTTATTTAGCTCTTCATTTGTCTCAGCAATGTTTTGTGGTTTATAGAGCACAAATCATGCACATATGTATCCCCATGTATTTCATAATTTTTGATGTAATGGTAATTGGTACTTTTAACGTTTGAACTGTGCGTTTTCTGTTGCTAGCATATAGCACTACTGATTTTTGCATTATAACTTTGTGTCTGTGATGTTGTCAAACTCACTTTTTAGTTATATTAACATTTTCCAGATTCCTTGGATATTTTTACATCGATATTTATGGCATCTCTGAATGAAGTTCATTTTCCTTATTCCTCTCTAATGTTGATGACTTTTTTCCTTAAGGCACTCTCTGGGACATCCAATATAATATTGAAAAAGCAATAATGATGTTTATTTCTTTAATTTCAGTATTCTAAAGACATCGTCTTCAGAGTTTCATAGTTTCATATGAGAAGTCCGCTGTAATTTTTGTCTTTATTCCTTAGGATATGGAATTTCTTTATTCTCTGGCTGCTTTCATGATTTTCTCTTTATTTTTTAATTTTCAGCAGTTTATGATGTAGTTAGGTGTGTGTGGGTCTGTGTGTGTCTGTGTGTTTATGCTGCTTGTAGTTCTCTGAAGTTCATAGCTTTATGGTTCATTAAATTTGGGCAATTTCAGCCATTATCTCTTCAAATATTCCTTTTCCTTATTTGCTATCTTCCATTCAGTATCCAGTTACACGTATGTTACTTATCTAATATTATCCCTCAGATTTTGGATACTCTGCTCGGTTTTTATTTGTTTGTATTTTTTAAATTTAACTATTTTTCTACTTGTGTTTCAGTTCAAATCATCTCTTTGGTCTCTTTTTAAATTCCCTTATTCTTTCCACTCATGTATCAAACTTTTAATAAACCAATCATAGAGATTTTTTACCTTTCATATTGTGTTTTTTTAATTCTAGCATTTTTATTTCACTCCTTTCTTTAGCTTTCCTTTTTCTATTGACATTTTCTATTATTTGTGTACAATGTTAATCTTTTCCATGAGTTATTTTAACATATGTATTATTGTTATTTTGAAGTCCCCATCTGACAGTTCCAACATCTAGGCTACCCCAAATTGTTTTGACCGCTGTATCTTTTGATAATTAATTTTCTTTTGATTATTTTTTTCTCACAATTCTTGACTGAATGCCAGATATTTTGTGTAGAACAGCAGAGGCTGAGGCCTATGTGCTAATTTTGTGACAAAAATTATTTTCAAAAAATTTGTGTTGAAAATTAGCATATATCTTTTTCTTTTAGGTAAAGAGTTTGGGGTTTAGTTAATGATTGAACAGTATTTGGGTTTTGTTGTTGAAATAGTTACTTTGAAAGCCCTATGGCCCTGAAATTCCTCCAGCAGCAGATATTGCAACCTGTGGTCAACGTTGGGTGTGAAGTGTTGAAAGCTTTTCTCAATTTTTCTACTTCAATTTAAGTTTTCTGTAGGTCTTGTTTGCCTCTACTACATAGAATATTTCTCTTTGTGCTCTGTCCTTCCCCCAAGAAGTAGAATGCTACTACTAGTTCATAGGTATAAAATGTTTGGAAGGAGCAGAGATTTTGGATTCTCCTGGTTCAGCCTCAATTTTAGTCAGGTACTGCGTACTTTACATAATGGTTAGGGCTTTCTCAGTATTACTGCCCCTCCCTTCTATGGCAGCCATACTTTGCTAGGTACCTATGGGGAGATCTTGGGCAAGACAGCACTTCCTGCTCCTCCCAGTAGCTGCCAGGCTTTGCTTTGTAGCTGTGCAACATACTCAAACTCAGCAGGTTTTTCCCGTTCCCAGTGGAAAGAGTTCTTTCACTCTTCCCTCAACGCGTGTCCCTTTGCTTCTCACTGATTATTCCACGAGGACTGTGATTAAGGATATTTCCTACATCTCCCTTAGGAACATACAGGTTTGGATTCTATTTTTGTCTCAGCATCAGTTCACCTTTTCCTGGGACCCTGGGCAGGAAGGTGGCCTAACCCATTACCCAGAATCAGAAGGCTTTTTTCCCTCTGCTCTTACACGAGAAGAAGGAATCTTTGCTTAGGTCTTGTGGGAAAGAGGTTTTTCTGCTTTCGCTTAAGCAGTTAAAGGTTTGTATTTTGCATGAGAGAAGGGGACTGGGAATGAGGAGGGGTCTTATACCTGTGCACCACCAAGGAGTCTCTCAGGTCTCCTGCTCTGTCCACAATCTTTTGCACAAGCACCTGATGAAGGACCATAAAAAATAATTTTTTAGTGCATGTGGACTCCTTTTGTATCTGAGGTTCTCAGGAATTCTCAATGTTATGTCAGTCCCTCAGAATTAACAAAATGTGGATGTTTATTCTTACCTACTATTATGTAGGTCACTTCTTCTTTCTGTGTTCTGCAAAGATGAAAAGATCTGTGTGTCCTGTCTTTGCTGAGAGGGTCTTGTCAGATTTTGGAATTTAGGTCATCAAGTTGCCTTGCAAACTCTGCTCTCCACTGGGCTCTTGAAACGTGATTATTTTGTATATGATCTGGGGGTAGTTTGTGCATTGTTATTGGCTTGAAATTGATTTTTTTAATGGCTTTCTAAATTCTAAGGTAAATTCTAAGAAGAACTCCTAAAGTCTTTTTTTTATAAACATCTCAAATTAAACATCATCTTTATGATAATTCTATAAAGACAATGTTTATTAGGATTTACTAGAGATTTCACATTTTATGTTTGCATCATATTGTCTTTTTGATTATGGTAAGAATATTTAACATGAGGTCTGACCTCCTAACAAATTTTTAAAGGGACAATATGTTACTGTTAACCATAGACACAATGTTTTACAGAAGATCTGTAGAACTTAATCATCTTGCGTAACTGAAACTTTATACCCATTAAATAGCAAATCCCTGTTTCTCTGTTCCCTCAGCTCCTGGCAACCACTATAATACTTTAATTCTACATGTTTAAATATATTATATGCTTTATATAAATGGTATCAGCAATATTTGTCTTCTGTTACTAGATTATTTCACATAGCATAATGTCCTCAGGGTTTATCTGTCTTGTCACATATGGCAGGATTTCCTTCTTTTTTAAGGCTGGGAAATATTCTGCTGTACGAATATACCATATTTTCTTTATCCATTTATTTGTCAACTGACATTTAAATTGTTTCTACATCTTGGCTATTGTTAATAATGTTGCAATAAACATGAGAATGTCAATATCTCTTCAAGATTCTGTTTTCAATTCTTTTGAAATTGAAGTAGTAAGATTACTGTTCATATGGTAATTCTATTTTTAATTTTTTGAGAAGATACCACACAGTTTTTCCAAAGCAGCTGCACTATTTTATATCCCCATTGACAGTATACAAGGATTCCAATTTCTCTACATCCTTACCAGCATTTGCTATCTCTCTTTTTTTTTTGAATTTTTTTTATAATAGCCATCTTAAAAGAGGTGTGATGACAAATCATTTTATTTTGATTTGCATTTCCCTGATGATTAGTGATGTTGGACATCTTTTCATGTAACTGTTGGTCATTTACATGGTTTCTTTGAAGAAGGGTTTAGTCAAATCATTTACCCATTTTTAATTGGGTTATTTGGTTTTTTGTTATCAAATTGAAGGAGTTCCTTATATACTTTGGGCATTAACCTCTAATCAAATGTATGGTTTGCAAATATTTTCTGCCATTCAGTAGATTTTCTCTTCACTCTGTTTTAGTTTCCTTTACTGTGCAGAAGCTTTTAAATTTGATTTAGTCCAATTTGTTTATTGTTGCTTCTCTTCCCTGTGTTTTTGGTGTCATATTAAAGAAATCATTGCCAAATCTAATGCCATGAAGATTTTTCCCTATTTTTTTCCAAAGAGTTTTATAGTTTCAGGTTCTATGTTTAAGTTTTTAATTCATTTTGAGTTGATTTGTGTGTGTGATACAAAGTAAGGTCAAAATTTATTATTTTGTGGGTAGATATACACTTTTCCTAACACCATTTGTTGAAGAGACTATCTTCCCCCCTCCCCTATTTCATTGTGTATCCTTGACAGCCTTGTAAAAGATTAATTTCCCATATATGCATGGGTTTATTTTGAGGCTTTTTTTGCCATTCCATTGTTCTACATATCTGTTTTTGTTCAAGCAACATACTGCTTTAATACTGCAGCTTTGTAATATATTTTGAAATCAGGAAGTATGATATCTCCAGCTACATTTTTTTTTTTCAGGAACTTTTTTTCTATCTGAGTTTCTTTGTCATTTTCTCTAAACTTTGGGGTGTCTTTTTTGTGGTTTTGTAAAAAGCACCATTGGGATTTTGATTACGTTTTCATTGAATCTATAGATCATTTTGAATAGTAGATCCACTTTAACATTAACTTTTCAAATCCATGAATTCATGAACATGGGATATGTTTCCATTTATTTGTGTCTTCTTAAATTTATTTCATCAATATTTTAAAATTTTCAGGGTATAAGACTTTCACCTCCTACGTTCATTGTTAAGTATTTTAGTCTTTGTTATAATATTAATACTATAAATGAGATTATTTTCTTTCCTTTTTAAGACAAATTTATTATTGCTGTATAGAAATACAACAGATTTTTTTATATTGAGTTTGTATCTTGCAACTTTACTGAATTTATTTATTAGTTCAACAATTTGTGTGTGTGTGTGGAGTCTTTAGGGTTGTCTACATGTAAGAGCCTGTCATCTACAAACAGAGATAATTTCTTCTTTTCTAATTTGGATGATTTTCACTTATATGTTTTTATTATTATGTTTTTGTCTATTGCTCTGGCTTGGACTTTCAGTTGAGTAAAAGTGGTAAGAGTGGACAGTCTTGCCTTGTTCTGAATTTTATACAGAAAGCTTTCAGATTTTTACCATTGACTATAATGTCAATTATAAGCTTTTCATATATAGCCTGTCTAAGTTGAAGTAATTTCCTTCTATTTCTAGTTCGTTGAGAGAAATTTTTAAAATCATAAAAGGGTGTTCAATTTTACCAAGTACTTTTTCTGCATCTATTGAGATGATCATGTGATTTTTGTCTTTTGTTCCATTAATGCAGTGTATCCCATTGATTGATTGGTGTATGTTGAACCTAAGGATAAATCCTACCTTGCCACTGCATATGAATATTCAGTGCTGTTGATTTCAGTTTACTAGCATTTTGTTCAGTATTTTTCATGTCTATGTTCTTCAGGAATATTGCTTATGGTTTTCTTGTAGCATCCTTATCTGGTTTTGGTATCAGGGGAATGATGACCTCAAAAAACCAGTTTAGAAGTGTCTGTTCTCTTTAATTCTTTGAAAGTAATTAAAGAGTACTGGTATTAATTCTTCTTTAAATGTTTGGTAGAATTCACCAGTGAAGCTATGTGGTCCCACACTTTTTAAAAGTTTTTGATTACTGATTTATTCTCTCAAGTGGTTATAGGTCCATTCATAGTTTCTATTTCTTCATAATTCAGTTATTGTAAGTTGTACATTTCTAACAATTAATTCATTTCTTTTACTTTATTTGTACCACCTTACCTTGCACCTCAAAATGTTTTCCTGTGATAAGGTTTCTTCTTTCAAAATTGCTTAAGAAATTTTTGTAGCAATTGTCTGGTGATAAACTCTCTCCATTTTTATATCTTGTAAATATATATCTCATCCTCATTATTGAAGTGAATCTTTGTGATTATAAAATTCCTTGTCGATAGTTATTTTAGACAGCAAAGGCAAGTCACCTTAATAGTTTAACAATTCTCCTGAGTGGTCAATTGATTTTCTGCATGGATTTTACCTGTACTTGGTGCTTGAATCTGCTGTAAGAGCCTCCAAGTAAGGACATCAGTTAGAGTCAGGTGATAAGTCCAATCAGCACAATGGTACCTAGAGTCATGATTAAAATCTGCTTTCACCTGATGAGTATTCTATTGAAAAATGGGAATAGAATGAACAAATATTTGAGAGCTGTCGATATTTCTTGTGCAGTCACCCCCATTCTCATAAAATATAAAGCAGGCAACAACTGTCTCAGCTGACAGACTTCCTGAAATTGTGTTGTGGACTCCAAAATAGCCTTAAAATAAGTTCTACTTTGACAGTAAATCTACGAAATGAATGCTCAATAAGCCCTGGGCTTTTTCCAACGAACATCCATGATCATTGTCTCCTGAAAACTCCTGCTTCACGTCACTTTCATGATTCCTCACTTTTCTGGTTTCCAAACTTTTCTCACTGGTCACTTCTTCTCAGACATATTAGATAGATCCCATTATCTACACTCTAGAGTTGGAATGTTCCACAGATCAGATCGAGGCTGAGTCTTCTTCTCCATGTTTATTATCTTCCTTAGTGGTATCATCCAAGTCCGTAATTTTAAGTATCTTCTAAATGAAAATGGCTCTAAAATTTATATTTCAGTCCTTACATCTCCCACTGAGTTCCATGTTTCTATTAATGTCAACATCAACATCATAATATTGGATGCATCTGAAATTCAATATGGTCAAGAAGAAACAATGAATTCCTCCATTCCCTTGGCCCCAGGCTTCATCTTCTCTGTTACTCTGTATCTTTTTTTTTTTTTTTTTTTTTTTTGAGATGGAGTTTTCGCTCTTGTTACCCAGGCTGGATAACAATGGCGCAATCTCGGCTCACCGCAACCTCCGCCTCCTGGGTTCAGGCAATTCTCCTGCCTCAGCCTCCTGAGTAGCTGGGATTACAGGCAGGTGCCACCATGCCCAGCTAATTTTTTGTATTTTAAGTAGAGACGGGGTTTCACCATGTTGACCAGGATGGTCTCGATCTCTTGACCTTGTGATCCACCTGCTTCGGCCTCCCAAAGTGCTGGGATTACAGGCTTGAGCCACTGCGCCCGGCCTACTCTGTATCTTAGTTAACACCATCTTCAGGTACCCAATTGCTCAGGCCAAAGAAGAAAGGCCTTAGCCTCTTCTTTCCTCATGTCCGCATCCAATCTATTAGCAAATCTGTCACTCTACCTTTCAAATATATTCTGGTTCTGTCAACTCATTGCCTCTCTATTAAATTGCCACACTTAATTTACTCAAGTTCATCATTTTAAGTTTTAATTGAGTTTGTTTTAGGTGGGATTCTGTAAAAGACCCATTTGTCCCATTTGCTACTGTATTCTTGTTATTTAGAAAGTGCTTCGTACATACTAGATAATGAATTAAGTGTGAGGTTTCATACTGAAAGATCACTTTTCATAGTTTTACAAATTCTCACTTAATTCACCAATAAGTTCTTTGTCAGAACATGTGTCCTGAAGTTTTATACCACTGAAGACATGAACAAAAGCAATTCAGGATAATAGCGGCTCATTATTTTGTTGCTCAAAGATACTCTATTTGGGCATCTTCATGCATAGGGTTCTGATCCAAGACTCAGAGGAAATCTTACAAGCCTCATGCCAAGAAATTAGTACTCCATAAGCCTAAGAATAATTATTCTTTTGAAGACGTTCTTCAGAACGTATGCCCTTTATTAATCCATATGTTTAGATTATATTATTTATTTAATTATATATTTAATGTGTTCTAAACACATGGATTAATAAAGGGCATACAGTTAATAGAATATCCTACTTTCTTAAGTCATTCCAACAATTCTCAAACCTTCTCCTTGCTGTATAGCCATTTTATTATTATTTGTTAATAATCCCATAAAACACCATTATATGGGAATAACCTCATATAACACCATTAAGAAAACATCACATTCCTGTTGAGGTGATAAAAATCTGAGTACCAGAAATGGGTAAAATGGAAGATGTAGAAAAGACTCTGGTTTTAATGTCAGAGAGGCCTAGGCTCCAGGTTTGCTTCTGCTTCTTTGTGGGGCATGAATTTGAGGAGGTAGCCTACCCTCTGCCAATCTCATTTTTCCTACCTAAGAAAGGCTGTCAATATTTCCTCCCTTGCAAGGTGCTTGAAAAGTATAGGCATAATCTACCTGGCCGGGCATACAGAGGAAAAGTGCAGGCCCCATGCCTGGAGCTAGTTAGGTTTTTTTTCTTTTTAACAGAGTTTTGCTCTTGTTCCCCAGACTGGAGTGCAATGGCACAACCTTAGCTCACTGCAACCTCCACCTCCCAGGTTCAAGCAATTCTCCTGCCTCAGGTCCAGAGGAGCTGGGATTACAGATACGTGCCACCACGCCCCGCTAATTTTTTTGTGTTTTTAGTAGAGACAGGGTTTCACCATATTGGCCATGCTGGTCTTGAATTCCTGACCTCAGGTGATCCATCCACCTCAGCCTCCCAAAGTGCTAGGATTACAGGAGTGAGCCACTGCACCCAGCTAATGGTAAGCTCTTGAAAACTCTTCTGGGTCATCCCTCCAAGGGCTCTCTTTTGACCACTGTTGATCAGCTGTTACTGACTACTGTAACTAATAATTCCAGTGGCAGGGCCTACCTCTTCCCAAGATGCAGACAACTTGGGGAAAGTAAGTAGTGGGGAGTCCTGTGACAGTTGCCATAAGTCTCATTCATTAAATTAAATGTGGCTACCCAATCTGGCTACAGTCAAATGGGAGATGATCGATAAACATTTCAGAATGAATTAACAAATGAAGATGGAGGTTGTTCTTCATCAGTTACTCCCTAGATAAGTAGAGCCACATGTTTCATTGTTTTGTTGTACTTTGCAGGTCAGAAACCTTTGGACTTAGCAGATGGTACAAAAATGAGTGCTGCCGTGTCGAGGGACTCAGAAACAAGGAGAGTCAGGGGTTGGGGAATTATGAGTCAAGGGAGAGCAGACATTTGATTCTGAAGAGAAAATCCTTTACTGGGTCAAGGTCGCTTTTGCATAATTCTATTATTACCAAGAAGAAGAGAAATAATCATATTAGGTGTGTGCTATACTGCTTAACGTGGCTTGTCTTACCTTCGTTTTTGAAGTCATACAGGTTTAAGGGCTTTTTGTGAGTGAGTTGTTCAGAGGCACCCGATCAATAACGCATGTGCTGTCAGGGTAAAGCAGGGAAGGTTTTGATGTTGACAATGACATACATTCTTGTGCAGAAAGGAGTAATCCATTTGGTCACAGTAGTAAAAAAGTCGTACGTGTGTTGCTTTGGAGAATAGAGGTAGTGCCATCAGGCAACCAGGCCACAGAACATCAGCCTGCTGATGGGTCAGCCCATGAGCAAGAAGAGCCCTTCATCATGCCTCCCTGCCCTCTGTATGGAAAAATGGGCATTTGCACAAGCAATTGCATAGTGTTACCGATATCACTGGCTCCACCTCATCTTCTGATTATAGTCCCCGGGCATCTCATTAGTTAACATCAAGTTTCTGCCCAGCATTGCCTCTTCCCAAAGCCCAGCACAGTTCACAGCAATACCCGTGTCCATCCAGGCTCTGCTGGTTCCAGGTGGGGCTTGTCCAAAGCCTCCCCTACTTTGGACCGGAGGTGGCCAGGGAAACATTAGAGCTTCCATCTTTTCAGCCCGTAGCTCTTGTTCTCTTTCTTCAGATGAGGTATTTCCTTGGCAGTGGCCAGGTGAAAACAGATCAGAGACAGTCTAAAGAAGAGACCATCAAATAAGGAAGCTGTCAATCTTTTTAAAGATGTAAACACTCTCCATCGTTGAACAGTGTTGGCTTTGTAACAAAATGTCCTCCTTTCTAACTCCTCTATTCTATCTCAGCCTCTATGAATGATGCCAGGTTTGGCATAAGATGCTAACATGCTTGTTATAAAAAGGAAAAAAGCTATCTCGCCTCAAGTAGCTCCCAGCTCATAGTGGACAAGCAGTCTGCAAAAACAAGCACAATGAAAAGTGCCAGCTGTAGAAACGGGGGCTTCATTCTTCCAAATTCCACCTTCCATCTATTCACTGGGCATCCTTACCTACTTAGCCCTTCGGTACCCTCAGTTTTGTCATGTCACAACTCTATAATGAGGACAAAATTGATCATACATGTGATCCTTAGCATGATTTGGGCATTTGGTAATTTCTTAACAAATGTTAATACTTTAAATAATAATTACTACGGAGAAATCTCTGTACTGGGTTCTGCAGATGCACAAAGAAGAGAGGATCCAATTCTAATTGAGAGGATGGTAAAGAAAGGCTTCATGTAAGTGAATTCTGAAGGATGATAATGATTTTTATTGTGACAATTGTATTTTAAAGCAGTTACTGTGTCCTGGTCTCTGTGTTAACTACTTACAGGCAGTGTCTTCTATTTTCACAAAACAACCACAAAAATTAAGTAAATTGCCCTTACTCCCATTTTAGGGATGAATATAAGTAAGTATAGTTTGATTAAAAACAAATAATTTATGAATGCATAGAGAAAATAATGAAATACTATTCAGCTTTCAAAAGAAGAAAATCCTGTCATTTGCAACCACAACAATGAAACTAGAGGTGATTATTCTAAGTGAAATAAGTCAAGCAAAGAAAGATAAATACTGTATGATCTCACTTAAATGTGAAATCTAAAAAATTCATAGAAGCAAAGAGTAGGACCGTGGTTATTAGGTGGCAGGAGGTGGGGGAAGTCAGGGCATGTTGCTCAAAGAGTCTAAACTTTAAATTCTAAAATAAACAAGTTCAAGGAATCGAACATGTACACCATGCTGTACATGGGTGGTGAAGGATGTGTTAATTTGAGTGTAATAATTATTACACAATGGATATATATATATACACAATAATCACATTGTATGCCTTGGATATATGCATTCTTTGTCAGTTAAATATACTTCAAGGGGCCAGTAGAGCCTGTCTCGTCATGGCTCTTGATAAGAGCAGCCAGGTATTTGCCGGCCACTCGCATTTATGCAGATAATCCACAAGTCCTCCCAAATCACAGGGCATTTGCAATGAAGCTACTGAACTATTATAACACTGCATTCTCTTGCTTGAATGGTAAGAATTATAGGCTTCAACTAGTTTAGGCAAGAGTTTGGTGAGCAAAGGGAAAAGACCTTATTAAAAGCTACACTGGGGGGCCGTGGCCAGTTGTCCAGGCGCTTAAGGAGGCGAGGCCATGAGCTCAAGGCCAAACTGAGCAACACAACAAGCTCTCATTGATTAACAAAAAAAAAAAAAGCTAAACTGTTTAGAGCATCCAGATAACTCAAGAGATTTCTCTAGGGATCATTCCGGTAGGTATTCATACAGAAAGAACATGAAAGGGCACACCCAAAGCAGTGTTAGGAGGGTGAGAATAGTCACAGAACTGTGTGAAAGCATAGTGTGTATGCAGTGCTTATCAAGTTCTTCAGTATGAATAAGGCTTAGAGTGTTGGGGGAAGGTAGAAACAGTTAAGGCCAAAGAATTAGGCCTAGGCCAGTTACAGAGGACTTTGTATTTTAAATTAGTGAGCTCTGGCTTTGTTTTGTATGCTTTCAAAGTATTTTCTAGTTGCTTAATGAGTCTTGTATTCACATTAGCACTTACAGCAGCTAGAGTAAAAATATGTAGCATAGGCAACCAACTGCAGCTTTCCATGCCTATGGCAGACATTACTAATTGATCATAGCACTCTACTCCCTGAGCCTGGAGGCAATTTAAAAAATCCTTCATTGGAGCCCTCTAGACAGCTATTAACAATTGATCAGAGTTTTCATGACTTAAAACCTATTTTCATCCTCAGCTTATGAGGAAGCCAAGTGTGTATGTGATAGATATCGAGGTAGAGTCTTTCTGGCTGAGGCCCTGGGATGGTCAAGGAGGTGGAGATGGTGGTGCCCTAGGGCTGACTTCACATTTCTTCCAAAATCCAATGATGCTGGTAGATTGAAATTGACCACAGTGGGAGTATCTGTATCATACAAACTAGTCAAATCTACAAATAAGGATTTTGTGGGAGGTTTTTGTTTTTATTTTTTTGGAAGCTGGTTGTTAAACATTTTCCAGCACAATACTAAGCTAGGGGATGGGGGCAGAAAAAGGGTGTCTACACTTCAAAGCCCTTAATTGCCCTATCTACCCACCCTTCACTGTATCACTTGAGCGAACCTCTCCTTTAGGGTGCCAACCGTAGTAGAAAATGACTAGCCACAAAAGCTTTTGATGAGATTTGAACTCTAGAAAGGCAACCCTGGCACAATGCATTGGACCGACTGAAAGGGTGTAAAATCACAGATACTATCAGAGGCAAGAAAATCAGAAGGTAGTCTAATTGTCCTTGTCCAAACAAAGGATAATGAGTCCTGAACTAAGGCAGGAACAGAAAGAATAAAGAAGAGAGGACAAATATAATAGATGTTAGTGAAACAAAGATGATAGGACTTATCGGTTGATTGGGTGTCAAGGTGAAAAAAAAAACATTCAAATTTCAAGTGAGTTTGCTATTCACCATGACAGAGTACACAGAAGCAGCAGATTTTGATGGAAAAGTCATCACTTAGGTTTAAAGCAAGTTGAGATGCCTGCACAGTAGATACAGTAGGCTGAGGCTCAGAGGCACAGGATTAACCAAAATGCATTTTCGAAGTCAGAAGATGGTGGGAAATTGACACCAGATGATTAGAGGGAAACACTGGGGACAATATGAAGTGAAGGGAAGTCTAAAGAAGAAACATGGAAACATGATGTTTAGAGGACACACGAAGAAATGAGTCAGCAAAGGACAGAAGGATTGGCCAGTGGAAGAGAAGAAGAACTGGAAGATAAGCAGAGGGAGACAGAGGATTGGATAGCTACAGATGCAAAATGTCAGGTTGGGATCAAGGATGATGCAGTCCAATGAAGAGTGAGTGAATTTCGCTGTGAGAAGATCGTGAGGGCCTTTTGCCAGAGCAGTTTCTGTGGAGTGCAGGGAGAGAAGGAGCCAAACTGCAGTTTGTTCGAATGGGAGGTCAACAGATGGAAAAGAAGACAAGAAGCAAGAATTTGTAGGCTGGGATGGTAAGAAAAGGAAGGGAGGTGTAGGATCAGGGGAGGACCTTAAGATGGCCAACAGGCTTGATCGTAATTGCATAATGTGAAGAAGGAGCCAGTCCACATGGACTTGCCCATTTGGAAAGGAGAAAGGGGAGATGCTAGGGGCATTGTCAGTTAAGGGTACATCTGGAGGCAATGGCCTTAAACAAGAGAAATAACAGATCTTCCTACAAGACCTGAAAGAGGGCGAGACAATAAATGCAAATATGAATAGCTTTTAAATTGCTGGAGATTGAGGGTGCTTACACCTGATAACCTCAGCTGTCTCTTGAAGTCTGAAAAAGTTAAGTAGAGGGGTAGAAGTTTGAAATAAGTACTGTAGGGAATAGAACAGGGCATAACACTCTATTTTAACCTACATTACATTTTAATGGTATAATGCCCATACATGATTTTATTGTACTATTGTGTTTCGCCTATTTTGTACTGTCATAGTCATAATAGCATGGCTCACACAGCATTACTAGTGCTCATTTGCTTACCTGCTTTCCATCCAGCAATAACCCTAGATAGGGAAGGAATAGTGCATCTAGCCCAGCAAAGCACCTGAAATATAATGAATGCTTAACAAATGTTTGTTGAATGGATGAATAATTGAATAAGGAGTAGATGTCTGAATTAGTCCAGTCTTTCCGACTAAACTGTTAACTCCAGGGTGCGGATGGTGTCTTAAACTTGGTTGGATTGATCAGCATATTTGGTACAAAGAAACTACACAATAAGGAGACATTAAAATGAATAGAAGTTCATGTGCAGTGGCTCGCACCTGTAATCTCTGCATTTTGGGAGGCTGAGGTGGGAGGAGGATCATTTGAGCTCAGGAGTTTGAGGTCAGCATGAGCAACATGGCAAGACCCTTACCTCTACGGTTTTTTAAAAATTAGCCAGAAGTGTTGGTGCACAGCTGTGGTCCCAGCTGCTTAGGAGGCTGAAGTGGGAGGATCGCTTGAGCCAGGAAGTTTGAGGTAGCAGTGAGCTGTGATTACATCACTGCACTCCACTCTGGGCAACAGAGCGAGACCCTGTCTCTAAATAAATAAATAAATAAATAAATAAATAAATAAATAAATAAAATTGAGTTACATAAAGACCAAAGTATAGATGTGAGAAATCAAGAAGTGCCTTCCAAGGGAGGAGCTTGAGATGAGATGAAATGAGGGAGGAATGAAATTCAAAACTAGCTAAACCTTTAGAAGAAAATACAGTCTTCTTTCCAACAATTTTCTGTCATTACTATTTAAGTTCTAGGTAAAGGATCCTTTGAATGTCCCAGTGCCTGGTATTTTCCATTTCTAAGTAGAATGGTTCAATCATTACCAGAATCTCTCACCCAACCTGTTCTCTGGCTTCTCGGACCTTAATCCCCCTGGTCTAGAGACTGAGGTCCAAATGAAGTAGGCAATTAAGGTTGACTATTTCCCCGCTTTGTATTTTTTCTAGTTCTAAAACCTGGCTCCCAACTACCACCCTCTGTAACAATGAGAGAGAGAGAAGCCCTTCAGGCAGGCAATGAGAAGCAGCTTCTCTCTGCTTTGCTCTGAAACGTCCCATAGCAAATGACAGTGGCAGGGAAATGTCTTAATAGAGCGTGTTGTTTAGCATAATTGATGTTCAGATGCAGGGTTGGTAGAAACAAGCCCAGTTAATTGGTCTCTCAACCTACATTAGCTGTTGCATTGCAGCCAATTAGGCAGGGGCCAGAGGGCCCCCTGCTCAGTCATTAGAGCCCTGCATGCTGAGGCGGGGAAGGGCAGCAGTTAGGGAGCAGAGCTGGCATGAACGGCTTTGATGAGGCATGTGTGCAGCTGCACCATGGCCGGAGCCATCTGTCCATTTAGGAGTGTGAGACCCTCAACGGCCAATCTTAAAGGTGACAAAAGGAAGGTGACGTTCAGGAGAGGGAAATCTGGGCGCTGCCCAAGGGCTGAAGTGCTAGAGGAAACTTTGAAGATCATAGATTTGAAGAATGTTGCCCTACAGCAATATTTCTGATGAACGAAGAGCCTGTCTGTATTCTCTGAGCCTTGATGTTACAAGGAATGCTCTGGATATAGAAAGGAAGGACCAGGCTGGGCACAGTGGCTCATACCTGTAATCCCAGAACTTTGGGAAGTTGAGGCAGGAGGATCACCTGAGGTGAGGAGTTCGAGACCAGCCTGACCAACATGAAGAAAACCTGTCTCTACTAAAAATGCAAAATTAACTAGGTATGGTGGTGCATGCCTGAAATCCCAGCTACTGGGGAGGCTGAGGCAGGAAAACAGTTTGAACCCGGGAGGCGGAGGTTGTGATGAGCTGAGATCGTGCCATTGCACTTCAGCCTGGGCAATAAGAGCAAAACTCTGTCTCAAAAAAAAAAAAAAAAAAAAAAGGAAGGACCTATTTCAGGGAGCCACCCTACAGCCTTGCTTCTCAGAGCCAGGTCTGCGGATCAGTGGCACCACCATAATCTAGCAATGTCCCGGGTAGGCAGGCCCCAGGCTCACTCCCGACCTGCTGAATAGGAAGTACAGTTTAACAAGATCTCCAGGTGCTTCACATGCCCATTAAAGTCTGAGAAGCAGTGCCCTAGGCCAAGGGTCAGCAAACACTTTTCATTAGCACACAGCCGTCCATTCCTTTACCCATTTCTCATGGCTGCTTCCACACTTTCAAAGCAGAACAGAGAAGTTGCAACAGAGACCTAATGGCCCACAAGCCTAAAATATTTACTCTATGGCCCTGTTTTACAGAGAGAGTTCACCAGTCCCTACTCTAGGCCGCACTGACTGGGTGGCAGAAATCTCTATAATAAACCCATGTGACAGACATTTCTGTTCCTCCTCAGAAGGCACGCTAACCCAAGATATTTAATTTATTGTTTAAATAGAGTCATAGGGGCCCTGCGTGGTGGCTCATGCCTGTAATCCTAGCACTTTGGGAGGTTGAGTGGGTGGATCATTTAAGGTCGGGAGTTTGAGATGAGCCTGACTAACACAGTGAAACCCTATCTCTACCAAAAATACAAAAATTAGCCATAAATCACTTGAACCCAAGGGGCGGAGGTTGCAGTAAGCTGAGATTGTGCCACTGCACTCCAGTTTGTGCCACTGCAACAGAGAGAGACTATCTCAAAAAATAAAACCAAAAATGAATAAATAAATATGGTCATAGCTGTGTTGTGTCGAACCCCTATTAACCTCGGTAAGGAAGGCACCAGGTTTGAGAGGCTGAAGAAGAGACTCAGAGCAAGCAAATGAGACATGGAGCTTTATTAGGGGTTTATATACAGGGGAACGAGTCCAGGGGTGGCAGGATCTACATTCTACAGTCCAGGGACAGCAGGCTGAGCAGGAAAACCACAATCACCTGCAAACATCATGCAGTTTCTACGGTATTTTCACTTCACACCCTCGAGCCAAAGGCCTCTACCTGGCAATCTTCATTTAACACAAAACTGGGAACCTCAATTCCCTGTATGACTCTGTTCCCCAGGGCAGGCTTAGAGCTCAGATGCTTATCATAAATAAGGAACAAATCTCTGGGTTGGCCACGCCCAGATTTTCTAGCTTGGCACACATATTCAGGTGCATCTGCCCTACAGGGTTATTTTAAGGGTTTGCTTAAATCATCACTAGCAAGTACATTTACCTTATGGGGTCCTATGAACATGTAGAGGGATATATGTTAGGTAATACTAATTACGATTTCTAGAGCCTCAGAAGTTCAGGAAAAGTTGGCAAAAACTTTGAACTTCCTGCTACCATGACTGAGTCAAATGGTTTTCAGAATTCTTTTCTCCCTCTTTCACATAGAATAAAGAAAAAATGATAAACTAAAACTAGTAATAAAACAGTCACCATTTTTCTATATTGTATTCTTGAGACCATGTTTATTGTGACTACCAGGATCTGCACCTTTCCCAAATTTATCGAAAGGTGGCTTTGAGTTTATTGCTAGAGTTTGGTGATAATTTTACACCCAGTGAAGTACCCAAAGAGACCATTTTCTTCCATCTTGTTTTTCAGCAGTGTAAAATGTTACAGAGACAAGGACTCTTTCAATGTTTGAGGCAGGTGTGGTAGCACACACCTGTAGTCCCAGCTACTCTGGAGGCTGAGGCATGAGAATCCCTTGAACCCATATTCTAGTCTGTAGTGTGCAAGGATTGTGCCTGTGAATAGTCACTGCACTCCAGCCTGGGCAACATGCAAGACCCCATCTTTAAAAAAAAAATAGGCTTGGCTACTCTGCTTTATATATAGCAAAAGAATTGTTGGAAATATGTCTTCCTTAGTGTGTCTGCCCATAAAGAGAGCTAGACTCCACAATAACCAATGGTGAGGAAGAGGCCTCCTAACCAACATTTCTGAAATGGCTGAAATATTTTGATAGGAAATTCTGGCTCTTCGAGCTTCTAGAAGACATGCATCTACAAAAATATTAAAGAGATACCTTACTGTTTTCAAAACCCTTGGAGTTTTTCCAAGTTCTTGCTACCCAAGTCTGTCTCTGTCCCTCAGTCTCACACGCGTGCCCACATGCACACGCACACACACACAGCCAACAAAAGCCAGGCTGCAGCCCCAGACTCCAGACGCATGCATCAATCATGACTGCAGCACCCCCGGCAGTCATGTGACTGCTTAAAGACCTCAACAGCCTTCTGGCACTTAAAGGGAAAAAAAAAAATCTAATTAATCACAGGTGAAACAGCTTGGACTGTCTCCAAAAGCCCCTGAATTTACTGCCAAGCTTTGATGCTAATTTTCTTTCTAAGTAACCCCCTAAAGAAATTTACGATTAGGTAATTAAAGTAATGAATAAAGAGATACTTAGGTGGAGGGAAATTAGGAGAGGGAAAAAGTCTGTATTTCCATCCTGCAATAAACACCTCTGGGTATGCATCATTTGTGAACCCCAACTTAAAGGTTCCCAAGTGGCTTTCTCCTGAAGAATATTTTACAAATCAATATTTGAAAGACCAAAATGAGGCACATAAATGAAGTCAGGAACAGGTCATTCACTAGGGCCTGTTAGGGAGGGAAAGCTGTCTTCTGCCAGATACTTAACTCTTGACTTAAAAAAAAAAAATTAATGTCATAGCTTGTATCCTCTGGGAAGGTTGGTAGTGGTTTCTCTCTGTGAGCTGATTGGATAACATAACATCACTGGGTTTGATTTAGAGATCTCATCTTCCTCCTATTTCCCATGTCCCTGCTGGGATGGACTCTAGATTGCTGGTTTTAATTGGTTGAAAGGCAATTACTCCAGCCCTTTGTCCTTAAAATTGGAAATGTCCAAGGGAGGGCTTTGGATTTTATTATTCCAACCCTGATCCTTCCCTCGATCTCTGACACTTACTATTGGAACACTCCAGGAATGGGGGAATTTTACTTAATTGGTTCCTTTAGATTACAGAATTGAACAGAAATGCTCATGTTTAAATAATTCATCAGACAAGTTTCTGCTAAACTCCTAAACACATAGAGTTTCAACTCCTGCTGAAAAATCTTGGTAGCAACTATTTTTCTGACTTAATAAATATGGCATAATAAGCATAATGCTTTTTTAATAATTCAGAATCTTGAATTTTTGATTGAAAAGCTCTTTGCTCTGATTTATGTATACCCTTCAGGATCATTTACAAGCTTCTTCAAGGAGAGATCAAAGCAGGTCCCCATGTTGTCTCTTTCCCATGTCTAGCAGTGCATGAGTGCCTATTATTTATTACTGCTCGATTGTATTCCAGTTTATGCAAAGAGGGTATGAGAGTTTTTAACTAAATAAACACTGACTGAAAGTGTAATTGCCTGAAAATTTAGGGTTTTTTTACACTAAGTTACCATATGAACTTACATAGTTTTGTTCCCCTCCGGAAAAGAGAAGCATGAAATAGTAGATTTAGAATTTTGACTTGGAAGTGAGGTTGGCGATTTTATAATTTGAAGCTTCATTTCTGAGCTGAGGACACAGAGGCTCCGAGAGGTAAGATGATTTGGCAAAGACACACAGCCACCTAAGGGGTTGTGAAGATCATACACTCTGAAGCTGGATGAATCTGCATATTGTAAAGCTCTTCTGCTACTTACCAGCTATGGACCTGGAGAAACTACATGCCTTCTGAGTTTCTTTTTCTGACCCGTACAATGAAAACAATAATATTCTGAAGATTAAATGAGCTAATATAAGAAAGATGCTTAGCATCATGACTACGATGTGATAAACACGAAAAAATACTTTAGCTCTTATTGGTTTTATTTATTCATTATTTATAGGGATCTTGTATTAAATGATAATTTTATATTTATTTAACAAATTTATTTTCATTATTCACAACCCCTTATGTCATTTATGGCGATGTAGGTGAATTATTTTCATCATTTGCAGTCCAAAGAAGGTGGGGTCTTAGTCAAAAGTGGTCCTTTGGTTGCTCACAGCCAGATGGGTGTAGAAATTCCCGTTTGCAGGAGCTGGACCAGAGCTCCAGTGCTCTGCATAAGAAAAAGCTACCCATTTTCAGGCAGGCATGCTGGCTCACACCTGTAATCCCAACATTTTGAGATGCTGAGGGGAGCAGATTACTTGAGGCCAGAAGTTTATGACCAGCCTGGCCAACATGTTGAAACCCAGTCTCTACTAAAAATGCAAAAATTAGCCGGGCGTGGTGGTGCTCACCTGTAGTCCCAGCTACTCAGCACACTGAGGCAGGAGAACCGCTTGAACCTGTGAGCCGAAGGTTGCAGTGAGCTGAGAGAGCACCACTGCACTCCAGCCTGGGCGACAAAATGAGTGAGACTCTGTCTCCGAAAGAAAAGAAAAGAAAAGCTACACATTTTAGAGGTTTCAAATTCAGTGCTCAGGTCTCAAATTCCTAATGTAGATAGAATTCCTAATGTTACCAATGTAGAACAATATGAGATTTGAAACTTATTCTTAATTGAGGATTAAAAAATCTTGTCCCCACATTTCAGAACTTGGTGGAAGGTAGAGGCAGGGGTCATTTGAGGATGTGGGTACCTCCCCACTCCTCCCGAATCAGCCAGAGTTGATGGCCACCATCCATGCTGCCCAATCTCTCTGCTCTACTTCCCAATCCTAAGAGCCTTAGGTCCTGGCTCTCCTCTGAGTCTTTATCTGAAAGGCTAGAGAAGTTGGAGAATCCTGCCCAGTAGGAATTAAAAATGACAAAACAGCCGATTAGATCTGAGGTGACAAGAATGAGAAATAAAAGCCATTACAGCCCATTTGCAATGTACCCTCAGTGAGTCAAGTTTCAAGGTGTTCCTCTAAAGATTATTAATGGCGTGACAATGTTTTCTGGGCTGGAATCTGATACGTGAAATAACACCGGTGTACACACGCTGCATTCTCGATGGTAAGAGGGGCCTGCCCTCATTTATTTAGTTTCACATTTTTAAAGAGATGCCCTAATTCAGCTGTCAGGGTGAGGGTCAGTGTGAGCACCCAGCACTTGAAGAAACAGATTTCCATGGTAAATAGTTTTCCTGTATAGCAGGGGTCGGCCACCATGGCCCAGGGGCAAACCTGGCCAGTTGCCTAATTTTTGTACAGCCAATGTGCATAGAGTGTTTTTGCACTTTAAAATGGTTGGTAGAAAAATCAAAACAAAACTATGTCATGACCCATGGAAATGTGAAATGTATGCCAGTCTTTATAAAGTTTTATTGGAATACAGTCTCCCTCATGTGTTTCTGCATTGTCTATGGATGCTTTTGGACCACAACAGCAGAGTCCAGTGGTTGTGACAGAGATGATGGGCCTGGAAAGCTTAAATTATTTACTATGTGGATCCTTACAGAAAAAGTTTGCCAACCTGCCTTGTGTAGGGTAGCTTGGCCATGTTATTAACATTGCTTTTGCAAAAAGAAAAGTTGGCACAACACAGAAAAAAACTAGAAGGGTTTCCTGTAGCAGACTATAGCCTCTATTTAGAATCACAGCATGGCAATCAATTTATCCACACTGTCCAGGGACAAGCCACTTAATCCCAAAAGCAGCAAGTTCCAGATTTTGTGAGAAGTCACTGGAGTTAAGGTCCTCCAGGTCCCAGGTGGCCATTCAGTCCTAAGGAAAGCCAACAGCTCGGAATGGCATTGTAAACATCTTATTCTTTCAGAAGTCACCTCAGGCTAGTAATTAAATATCCTGTGTAGTCCGTTACCTTACAAATTACTTGCATTAATAGGGATAGGTGAGAGCTTCAGAGAAGGCATCAATCCTAATTATTTTCATCTCCACCTCTGCCTCATCATGCATCCCAATTTAATTTTTATTCCTAGACTTTTTTTTGCAAGAATTAATAAAAATGGGATTTTATTTCTTTCTACATAATTCCCCCCGCCACACAAAAAAATAGCTGTGGCCCTCAACTAGTACTACCAATTGTATCCAAGATACTTGTTATCCTAGAGTGATGTATTGCTTACAAATTCACTTTCTGATAAATTTATTATTCTACTTTTATAAACAGGAGCAATGTGGTAATCCTGAGATGAAGAAAAATGTTGCTGTTGTTTGGACAACCCCAGGGAGGATTGACAGGGAAGAACCACACTCACCCTGGATGCCTTAAATGCCAGTCTCCATGAAACCAGTCATGAAAACTCTCCCTCCCCGACATGCTCAGAGGGCATTAGGAGCCAGTGTCTGGCAGCTTCTTATCCAGCAGGACAGATGCAGCCACGTGTTCACAAACAACACAGAGGAGAAGGTAGTTCAGGTCCAAGAGGAGGGACTCATGACAAACAAATGGAGAGGCCTTCTAGGAAAAGGGCACAGTGGGTGGCAACTTAACAAAAGAAGGAGAGTTGGAATTGAGTGGCAGAGAGGGGCAGATTGCACCAGTTGGGGGGAAATTAATAAAGATTTTGAAATGAGAAAACTCTTAAACACTGAGCCATTTAAGATCTTCATTATAGTGATGGCTCTATCCAGTAGGGCTGCTATAACAAAATACATTAGACTGGGTAATTTGTAAACAACAGAAATGTATTTCTGACATTCCAAGAGGCTGAGAAGTCCAAGATCAAGGTGCTGGCAGCTGCAGTGTCAATGAAGACCCACCTGTCAGTCAGTGCTTTCCCATAGCATTTTCATTGGGTGGAAGAAGCAAACTTGCCCCCTCAAACTCTTGTAGAAGGCATCAGTTCCACCCATGAATCTGGAACCCTCAGAGCCTAATTATTTCCTAAAGGCCCCACCTTTTAATGCTATCACATTTGTGGTTAGGTTCAACATAGAAATTTGGGGGGGACACATTCAAATCATAGCAAGCCAGCTGGTCACAAAGCCAGTGTCTTCATTTTTTTAATTGAATGCTCTTTCAAAAAAGTGTGCACAAAGAACCTTTAACCAGTGTCTCAATTGCTAGAGGTAGGAAGCATTGTAGTACGTGATCTTTCAAACATAAAATGCTTCTTGGGTAGTCCTATCTTTGGTGAGGTGTAGGAAGAAAAAGTAATTCAAAATCCCGGCAGATTTTGAATCCTGCTTTTTTATAACAGCATGAGACAAAGTTTGAGCACTCTCACCCCTTGACTAACGGAAGCTTCAGTTTGGGGGGGCTCCCCTGCAGGATAAATAATCTATAAATTGAATTGTGGAATGCAGCTCAAGGGCCACCAAAAAGAATTCTGAACCAAGTGCAGGACCAAATCATAGAAATGACATTTCTTCTCCTTCAGTCTTTAATTGTTCTTTCTCATAGGTCTTTGAGGTATTTCCCTTCTTTTTTATAGTGTAGAATCTCTTATTTGTGAATATTAAGAGATTTCAATCAAATGTGGAAAAAAACTTATTTGGGATTGTGATCTCACAAAGGTATAGATGAGAGGGGAAGTGTGGGGTTAATTTAAATGACTTCAAAGGGTCTTTTTTGTTTTCTCTAAATGTTTCTCTTTTAAAAATGCATCCCTGAGTTATAAGCAGGGAGTCACATCAAACTGGATAGGAATTGTGAGAAACTCAAGTTAATGGTCTTGCAAAAGTGTAGGTCATAGGGAAATCTGACAGAAATTGTGTCCGAAAGTGGGAACTTTGACATAATACCCAATTCACAAATAATATCACAATCACTTCAGAGCATCATAAGAAAACAGATATCCTATGAACAAGAGGCTCCATTTCAGCACTGCCCCCTGTGGCCTCCTCCTGAGGGTTGTCAATAGTTAAATTATAGAAGGTTGATTTTTTTTTTTTTTTTTTTTTTTTGAGACGGAGTTTTGCTCTTGTTACCCAGGCTGGAGTGCAATGGCACTATCTCGGCCCACCGCAACCTCCGCCTCCTGGGTTCAGGCAATTCTCCTGCCTCAGCCTCCTGAGTAGCTGGGATTACAGGCACACGCCACCATGCCCAGCTAATTTTTTGTATTTTTTTAGTAGAGACGGGGTTTCACCATGTTGATCAGGATGGTCTCGATCTCTTGACCTTGTGATCCACCCGCCTAGAAGGTTGAAATTTTATGTGACCCAAGTCCCTGCCCCAGATGTCTGTACAGCTTTGCATATGCCATCAAGTTCCTGTCCTTTGGGAAATGCAGAGGAATGTTATTGTCATTGGGATTATGCCCAGTGCTTCAGAGTAAATTTCCTAATAATTGAGACCCCTGCCAGGCCTCCCACCTGGTCATTTAGCTAATAGAAGGGCAACCTCGCTGGAGAGGTTGGCAGTGAAAACCTTGTTCTGCTCATTGCCTTCCAAATAGCTGGTATAAATCTTCTAAGAGGCCTGAGACCACCTCTAGCCCAGAAAATATCAACAGGGAACTGAAGGTGAAAACAATTGCTCCATTTAGGCAGAAATGTGTATTTCTATATATAGAAGGCAAGATACTCCTCTCTCTTCATACAGCCATGAATACGTATGTGCTGTGTAGGGGAAGTATTTCTTTAGGGGGGAAACCCCACTAATCGGCAGTACGCTATTATTATAATTAAAAGCCTCTTTAACTAGAACAAAGTTTATTCCTGCAGAAACTCAGAAGAGGGCGAGGTGGTTGCAAGTTCCACCCACAAATGTCAGCAGGCCTGAACTTGCCTTCCTCCTCTCCTCTCCTCTCCTCTGACAGTCACAGGAAGCCTGAAACCCTTTGACACCTCAGCGATGACAGATCCTCCCTGAAGGCTTGACAACCGGCAAACAAATGCATTGTTCTCCTTGTCAACTCGCTATTGAAAGGTGATCCACAGCGAGCTGCAATTGGCCTCATTTGTTAGTGTTAGCAAGTGTTGGGCTGAAAGCTCATTACCCTGAAAAAAGAGAAAGCAGAACAAGTTCCTGAAATCAGGCTACAGAATCAGATACCTGTCAGCGAGGCCTGAGCAAAGGAAGGCACCACCTCCAATGGGTGAAGAAGCCTGGCTTGTCCCACCCTCTGCTGGCCCCATCCCCACCTCGAACATCTCCAGAAAATGGAATCACAGGGCTATTCTACACCAGGAATGTGAATTTCAGTTTTCTTGTCCAGTTTTCTTTCAATCACTACACAGGGCCTCCCTATGGAGTGAGAGAACCAACAGACTAGGATTCTCAGGAGCACTTGGAACCTGTGGCCTTCTATGGCAGGCGTGATTGCTCCACCATTGGGGTCCCCATAAATCTTGAGCCCTTACTCATTTCAGCATCACACATTGAACTGCATTGTGCAATGTGTATGGCTGCTTAGACGTTTATGTGTCAGGCTATCTTTATGAAACTGAATTCCTTTAAAAAAGGGGGGGGGGAGTGCCAGGTGTGGTGGCATGTGCCTGTAGTCCCAGGTACTCAGGAGGCTGAGGCTGGAGGATCGCTTGAGTCCAGGAGTTCTGGGCTGTAGTGTGCTATGCCGATCAGGTGTCCACACTAAGTTCGGCATCAATATGGTGACCTCCTTTTGAGCAGGGACCACCAAGTTGCCTAAGGAGGGGTGAACTGGCCCAGGTCAGAAACGGAGCAGGCCAAAACTCCCATGCTGATCAGTAGTGGGATCACGCCTGTAAATAGCCACTGCACTCCAGCCTGGGCAACATAGCGAGACCCCATCTCTAAAAAATACATTAAATAAATAAATAAATAAATAAAAGGGCATTTGGGGCCTGTCGCAGTGGCTCATGTCTGTAATCCCAGTACTTTAGTAGGCTGAAGCAGGCGGATCACTTGAGGTCAGAGTTTGGGACCAGCCTCGCCAACATGGTGAAACCCTACTAAAAGTACAAAACTTAGACAGGCGTGATGGTATGTGCCTGTAATCCGAAATTCTCAGGAGTCTGAGGCACAAGAATCTCTTGAGCCCAGGAGGTAAAGACTACAGTGAGCCAAGATTATAACACTGTACTCCAGCCTGAGCAACAGAGCAAGACTCTGTCTCAAAAACAAATAATAATAAATAAAATAAAGTCAGGGGTTTTGAAGACAGGGATGGGAGCATGGGCTTTGGCCTGGTTCAAAAACTAGCTGTACCATATCCTCAGGGTTAACTCTCAAATCTTTCCAAGGTTCAATTTTCTACCTACACAATAAAGAAAAGAAGGTAGAGGGTGTTATGGGCTGAATTGTGTCCTTCACCTAAAATTCATATGTTGAAGCCCTCACCTGCAGTATCTCCGAATGTGACTTTATTTGGATATAGGGCCTTCAGAACATTGTTCAGGTTAAATGAGGTCATCAGGCCACCCTGATGCCTTAATCTGATATGACGTCCTTACAACAAGAGGAAATTAGGAACTGGACATGCACAGCAGGAGGACTATGTGAAGATACAGGGGGAAGAGGGCCAGCTGCAAGCCAAGGAGAGGGGCCTCCCCTTTCCAGACCTTGATCTTGAATTTGTAGCCTCCTGAATGGTAAGAAAATGAGTTTCTGTTCTTTAACCCATTCAAAGTGCAGGACTTGGTTATGGCATCCCTGGTCAGTGAATACAGGGCGTCATGAGCTACATTTGGCCCTAACAATCCAGGCTTTTTGTTTGTAACTTTGAGGATCACACACCCCTTTGAGAAGGTGCTGGAGGCTACTAGGGACCCTCTGGGAAAATGCATATAGGCATAGAAGTTTGCAAACCATTCAAAACCTCAGTGATCTAATTATGGTTCTTAATGCCCTAAGGCCTCTGGAAACTTGATTGGCAATCGAGAAGGAGAAAGGGAATTCCTAGGTGATAATGAGATGTTTCTGAAGGGGTAGGACACGGTCAGGTGAAAGAGTTAAAATCTGGGGGGAAAAATAATGCAACTCTCACTTCAACTCTTATTCCCTGAAAGGTACTTGAGTCCTTTATTTTAGGGGAGAAAAAAATTGATTCTCAGATTCCTCCGATTTTTTTGTTTGTTTGTTTATTATTATTATCTTTGGAGACTTCCGAGAGAAGAGCTCCTCAGGGCATTTTTCTTACTTTATCAGCTTTGCTTAAAAGCACAAATAAACCCGCCAAACTTCATGCGCTATGATATTCAGGGACATGAGGGACATTTTTCTTTTCTGCCCACATCTAAAGAATGAAAGCATTTAGGCATCTCACTTTGTACGAAGTAAAATGGTATGAGATGGGCAAGGAAATGATGTGACTTACATTACAATTCTAAAAATCTTTCGCCTTTTCAAAGTCACTGCAGTTTCACAGAGATTTAAAGACCCAGACTTTCACTAGAAAACTCTAAGTAAGACTTGACATGTTTCTTCTTTGCCTTCCCACCCTGGTCACCCACCAACGATCTAAAACTTAGCATCACCACCTGTACTGGATATTACTGTATTCTCCTTTCTCCAGCCCCCCTTCCCCCATTTCTTATTATGTAAAATCAGCAGGTTGAAAAGATCTCTATGGCCCCTTTGAACTAAAGCAAAATTCTATGATTTTATGATTCTCTGAATCCCAGTGCTGCGGTAGCTCTAATTTCAGGCTTGTCTTTAATTCTTTGCTTTGCTTCACAGAGCAGGAGAATAGCTTGTGTTGCAAAATGCATCCCAGAGAGTAGCGCCCCAGAGACCAAGAACAGGGCAAATGCAGGCCTAGCTAACACAGCACTGCAGCCTGACAGGCTGGAGAAGGGAGGGAGTCTTGTATGTGAAAAGCTTTGCTTGGCAATTTGGCTATGCTGGTAATTATGGGAGGGAGGGTGACAGGGAGTTAAGTGATGGTGAAGATTTCTGTTAACAGAGCTCTTCCAGAGGCTTCTCCCTAACTTAGCTCTGTGGGAGAATTGGGAGAGCTGGCACAGCCAAGGATAAACTTTGCAGGGAGTAATTCAGGTTTTTTACCTGCCTAGTCTTAGGAGGTAACTCATGATTTCTGAGCACATTGCCTTTTTTCTCCTTCTTTCTTTTCTTTCTATCTTTTCTTTTTTTTTTTTTTTTTTTTTTTTTTTTTGGTTTGTTTGTTTTTTTACAATACTGGAGGAGACCTTTCCATGAAATGGAAGGTTATTGACTCGCCCTTAACCCTTCTTGTAACATGTCTTCTTAAACAATCCAATCGGACGGAACCCAGGATAAGTCATGCATAATTTAAAGAACTTCCATAGGAATTAAATGAGATAACATAGGTGAATGTGATTTAAAAGTTGTCTTGTGTTAATCCATGAGGCAGTGGGTAGCAGAAGCAGCATTGGATCTGTAGACAGAACTGACTAAGACCTGGCTTTGGGCTTAGCACTTAGTAAGACCTTGCAACCAGTCTTCCTTATGTCATACTTTCCCCAACTTTAAAGCAGTGTAAAAGTTGTTATTACAATAACAACTACAGGGTGACTCAGGGGTGGTATGAGTAATAGGAGTAGTAGTCATAATGATTCCCCTTCAAAAGGAAAATTAGCCACACTCTCCAGAAACTTCATCTTTATCCTTGGCGCTGGTGGATTTTCTCCTTGAAGGCCTCTCTCCATGGAGTTGGCTGGGTCAAGAGTGTTCTGGTCACGATGGCTGCAAATGACATCTTCTAAATTTCCAATACCAAACCCTGTTGCCACAGTTAAAATCGTCCATATGAGGAATCGCCTACCCTGAGCCACTAAGGAGTGATTTACCTTTTCTTATGGCTCCAGAGGGCATCAAAGAGGTAGTGAAAAAACTGGTCAGACTTTTGTGAGGCTGCCACAAAAATAATCTCAACTCTAGCAGAGTATAAATATTATATTGACAACTGTTATGGACATATATGAATCTATGTTATAAAGGCACAGCAGGTATCTCTGGGTGATGGAGTTTTGGATGATTTTTGGCATCTTTCCTATCTTTTTCCTTATTTTTCACTTCAGTGAGCATACATTTTTCTTTGGAAGGGACTGGCAAGATGTAAGGGCAAAGTATTTTATCTTCCTTATTTAAGAAAATACAGAAGACTCAAGAAGCAGCATGTGTGCACACACACACACATACCCAGGCATGCACTCATGCACACAAATTGAAACACATACATCTGACTGAGGAAACTTGTTCCTTATGCCTAATTTCTTAACTTTTTTTCAGGAGGCAGAGGAAAGCTAGTGCCTCAACCTTTCAGGCAGCTAATGGCCTTTTAAAAAAATTCCACGCTTTTCCAGTGATGCTATTTTTTCTTTGGGTTAAGAAAAGAGAGACAAATAGAAAGAAGGAAAAGCTCATAACAATGCCAGGCCTGCTTCAAGGGGCAAGTGGACCCTCACCGTTAACAGAGGAAGTGCCTGTGCGTCCAATTCTCCCTGAAAGCCAGCCCTGTTTTCTGTGCCTCATGGCAGACACATGAGTGATTTATTGCTCCTAACATCGCTTAGTTTGTAATAAAGTTTTCAGCAGCTCCTTTTAGCTGCTGCAACCTCTGCCCCTGCAAACACTCTCTCTTTCTCTTTTTCTCTCTCGTTCTCTCTCTCTCTCTCTCTCTCTCTCTCTCTCTCTGTCTCACACACACACACACACACATTCTGACTTTACTTTGTTCTTTTTTCACATAATGTCAACTCATAAAGCTTTCATCAAGTCAACCAGGTGGAAAAATGTCTTTTGCTGAAAGAAGCCTTCATTCAGGTCTGGGTGGTGGAGGAGAGTCACTGCGCAGGGCGATCAGCAGACCAGGTGGGGAAGAGAAGAAAGTGTGCTGCTGATGGGAAAAGTTTTATGTGTCGGGAGGTGAGTGCGAGCTTCACAGGGTGTGCCCTCTTGATGAAAGGGCTCCTCTCCTCCGCTTTCCCTGGTTGCCAACATCCACATAAGCGGACAAATCTGTCATTGCAGGAATGGGGGATGGAATTCATAATATACAAATTAAAAGAAGTAGATATTTGGACCTAATACCTAATGATCATAAGATGGCTTCAGCAAAGTCAAGAACTCTTCCCTTGCATTACAGACCAGGCTCTTGTGAGGAGGCTGGTTTCCCCTTCCTTTCTCCCACGATCCACTCACCCCCTGATTTCCATCTTCAGCCCTGCTACATCCTGCCAAGTTCACCCCTACCACCAGCCCCATCCTGCTCCTTAGAGCCTTCTCAGCCCACTCATTTCATATTGGCTCCTAACTACTCTAGAGCCATGTGGGAAGGAAACATGTTGCTAGAAGAATAATATACTTGGAGAAGGAAAGAGTCAGAAGATCAAGACTACAAGGAAAGGTAGAGTAAGATGTGTGACGTCCTTTTTTGCTCAAGGGCCAGTGTCAATACCTAAAAGTGTAAGATCTGGGGAAAGGTTGAGTATGACCAGAGCCCAGATCTCCTGGTTTTCCTTACCAGAGGTTAATTTTGCAGATACTCCCTGAATTCCTACAATTCTTATGAAAGCTCCTTGGTGTTTTACACATTGAGGGCTTTCAGTGCTCCTGTGAAGCACCTGAACATTAACTTGACCCTTCCGGAGATTGGATGAAGAAAACTCTATACTCTGAGCTCTGATTTTCCCCTCCCTTGCTAATGGTACTTAATAAGAGCACAGAATACCCACTGCTATGTAGCAAATTAACTTTTCCCCCAAATCAGATGGTAAACAGAAAGCAAGAAGCAGCGAAGGGAATGCATGCACATACCAAGGGACGCAGCTTTCATTAACGTGCTGTGAAATTCCATGTTCTCTCTCCCCTCTCCTCAAGTCCAATACCACAGCGAGATTTCCAAACACTGATGTACACAGCCAAACCAACAGCTTCTACTTGTGTAGGTATTTTCTCCTTTTCTTTGATTTCAGCAGTTTCAATATAATGTGTGCTAATTTTGTGGGGGAGTGGGACATTTTTCTTTATTCTGCTTGGGGTTCATTGAGCTTCCTGATCTATAAATTTATGTTCTCCATCAAATTTAGCAATCTATTTTTTTCCCCTCCAGAGGGAGTCTTTCTCTGTCACTTAGGTTGGAATGCAGTGGCGCCATCTAGTCTCACTGCAGCCTCTGCCTCCCAGGCTCAAGTGATTCTTCTGCCTCAGCCTCCCATTTTATAGGCGCTACCACGCCCACCTAACTTTTTGTGTTTTTAGCAAAGAGGGGGTTTCACGGCGTTGGCCAGCCTGGTCTTCACTCCTCACTTGGGTGATCTGACTTCTTCCACCTCCCAAAATGCTGGGATAACATGTGAGCCACTGTGCCCAGGCAAATCTGGCAAGTTTTTAAATCTGCTCCATTCTCTCTCTCCTCTCCTTTCGATACGTTGTTTTTGCTTAGACCTTTTGATATCAGTTTATTTTCTTCAAGATTTAATGAAAGCCTATATATAAGATTAATTTATTCTTGCAGCTTTCCAATTGTTTCTCCCTCGCATTTGCCCATTTCCTTTCCTTTTTGGTGAGATTTGACTTTCTGTTCAAGGATCTTTTCCCAGTCTTTGGCCAGTTTTAGCTTAGTGATGAAATGTCCCTGGGGTGGAGGCCTACATTGACAGTTGAGCCATCAGCCTTTTCCCACCACATCCCTTCAGTGTAGATGAGATATTTCTTCCTGTAAACCTGGACTATTTTGCCCATTTGCTGGCCTTTATAGTGTCTTGGTACAACCTGAGCTTCATCATCCTTTTAAATGGGCGTGGATCAAATGTTGCACTTCTGTCTCCGCTCTTTGGAAAGAGGGAAGACACAATCTTCCTGTGAATGTGAGAAGGTGCATTGAAATGCCTTTGGTAGTTCTTACGTTGGTCAGAAGTAGCAAAAGGATTGAACTTCATTTTGGCTTTTCCCAATTTGGTGATGGCCGCAAAAAGAAAGAGAGCTACACGCTGTGTCTGGTTCTATGCGTTTATGAAAGATCTCAATTTGGGGAATTTTTTTAAACTTTGTTCTTCAGATTGTATATTTCCTACTGATCAGTCTTCAAATTCACTGACACTTTTGTCATCTCCAATTTGTTCTTCAGCCTTTCCAGTGATCTTTTTAAATAAACATTTTTATTTTGGAATAATTTTACATTAACAGAAAAGTTAGAAAAATAGTACAGAGGCTTTCCCTGTGTGCTATCACCTTCCACCCAATTTCTCTCAATGTTAATATCTTTCATTACCATGGTACGTTTGTCAAAACTAAGAAACTGACACTGATACATTACTATTAACCAAACTCTAGACTTTGTTTGCTTTAACACCTTTTCCACTGGTGTCCACTTTCTGTTCCACACCCTCGGGCACTACGTGACATTTGGCTGTCATGTCTCCCCAGTCTTCTCTGATCCATGATAGTGTTTCAGTTGTTTTTTTGTTTTTGATGACCTTGACAATCTTGAGGAGTACTGGCCAGTTAGACCATAGAATGCCCTAATCTAGGCTTGTCTAGTATTTTCTTATCATTAGAACGGGCTTTAGGGTTTGGAGCAAGAATACAACAGAGAAGAAATATTCTCCTTGCTGCATCACACCCGAGGGTACATGATATGTACGCGACACCACTGGTGTTTAATCCTCACCCCAGCTGTTGATGTCCTGTTTGACAGGTTTCTCCACCTTAAAGTTACTACGTTTTGCTTTCCCTATTATATTATATCCTTTCAAAGAGAGTGACTAAATCTAGCCCACCCTTGGGGATGTAAGAAGGAGTAAGCTCCACCTCTTGAAAGAGAGATTTTCCACATGTATTGTTTGAAATTATTACGTAAGTATGATTTGTCTCTTCTCCTCTGTGCATTTTTTAATTCAATCATCCATTTATATAAGTACAAACTCATGGATATTTATTCTGAATGTTAGGTGATAATTCAATACTACTTTCGTATTTCATTGCTTAAATTGTTACTATTTGGCCAGTAGATGCCCTTTCAGTGGGCTCCTTCCTGTGTCCTTTTGAAAATCTGCGTGTGTGTGTGTGTGTGTGTGTGTGTGTGTGTGTGCGTGCACTTTTTTACTTTCTGGTATACAAAATGCTCCAGGCTCACATTATATTTTCTCTGTCCTAGCACTAGAATCAGCCATTTCTCCAAAGAACCCTGGGTTTATGTTTATTTATTCATTCATTTTGGAAGAATTATACTTCCAAACCAAGATCTGAGTGCTCTGTGTACTTATTGCTCTCCAGTTAATTTTTATTTTTATTTCAGGTGTTTATTCTTTAATTTTAGAATCTCATTTGTTTCTTTTTATAGTTTCTATTTCTCTGCTGATATTTCCTATTTGTTCATTTATCACAAGCATATTTTCCCTTACATCCCTAAGCATAGCTGCTTTAAAATCCTGTTCTGCTAATTCCCCATTTGGTAATATCAAGGTTGGTCTCTATTGATTGCTCCTTTTCCCCTGTTCAGTATGGGCCATGTTTCCCTATCTTTATATGTTTAGTAATTTTGGATTCTATTCTGAACATCGTAAATGATATATTATAGGGATTGTGGAACTTTTATAATTTTATATTCCTTGAAAGAGTCTTGATTTTTTTTTTATCCTAGCAGGCAGATAACCTGACAGGACTTAAGCTTCAATATTCTGTTTTCTCTATAGTAGAAAGCACCTGATATCTCTGTTTAATTTTTTTTAGATTTAGATGCTCAAAGTTTGCCCTGCACTTATGTAGCTCAGTGATAAACCACGTATTTGGGTTATTTTTGCATAGAATTCAAATATTTTCTCTCTAAAATATACCCCCTTGCTCTCCAGTTGCTGCGGTCATTCCTCTGGTTCTTCAGTCAGCAAAACTGCAAGTTTCTAACAGAGTTTTAGCCACTCCACATGAGGACAAACTAAACCCTGCACCTAGTTAAAGAGCCATAAAAATCAGGAAATGCACCCAATGCCGTTTCCCTCTGCCAAATGTTGCTATGCACTCTAGTTTCTATGTTTGGGGTCATTCTTAAGTGCTTTTAGGTGGCTTTTTTTTTTTTTGGTATTATGTCCAGAATCAGTAGTTGTTATTTGTGAAAGAATTGGTCCAATAGAACCTTCTCTGCTATTACTAGAAGCAAAACCTTGCTACTAATTTTTAATACTAGGTTCAATGTCCACTGACTCTGCTATTATTACACTTTGGTTGTCTAGAAACAGTTTTAAAACTTTAAAAAGAAAATTCTATACTCTGTTTTCAGTGAAACACAAAATTTAATCAAGAACTTATTTTCAACATTTATAAATTTCACAGGAAACACATTGTACATATGGACTGGAACTCTCCATCTCCCTTCAGGAGAATACAGTTCAATCAGAGGAATAACTTGGCCACAACGTATAAATAGCAGCATGCAGCAGCATAAATAAATACTAACCAAGTGATGTGATAATAAATACTGAGCAGGAAGAGGTCTGACTGGGCTGATTTAGATCAGGAAGTCTTTCTAGAGAGGGTAAAAATTGAGCTGATATTGAAGAGGAAAGACTTAAATAAATGGATAAGTAATAGCACTTTCTATGAAGAGAATGAAAATATGAACAAAAGGCATAGTCTGATTTAGGGACAACAAGAAGATCAATTAGGCTGAAACAGAGAGTTCAAATAAGGAAATAATGTGTTATAAGGTTAGAACAGGTGATAGAAGACCAAGACTCTACAGCAAAGGTTCTTGGATCCTATTATCTTAGGGATAGAACTAAAATTCATTTCATACAGATTATGCATCTAGAGAGCTCAGGACGAGATGTAATAGATGTAACCTGCAGTTTATGTTGGCTGTGTTCTAATGTAACAATTGTAAACTATCAAGAGTAGCCTACATCCCTTTGGCTGAGGGTGGGATCTCTACTTGAAGTGAGTAGACCTCCTTAATGTCAAGTATCCGTGGAAGAATTGAGTTTTAGGAAGGAATCTGGAATGAGCCTGAAATTACCCAGGGAGAAAATCACCCTTCCTGAGTCCTCACTCTCTTAAGTCTCTACTTTTCCTATGTTCCTGGGAGGTGAGGGAAAGATGATCCCTACCACAAAGAACAGGTTGGAATTGAATCAAGGAGATGCTCTAATTGTAAGCTCCATGAGATCAGAAACAAACGGATTCACATTTCTCAACACCGAAGACTTGCAGTGTCTAGCAACCAGTGTACACTGAGTAAGATCAGTCATATGAGTGCAGATGAATGAGCTAGACCTTACAAGTGGATTGCATTCTACTCTTCTTGTCTACTTCCCCTACCCCTCTCCTTTTTGTGGGGTTATTTATAAGTATTTTAGCCTATGAGTCTAGACTTAAGCCTTAATTAAATGTGAACAATTGTCAAGGGGATCCAAGATGGCTGAGTAGGAACAGCTCTGGAGTGCAATTCTGAGCCACGACAATGCAGAGGGTGAGTGATCACCACATCTCCAAATGAGTTATTACTACCCACAGACCAGGAGATTCCTGAACTGAAAAGTGTCATGAGTTTCCAGCATGGCTGTTTCAGCCAGTGCAGTGGGTCTCCATACAAAAACTTACACAAAAGCCATTTCAATTTGCTCCTGGAATGCTGGGAGACAGAGCTGAACATTCAACTGAAAAAAGGGGGCTGAAACAGGGAGAAGAATCATATAGATGTAGTAAAAAATGATCAAGGGGATATCACCACTGACTCCACAGAAATACAAACTACAATCAGAGACTACTACAAACAGCTCTATGCACATAAACCAGTACACCTGGAAGAAATGGATAAATTCCTGGACACTTGCACTCTCCCAAGCCTAAGCCAGGAAGAAGTTGAAACCCTGAATAGACCAATAACAAGGGCTGAAGTTGAGGCAGCAATTAATAGTTTTTCAACCAAAAAAAGCCCAGGTTCAGATGTGTTCACAGCTGAATTCTACCAGACATACAAAGAGGAGCTGGTACCACACCTTGTGAAACCATTTGAAACAATCCAAAAAGAGGGAATCCTTCCCAAATCATTTTATGAGATCAACATCATCCTGACACCAAAACCCGGCAGAGACTCAACAAAAAAGAAACTTCAGACCAATATCCATGGCGAACATAGATGCAAAAAATCTTCAATAAAATACTGGCAAACCGATTGCAACAGCACATTAAAAAGCTTATCCCTCACGATCAAGTAGGCTTCATCCTGGGGATGCAAGGCTGGTTCAACATACACAAGTCTATAAACTTAATCCACCACATAAACAGAACCAAAGACAAAAACCACATGATTATCTTAATAGATGCAGAGAAGGCCTTTGGCAAAATTTAACAGCCCTTTTTGCTAAAAACTCTTAATAAACTATGTATCAATGGAACGTATCTCAAAATTATAAAAGCTATTTATGACAAATCCACAGCCAATATCATACCAAATGGGCAAAAACTGGAAGCATTCCCTTTGAAATCTGGCACTAGACAAGGATGCCCTCTCTCACCACTCCTATTCAATTTAGTATTGGGAGCTCTAGCCAGAGCAATCAGGCAAGAAAAAGAAATAAAGGGTATTCAATTAGGAAAGGAGAAAGTCAAATTGTCTCTATTTGCAGACAACATGATTTATATATAAAAGACCCTATCATCTCAGCCCAAAATCTCCTGAAACTGATAAACAATTTCAGCAAAGTCTCAGGATACAAAAGCAATGTGCAGAAATCACAAGCATTCCTATACACCAATAACAAACTTAAAGAGAGCCAAATCAAGAATGAACTTTCATTCACAATTGCTACAAAGAGAATAAAATACCTAGGAATACAACTAACAAAGAACGTAAAGGACCTCTTCAAGGAGAACTACAAACCACTGCTCAAGGAAATAAGAGAGGACACAAACAGATGGAAAAACATTCCATGCTCGTGGTTAGGAAGAAACAATATTGTGAAAAATGGCCATACTGCCCAAAGTAATTTATAGAATCAATGCTATCCCCATCAAGCTACCTATGACTTCACAGAACTGGAAAAAACCACCTTAAACTTCATACGGAACCAAAAGAGAGCCTGCATAGCCAAGTCAATCCTAAGCAAAAAGAACAAAGCTGGAGGCATCACGCTATCTAACTTCAAACTCTACTACAAGCCTACTACAAAACAGCATGGTACTGATACCAAAACAGAGATATAGACCAATGGAACAGAACAGAGGCCTCGGAGGCAATGCCACACATCTACAACCATCTGATCTTTGACAAACCTGGCAAAAACAAGCAATAGGGAAAGGATTCCCTGTTTAATAAAGGGTTTTGGGGAAACTGGCTAGCCATGTTCAGAAAGCAGAAACTGGACCCCTTCCTGACACCTTACACTAAAATTAACTCCAGATGGATTAAAGACTTAAACAGAAGACCTAACACCATAAAAACCCTAGGAGAAAACTTAGGCAAAACCATTCAGGACATAGGCATAGCCAAAATAGACAAATGGGATCTAATTAAACTCCAGAGCTTCTGTACAGCAAAAGAAACAATCAGAGTGAACCAGCAACCAACAGAATAGGAAAAAATGTTTGCAATCTACCCATCTGACAAAGGGCTAATAACCAGAATCTACAAGGAACTAAAACAGATCTACTAGAAAAAAACAAACAAACCCATTCAAAAGTGGGTGAAGGACATGAACAGAAACTTTTTGAAAGAAAACATATATGAGGCCAATAAATGTATGAAAAAATGCTCATGATCACTAGTCATTAGAGAAATGCAAATGAAAACCACATTGAGATACCATCTCACTTCAGTTAGAATGGCAATCATTAAAAAATCTGGAGACAGATGGTGGAGAGGATGTGGAGAAATAGGAACACTTTTACACTGTTGATGGGAGTGTAAATTGGTTCAACCATTGTGGAAGACAGTGTGGCTATTCCTCAAGGACCTAGAAATAGAAATTACATTTGACCCAGCAATCCTATTACTGGTTATATATCCAAAGGATTATAAATTGTTCTATTATAAAGACACATGCACACATATGTTCACTGAGGCACTGTTTACAATAACAAAGACCTGGAACCAACCCAGACTGGACAAGGAAAATATGGCACATATACACCATGGAATACTATGCAGCCATGAAAAATGATGAGTTTGTGTACTTTGTAGGGACATTCATGAATCTGGAGACCATCACTCTCAGCAAACTGACACAAGAACAGAAAATCAAACACCACATTTTCTCACTCACAGTCAGATGTTGAACAATGAGAACACATGGCAACAGGGAGGGGAGCATCACACACTGGGGGGGAATAGGAGGGGGACAGAGAGGGGGTAGGGAGGTTGGGGAGGGATAACATGGGGAGAAATGCCACATATAGGTGACAGGGGGATGGAGGCAGCAAACCACATTGCCATGTATGTACCTATGCAACCATCCTGCATGTTCTGCACATGTACCCCAGAACCTAAAGTGCAATAAAATATGTATGTTTTTAAAAAGTGAACAATGGCTGTGGGATTACAAATTAGTAATAAATCCTTACAGAAAAGGTAAATAAATCTTCAGAGACACAAATTTGAACCCCAGTGAAGTCTTCTTCCCAAAGAATATTATTATTGTAAAATATGGAGTATCTGGGTTTGCTTGCATTAAGAAAGGTGGAAAATAACCCAATGGGTAATTAAAACAATTTTTAAAATTTTATTATTACACTGTCCCTGTAAAGGCAATAGTATTTGCATATTAAATATGAGAAGCATGAGATCCAGAGAAGTTAAATACCTTATCCAAATAAATACAGCTTAGTAGGTAACAAAGCTAGCAATTAAAACCAGTTACCTTTAAATGAGACATCAATTAGCACTAAGGACTTGGGTTAATAATCTGGTTGTGGTGTCATGTTAAGATACAGTCTACAAATGAAGAGAAATCTGAAGTAATGATGGGAGGAATAGGCTCATGATATAGCCCTATGGTGGAGCGGACTTGGGTTAAAGATGAGATTAATAGCATCAAATCTTTCCCCTCTTGACACAGCCCACAATAAACAGTCAGAGAGCAGAATATGACTAAACCAATGAAATTCAGACCAACTTTTCCTTAATCATCTTGATTATCAGAGCTTACCATGAGCAAAATTAGGACTATAAAAGATCTTCAACTGTCATGATAAAAAAAAATTACTGCATCTTACTGTTTGGAAATTCTATATTCCCTTCTATTCCTTTCTCCATAGCCCTCCCCAAGTGCCCCAAATCAAAATTAAGGCTAAAACTCAGTCCAGAAAATCACAGAAGACCCAGAAATCATCTCCACTTGATTCATTTCACTAAAATAGATCAATTGAGGGAGGAGGCTGCTGAATTTAGTCCTAGTTCTCTTTCATTTAATTACATATTCGACAAAATTTATTGAAGACTTGGCTATATTCCACACATGTTTATAGTCATGCAGGACATAGATATCAATAAGACACAGTTCTTACCCTCAAGGAGCTCATGGTACAATTACATGATCTAAAACCAAAGTGACTTTACTGTCCTTAGGCTCAATTTACTCATCTATAAAACAAATAGGACAACTGTCAACCTTTTTCTGAGATGCTAAATATTTCTGTAGGTGTTAATGTGGTCCGTGCTGCATTGCGGTGTGAAAAGTAACCTATGAGAAAATTATTTTTATCTTTACACATTGCTTCACTTAACAGCCAAGAAGCAAAATCTAAACCATGTGGATGAATTAGGCAATTTTCGACCAAATGCTCTGAATTCCTATGAGACCACTAGCAGAGTCATATAAAATCACCTCCTATTCTCAAGGATTGAGGAAGTAAAGAAAAAGAAGGGGTATTGTTTTGCAGATTCAGTAAGGATTATCTTATTTAGGATTATGTTTGTCTGTAAGTAACAGGGATCCAGAAAAGGGTCATCCAAATTAGGTAGAGGTTTATGTCTCTCTCTCATAAGAGAATTTGGAAATAGATAACTCCAAGACTTATATAGTTTTAACATTGACAGGATGAAATCAGCTTCTTCCTGCTTTTGACTGCACTAGACCCAAGGTCTATAGTCTTTGTTCATTTGGTTCAAAGCCATTGCCATAATTGCAGCTGTCACATTCTTTTCCAAGTAGCAAGACGTGTAAAGAAAGGTGACTGAGCATGCTCCCTGCTAAGCAATCCATTTTCATCCCCATGCTTCACATAGCCATGCTTCACTGCAAGGGAGGCCAAGAAATTTAGTCTTTAGCCAGGGGACAATATGCCTACCTAAAAGTAAAACTTCCTTTGAGGGAGAAAAATGGAATATTTTTAAGGGAACTTAGCAGTCTCTGGAAGCATCAGAAATATATTGATAAATATTCATTAACAACTCCTGCAGGCCTAACTTATTTTTTGCGAGCTGCCACCTACTATTTAGGTTAACCTTAATTTTTAGCCAATGATTTTCAAACCTTAGCATGCAACAGAATCACACGGGGCACTTGTTAAAACACACATTGCTGAGCCCCAGCTATAGAGTTGCTTGTTCAGTAGGTCTAGGGTGGGGCCAGATAATTTGCATTTTAGTAAGTTTCCAGGGGATGGTGATGCTGCTGGTCTGGGAACAGCACCTGAGAATTACTTCTCTAAGCAAATCAACAAGACAGTAACAAAAGGAAAAAGAAAGAAAAAGGTCATGAGTATTGTAAGGTTTGAATGAGGCAACTGAGGCGAGTTATTGAAATAAAGAAATTTAATTGGCTCCTGGGCGACATTCTATGGTCTGGGAAAAGGGGGCCAGAGAAGTTGCGCTGACTTCCTGGGGCGTGGGGTTTTTATGGCTATGAGGAAAGAGCAACAGCTGGGTGCTCTGATTGGCTCCAAGGGAGGAGGATTGGGACGGGGCGGGCCGCTATTGGTTGGCAGGTTGTTGGGTAGGTTTTCTGGTGAGAGAGCCAGCCAGGGTAGCAGGAGCCTTCCAGGGTAGCCATGTGGCAAAGGTAGGTGCCCAGTGTAGAGCCTGGTGACAAGTGCAGAGTCAGGTGCTGAGTACAGAGGTGGGTGTGTCTGACCGCCCAGCGAGGCAACCCGCCTTACAAGTATTAATGATGAAATGGGCAATAGAGAGTAGAATTGATGGAAATAACAATAATTTCAAGCCATGAGATGGAAACATTTTAATTCAGGACCTCTAACCCACCTACTAGGCCTCAGAAGAGTTCTTCTAGCTTTCCAGTACATTCCAGCTCATAACATAATCCAGATGCTGTTGCTCAAGAGATCCTGGGTGTGACTGTGACCTGACCTGCTTGACATGGCTTTTTGGAATCAGCAGAGGCCACGCTTTATTGCTCCAATTTGCTGAAATCTGTTTTCTTCCTTACTTCTGACATATTGTCTATAGTCCCATTGGAATTGCTGGCCTATGACCTGCCTGGGATACTTAGCTCAGTTTTCCCTTGGGAGGGTAGAATGCTGACACCAAAGGGTCCATAATCAGCTTCCTCTCTCCCACAGTTTCATTAAATCAGTCACCTGGGAACTCCTGCTTTCCCTGTCATCTCTCCAGAGCCCCCTAATCATGACATCTTCCATTTGTGGGGCTTCCAGTAATGCTAAGTCAGAAAATTCTAACCACTGATCAAGAAAGACAACAACATTGTCTAGTTGGGGGGAGCATCTTACTTTATCATTGGGAGCTTGTTTCACCATGTGTTTTACATGTGTTCTTCCCCTGAAATATAAGTCTACTTACTGCTATGTGCATATGATTTTGATTGTACTCTTGTTAGTACATGCTATTGGTGTACTCTAGTTATTTGTGTATATTCTCTTTCCTACAGCTCATATGAGCATCTGAGGCATCCAGTGCCGTGCCTGACATCTAGGCTCTCAATAAGTACTGGATGGTTGACACCAAGCTTGGGGTTTTCCACATACACAGTTTGTCAACAGAGCTTGAGATTCTCTGCTAGCAGCCATGCCACAAGCTCCAGGCCTTACCTCTACCTGCAAGCACCACCAGCCACAGGATGTAGCCACTTTCTCATTGCCCCTTTCCTCATCTGAACTTAGATAGTGCTCTAAACACTGGACATACTACTTTTGGAAGAGTGCCAGACCCTAATGCAGGCCTTTGGCAGGAATAAACACAGATAAAAGGGGTAGAATATAAATTCCTAACGATTTTCTGTTCAGGGGGAATAGCAGGTACCTGAACTGTACCAAAGGAACCCCAAAGGCAGCAGCAATCACAGGGATTGATCCTGACCTAATAGGTCAGTGAATGCTCAGTGTGAAACAGACTTACCCTGTTGCCCTGTGTGTGTGTGGCAGACAGAGCACAGAATTTGACTCAACACTTTCATTCCCTCTCTGACTCATTTTGCAATAAATTCTCACCTTCTTTGCAAGGCTGCCCCATCACAGATCCTGTGGAAATGATTTACTGAGAGATCTCTGAGGGAAGTGAAAAGAATCAAGAAAATAGCAAGTCTCAAACAGCCGTGCTGCTACCTTTTCCTTCCTGTGATTCCTTCTGGCGTTAAAAACCTAAAGCTCAGCCAGAAAGCACAAACAAATGAAGTTTTAAAGTCACCCGTACCTCAAATGCCAGGCTGTCTATGGAAAAGAAAAGTGATCTGTTTTAAAGACTTCATTGGGCTTAAAAAGATAGTTCCCTGAACTCCGTTCATCTGCCCTAATCAGCTGCATTTTTTTTCCAGTCTCATTTCACTTTTCTTGCCACAGGGATAAAGTGAGTGAGAACAATAAAAAAGGGAGGGAATGAAGAAGAGATCCAAGGAATTAAAGGGCTCTGGAGTGAATAGGTAATTTGACTCACTGTTTACATTACTGGTGGAGATATTTAAACAGTTGGCCTACTGATGACCCTCTAAATTGAGATTTTAAAGAAATTTTTAAAACCAAATAAACTTTGGAGTAATGAAGACTATTTTGTAGATTCTAAACTAATCCAGGTGTTCAGACTAGGAAGGGGTTGGGCAGAGGTCATTACTGGGAAGAGAGGTGAAAAGATAGTTTTTCTTTTTCTTATTTAGAGCCAGTTGTTATAAACTATCAAAAATTTATGGCAATCTATTATGTGCAAAATCATATACTGGACAATTAAAATATAGGTGGGGGAAGATGGAGTATAGAAAACATAGAAAAATATTATATTTTTGTATGTTAAAATGATAAACACATATGTAATATGTTGGAGAGGAAGATATTACTATGAAGTGTGATGTTCAAAAAAGATTTCATGGACCAGTTAAGATTCTATCGGGGTCTTCCTGCATGATACATAAACTTCAAATAGACAGAGGGGAGGTAGTTACTGTTCTAGAAAAAAGATAAGGCATGAGATTAGATAAAAGGAGAGAAGGGGCACTAGAGATTACTCTGTTAATAGCTGCTTAGCAAAGTAATGAGCAGAATTTCATGGGGAATCTAGGGGTAAGATGGTAATGTTCAGTGAAGATTTATAAAGTCTCCTTCCTATGTACTGACCAAAAGAATGAAAAAGAAGCAACATAGAGAAAAATACACTATTACTGACTATTCTAGTTAATGATGACAGAGAATGATCTTCCTTTATGTCACAAACTCTGACAAATACATATAAGATGCAATTTGGTCCAAGTGGAAATGAGTCATCAAAGTCAACCAACACCCACTTTCCAAGAAGTCTATGCAGTGTTGTGGGAAGATAAAAAGAAATTCTATATAATGATTTTCACAAGACTCTAACCCCCAATTTATTAAAATGAAGACAGGGTATATGAAAAAGCTATAGGCAGAAAAGCAAACACCTTACCCTGGTTTTCTTTCTGCACTGAAGTCAAACATGCCTTATATACCCAACTTTTGGAACAGAAGTTCCAAATAGTCACACCACCAATTTTTTTGTCTAACATCACTTTCTAATGGTTGCACAGGCTGCCTCTGTAAGAAAGACAAACCCCTCCTAATATGTGGAAACATTATTTGAGGTAGAAACACCCCTAGTATAGGTATTTTCACTGAGATATGAAGTCTGAATTTGCACACTAAGTTCCTTAGCTGCCCATGGCTTGAGCTCCTCACCCATTGACTACTGAACAACTGAATTAATCATTCCAATCCCTCATCCAAGTCTCCAGATAAAATTTAAAGGGAGGATTAGAATAGTGAGCCAACAAACTAAAAATAGAAAAAAGAAGAGACTACTTCAGTCATGCAAATGTAAAGCCCAGAAAGAGGTTCTGTCATTAAAAGGTAATGAACAGGAAACAAATGAAACAAGCAAGCAAACACAGAGCCTATGCAAAAATTCTGCATGACAAATGTATACACAAAGCATGAAAATGAAGATAAATTGTAAGTTTTAGATGAAATTCATCCTCTGGAATGAGATTTAGTAAGAAAATATAAGGAAAATTTAGACAACATCATGCTTTTAAGGAAAATAAAGAAAATGGACTTTACAAAACAAATTGAAAGAGTGAGAAAATTAGTAGATTGAGTATTTAAAAGAGTTGCTAGAAATTAATAAACAATTTATTATGATAATGTTATTGCATTTAAGTGACAAAATTTAGCAAAGATCAGAATTAACAATACAATGATAGAATCAGGGACACAAATTGAGATTTTAGAGAAATTTTCAAAACCAAATAAAGTGTTTGCAGTATTAAGACTTTTCTGTGGATTCTAAACTAATTCAGGTTTTAAGACTAGTAAGGGGTTGGGCAGGGGTTATTTTTGGGGAAGAAGCAGTCTTATAGAAGAGGCATCTAGACTGTAGGGAAAAATAACAAAACAGTAAAAGTAGTAAGATATATGGAGAATAGGCAGAAAACAAGCATATGAGTCTGGGCTGGTGGCTCATGCCTATAATCCCAACACTTTGGGAAGCTAAGGTGGACAGATCACTTGAGGCCAGGAGTTCCAGACCAGCCTGGCCAACATGGCGAAATCCTGTCTTTACCAAAAATACAAAAATTAACTGGGTGTGGTGGTGTGCACCTGTAATTCCAGCTATTGAGAGGCTGAGGTACAAGAATCACTGAACACAGGAAGTAGAGATTGCAGTTAGCCAAGATTGCACCACTGCACTCCAGTCTGGGTGACAGAGAGAGAACCTGTCTCAAATAAATAAATAAATAAACAAACATGCATATGATTAATAAATGGGCTTTAACAAGAAAATAGAACAAATGGGACAGAAACAGTATACAAAGACACCACAGAAGAAAATGTTCCTAAAGTTAATGAAGATTTCAAACTGCTGGCTGAAAGAATTTGCCATAAATATCAAAATTACTAAAAACAATTAAATATATATCCTAAAAATTCCTGTGAATTTCAACATTTAAAAAATATGTTGCAGGCAGGGTGGCAAAAGTAACTTACAAAGGGAAGTAGTCAGGTTGACGTCAAAACAAATCTTTAAAAACAGTGTATTCCAGAAGGAAATGGCACAATATCTGTAGAGTTTTGAAGGAGAGGGGAAATGAGACATAAAATTTTGTATATCTGGCCAAATTCTATTTATGTGTATTGACAGTAGAAAAGCAAACTCAAAAGTTGATGCAAAGCATCCCCCAAGAAACCTATTTGAGGATAAAATCTAACCAAGTAAGAAAGTAATCAAAATAAGTCATGAATAAAGAATTATTTGAAAAATGTTATTTTGAACATTTCATCTATATAAACAGTGTTGGACCCAAGTGATTTTGTTAATTATATTATAAATATCAAATTATTCAGAGACAAAGTATGTCATATAGAAAATGCTGCCTGACATGTAATGTAGTAGTAATTTCACTAGGAAAGTGAATATAATAACAAAACTCAGTAAAGTCTTAATCACCTCATTTCTTCATCTTTAATAGAAATAATTAATACTATTTACCTTTTCAATTGTATTAAGTAGTAATTATGTTTTGGCAATTAAACACATCAATTATTCACAACCAGGTGAAAGTGTACAGTTCTCAAAAAACTGACCCAACAAGGAGCATAAACATAGCAAAAGATACACCTGTGAGTACAGACCATGTGGCAAAAATATATATGTAGTTAAAAGAAAAATAAGTAAAATGTGCAACATAAGGAGAAAGCGTAAAAGCAGAAAATAAAATAACGATATAAACCAAATATATATTTTATAAACATAAATATAATTGATAACTTACCAAGTCAAAAAAAAACTCTAGCATGAAGATATAACTTCAGGCTACAAAAAACACATAGCTATAAAGAAGATTTTTTTTTTTTTTTTTTTTTTTGAGACGGAGTTTCGCTCTTGTTACCCAGGCTGGAGTGCAATGGCCCGATCTCGGCTCACCGCAACCTCCGCCTCCTGGGTTCAGGCAATTCTCCTGCCTCAGCCTCCCGAGTAGCTGGGAGTACAGGCACGCGCCACCATGCCCAGCTAATTTTTTGTATTTTAAGTAGAGACGGGGTTTCACCATGTTGACCAGGATGGTCTCGATCTCTTGACCTCGTGATCTACCCGCCTCGGCCTCCCAAAGTGCTGGGATTACAGGCGTGAGCCACCACACCCGGCCTAAAGAAGATATTTATTAAGACTGAAACTAAAATGATAAGCAAATACATAACAGATAAATGAAAAGTAAAATAAAGCCACATCCAACGGAAACAGAGGAAACTAGAATTTCAATAGCTATGTCTTGCAATGTCAAATTCCAAATTAAAGAATTAAATGGGACAAAAAGAGTCCTATTTTATTGATGAAAATGTAACACTCAATGAATGTATAACTCTCCTCCACTCTATGCACCAAATAAAATTAAACTATGTAAAATAGAAATCTATTGAAAGTGAAGTGGAAATTTTACTGAAACACACCAGGTGGAGGAAACTTAAACACTGTTCAAATTCAAATATAAAATGCCCTTAATGTTTTAAACAGGTTATACCTGTTCTGAATGATATAACCAGTAAAGTTATGATATCTACTATATCATTTCCAACTCTATATATCTAAATCCTATAGGTGGTAAATAAAAAGATATCTGTTGTTTATGTACAAAATTTACATTTAAAAAAATGTTGATTATACAAAATGTGAAGGAAATTTAAGTAAATTTCTAAGATGATGCTTTTCTTTACCACAATACAACTAAATGAGAACTAAGTAACAGTAGTGCAAATAATTGAAAACTTAAATATTTTAAATTCTAAAAACCTCCAATCAATGAGAATGTCAAAATCATAATTAAAATATTAAATAACTTTATTATTTATTGAAAACACTCATAATTAAGCTTACTAAATGCAAACAAAATTGTTTTCAGTGGGAAATTCACAGCCTTAAACAACCTTATTACCAAACAAGAATTGGTAAAAATAGTATTAAACTCAATATTTGAAGAATATGTAAACAAATCTAAGGAAAACATACGAAATAAATTCACACTTATAAAAACTAAACTCAATCAATTAGCTCTTCATAAAATCCAAAGAATAAAACAGATAAATCCACTAGTTTTCAAGAAATAGAAAAGGAAAATGAAAATATTCAATGCTATAATTGATAAAGGGGATACAGTCACAGATTTAATAAAAATTAGATAACTTAAAAATAAAAACTTTGATAATATGCAAGTAAAATTGGGGGAAAAGTATAACAAGCATTTTATAGAAAAATTAAAATTACTCAATTTTTCTCGACAAAGGTAGAAACATTTAAACTGATTAATAACCACCAGGAAGAAAAATTAGAAATACTTCAAATAGACCAGGTGTGGTGGCTTGCTCCTGTAATCCCAACACTTTGGGAAGTCAAGGCAGGCAGATCCCTTGAGGTCAGGAGTTCCAGCCCAGCCTGGCTAAGATAGTGAAGCCCCATCTCTATAAGAATACAAAAATTAGCTGGGCATGGTGGTGGGCACCTGTAATCCCATCTACTCGGGAGGCTGAGGCAGGAGAATCGCTTGAACCCAGGGGGTGGAGGTTGCAGTGAGCAGAGATCATACCGCTGCACTCCAACCTGGGCAGCAAAGCGAGACTCCCTCTCAAAAAAAAAAAAAAGAAGAAGAAGAATACTTCAAACAAAAATAAGCCTCCTCCACCAAAAAGTAAAAATAAAAAACGAAGGACAGAACTCAAATGGTTCCAAACATAATTCATAGGGACTCAGGAGTTTTTGAATGAAATATCTAATTCAGAAAAATGAGGGTTCTTCCTCATACAGTCTTCCTGAGGCTGTAACCCTGGAAACAGCCTGGACTTATGGCCAGCTAAATCAGAAATAAATTTTAAAACCTTTATTTTTCTAGGCAAAATCGGGAGCCTGGAGAAAGTTGACAGTTAAATAAAACATCAGTTCACACCTATTAAAAGCAGGAGACGCAAAGTTCCTTGCCAAATTGGCTTGAAGCAATCGTGTGGCAGGTATGCTTTTAATGAAGATCATTTCTCCACCTTCCTGTTTTAATTTGATTTCTCTGGCAGAGCTGGGCTTCCTTGGCTTGGAGGAAATGTGCTTAACTGCTGCCATCTCAGCCCTCAACTGTGAACCAGACAGAACTGAATTCCTTCACCACGTGGGCAGCTTGGCATTTGACTTCCATTGAACAGCGTGGCCTCCACCAAAGTCCTGGAGAGTCTCCAGGAGGAAAGGAGGGGCTGCTGCGTTTGGCTGACACCGGTCACGTGACGTCAGTGTCAGCGGCTTAGCCCATTTTAAGCTAAATTATAAACTTTATTTTCTTCCTAGATATGAGGCAGCCAGCTAGCTGGCCTTTGTAAACAACTCCTCGCCACTGTGTAAGTGCTTCTCAAGCGAGAAGCATGACTGGGCCTACAGGCTCCGCTCAGTTCTAGAGTAGGCTGGGGCTGCATTCTTAGCTCATTTCTGGGGCTCTCCATATTTAACCACACTTTTTCTACAGATAAAATAAAAATGTACTGGCCTTTTAATGGTTTTCCAAATAGGTTTAAAATTATATCAGAATATGGAATGTCCCACAAGGGTTGAATCCAGGCAATCAAGGGTTTGCTAAGCATGTCTGCCTTCGTTTCCCATGGCAGCTGTAGCAAATCAAAATGAATGCCATAGTTTGAACCAACACATATTGTTTGCATCTTCCACTTTATGAGATGAGAAGTCCAAAACAGGTCTTGCCGGCTAAAATTAAGATGTTGGAAGAGCTGCGTTTCTTCCGGAGGTTCTAGAGGAGAATCTGTGTCCTGCCTTTTCCAGCTTCTAGAAGCCACTGGTGTGCACTGGGTCATGCCCCTTCTTCTATTGCTGAACCTCACTACTCCAGTGTCTGCTTCCACTGTTGCATCACTTCTTCTGACTTTGACCCTCTTGTCTCCCTCTTACAGGGACACTTGTGACTACTTTGGGTCCATCCAAATAATGTAGGATAATATTCTCTTCTCTAGGTGGTTAACTTAATCGCATCTGCAAAATCCCTTTTGCTATGTAACATAAAGTGTCCACAGGTAACAGCAGATAGGACCTGGACATTACTGGGAAGTGTTTTTCTGTCTACTACAGTGCCTTCTATGGAAAGCCCATGGTACCTGCCTACAAGGACTCACACCCTGGCAATATAATTCAACCAGGCAAGAGCTGCTACAAGGCGATGTGTGAGTAAGATCCAATGAAAAAATAAGAGGTGCAACAAGTGTTAGGAGGTTAAAGAAGACACAGGACAGCCGGGCATGGTGGCTCACGCCTGTAATATCAACACTTTGGGAGGCTGAGGCGGGTGGATCACAAAGTCAGGGGTTCGAGACCAGCCTGACCAACATGGTGAAACCCCATCTCTACTAAAAATACAGAAAAAAAAAAATTGGCAGGCATGGTGCCACACGCCTGTAATCCCAGCTACTTGGGAGGCTGAAGTAGGAGAATCGCTTGATCCTAGGAGGTGGAGGTTGCAGTGAGCCAAGAGGACACCACTGCACTCCAGCCTGGGCAACAGAGTGAGACTCCCTCTCAAAAAAAGAAAAAAAAAAGAGAGAGAGAGGACATCTTGTTTGGGAGTTGTCCACGGAGCTATCATGGAAGAGGGGCTAAGGAACTGAACTAGATCTTAAAGGATGAAGGAGACATTTGCTTCCCTGAGTCCCAAAGGAAGCTTTGATAAGCGGTGGTCGATTAAGGACATGAAATGGCAGCGCTTTCGTTACTCTCCATGTAGAGGCATTTTCAGACATACAAATACCAAACAAATGGCTTTTTAGAAAGAAAGAGGTCAGAGAATTTCGCTTTGGAGTGGGCCCTCACAATTCTAGCTATACCCACCTCCCTGTCCCATCAGTGCCAGAAAATCTCTCTTTTTTCTATTTCTTTTATTGATTTATTTATTTATTTTTGAGGTGGAGTCTGGCTCTGTCACCCAGGCTGGAGTACAGTGGCATGATCTCAGGCCACTGAAACCTCTGCCTCTGGATTCAAGTGATTCTCCTGCCTCAGCCTCCTGAGTAGCTGGGATTACAGGCGTCTGCCACCATGTCTGGCCAATTTTTGTATTTTAGTAGAGATGGGGTTCCACCATGTTAGACACAATGGTCTCAAATTCCTGACCTCAGGTGATCTGCTTGCCTCATCCTCCCAAAGTGCTGGGATTACAGACTTGAGAATCTGCACCCAGCTGAGAATCTATCTTTATCCTTCAGAATGAGCTAGGGTTAACTGGGTCAGGGATATGTCCAAATAGATCCTCTATTTTTATTTGCAAGGAACCTCTGCCAATTCCTCTATTCAATGAGGGAATATGTCCCGATTTCCTAAGTTGGAACTTCTCTCACTGAGAGAAGCAAACAGAAGCAATGTTTGTAAGGAATGTAAAGTGTCATTGGAACACACATAGATTCTTGGTTGGAAAGGCCTTCAGAAAGCATCTAGTCTTTGTTTGGCTCTTGATATCCTATTTATTTTTTAATTGTTATTTTCAGTTTAATCTGAGCCACTTGAACTCTGCCATTCTTTCAAGATAGATATTAAGGTGGGCACGCTCTTACTCACAAGTCTAAGAGGACATAGGAGGAATGTATTCCTTTCACTGATAAATGCAGCAAATAGATCAGATCCCATAGAAAGCTGGCCCCAACACAGTCTCCCTGCGGTAACTACACTACGACTCCTAATTTCTAGTCAATTCCCTTCTAGGTCATCATCTGACACATTAATTTCATCTCCCATAAAATTACCTTTCTCCAGACTGTAGACCAACACCTACCTCCATTCACTCTTCAACCTCAGCTCACCTCTTGTAAGTAGCTAAAGAGAAAGAGCAAGGTGTACCTGGACCACAGCCTTCTTGCTTTTAAGGACTAGCATGTCATGAGACCAGGGGTCTCATGCTGGTCTCATGGTAGGCTAGACATGTATTTACAGAAGAGAAAAAAATAAAGCATGGTCTCTTCCCTCATGGATCTTATGGGCCAGTTCAAGAAACAAATATTAAACAAGTGATCATGCAAAGGAACATATAGTAACCTCATATTCTGATAAGCATTACAGATAAAACTTATCTATATAATGAAGAAGAATGAGCAGAGGCAAGGTTTACATTGGGCTATCTGGAAAGGTAGCTGAGAAGTGAATGTTGGATAGGGCTTAGACAAAAATCAATTGGGAGAGCATTCCTGGAGCAGCACATGTAGCTGGAAAGAGCTAAGGTATTTAAATACATGAAGGACTGCTAGTGTCACCTCTGTCACTCATATGTCAATTCTCTCATATTTTGCTTCCAGCCGGAAGTGCATTTATTTTCTTCATGCCCACATGAAATATCTGTTTGCTATGGAGTTGTAAATAAACAGACTGATTGTATAAATATGTAATTGATCATGTCCTATAATCTGCTTTCCTATAATTAGGTCATAAACTCCTCGTGAACTTGCCTGCAGAGTTGAAAGATTTTTACCCATTAGCATAAAAGACAGACAACCACATCTTTCCTAACCCAGATTAGGGCTTCAACCCCATTCCATTAGAGAATACAATGCCAACCCTTACTTAGATGAAGTCTTTTATCACTCTGCCTCTAGACATTTTTCTTTATTCTTTGAAGACTGGGGACTAGGGGAAAAATCTTACAAGGCCCCAGGCACAGAGCTTGTGAGGAGAGCTGGTTCAGGGGCAGAGATAGCCAAGGCCAGGACAGGTAAGTCTCTACGAGAGGATGTGTAGGAAAAGGAAAAAAGAAAACCATACCAACGATGTATAAACCCCTTTACATCTTTGTATATTCCTAAACAATATACATAGACATTCTGGTCCTTGTTTTACAGATTTAAGAACCTACTAGTGAGTAAATGGGTACCATGTTCAAGCTCACAGTTACTAAATGCTGTGCTTTTGAACCCAGGCTGGATTCCAAATCTCTTGTTCTTTCTTTTATATTAAATACTGTGAATCTCATCCACACCAAGTCATCAAGCCTAAATGAGATTCATTTCTGCTCTCTAGAAATTCTTCTAATCAAGACTTATCTTTTTAGGTGAGAAGAGTGTATCATGATAGATGCTTCTAACTTTTGGTAAGTTTAGGTGTCAGGTCCATGCATCCAGGAAGAATTGTCCAAGCTAAGATGAGGTCCAGCCAGTGAATCATCAAAGTGGAATCTAACTCCTTGAAATCAGGGGAGCCAAGTTCTCTAGAAGAAAATGAAGTCCCTTGGATGAGCAGGCAGGCTCTATTTTCATCAGGAATCAAGATCCAATTAGAGTATTGACAGAGTGGTGATCAGAGAGGATATAACTCTATGCTCAACCTCTAAGGCCAGTTTCCCCAGGATGACACTAGCACTTTACCTGCAGGCAATTCCGAGACCTCCACTCTGGTAGAGGAGATACTCCCAGGACACAACTACATCTGGCTCTCACTGGCTCCAGAGAAAATCTGTATTCTGCCTGACAGCTGGGCAGGGCTAGACAGGCAACAACTCTAGCTGGGACTAGTCTGTATTTGGAATCAGGCATGTTCCTTTTGTTTTCATCATGAATAGTGTTCTATTTTCCCAGGTAGAGCAACTTGGAATTTTCAAGGATACTTCCTTCAGCAAAAAGAAACAGTGCGGGCGACACGGAACACCTGCCCAGGTATGCGAGAACAGGGCAAACTGAAAGTATTAGATTGATGCAAATGTAATTGTGGGTTTTGTCATTACTTTCAATAGCAAAAACCCCAATTACATTCACAGCAACCTAGTAGCATGCAGCAGGACCAGGGGTGGCACTGCAGAAATGCTGTCTAAAATATTCTCAAGTATCTTCAAAATATGAAGCCCATTTTATGTGACTTCTCTTTCTCTTTCCTTCAAATCTGAGGCACAAGTGTCCATTCTATCAAGGCTCTTTATTTTCTAGAACTGTCTATGTTGTGAAAATGTTCCATGTCTGTGCTGATGATGATGGTGACTCTTGGCCACATGTGGCTGCTGAACACTTGAAATGTGACTTGTGTGAATGAGGAAATGCATTTTTAATCTCATTTCATCTTAATTAATTTAAATGTAAATGCAAATAGCCATGTATGGCTAGTGGCCACTGTTCCGCACAGCACAGTTCTAGCTATTTAGACTGCATCAGCACAGCAGCTGTAATTTATTCAGCCTTGCATGCCAGTGCTATCACAGTGTCTGGCACATGCTTTGCCCTAAATAAATGTTTTCTACTTGATTGAAGAGAGGTAAGAGGGAATCATTAAATTTAAATGATCCTACTGTGCTAAAATGGAAAGAAGACAACAATTTCTTGCTTAAATTTTGTCTCTATCTTTTACTAGTTGCATAAATTTTGGTAAGCTATAATTTAAAATGATATAATAATAATAGTTGGTAACATTTATGAAATGCTCACTGAGTGAAATCTTCTGTAAACGTCAGTTGGTTTGATTCTTTCAGTTGAGCCCATTCTTCAGTTGAAAATAACTAAGACTAATGAAAGCTTAAGTTGGATTTTAAACTGAAGGTCATTGCCCATTACTGGATGGAAAATTAATTAAGTTGGTTCTATCAAACCTATATATATGTGCAACACATATAAATGCATATACATATAATGTATATTTGTAAGTACATATATACTGTTTATATATATACATATATAAGTACATGTATGTACAAGCACATATATACTGCATATGTATAAATACATATATACTGTATGTATAAGTACATATATACTGTATAGGTATTTATATATGGTGCATATATATATATATAGGTTGGATATGTACATGAAGTTGGTATGATTTTGGCTGTGTTACCACTCAAATTTCAACTTGAATTTATCTTCCAGAATTTCCATGTGTTGTGGAAGGGACCCAGAGATAATTTAATCATGGGAGCTGGTCTTTCCCATGCTATTCTCATGATAGTGAGTAAGTCTCACGAGATCTGATGGGTTTATCAGGAGTTTCTGCTTTTGCTTCTATCTCATTATCTCTTGCCACCACCATGTAAGAAGTGCCTTTTACCCTCTGCCATAATTGTGAGACCTTCCCCAGTCATGTGGAACTATAAGCCCAGTTAAACCTCTTTCCTTGGTAAATTGCCCAGTCTCAGATATGTCTTCAACAGCAGCATGAAAATGGACTAATACAGCAGTATACCTATATACACATATATGTATGTATATATTTGACATATTTGTATGCATATTCAAAAGTGTATGAAATTCACTATATTAACTAACTTTACAAGGCTATCTAACTACCTAATGGTGAGTTTAGATTTGTACCCAGGCCATCTGACTCTAAGAGTAATACCTTAACTGATGTATTCTATAGCTGCCTATGACTTTGTAAGACATGCATTTAAATTTTAAACAACCGACTTATACATAAATCTTAAGAACCTCACGCATCCATAAGGTATAGGATATGCCTGCACATGCATGCACTGTCTCTCTCTCTCTCTCTCTCTCTCTCTCTCTCTCATTCATTCTCTCTCTCTGAGTAATGTCTAATATCTTTTAGATTCAGTCTGTTGTTTCTGGCTGTAGACCAAAGAAAATCAATCCTAATTTAAATATCTCTAAATCAACCTAAAGGATTCCACTTTGGCACAGATTCCTAGTGCTCACAGATATGCATATCTTTCCTTTTCATATTAGGGACACTGCTAGGCTACATTTCCCATTTTCCTTAAAGTTAGGTGGGACCATTTATTAGGTTCTGGCCTTTGGGGCATATAGATAGAAGTTTGATACACTATTTCCAGGAACAGCCTTCAAAATTCCCCACATAGGCCTCCAAGGGTCTTTCCTTGTAATCATCAGCAGGCTGGATGGATAAATGAAGTGGAAGATTCTGAAGCTCAGGGGAGTGGCAGAGTCAAGAAACATTCCTGTTTGGTGATGCAAAGAAGTCTTATCCCTGAACGACTATGTGGATCTCAGGTCTCTACCTGTCCCCGACCATGCTTTGGACTGTGATGTAAGAAACAGTCTCTGCTTGTACAGTAGTTATCCCATCCCAACTAATATATCATGTTAGTTGGTGAAATGCACAAAATATAACAAATCTGAGATGTGTCTGTCTACTCTCATCACATCTCCACTGTCAGTCACACTGAGTAAAGGAAGACTGCAGTCCAGTTGTATTTGCTCCTGGGTTCAGGAATAAGTAAGAGGTCTGTGTATTATAGCTTGTCCTCGTTGTCTAGGCCTTTAGAGGATAAAGACAATGGGTATTCAATCATCTTCATAACGTGACCTTCAGTTTATATAGTACTGTGTAATTTCTTAAAGTGTTTCTTTAAATACATTATTTTGCCTAATTAAATTGAATAGGAACAAATATACCCATTCTATTTTTTTTTGTAACTTGAATAATTTTGTTAGAAATATTATTTCTTTTTTTTAAATTTTTTATTGCATCTTGGCTTTTGGGGTACATGTGCAGAACATGCAAGACAGTTGCATAGGTACACACATGGCAGTGTGTTTTGCTTCCTTTCTCCCCTTCACCCACATTTGGCATTTCTCCCCAGGATATCCCTCCCCACCTCCCCCTCCCACTGGCACTCCCCTTTTCCCCCCTATAGACCCCAGTGTTTAGTACTCCCCTCCCTGTGTCCATGTGTTCTCGTTTTTCATCACCCGCCTATGAGTGAGAATATGCGGTGCTTCATTTTCTGTTCTTGTGTCAGTTTGCTGAGAATGATGTTCTCCAGATTCATCCATGTCCCTACAAACGACACAAACTCATCATTTCTGATTGCTGCATAATATTCCATGGTGTATATGTGCCACATTTTCCCAATCCAGTCTATCATCGATGGGCATTTGGGTTGATTCCAGGTCTTTGCTATTGTAAACAGTGCTGCAATGAACATCCATGTGCATGTGTCCTTATAGTAGAATGATTTATAGTCCTTTGGATATATACCCAGTAATAGGATTGCTGGGTCAAATGGAATTTCTATTTCTAAGGCCTTGAGGAATTGCCACACTGTCTTCCACAATGGTTGAACTAATTACACTCCCACCAACAGTGTAAAAGTGTTCCTTTTTCTCCACATCCTCTCCAGCATCTGTTGTCTCCAGATTTTTTAATGATCGCCATTCTAACTAGCATGAGGTGGTATCTCAACGTGGTTTTGATTTGCATCTTTCTGATGACCAGTGACAATGAGCATTTTTTTATATGATTGTTGGCCTCATATATGTCTTCTTTCGTAAAGTGTCTGTTCATATCCTTTGCCCGATTTTGAATGGGCTTGTTTGTTTTTTTCCTGTAAATCTGTTTGAGTTCTTTGTAAATTCTGGATATCAGCCCTTTGTCAGATGGGTAAACTGCAAAAATTTTTTCCCATTCTGTTGGTTGCCGATCCACTCTAGTGACTGTTTCTTTTGCCGTGCAGAAGCTGTGGAGTTTCATTAGGTCCCATTTGTCTATTTTGGCTTTTGTTGCCAATGCTTTTGGTGTTTTGTTCATGAAGTCCTTGCCTACTCCTATGTCCTGGATGGTTTTGCCTAGATTTTCTTCTAGGGTTTTTATGGTGCCAGGTCTTATGTTTAAGTCTTTAATCCATCTGGAGTTAATTTCAGTGTAAGGTGTCAGGAAGGGGTCCAGTTTCTGCTTTCTGCACATGGCTAGCCAGTTTTCCCAACACCATTTGTTAAACAGGGAATCCTTTCCCCATTGCTTGTTTTTGTCAGGTTTATCAAAGATTTTATGGTTGTAGATATGTTGTGTTGCCTCCGATGCCTCTGTTTTGTTCCATTGGTCTATATCTCTGTTTTGGTACCAGTATCATGCTGTTTTGATTACTGTAGCCTTGCAGTATAGTTTGAAATCCAGTAGTGTGATGCCCCCCACTGTGTTCTTTTTGCTTAGAATTGACTTGGCTATGCAGGCTCTCTTTTGGTTCCATATGAAGTTCATGGTGGTTTTTTCCAGTTCTGTGAAGAAAGTCAATGGTAGCTTGATGGGGATAGCATTGATTCTGTAAATTACTTTGGGCATTATAGCCATTTTCACGATATTGATTCTTCCTAACCATGAACATGGAATGTTTCTCCATCTGTTTGTGTCCTCTCTGATTTCGTTGAACAGTGGTTTGTAGTTTTCCTTGAAGAGGTCCCTTATGTTCCTTGTGAGTTATATTCCAAGGTATTTTATTCTTTTTGTAGCAATTGTGAATGGCAGTTCGTTCTTGATTTGGCTTTCTTTAGTCTGTTATTGGTGTAGAGGAAGGCTTGTGATCTTTGCACATTGATTTTTTATCCTGAGACTTTGCTGAATTTGCTTATCAGTTTCAGGAGTTTTTGGGCTGAGGCAATGGGGTCTTCTAGGTATACTATCATGTCGTCTGCAAATAGAGACAATTTGGCTTCCACCTTTCCTATTTGAATACCCTTTATTTCTTTTTCTTGCCTGATTGCTATGGCTAAAACTTCCAGTACTATATTGAATAGGAGTGGTGAAAGAGGGCATCCTTGTCTAGTGCCAGATTTCAAAGGGAATGCTTCCAGTTTTTGCCCATTCAGTATGATATTGGCTGTTGGTTTGTCATAAATAGCTTTTATTACTTTGAGATATGTTCCATCGATCCCGAGTTTATTGAGGGTTTTTAGCAAAAAGGGCTGTTGAATTTTGTCAAATGTCTTCTCTGCATCAATTGAGATAATCATGTGGTTTTTGTTTTTGGTTCTGTTTATGTGGTGAATTAAGTTTATAGACTTGCGTATGTTGAACCAGCCTTGCATCCCCAGGATGAATCCTACTTGATCATGATGAATAAGTTTTTTGATTTGCTGTTGCAATCGGCTTGCCAATATTTTATTGAAGATTTTTGCATCTATGTTCATCATGGATATTGGCCTGAAGTTTTCTTTTCTTGTTGGGTCTCTGCCGGGTTTTGGTATCAGGATGATATTGGTCTCATAAAATGATTTGGGAAGGATTCCTTCTTTTTGGATTATTTGGAATAGTTTCAGGAGGAATGGTACCAGCTCCTCTTTGTGTGTCTGGTAGAATTCGGCTGTGAACCCGTCTGGACCTGGGCTTTTTTTGTGTGGTAGGCTCTTAATTGCTGCCTCGACTTCTGCCCTTGTTATTGGTCTATTCATAGTTTCAGCTTCCTCCTGGTTTAGGCTTGGGAGGACACAGGAGTCCAGGAATTTATCCATTTCTTCCAGGTTTACCAGTTTATGTGCATAGAGTTGTTTGTAATATTCTCTGATGATGGTTTGAATTTCTGTGGAATCTGTGGTGATTTCCCCTTTATCATTTTTTATTGCATCTCTTTGGTTGTTCTCTCTTTTCTTTTTAACCAATCTGGCTAGTGGTCTATTTTGTTGATCCTTTCAAAAAATCAGCTCTTGGATTTATTGATTTTTTGAAGGGTTTTTCGTGTCTCAATCTCCTTCATTTCAGCTCTGATCTTAGTTATTTCTTGTCTTCTGCTGGGTTTTGAGTTTTTTTGATCTTATACCCATTCTATTGACGAAGAAGATGAGACTTAAATATAGTAAGATTTACCTGAGACCTCAGATACACAAGATGAGCAAGAATATGATTTATGCCTGCAGATTCTAAATCCAGTGCTTTACTGAGGAGAAGGTGAAGACACATGAGGCATCCTGAAGCCAGAGTTGAGGTTAGTCTACATGAAGCAAGTTCAAGCTCCTGTCTAGTCACAAGAAGAAAGCCATAAGTCTTATGTGGTATTCTAAACCTTCCAAGTATTCTCATATCTGCCATCTTATTTGATCCTCATAGTAACCCTGTGAAGTAAGAAAAAACAATATTATCACCCCCATTTTACAGATGAGGAAACTGAGGTCCAAAAAGGTGAAGTGATTTTTCCTAGGAGCATAACTTGTTAGTGAGAAGATTAAGAGTCGAACCGAGGTCTCCTTACTCCCAGGTCCAATGGTTGTGGGTGGATTGTGGTTCTTCTCCATTCCTGATCTCAGAGAACGCCTTGCCTAGAATGATAGTTCCTCACCAGCCAAGGCTTTATTTTCTCAGACTCAATATATTTCCATGAACTGGACATTTTTCTCACTTTACTTCTAATGCATTTTAGCTCAGGGAAAATCAATGATTTTAAAGAAGATGGAAAGTTTCCTTAAGCTACTAGCTGCTTTTTTTTCTCTTATTCTTTCTTGATTTTTATTATCCAGGACCAAGATACATTCCTGTTTAGTGCTACAATATTTGATTTGACCAGATGGTGTTGCAGTGGGGAGTCACCATTGCTCTGGCAGGGTACAAGATGGGATGGATCAGGGAAGGGAGGACACAGGGCATCGCAGACGCTTGGATAAGGGATCGCCGGCTCTGAAACAGCTGACAAGAAAGAAAAGATAAAACAACAACAACAAACAAACTGAAGGTGGCCACGCTGTCAGGCACAAGTGTGCTCCATTGCCCCTGGCAGCTGAGAAGCCTGAAGACAATTTTGGGGAGAGAAGATCCTAAATCATTTCAGTGATTTGGCTTAAGAAGGAATGGGCATTCCCCACTACAAGGAATTATGGCAGGAGGTGTGGCAAAGGCAATACAGGCAGAGATAGCATAGGGGCTGAATGGTGGCTCCAGAACCCGTGAATATTATGGCATCTTATATGGCACAAGATGTGATTAAGTTCAGGATCTTGAAAGGAGGTGCTTTTTTCCTGCATTATTTGGGCGAGCCCTAGATGCAGTCACATGTGTCCTGATCACAGAGAGGCAGAGGCAGTTCAGAACAGATGCACAGAGGAGAAAGTGATGTGGAGATTCAGCAGGGAGAGACATAGCAAGACAAGGAATGACAGCAGCCACCAGGAGTTGGAAGAGGCAAGAAATTGAGTCTCCTCTAGATCTTCTGGAGGAAGAATCGCTCTTCTGACTAATTCACCTCAAACTTCTGGCCCTCAGAACTATGAGAGAATGAATTTCAGTTGTTTTAAGCCACTAACCTTATAGTCATTTGTATGATACCTCTAGAAAATTAAGACTGTTGGGTTACATCGGCATATGAGTCAACAACCAAAAGTCTGCACAGAGGCTTGTAACTCTTGCTGCGTGTGTCCAGAACATGGAGGTAACAAAGGCATCTGACAAACAAGATCACAGACACATCTGATTTATGCTGGTTGGCTTGGAACAAAATTCCAAATTGAGTTTTAATTTGAAACTACAATGGAAAGCAGAATGTGAGTATTCCAGGTTCCTTTGGAAGTTGAGACAATTAACAAGCCAATGAGTAACAACCTACATGGCTTTGTAGGTTATACACGTAATGTAATTATGATCTCTATACCTCCGCCAAAAATCTCTCCTGCATGCCCCTTGATCTCTCCTTCTGCACCCATGGATTTGGAAGAAGTCAGATTAGTGAAAAAGAAATTTGACATGTAATCCATAGTGTGTACGCATGATTTGCAGATAATTGTTCTTTTAACATAATAAGGTCAAATTTATATTAATAGGAACAAAAATACTGCTTTATGCAGACATAAGGCACAGTGAAGTTTTTTTTTAGTAAAAAACTCATTCTGAAAGGATGAGCTGTGACTACATCTTTTTAACTATTTGAAGAAAAAGGGAAAAGACCTTCTGTGTGTCACCCAGCCCCACCCTTACCTGACAAGGACACTTTTATTCATATTCCCCTTCTTGGAGCAACGAAAATAGGCAGAAGAAGAAAGACGTTGGAGTCACAACAAGCACCAAACAGGGAAATTTGCACATCAGATATTGGGACTTAATGGTTTCTGAAGGAGGCGTAGTATGTCAAAAAGTAGGGGGGAACAGAAAGGGTTTCAGGGCAGGCAAGATATAACAGACAAATACAGTCTCCTTAAGAAAGGAGGAAGCATTTGCTTGGAACACACTCTGGAAACTCAGGAATGGGACCCCTGATGATCTGCACAGGGAGATTCTGATGTTTCCTACACAGACGGGAACACAGCTCACTAGACCCTCAGCTTCTGGTCCAATTCCGATATACTCTGTGCAATCTGAACCACAGCCTCTGAGTGAAAAATTGCCTGAGGCTTCTTAGGTCATGTGTGATGTGTGTGTGTGTGTGTGTGTGTGTGTGTGTGCATGTTCCCCTTGCAGAAATGATGGCCAAGGCAGTACCTGAAATAGGGAGGATATTAACTCCTCCACAACTGATTAATTGAGGAGCTAGGTCGGCAGAGAGGAGTATGTACCCACAGTGGATAGTCCAGTTGCTGCTGCCAACTTTGTCACTCAGAAAATAAGCTAAAAGAGCAGTTACACAGATGACATACAAATCAGAGTATTTATTAAATACCACCACATTTTCCCATGCCCTTTAGGAATAATGGAAAAGGAACAAGCTCTGTAATCAGGCAAATTGAATCACAGTTCCAATACTTAGCTGTGTATCTTTAGGCAAGTGATTTAACCTCTCCGAGTCCCACTTCCCTTTCTCTGAGAAGGGCCAGTGTTACTTCCGACAATTGCAAAACTAAGTGAATGATGTATGTAATTATTCAAATATAGACACATAGTCAAAATTAAGTCCTCTTGAAAGCAATATTAGTTTCAATATTCTGCCAAATCCAACTGATCTGAGATGACCTTCTTTAAACAGGGAACTCAGAATTGACGCTTCTTTTTAATCAACACCACTTACTTCTTTCAAAACTCTTGCTCTTGATGCAAATCTTAACTTACCCATTCACCTCCTAAACTAGAACTCATGGAATATATTTTTTTCTAACTGCCAGGAAATCCTAAACTTAAAGCTGGACTTTCTATCCTTTCATTCGATGTCGCCATTAACATTTTACATTTGCAGAAACCCATTAAGTATTTATAGCCATTTGCTCTTATTACTGGGGGTAGGCACCAGACAGTCCTGTTTGGAAACTATCAGCAAATCAGAGAGAGGGAAAGCGGGAAACCTGGAGTCCGGCATTTGTTGCTTCTCTTTCGCCTCCCTCCAAGCTCTCTGGCAGCCAAGGGAACAGGGAGAGCTAACGGGCCACAGTGTGCCTCTGACCTCAGCTCTCTTCCCACAACACTATAAACACAACAAAATCGCTAGCTTTTGCACACTGTCCCTTTCCATTTCATTAGGTCAGTGAAAAGCAGAACCAGCAAAAAAACAATTTTTTTTAATTTTAATATTGTCAATTGTAATAAACTCAACTAAGTTCCACTAGCAAACTGCTTTCTGCTTGTTCAGGGAAATTAAGTTGTAGTCTTCAAATCCTGCTCTAACTAGATGTTTGGTTCTGGAATAAGGCTACAGCATCTCACGACACTAATGAATTCTGCTGGCTGCTAAGGATCTGGGGCCGATGCTGAGCTTGTGGGGTTATTTGATTCATTTAGCACTCGTGACTCGTTTAATACAGTGTGTAAACAAAAGGAGAAATACCTTCTGAGGCACTGGAAGTACTTCATCACATCTGACAAGGTAGTCATAGCAAGTGTGTTAACTCTTTTCTTCTTAGCCTCTCAATTAGATTTGCACATACATGCAGTTGAACCTTAAGAGTTATTGGAACAGTTGAGATGAATACAAGTGTATTATGTTGAGGCCAAGGATTGAGGGACTCTAGGCAGCTGAGTGTTAGGTGAAGGCAGGCAGACTCCAAGGAAGCAGTTTCTTGTTTCGGGGTCCCCCAGTGTGTTAGTCCATTCTTGCATTGCTATAAAGAAATAACTGAGACTAGGTAATTTATAAAGAAAAGAGGTTTAATTGGCTCACGGTTCTGTAGGCTGCACAGGAAGCATAGCAGTTTCTGCTTCTAGGGAGACCTCAAGAAGCTTCCAATCATGGCAGAGTGAAAAGGGGGAGCAACTGTCTCACGTGATGACAGTCATAGCAAGAGAAGCGGAGGACAAGGGGCTACGCACTTTTAAATGACCAGCTCTCACAAGAACCCACTCACTATTGTGAGAACAGTACCAAGAGGATGGTACTAAATGACTCATGAGAAATCCACCTCTGGTATGCTTTGGCTGTGTCCTTGCCCAAATCTCATCTTGAATTATAGTTCCCATAATCCCCACATGTCATGTGGGGATTATGGAAACTCAATGGTCAGTAGTTGAATCATGGGGGTGGTTATCTCCATGCTATTCTGGTGATAGTCAATGAGTTCTCATGAGATCTGTTGGTTTTACAAGGAGCTTTCCCTAACCTTCACTCTCATTCTTTTCCTTCCTGGTGCAATGTGAAGAAGGACATGCTTGCTTCCCCTTCCGCCATGATTGTGAGTTTCCTGAGACCTCCCCAGTACTGTGGAACTGTGAGTCAATTAAATCTCTTTTCTTTATAAGTTACCCAGTCTCAGGTGTGAAAATAAATCTTGGGTCCCAAAATCACTAAACTAAAGGGAAAATTCAAGCTGGGAACTGCTTAGGGTCAACCTGCCTCCCATTCAATTCAAAATCACCCCTCTGCTCACTGACCTAGATGCATATCTGATTGCCTCCTTTGGAGAGGCTAATCAGAAACTCAAAAGAATGCAACCTTTTGTCTCTTATCTACCTGTGACCTGGAAACCCCCTCTGCACTTCAAGTCTTCCTACCTTTGCTTCAAGTTGTCCTGCCTTTCCAGGATGAACCAATGCACTTCTTACATATATTAAATGATGTGTCATCTCCCTAAAATGTATAAAACTAAGCTGTGCCCCAACCACCTTGGGCATACGTCTTCAGGACGCCCTGAGGCTGCTTCATGGGTGAGTTTTCTCAATCTTGGCAAAATAAACTTTCAAAATTAACTGAGACCTGTCTCAAATTTTTGGCGTTGTATTAGTTTGTTCTCACGTTACTAATGAAGACAGGTATGTCTTCGTTACCCCACCAGAGGTAATTGAATTGAATCACCCCACCAGGCCCTACTTCTAACACTGGGGATGACAACTCCACATGATATTTGGGCGTGAACACAGATCCAAACTGTATCACCCCGTTTCTTCCCACGAGATGCTGAGCCAAGAGTGCTCTCCAGGCCTGGGGCCTCCTTGGACCAGCAGCCCTTGGTTGGTGTCCTGGTTGTGTCTGGGTCAGAGTGACAGCAGAAACACAGTCATTGTTGTCCACATTGCTCTTTTCCAGGCTGGGAGAACAGGTGAGTACATAGGAATCTGAACTCAAGCCAGGAAGCCATAAGCTTAGTGGAATATCTCCGATCCGAGAAAAATAGTGGGAACACCTTGGTAAGTAGGACTTTGCAGTTCTTCTCTGAAGTGAATTTCTGCCCCACACTTCCAGGTTAGAGAGCTTAAAGGGTGTCATCTGAGACAGAGATGCTGTCACATGCCTTCATCCAGCTGCCGATGAGGATGAGGATTAGCTTTCTGCTTGTTTCTACATTCTTGCTCTATTTCCAGTTCTATTCCAAACCTCTCCCAGCCACTGCAGCCCTGTGCTCTCCTTCTGAAGGATCTTGAATAGCTATCCTCTCTGCCAGAGTTTCCAGTGTCCTTCCCTTGAATAGCTTCTGTATGTCTGGGCTTCAGGGGTTTCCCCCCAACCCTCCTTCTTCTGCCCAAGTCTGAACGAAGTGCTATTCTCTCAGCAATTCCTTAATGCCTTCCATTGCTTGCTTTCTTGTCAGTATTCCCCCAATTCTGGTCTGAGTTTCATGGGGTGGAGGCCATGTCTACCTTGTCCACTACTGTTTCCTTGGCACCTATTTTCAGTCTGAATGGATAACAGAGACGTTTTGTGTCTACAAGCAGGCACATGTTTGAGGCCACTGGCAGGAGTTAGAAACGAAGAGAAGGAACTTCCACTAAAACGTTGGAGGTGTTCATTCCCTGAGCACTAGCCATCTCTCCCTTATCAGTAGGCAGTTGAACATGTGAGATGTAAAAGCTGAAACAGCTCTTGGTTTTTAACTATCCTCAAAAAACAACTCAGATCAGTATTCCTCCTGCCTCTATAAGTTCTTAAGTACTTAGGTGTTCCCGTTGCATCCCGTTATGGGTTCAGGGTATCCCGTATAACACACCGTCACAGCTCTCTTCTATGCTTGGGTTGCTTCCTGTGTCCAGTTAGCTTGATTCATTCATTAGGCTCAGCTCCTGAGTCTGGGACCTGAGCACTATTCTTTGGCCTGGGCTAAACATGCAAGATTTTCCCTTCATCAGGCTAATGAAGTAAGAGTCTTATGTCATCATTAGTGCTGGTGTTAATCCAAGCAGAACTAATATTGGTGTTGTTCCAAGTAGAATTAACCAAGCCCAGCCCCCAACAAGCCAGATGTTAGTCAGGCATTTCTTATTGATGTTAATGAATAACTCTCTTGGGTTCCACAAACAGCTGAGTCCACCAAATGAACTTCAGGGACCCAGAAGCAAACTGCCTGCCTAATAGACATTTGTCCTAGGAGGCTACTGAGGGCTTGAGGCTTCTGAGCTGAAAGCAAGAGAGTTCCTTTCTCTGGATTGCAGATGACTCCTCTGCTCTTAGTTCTCCAAAGAACTGGCCACGTGGAGTCATCTGACAGGCCCAAGACAGTTCCTAAGTATTGCATCTTTGCAGATCCCTCTCTTCCTCTGTGCCTATCTCAATAACTGGGGTTATGTGTTTGTGTGTTTATTTCCTGCACTGGTGATGAGGGCAAGGACTGTGTCTTTCCCGCTCTGTGTCTCTGGCATCTGATAGAGAGATCATTCCACTGTAGTCTGGAAATAACTGATGATGGAATGTCTTCCTGAAGAGGTTTGCTTCATCTTCCAGTTCCACATGGCTTTTCTCTCCCTCTCGATCAAGTGATGTATCACGCTAGACCTGTCATTTGTGCTTGATCACTGCTCTCATAGGAATGTGAGAATATGAATAGAAACCATTTATAGCAAGGACCAGACACTGTGCTAAGAAATTTGCATTCAGTTTTCAACAACCTGTGAAAGCAGGACATTGAGATTTTTAAATGCATGACCAAGGATTGGGGATGGATGGGGAAGGGGTTTAAGTAATTTGCTTGAGATGGTAGGACTGGCCCAGAGAAGCTCCAGAATGGGAATCAGAGACAAGCTGATGAAAGTCTGTCCATTCCACCAGCAATCAGGTCACCTGTTCAGCAGGAAGTCACCCACATACCCCACTAGGAAAAAAAAAGGGTCAAATGTTTGTAGTATTTCCTACCTAAGCCAATGGGAAGGAGTTCTTCCCGTAATAGAAGAATTTGTAAATGAAAGCTCAAAATATTTTGAGAAAAACAGAATAGGAGAAATAGGAGGATGAAAGGAAGCCATTAAGAGTGAAATTTAGGTTTGCTAAAATTACTGAAGAGACTATCAAAAAGCAATTTGCAGATGTTTAATTATTACTATTGACTATCACTGATTTCCATGTACTCTACTCCTTCCCACCATACTAGAATGCTTTCAGGTTCTCCCATTCTTCTCAGATACAGCGAAGGATGCATGGAAATGTCTTCTAATTAGTAGCAGAAATAATGTGGATACCCAGAGAATTTCCTTCCTATGGCTGCTCTGTCTAGGTGTTCAGAATCTTGTCTATGATCACTCAGAGTCATGAGCTCCCTCCTCCTGGGCCCCTCTCCTCTCCAAGGTCCCACCACAGACCTGAAGAAGTGGAACTTGGAGTCCTGCACTGGAAAATGTGAGGCTTTATCAACCAAACTTTCCCACCCACCATTATTACCAATGCTGGAGCCTTCCTCCACCCTTGATGATAATGTCGCACAAGAGTACAGCAGAACCTTCCAGCCCCGCTGCCCATTGCCCTCATCAAGCCTCAGCCCCCACCTTGCTACAAACACAATAATGTGTCCTAAAGCCAAGTTCAGTTTGTCTCCAATCCCTTTTCCTCTCTTAAAGCAGCACTGGAGAAATCTCTATGCCTACTCTTTCATCTCTTCCACTTTATGCTCTTTTTCTTTTCCCAACCTGAAATTTCCTGTTTTCTAATTATCTTTGCTAACAGTGACTAAAACTTTCAGCTACTACTCAAACCAAAATAGTTAGAAGAAAAGAATACGCGGTAAGCCCATTTTTTACTAAGCTTTTCTTAAAGGGCATTTGTGGCTTGGTGAGTTACTACATATATATTCTTTCCCTGGGTCAATGCCCAGTCCATTTGTGCAAACCTGTTTTCTGAGTGCCAGACGATGACAATAATAATAGAATAATATCAAACGCCCAACTCTATGCTCCAAGCGCTATGCTGGGCTGGGCACTTCCCATACAATATCTGTAATGTAATGACCCTCTAGAGAAAAAACAATCATCTCCATAACACCAACGAAGAAATTGAGGCCTATCAATGAGCTGACTTAAAGTCGCTTCATTGGAGATGAGCTCATGTCTCTTCACTTTGTTTATGAAACAACTGTTAATACCAGAGAGGCAGAGGCAGAGGCATGCTAGGTGCCTGGAACAGCTAGCCACAACTCCTGCAGGAAACTCCTGAGGGTAGCCTTTCTCCTGGGAGAAGCAAGACTTCCCACCCCAGGCAGGGCCACTGAGGGAAGTGTCAGCCCTGCTCTGTATGAGCTCAAGTACCACAAGACCAGATGTGTTCTGGCAGAGAAAATGCCATATTTAGAAAGCCTCCATTGCGTATTTGGTTTTTATAATTAGCAACACCTCACTAGATCCTCTGCTCTTCCAATTCTTGATCTCCTAGTTTTGAATTGAGACAAAGTCCATAATACTATAGTATATGACACTGTATTATGATAAATGAAAGCTCAAGGAATTCTTTCAAAGTAATGGTTTCCCAGTCAGGCATAGGAAACTAAAATTATTGTTGAAACTCCTGGAAGGAAACTGAGTTCCTTTTGAGGTCATGGATCCTTTAATTTTGAGATGTTCCATCATTTTTGTAATATAACTTACATGTGTTATCATATTTTAGCTTCACTATTCAAAGATGTAATCATAATTATCCTATTTTATTGATAAGACACTGAGAGTCGAAAGGCTAAAAATGATGGGAGCAACAGTAGAACCTGCTACCATCTCACAGCAAGACCAGTACAGGTTGAGTGTCTCTAATGTGAAAATCTAAAAATCTAAAATGCTTCAAAAGTTAAAACTTTTTGACCACTAACATAACACCCCAAGTGGAAAATTTCACACAGAAGCACTTAACACAAACTTTGTTTTATGCACAAAATTATTTAAAATATCATATAAAATTACCTTCAGGCTATGTGTATAAGGTATATAATGAAACATAAATACATTTTGTGTTTAGACTTGGCTCCCAGGCCCAAGATATTTTATTACGTATACACAAATATTACAACATCTAAAATAATTCCAAATATGAAACACTTTTGGACCCAAGAATTTCAAATAAGGGTATTCAGCCTGTATATGGGGTATGATGACTCAGAGTCATGAGCTCTCATCAGGAGTCCTAAACTCCAACTACTCCTCCCAAGAGGATTCTTTGATTGTCATATTCGTTCCACTTAGCTTGATAGTTGATATCAACTTACTGACCAGCCAACTGTTGGTCTAATGCCTGTTAATCTCAACACTGAAGTTTCTTGTCTCTGATCAACCTGTTCATGCAAATTAGGAGCATATGGCCCCATCCTAAATGACAAAAGTTGTTATTATAATACAGTTGTTACTGCTAGACCCTTATCCTGTTCTAAGCCCTCTAGTTAAGACTAAATCTATCCTAACTTGATATGGTCTACCTTTCAGAATATTATGCCCTATACTACCATGTCGTCTATATATTATTAGGTTTTATTAGAGATTTTCTAACCTCATGATACTCCAGGGTCAAGACCCAGAGCTGGTAACACATAGGGAGTTTCTGGCAAAAGCGGGGCTAATGAGTAGGCCCCCTATATACTTTTTCCAGGGAAAGAGGAAGACTCAGGGAAAGGAAGAGTAGCTGATGGTTGGGCTGGAGGTTGATGCTGGGCCCACTGAGCTGCAGGCTTTGTCCTCTCCATGATTCATGAACATGCAGCTGGGCTTTGGTGCCTTGTCAAAGCTTATCAGCAATGTGTGGGACTCGCACATCCTAAGGGTCCCACACATGACATCATCAGTGTGTGGAACCCTCAGGGTAGGAAGGCGTCGGCAGGGCCAGGATAGAAAAGGAGGACAAGCCAAGGAGTGGAGGTTTTCTACATTATTAATTTAAAGCAAATGATGCATTCTGGCTGCTGGGTTCAAAAATAGATGTCCGTGGAAGTGCAAGTTCATTCAAGAGCATAGAGTTATAAATGAAGTTTATAAATATGCATTGCTCTAATCTCTTAGTTATATCCTTTATTCTCCCTCCTGCATATCACTCCAGGTCACAGGGATGACAGAGTGTAAGAAATTTGTGCTACAGAATTGTTTATCCCCTATGCATCTCAATGCCTTTCTCCACTCTGCCCAACACTCATACACATGCATAGACCTACCACGACGGTTTAATCAATAAGATTAGGTAAATTATGTGTCCTTGTTATCCAATACTTGATATGCACTAGGTAACAGAAGTGCCCGTTATATTTATGAAGTTCCAATTTCAGGCAATGTTCCAGTTGTGAAAATAACCATTTAAAGTGTCTCCACTTATATGCACAACATACATTCCCAAACACTCAAGTATATTTTCCATTTGCATCTTTTCTCAGCAAAAACCAAAACATTCATCTCAATAAAATGATTACCACATGCTGAATTTAATTTCAAAGCTCCAGAGACCCGTAGCCTACCCAGATATGTGAGAGCTGCAACACGCCACACACACCTACTCACACCGCCACTTCTACCACCCACCTCTGTCCAGCAAATCATCGCACTCAGATGCCCTCACTTCCCTCTCTTCCCTTTGCAGACTGTCAACTCACCAGCCTCCTCTGATCTCTGCCCTCCTTTTCCTCCAAATTAAATTTCAACTTTTTGTAAACCTCTCTGAAAATGACAAGCCAGTGCCAGAGCTGTCTTTTAATACACAAAAGCATAAATAATGCCATCCATCAGGACTGTCACTCAGAAAGATAGATTGCTAGTTGTCCAGACCCCTGAATGACACCAAAGCCAAAGTTAGAAAGTGTCTCCTTTCTTTTCTTTAGTCTCTCTCTCTCACGCACACATGCTTGCTCACTCTCTCTCTTTTTTATTTGCCGGACTGCTTGATTCTGATTAATGGTCCTGTCAGGGTGGGATTCCACTTGCTCGGATAATGAGTCAAGAATGTATTCCCTGTCACAGGCGCAGCAGATGTCAGGGGCAGAAGGGCTCAGGGATGCCAGAAACAATATACAGTTTCTTCCTAGTCCCCTGACAGGCCAATATGCTGCACAAGGTCTAATTTATGTAGACAAAATGCAGGCGGGGCTGTGGAAACTGGAAAACTGCCCCAGAAAACCCCAGCTACAATGCAGCTTGCAAGAGGGGTCTGTGGGCTGGGGCAGCCAGCAGCAGGCTGGTAATGAACATCAGCAGCAGACTCAATAGTGCTGCCTCCAAAGGCCTGGACACACCGAGAAGCCCAGGACCTCTTTGACTTCATTAAACTGTACTTTATATCATTATGGGAAGAAATCAAACAGGGCAGAGGGCTTCTGTTTCCTTTAATGGCTTGATTAGGTTATTCACTGCTGGGCTCAGCCATTATCATACTGGAGCTGCTGAAAGCTGCTGAGAATTGTCAGCCTACACAGTTGCTCCAGCCAGACAGACGCCCTCTTTGCTTTGACTGGACTAATTTGATCTCAGAAGTTTGTGCACGGACAGGGACTGTCAGAACTCGCCGTCATTCCACCAGTGCTCCAGGAAACAGAGCTGCTCCTTGCTCTTTGGCCAAAACATAGATGCTTGGTCTCAGCCCAAAGATGGACACGCTTGTGTATAATCAACTCACCCACATAGATCTTGCACATATGCATTTTTTTTTTTTTGAGAAAAATCTCTCAGGCTGTTTCGGGTGTTATGACATTAAAGCAATCTATATTTCCCTGAGGAATTAAAATGGGACCACATTCCCTTGACAAACAACTCAGGCGGTTAAATGCTAAGGACACACTGGAATCAGATAAATCAAAATCAGGCAGCGGGGACTGTCAAATCACTCAGACTGGGAAGATAAAATTCCTGTTTTTACCAGCCTGCATTTTAATCTTAACCATGTCATAAGAATCTTCCACTAAAGGAAAAAAAGAAAAACTTCAAAGAGATGCTAAAACTCATTTTAAAAGGCTCTCTGCTTGCCTTTTAGACCTCATTTCTGTAGGCACAGTGGATTATTGGGATAAGGTCTCTGGCTTCATGTCTTGGGTCGTGGGTCCCATTAAAAGGTGGCAAGCAGCATGATTGAGCTTCAAAGCCTAGTCAAAATGTTATAGGCTTAGCTGACTTCTCTTTCTTATAATGTTTTTTCTATTTTATTAACTTGCTTTTCTCCTTCCCTATTTTTTTTAATTTAAAAAGAATGTTGCCATATGTGAGCCAATGTGATGTGGTGGAAAGAATATGGACTTTAGAGATGGTCAAGTTGACATCTGAGGGAGGCTAAGCCTGGCACTAGGGTCGAGGATTTGGGCAAATGCTTACCCTCTGAACCTCGTTTCTTTTAACTGTAAAATGTGGCTAACACGATCTACCAGGTGTCATCTGAGATCATGCATACACAGTGGAAGGTCATGTGTTAGGCCTTGTTTGAGCATTTTCTAAAAGCCAGCTGGCAAAAATATGGTAGCAATTATTATTATATATTTTGTCCCACTGCCTAACATTGGATGGTACAGAAGCTACTACCATGCCACTATGATTACACAGATACAGAAATTAAAATGGGTTCCCTGTAGTCATCACCCACTTAAATGGAGTTCACATACAACAGTCTTGGGTATATATGTACCCAGTCTTATCCTTACCTCGAGTTCCCAAAGCCCATCTCAGTGGCAAGCACCTTCCCCAAATTCTGTCTCTTTGCCTGCCCATTTAACCCTGTTCCTTCCAAATCCTGAGTGTTCATTGGGTCTCACATCTACACATATTTCTCCACTAAGTAGCCACTTAAGATTTTCACAAGTGGTAGCAATGGGAAGAGAAAACAGACAACTGCCTCAAGTAGTTTGCCTCCTTAAAGATGTAAAAAAATGTACTGTCCAATGGTTAAAAAAAAAAGTAAGTTGCAAAGAGTATATGTAATAAAATCCAACTTATATTAAATATGTGTGTTTTAAGAATTCATTTATATAATGTTTGGAAAGATACATAAAAAATTTAGCAGAGATACCTCTGGGTGGTTATCTCTAAGGGGTTGGATTTTTTTTTTTTTTTTTTTGAGATGGAGTTTCGCTCTTGTTACCCAGGCTGGAGTGCAATGGCGTGATCTCGGCTCACCAGCAATTCTGCCTCCTGGGTTCAGGCAATTCTCCTGCCTCAGCCTCCTGAGTAGCTGGGATTACAGGCACGCACCACCATGCCCAGCTAATTTTTTGTATTTTTAGTAGAGACGGGGTTTCACCATGTTGACCGAGATGGTCTCGATCTCTTGACCTCGTGATCCACCCGCCTCAGCCTCCCAAAGTGCTGAGATTACAGGCGTGAGCCACCGCGCCCGGCCTAGGGTTGGATTTTTTTATCATGACTAAGTGTTACTTTTATATTAAAAACCAATTTTTAAATAAAGTAAAGGAGAAGTGGAGAGGCCAACTTAAACAACCTATTTCCCGAATTCCCCCTGACTTAAAACACTGACCTCTCTAATGGTCTATAATTTACTGGGAAATCATCAGGCCAAAGCAAACATCACAATATAAATGAGCCCCACTTTCTGAAAATTCAGTGGGCAAAAACCCAAACATCAGAAGAAACTGCAGCATAGAACCTGGCTCTGCTCTGGCAATAAAGGAAGGTCAGATGGTGGGAGCAGTTGACAGTGGACAAAGGCAGTCATTGGCCCACAGTGCTGAGTGCTAAGGAGGGGTCACAAAACAGAGGAGAGTATGAGATGTTTTGCAGTTATAAGATTTTCGTGCTACAAGTGATGCAATGGTAACCCCCTGAAATTTGTTTAGACATTCGTGTATAAACCAAAAGGCTAGAGCAGGGCAGGAAAATTAACATTTGCAAGTTTTAGGGGCCATCTGACCACATGATGAACAATTGGATAGGGAGGTTAGCAGAGAATGCTCACTTCCTCTGAAATAATAAGCCAAGAAAAGCAGTCTATACACAACTCATGGGAAACAACTTATTGTGTAAAATGAGCTACGTTTGCACCAATTTGACCTTGGAGCATGCCTGTTTTGATTTGTCTGAGTGGAGGTCATTCGTCACAGACTACAAAATCCCAGAGCTGATGCACTAAGCAAGGTCACCCAAAAGATGCCAGGGTGAGCACATTGGAATAAAAACTGAGAAGAACGGTGGAATGGAAAATTAATTTTAAATCCGACTTACTGAACTGTTTCCAGAGGCCTGGCTGTTCCAGGGTGCAGAGAAGTGTGGTGTGGAAACTGGCCCTGCCTGATTTTACACCCCTGTCTGGAGTAGGTTGGATGCCCTGGCCTTGGTCATGTGTGCGGGAATTGTATCATTGTTGGAAACAGTGACTTCATTGGCTGCAAAGGGTTAAGAACTGAAAGATGAAGGACATTACTGTTAGTACGCCATTTTTCTCCAGGCATTCCCTGAAGTGTTCCTATACAGTCCTAGTGAAAGAAAAGCCAGAAATAAGAGCCAGTTACATTTCTGGCCTCACACACATCTGGAGTTTTCTGCCTCTGTTCCTCTTTAGCACTTAACTTTTCCCCCTTGCCTGAGGTCAATTTTCCCTATCACCTTAGTCAATCACCCATCCTGCCTTTCAGGCCAGATGCGATGCATCCTTCTCTGACTTTCTTGTTGTAAGCTGCCTTAAATATTTTCTAGGAGGCAGGTTCCTGGATGTGAAATATAACGTCGTGTCAGGAGCCTTCCCTTGCTGTCCCTGCTGTCCCTGGAGATACTCTCTCTAGGGACATGTGTTGGAGGGAAAAGTTGAATGATTGGCCTTGCTCTTTACCCAGTTAAAGAATACAGGTGCTGTTTAGCAGATGCCTAAGTCCTCAGCAAGTCTGCTCTCTACTGATGATACTGGTGTTCGGTGGGGGAGGTCGGGATTGTGAGCCCAAACCTGGAAGTTACTGTCATAATTATTTGCCCATACCAAAAACACATGGGGTCATGATGACAGCTGAAGCAGGTTTCTGTTGGAGAGGCTGGCGATTATGCCAGTGCACGTATCTTCTCTTAAGTCAAAGTCATTCCCTCCCACATACTACTCACTATATTGCTTTCCCTGTTTTTTTATTTTTGTTTTTGTCTTCATTAAGCTTATCTTAAAGTTTGTGTTTCCTCAAAAGCAGAAACCAAGGCAAGGACTTGGGTATAGAAAGTCTTCTTGGCAAGTGATGTCAGAAAGCAGAAGTGAGGGAGGAAGGGGAAAAAGAGGAGAAGCCAGTATGCACATGCGTATCACAGTCTCTGCTGCAGGCAATGGGGCTTATCTCCACTCAGGCTCCTGAGAAGATGAGAAGACCTCAGAACACAGTCCAGCACTGTTCACCTAAAAGATCGGGAGACTGGAGCGTCTATGCACCAGTTCCCAGTTCTCCCTGTTAGTGGAAAGTTTCTCTGGGAAGCATATTCGCCCCTCACTGCTGGCCTGCTACTGGTCAAAAGGCTCCCAAAAGGCAATTGAAAAAGGCTTGGGGCAGAAGGCAGGAGACACAGGGTGAGGGCTGGATGTGGGACACTCCCGGCTTCAGGAGAGTCCACACTCATGGAATTGTCCATCTCGGTTACAATCTCAGTGGGGCCGAAGGGATTGACAAGGGCACCAAAGGTGTCTCTGCAGCACTGTGGAATTCTTATTTATGAGATGTTCACTTGTTTAATGTCTCTCTCACCCCCACTTGAGAGCAGAGACTCTTCCAGGAGAGGAGAGTCTTCCATCTGCACAGCCTCCAGGGAATCATAAGAAATATTTGTGAGAACTAGAAAATGGCCCCACTCCCACCCCACCTAGGTGGTCACTGCCTTCACTGCCCTCAGGTCCAGGACTCAGCAAGTAGACTTCAGGTTAAATGTAGTTCCCCTCTGAGCCCCTCAGCTGGATGCTCCTGTGCAAGGCAAAACCTGGGCAGCCATAGGAGAGCCTTGAACATTCCTTCTGCCTGATTTGCTGGAGCATCCCCTGCACCTAGAATAAGAACTGCCACTATGCATGCTCAGCTGATTTTGTTGGATTAGAGTTCAAGTCGTCTTGGTCAATCCCTTTAGGTGAATCATAAGCTCCATAACCTTTTGCATCCTTTGAACACGAGAAGTAGTTCCCTCTTCTGGACTTGAGTAGCCACGTGGAAAGGAGCACTGCTTTATAATCTCAGTGTCTGCTGCCTCTGCTAGGGCTCAGGAGGAGGATGAGGTCTGCCCATGAGTGGCTCATGCATCCATAAGCTTCCACTTCAGTGTGAAGTTGGGTGTTTTTTGCCTAAAAAATCTGAATGAGGCAGGAGAATCACTTGAACCTGGGAGGCAGAAGTTGCAGTGAGCTGCGATGACACCACTGCACTCCAGACTGATGACAGAGCAAGACTCCACCTCAAAAAAAAAAAAATCTGAATGTAAATACATTTCCAAAATACCCAGTCTCTCACACACACACACATACACACACACACACACACATACATCCTTACTCCCTTTGACTTCTAGTTTAGAAATCTATGCCCTTTTCACATTTAAACAACTTTGATAATATAGTTTACCATGTGTTACAGCAATTTTGACTGTTACTATAACTTTCTTTTGCTTTTCTGACACAGGGTCTTACTGTGTTGCCCATGTTGGAGTGCAGTAATGCAATCATCGCTCACTGTGTCTCCACTGTGGTCATAGTTCACCATAGCTCACTACGGTCTCCAATTCCTGGACTCAAGTGATCCTCCCACCTCAGTCTCCCAAGTAGCTGTGACTACAGGCATGCACCACTACACCCAGATAGTTTATTTTTTCTTTTCTTTCTCTTTTGTACAGATAGGGTCTCACTATGTCATACAGACTGGTCTTGAACTCCTGGCTTCAAGCAATCATCCTGCCTTGGCCTCCCAAAGTGCTGGGATTACCAGCATGGGCCACTGTGCCAGGCTAATTTTGTTTTATTTTTGTAGAGATGGAGTCTTGTTATATTGACCAGGCTTATTATAACTTTTAATGGCCTCTGTAATTTATCTCTTCATAGCTCCTGGGTGGTTGTGAAACTTCCCAGCTTACAGCCCTTCCTATTCCTAGCTTCCTGTTACCCATGGGTAGGATCAAGACTGTACTTCTCAACATAGTGCACTAGGACTTCCAAGATCCTACTTCAATCCACCCTTTTTGTATTACCATGTACCCTCACTACATAGAATCCTCTCAAATTCAATCCAATGCAATTAGATATTTTGGTTTTTTCCTAAGGGTTTAACATTTTCTCCTGCTTAAAATGTGTTTCTTCATCTTCACTATGAACTTGCTTGCGCTCATTCTTTGAGGTCCAGCACAAATATTACCTTCTTTGTAAAGACTTCCATTCAGCTGTGGTAGAATGAAGTTTATGCTCTCCTGTATTCCCATAAAACTTCAGAAGCAGCACCCGCCACTCCATGTTGTAGTTGTCTGGCTATGGAACAGTCTAGCCCAACAGATTCTATGTCCCGTTGAGGTTGGAGGTGGGACTCAACTCTGGAGGTGTAGCTTGGACTCCAGACCTAACTGAGGATTAGCTAAAACAGGGAGGGGGTGAAAGCACCTTCCCATTGGACATGCCCACCAATGTGCCATGTCGTTTTACCATTGCCATGGCAATGCCTGAAAGTTGATGCCCTTTATCTAGATAGTTCCACATATCCAACCCTTAATTTGCATATAACTAAAATTGGGTGTGAATGTGACTACAGAACTGCCTCTGAGCTGCTATCATGGGCTCACTGCCTATGGGTTAGCCCTGCTCTGCAAGGAGCAGCCCCTCTGCTGTGGCTGTGGACGGTTGCTTTAATAAAAGGTGCTGTCTAACACTATCACTCACACTTGAAATCTTTCCGGAGTGAAGCCAAGAACGCTCTTGGACAAAGCCCCAATTTGGGGGCTTTCCTGCCTGCATCACCATGAAGGCCTTACTCAACTGCAGTATCTCAGCCTCTGTCATCAAGTCTAAAATAAAAATAATTCTCAATAAATGTTGAAAAAAAAGGATGGATGCATGGATGAGAATAACATATACCAGGCATTGCACTTTCCCCAATGATCCCCACAAGTTGCCCATAAGTCCTCCTTTAAGCATCATTTCCCAAACCGACAAGAGAAATTCACCTAATTCTCAGATACCACTGCCCTCTCCTTCTCTATGCCTCTGCACAAGGCTCTCATCAAGTTCAGGGTTGGCTTCAGTCTAGAAAAATAAATAGGCCTCTCCATAGACACAATACAGACAGCTAATTTATATGAGGAGGCGACTTCAGGCCCCCTGCTTCTTGGACTAAGCAGAGAGAACAAGATGAGGAACTCCAACGTGAGTTATGGCCTCATTCAGACAGGCCTCTCTCTAGCACCAGGGCCTTCTGCTCTTTTGAGAGATGTTTATGTTCTAAGTCATTAAGGTTTTCTGCCAAAACACAACGTGTTTCTCTTTAAAGGCCCTTGTTCCCACTCAGAAGTGTCTTAATCAGAAACAGTGACTGTTAAACTCAAAATAAAGGAAATAAAATTAAATATCCCAATTGCTTTTTGCTCGTTTGGGCTTTGGTTTCATTTTATTATTTTCTTTACAAGCCTTAGGCTTATGGGGGAACTCCCCAATGCCCACCTTCCCACTCTGTGGTGGAAGGAGAGAGGTGTGATGCCCATCATGATGTTTGAGTTACAGTTTCTCTAAACCACATGCAAGCATTGATGAATTTAGGATGTTAAGCACCAGTGTTTCAAACTAGCATGTCTGGACTATGGTTGAGAGACTGCTATGATCTCCTACCTACATAGGAGCTGGGCATTTTTTGAACCAGAGAGACAATGACTCAGGAGGGAAGAAGAGGATGCTCCTAGCTTATACTTTTTTGAATAGATTCCACCTGCCCTTCCTACTCATAAAAGGCCATTGTAGCAGTCTGCCTCTTTGATCCAACCATGGAAACATCTGGTATAAAGCCATTCAGGTACAACTTAGAGAAATGTCCAGAAAAGAGAGAGAAAAGCACAACGAGAAGGAAATGATAAGAATTGGAAGAACTGGGTAGAGAGACTTCGAATTGTTGAGTTAGACCTAGAAATCATCTGGTTCATTATACAGATTGTACAAAGCAGAAGAGTGGGACCCAGAGAGACCTTGACTTGCAAAGGGCGAGAAAAATTGTTCAGTGCCCTCAGTTTGAGGTCAAGCACAAGTATTACTTCCTTTGGAAAGACTTCCATTGCCTAGTCTTCACCTCAGCTGTGGCAAAATGAAGTGTATGCTCTCCTTTATTCTCATAAAACTTCAAAAGCAGCACCTACCACACCGTGTTGCGGTTGCCTAGCTATGGAACAGTCTACCCCCACAGACTATGTCCTACTGAGGTAGGAGGTGGGACTTGACTCAGGAGGTGGAACTCAACTCGAGGTGTATCTCAGACATCAGACCTAATTGAGGACTAGCTAAAACAAGGACAGGGTGAAAGCACCTCCCCTTACTGGATGAGAGAAAGCATGAAGGAACAGGTAGGGCAAAACTTAAAACTTAGCACCTTTCCTGGCACAAAGTAGAAAATAAACACCTGATAAAATAATGTTAAGTAAGAGTTCACATAGGGAATAATATAACCCAAGATTTGCACTGCCCCTGGGCAACTTTGCACAAAAAAAAGTCTGGATATATTAATATTTTTTAACTTTATTTGGAAAGAATTCCAAATTTACAGAAGGTGTAAGAATAATACAAAAAGTCTCCATATGCCCTTTACCCAGATTCGTCAATTTGTAATGTTTGCCACATTTCTGCTCTATATCTGCATATATGCACACATGTACTCTTCCTGAACCATTTGTGAGTAGGTTTCTGTGTATTGGTTTCCCCTTATTCCTTCAGTGTGTATTTGCTAAGAACAAGGATATTCTTTCATAGATATCAAACCAAGGAATTTCAACATTCATATAATACTTTTATTTAATCAATTTTCAACTTTTACCAGTTGTCTTAATGATGTCCTTTATGGCATCTTCGCCGTAGAGTGGGAGTCCCCAGTTCCTGGGCCACGCCCTGTTAGAAAACAGGGTGCACAGCGGGAGGTAAGCGGCAGACCAGTGAGCATTACCGCCTGAGCTCCACATCCTATCATATCAGTGGCAGCATCATATTCTCACAAAAGCGTGAACCCGGATGTGAACTGCACAAGCAAGGGATCTAGGCTGCATGCTCCTTTTGAGAATCTAATGCCTGATGATCTGAGATGGAACAGTTTCATTCCAAAACCATCACCTCACTTCCATGGGAAAATTGTCTTCCACGAAACTAATCCCTTGTGTCAAAAAATTTGGGGACCACTGTCATAGAGGACCCAATTCAGGATCACATCTTTGCACTTAATCATCACATCTTACTAACTACCTGGATCTGCCCAGTTCCTCAGCCTCTCTTTGTCTTTTGTGAAATTGACATTGTCAAAGAGTGCAGGTCGTTTCTCTTATAGAAGGACCCTCATTTTGGATTTGCCTGATGGTTCCACATGATTAGATTCAGACCGTGCCCTTTTGGCTGAATCACAACATGAGTGATGCTGTGTTTTTCTCAGGTTATAGGAGACACAACTATGAAAAGTCCTAGCCTACTTTTTAATTAGCCTCCTGCTAGCCTACTCCTTAACCAGACACAACTATGAAAAATCCTACCCTACTCCTCAATTGCTCACATAGACTGAATAATCACAGTATTAGCATATAATCCAAACATTCTGGAGGCACACTGGGTCTTCTTGCCCCTTATCCATTATGCTAATCGTGATCAGTAACTTCTCTGCTGTACAGTTACTATTTTCTTATTGTAATTAATAAGCAATTTGCAAAGAATGTTTTGAGGGCATGTCAATGGCCTGTTCTTCATCAATCCCCACAATGAACTAAGCAACCAGTGAACTTTTTGTCTTTTATCCATTGGGTTGTAGAGTTGTCTCACAGTGAGCATTCCTTTGTCCTTTTGGCATGTGCTCTTATTTATTTATTTGAGATTTTCTTATTTTTTGACAATACCAGATGTTGTGGGATTCTTTGTGTTTTCCCTGCCCTATCCATGGCATCAGCCTTTCTTCAAGGATTCCTAATTCCTGTAAGTGAAAAACAGCATTTAGGAACCAATATCCAGCATTTTATGGGGATATTGACAGATAGAATTGGTAAATATACATTTTTTAACTTATCTGCCTATATTGACATCTCCAATACAAACCAACTTTTCAGTGTTATTTCTTGTCTTTCTCTATTTTACATTTTTATCTACTTACTTCACAGCGAGAATCCTGGCTCATGAAACAAACAAAAAAATGTTTATTTATTTGCTTAATCCTACAAGACACAAAAGCAAAATGGTTTTAAAATGGTGGCATCCATACCATTACACAAAATGACTAAGAAAAGTTCAAGATATGTTTATATCGTTTTCTTCAGATGAAGATATATATAGTCAAGGTGCTGTGTTGAAGTTACTTGGAATAATTTTTATTTTTCTCTTTGGTGTTATATCATTTCATTGAAATAAAGTTAGGTCTATTTATTTCTGTTTCCTAGCAGTTTTAGGGCTTTCTCCCCATTTAAATTTAATGTTCAAATTTGTAGAAAAATATATGATTTCACAAATCAAAACTATATGGAAAGGTATACCCAAAGAAGTCTTTCTCCTCATCCTATCCCAACCATTCTGTTTTCCCCTACTTGCACTTCTAGTAGATTACCAGTTCCATTAGTCTCTGGTTGATACTTTCTGAATATCCTTTCTCCAAAACAAACAGAAAAAGTATAAATTATTTCCAAAAAGTTTAAAAAACAGATATTTGTAATTATCCTATTTTCCTTATTATCCCAAGTAGCATACGATCTATGTGTTATTTTGAATTTTCTTTTTTCACTTAACATATCTTGAAATTTATTTTATAATGACTCATAGAAATCTTAATTCTTCTTTTTCTTAGTCTTCCAAATATACCAGTGTATTAAATCAATTTCCTACATTTGAACATTTATGTAATTTCTAATATTGTGCAATTGAAAATAATGCTGCCATGAATAACCTTGTGGTGTATTCTTGTGTTTTTGGAGGTGTATCTTCAGGATAAATTGTTAGGTCAAAGGGCAAGTGCATATGTAGTTTTGTTAGGTATTTCTATAGGGGTGACACCCTTTGCATTCTCACTAACAATCTGTGTGTATTTCCCCCACAGTCTTGCCAACAGAGTGCATTAGTGTACTTCACTATAGTTTTGTAAGTGAAGGTGCATATCTTTGCATATGTTTAATCTCTCTGTGTGTGTGTGTGTGTGTGTGTGTGTGTGTGTGTGTGTGTGTGTGTTGTATTCTTTTTAATTTTTAGTTTTTGGTCACATGGAATAGTTCTTTAGTGGAGATTTCTGAGATTTTGATCCACGCATCACCCAAGCAGTTCCACTGTACCCATGTGTTATCTTTTATTCCTCATCCCTCTCCCAACAGTTCCACCAAAGAGTCCCCAAAGTCCATTATATCATTCTTATGCCTTTGCATCCTCATAGTTTAACTCCCACTTATAAGTGAGAACAGGATATTTGGTTTTCTACTCCTGAGTTACTTCACTTAAAATGATGGTCTCCAACTCCATCCAAGTTGCTGCAAATGCCATTGTTTGGTTTCTTTTTATGGCTAAGTAATATTCCATGGTGTATATATACCACATTGTCTTTATCAACTCATTGCATGATGGGTATTTAGATTGATTATATATGTTTACAATTGCAAATTGTGCTGCCATAAACAAGTGTCTTCAAGTATCTTTTTCATATAATAACTTATTTTCTTTTAGGTGGATACCCAGTAGTGGGATTGCTGGATGGAATGTTAGCTCTACTTTTAGTTCTTTAAGAAATCTCCATACTGTTTCCCATAGTGGTTGTACTAGTTTACATTCCCACCAACAGTGTAAAAGTGTTCCCTTTTCACCAGAACTATGCCAATATCAATAATTTCTTTATTTTAAAATCATGGCCATTCTTGCAAGAGTAAGATGATATGGCATTGTGGTTTTAATTTGCATTTCTCCGATAGTGATGTTGAGCATTTTATATATGTTTATTGGCCATTTTATATCTTCTTTTGATAATGTCTATTCATGTCCTTTGCCCACCTTCTGATGGGGCTGTTTTTTCTTGCTAATTAGTTTGACCTCTTTGTAGAATCTGGATGCAGTTTGTGAATATTTTCTCCTACCCTGTGAGTCGTCTATTTACTCTGCTGATTCCTTTTTTTTTTTTTTTTGCTGCAGAAGCTTTTTAGTTTAATTGGGTCACATGTATTTGTTGACTTATTTATTTATTTAGTTTTGTTGCATTTGCTTTGGGGCTGTTGGTCATTAGCACTTTACCTAAGCCAATGTCTAGAAGAGTTTTTCCAGTGTTATCTTCTACAATTGTTTTAGTTTCAGGTTTTAGATTTAAGTCTTTGATTTATCTTGAGTTCTCTTTTTTCTTTCATAAGGTGAGAGATGAGGACTCAGTTTCATTCTTCTACATGTGGCTTGCAAATTATCCCAGCACCATTTGTTGTACAGGGTGTCCTTTCTTCACTTTATGTTTTGTATGTTGTCAAAGATCAGTTGGCTGTAGGTATTCGGCTCTATTTCTGGGTTCTGTATTCTGTTCCATTGGTCTGCATGCCTATCTTTATCCCAGTACCACGCCATCTTGGTAACTATAGCCTTGCAGTATAGCTTGCAGTCAGGTGTCGTGATGTCTCCAGATTTGTCCTTTTTCTTAGTCTTGCTTTGGGTTTGTGGGCTCTTTATTGGTTCCATATGAACTTTAGGATTGTTTTCTCTAGTGCTGTGGAGAATAATGATGGTATTTTGTGTGTATTTTATTCGTACACCTTGCTCTTTTTTCAATATAATTTTGGTCTTTTTTTTTTCAATTTTAAGAGTTTCTTGTTGATTAGTCCATTATTTCTTGTATATGTTCCAAATATTTTCTGCCAATTCACTTACCTTTGACTTTTCTGTTGTTTTCTGTCATGCATTGTTTTAATGTAGACAATTTTATTAAAGTTTTTTACATCTTGATTTTGAATTACTATATAAAGCCTTTCCCTACAACCCGGTAAAAGAGAAATCAACCCATTAAAAATACCTATATAATTAAATGTTTACATTTATGTTTCTAAAATTGATTTATTTTATCTTTGTCTAAATGGCTATTCAGTTATCATGACATCAATTATTAAAAAGTTCATATTAGCTCTAATGATTTGAGATGCCACCTTTATCATCGTCTGAATTTCCAGATGTACTCGGGTTTACTCATTTTTTAACTATCTTTTGCATTCTACTTTTCTTTTTGTCTATTTCCATGCTAGTTCTACGGTATATTAATTACAGAGATTTTACAATATCTTTCAATATCTGGAGTCATCCTCGGAGATGTTACTTCTATTGTTTTTCTCAGTATTATGGCATGCTTTTTTCTATACAAATTTTAGTACTAACCTCTCTAGCTCCAGAAAAACAATGGTAATATTTTAATTGGGAGAACTACTCTCTTGATGATATTGAACTATTCTATCCAAAAACAATAAATATCTTTTCATATGTTTAATTTTTTAAAGTGTTAATTCAGTGTGTGTGTGTGTGTGTGTGTGTACATTTTTTCTCTTTTTTAAACCATTTCATGTTAAAATAAAATCTTACTAAACAAACGTAAAACTTAAGGAATTATAAGACAAATAGTCTTGTATTCAAGTTAATAAATGGAACTTGGTCAGCCACACCAAGAACCCCTCCATGTGCTCCATCCCAATCACAGCTCCAGTATCTTGAAATCCATAGTGATCAACTCCTTGCTTTTCTTTTTGTTCAAACACTGTGTGTCCATCTTTTGACACTAAAGTTTAATCTCTCCAGTGAAAACAAGTTTTTGATATGTGTCTTAAATCTCACTTAATCTACAGATTTCTTCTTCATCGTTTCATTTTCTATATAGTTCATCTACCAAAGAACCTGGGCTATTAGACCCGTAGAGTTTTTGCAGTTTGGATTTTGCAAATTCAAGATGCAGTTTATTATATTTCTCCTTGAAATTTGTATTTCCTATAAATTGGCAGCGGGATCAAAAGGATTAATCAGACTCTGGTTCGGTCCTTTGGGTAATCTTACAGTACTGTTGTTGCATTATTTCATCAGGGAACAGAGAATATTAGGCGTTCACTTTTTTTGATATTAACAATCATTGATGCGAAATGCCTCCAGTCTCTTTCTTTTCAATATCTCTCTAATCATTTTGTGTGTCTGAAACTCACTGATATACCATTGATATCAATATTCCTTTGGAAGATAGAAAGCCTAGATTTTTACATGCCGTTTTTACATCCTTTGTATGAATCAGAAGTCAGTTCTGCTCCCTCCCCTTCATACTTACCCTCTTCTCCTCCCATTCACACATAAAAAGGAGGTGACTTTCACTATCTTGGTGGCAGGAAATAAGCACTGGGTATAAGAGCTCTTGGGAGGGGAAAGTGTATTATAGCCAATGTCACCAAAGAGCACCATCGTCACCTAATGAACTCTAAAGGTTAAAGAGCCTTACATGTCTGGAGTAGACACATAGTTTGTGTTTGTTTTCATTTGCTAATATGTATTAAAAGACAGAGGAATGCTTAGCCCTGAGGAAAAAAAGTCATCCCTAGGTGCATTTATTGCTCCAAAAGATATGGTAGTACTGAAGGATTCCTTTCATATAAGCTACTCTGAACACCTCCTTGCCCCAGAAAGAATCTTATCTAGAGGTGAGTTCTTTAAGGATGCTTGGCTGGTTACTGGTGTGAGCAGGGCTGAAACCCAAGCCCGCAGCCGCCTAGCTCATCCTGCTGCAGAGGAGCACAGCCTCTACTTGGATCCCTCCCTTCCTTCCCTCCTCTCTCACCAAGAGTAGAAAACCAGGCTACACTATGTCTCATAGTCACTAGGAAATGCTCTTAGATCAGCATTTTAAACAGGTGCTTTGTTTACTCATTAGTTATTTTTATTAAGATTTTTATTAAGCACCTACTATGTGCCAGGCAACTGCTTGGTACCACTATCCAGTGATGAAAAAAACAGATGAGGTCTTGCCCTCATGGAGTTTATTATAGTCCACAGAGGAAGATGAGCAATAAGCCAGGAGGCAGCTATGTAAACACGATTACAGACGATGCTAAATGCCACATAGAAAAAAAGAGAGAGAGACCAAAATACTACAGGATAGGAGTTCTTCAGAATGGATGATGAAAGGCCTCTCTGAGGGGTTGCTGTTTATATGGAGATTGGAAGATACAGTGGTTCAAGGGCAAAAGCAGGCTCCTTACACTACCCAATGTCACTCCTTTCTTTCTTTCATAAACTTTCATTAAATACTTTCTTATGTGCAAATCACTGTGCTAGCTGCTAAGGGTATACAAGTTAAAATGACGTGCCTTTATCCTAGGCAGAGTTTATAGACCGGTATTATAGAAATACATAAATATAAAGACAACAAAGAAAATAAATATAAAGCAACGAGGGAGAGGACTGAGTTCTGGCTGAGGCTGGAGATGACTGGTCCCAAGGTACTAGATTAATGCTCTGGAGGCAGTGATGTTTAAAATTCCATTCCGGTACCATCACTGGTGTTGGGGCTCAGGGAGTGATACCCCAAAGAATAGAGCTTGGTCATGCTGAGCACTTTTGAATTAAAGAAACTGGAAGGCTTAAGATACCTCTGAATCAAGGACTTTCTCACCTTCTCCAGCTCCTCTCCACCCACCTCCAAAGCACAGGAAGGGGCTCTCTCTGGAATTTTTCTTAGCTGACTGAGAGAAGTTTCTTTCCAATTATCTTAAAACTCCCTCCCTATAAATTTCATCGAACAACCAGGAAAGATTAACCACTGAAGAAGAAAAGAAGACTAAAAATCATCACCAACCGTGCCCAGACCTACTTTTTACTTATTCTTCTGAAGGCAGCTCCAAGAGGTTCCCTGGGAGGCTTTTTATCTACATAATAAGACAACGCTTTTCACAGTGAAGTTCCACCCCTCAGCTTCCCATAACTTGTCATTACCACTTCCAGAGCTCAGAGGAACTTTGTCTCAAACTCTTGCCTGCTCTTTGGGCCCATTCAATTCTCCTAAAATTCACTTACTATTCATGTTCCCCCATATCCCTCTCCCATACATAGAACAGCATAGAAGATTCTGAGTTTTGGCCAGGCACAGTGGCTCAAGCCTGTAATGCCAGCACTTTGGGAGGCTGAGGTGGGTGGATCGAAGAAACTGGAAGAAGCTCTACTCTTTGGGGTATCAGTCCCTGAGCCCCAACACCAATGATGTTACTGGAGGTCAAGAGTTCAAGACCAGCCTGGCCAATGTGGTGAAACCCCATCTCTACCAAAAATACAAAAATTAGCTGGGCATGGTGGTGCACACCTGTAATCCCAGCTACTTGGGTAGTTGAGGCAGAAGAATCACTTGAACCTGGGAGAGAGAAGTTGAAGTGAGTCAAGATCGCCCCACTGCACTCCAATCTGGGTGACAGAGCTGGACTCTGTCTCAAAAAATTAAATAAATAAATAAAGAGATTCTGAGCCTCATTGATTTGTGGAATATTCACTCACTTCTGACTTCCCCCCATGCATGTTGATAAACGTGTATACCTTTTCTTCTGTTAATCTATTGTCATCTTATTTTAGCAAACCTCTAGCAGGTAGAAAAAAGATTTCCTTTCACCCCTATATTGGTAAACAAAAAAACAACAAAACAAAACAAAACCCATTAAGCTCTAGGATCTGCAAATAGTTCCATCAGAAATGTCATCTCAGCAGCATAATTGATTAGAGAGATCTAAATGCTATGCCTTAGTTCACTTTAGATAGAATAAGGGGCACTCATTCCATTATCAATGAAACAGCAGGTGGAACGGAGATAAGGTGAAGCAGAGTTTTCTGGTCTAACAAGCCAGTTCTCATACTGCAAATAAAATCTGGTGTGTGCTAGTCTACAGTCTTTTCTTTTCTTCTTTTCTTTTCCTTTTCCTCTCCTCCCCTCTCTCCTCCCCTCCCCTTTCCTCCCCTCCCTTCTTTTCTTTTCTTTTCCTTTTCTTTTGAGATGGAGTTTTGTTCTTGTTGCCCAGGTTGGAGTGCAGTGGTGCTATCTCTGGTCACAGCAACTTCCACCTCCCAGGTTCAAGCAATTCTCCTGCTTCAACCTCCTGAGTAGCTGGGATTACAGGCATCCACCACCACGCCCAGATAATTTTTGAATTTTTAGTAGAGATGGGGTTTCACCATGTTGGCCAGGATGGTCTCAAACTCCTGACCTCAGGTGATCTGCCCACCTTGGCCTCCCAAAGTGCTGGGATTACAGACATGAGCCACTGTGCCTAGCCACAGTCTTTCTTTACTTATTCATCTTTGGGTTCAAAATAATTTGGAAAACATCTTGCTGCATATTCAAAATAACTAAAGTTACCTAAAAACAACAAGAATGGATCCTAGCAATATGCATCTCCCCCACTGTATAGCATGAAGTTGCCAAGAGAGAAAGAGATTCCACCTGCACAGGCTTACCTCTTCACTGTAAGACACTGCCTTTGGGTGAGGCCTGACAGTTCTTACCCATCTTCATCTTCTTCCCTTTGGCCTCACCAAGTAGCCCAGGTTTGCTCATTAGTCCTGGGGAGTATGAACACATTCTCTTCTCTTCCACACCATGGGCTGTTTAACCCACACATCTGGGAAAGACGAAGCTGACCTTGCCAACATCCACAAACCATCCAGAATTGCTTGGGCCTTTTTAACTACTACATTCCCTGCCCAGGGTGTTCCTGGTAGAACTGTGGAAGCAGCATGGGTTAAAAAAAGAAGCTTTTCTCCTTCCATCCTCCCTGCCTATATCTACCTTTATTGACTACTAGAACGGCAGGGTAGATAAAAAATAAGATGTGAAATTAAGAATTCAGTGTTGAAGGGGGCAGAATTTTATTCACCAAGTGTTGTGTTCAGTGTTTGCTATTTATAATTTCCTGTAATTTTGAAAGAAATTAAGCTGACATTTTATTTTTATTTTATAGATGAAGAAATGGAGGCTGAAAGTGTTCGTCTGAATGCCTAGATTTAAATGGTCTCAGGTCTTCTAAATAAATAGTACGTGCTCTTTTAATGGAACCAGGCTGTCTGCAAGCAACACACTCAGGATGGTCCCCTGTAGTCACTGTTTTTTGAAATCATAACACTAACTTAGCAGGGCTCATTGAAAGCACATTGCCTTGTCCAAGTGCCATTAGATCCATTGTGAGATTCCCTGAAGTTCTGAGCTTAAGGCCAGAGCTCATCTTCACTGCCAAAAGATGTATCCGAGACTGATGAAAAAATTAGGTTTGACTCAGCCTGGCCCAGGCTCCTAGGAAACCATGATTGTGTGTATGAGTCTGAGTGAGCCGGAACAGCATATTGTCAAGATCAACCCCATCCCAACTTGTGTGCAAATCAAAAATGCCAGAGAATTTTTCCATCGTCTTCCATAATGTTCATTATAAAAGAGTCCCCAGATGGCAGATGGCTATTAGCTCACCGTGACCTATATAAATGTCAAATGTAAAACTATTGCCCCAGCAAAAAAAAAATCTCAAAATAAATAACAACAGGAGGGATGAGATTCTGTTGTCATCAGTATTTACAGTTGATGCATTTGGGCTCTTCTGTTCTCAGGCCAGCACAGAAATGCTTTCATCCCACTAGGGAATTCAATTAACAAGAGAATAATACAGGAAGAGGAGTCCCACAAGAATAACTTACACAGATGAAGAATGGCTACCCTTACAAGACTGGGAAGCAGGGGATGGCTTTGGGATATTGCTTAGCCCACATTTTAAAGGTTTCTCTCCAGATCTGTGTCCCCATGACCAGATTTACTAAGCCAAAAGAAAGGTCAGCTTGTCTAGCTTCACACCTGGATAACCTAAAATAGGAGCAAGAAATAGAGAACAAGTTATTTTTGTATAGGACTTAGAGAATCAATTTATAGCTTATTTGAAATTCACAGACTACTGCCTGACAACTGTCAGCCCTACAGAGAACTGCTTTCCACCATGATATGTGTGTGTAAATGCGTGGTGTGTATACACACAATTTAAATATACACACACACACACACATATATACATACTCAAAAAAGATATATGTATATATCTTTTATACCATATCAATGTTTCTAACACAACACAATTTAAATCTGGTTCTCCAGATGAACAACTGGAAAAATTTTCAGTCAATCTGTTCAGTGAACTAAAATCAGCTTACATGGTTTTGCTGACTTTATGGTATAATGATTCAGTTTGGATTTTTCTCCTACATTTCTAAAGATCTATTGGTTCTAGGAGCTGAGAAGCAAAGGAGGAAAAATTACCCCTAGAGCTTGGGCAAAGGATTCACCATGAAGCAGCTGAGTAAGTGATATGATCTGCAAGTTCAAAGAGAGGGTGACCATATAATTTACCTTCCAGACTGGGAAATTCTGAGAGTGGATGGCGGTGCTATTAATAATTTCACCAAGGCAACAGGCATAAACCAGGGGTATGCAGGCCAAACCTAGACATCAGGTCACCTTACTCAAAGATGATTTACAGACACCACCAAAAGAGCTTATTTAAACAGTGCATGTGTCTGTGGAATAAAAGGTTTCATTATGAGAAATAACCAAGGCAGGAAGGCAGCAGTGTGTAATTGAAAGAACTTTGTAATTTGACAGCACTCTGTTTTAAAACTGGCTCTCTTTCCCAACTAGCTATGTGACCTTAAGCCTTTACTTTCTCACTGGAAAAGTGAGAATAAATTACCTCAAAAAGCTGTTGCCAGAATTAAATGAGATAAAACATGTGAAGTGTCAGACACATTGCCTGGGAAGAATCGGTATATCATAATTTTTCTTTCCCATTCTCAGGAACACCCAGATGCTCCAGCTCACATCTGTGATATGACATTATTCTTTGGTTTTAAATCAACAACTACCACAAATGCCCTTGAAAATTAATTTGGAACTGAGCTTTTGCTAACAATGGACAGTTGGCAGATTACGGTATGGCTTTACATATATTTTTGCGAGCTCTGTTGCAGGAGTATTTGATCCTGGGCCGGGTGTGGTAACTCATGCCTGTAATCCCAGCACTTTGGGAGGCTGAGGTGGGCGGATCACCTGAGGTCAGGGGTTGGGGACCAGCCTGGTCAACACAGCAAAACCCCATCTCTACTAAAAATACAGCAATTAGTGGGGCATAGTGGTGCATGCCTGTAATCCCAGCTATTCGGGAGGTCGAGGTGGGAGAATCGCTTGAACACGGGAGGTGGAGGTTGCAGTGAGCCAAGATCACACCATTGCAATCCAGCCTGGGCAACAAGAGCAAAACTCAATCTCAAAATAATAATAATAAGAAGAAGAAGTCTTTGATCCTACTGTTTTTGTTTTACTTTTGAAAAGACAAATGATTATAGAAATCACACCTCAGCTATGGTGTAAAGCCAAGGTTTGCCCTGGAAGTACAGGTCTCCCTTCCTAAAGAAAACTCCCAGTTTAGGAAAAGTGTCCAGTGTATAAATCATAGGCCATGAGTCTCATCATGCATCTATTAATACTAGGTAATTTCTGGTATGCTGAGACTGTCAGGTGTCCTATATATACTTCTCATATACTGTAGAATTTAAAGGTTTTATAGCAAAAAGTCAATTTATACTATTTCATTTAACTTCAAGAAAGCTCGCAAAATGGCCTAGGGGTCCCAAACAGCAGATGGCCCATCATTCATTCCATGTGATGCTTCTTCTGGCTCCTGTTCTCCCAACTCAGGGTACTCACTGGTGGATACTTTATATGCAAATCACTTATAAAAGCCAAGTTTATTCCATTGGAGTCACATTCCAAAATTTCACTCTCACTATGGAAAAACTTAGAGAAAAATTTAGCCCTGAGGGTCTTATTACTAAAATTGGACTCACTATCTAAGTACCACTAACATTCTGAAATGGGTTTTGAAGTTGAAACTCATTTATCTGCTGTTTGATAGGTGTTTGTAAAACATTACATACCAGCGTCATAGTAACAAGCTGAAACGACTCAGGGCTGGCATTCAAGAAGCTCAACACTTAAGTGAGGAAGGAACAATGAGATACTACACACCAAGTAGGTGTATTAATGGAGTTAAGGACAAGTTAAATGGAGGCATAAAGAAGCATCTAGTCAGACCCAGGGAAAAGAGGTTACAAAGAAGGAGAGGCATTTGCGCTGGGATTTAAAGGTAGAGTTTGAAAAGGGTTCAAGATCTAGGAAGAGGGAGCAGCCTCTTCCTAGGAGGCTGGGAGAAGGGCTGGGAAGAGGGGCCTGGGCTTTGCCTGTCACAAGCACAAGGGCAGCACATGGTGTGCAGAGGCTAGGAAAGCCCGCAGAATGAACACGTGCAGAGGACTTGGTCTTGAAGGACATCTCCGCTTTGTAAAGGTGTGCGGAGGTTTATCTCACATACCATCAGTCTTAAAACTATGCTTTGGATCTGCTCCACAACTCCGTTAGAAACCCCTGTCTGCTCTATGCTGAGAGTCTATCCTACATCTGACCCCTCCTGGTCATGCCAACATCTCTCTCCTGCTGTTTGGGAACAGCCTGTCCTAAATGATTTCGTGTGTCTGTTAAACTTTGTTTAGTTTATTCTTAACTGTTCCTTCTACGTCTACCATGGCTAGAATGCAAGATCTGTGAAAGAGGTGCTTAGGTTTATCTCAGCTCACTGGTTTATTCCCAGTTCCTTGAACAGTGCTCACACAGACTTGGCATTCAATAAATATGTACAAAGCATGAGTGAATGAGTCCATCAGGGAAGAAGGGGAAGGCCAAACAGAAAGCCATCTGTCCCTCCTTCTCTGGCCTTTATTTGTTTTACATATCGGTGTTCCTTATAAGTTGTAAATGCAAATCAGATTCCAATGCTTAAACAATCATAGAAGGAAACAATTATGATGGCCTCTAAGAATTCTAAGCACTGTGATATGATCCAACTTGACAGTTGAAGAGATCCTCCAAATAGTGGGAATGATACTTCCCACTATTGAGATACTTCCCATTTGAATGATACGAATTCAAATAGGAGACAGTGTAAAGAACTTAGAAAATATGAAGCATTTAATAAATCTGAGCTGTCAGCAATACTATCTGTTATAATCATATCAGGTAAAATGATGCCAAATAAATTAACACTTAATAGGAAGAACAGAGTCGCCAACCTAAAGAAGAAGAGCGTTTCGGAAAAGGAGTGAGTGGTCAGCAGTGCGAAGTATTGCTGACAAAACAGGCAACATTTCTGAAATGCCAGTCAAGTCTGCAGCTGAGGTTTTTGATGACTGTGCTAAAAGCAGAGCAAAGGGAGTGGTGAGTACAGAAGCCAAATGGAGTTGAATGGGATGAGAACTCAAGGAAATGAGCTTTAAATCAAACTCAGCCTCCCTCTAGCTCTGTGATCTTGGAACAATTACTTAGCCTCACTGTGAGTTGTAGTTTGAATAGTTGTCCCTTCCAAAACTCATGTTGAATCCCCAGTATGGCTTATTGAGAGGTGGAGACTTTAAGAGGTGATTGTGTCAGGAGGTCTCTGATGTTATGAATGTATTAATTCATGCATGGGTTAGTGGATTGATGCATTGATTAATGGGCTATCATGGGAGTGTAACTGGTGGTTTGATAAGAAGAAGAAGAGAGACCTGAACTTGTACACTCAACCTTCTCACCACATGATGCCCAGTGCCACCTGGGGACTTTGCAGAGAGTCCTCACCAAGAAGGTCCTTGCCAGATGTGTCCCCTCAACCTTGGACTTCTTAGCCTCAAGAACCGTAAGAGATAAATTCCTTTTCTTTATAAATTACACAGTTTTACAGAGTCTGTTCTAAGCAATAGAAAACAGAATAAGACATTGTGTCTCAATGCCCTCATTATAAAATGGAAATAATAAAATGCTTATGACAGTATCTGGCCAATAATAGGTGATCTTCCATTGCTTTGTCTCTTTGTTCCAATAGCAAAAAGAAAAAAAGGAAAAAGAACCAGCCATTGTATTTGATGCTGCTTCAAACACTTCAGCACTGAAGTACACTGATAGTTTAGAAAATAGCTACACAGGAAGAGAACATTAGATGATGAGAATGAAATTTGCATAAAGTATCCAAGTAATTGTGTAAAAATGTAATCACTGTAGCCAGACAATGCTTTATTTTTCTCTTTTCTTAGATCAGGTTTCCTTCCCCAATGGTTACTCCCACCATAATTAACTGTAATTACACTGTGACTGGACAAACCCCCAAAATGTATTTTCTTTACATTGGCCATCAGTGAAACTGACTAACATGCTCACAGTCCTAATTCAATTTTAACTCCCTTTGACTTCAAAGGACCCTGTTTTGAGTTTGGCAGTAAATTGCTATGTTGCCCTGATGAGGAAGTATTTATAGGGTTTCTGGGCCCTGCTATTAAATGACCAGTCTGCTATTTATCTTGCTCAAATGACCTCATTTTCTTAGAGCCAAAAAAGGGCTCAGCAGCCTCCTTTTCCTTCTTAAGCATCCTACTTCTGGGAGCTGAAAGAAAAGGAGCAAGAAGCTCCATTCCCCCAAGCCCAGAGTAGAATCTCAGTGTATTCATTTCCTGCCCAGCCTCCCTCTGGGGAAAGGTGAGCCTTTTGTTCCTCTGCTGGTGGGGACAGAGTTAACACGACCCAGAAGAGACAGAATAAAGTCTTTCCCCTCTTCTTATTCTGGCGTGCCTGCTCTTCACTTCAATGTCTATTTGCACAATCATAAATTCTGAACTCAGGAGGATAATCCCAGCCAAAGTCTACATGTGCCGGATACCATAATGTAAACTGCATATGTTGCAAGAAGCTGTTAAATGGAACCAGTGAATGAAATCATGGCCAGCTCAGTATTTGGGTCTCTGGATTTCCTCTCCTCTGTAAACCAAGGCTTCTCCTCTCGATTCTAACTTGCTGACATGCCCATAAACAAAGGTATTTTTGGCTACCAGATCCCCTTGAGATACTCAGGAATAGCCTCAATTCCAGAGCTAAAGTTCAGGCTTTGCTCAAGGGTACCGAGGGTCAGCCCAGCAGCTCCTTTTCCTCCGTATAGTCAGCAGACAGTGATGTGCACAAAAAGTACCCAAAAAGGCTTCACTTCTATTCTTCACAGGCCCATCCCCACTGCCTTCCACTGAGAAGTTGACACAGCAGACTAGTTTAGGAGGGATGAATCTAGTGCACAAAATTAGGTTAGTAGTAATCTGAGCTTCTATCCCGCTAGGGAAGTGTGAGCCATTTTAGCTCTCCTGCCTCCCACCTCCCTGGAGTTGCACCCGAATATGAGGTATTTACAGGTTTTATTTTATTTTTGTGGCTATAAAGGAATACCTGAGGCTGGGCAATTTATAAAGAAAAGAGGGTTTTTTTGGCTCATGGTTCTGCAGGCTATACAAGACGCATAGCACCAGCGTCTGCTTCCGGTTAGGGACTTAGGCTGTTTCCACTCATGGTGGAAAGGAAAAGGGAGCTGGCATGTGCAGAGATTACATGACAAGAAAGGAAACGAGAGAGTGGGGAGGTTCCAGGCTCTTTTTAACAACTAGCTCTTGAGGGAACTAATAGAGTGAGAACTGGCTTGTTATCTTGAGGATGGCACCAAGACATCCTTCAGGGCTCTGCCCCCATGACCCAAATACCTTCTGTTAGGCTCTACTTCCAACACTGAGGATCATATTTCTATATGAGGTTTTGGGAAGTCAGATATCTAAACCATAGCATTAAGCAATCCCCAGGTGTGAGAGGCAGACATCTGGCCCTTGATGTCCTCTACATAGAACAACATCCCCTGAAGCACACATCTCCCTCCCTGATCCCTGGCTATTGGGCTATGCAAGGTGATGCTAAGGCACCCATTCATCTTCATATGGTCCCTTCTGCTCCAGCTGTATTTAAGCTGGTATTAAACTACAAAGTTTGGTATTCCTTCTGCTATTTCCAAGCCTTTCATCTGAGTTCTAAGAATTTCTGTAAAAATTACCTTTCTGAACTTGTCTCCTCAGGTCCCTACCCAGGCACTCTGTGGCCTGCTAGCTTCTATGTTCTTGTTACTTCCCCCAAGAGTCCAGAATCCGGCTCTGAAGCTATTGCAAAATGCTACTCTGCAGTTCAGTAAGTTTCACTCAAGAGAGGAGGAAAGGTTATACTGCTGGAGGCTAAATGTAAACCTCTCTAAATGCATAACAAGGATAGGAGAATTAAAGAAAGTAAGACAACTTTATTGCAAAATGTATATGTATATATAAGTATACATATATATATTTGGAGCTGGGAAACCATGATTCTATGATTCACTTTCCTCAGGAATCATATCTCATGCCACGTTCTCTTTTGCAACACAGGGTCTAAAACTGATTCATCACAATATTTTTCCATATATATTTATAACATATATGCACATATAAAACATATATAACTATATATGTCTACATATATCTCTATGTTTATATAGAGATGTGAATATCTTCAAGCAGAAAAAATTGAAATATGTCTAGTGCTCTGAATACAGGGTTTCAATTTTATTATTTAGGGACAGGCAACCTTGAAAAGTTGCACCCATTGGACATTCCACATAAGAAGGATAAAATGGAAATATAATAATAATGATAATTGTAAATATTTCATTCACTATGAAACATAGATCTTTAAGTATTAATATTTTATTTGAGAAATGAGTTATCTCAAGTCATGCAGCCAGTACATACGCACATATACTCAGGGAGAGGGAAGTAGAAAGACTCTGGGTTCTGAATATGGGGGTTCCCTAGAAACAAATACCAGACTGAAATTCTGTAGCATCAGAAAACTCACAAAACTCCTTTGGGGCTTCTCCAGGCCCATTTAGTCCCGCCCTATCACCAAGAGCCCAGAGCTCATATACAAGCTGTATCTATATGTCCCATTAGCACAGTGGCATAAATAATTCAAATCACCATCATCCTCTCCTCTCAACACTGCCCACTCGGTTCATTCCCCTTTGGTCAAGTGATTAAGTGGTTATAAGATTAGAATCTCAGTATAACAGGGATAGGAGAATTAAAGAAAGTAAGACAAGTTTATTGCAATATATATATACATATTTATGTCTGTGTGTGTGTGTGTGTGTGTGTATACACACACACGAAAAACAGAAAAATATAAAAAGAAAAATCATTTATCATCTTACAACCCAGAAATATTTACTCCTAATATTCTGAAGTGTGTTTCTCCAATTGTGTGTGTGAGTGTGCGTTTATTTGTTTTCAAATATACTTAACAAGATTGGAATAAAACGGTTCGGCCTTTTACGCTTAGCATTTTGTTACGTGTACTTTGCACTATCTCAATATTTTTCAAGAACTGAATTTCAATGTATGCTCGGCATATTGTGCCTTTATGAAAAATGATGAACATTCAGGTTATTTGCAGTGTTTGATTATTATACATAGCACTATAATAATACTCTGATGATCACCTTTGTGCACAGCTTTAATCACCTTCACTTGAGAAATAGCCAAACAAAAAAGATAACATTCTTTTAAGTAGTTTAATGTATCTTGCCAAATCACCCTCTAAAAACAATTTATTAATATTCTGTCATCCAGCCCCCTTATGAGCACTGGTTTTATCTTTGACCTTCAAATAAATTAAAATAAATATATCTGTATATTTGTATATATCTAAATCTATATTTTATATAGATATAGATATCTTCAGTCAGAGAGAACTGAGATATGGCTAATGATCTGAGTGTAGGGTTTTCATTTTTTCTTTTTTTGTTTTGAGACGGAGTTTCACTCTGTTGCCAGGTGGGAGTGCAGTGGTGCGATCTCAGCTCACTGAAACCTTCGCTTCCCGGGTTCAAGCAATTCTGCCTCAGCCTCCCAAGTAGCTGGGACTACAGGCGCATGCTACCAGGTCCAGCTAACTTGTATTTTTAGCCAAGACGGGGTTTCAACATATTGGCCAGGATGGTCCCGATCTCTTGATCTCATGATCCACCTGCCTTTGCCTCCCAAAGTGTTGGGATTATAGGTGGGAGACACCAAGCCCAGCCTGGGTTTTCATTTTCATTGTTTAGAGACAGGCAAGCCTGAAAAGTTTCGCCCACTGAGTATTTTACAAAAAAAAAAAAATATATATATATATAATATATAATGATAATTTTAAATATTTCATTTAGTATGAAATATAGATCTTAATGTATTAATATTTTATCAATAGGTTTACATTTATTTGATTATTAATTATGTGTAGTAGGCTATACATACCTCTAAAAGTATCAGGTCTTAATCCCTGAAATATGCAAATGTTACCTTATTTGAAAAATGGATTTTTGCAGATGTGATTAAGTTAAAGATCTTGAGGTGAGAGGCTATCCTGGATTTCTGGGTGGGTTTTACGTGCAATCATAAGTATTCTTAAAAGAGAAAGGAAGCAGAAAATTAGACACACTGAATAGAAAGCAGAGATTGAAGTGATATAATCAAAGCTAAGGAATGTGTGTGGCCACTAGAAGCTTCAAAAGGGATTCTTCTCTAGATCCCACAGAGGAAGCACAGCCTTGTTGTTGACCCAATGAAACTACTTTCGAACTTCTGAACTATAGAACTTTAAGAAAATAAATGTTGTTTTAATCAACCAAGTTTGTGAAATGTGTTACAATATCAATAGAAAACTAGCACAGGTTTAACCTATCTTCATGTATGTATTGGCCACTGTATTTCTTCCTCTGTTTAAAATGCCTATTTATTATATTTCTTGCTCATTTTCTAATATGAAATTTGTGTTTTCCTTTTGCTTTTTCAAATACACTGATAACTTTGTATTTATACATTTGTATTTATATATAGCTCCGTCTATATTGGTGGTGCAAATAGTCCCCAAATACACAGTAATGCGTCTTTTAAGTTTTTGGATGATTATAGGTTTTGAGGTTTTTTTTAGTCTTTCAGTGTGTTCATCTATAATTTCTTATTTTGCTTTTATGTGATGTCAGATGGATACCTACCTATATTTTCTTCTAGGTCATTAATGATTTCATATTTTATGCTTATCTTTTTCTTTCATAGCGAATTTCCTTTGGCAAGTGATATGAGGCAAGTATCTAGCTATTTTCTCCAGTAGCTACCCAATTGTTACAGAACCATTTATTCAATAATCATCTCTTTTCATTAATTTAAAGTAGCTTCTTTATCCTTTGATTAATTACACACTGGTTTGTTTCAGTCTTTTCGTTCTATTCTATCATCATCTATACTTAATTATAGTAGCTTTATAAAAATCCTTTAAAATCTAGAAACACATGTCTCATATGTATTGTTCTTTTTTAAATGTTCCGAAAACCTTCCAGATTAACTTTAGGATTCTTTTGTAAAGTTAAAGAACTCATTTAAGAACTTTTATTCCAATTGCATTACACTTATCAACTGATTTTCAAACCTAAGTCATTGGGATCCACACATACATTTAAAATGTTGGCATGTTTTAACAGGAACATAGGGTGGCTGCATGCTAGTAGGGAGGTAGACCCAGATGTAGACAGGGAACATTGTTCTAAATGCTGGATTTCATCGGGCATGCCTAGGTATAATTTTCATTTGTTGCCTGTTAGTAGTCTATGAACTTTCTCAAAAAAACTTCTAGCATTTCTGTTGGCTTTACTCTCCCAGGCAATCCTTACTATGAATATTTTGAATTTCCTAAGTAAGGCTTTTTCACAGTTCTTTTACTAGTTTCATTTATTTTTTTTCCTTTGAATTCTGGGAGAATTTCTAGAATTTTCCTTCATTTTCACTGATTCAGTCTATCAGTAGTCTCCATTTAGTTGCTCGCTTCCACCTTGTGGTTTTAAAGTCTATATCTGCATTTTAATTTTCATTTAGCCTTTTATGATTTTATATTGTTACTTCTCTAACACATTTTAAAATTTTGCAAATGAAGTATCTACTTGAGTAAAGTAGAACATATACATCACAAATGTTCAGCAATTTCCATATTCATTGCAGTAGTTTGAGCCTCATAGAAAGAGTGCTGCTCTAAATCTAAAGAATGTTTTATTTTTAAATTGTAGAATGTTTTTGTGCTATTGGTTTTTCTCCATTTGTGCTTTTTTTCTTTTTTCTTTTTTGACAGAGTCTTGCTTTGCCACCCAGGTGGAGTATAGTGGCATGATCTCAGCTCACTGCAACCTCCTCCTCCTGGGTTCAAGCAATTCTGCTTCAGGCTCCTGAGTAGTTGGGATTACAGGCATCCACTACCATACTTAGCTAATTTTTGTATTTTTAGTTGAGATGGGGTTTTGCCATGTTGACCAGGATGGTCTCAAACTCCTGACCTTAGGTGATCAGCCCACCTCAGCCTCCCAAAGTGCTGGGATCACACACATGAGCCACCCTATCGGGCCCATTTGTGTGTTTTTAAAATGACTTGTATATGCTTGTTAAGAGCTGAAAATAATAAAGTATTAAGAACTGACATGGTTTCTCTCATAGATTTTGTGAGTTTCTACAAGAAAAAAATACCTTTTAAGTTTTAAAAAGAAAAGAGAAAGGTGCAGATTTACACTGGTTTTATATTTTACCAATGCAGAAATTCATCAGTATTAGGAGACTATGGACATGCCAAGCTGGAGGTAGTACGTTCAGAGTGACTTGGTATTTTCACTGATGAACTTCTCTTAGGAGAGGTGAGACAGTCAGAAACTGTTGGGGACCATTCTCCATATTCTGTTGTCTATGCCAGGATTATGAATTGCTGTCAGCCAATTGCTCAGGGCAGTCTTTGGAACCAGACTGGTACCAAGGACAAACCGATGGGACACAGATGTCTTTTCAAATCATCCCACACTATGTCCAAACAAAAACCTCCACCGCTCAGAACCTTGGGTGGGTGAGGAAATTGAAGAGATTTGATTGGGTCTCTTTGGTTTACCTATCTAGCAAACTTCTCTTTCATATGCAGGAAAATGCACACCTTCTTAGGCAGATAAGGTAGATTTTGACCGTGTTATTAAAATGTTTTTCAAGTTTCTGGAACTTACTTTGCACTCTTCTGTAGTTTCCAATGCAGAATAAACCCCATTATTACCAATAGGTAATTTTTGTGGAACTCTAGAGACAAGAAGTTACTGGCATGTGTTTAAGTTCTTAAAAGTTTGGAAACACATTTCAGAAATTGGAAAACACTAGATAACCTATTTCTGTCAATGTCAACACCATTCTGTCATCTAGGTTTTAAATTGGTATTGTTACTTTTGACTATCCCCTCCCAGTATTAAAGCAGCCCCCAAGTTTTTGAAACTCTACTTGCAGTTCCATCTTTCTTTTTGCTTCCACTGTGACTAACATAGACTAATTTCTTCCTCTCGTGGAATCTCAGGTTTCAAGTTATTCCCAGCTCTGCTCCTCATTCCAATCTATCCTACATACCTGTCTCAGTCCATTTTGTGCTGTTGTAATAGAATACTGAGTAATCTATAATGGAAACCCAAGATCTAGTGTCTGCATCTGGTGAGGACCTTCTTGCAGTATCATAGCAGAAGGCACCACGTGGTGAGAAAGTGCAAGAAAGGGCCAAATTCACTTTTATAACAAATCCACTCTCATGACAATGAACCCACTGCCATGACAACAACATGAATCTATTGATGAGGACAGAGCCCTCATGACCTAATCATCTCTTAAAGGCAAGGCCCTCTCAACACAGTTGCATTGTGGATTAAGTTTCCAGCTCATGAACTTTGGGGTGCCCATTCACATTATTGCAATGTCCCTGAGGTTAATCTTCTCAAAACATCTCCAACCACCAGTGACTTTCACTATCAACCAAATACAATTAAAATGTTTTTAGGTTTCCCATTATTTGGTTTCTTCATAAATAAAAAACCTTATTTCAATTACTCCTTGACACAAATTATTCTCATCTTTAAGTATCATATCTGGGATAAGCAATGCTTGATTTCAATTCCAAGCTATGGTTCATGCTCTTTAGCCTGCTTAGAATCTCCCCTTCAGGCCCCTGTGTCAGACTGTCAGCATCAGGAATATATGGTCACATCCTAGGCATCTTCACAAATCCTCAGCACCTAGCACATTGCCTGGGTCATGGTATTAACAGTTACTTTTTGAGTCATAATGACTTCTATCTTTTATATCTTTTCTAGTCCCACATGATACCATAATCTTTGACATCTGTAATAAATACTCAAGGCTTATCCATTGATCCAGATTCTTGCTTTTTATAATTATTTTTTAAGTTTTTCTTTGGGACATAATATAGATCAATATTTCATAAATGTTTTATTGATGATGAAAATAAAGAATATTCTCTGTTGGATACAAAAATCAATATATGCACATTTGCACATATAACCATATTAATTATATTATTCATGACTTAAATAACTAGTATAATTTTTTCTATTTGATCTATAAAAGGTGTAGATATGTGTTACAGTCTTCTACTATGATTATAATTCTGTCAATTCCTCCATTTTCTAAAATTTTCTTATCTATTCCAATGAAATCTATGTCTATCAACTTTCAAACAGATAAGCAGAATAACTATAAATTGTAGACAAGGGATTTATTGTAGTCATTAGACAGTATATAATTGTGGGAGGAACTAGGGAGGGGGGCATGTCTGATGAGGGGATTTGGAGGAGCAGAGAAGTCATTAACACACTACTTCGAGAAACCTAGTGCATCCATCATTAGAGCAAAGCCATGGAGAAGAGAAATATGTGGAAGAAATCTACAGAGCCACAGCCAAGTGTTTAGGTATAGACCAGCTGGAAAGAAGAATTGAATATACAGTTGAAACATTCAAAGACAAGGGGAACTCTCTGACCCCTCTAAATCTGTTACCACAACTAACCACTATAACCTTCTGTCTCCAAAATCTCATGCAAGTAGTCCTTTATTCATCACTAAATTGGAAGAGGATTCCAGGAAAGGTTAACCAACTTGATGATAATACAATCCAGCACAGCTCAATCTTTGTCAATGTGGCATCCATACACACATTTTTAACTGTGTTTAACTTTTAAATAAAGATAGTACAAAACCATTCTCTATGTAGTATGATGCAAATAGCCCTCACACAACCTAAAGCTACCCCTCTTCCCAGAAAGAGGACACCAAGATCTCCAAACTCCCATGTCATTTCATCCATTTGGGACCAATATTTGTAAAATACAAAGTTAGGGATATGTAAGGAGGTAAAAAGTATTAGCACATCTTATGTTAATTGGTATGGAAATTGAACAGTGAAAAACATACAACTATATATCTATGAACTATATTTAATGATGTATACATCTATAGTTACATATCAAAATGGATATATAGATATATAACTGTATATATGTACTTATATATAGATATATATCAAAATTTGCCTCTAAGTAAAGAAAAAATGATATTTTTGGTTATGTTATTATTGCTGGTGTTTTAACTTCTTTATTTATTCCATATTCTCTTTCTTCAGCTGGTCATGATTCCCTAGCTGGACTGACATCCTTACTTCTGAGGCATCTGTACATTAGCAGCCCTACTTATCTTAACTATTTGCCACCATGTTATCTGTCAGTATCAAGTTTTGGTGATGGCATTTTTGAAAAATATTATTTTAATACCCTAATCAGTATTTTAGTAAGAATTATTTTAGTAATTCTTTAGTAAGAGGCTACACAAGGAGTCTTAAGCCAACTGTCATTTTGAGTTACAATTTATATTAACTGGCATGTAAACAGATATATAAGCCCCCTCGAAAGCATTTATGTAATGGTCACTATATTCCACGAACTTATGCTGAGCTTGGGGAACACTGAAATGTTCCCCGAGGAGTTCAGATTTAGTAGAAGGCATGTGCAGTATAAAGCTGTGGTTTCAGTAGCGTGGAATCTATTATAATCCATGGAAGCTGAAAGAATTGGCTTTGCTGGAATACTGAATGGAAACATTACAAAGGAATAGGCATTTTCCTAGGTCTTGAAGAATGAGAAGGAGTGTCCCAAAGGGACATTTTAGGGAAAAGCAATCAAGGACAAAAAGCAGCATATGCACAGGCAAGAAGAATAAATATCAAGTTGCAAAGTCATCTCTGATGATATAAAAGCAAAGGTGTAACAGGCAATAGTTAAGAGATAGAAGTATAGAAATGGAGGGATGAGATATTAATGTTATCATGATAAAAAGGGGAGTTAAGAGAACAAGACTTTGCAGAATATAATATGAAGGTTTAAGTGTAATGTTTGAAGTTCCGGGTGGAGACAAAAGTGGAAACTTAGAATTCTTATTAACTATACTAGGAAGAAGTGGGAGAAGTCAGGGGAGGTATGAGCTATGCCAATCTCCAGAAAGGTAGGAGACTTCGTACTCTATAACAATGATAAAGAAAATAAAGATATGGCATACTTAGATGTTTGGCAAGAACAAAAAAGAAAAAGAAAATAAAGTTAGATTGACCAAAAACATGTTATGCAAACCATGACACTGTTGAGAGTAAAAGCAGATGCTATTAAAAATTATGCATGGAAAAAAATAAATAGGCATAAATCTGTGCTGAATTGGGGAAACTGAGAAGTTTTGACATTGCCTTAGTCCATTTTATGCTGCTATTACAAAATACCACTGATTGGGTAATTTATAATAAACAGAAATGTTTTGACTCACAGATCGACATGTGGGAAGTACAAGTTCAAAGTGCTCGCATCTGGTGAGGGCCTTCTTACCGCATCATAATATTGCAGAAGACGGAAGGACAAGAGGGATGGAGAGAGCAAGAAGGCACAAAACTCATTCTTTTACAATGGTATGAATTCAACCAATGAAAGCAGACACCTCATGGCCTTATTTTGTATGTCACATCTCAAATGTCCCAACTCTTAATACTGTTACAATGGCAGTTAAATTTCAACCTGAGTTTTAGAGGGGACTCAAACCATAGCAGTCACCATACAGGAAAGGGAGTAATTGAGCTTTTCTTTATCACTTCATTTTTCTATGTGCATATTTTTGATTGAGAGAACTAACAAAACCCTCATTGCTTTGCCTTTTTTTATTCTTTTTTTTTTTTTTTTTTTGAGATGGAGTTTCGCTCTTGTTACCCAGGCTGGAGTGCAATGATGCAATCTCGGCTCATCGCAACCTCCGCCTCCTGGGTTCAGGCAATTCTCCTGCCTCAGCCTCCCGAGTAGCTGGGATTACAGGCACGCACCTCCGTGTCCAGCTAATTTTTTGTATTTTTAGTAGAGACGGGGTTTCACCATGTTGACCAGGATGGTCTCGATCTCTTGACCTCGTGATCACCCGCCTTGGCCTCCCAGTGCTGGGATTACAGGCGTGAGCCACCGCGCCCGGCCTTATTCTTTCTTTTTTTTAATTGTACTTTATGTTTTGGGGTACATGTGCAGATCATGCAAGATTGTTACATAGGTACACACATGGCAATGTGGTTTGCTGCCTTCATCTCCCCATCACCTACATCTGGCATTTCTCCCCGTGTTATCCCTCCCTGACCTCCCCACCCCACACCACTGTCTCTCCCTTGCCCCCCAAACAGACCCCAGTGTGTGATGCTCCCCTCCCGGTGTCCATGTGTTCTCATTGTTGAACTCCCGCCTATGAGTGAGAACATGTGGCGTTTCTGTTCTTGTGTCAGTTTGCTGAGAATGATGGTTTCCAGATTCATCAATGTCCCTACAAAGGACTCAAACTCATCATTACTTATGGCTGCATAGTATTCCATGGTGTATATGTGCCACATTTTCCTTGTCCAGTCTGTCATTGATGGGCATTTGGGTTAGTTCTAGGTCTTTACTCTTGTAAACAGTGCCACCATAAACATATGTCTGCATGTGTACTTATAATGGAATTATTTATAATCCTTTGGGTATATACCCAGGTAATGGGATTGCTGGGTCAAATGGAATTTCTATTTCTAGGTCCTTGAGGAATAGCCACATTGTCTTCCACAATGGTTGAACTAGTTTGCACTCCCACCAACAGTGGAAAAGTGTTTCTATTTCACCATGCCCTCTCCAGCATCTGTCATCTCCAGATTTTTTAATGTTTGCCATTCTAACTGGCGTGAGATGGTATATCAATGTAGTTTTGATTCACATTTCTCTAACGACCAGTGATGATGAGCATTTTTCATATGTTTATTGGTCTCATATATGTCTTCTTTTGAAAAGTGTCTGTTCATATCCTTCTCCCACTTTTGAATGGGTTTGTTTGTTTTTTTCTTGTAAATCTGTTTTAGTTCTTTGTGGATTCTGGGTATTAGCCTTTTGTCAGATGGGTAGATTGCAAAATTTTTTTCCCATTCTGTTGGTTGCTGGTTCACTCTGATTGTTTCCTTTGCTGTACAGAAGCTCTGGAGTTTAATTAGATCCCATTTGTCTATTTTGGCTTATGTTGCCAATGCTTTTGGTGTTTTAGTCATGAAGTCCTTGCCTATGCCTATGTCCTGAATGGTTTTGCCTAGGCTTTCTTTTAGGGTTTTTATGGTGTTAAGTCTTATATTTAAGTCCTTAATCCATCTGGGGTTAATTTTAGTGTAAGGTGTCAGGAAGGGGTCCAGTTTTTGCTTTCAGTACATGGCTAGCCAGTTTTCTGAACACCATTTGTTAAACAGGGAATCCTTCCCGTATTGCTTGTTTTTGTCAGGTTTGTCAAAGATCAGATGGTTGTAGAGGTATGGCATTGCCTCCAAGACCTCTCTTCTGTTCCGTTGGTCTGTATCTCTGTTTTGGTACCAGTACCATGCTGCTTTGATTACTGTAGCCTTGTAGTATAGTTTGAAATCAGGTAGTGTGATGCCTCCAGCTTTGTTCTTTTTGCTTTGGATTGTCTTGGCTATGCAGGCTCTCTTTTGGTTCTATATGACGTTTAAGGTGGTTTTTTTCCAGTTCTGTGAAGAAGGTCATTGGTAGCTTGATGGGGATAGTGTTGAATCTACAAATTACTTTGGGCAGGATGGCCATTTTCATGATATCGATTTTTTTCCTAACCATGAGCATGGAATGTCTCTCCATGTGTTTGTGTCCTCTCTTATTTCCTTGAGCAGTGGTTTGTAGTTCTCCTTGAAGAGGTCCTTTACATCCTTTGTTAGTTGTATTCCTAGGTATTTTGTTCTCTTTGTAGCAATGGTGAATAGGAGTTTGCTCATGATTTGTCTCTCTGTGAGTCTGTTATTGGTGTATAGAAATGCTTGTGTTTTCTGCACATTGATTTTGTATCCTGAGACTTTGCTGAAGTTGCTTACCAGTTTAAGGAGATTTTGGCAAAATAGACCACTAGCCAGATTAATAAAAGAGAAAAAGGAGAAGAATCAAATCAATGCAATAAAAAATAATAAAGGGCATATCACCAGTGAATCCACAGAAATACGAATTACAATCAGAGACTACTACAATCAACTCTATGCACATAAACCAGTAAACCTGGAAGAAATTGATAAATTCCTGGACACTTGCACTCTCCCAAGCCTAAACCAGGAAGAAGTTGAAACCTTGAACAGACCAACAACAAGGGCTGAAGTTGAGGCAGCAATTAAGAGCCTACCAACCAAAAAAAGTCCAGGTTCAAATGGGTTCACAGCTGCATTCTACCAGACGTACCAAGATGAGCTGGTAGCATTCCTTTTGAAACTATACCAAACAATCCAAAAAGAGGGGATCCTTCCCAAATCACTTTATGAGACCAATATCATCCTGATACCAAAACCTGACAGAGAGTCAACAAAAAAAGAAAACTTCAGGCCAATATCCATGATGAACATAGATGCAAAAATCTTCGATAAAATACTGGCAAACAGATTGCAACAGCACATCAAAAAGCTTATCCATCATGATCAAGAAGGCTTCATTCCTGGGATGCAAGGCTAGTTCAACATATACAAGTCTATAAACGTAATCCACCACATAAACAGAACCAAAGACAAAAACCACATGATTATCTCAATAGATGCAGGGAAGGCCTTCAACAAAATTCCACAGCCCTTTATGCTAAAAACTCTCAGTAAACTAGGTATCAAAGGAACACATCTCTAAATAATAAAAGCTATTTACAATAAACCTACAGCCAATATCATACTGAATGGGCAAAAACTGGAAGCATTCCCTTTGAAATCTGGCACTACACAAGGATGCCCTCCATCACCACTCCTATTCATTACAGTATCGGAAGTTCTAGCCAGAGAAATTAGGCAAGAAAAAAAAAAATAAAGGGTATTCAATTAGGAAAAGAGGAAGTCAAATTGTCTCTATATGTAGACGACATGACTGCATATTTAGAAGACCCTATCATCTCAGCCTTTTTTTTTTCTTCTTTGAGACAGGATCTCACTGTCACCCAGGCTGGAGTGCAGTGTCATGATCACGGCTCACTACCACCTCTGCTTTCTGGGCTCAAGCAATCGTCCTACCTCAGCCTCCCGAGTAGCTAGGACTACAGACAGGCACTACCACACCTGGCTGATTTTTGTGTTTTTTGCAGAACAACAAATTCATGTTGATCATCGTTCTGTACCAGAGTAGCTAAAGATAGAAACTGCCACATTTGTTGAATTAGCAAATATATTTTAACTTTTCCTTCTGAGTTCCTTATGTGACTTTCAAATTTTATTGTATATCTTTTTTTAAAAATTAGTCAAAAATATCTAATGGGTATGAGTTCTAGCAATAGAAAATAAACATTCCCTATAGCAATTATAGGGATTATATGAAAGGAACTCTGCTTTCTACTTGTCCAAAACTTGAAGACATAGGTTTTGATCTTCACAGGAACTTTACTTTGAGAGAATGTGCTATATCCATCTTGCAGATGAAGGAAATGAAGTTCAAAGAAGTTGAGCAAATTGTTAGGCCTCATATGAATTTTTAATAGAAGAGCTAAACCCAGATCCCAAGAATTTTAATTGCCATCCCTGCTTTCAGCCCACTAACACCCACTGCCTTTCTAATAAATCATTTTTCCTCTTCACTGAAGAGTACTGGCAAGATTTGGATTTCAAAAGGCAGACAACAATTTTTGCAAGCTTCCTTCATATTCTCCTCCTGCACTGGGCTCTTTATTCTACACTGCCAGTTTCCTATGATTGAAATTTGAAAGCATGTAACTGTTAATCTAGGAGTGATTAAGGAGTTTCATTTCTCGGAAGAGTCAGTACTCATCATCAGCTATGATGAATGAGCCCCTAACATCCCCTGATCCCATTATATTGTGATTAATTGTGCCAGTTTAAGTCAATAATTCATTTGTTAAAAATAGGCCTGCAAAGTATCATTTGTCTCATGGGAGATATCAGAATAAAAAAATTCATTTGATACTTCTCATTAAATTAGCGTTGGAAGTTATATTGAAGAACCCTGTTCATCAAATACTTATTGCAGGCTTATTTGATACGAAGTTGTATTTGTCTAAAATTACGTCTGCTAGCTGTCATAATGGTCTTCATTTTCCCTGTGTTAATAAAAGAATAAAAAGTCTAAATATGTGCATGACTGGAGAAAAGGGTGGGACTTGAAACTGGGATTAGACTAATTCTTAAATATGTGTTTTTTAGATAATAGGTATTTATAATGTTCCTGGTTTTATGGCATTACAATATCTTTTTAAAGGAATATAAGAGTAATATTGAATAGGGTGTCTTTTTCCTGGGCTCAGATACTGTTCCTGGAGGTGCTGTGCTAAACTCCTAAGAAATGGAGCTTCTCCACTGTCTCTTATATATAAATTATTGTAAATGTTGCGTTCAGTCTCCTTGGTTCATGAAGGTATTTTCAGCTGTGATTCTAAAAGAAGATAGAAGTGAAAAACAACTCGACTGCAAATGATAATGGTCACTATCACATGAGACACAGGATTAATATCTTAATATTTCCAAAGCAACATCATGGTCACCTTGGAATGACTCCCAAAATGCTCCTAAACATTTAGATATGAAACAGGAGATGATGACTCATGAAATGCTAGATGGCTTTGAGAAAAGGGTTGTTTCCTCACAACTTGGTGTGGTTTGAGCAAAGGAGAACTGAATTGGGATAATTCTTCACAGCTGGTCAGGTTAATGGGGGAAAAAGACAAGGTTCCAGGCACATATTGAAAACTTAATATTTGATGAAGGAAAAGAGAAAGAGAAAAAAAAGCAGATGGCAGAGGAGGCAAGATATAGGTGGGAGAAAAGAAAAAGGAAATGAAAGGACAGAGCAAACTGGATTGGCCGTAGCAAGAGACTGAACTTCACAGCAGTAGGTTCTAATGGCTGATCCCTAAGACCAGCTACCTAAGCACAACATGCAAAGAGTTTTAGTCATTCAGAATCATAAGCCCTACACCCACCTCCCTCCCCAAATTCTTATTAGGCTTCATAGGCCACCCAAAGGAATGAATTTTTAAAATGCTCGTAAGGTGACACTGGTATACAGTGTCTCTGCAAAATAGAGACCAGGAGAGTATTTAAATTATGGAAACAGAGCTCAAAGCTGCCTGGGTAAGAGGTGCTAGTGTCTGGTGCTAATATATGACCCAAGCCTCTTAGGATGATAAATAAAGAAATCATTGTGCAAAGGATAAAATATTGTACAAATGCAAAGGGTTACATATACATAGGTCATGCAAAAGAAAAATGCAATTTCATAAAATAAATTATTAAGGGTGTGGTAAACAAATGTTGGTTAATGGATACAAATATAGGATTGGAAGGAATAAGATCTGGTGTTCTTTAGCTCAATGTGGTGACTATAGTTAACAGTAATATATTGCGTATTTCAAAATAAAAGAGTGGAATTGGAATGTTCCTAACACAAATAAATGATCAATGTTTAGGGATATCCCAGCGGCCCTGATTTAATCATTACATATTGTATGTTTGTATCAAAATGGCCCATTATCCCATAAATATGTGTAACTCTTACATATTCATGAAAATTAAAACTGAAAAATTAAAAGAATAAGCTGTGGAAACCCCTTCTCATGATAGAAGAGGTGCTAGGTTGCTCTTAGGCTCTCTGAATAGTTTTCTGGTTATACAAAAGTAATAGTAGCATAATTATGATACCAAATCAAAATTCTCCAAAAATGTTGATGAAAAGTTTTCCAATGGCAAGAAGTCTGAAAGCATGGTTTTCAGGTTATATGGTATTTTTTACTGTACTGTAGTACATTTTACTTTTATGGTACTTCATTTTACCTCTAGATATTACTAAGTCTGTTGGACACTGACATGGTTTGGCTCTGTATCCCCATCCAAACCTCAGCTAGAATTGTATCCCCATGTGTCAAGGGAGGGACCTGGTGGGAGGTGATTGGATCAAGGGGGTGGCTTCCCCCATGCTGTTCTTTTGATAGTGAGGGAGTTGTCATGAAATCTGACGGTTTTAAAAGTGGCAATTTCCCGTGTGCTCTCTGTCTCCTGTCTCCTTATTAAAAGGTGCCTGATTCTCCTCCTTCCACCATAATTGGAAGTTTCCTGAGGCCTCCCCAACCACGTGGAACTCTGAGTCAATTAAAGCTCTTATATTCATAAGTTACCCAATCTCTGGTAGTATCTTTGTAGCAGTATGAAAATGGACTAATATACACACAGTAGCACTGATTTATAAAGAAGGAATAGTAAGCCCTTCCAGAGAGAAAGCACTATGGGGAAGGGACCACAGCTGCAGGAATTTAAAGAGAAAGTAGGGACCACTGGCTGATTTTGGAGTAAGAACTTGGTGTAAAAGGTGACAGGACAAATCAAGACCATACTACTTTCCTTCTATTTCTGGACACTTTCGGATTCTTCAAACATATTTAGAAAGTAGGCTGGGCATAGTAGCTCACACCTATAATCCTAGCACTTTGAGCGGCTGAGGCAGGAAGATTGCTGAAGACCAGAAGTTCAAGACCAACCTGGGCAATGTAGTGACACCCCATCGCCACATTTTTTAAAAATTGCATGGATCTGGTACCATGTACCTATAGTATCAAGCTATTCAGAAGCTTAAAGCGGGAGGATCGCCTCAGCTCAGGAGACTGAGGCTGCAGCAGGCTGTGACTGTGCCATTGTACTCTAACCTGGGTGACAGAGTGAGACCCTGTCTTAAATAAATAAATAAAACAAAAAACTGGGAGAGGACTGGAATTCTCACAGCCAACCCGTAGTTAGGCTTGTTACCTTCAGAGAAGGGATTTATACAAGAAAATCATTTCAATTATTTTAATCTAAATTCTTTCCAAGTGTTGGCAGCAATAAGATAAAGATCTCATCTCAGGAACCCTGAGTCTGTGTTTCCTAGGCTTCATCTCTTTCTGACGTATTTCAGCAGCCGTCTCTTCTTTCCTTATAATTGGCTCAAAATCTCTTCTTGATTAAAAGAAGGCAAGTTAGAAAAAATGAAGTGATACATTTATCCAATTTTTCCCTTTAAAGACTACCATTTATAGTAATCTGAACCACACTTCATCTGCTTTTAAATGTTTGACAGAGGTGGGGAGTCCTGCCAGTATTTCCACTTTCCTTCTCCAGTTTAGACCCCAGGCGTAGATGAATTGATGTACAAATTAACAATGCTGTTGGTACTATCCACCATGGAGAAAGATGCTATAATTCTTAATGGGCCTTAGAAATGCCATTGATCCAATTTATTCTTATTATTTCTTCCGACAAGTCTTAAGGCCAGTTTTATTGTTTCCTTTGTATAGTAACCAAATCCGGGTAAAACCTAACCTCAGACATCTCTAAATAAGCAAAAGGATTGTTAAATATTGAAGCTAGAAGGAACTTCAAAAATCATCTAGGGGAAGTCCTTTTATTTTTGAGATGTTGAATTAGAAGCTCATACATATTAAGTGATTTGACTACGGCTGTATACTTCTTGATTTCATTGCTAAGATCAGAATACACTAATACTACTCATTCATCAGTCAATATTTGTTAAAGAAATCCCATGTGCCAAGCACTTTTGGAAAATTGATTTGAGAAGCAAAAATGAAGAGATACAGTCCTTTCACTCAAGCTGCTTATAGACCAGAGACGAATATATAAAGGATTGCATTTTCTTAAATATAATTATCAATAGTATACATTTCAGTAATTTAATCTGCCAGAGGATCGATGGTGAGGCGGGCAGAGAGGAGAACACTGTGGCACTTGGATCTCAGTGGTCATGCCTCCTGACCCCTAAATCACATTAAAGATGGTGTGTTTTTGAATGCAGCAGTAGTTGGTGGCTTACTCGTACTCTAAATTTCTTTGGGGTGCTTGTGTTAGCAACTTGTAGAAAAACACACTAGAGGGCTATCCTAATGGTGTCTTTTGTGACTCCATGACTCACTGCAAAGGGAGAAAGGGAGTTGGAAATGGTTGCCTTCAAAGCCGTGAAGATGTCTTTCTGACCACAGTTTCAAAGCAAAGAGTTCAAATAACGCATGAGTCAATGAAGTCCTGAGCTCAGGAATTTCTGCAATTAGGTAAATATGGAATGGGAGGATTGGAAGTTAGAGAACTACATTCTTTTTCAGTCAGTGCAGGTTAATGTGTATATATATAATGTGTATATATATATAAACATCAGGGAGGGAAATTAGAAACCCAGCCATGGCCCTACAGAGCAAGTCTGCAAATCTAGGTGCTTACCTCCCTGAATCCTAGATTCCTCTGGTGCGTAATTGGCACCACAATGGTTCTGCGGTGCCTGGTAGATATTTCACACCTCCTAAATCAGACTAGCTGGGATCTGCCCAAGCAGGCATACTCATCCTGCACAGTGGCCTAACTGTCTGAAATAAAACTGCCAGTGTTATGGTCTGAAGGCTCTGAATGCATCTTGCCTCCTTCCCCACCCCACCAAGAACCATAGTGCAGGAAACTTCAAGCCAAAAATATAATACGGCCCAGAAGAGGTTACAGGACAGAGCTTTAGAATGGAAAGGCAAGCTGCATTAGTCAGGAGTGGAGCAATGCAAATGCATTAGCCCAAAGGCATGGGAAGGCCACAGTAGTACTGGTCATTCACCCACTGTGAGGAGACAAGGACCTTGATAGTGGCTGTGGTCAACTTTCTGGGGGCACTCAGCCAAATAGCCCTAGCTCCTTGCTCCTATGCTAGAGAAGAGATGGCCCAAGGTTTCTAGAGGTTTCTTGAGCTTATAAATCATATTAGCCACCCAGAGATCGTTTCCAACAAATCTCACATGCAAAGGAATGTTAGGATGATTGCCATGTTTAGAGCAAGAAATAGGTGTGGGGATGAAGGGATTCAGTTCTCTCTTCCCTTAAAGACAATCATGCCATGAATAGCAAAGATCTGTAGAAGCAATAGTAAATGTATGTCATCGAGTATTTATTTTCCTTTTTTTTTTTTTTTTTCTTTAGAGATGGAGTTTCACTCTTGTTACCCAGGCTGGAGTGCAATGGAGTGATCTCGGCTCACCGCAACCTCCACCTCCTGGGTTCAGGCAATTCTCCTGCCTCAGCCTCCTGAGTAGCTGGGATTACGGGCACGCGCCACCATGCCCAGCTAATTTTTTTTTTTGTATTTTTAGTAGAGACGGGGTTTCACTATGTTGACCAGGATGGTCTCGATCTTTTGACCTCGTGATCCACCCGCCTCAGCCTCCCAAAGTGCTGGGATTACAGGCTTGAGCCACCGCGCCCGGCCCGAGTATTTATTTTCTTATATGTAAAACCAGCTATGCACAGCCCTTTTAAAATCAGGGATAGATGAGTCTACAATTATACTTTCAGAATCATTAAAGGTTAAGTTTGCACATCTCATGAGGATGCTTTTTAGGAGATCTGAAACACTTGATTGTGACACCAGTCTGTCTATCTCTTGGTCTGAGGAATGTTCTCTCATAGAATTATGTCTATTTTCAGTGTGGAAAAGTCCACACATCTGAAAGTATTTGAAGGGTTTCTGCATGGTCATGGCTTTAGACTAAGATACTTGGTTCCATGCCTTCTTTCCGTTGATATCATCTTGCCCTACACTCTCATTTTACAAACAAAAAAACTGAAGCTACATGGTGTGGCCTGACTTCAAAGGTGACAGAGGCAGAGCTAGAACTATAATCCAGCCCTCCAGTCCAAAGCTTTTCATCTATGACAGTGACTCATTTTGGGTCATGATTGGATCGATAGCCACTCCACATTCCACAGCGTTAGCGGGAAGTTTCACAAAAAAGGAAATGAACAATACAGAACAAATGGTAATAATATTCCACCAAAAGCTTCATTTAGAATAAATGTATCGTAGTCTTGCAGAACTTCTGTAGAGTCAGCCTATGACAGGAAGAACAGGGAGTGGAAAAAAGCAGGTTATGTGTGCACGTGTATGTGTGCACATGCCACGGTGTGCTGGGGGAAGAGGGGCAGAATTGGAGGTGGGCCAAACCATAAGAGAAGCCTTCCACATAGATTCTGCTTTTCTCAGCTTCCCATGGAGCCTAACAGGAAGAAAGAAAGCTCATGTCTTTGCTGTGTGTTTACTTTCCAGTGGGCTATTTTACTGCTTTCCTGTTTTCCTCCCCCTCTATTTATTCAGGTTGGGTCCATGCTTGGGAGATGAGGGTGGGAGGAAATTCAGAGCCATGTGGAGGAGCCTCGGTGACTCCTCTGAGATTTCCACAACTGGGTTAGACACCATCCTGTTTGCCAAGTTTCCCACCAAGGCCATTGAGTGAAGAGTTAACTACAGATCCATACCTGTCCCTCAGTTGTCAAGCTCCAGTGCCTGTTAGCTTTGTGCTGAGGAGAGCATAGGCCCTTTAACAAGGATGGTACAAGAAGAAAAACATTTAAAAACGTAGCCCGGAAAGAATGCTAAAATTGGTTCTTTAATATGTCTTGACCACCGATGGAGCAAAAAGTTTCTATTAATATATGAGCCTGCACTTATGTTTTTTCACTCGTGGACTCGACGCCTCTAGCTCTCCATGAGGCTCTAGTGCCTTGGTTTTACTGCATCCATGAGAAGAACTAGGGAAACTTCTTACAAGCCATGGCATGTGGAAGGGAAGTAATATATTGAGTATCTTTCATATGGCAAACTCTGTTCTCAATAATTTACATACGTTACCTCATTTTATTCTCATGGAAATTCTATGAGATCTTAACTCCTTTGAGGCTCAGAGTCAATGTTTGATCCACGTTTATATGTGTGTTGTGCCAATATAATGCCATCCTTCTAGCTTGAGTGACACAGCAAGAAAGTGTGGTCGAGGAGAGAGTCCAGTGTCACCTTGTCCTAGAGATGAGATCTCTAGAAAGTCACTTTGATTTCTATTTATATGCATTCCTCAGCAAATAATGAGGATAATAACAATGACCAGTACCTACTTCATGGGATGGCTTTGAGAATCAAATGAAATATTTTGAATAAAATCTTCGGTGAAACATAAAACATTATGTAAATATTAATTACCAGCAGAATGGAGTTTTTGCTTCTGTTTTAATTTATGTGAAGATACAAGAGACTTATGAACTACATATAAGTTAAGCTTTTGCAAGTCTACAGAATAGAATCAAAAGCTAACTCTGTTCTGATCAGAGTGCAAATACAGTGGATTCCATGTCTGGGTAGTCTCATTTTTTTTTATATTTAACTCTTTTAAACCATTTTTTTAATCATCCTGAAGAAATGTATAAAAAAATATATAAACTACTGACCAGGCACTCGTGCCTGTAATTCCAGCACTTTGGGAGGCTGAGGGAGGAAGTCTTAAAGCCAAGACTTTGAGATCAGCCTGGGCAACATAGCAAGACCCTGCCTCTAACCCCAAAAAACATTTTTTAAATTACCTGATCATGGTGGCATGTGCCTGTCATCCCAGCTACTCAAGAGGCCAAGGGAGGAGGATCACTTGAGGCCAGGAGTTCAAGGATGCAGTGAGCTATGATCATGCCACTGCACTCCAGCCCGGATGACAAAGCAAGACCTTGTCTCTAAAAACAAACACAAAAACCCACAAAGTTAGAAACTAGCTAAATACATAATTTTAAAAGTCATACAGCACTCTATTTTAAATTGCACAATGGAGAAATTCAAGGAAAGCATTGCAATGTGTCAGTACTCAAGCATGATTTCCATGGGAGGCAGCAGTACCCAAATACCTTCTCCTCTGCGTGCTGCCATGAGGAATGTACCAGCTACAAATGAACACTGATGCTGACATATTTATTGTGCTTTCAAATAACATAATAGCATCACTGTTAGTGATATATTTTCTAAAATGATGAACAACTCTTGGAGAAGTGCCATATGATGCCATCCTTCCAGCTTGAGTGACACAGCAAGAAAGTGGGATTGAGAAGAGAGTCTAGTGTCACTGCATCCTAGAGACGAGACCTCTAGCAAGTCACTTCTATCTCTATTTATAACCATTCCTCAGCATCTGCGTGCTCTGTGCCAACGTAATGCCATCCTATTGTCTGGCAATTTACAGAACTGATGCTTTACTGAAAGGTTCAGGGAGTATTAAAACAGTGCAAAAATGTTTTTGAATTTATACATAATATAGACTTATGCTTAGATTATTCCAAATATATCTTTCACCCAACTTTATGTCCAGTGAAACGGCATGGTGGCTCATGCCCTGTAATCCCAGCACTTTGGGAGGCCGAGGTGAGCAGATCACCTGAGGTCCGGAGTTTGAGACCAGCCTGACCAACATGGAGGAACCCCGTCTCTACTAAAAATACAAAATTAGCCGGGTGTGTTGGTTTATGCCTGTAATCCCAGCTACTCGAGAGGCTGAAGCAGGAGAATCACTTGAACCTGAGAGGCAGAGGTGGCAATGAGCCGAGATTACACAATTGCACTCCAGCCTGGACAAAAAGAGCGAAACTCTGTCTCAAAACAAAATAAAATAAAATAAAATAGAAAATTACATTTGAAATGGGATAACTTTTTTAAAATGCATTTTAGGTTTTGGGGTACATGTGAAGAACATGCAAGATTGTTGCATAGGTACACACATGGCAGTGTGATTTGCTGCCTTCCTCCCCATCATGAATATCTGGCATTTCTCCCCATGCCATCTCTCCCCAACTCCCCACCTCCCACTGTCCCTCCCCTATTTCCCCCCAACAGACCCCAGTGTGTGATGCTCCCCTCCCTGTGTCCATGTGTTCTCATTATTCAACATCCACTTATGAGTGAGAACATGCGGTGTTTGATTTTCTGTTCTCGTGTCAGTTTGCTGAGAATGATGGTTTCCAAGTTCATCCACGTCCCTGCAAAGGACACAAACTCATCGTTTTTGATGGCTGCATAGTATTCCATAGTGTATATGTGCCACATTTTTCCTGTCCAGTCTATCATTGATGGGCATTTGGGTTGGTTCCAGGTCTTTGCTATTGTAAACAGTGCTGCAGTGAACATTCGTGTGCATGTGTCCTTATAGTAGAACGATTTATAATCCTTTGGATATATACCCAGTAATGGGATTGCTGGGTCAGATGGAATTTCTATTTCTAGGTCCTTGAGGAATTGCCACACTGTCTTCCACAATGGTTGAACTAATTTACACTCCCACCAACCATGTAAAAGTGTTTTGGTACCAGTACTGTTTTGATTACTGTAGCCTTGTAGTATAGTTTGAAGTCCGGTAGTGTGATGCCTCCCACTTTGTTCTTTTTGCTTAGAATTGACTTACTGATGTATGGAATTGACCAGTGTATTGCAACACATCTGTTGCTCTTGGCCCCACCTACAAAATGCCAATCACTGTGATGGGTGAAATCCCACCTCTCCTAGGGGTGGCAGCGCATCTCCATCCTGCCCCACACTGAGAACCAGCTTTCTCTCCTGCTTCAAGTTCTCCCCCTTCTGACTGAGCTCACCTTCTCTCCCCAGTATCTAGGATCTCTCTCCCCGTTTTTCTTTTTTATTCTCTATCTCTTATTATCCAGCCAAACATATCTTTCTTTCTTAACTTCTTTAAACTAGCCTGGCACATTGGGTCCTCTTTGAAGTATTTTGCTTTCAACTCAGTCTGGGTTGAATCCTGAAGGAGTCAGCAAGGTTTAGAAAAATTTCTGAGAACCAGAAAGTCATGTGGAAGTCATTTACTTTAACTCTCCTTTTCTACATGATCAAACTGAAGCTTAAATATGTGCAGTGGCTTGCCTTGGGTCCCATAACAAGTCAATGGTAGATTCAAGACAGGAACCTGAGTGTCTTCCACTATTCTTATACCTAGCTCTGTCTTGCTCAATAAGCCCTTATTATTAATGTCAAATGTAAGGCAGCATACCCTTATTAATGTCAAATGTAAGGCACTTTGTCAGGAATGCCTTACACTTCCTGAATTTAAGTACAATTGGAAAGATAAGAAATGACAATAAAACAGTGATTCCATTGAACAAAGTATATGTCTTGTATTCCAGTTTTGCACAAGACTTTGTGCTACATGTTTCAGGAGATACAATGAGTGGCAGCAGCTTCAGCCTATGCTTCCTCAGGAGCACATGGTCTGGTAATGAGATAAGACCTCACTGCAATGCAAGGCAGAACCAAGCACAGCCAACCCTTGAGCAACACGAGTTTGAACTGTGCAGGTTCACTTATACTGAGATTTATTTCTACCTCTACCCTGCCCCAGATGACAAGACCAATTCCTCTTCTTCTTCCTTCTCCTAAGCCTACTCAGTGTGAAGACTATGAGGGTTTTTGTGTATGGTGTGAGATAGGGGTTCAATTTCATTCTTTTGTATATGGGTATCTAATTTTCCCAACAACATTTGTTGAAGAGACTATCCTCTCCCCATTATGTATTTTTTTGGCATTCTTGTATGCATGGGTTTATTTCCACATTGTCTATTCTGTTCCATTGGTATATACATCTGTCTTTAAGCCAGTGCCATACTTTTTATTATGTCTTTGTAATATAATTTGAAGTCAGGAAGTATGATGCCTTCAACTTTGTTCTTTTTCAAGATTTGTTATTCAGGGCCCTTTTGATTCCTAGGAATTTACGAATATTTTTTCTATTTCTATAAAAAGTGCCATTAGGATTTTGATAGAGATTTTGTCAAATACATAGATCACTTTGGGTAGTATGGACATTTTAACAATATTAATTCCCCCAATCCATGTACAGAAAATTTGTATCTTTCCATTTATTTGTATCTTTTTCAATTTATTTTACAAGTGTTTTGTAAGCTGCAGTTTATAAGACCTTTACCTCTTTGGGTAAGTATTTTATTCTTTTTGTTGCCATTGTAAATGGGACAGTTTTCCTGTGGAGAATAGAGAACCCTTGTATACTGCTAGTGAGAATGTAAATTAGTAAAACCATTATGGAAAACAGTATGGAGGTGCCCCAAAAACTTAAAATTAAAACTAACATATCCAGCAATCCTCCTTCTTGGTATCTAAAGCAATTGAAATCAGGATTGTGAAGAGTTCTCTGCACTACCATGTCCATTACAGCATTATTCGCAAAGCTAAGACATGGAAATTGCCTAAATGTTTTTCAACAGATGAATGGATAAAGTAAATGTGGTGTGTGTGTGTGTGTGTGTGTGTGTGTCAGAATACTATTAAAAAAGAAGCAAATCCTGCTGTTTGCTACAACATGGATGAGGCTGGAAGACATTATGCTAGGTGAAACAAACAAGACACAGAAACAGAAATCCTGCATAATCTCATTTATATGTGAAATCAAAAATAGTCAATACTATCTGTTTATAGAAGCAGATAGTAGGATAGTGGTTTCCAGAGCCCAGTAGAGGAAGAAATAAGGTGATACTGGCCAAAAGATACAAAGATTCAGTTATGAAAAATACAAATAATTTCTAGAGACCTAATATACAGCATGGTGATGTTAATTAACAAAACTGTATTGTATATTAGTCGTTTGCTGAGAGGACAGATCTTAAATCTTCTCACTACACACACTCACGCACATGCACATGCACATACACAATGGCAACTATGCAGAGGTAATGGATATGTTTAATTAGCATGATTGTGGTGATAATTTAATAATGTAACATTAAAACATCAAGTTGCACTTCTTAAATCTATACATTTTTATACGTCGATGATGTCTTAATAAAGCTGTTTAAGAATGAGACAGCCAGGTGGAAAGCTCCATGGAAGCAAGACAGAACTCCCTGAGGAAGTGGAACTTGAACTCTGCCTGAGTACACAGTTGGGAAGATGATCAATTTTGATGTCTGAGTCGCTCGGACTTTAGCAAGGGAAGAGAAGGCTGTGAGCCAGTTGCTGGAGTCACTTAGGAAAAAAAGCAAGTGTTAGAAACAGTGCTATACGGAGTCCAACATCAGCAAAGCTCTTGGATAATACTCGCAAAACAAGGGGCGGGAGAAGTACTGGAGAGAACAGAAAAGCCGATCCCACTTCCGTTCAGTTAAGGGACAAGAATAAGAAAAGGATACGTTGAGGGGATTACAACATCGGAGAAAAGGCAATGATCACCTAATGGTAGAAGTGGAAAGAAGTACGAATAATTTTTGACAAAATCTGTGCAGGTTTTTTAAAATATAAAGAGTCTCAAAGAATAGGGAGTACAGGTTCCAGTTAGACACACGTAAGACAAGAGGTTAAGGCTCTCTGGATATGGAGGAAAACAAGGGCTCAGGTGGGGGGAGGGTGGAATCCGAGATTTAAGACTTCGACTTTAATGACCAGGGCTCGGGAAGAAGAGGATGGAGGAGGGACTTGCTAGCAACTAAGAAAAGAGGAATGTAAATTAGGCAGAAATCAATGAATATCAGAATTGTTGGGGTTACATGACGACCACTAGGGGGAGCGCCAGCCCATTCCTCCCTCCGGAGCACAGGCTCCGGAGCTCTGCAGAGGAGTTCAAATTCTCAATCTCTTCTCTAGGTTGTGGGACAAGCCACTTAATTGTGTTGTAGGATTAGCCACTTAATCTTTTCTGCAAGTGGAAGTCATGAAACGAAGATAATTACATGCGAGAATTAAATGAGATACTACATGTCAGGTGTGTTTGCCTCATCAACCCAGAAGTTGTGTAGTGACAGCAGGCACCAGGACCAAGACGGTGAGTACTACTGAGTGGTGGTGCTCAGGGCCTCAGGCTTAGTATGACAAGAGAAACTGTTAGCACGTGTTGACTCTTCCTTTAGGACAATGCGTTCTTTGGGGGTTGTCTTTTTCCAGCACTGCCACTCGGCCTATGTAGTAGAAGCAAGGTGAAGGTGCCATCAATTGTCTTTCCAGGAAGAACCCATTGACAGAGTCCAGTACAGGACCAGGAGCTCTGGCATCCTCCCTCAGGCTTTGAATGAAACCTGCTCCTCTGAGGTATGCCTCTCCCTCCCTTGCCTCTTCTGGCAGTAGAGTGGTGGGATGTTGGGATTGCGGTGAGGGTCCCAGCATCAAGGCCAGGGGTGCACATCAGCCTGCTTCAGACCAGGCCTTGGGGCTTGGGAGAGCTCATGGCTCACACGTAGTCCAAGACCGCCATGGGCGCAAAGCCTGGAGCTAGCGCAGTGGGCTACGAAGACAGAGCCATGACACCAAAGGGACCGCCCACTCTAGTGGGAGGCAGGGGGAGAGAAGGAAACCCACCTCTGCTCTCTGTTTCCATTCCTGGAGCATATCTCTGGGCACACGATCTCTCCGTTTTTGCAGGGCTGTCTCCACACACATTTGTTTGGGATAAGAATACGGGCTGCTAGGCACCACCACCAAGGGCTGGACAAGCAGCAAGAGGTTTTCTTGAAGTAACTGCTTGCAGCAGTGCCCTTGTGCGGGTCCTGGGCCTCCTCATTATCATTTTATTGCATTTCTCTTCTTTGCACCCTGAGTACTTTTTCTGGAATAAACATAAGACCAGTTACTTTAGAAATAAAATGTGTTTTTCATTAAAACCCCATTCTGGCTCCTCCAGTCCCAACAAGGCATTTCCTGCTTGAACTAATTGGGTTTCAAGTTATCAATGATACTGTTTCTCTACAAGGAGGTAAAAATGTAGGACATCCCTGTGTCCAACTAAAAGCCCTCTACCACCCACAAGAAATGAAACTTTCCTCTGTGAAGCTTTAAGGAAAATACAAGCATGAGAGGGAACGTTGTTCAGAACTTGAAGAGAAAGCCTCTCATTCTCCTTGTGGGTTGTAGGTCCACATTCCTTCCACCTCCCCTCATCCAAACGATCCTCTTCCCCACTAAAGTGTCTCCCCATCCTATCAGCCAAAGAAATACACACCCAAGACTAAGAAAAACATGATCTCTTAGGCTGCCCAAGTTGGAGGCACCCATGATTTGTCCCAAGAGCAAACTTACTGGATTTCTCAACAGAGAAAACCCAAGCGGAGACCTTCCAGAGCAAGCCATTCTCTGTCACACAACTGTCCAGCAAGAAGAGAGCCATGGCTGACACAGACACCTACTGCACGGCACCCCTGACTGTCCTTGAGCCACAGGTCTCAATTTTGGCTGCACATTACAACCACCCACAAGGAACTTTTACAACTTCTGACGCAAAGGTCCCATGCCAGAGACTCGGATTTAAATGGTGTGGTGTGGAACCAAGTCACTAGTACCTTTTAAAGCTCTTCATAAGGTCCAGGCGCAGTGGCTCATGCCTGTAATCCCAACACTTTCGGAGGCCGAGGCAGAAGGATTGCTTGAGCCCAGGACTTTGAGACCAGCCTGGGCAACAGTAATGAAACCATGTTTCTATGATTTTTTTTAATTAGCTGAGTATGATAGCATGTGCCTATAGTCCCAGCTACTGAAGAGACTGAGGTGGGGGAAATCACTTGAGCCAGGAAGTTTGAGGTTGCAGTGACCCATGATTGCACCACTGCACTCCAGCCTGGGCCACAGAGTGGTGAGACACTGTCTCAAAAAAAAAAAAAAATTCTAATGTGCAGCCTGATTTGAGAACCAGTACGTTAGCATGGCGCTGTCCAATACAGTACAACTAGCCACATAGCCATTCATGGCTCCTTAAAGTTAAAGCCGTTAAAATGAAATAAAGTTAAAAATTTAGTTCCCAAGTTGTATGGGCCACATTCAAGGGCTCAATAACTACAGGTGACCAGTGGCTACTATGTTGAGGAATGGCGGATATAGAACATTTCCATCGTCACAGTAAATTCTACCAGATGGAGATATTCTCGAACATCAAAATGTCAGAGTCAAAACTGAGTTTTTCTATTGAGCCTTGAAAACTGTTCTTTCCAAGTCCACCTGTGTCACCCTCTCCCCGAGTCACCGACCTCACGGCAGAATTCAGTTGTCTAGGACTCCTTGGCTCCCAAGAGCAGTGCCAATAGTAAAGTACACAACGACAGGGGCTTTCCTTCATCACTGCAACATGAAAGACATTCAGTGATTCCCTGACTTGCTCTAAATCTCACCAACAGGAGCAGAGTCATGATTTTAAACCAGGCTTGTTTCTATAAAAACACAAGCTCTCTTATTCAACCCAACCACTCCTCCACGGGGACTCCTGGCCACATCAGAGATTTGTCCTCCAAGAAGAAAGGCCCTGAGATGCTCTCTGCTGACCACAGGGTTTCCACATCAGCCATTCCTCTTACCTACCACATTCTGACCCCTTAACTGCTACCATCTTCGAGGTCAGCTCTGCAAGAAAACAACATGGATGCATTTCAGTAAGCTTGCCCTGTGGTGGCCAAGGATGAAAAGGAAGAACCATTTCCTACTTGGCTGGTAAGACTTGCTGGCAGGGGTACTTCCGATTAAAACATTGCCTGGATCTTAGAAGCAAGGTGCCTTACAGGAAGGCAAAGAAAGGAATTAGCTCGTGCAGTGGACAGGAGCTCAGGTAGCTTCTAAGATGGGAGCTTCCAAGGGAAAGGCCACAGGTTTGGGGCTCCTGTGGTGTTCTGTTGCTTGAAGCAAATTAGCTTATTTTGTATCATTTTAGTACCTGAGAGAAAACACCTGGGCTCTGTTTGACTGCCATTGGCTTGATTTAAACTTAAAATTGTGTGCAAGTATGAGCAAGTTTCTGTCTCCTGCTCTGTCTGTGTACGTGTGTGTCTATGCACACGCACACACTAGCAGAAGGGAAACGATTGAAGAAAGAGGAAATGGGAGCTAAGAATATTCCTTAGCACAATAATGTTTGCATTTTAATTATTTTCAACTATGTTTTCAAAAACCCTCAAAAATGGTACAAGAAGATGTTTAAGGGGTAAATTTGGAGTACATTTATCCCAGTCTAGAACATAAATAACTCAAATCATGATGGACTCAGACCACTGACTACCAGGTGTAGACTTTGCCCAATATCTTCCATATTGTCTTATATACCTTCTTTTTTAAAATTTATTTTTTGTACAGACAGGGTATTGCTAAGTAGTCCAGACCTATCTTGAATTCCTGGCCTCAAGCAATCCTCCCTCCTGGGTCTCCCAAAGCACTGGGATTATAGGCCTAAGCCACCATGTCTGGCCTTATTTGCCTTCTTAAGTCACCCAGAGTCATAGTCTCCTTTTATTTTGTCAGCCTTTCTTGTCTGGTGAGTTGCCGCAACTGTGAATCCCAGGTCAGTGGCCTGAAGACAAAGCAAATGGCTTTGAGCATCTGGATCCTGGACAGGCCAAGTCTTCCTCTATGAAACACACAAAAATCTAACTGCCCCCAAGTACACCATCTCACAAATAATGCAGGATGGTTTTCTGTTTCAATGTCAAAATTATAATCCATATTACTGTCTTATAATTTAGAACCATTTCTCGGAATAATGCTATTATCCAGTCCGTGCTTTGGTGGTGGTAGTTTTATCTCATAGACTAATATGGCCACAACCATGATATAAATAGATAAAAGAACTTGGTTAATTTCCTCAGTTCTGCAAAAAACCAGGACACCAACAGGAACAATTTTTTGTTGGAGAAACACTGACTGTATCCACTTAGGCCACAAACCAAGGTCTTTTTTAAAGCATGAATCAGAACCTAAAGCCCAAGTGGGAGACTCCTCTTGCTATTGGTATGATCACTTGGCTCCACTTGGTCATGACCCCTTTGATCATGACTGTCAGCCAATGAGGAAGCTAGATGCAGACTTTCTTTTGACTGAGGCCCTGGAGAAGCCAGGAAGTAGTGATGAGGCCCACTCAGCACTTGGGGGGAGGGGGCTGCTCGCCAATCCAGCTCCCCATTTCGGGAGTGAAGTGAGAAGCAACTGCTCACTCCTTTCCACTCCCTAACGGCTTTATACCTGCTTTGTCTTGATTGCTGCTGCCTCAGACTGCTCCTTAATCCTGTAAAACAAAAGATTCTGCTACCTGTTATAAGGCAAGAACATGACCAGATTCCACTGCCATTTCCAACCCAATGGTGTGCATGGGGTGCCATTCGGATTGTGCATGCAAGTGGTCAAACATGGAGATGTTTCTTCTCCCTTCCTTGTAGGGATGGGGGTAGCTCAGGCCAGAACTACATGAGGCATTTGGTTGAGTTTATTTGGGCTTGATTTCTGATTACCATGCCAGTTGCCCAGGGGACAGGCAAATCACACACAGATGATCTGATCTGATTTTTAAGAAGTGGTCTGATTAGTTCACTTGTTTTAACAACCCAATCAGATCAACTAGGTGGCAGTGCATTGATTTTATGGCCCTGCCTGAATCAATCTGAATAAAACCATTTAGTGGCACATATAAACACAGCTGAATGCAGACAATTAGGGTGAAATCTTTTCTTTAAGCTCTTGAGGAATAGAAAACAAAGCTACTTAGATAGTGTCTCTACCAAGGAGATTATATATATCAGGCTAACACGACCCTGGTTTCCTTGGTTTCTATTCCATCCTAACTCCCTAAACAGAATTCAACTTCTTTTCCTGAGATTCATTCCGCAGACATCCCTTCTTTGCATACGTTGAGCTCCCAAACCAGATATTTGTGATTGTGATAGATAAGGATAAGGACAAAAGGCATATGTGTAAACTGTCAAAACGTTTATTTCCACAGGGATTATGAAATCCCTAACCTCTGACCCAGGGCCCAAAGACAGATTGATTTTTTTCTGAAACAGAATTGATCCAACAGAATTTATGCAAAACGGGGATTCTAAAAGATTCTTGGCCAACACCACGTGACTAACGACTTATTAACAGTCACACTCCTTTCTTGTTGGACAAAAGAGTGATGTGTGGGAGATTTTCCATGTTTCGGGCTTTTCTTTGGACTGCCCCCTGTGCAATGCCCAAGTCTCTGCTTCATGGCTCCTCATGCTCCCTAGACATCACTCAAATCAAAAGGCCAGTTGATTACAGTTCTCTTGGAATTAGAGTGCAGTGTATATTCCTAACGACTCTTCTTTCCTGTCAGCTGTGCCTTCCTTACGTCTCAGTTTTCTCATCTGTAAAATGAGAGGGTTGAAGTGGGTCATCTCTAAGATCCCTTCCAGCGCTTGCATTGTATGATTTGATTTGATTTGATTTGATTTGATTTGATTTGATTTGATTTGATTTGATTTGGTTTGGTTTGAGTTGATTGGTTTGAGATGGAGTCTTGCTCTGTTACCCAGACCGGACTGCACCCTCCATCCTCCACCTCCTGGGTTCCAGAGATTCTCCTGTCCCAGCCTCCCAAGTAGTTGGAAGCACAGGCATGTGCCACCATTGCCCAGCTAATTTCTGTAGTGTTAGTAGAGATGGGGTTTCACCATGTTGGCCAGGCTGGTCTGATACTCCTGACCTCAAGTGATCTGCCCACCTCAGCCTCCCAAACTGCTGGCTTGAGCCACCACACCCAGCCCCATTGTATGATTTTAATAATACTCTATGCTGGTATTTGCACAGACATTTCCATCTGTACAGCAATTTTATATCTATAATCTGCAATGCTTCTACTCTGTTGTAGGAAAACAGATCCTTCGATTTCTTCAGAAATATTAGCCTGTCAGATCAGATCAGATCCTCAAGCATCCGTCAGACTTAATATGGTAATATGCTAAGTTCCTAGGGCTGCCATCATGCTGACCATTGGATTCACAGCCTATGCTAGATTCCTTAGGCACGATAATGCCTTGTTTGTTAGAGAGTTAATGCCACCCAGCAGTGTTTGATGTAGCAAGGACTGTGGCATGAGGCAGTGAGCTCTAACCATCTTGTGTTGAAAGACAGAACTTTTCTTCCTTATAGCTCAGCTTTTATCAAGATGTTAAAATGCAGCCAAGGCATTAAGGAGAGAGGGAAAAAAACTTTGGAAGGTTTTTATACATTTTGTAAAAAAAAAAAATCTTTCTTTCATTTTTTTAAACCACTATGAAAATCTCTTCCAAACACACAGACCCTACAGTATCCCTATTAAATTATATAGAGCGAGTCCAGCCCTTGACTGTCAGTGGGGCCCATCAGTCCTAATTTATCGCCCCAGGAAACACAGTACAATTATGGTAATAAATAATAATAGGATTCAGTACATGACAACATGAATGATGGAGCCTCTCAGAATTCATTTACATTGCTTTGTGTTGCAATCATCATGCTTCTAATGTAATGCCAAGCAAATGAGCCCCTTTGAATATTGTGCAATCTATTGCAAGTCAACTGGCACAAAACTCACTCAATAAATCATGTTCAAACACATGCCTGTAATGACAGGTAAATCAACAATGAAGTAATTGCATTTAATGTATTGAAATACTGGACAAAAAAAAAGTGACCTCAAAGTGACTTTTTGTAAAAGGTATGATATAGTTGCAACAGGGAGTGAGATCCTTTCTGAGGGGCACGCCTTGCTTAGATGCACATGCCAGAACTCATGATGATGCTGTTCCCCACACAGACCTTGATTTACCTCTTTTCTCTGCAGTAACCGCGGGATCCGGATGCCAGAGGCTTCAAGGGTTCACTACCTTGAACGTAATAGTCACAGGTAGAATGGAAATCAGCCTCAAGTACAGCCAGCTCATTTGTGCCTGAGCCATCACCAGGCTCTAGGTTTTTGTAGCCAGCTCTAAAGGCAACCTGAGAAGGTCAGGAGTCAGAAGGGCTGCATTCCCGCCCTAGGTCTGGGATCCACTAAATCACTGCATGACTCTGGCCAAGTCACACTATCTCTCAGTCCTTTGTCTGTGAAATAAAGTTGCTGGACTATCATGGCTAAAATTCATTGCAATTCTAACATTCATTGGAGCTCTGATTCTGATTAGAGGCCTTCACTTTTAAGCAGCCAGAAAAGAGTTCCCCACTCTTCCTGGAGCTATGCTGTTTCTGAGCATCGAAGGCACTACCTTGGACCAGCATGCACCTCTCTTCACCATTGCTGTTGGCCAAACCAAGTGTATGTGCTTCTAATTTCTGTGAATTCTGGGCCTGCCCCTTTCTGGGCAAGCAGACAAGTCTGAAAATAGGGCCCCAGGGGCCATGTGGATGAATAACAGACAACATTAAAATGACAACCTTCCCTTCCTTCCCCATTGCGTCCAGCCCAGCTCCCCTCTTCCCAGGGACAATGTCAAGAAGAGATGAAGCAGAGCCTCTGCAAAGCCAAAGGCCACTTAAGGAACTTTCCTGCTCTTGTGAAAAACCCATTCTTGGCTGAAGGGCTCCGTAGGCCTCCCCACTCACCCACCTTCCTCTCTCTGCTCAATCATCCGTCCCTGACTATTGTCAGAGTCGCTCTTATGAACCCCATAATCTTGGAAATGTGGAGATGTGGAAAATTAGGGAAGAAAGAGCATTAAGGAGTGAGAAGATCTGGCCTTAAGTCCTGGCTCTATAGTTTATTCAACATGTGACATCATGCAAATCCTTTAACTTCTCTGAGCTTCCATTGTTTCATCCATAAAGTGATATTACTCACCGTGTCTCCAATGAGGTCATTGTGAGGACAGGATGATACAGATGAAAAGGCTTTGCTAGTTGTAAAGCACAATACAAAAATCTCATTTTTGTCATAATTTGGGAGAAAAGAACACTCTGACACGAGTTTACTGTGTTCTGCGCTCTAACAGCACTTCTTATCATAAAAGCAATCATCTTGTTTATTTGTCTCGGTATTTTTATTGTCTGACTCTCCTGAGAGTCAGAAGGAACTCGGAGGATTTGTTCATATTGTTCGTATATTACCAGCACCTAGGACAATGTTAATAAGCATTTATTGAATCAATGAATGATAGCTTTTCTTTCCTTTAGGAAATTGCAACAAAACACTGAACTTCAGTATCAAAAATATATTTGATGCAAATCTGCCCCAACCTGTAAACACAGTCTCCTGCTTCATTTACTTTTTATGCTGAAATGGAGCTGTTTAGAGGGAGATGGCTTTGTGAGCAATGGCCTCCACTGGAAGGGTAGCCATTGGAAAGTCTTTCAAACCCACTAAGATGCTTCTGAGGCCAGAACTGGGCCACAGTTTCCCAGGCAACAACAGTCTAGAAAATGACAGCTCAATCAAGGCAGGAAGGGATCTAGGTAACTGGAAAAACTCACAAGCATTTCCATATTAAAGAGGCATGAGAAGCTGTGGTTAATATAACCACTGAAAGCCCTTGAGTGAGAGCTAACAGGTTTCTATTCTTAGTGTCATCCATGCATAGACCCCGTCTACCTTCTTTAGGATGTCATTCTGTCACCGAACCATGAAGACTTACTCATAGATTACTCATAGATTACCTGTGTTCCTTCTCGAAGCAGGCCCCGCTGTCCTGATAGCTCCCATATGATACACCCTGATTAGCAAGGCAGCATCAGGCAGAACAAAAGCTCCATTAACCGGGGCTGGTGGCCAGGAAGGCAAAACCAGGGGCCCTGAGAGGGGAGAGAATGAAACAAAAAAACTCTAATTTTAGAAAATTGTTACCAGTTGCAGGACGATGAGAATGTTCCCTACAGATGGGAACATCAGGAATGGAGGGAGCTGGCTTTTCTACCTGACCTGTCAGACCTCATGGGAAATGCTGGCCATGCTGATCTTGGGTTTTCTCAACACTGCTGGATTCAGAGTGCTCCTGGAAGCAAGACAGGTACTGGCAGCAAACTGCTACCAACTCCAAGGCCACACCCTCCACCCTTGGGATTCAAAGGTCCCCCTTAGAAAGCAGCCAAGAACAAGCTGCCTCTAGGTTAAGGAGGAAGAAGATGGCACCCTGTGTCACAGGCAGCCTCAGGCTGAAGGGACAGGTCTTCTGATAAGCCCCTTTCAACCCAACACATTATTGAAGCCAAGGGATTGAGGTCTGACTGGTTAGTATGAATGATAAATAGGTACCCCAAAACTCACAATTCAAAGGACCTCCCTATCTCCCCAATTCAGTTTCCCCCGAGTTCCTTTTCTCTACTCACATACCCACCATCAGCTCCCTCCCATCCCTGTCATCTCATTCCTCTCAAGAACTCAGGGACAGGACATAAACTCCGGCCTTTCGCCATTTGATTAAGCAGATCTCAAGAGCCAGTGAGCTGCAGCCATGCCTGGGAAATGGTTCTGCTCACGCAGCTTGATGAATGACAGAGGGTCAGCAGACGTCACCTCTCCCACTGAATCCCCAGGGTAGACGCACAACCCAGCTGGAAACAGGACATCAGAGGATTCTGAGTGAACACAAGAGCCAAGGGCAAATCCACATGGCACCCGACAGGAAGGCCTTCTACTGGCCTTCTCCGTCCTCCTTTTACAGTGGATGCTTAGTACTCATTCTTTAAAAGGACCCCTCCTCTTGGAGAATAATTAAATGAAACATGCAAACTGATGAGGACAAATTATGATTCATGATTACCTGGAAGCCCCAGGACCTCAGGCAGGTACCTGAGAAATCTTAGTACCTAAGAGGAATGCCTATAGATTTTGATAGGAATTTTCCAGAGACAAGCATTCGATTTGATTGTTGTTATTTTCTGTAAATACCCCTTTCAACCCTACTTACAAGAAAAAATCATATATTCTGCTAAAATGGACGGAGATTATAATTTCTATTTTTCAACCACTCTCAAGAATTTCAGGCCAGTGGCTCACAACTGTAGCCCCAAAACTTTGGGAGGCCAAGGTAGGAGGATCACTTGAGGTCAGGAGTTTAAGACCAGCCCGGGCAACATGATGAAACCCAATCTCTACTAAAATACAAAAATTAGCCAGGTATGGTGGTGTGTGCCTTTAATTTCAGCTACTTGGGAGGCTGAGGCATTAGCGTTGCTTGGACCCAGAAGGTGGAGGTTGCAGTGAGCTGAGATCACGCCACTGCACTCCAGTCTGGGCAACAGAGAGAGACGCTTTAAAAAGAGAGAGAGAGCATTTCAGCCCAGGTACCAAGAGTAGATTGAGCATGCAGATTAGAACCAGCAACAGAGGGAACTGCAGTGGTGAAGGGAAGCCCCAACGTAGACTTCTGTCCAGAATTCAAAGTGCCTTTGCTGTCTCTGAAATACAAACACTTAGGATATTACTTTTTCTTTCTAATTAACTTTTTAGAAGTGTTTACCTGAAACTCTGAATTTTAGGATTCCAGGCTATCCATTGTGAATTATTCTCATACTTGTATTAATATAGTTTTTCTAGGCTGTTTACTGCTGAGAACAGTCTTTCCATACAAAACTCCCTTAGAACCTGAGAGCTTAAGATCAGCCTCCTGAGTGGGAGACTGAGCATATCTCCCCTCCCTTCATGTATCCTTCAGGGTCAGACAGAAAACAACCGAGTTTCAAACTCAGAAATAGTAAATTAGTCGAAGGGACCTTCTGGATCACGGAGTCCAAATCATCATCTTCCACATGAAACAACTAAGGTCTAGAGAGGTTAATGGTTGATTTGGGGAGGTACAGATGGATGTGCCAAGACTGAGGTTGGAACCATGGTTCGTGTTCATTCCAAAAGAAAACATTTTTCCTGGTAGTTAACACATGAAAACTTATAGGCCAAGATGAGTAAAAGCACGCAAACTCACTCACTCAACTAGTCAAAAAAAAGGCTGAGCTGAATGCCAGGAAGTATTACCCAAAGTGTATTCTACAGAAGTCATCATTTTTGAGATGCTGCAACCAAAAAGAGTTATCAAATTATAAGAGAGAAATATCACTGTAAACAAACCTGTTTAACTTAGCATAATCCAACATTTTCTAAAGTTCTTTAAGATTCTCAAAGATCACTCACTCTTTCTCTCTCCTTCCTACTCACAGCTGCTTTGCATAAAATGTATTAACATACTATATAGAATTGGCATTTTTCCACAGTGCACACTTTGAGAAATGCTAGTAAAGGGGAAGGAACTCTGCAGGGAAAAAGGGATTATCCTCTGGTCACAGAATTTAATTATTCTACTAATCACCTGCAGACCTTCAGCTAGTCCTGTAATTCCTCTGGGTCTCCATTTCCTAATCCCTTAAATGGTGGTGGTTAGGAGTGTGATGGTGGGCAAGATAAACCCTACAGTCCTTCCAGTTCAAAATTTCTACAATGACCTAACATTCAGCCTTCCCAACAAGGCTAAGAGATTGTGCCAATCAGAAAAGGCTGAGGTTTGCCCTATACAGACAGCTTAGGCAAGGCACTTGTTTTTGGTATACTCTTCTGTTACAGTTTGAGATAAGGAAAGGAAGAAGACCTTAAAAAATAGGATTCTCCAGTAGATAACAGTCAGTTCCTCATGGGCACTATTTTGAGCCTGGCCTTACCAAGGTAAAACCATTTTCTTGTAAACTTATTATGTCTGCTGTGTATTCAGATAAACTTTAAAAAAAAATTTTTTTTTTTCATGAAGAAGTCAACAATACATCCAGCCCTTTGATTAAACCCTCTGCCTCCTCCCCAGCTTCCCAATGCTGAAATAACCCTTTCAAGCATCTCCCAGGAGAGATGTCACCTGGCTTCATAGGAAGCTCAGAAAGAGCCTCTCCTATCAAATCACATAAATCTCTGAAACTTTCCATCTTGTTATTTTCAATAATTATTACCCTTTCTTTTTTCTTTCCTTTTTGTTTCAGGATCCACTTTGTGCTGCAGGCCAACAGCTCGGTTAAGCATCTGGGTCCCCAGCAAGAGCTCTGTGCTTTTTTTAAAAACACGCGCACATGTTCTGCCTCTTATTTCCTGAGCAGTCTCAACACCTGGAGTGGTCAGAGTCCAAAAAAGTCAGGCCAGGAAATTGAGTTCTTCTTGACTCCTGGCTGGGACATTTAGCCAGGGACATTATGAATGTGTTTCGTAACTAACCCTCTGCAAGAGAAGACCAGGCCCCTGCCAAGGAATTCACGAGACCCTGGAGTTCGCAGAGAGGGAAGAGAAGAGAAACCTCACTGATGTATCCGACAAGGAGCTGAACAATTTGTGATTTCATCTTAAATGTTCCCTTATCTCCTACCAAGCAAAAGAAAACTAAATATCACTCTCCCTCCTACATGCACACATACATAAAAGAAGAAATTTTTTAAAAGACAGAGAAAAAAAAAAAAAAAACCTGGAAGCATTTTTGAAGGCAAAAGGCTGTTTACTGCTGCCAAAGTGCTGATTTTTTTTTTTTTTTTTTTTTGCCTCTGGCAACTGTATGAGAATTGGAGACTTCAGCAGAGAAGAAATCCATTCACTTGTCATCGCATAAAACCTCTGTGTTCCACAGAGGAAATGGCAAAATTTCACCCTTAACTGGATTTGTAAATTCTTACAGGGGGCTGGGAGAGGGAGTGGAGGAGAGGTCAGGCTGTTCTACATCCTGGGGCGTTCGGTGACCTCACTCTGCGGTGTGAGAGAACAGCTTGTCCACCACAGCAGGCTTACGTCAGCGGCAGACAAAGGTAGAGGATGAAGAGTCAGGATGGTGCAGGCACTAGTCCTCAGCCTGTGCCACTACAGGGGATTCCAGCTAAATGTCTTTCAAATGACTCAAGCACTGGGGATGTTTTCTATTCCCTGGAGTATATCCCACAGCCTTTTTAATGACTGTTTGAAACAATTGCTTGTTATTACACTTAGCACTGCCATATTCAGTCATTGTGCTAAGCCCAGTATTCATTTCCTCTTTCTCTTTCCTGCATGTGATTTTTCTTACTACCCATCTACTACCTGTCCTACTGGATTTACCCCCATTCACAGAGACTAAGTAAAAACAGCAGGAGAGACCCAAAGATCATCCAGTCCATCCAGCCATTCTTATCAGGTCAGCTAACCCATTCTGACCCTCTAAGTGTGATGTTTCCATCTCTTTTGTCAAATTCTCTTTGTTCTGTTGTTTTCCATTTTGATATAAAAGTCAGAGTGTGGTGATGGCAATATTCCTAAGAGTCCCTGTAACAAATTCTCCTGAATTTCAAAGTGCTGAGGTCAAGATCCAGAAAATTCAAAACCAGAGGAAATGAGATTGCTAGGATGCCGAGACTCTTATGATGCCCTCAGCCTTAATTAGGTGTAAGTAACATCTTGTCAGTGTTCTGCCACATATGCTAAAGCTTCCAGGGCAATTTTACTGAGTCTGACAGCTGAAATCAGAAACAAGAGAGTCAACATGTCAATGATGAGGCTGGACATGATGGATATATTAAAAGGAGTCTGGAAAATTCTGGACTTCATTACATCGACTCCACTTCTCAAAAGTTTCTGTCAAAAGAATCTCAGCTTCATCAGAAAAGCTCCTCTGGGATCTGATTACACCCAATTATAGGGCCTCCCACAGCCACCTGGACACAGGGGTTCTTCTGCAGCAAACTCATTGGAGGAGTGATTGAGGGAAGATGAGAACAAGGAAAGTGCTGATTTTGGTATAATTTCTACAAATAGATCTATTGAGATTTAAAAGGTGCAATAACTTGACATTTTTGGTAAGTTAAAAACTGCTTAAAAATTGGTTTGTAGGTTGCTTCTTTTTCCATCTTGGCCCTGGGCTATTTTCAAAATGAAAAGAATGGGATCAAGTCCTGAAAACTGAGGTGGAGTTGAAAGCAATAATAAAATTTTAGAGATGACAAAGAGGAAAGTGATAATCTCTTGAAAGTGTTAGAGGCACGCTTTACTTAGGATGGCAAGTTTCTCACAAGGAAATAATGAGGGCAAGAAAAAGGAACTTCTGCTAAGCGGTTGGCACGTTAGCAGGTTGGCCTGAACATGACTCTTTCTTGCCCAGTCCCTGGGGAGCTGCCCTCTGGAAGGCATCTTCGGCCAAGACCCCAAGTACTGGCACATCCTAAACTGCCATTGGCATGTCACTTTAAGGATGGGAGAATGCTTGCTACCCCAGCCAGGGAGAGAGAAGTTGTAGTAACCAGGGGTATAGCTGGTCATGCTGATATGGCATCATGTTCCTGGAAGATTCTGTATCTGTCAATCATTAAATAAGGGGGGTGAGCCCAGGCTAAAAATACAGCATCACAAGTGCCTTGCAGAGGGACTCGAGAATACCTGTTTGACTCGCCCATTCCTTTTAAAAGTAAGAACTGTCAATCAAAAGCGTGTGTTTACATTGCTGTACGACGAGGTTTTAAACCTCAGACTTGCTGCAAAGACTCATGTCTCCGTATTGCAGTGAGTGTAAGGCTCACAAGGAGGGAGACTCTCCATGGAGTTCAACAGAAGGGAGCGTCTAGCTTTATAATGGGACTTTCTTTTTTTTTTTTTTTTTTTTTTATAATGGGCCTTTCTATATCAGCGTTTTGGCTAGTGGTCCTTATGAATTTGTTGTGATATTAGGCAGAGGCTCTGTGGCTGGCAATGTTGACATTGCTTCAGAAGTTTAAATAAATGTTACGTGAGTTTGAAGCAATGAATAAACGTCAATGAAATGGTTTAGAAACAAAAGTGAGAAGGGAAAGGCAGTTGTACATTACCTAGTAAGGAAATCATGCCTTTCTAATATTTTTCCCCATAAGAAAAAGAGCAGAAAGATTCATACCCTTTCCTCCATTAAGTTATGGATCATTTTTCTTTCTTTTCCCTTTCTCAGTAGTGTAAATGCTAATTGTTTCCCCCTTTGACTCATACTGCATTGGATTGAAAACCTCTTTCCCAAATCACTCTGCAGGCAATGAATCCTAAGTCCTGGTGGCTAAACGGCTCTTCTATGAACCCAGCAGGTGTGTAACAAGCCATCTGTAAGTGACCTGTCCCTTGTTTCTTCCCTCTTAGAATTCCAAGAAAGGAGTCAGGGACACATGAGAGCTCAGAGGTTCTCAGTCCCCGCCCAGTACAAAAGAAATTTTTTCTGCAAAAGAAAACACAAGGCTCTGTGTCTACAAGGACCTAGATTTCAATTTCTCAGCAATTGATGCTGCAGACAAAGATTAGGCCTAGTAAAATTTCTAGTACTCCCCTGATGTGTCCTCTACCACATCACTTGGCCAAGCATAATAATTCACTTAAAACAACACTATTTTCCTTATTGTTCAAGAAATATCTATTGAGTTCATAATGCATAATGTGGCCTATGCTAGGTTCTGGGGAATCTGAAAACTAATATAATAGCTAATATCGATGGGTTATTTGTCCCCAGCAGTATTCTAAGTTCCTGACATAAAATAACTCACTTGATCCTTAGATCAAGAAATGAGTTCTATTATGATATGATCATCTTGGTTTAATAGATGAGGAAATTGAGGCGTAAGTTAAGAAACTGGAAGAGCTAGGATTCATATCCATGCAGGGTAATTCCAGAGTCACAACCTAAGACCACAACCTATGACCCTGCTTGCCGACAGCAAGACATGAGCTCGGCCCTCAAGGACATCACAGTCTATTGCTGAACATTACCTAGTCATATAATTGAGTAATTGGACATCTAAATATAAATAGATCATGCTGTGAAACATCAAGACATAAAACGTTATCAGACATTTGCTGGAGCCTCATCTTCATCAAATCAGGACTATGTTGGTCCATCTATGAAACGCTGTGCTCCTGCAACACATACCACCTCCTCACAAAAGCTGACTTCGGCTGTTCCTTCTTCAGGAATTGCCATGGTGTGGATGATGTGAACTTCCACCCCGGCCACAAACAACAAGACCAGGAAGCCTACTTGTATTCATTTGCTAGGCTTGCCATAACAAAGTACCACAAAGCTGGTGGCTGAGAACAACAGAAATGTATTGTCCCGCAGTTACGGAGGCTAGAAATCCAAATCACGGGGTCGGCAAGGCTGTGCTCCCTTCTAAATCTGTAGAGGGAGGATCCCTTCTTCTAGTTTCTAGTAGCCCCAGGTGTTTATTGGTTTCTGGAAGCATACTTCATTCTCTGCCTCCAACCTCAAAGGGCATTCTCCCTGTCTCTCTTCCCCTATTGTCTTCCCTCTATGTATGCCTTTCTCTGTATCCAAATTGCCCATGTTTATAAAGGCACTAGCCATATTGGATTAGAGCCCACACTTACAACCTCATTCTAACTTGATTACCTCTGTTAAGACACTATTTCCAAATCCAGTCACATTCTGAGGTACAGGGGCATTAGGATTTCAACGCATCTCTTTTGGGCAACACAATTCAACCCCTAACAATACTCTAACCAAATGTGAGCCAAGAAACTCCACAGCCTCAGAGCTGATCTGGCCCAAGAACTCTGCCCAATAAGAATGTGCCATATTGAATGTTAACTGATCCACCCCATTAGATTCTGCCTTGGGAGTTTTGGATTCTAGCTGGTGTTTAACAGACAAGTCCATGGGTGTGAGGGTGTCACTGGAGCTGCTTCTGATAGACTTTGAAGACACCCCCATCACTAAAATATCTCCAAAGCCTGAAGGGAAGAGTCAAGTACAGATTCTCTACTGGGCCGAGGCAGCTGCTGAGGCCCCTTCCTGGGCTTCCTTGTTTTTACTAAATGTATCAATTAAACAAACTAGCCTACTTTATTATTGGTCTTTTTATGCAAACTAATAAGACTCCTGCCTAACCAATTCTGACTTTTTTCCTCTTGTCAAAACTATACTTAAAATTCATATACTATGGAGAACCATTCAAAGTTCATCTTCTTTTTCTTTGGTCTCTAATCATTCCAACACCTCCTTATCACATATGTGTGTACAGTGTATATGATTAACAATACACACACATATGTACATATATTATAAGTATATACACACGTATATATGCATATGATAGTATCTTCTTCCACGTTCCAAGCAAGATTTGTAATAATTGCATTTATGAATATATGTCTACACATAAATGATTATAACTTTCTTGAGATGTTCCTTTGGTATTATAAACAATTATGATAACAATAACAAGAGCTCTTACCCAGTGTTTAACATACGCCAGACATTTTCCTAAGGATTTTACATGTATTATCTAATTTGGTCTTCACAAGAATTTGGAGAGGTAGGAATTATTATCCCCCTTTTACAGATGGGAAAACTGAGGCTTAGAGACTTCAAGTGATCTGTCCAGCATGACATAGCTAGAATGTAAACGATACGGGATTTGAACCCCTGTGGCCTACTGTAGAACGGAAGCTGGTAATCACTTTATAATGCCTGTTCCTTAACCAATGTGGCATCGTAGACGCTTACAACTAATGGGGACTCAGCAAGTCATTAGATCCTGCAGCTCCATTTTATTTGCGAGAATATTGAGCCACCAGTAAACTGAGGGGCCCAGTGTCTCAGTGGCTGGCAAAGCTAGAAATGAAATCTGATCATCTACCTTCAAAGCTGATGCTTTTTCACTTCAATTGTGGTGCTTCTGGGCTGTATCCAGCAGAAATGTCTTCAAATGTTTTCCCCATGGATAACTTCCCTCATCTGTTGCCTGCACTGATACAGGGTTTCTCCTATTTTTAGAGCATGTTGATCATTTCAATTAGAACCAGTAAGAGGGAGCTAGATGCCGAGCTAGGGTCTCTGTCTTTCCGGAAAGTTTGACCAAGATTTCTTTAAACCTTGAAACAAAAATTATGATGGTTCATAAAGGGTTCAGCAGGAGCTCACCTGAAATCTAATTAGGCAGAACACGCATGCCTCAAGCTTTGGTAGTAATCAAGGGTTTCCTGGGCTTTCTCTGTATTGCTATCTCCAGCTCAAATACAGCATTCAGCTTCAAGTGGGGGCTCAGCAGATAGTTTTGACTGACAAAAGCAATTAAAAACATAATATAAGTTCCCAGCAAACCTTGTTATTATTGTGAAGGTGTCTCACATATGTAAGGCAGTTTTAACAATCCTTTTGATTAGTCATTCATGTAAGTATTTGAATAAACATTTCAAATCAAGTCAAAATAATCACAGAGGATAATAGCACTTACAGTGTTGCTTAGAGAAATTGTGATCACAGTGTGCCTTTTTCTTCTTTTTTGGCGGGGGGGGCGGACTGAGTAAATACATGTAACCTCCTTTGCCTACTTTTCAGTTTCAAAATGCAAAGTAACTTGATGATTTTCCTCCTGGTAATGATGCTCTCTAGTTGGCTCTACAGGAAGGCTGAATGCAGCTCTTTTAACATATGTGGCTTCACAAAGAGAAGATGGAATTTCTGCAACAATCATTTTCTAAGGATTTCCTTAGCACTAACAGCAAACCCATGAAAAGAGGGTAAAACGAGAGTAGAAATGTAGATGTGTCAGTAGAGGCGTCACCAGACGCTGCCTTTGCTCTCAATCCCAGTTATGCCTGTCTTCTCTGAAATACTTTGGAATACTTTTATTGGTAATTATCATCAATGTCCTCATGCTTAGTAGACAGTCTCTTATAATTAACCCATTTGATCCCCCAGAAGTATTTGGCACCTCTGCTAACCCTGCCCTCTCTAAACCTCCTTCCTTGCCCTCTCTGTCTTTCCTCCTTCCTCCCTGCCTGCTGCTGTCTGCCTTTTTTATCTATATTCCTTTGTCCACCATGCCTTAAACCTTGATGGCCTGTCCTCAAGTTTCTATTTTTCTTATTCCATTCTTACCCTGGAAGAGGGCATCAGCTCCTGGATATTCTGCAAACACTGTCTGACAGCAAGCGCCATGTTCCTCTCAGCAGTCTAAGATTCTTGCTCCCACAAGCCTTCAAAGGTATGGACTTCTCTATTCCAGGCAAGCTTTCATGCCACCATCCCATAATGATCCTTCTGTGCTGAAAACCCAAGGCTATCAATCTACTTCTTAAGATGAGTCAGGTGTCTCCACCACCTTAAGAAGAGAACTCAAAGTCCTTGGCATGTTATACATAGACTTCCGTACTCTAGTCTTTGCTCATGTCCCTAGTACCTTCTCTCGCCATCACCACACCACACATTTACCCAGTCTTCCTTTGTACAGGTCTACCTGCAGCTTCTCATCTCCATGACCTTCATGTGCTCTTCAATATGTCTGATTCATCCCTGCCTTTCTTCCCGCACCAGCTTGCTAACTTCTACTGACCTTTCAAGGATGCAGTTCAAATAACTTCCAAGAAACCTTCTCTGACCACTCCCACCCCAGCTAAACTCAGAGGTCTCTGAGCATAGCTCTGCTTGTTCTTCTGTGCTTCCTATGAGACACCATGGCTACACATGACTAGGTAAACAATGTTAAATTAAACTTAACCTAAAACTGCCTCCTTACATGTTATCAGTTCGGCCCAAAGGTTTCTCCATACATAGTAAACTATAACCTAACTTGGATGTGTAAACAGACCGTAACCTACTTTTATACTAATCACTGAGTTTCAGCCAGTTGAAGGCAGCCAACTGTTCAAACTATGTTCAAATAACGGAAACACCAAGCTGAAAACTGTCTGGAACCACCTTTGCAAAATGTGTGACAGTGCGAGAAATCTGACATAGCTGACTTTGTCTTGCTTCTAACCTCAAAATCTGTTTATGTTCATTCTTGAGCACAGGCCATGTTAACTACAGGACAAATTTAGTTTAGAATTTACTGTTAAATCAAAGATGATAACAGCTTTTTCTGAAACTAACCCCCTCCTTGCTCAAACCACCTTTGTAAAACTAACAAATTAGCCAGAAGGTTAAAATTATCATTTAAGGAAGGGGAAGGGGAAAACAAACAAACAAAAAAATTACCATTCCAGAGTCATGTAGCTGGAGGACACAAGATACGTAGCCTCCCCAATTGCACCTAGAAATAGCATCGCTCTTACAAAACCTAAGATTGTTGTTTCAGGTATTTTTCAGACCCTTCATTCTGATGGACCAGTTGCACCACCAAGATAGTAACCCATACCAAGAAACTGACATCAGTGATCTTGTCATCCCCACACAGGGAATTATCTCTGCACAAGAAGACAGCTTCAAACCCCTATGATTCCATCCCCAACCCAACCAATCAGCATTTCCCATTCCCTACTCCCCTGCCTACCAAACTACCCTTGAAAAACCCTAGCTTCTGAATTCTTGGGGAGGAAGATTTGAAAATTATCTCCCATCCTTCCACTTGGCTGATCCTCCAATTATTAAACTCTTTCTTTGCTGCAAAACTTGCTGTTCTCGATACACTGACTTTTCTGGGAAGCAGGCAAGAATGATCTGGTTGGTCAATTGCAAATCCAGCTGTTTTGTACCTCACTTCTGCTTTCTGCATGTCATCTTCCTTTTTCTGTCCATAAATAATCTTCAACCACACAGCAGCGCCAGAGTCTCTTGGAACCTATCCTGGTTTGGGAGGCTGCCTGACTTATGAATCATCCTTTGCTCAAATAAGTTCTGTTTAGACAACTTTAATTTGTCTAAAGTCTTCCTCTTAATAACATTTTACTTATTTATGTGCCTCCTGTACTGTGCCACCAACACACACTTGCCACAGGAAATATTCCACAGCAAAAATGGTGTATTAGTCCATTCTCTTGCTGCTATAAAGAAATACCCAAAACTGTGTATTTCTAAAGAAAATAGGTTTAATTGACTCACAGTTCCATATGACTGAAGAGGCCTCAGGAAACACAATCATGGTGGAAGTCACCTCTTTCCAGGGTAGTGGAAGAAAGAATGAGTGCAAACAGGGGAAATGCAGATGCTTATAAAACCATCAGATCTCATGAGACTCACTCACTGTCACGAGAACAGCATGGGGGAACCACCCCCATGATTTAATTACCTCCACCTGGTCTTGCCCTTGACATGTGGGGATTATTACAATTCAAGGTGAGATTTGGGCAGGAACACAGAGGGAAACCACATCAACTGGAAAAATAAATGATGGTCATAGTCACACTGTAAGTTGTGAAGCAGAAATTCAAATGAAAGTAAGTCCAAATTCATGATTTTTTTTCATTACAATGTATGGATCCCAACAAAAATGGAGATACCATGTGCACCAAGAAAGTGACTTTGGTAGATAGTTGATATAAATAATAACAGAAGGCTCAGTTTTCTACCATTAACTTTACTGATATTTTCTGTGCATAATTATAACAATGCAATCCTATTGATCTACCCACAAATAACAAATTTTTCCACACACAAACAAAATGATTAAAAATTTATTTTCCCTCTGTGTGCCACTGGTTAAAATGAGTACAGTATAAAATTCCCTTTTGAGAGAGTTTCCCCTGCATTCTTCATTCCAGTGGGTTTGTGAGAGTTGATACATGTTGAAATAAGTGTGACTATAAACTCAGGGGCAAATGGTTCTAAGACCTCCTTCTACTTACTTCCTCATTTTATTTCCATTTCTCTGGTAAAAGATGTTGAAAATTCAAAGAACTCTAGGGTTGGTTAGATGAGGAAGAAATAGACCAGCCTAGAACGCTGTTTTAGGCACAAGCATCTCAAATCACCCAAACTGGGGAAGTTTGAGATTTCAGACTGAAAACCACAACTTCCTTTGGAAGAACTTCGGAGCATTCCATCCACAAAGAAGTGTCATCTCTACATAGGGCTCAAGAAGTTTCCATAGAGGACATGCCTTGTTCTCCAGGAGGCATCTTCAAAAGGCAGTCATGGGTAGTCTAACCACTTTATATGCTTGCCGGGAACCATCCTGTTTTCCAATCAACCCACTCTCAGGTTAAAGGGGGAAAATGGTAATTTTTTTTTTTTCCGAAGTCTCCCTCTGTGGCCTAGGCTGGAGTGCATGGTGCATTCTCGGCTCTCTGCCTCCCGAGTTCAAGCAATTCTCCTGACTCGGCTTCCTGAGTAGCTGGGATTACAGGTGTGCACCACCAAACCCAGCTCATTTTTGTATTTTTAGTAGAGATGGGGTTTCACCATATTAGCCAGGCTGGTCTCGAAATCCCGATCTCAGGTTATTCAACTACTTCGGCTTCCCAAACTGCCGGGATTACAGGCATGAGCCACCAGTCCCAGCTGAAAATGGTGATTTTTAACTGAACTACTTTTCTTGGAAGTTGCCTCTGAATTTTTAGGGCCATAGTAAATAAAAGCACAAACACTGAATGTTATGACAAATCAGTGGAATTAAGGAAACATTGTTTATTTCCCATGTTTAAATGTTAGTCAAGAATAGGTCGGTATAATACTAATTTTGAATCCTAGAATACTTCCCTTCCAGATGAATGACTTTTCCTTATCTGCTTTTGGGTAGATGTGTTGCATCTTATTTAAGTCCAAGTTACACCTTTTTTTAGCGAACGACAAAACATTTCGGAGTGATTTACCAGTCACATGTTCTAGTTCACATGTGCAGCATCAACAACCACCAAAATAATAACAGGCACAACGGAAAGTCTTTCGGTAGCCATTTCTCTTATCTTCCCTCCCTTTTTCTCTTTCTTTTCCTCTTTCCTACTACCGAACAAACCAGGATAATATCATATTAAAGAAAAAAGATGCAGATGACTAGGAAACCCTTTATATGAACTTAGAAATAAAGATACGTTTTGAGTTTGGAATTAGAATCAAACAAGAAGGAGAAACGAAAATAAAATGTGGACTTGGTGCTTAAAATATGCCGTATCCTTTAATAAGAATTTTGCTTACACGCTCTTATTTAATCTTCAAATTAACCCTATGGAGTAGGTGCTATTTTTCTACAAATAGGAAAAATGAAGCTAACGTGACTATTGTCGAATATTATGCAGTTAGTAAAAGGGAGAATCCTAGATTTTTAACCCAGCTTCAACTTCCAAAGTCTAAACTACTACAACTTTCTTCCTGAAATAAAAACCATTTTTAATGCCAGGCCCGGTGGCTCATGTCTATAATCTCAGCACTTTGGGAGGCTGAAGCAGGCAAGTCACCTGAGGTCAGGAGTTCAAGACCAGCCTGGCCAATATGATGAAATCCTGTCTCTACTAAAAATATAAAAATTAGCTGGGCATGGTGATGCATGCCTGTAATTCCAGCTACTTGGGAGGCTGAGGCAGGAGACTTGCTTGAACCCAGAAGGTAGAGGTTGCAGTGAGCGGAGATCATGCTGCTGCACTCCAGCCTGGGTGACAGAGCAAGACTCTGCCTCAAATAATAATAATATTATTAATAGTAATTATTAAAAATAAATGTTTTGATAAATGTGGTTAATTTAGAGGAAAGCCCTAACACAAAAGAAAGGGGATTTAGCTACTGGACTGTCGGGATTGAGGGGACTTTCCAGAGCTATGCTTATTCAGAACTAAAGTACTAACTGCACTTTGAATTACTCCTTTACCAACTGTGACACACCTGCCTGGAGTTCACTCCATCTCACCTTGGGCTAGGCATACAGGAAGATAGGAACCAGGAATAGAGGACCAACTTTTACAAGTTAACCCTTCCTTGTTAATATCTTTTTCTAAACAAGTGGAATGGCCAATGACAGCCACTTACCAGCAACCTAATAGGATTCAGAATTGTAATGGGTGCCAGTTCATACTAGCATTAAAATCAGCTGAAGGAAAAAGCTAATAATCATTGTGTGATATAAGTAGGCTAGGCAGTTAACCCGAGCATTAGCAGGCTCCTTCCAGACAGCAGAGGGCACTGAACTGCAAGAGGAGAAACCAGAGGAGGGAAACTGCATTCACAGGCTGCACTCAGTAGTTCTGACATTCGCAACTACTGTTCTAGTTATGTGTACTGCCCTTAAAAGAAGGAATAGGCCGGGCGAGGTGACTCACGCCTGCAATCCCAGCACTTTGGAAGGCAGAGGTGGGCAGATCACGAGGTCAGGAGTTCGCGACCAGCCTGGCCAACATGGTGAAACCCCATCTCTACTAAAAATACAAAATTATCTGGGTGTGGTGGGTGGCACACACCTATAGTCCCAGCTACTCGGGAGGCCGAGGCAGGAGAATCGCTTGTACCCAGGAAGCAGAGGTTACATGAGCTGAGATCATGCCACTGCACTCCAGCCTGGGCAACAGAGTGAGACTCCATCTCAAAAGAAAAAAAGGAATATCACAAAGTTTAACTCTTAATATATCCCCTACACAACACAGAACACTTAAAATATGAAAAAAAAATGTGATAAGGTTTGACATAATTAAATACTCAGCCAATTGTTCTGAGTAATATGTTTTATTCCCTGTGAGAAGAACTACTGTTTAAGAAAGAGAGCAAGAAAGAGAAATTCTAATGACACTTCCATAGCTCAGTTATTTGCACAGCCAACCACCCTTAGTCCAATCCTGAAATTTTATCGTAGATCTGTTTACAGTGTAGGAAAAATGGAGATAGCACCTGTGCTGGAATTTAGGAGGTAGGAACAGCTGATAAGAAAGAAAATGTGAAAGAAAATTGCATCGTAGTTTTGTAGGCTGTTCTATTAAATTTCTCAGGCAAAGAAATTGCTCTGAGACTGGCTGTGATTCAGTTCAGCTATTTCCTGATACACTTCTGGGTTTAGTTTATGTAATAACACTCCATTTCTGTGGCATGTCTTTTGTTTAAGTACCTCAGAGCACTTTAAAATGCATCATGTCTTTCATCCTCCCAACATCCCCATGAAGTGGGTTGTAGGCAGCAGGTGGCTTCATCTGTCTCTTACAGATGAGAACCCCAAGGCCCCAGCTCAAGGCCTGCACCACTTACCTGCACAGCCTCTCCTTCAAATCCACAGTTTGTCTAGGCTGATGCTTCTTTGTTTCTTAAACCTATATCTCCTCCATATAAGTCGAAACATTAAATCTCCAGCAATCTTCTTCCCAGAGGGAAACATCGATGAAAGCACAGGAGAGTAAGTTTCCACTCATTCAGAAGCATGTATTGAGCACCTACTATATTCCAGACACTGCTCTAGTATCAGGGCATACAAGACAGGAAAAAAAAATTCCACGTTCTTTTAGAGCTAACATTCTTATGGGGAGATACACAATCTACATGATAAGTCAGTTAATTATGTGGTATGTCAGAAGACAGTAAGTTCTCTGGAAAACAAAAATAAAGCGAAGTCAGGGGAAATGAGGAGGAGTGATTGTTAGGAATTGCTGGCCTCACCAAGCAGGTGACATGTGAGCAAAGGATTAAAGGAATGAGCCAGGGTGCTGCCTGGGTCCCAACCTTCCAATCAGGAGAGGACCTTGTGTGAGGGCCTGAGGAGGGGGCTTGCCTATGAGTCTGAGAAAAGGGGAGGCTGGAATGGAGTGAGGACCCTAGATCAAGGGGAGCTGGGGCAGAGGAGCAGGTTTTGGAGGCTGCCATGACATGATGGCCATGTCTTACCGCAGGCCAGGTGACATGTTGGACACACAGGAGGGTCTGAGCAGAGGGCTGTCGCCTTCTACTTGCATACAGAAGCCTAGAAGAATGTGGGAGCTTTATTTGCGATGCTAGTTTTTTGAGAACAAGAGGATTTTGTTTGGTTTTCCACATAGAAAATTCAGGTAAAATATTAAATACATCTTTTTCTCCTTCAAATTATGCATATGTACTAGTTTCCTGGGGCCGCATTCGCTAAGCACCATAAACTGGACAGCTTACAACCACAGTTAAGCACTGGAGGCTAAGACTCCAAAGTGCACGTGTCGCAAGGCCATGACACCCCCAAAACCTGTAGTCAAGTCCTTCCTTGGCTCTTCGTAGCTTCTGGTGGTATGCGGACAATCCGTGGCCTTGCGTGGCTGGCAGTTTCGTCAATCTCTGCCTCTGTCGCCACGTGGACCTCTCTCCCTGTGTGTCTCTCTTCTCTTATAAACATACCATTTATATTCGATTGGGGGCCCAACCTACTCCAGAACAAACCCATCTTAATGTAACTACAGGTACACTTTATTACGCTTCATTCTCTTGCCCTTCACAGAAACTGCATTTTTTACAAATTGAAGGTTTGTAGCAACCCCGCTTTAAGGAAGTCTACTGGTGCCATTTTTCCAGCAGCACCGGCTCACTTCATGTGTTTGTGTCCCATTTTGGTAATTCTCCCAATGTTTCTTAAGACTATTATTTTGTCTGCCTCGGTGATCCGTGTCAGTGATCTTTGATGTTACTATTGTAATTGTTCCAGGGCATCACGAGCCACACCCAAATAGGATAGTGAACTTAGTCAATGTTGTATGTGTTCTAAATAAACTGCACGGGACCATTAGTTTCTCTATCTCTCTCCCTCTCCTGGGGTTTTCCTGTTCCCCGAGACACAACATATTAAAATTTAGCCAGTTACTAACCATACAATGGCCTGAAAGTGTTCAAGTGAAAGGAAGAATCACACATCTCAGCTTAGTGAGGAAAGCAAGTCAAAACCTGAGACATGCTGCAAGCTAGGCCTCTTACACCAAACAGCGAAGGCGTGAGTAAAAAGGAAAAGTTCTTGAAAGAAATTAAAAGTGCTACTCCATTGAACCTACGAATGATAAGACACTGAAACCGCCTTATTGCTGACACGGAGAAGGCTTTAGTGGTCTAGATAGAAGATCAAACCAACCACAATATTCCCTTAAGCCAAAACCTAATCCAGAGCAAGGCCTTAACTCTCTTCAATTATGTGAAGGCTGAGAGAGGTTAGGAAGCTGCAGAAGAAAAGCTGGAGGCTAGCAGAGCTTGGTTCATGAGGTGTAAAGAAAAAAGCCAGCTCTATAAAAGTGCAAAGTGAAACAGCAAGTGCTGATGTAGAAGCTGTAGCAAGTCATCCAGAAAATCTAGTGAAGATCACTGCTGAAGGTGGCTACACTAAATGACAGATTTTTAATGTAGATGAAAGCCTACTACTGGAAGAAGATGCCATCTAGGACATCCACAGCTAAAGAGAAGTAGTCAATGTCTGGTTTCAAGTTTCAAAAGATAGCCTGACTCTCTGGTTAGGAGCGAAAGTAGCTGGGGACTTTAACTGGAAGCCAATGCTTATTTCCCATTCTGAAAACCCTAGGGCCCTTAAGTATTATGCTAAATCTGCTCTTCCAGTGTTCCAGTAATGGGTCGACAAAGCCTGGAGGACAGCACATCTGCTTATTGCATGTTTTACTGAATATTTTAAGCCCACTGTTGAGACCTACTTCTCAGGGGGAAAAAAAATTCTTTTCAAAATTATTGCTCATTGACAATGTACCTGGTCACCTAAGAGCTCTGGTAAAGATGTACAAAGAGCTTAATGTTGTTTTCCTGTCTGCTAACAAAGCATCCATTTTACAGCCCTTAGATCAAGGAGTAATTTTGACTTTCAAGTCTTGCTATTTAAGTAATACATTTTGTAAGGTTATAGGTACCCTAGGAATTGATTCCTCTAATGGGTCTGAGCAAAGCGAATTGAAAATTTTTTGAAAGGATTCACAATTCTAGATGCCATTAGGAATATTTATGATTAATGGAGGAGATCAAAATATTCTTATTAACAGGAGTCTGGAAGAAGTTGATTCCAATCCTTCTGGATGACATTGAGGGGTTCAAGACTTCAGTGGAGGAAGTCCCTGCAGATGTGGTGGAAAGAGCAAGGGAACTGGAAGTGGAACCTAACTCAGTCAGGAATGACTGAATTGTTGCAATCTCATGATAAAATTTGAACAGATGATTAAATTATGGATAAGCAAAGAAAGTGGTTTCTTGAGATGGAATCTACTCCCACTAAAGTTGCTGTGAACATTATTGAAAAGACAACAAAGGATTTAGAACATTATATACACTTGGTAGATAAAACAGCAGCCGAGTTTGAGAAAATCGACTCCAATTTATAAAGAAGTTCTACTGTGGATTAAATGCTATCAAATAGCGTGACATACTACAGAGAAGTCTTTCTGGAAAACAAGAGTCAATTGGTGTGACAAACTTAATTGTTGTCTTATTTTAAGAAATTTCAAAATTTTAAGAAATTGTCACAGCCACCCCAACCTTCAGCAACCACCACCAGAAACAATTTTTGTGACTCCATTTATTGTAATATTTGCTTTATTATGGTGGTCTGGAACTGAAGCCTACAATATCTCTGATGTATGCCTGTAATTCCACCTACAATGACCCTATTTCCAAAGAGGGGTAACCTCTGAGTTACTGACGGTTACAAGTTTAACATTTCTTTTGCAGGAGGAGGAAACAATTCAACTCATAGCACCATGTCTCTCAACAGTGTTTACTCTGGCCCCTGGGTTGAGCACCTGCCTCCTGAGAACAAAGATAGTCAGCAAACAACTGGAGTGTAGAAGATTAGCTCTGGCACTAGGAATCTCAGCAAAAGATTGGGGGTGGTACCCAACACCTGATCTCAAAAGCTCATCCCTCCATGATGCACTGGGGGAGGAGAGTCTTTCCCAAGACCCAGCTGCATTTCTTATCTGGGTTGGTAGTTGTCTAAGTGAGAGACAGAGAGAGAGAGAGAAGAGAGAGAGAGAGAGAGAGAGAGAGAGTGTGTGTGTGTGTAAAGAGAGAGAATCAGTGTGCCTTTGTGTTTGTATATGTGACTGTGTGTGGATGTCCGCATGCCTTGGACCATATGCCTGTATGCAACTGTGTGATAACCCTGTGTATTTACATCTGTGAGTATATGATGGAATCTGCGACTATGGATACAGGTTTGTGCAGGCATGTGTATGTCTCTTAGTATTTATACACATGTTTATAGTACAGGCACAGAATCTGTTGAAACGCTCAATGCTATATTGAGCAAATTGACAAAAGAACAGGTATGGATTGCCTGGGACTGTCAGCCCCAAAGAGAAGCTTCATCTTTCCAGAATCCACTGGTGTTCATACTCACTTCTCATTGAAAAGACAGCAACCCCAATGGCCTTGCTCTTACCCAGAAGCTGAAAAGAGAACAGCAGGACTTCTACAAAAGGTCAGATCTTCTAAACTCACAGCCCCCACAATCACTAGGAACAATCTGTAGCAAGAATTCCTGTAGCAGGAAAAATAAGTCATAGATAAGTTAGGCAGGTATCTCCAACTTACCAAGATAATCCGGAAACTCCCTCATTAAATCTGGCTCACAGGAAAAGGAGAGAGAAGAATGACTGTCCTATATTCATCAAAGCACACAAGAAACAAAAAGATAATGTATGATAAGGTACTTGAGAGAGGTGAAAGTACTACACAGAAGCAGAATATTGTTTGAAGACTGAACACCCAACCTTTAGTAAGGTGAAAAAGAGGATGACATCCTGGGACCTCTCCCTATAGCACCAGGCACAGTGTGGAGGCCAGGTGGCCTGGGTGGCCTGGGCCAGCACCCCTAGCCTTCTCACTGATTTCATAGGGACCTCCTCCCATCAGCTCTTAGCCATAGAGTAAGAGCCACAGTGTGCTCTACAGCTTTGCTCTAAACATTTTCAACCCATGGACCCAACAGGGAGGTCACGGTCATGATGAAAGAAGGATAAGGCTGTCAACTCCAGAAGAATGGTAATGACATTTTGAGTGGCTACATAGCAAGCATTGGTCACAAAACTCATTTGATCCTCACATCAACTTACAAGGTAGAATGATTGTCATTCCCCTTTCACAGATGAGAAAACAGACACACAGAGCGATCGGGTAACTAACTCGGGTCCACAGCTAGTAAGTTTCAAGGAAAGCACTTCCACAGAGGTCAGTTACATTGCAAGTCTTCCTCATTTCTCTTGAAGACTAGACGGGGTTACCATCCTTCTTTCCTGTCAGCTATTAGATAGGGCTAACTAAATCTCTGCTCTAAAGAAAATGTTCAACTCTATGTCACACCTGTGTATTTGAGTAGGGTCAGACACAAGACTAAGTCAGTCATCCCACCTCTCCAAACCACCAATATTCAAAGCTATGGAATTTAAACACAAGCAATGTCCTTCGAGGCAGCAGTGGTAGGAAATTCCACAGGCATTTTTTTAATCATCAGTTAAATGATACCCCACAAATCATCAACCCTCTCTGGCCTAGCTTTCTCCATCTGAGATTTGAGGAGTTTTGAGTAGGCTAAGCTCTAGTATTCTGTTGTACACTAGAAAGGTGTGTCATGAAAAACAAGACTCCCCCAGGAGGGACCTAGGACTTGCACAGAGCTTTGTAAACAAAAAGCATTAGACAGTCATCAGGCATTATGATTTTAAAGCCTAGGCAGGAAGCACTAACAAATGTCAACAGGAGCAGCATCAAAGCCCTGGCCACGTAAATCTTACAGGAGTGTTTAGTAAAAAAGAACTCTGTTTCTGGAGGGAAGTAAGGGAACAGCCCAGGTTTGCCAGCTCCTAGTGCACTGCATCCCAAATATTGCAGGCATCGCAGAGGACCAGGCAGGGCTGTCCTCAGTATTAAGTGTTTCCCATAACAGTTTAAGATCTGATCTTCAGACTGGCTGAGTGGAGCCTGGTGTCCCTCTCTTTCTCCTTTCTGCGTTTCTCACCACCTCCCCCTCAACAGCCCCATCGGTTCACGCTGCATTTTTCAGTCTAGACCCCTCATCACAGAATTGTGGCTATAAGGACAGATGTGAGGACTCCAGCATTGCCAGGGAGGGAAAACAAGGGTCTTGTCGGCATCCTTCCCAAACTGCCATTCCTTTCAGTATTATGAACTCTGCTGAAAAAAATAAATGAATGCAAGAAGCAGCCCTGTCCAAAAAAGGGAGATTGATGAGCCTGGCGCCAGCAGAGGCTCTCTTCCTCCTTCCGGAGATTCATCAAGATTCCTGAGCTGGGCCCCCGGAACGCCCAGAGCTGAGCCCAGGCTTGGAGGCGCTGTAGCTCTTCCCAGACTCCAGTTTCCCGGCTTTCCGCCCCTTCCTGCCTGCTCCTCCCTCCCAGAGCCCTTAGCTCCTCCTAGATGTTGTTTACAAGGAGCTCCCCAGCTCTCTAAATTAAGCCCCGTAAGGTCTGCCACTCTTGGAGGCCATGTGTTGAGCCCCATGAGCCGAGTTGTGGCATTTATTAGCGCAAGAGGAAAAGTGCTTGTCTCATCAGAGAGCAGCTGGAGGCAGCGAGCTTTCCAAAGGCATGTAACTGACCTCTAGCGCAGCTGCAGGATGCCTGGGGATTGCAGACTCAGAAGATTCTCATCCTCTCTCTCTCCCTCTCCCTCTTTTTCTCCCTCTCTCTCTTTCTCCCTCTCTCCACCCACCTCCTCCTGCCAGCCTCCACCCTCCACCCACTCCTTTCAATAGTGTCCTGACCTTGCAAGGCCTGAATCCCCCCCATCCATCTCCCTACATTGTGTCTCTCCGGTGAACTCATGCTGGGAGATTAATTGCTGCTATCACCCCTAATCCATCACACTTCCCAAAGATTGTTTTGACATCTAGTTAATTTTTGGCTGATGATTTATCAAATTCTTATTACTGTGCTCTGAAGGGGCTCATTTATTGTGTTGATTCATGGTAATGATAAAAGGGAAGCATTTTGAATTTTAACTACATTTCCCTCATGCTTCTTCTACCACAGTAGTAAAAAAAAGCGGGGGGAGGGGGAAGGGAGTATAGCCAGGAAACTCTTAAACAATTCAGAATGTGGAAGGAGAGGGAGAGGGGAGAAAATCCTTCCATTATGTGAGCAAAAGCCAAAAGACTGAAAAAGGTTACACACACACACACACGAAGTATTTTTAGCATCTGGGTCTGAACTACATTTGGAAAGCTCATACCCGTAAGGCTCTTAAACATTGATTGCCCTGTAATATTACCTAAATGTCTACTACCACTTTATTCAAATAGAACTTAATGGTAAATGACTTCAGTCATGTACCAGTGGAGACGTAAAATGACCGTCTCTGCCGGGCCAGATGGCCATCCCATCTTTTAAAAGTGCAAAGAGACTTTCCCTCACTGCTTCGGTTCCTCTCCAGACCTTCCAAATTTCTCATTTAGCCACTCAGCTTTTTTAAATAAACCAGATGGTGAGAAGGAGCCCAAGGCCAATGTCCACCCTTTTTGCCAAGACTGAGGGAAGCTGATGTCTCAAGGACTGAGCTCGGAGACGGCTTGGGAGCCCCAGGGAAAAGGCAGGGTCCCACAGGGTGGCTGCAGAGGATGCCGTTAACCCGGGCAGAAGGGCCAGGGAAAGCCCTGCACCACCAGGGACAAACTCTGGACCACACAGATCCACAAAGATAAAGAATTCTGATGAAAGGGAGAGAATGTGAGGGAATAAAAGACTACAATAAGCCTTTTCATCAAGAATCTCCAACAGAAAGCTTCCAGCAAAAAGATTCCATATACGAGCTTTCATATTCCATATATGAGTATATGAGCTTCCATATATAGACAAGCTTTCAAGAGATAGAACAGACCCATTTTTGGTTGTCCTTAGCACAAGAATGTATCAGGGAAGTGCCCATCCCATCTCTCCACGTTCCTTTCAATACCTGCCCCAGGTTTCACACCCCCGCCCACTGCCCCTCCACCACCCAGCCTTCCCCCTTTCTTTCTGTCTCACTAGGCACAGGGCATAACTGGAGAAAGTCAGGATTACCCCCAAATCTTTCATGCATCAATAGGTGTTGCAGACCTGTGCAGAGAAATGCCAGAGTTTCACAGGTGCCATGACTTGGTGTTTAAGGTCATGTGGAGGGGAGAAAGTATCAAGTACCCTCCCTCAACCTTTAGGAATTAATTGGGAAGCTTTCCTATTTTCCATTTTTTGAAAAATTATATAAGTGATCTGTGTCTTCAACATAATGAAAGTAACATATAAAATAATCAAGGCCTAGAAATATATTTAGTTATATATCATATATAATTATATATCCTGTATATTTAGTTATATATCATATATATATACACACACATACATATATATACACACTGGGGGAAAGAAGTCATTGAAATTATTTTCGTTTTAACATATTTATCAATTTTGTCAGATTTTAATTTACATGTTGCCAATTTAGATATTGTTTTCTAAACATGTTCTATTTTGTTCTGTTTACTAAAATATTGACTTATAGTTGCTTAAGCTTTTAACATTTAAAAATATCTAGGGTACCTATAGATCGGGCTTGTTTAAATTTATACTGTACATTTTGCATCTTTATTTATCTTGATCAGTCTTGCTAGAGATTTGCCCACTTCATTGACCTCTTCCAGTCTGAGTAAGGGCCCCATCATTAAACTAGCTACCCAGGCTAAAGTCTTGAGCATCATACTGGCTGAATCTTATGACTTACATCCAATCCATCTACAAATCATTTAGGGTGTATCCAGCATTTGGTGACTCCTTAGTTCTTCCCTCTTGACCACCCTGAGCCATCCCTCCCCAACCTATCTGCCCCTGTACCTCGTGTTTCCTCCATCCCAGCCAAGAGCACCGGCCACCCATCCTTCCTCTCCTCAACCCCAGCCTCTTTTTGCTATGTCTGATATGAAGCAGGTCTCACCTGGGCACATATTGCCTCCACTTCTGCTCTATCCCTAGGACAGCTCACCTGGCCAGTTATCTCCTCTGTGCTACCCACTGTCAGCCCCCAACTCACTCCCCCAACCACAGAACCTTCTCTCATCAGCATTAAAACAAAGTCAAGTTTAATGAGCCTACAAAGAAAAATAACCCTTGGTTCTTGTAGCTTCCACTCTCTCTGACTCTACCCCATTCTCAAAAGAGGCCAGGATTCTCAAAAGAGGCATCTCACTCCCTGTCTCCACTGCCTCACCTTCATCTCACTCCTTAATGCACCGTGGGCATGATCGCACCCCACTGCTCCATCTCTTGCCCAAACCCCAATGTCTTCTTACTGCTGTACTTCTCAAGCTTGATTTTCCTGACTCTTGGCAGCATCTGACACGGTTGCCCCATCCTTTTTCCTGAAATGTACCACCCCTCAACCTGACCCCTTTCTCCAGCAGTAAAGGGTGGTGTCTTTTAGGATTTTATTACTCCCACCCCATGTTAGTTCTTGGATATCTTCTCACTTGGATTCTATGACTCTGCTCATGGCTTTCTCTTACCTCTCTGACTTCTAAATAGTCTCTTCTTTCTCAGTCCATACCTTCAGTGACAACCCTTAAATGTGATTTTTTCCCAGTGTTCTGGGCTCAGCCCCCTTCTTTGCAAAATCTTCCTGGTTGATCCTGTCCTGGCTCCAATAGTTACCTAGAGGTTGCTATCTTCCAGATATAGATGTTCTGATTAGATTAAATGTATCAGTTAATATTCTATGAATTGAGGAAAATATTATGTGACCTTATTAATTCAAGTCATCTTTTATATGTTTGCATAAAAGTATAACATTTTCTTCATGTAGTTCCTGCCTATTTTCTGTTTGATTTTTTCCCCAGAAATTAAATGAAATCACTATTCACATATATTCTTGTCTTTTCTTTTAAGACAGAGTCTCATTCTGTAGCCCAGGCTGAAGTGCAGTACTGCAATCTCTGCTCATTGCAAGCTCCCCAACCCAGGTATAAGTGATTGTTGTGTCTCAGCCTCCCAAGTAGCTGGGACTATAGGTGTGTGCCACTGCTTTCGGTCAGTTTTTTGTCTTTTTAGTAGAGACAGGGTTTCACCATGTTAGTCAGGCTGATCTCAAGTGATTTTCCCACTTTGGCTTTCCAAAGTGTTAGAATTACAAGTGTGAGCTACCACGCCCAGCCTATTCACGTATTTTCTAATAGGTTGTTTTTAGTGTAGACGGAAGCTATGAAAGTTTGTATATTTATTCTGGAGCTAGCCACCTCAGTAAGCACTCTTCAATGCTAACAGATTTGCAAATTCTTCTTATACATTTTCCATGTTATTAAGAATATAATCTATAAGTCACAGCAATTGTTTTCTTCCCCTTTCCAATATTTAAGCCTCATATTTTCTTGTGCTATTTCTGGGACTCTTGGATACTATTAAATGATAATGCTGGTAGCCAGTATGTTTAATTTTTTCCTAGATTTTAATGGGACTGTCTCTAGTGTTTCATTATTTAAATATAATTATAGCTTTTTATTTAATATGCATATCATTCATGGTATTAAAGTATCTTTATACTTCAAGTTTAGTAAGAATTGTGTTTGTCATTAATCAAGAATAGAAATTACACAAATTCTTTTGGAGCATCTATCAAGATAATATCATTTTGCTTTGCTATTTGTACTGGTGAATTTTATTTAAAACAGCTTAATATTAAAGCATCTTTGCATCTCTGGAACAATCCTTTCTTGGTCATGAGTAATCATTCTTAATATTGTGTTAGATACAATATGGTAATATTTTATTAAAAATTTTTGCACTTAAAAGTGAGATTGACCTATAGCTTTTATATCTAAAGTATTAATTGTCATGTTATGTTTTGGGTGCAACATTTTGACAGCTAGTCAGTTGGGAAGATTTCCATTTTTTCCTATGCTCTGAAACAGATTAAAGAGTATAGGAACTATTGTCTCCTTAAATATTTCCCCATAAAATAGTTTTGGAAAATAATTATTTTATTGATTTTTTTTCTTTCTGAGACAAAGTCTTGCTCTGTCACCCAAGATGGAGTGCAATGGCAAGATCTCAGCTCACTGCAACCTCCAACTCCGTAGTTCAAGCGATTCTCCTGCCTCAGCCTTCCAAGTAGCTGGGATTACAGGCATGTGCCACCACGCCCAGCCAATTTTTGTATTTTTTTAGTAGAGATGGGGTTTCACCATGTTGGCCAGGAGGGTCTTGATCTCCTGACCTCGTGACACGCCCGCCTCAGCCTCCCAAAGTGCTGGGATTACAGGCATGAGCCACCACGCCCGGCTCGTTTTATTGATTTTTTACATGCATTTATATTTATGGTTTACTTGCTAAATAGTCTATAATCATACATACTATTTGCCTTTTAATTCTGCACAAAAGTGTTTCTCTTTTTTCTTCTAATGGCCAACTGTTTGGATTGATTACGTGTATAATCATTTGAATTGTTTTTATTTTATTTTTGCACCATGATCAGTGGGGCCTATAAAATTTTTAGTCTTTGGATTTTATCGAATATTTCTCTTTTTAGCCAGAGTAAAATTAATTTTCATAAACATGGCATGGATGTGTCAAAAGAAGATATATTTCTATGTAGACAGTACATGCTTCCGTATATATTAAGAGATATGATCTATGTTTTATTAGATCTGATGTTATTATTTGCTCAAACATTGTTAAAATTATATGCTGGATTGTAAATAACATTCCTCCTTGTCCTTAGCACAACTATATGCTTTTTTCTATTTTTTTAAATAGGAAGTTCATTTTCATAGTATTCTACGAGACAGAAATTAGACATCCATATAACAACTCTATTTTATCCAGAAGTCCCAGAGAAATCTATCTAAAATGCAAATATCATAATAAAACATTTTGTCTAAATCTTGCAAAATATTTCATTTCCACTTCCTGGCCCCTATTTCTTCTCCACTTGTCCTTAGGTCAAGGTGCAGACTCCTTTAAATGACCCCAGGTTCTGGTTCCTGCTTGCCTCTCTCTCACCTCCTTTCTTGTCCTTCCTCATATTTTTTTAATTTTAATTCTTATTTTATTTTATTTTATTTTTACTTTTTTAAGACAAGACCTGGCTCCATCGCCCAGGCTGGCATGCAGTGGTGTGATCAAGGCTAACTGCAACCTCCACCTCCTGGGTTCAAGCCATTCCCCCACCTCAGCCTCCCAAGTAACTGGACCACAGGTGTGCACCACCATGTCTGGATAATTTATAAATATTTTTTTCTAGAGATTGGGTTTCATCATGTTGTCCAGGCTGGTCTCAATTGGTGAGCTCAAGCAATCCAACCACCTCAGGCACTCAAAGTGCTGGAACAGGCATGAGCCATTCCTCCTCATACGTAACTTAATTCTTTAGTCATAGAATAAATAACTCTTGTAGCTCCACATTTCTTTCTTCTTGTTTTAGGGGTTTTGTACCTGCTACTCAGAACCCGGAACACATTACCTACCTTCTGTTTTGGCCTAGTTAGATCTCAGTTGTCCTTTAGGACTCAGTTTAAATGTCCCTTCCTATCCCTGGACTGTGAGATGAAGCTTCGTCTTACTTCAGCTTGTACTTTTTGCAGTCTTTAGCATACATCTCATTGTACTATAATTGCCTTCCTTCCTAATTAGGCTATGAGCTCCTGTGCCCAGAGATTGGGTAAGTTGTTTAGTGCCTAGGGTAGTGCCTCTCATAAAATCAGTGTTCCACAGAATCACATCCAGGATCAGTCTGCTAAATTAATTCCAGCCCCACCATTTGTGAGTCCACTGTGCTTTTTACCAGACACTGGGCAGAACTGAGCTTTCAGGTTGAGCACCTTGTAAAACTAATGATTACAACTGACATCTTTGAGGACTGACTCTATTTCAGGTATTGAGCAGAGGTATTATTCAGGGACTGCTTCATAGGTGTGTGATCAGTGAAGTTTCACAAGGGCACTATGCTCTGTAGGGGTCTCGTTTTCAGAGTCTGGTCACCATCTTGAAATTTATGTCCATAGGTAAAATCTGATGGGACAATGAAGTGTGTGTTGGTAGCTCTTTGGAGTCTCATCTCATGTGTGGTCCCATGTCTGTCTGCACCACACCCATACCTGTACCTAGGATGTGTTCTCACTTCCCTGCTCCCCCAAACCTGCCCAGTAAGTGCTGCCATTCCCTGCTCCTGGTGGCAGCCTGGGCACAGCAAGGGTTAGGATCAGGCACTTACACATTGCATGCTAATCATAGAGTGGGGCCCTGGGCACTCGGGAGGTCTGCATTGTCTGAAAGCATCTCTCTTGTCCTAGAGGGCATGACATTAAGTGGCAAAAAAAAGGAGAGAGAGAGAGAGAGGCTGAGAGAGAGACAATAGAAGAAAGGCAAAAGGTTTCCTGCATTTTCTTCTTGAACAGGAGTCCCACAGATTATGTAGCCAGCCCTGCTGTTATGATTCTTATTTCGAAGATAAGAAAACCAGAGCCACACTGCTAGTCATATACAGTGACTCTGTGAAAATGAGAAAGACATCCCCTCTAGGCAGACCAATTATGAAAACATACCTCTTTTTATCTGGCTTCACAAACAGAATGCTGGATTTCAGCCCATTCTTGCCAGGTTATCCATATTCCTTTATATAGGGCATAAAACACACAATCATCTGCATTGACCCTGAAGGTTATAAAGGGATAAAATCTACTCAAGCAACAGGGCTCCTAGATAGTGTATTGATATTCAAACCTATGCTTTCTGGCTTCAGCATCTGTGCTCTAAACTGCAATACAAGTGTTTCAAAATTTGCTTGTGTATATGTGTGTGTGTATGTGTATATATATACACATACACACACACATATACACACACACACACACACACACCCCCAGGAAAATTTTAAAACACTATATATATATATACAAATATATATGAAGTATCTTTTGAAATACAAATTTCCAGTCTCTACCTAATACCATGGAAATCAGAATGTCTTGGGGAAATGTCTGGGAAGCAAGCTATATTTTTTAACAAGTGCTACAGGTGATGCTTATTATTTTAGAAGCTACTGAAAAATTGTTATACTACAAATTTTACAAGATCTGAGTATTGAATTTGCAGAGGATACAACCAGAAAGTACATAGCAGATTCAGACAGGCAGAAATATGAAAAATAAAAATCCCAGCCAGTGGTGAAGTATTATGGTTCAAGGAAGAATATGTTTTGGTTATGTTGTTGCTCTTAAAATGTGTTCTAAACTTGCTTTATTTTTAACAAAATCTCATGTCTTTAACACTGTAATTTTCTTCTAAATTGAGAGGCAATTAGAAAAAGATGAGAGAACTTCCCCTTCTGTTCCATAATAGAGTATTTGTATAAAATTGGTTTTATTATCATAAAATCCTACAAAACTGAACAAAATATGTGTAACAACCCTTTTCAGATGAGATAATACAGGTGGTGGTGGATTGTGAACTCTGAAAGAAGGGAAATACTTGAGATGAGTCATGCAATCATCCTGGTATCCTGCCCTGAGGCTTTTAAGAAGCCCTAGTCCAGGGAGAGAAAACCTAAATATAACAAACAAGAGTGCAGAGATAAGGAGATCAAGATTGGAGTTCAGAGAGGTTGTGAACATTTACATTTATTAGGAAGAATACCAAGAAACTGCACAAAGAGCTCCAGAAATCCACATGAGGAAACCGGAGAGTCTTTGGCTGACACTAAATTACACACGTGTAATGTGAATATCTACAAGGCTAGGTAAAGACAAGTCTCTGGAAAATATAACCTCAAAAACTTACAAAGCTCACAAAGGATGGGAAAGTGTTTGAGTTATAATCGACCTGAATAAAAGAGTTTTCATTGAATACTCAGCATATTCAGTAAAGATGCCAGAAGACCATGACTTATAGGTAGGGTTATTAGTGTAAAGGCAATTCTAGATCTGACCTTAAAAACAATCTTATAACAAAGCCTCAAAAGCTTTAGAATAATTCACAAGTAAATTAAGTGCTTAATAGAACAAAACTCAACACACATTAAAGAAAGACAAAATTCAGGCATTTAACAATGCAAGAATTAAAATGTCCAACACCCATTCAAAATTACTAGACACCCATAGAGAGAAAAAAAACACTATTTAAAGCAATTACAAAATATTACAAACCAACAGACTACTCTGTTTACTATGTTCAAGGATTTAAATAAAAACATGAACATAATGAGGAATAAAATAGCTACTGTAAAGATTATTAAAGTGGAAATGCTATGTCAAAAATAAAAAATCTGAAATTAAAAATTCACTGAAATTAATACTAGATTAGGCATAGCAGAATAAAAGAAAAGTAAGTTTGAAAGCACAGCAAAAACAATGATCAAAACTGAGGCATTTAGAGAAAACATGCTGGGAAAAAACTTATTAAGACCTTAGTGGTTCTTAAAACAATATTCAGTAGTCAACATATGTGTAATGGAGTTCCAGAGAAAATGGTGGAAGGAAGCAAAATAAATTGCTCTAAAAATGGCTAATTTTTTAAATAATCCACGAAAAATATAAATTAATAGATCAAAGGTAATCTAGAGACCCCAAGGAGAATAAACATAAATAAAACAATTTACTATTTTAAAATCTTTTGAAGCCACAAAATACTTGCAAACTAAATCCAGCAGCACATCAAAAGCAAATTCATGTGATCAAGTAGGCTTTATCCCTGGGAGGCAAGGTTGATTCAACATATGCAAATCAATAAATAAGATTCATCACATAAACACAACTAAAAAATGCATAGCTAATAGGAACAGAAAACACTTTCAATAAAATAAGCATCACCTCACGTTAAAAACTCTCAAAAACTAGGAATTGAAGGAACATACCTCAAAATAATAAGAGCTATCTATGACAGACCCACAGCCAACATCATACTGAATGGAGAAAAGCTGGAAGCATTTCCCTTGAGAATCATCACAAGACAAGGATACCCTCTTTCATCATTCCTATTTAACATTGTATTGGAAGTCTTGGCCATGGCAATCAGAAAAGAGAAAAAAATAACCCCTTTATTTTTTTCCATCTAAACAGGAAGAAAGAAAAGTCAGACTATCCATGTTTGCAGATGACATGATTCTATATCTAGAAAACCCCACAGTCTTGGCCCAAAATCTCCTTCAGCTGATAAACAACTTCAGCAAGGTTTCTAGGCACAAAATCAACATACAAAAACTATTAGCATTCCTGTATACCAACAGTAGCCAAGCCAAGAGTCAAATCAGGAACACAATCCCTTTCACAATTGCCACAAACAGAATAAAATACCTAGGAATACAGCTAACAAGGGAGGTGAAAGATCTCTACAATGAGAATTACAAAACACTGCTCAAAGACCAAAGCAATTTACAGATTCAGTGCTATTTCTATCAAATTACCAATGAGATTCTTCACAGAACTGAAAAACACTATTTTAAAATTCATGTGGTACCAAAAAAAGAGCCCAAATAGCCAAGGCAAAAAGAATAAAGCCAGAAGCAACATAGTACGTGACTTCAAACTATACTACAGGGCTACAATAACCAAAACAGCATGGCACTGCTACAAAAACAGACACATAAATCAATAGAACTGAATAGAAAGCCCAGAAATAAGCCTGCACATCTACAACCATCTGATCTTCAACAAAGTGACAAAGACAAGCAATGGGGAAAGGACTTCCTATGCAATAAATAGTGCTGGGATAACTGGCTACCGATATGTAGAAGATTGAAACTGGACCTCTTCCTTAAACCATATACAAAAATCAACTCAAGATGGATTAAATAATTAAATGTAAAGCCCAAAACCATAAAAACCCTGGACCACAGCCTAGGCAATACCAGTCTAGACATAGTAACAGGCAAAAATTTCATGATGAAGATGCCAAAAGCAAACACATCAAAAGCAAAAATTGACAAATGGGATCTAAATAAACTTAACAGCTTCTGCACAGCAAAGGAAACTATTAACAGAGTAAATAGGCAACCTACATAATGAGAGAAAATATTTGCAAACTGTGCATGTGACAAAGATCTAATATCCAGAATCTATAAGGAACTTAAACAAATGTACAAGAAAAAAACAACCCCATTAAAAAGTGGTCAAAGTGTTACCAGTGGAGGGCCTTGCCTATAAGTCATCCAGGTTCTTAGCATTTTGAACAAAGAATTGGACAAATACACAAACAAAGAAACAAAAGAAGTGAGCAATAAAAGCATACATTTATTGAAACAAAAGTACACTCTACAGAATGGGAGCAGGCTTGAATAAGCGGCTCAGGAGTCCTGATTACAAAATTTTCTGTTTTCAAATACTCTCTAGAGGTTTCCCATCTGTTACTTGGTTACACCATATGTAAACAAAGGAGTGACCCATGACCAGTCTGATTGGCTCTAGGAGGGGACCAATCAGTAGCTGAAGCAGAGTTACAAAGTTACACACGAGGACATGGCTGGCAACCAATCTTATTCGTTGTGGAACAAGTCCAATCAGAGATACTTTCCATCTTTCATCTGTGATGCAGTGCAAAGGGAGTAACCTCTGATCCTTTTGTTTTTTGGGTTTAGAGAGGTGGGGGTTTTCCTTTTAATTCAGTTCTAAGAAGTCAGTGAGAATCAGCCTTAAGTTCCCTGCATCCAGACCCTATTCTCCTGCCTCAAAAGAATATGAACAGACATTTTCAAAAGAAGAGATATATGTAGCCAAAATCATATGGCGAAAAAGCTCAACATCACTGATAACGAGAGAAATGCAATTCAAAACCACAAAAGTAAAAAATAACAGATACTGGCGAGGTTGTGGAGAAAAGGAAAAGCTTATATACTGTTGGTGGGAGGGTAAATTAGTTCAAAAATTGTGGAAAGCAGCGTGATGATTCCTCAAAGAGCTAAAAATGGAAATACCATTTGACCTGGCAATCCCACTATTGGGTATATACCCAAATAAATATAAATTGTTCTATCATAAAGACACATGCATGTGTATGTTCATGACAGCCCTACTCACAATAGCAAAGACATGGAGTCAACCTGTGTGCCCATCAATGGCAGATTGGATAAAGAAAATGAGTACATATATACCATGGGATATTATGTAGCCATAAAAAGAATGAGATCATGTCCTTTGCAGGAACACAGATGGAGCTAGAGGCCATATCTTTAGCAAACTACTGCATGAATAGAAAACCAAATATCATGTGTTCTCACTTAGAAGTGGTAGCTAAACCATGAGAACACATAAACACAAAGAGGGGGAACAACGGACATTAGGTCCTACTTGAGGGTGGAGAAGGAGGGAGAGAACATGAAAAAAATAACTGTTGGGTACTAGCCTTAGTACCTGGGTGATGAAATAATTGATACAATGAAATCCTGTAACATGAGTTTACCTATCTATCAAATCTGTACATGTACCCCTGAACCTAAAAGTTAAAAAAGAAAATTAGTGCTGAGGAGGATAGTGTTTAAGAGAAAAGTATTTTAAATAGCCAGATAAATAAGAGACACAAAGATTAGAATACCCACTGACTTAAGAAAATTAAGGCAAGCCAGAACACAACGAAATGATATATAAGTGCAAACAGAAATAAAACAAACAAAAGTTGTGAACCTAACAATGTCTTTCCAGTGAAAATATACTCAAACATGAAGGTTAAAATTTGCAAACAAAAGCTAGGGTGATTCCTCATAAACAGAACTCTACTACAAAATAATGTTTAAAGTAAATTATTTACACTGAAGGAAAATAATTTCAAGGGAAATTCAGATTTACACAAAAGAATAAAATTTGCCAGAAATGGTAATTATGTGTGTAAATATGGAAGACATATTATTTATGATTCAAAGATAATTTAAAATAATAAAAATAACTATATTATAAAATTGATAGTATATAAAGAGGTAAAATATATGACAGAAATGGCACAAAGGACAGGAAGGAGTAATATGGCAGTATACCACTTTTTGGTAACAACTTTATTGAGTTGTAATTCACACAATATACAACTCACCCACTTCAATGGTTTTTAATATATTACAATTCAATGGTTTTTAATGTATTCACACAGTTGTGCAACTCACCACAATCAATTTTAAATATTGTCTTTATTCAATAAGAAATCCTGTACCATTTAGCTATCACACTTCTGTCCTTCCCATCTCCATACCCAGGCCTAATCAACCACTAATCTATTTTCTGTCTGTGTAAATTTTCCTGTTGCAGACTTGCATATGAGTGGAATCATATGGTATGTGGTCTTTTATGACTGACATCTTTCACTTAACATAATGTTGTCAACATTCATTCACAAAGTATCATGTCATATTAGGGTTCTCTAGAGGTACAGAACTAATAGGATAAATGTAGATATAAAAGGGAGTTTACTAAGGAGCGTTGACTCACATGATCACAAGGTGAGGTCCCACAACAGGCCACCTACAAGCTGAGGAGCAAGGAAGCCAGTTCAAGTCCCAAAGCTGAAGAACTTGGAGTCCAGCACTGTAGAAAGATGTAGGCTGAGAGACTAAGCCAGTCTAGTCTTTCCACGTTCTTTTGCCTGCTTTTGTCCTGGCCATGCTGGCAGCTGATTCACTGGTGCCCACCCAGATTGAGGGCAGGTTTGCTTCTCCCAGTCCACTGACTCAAATGTTAATCTTCTTTGGACACACCCAGGAATATTATTTTGCATCCTTCAATCCCATTAAATTGACACTCAGTATTAACCATCGCACATGTAAACTGTTTGATTTATTTTTATTGCCAAATAATATTCCATTACTTGGATCTACATTTTATTTGTCCATTCATCAGTTGGACAAATTCATCAGGAATTCTGACTTGATTACACTTTTGACTATTGTGAATAATGCTGCTACGAACATTTGTGTACAAGATTTTGTGCAAACACATTTTCCACTATCATGGCTACATAAGAGTGTAATTAATAAGTCATATGGTAATTCTATGCATAGCCTTTTGAGAAACTATCAGACTGATTTTCAAAGCAGGTGCACCACTTTCACTTCCCTACCAGGAATTTATGAAGATTCCAGTGTCTTCTCTTCCTCCTAAAAATCTTGTTGTCATCTGTCTTTCTGATTGCAGCCATCCTAGTGGGTTTGAACTGGTATGTTATGTGTTTTCAATTTCCATTTTCCTGATGGCTAATGATGTTGACTATCTTTTAATGTGCTTATTGGACATTTGAATATTGTCTTTGAGAAAAAGTATATTCAGATCATTTGCTCATCTGGATATTGAGTAACTTGCCTTTTTATTACTGAGTTGTATGGGTTTGTTTGGAAGTAAGCTTTTTTCATGTCCTTGCATTGTACAAAAAATGGTATAAGATTACAGGAGGCCAGATATGGTGCCTCACACCTGTAATCCCAGTACTTTGGAAGGCCAACACAGGTGGATCATGAGATCAGGAGATCAAGACCATCCTGGCTAACATGGTGAAACCCTGTCTCTACTAAAAATACAAAACATTAGCCGGGCATAATGGCATGCACCCATAATCCCAGCTACTTGGGAGGCTGAAGCAGGAGAATCACTTGAACCCGGGAGGCAGAGGTTGCAGTGAGCCGAGATCGTGCCACTGCACTCCAGCCTGAGTGACAGAGCAAGATTCCATCTCAAAAAAGAAAAGATTACAGGAATACCTCAGAGATTACAGGTTTGGTTCTAGACCACCACAATAAAGCAAATATTGCAATAAAGCAAGTCACACAATATTTTTGTCTCCCAAGGCATGTGAAAGTTATGTTTAAACTATATAGTAGTCTACTAAGTGTGCAATAGCATTATGTCTAATAGCACACATACCTTGATTTTAAAATATTGCTTTAAAAATGCCAGTACTCATTTGGGCTTTCTGGCAGTTGTAATCTTTCTGCTGGTTGAAGGAGTTGTAATCTTTTTGCTTTGATGTTGGTGGCTGCTGACTATTCTCAGTGGTAGTCACTGAAGACTAGGGTAACCATGACAATTTCTTAAAATTCTTAAATTTCTTTTTCTTTTTTTTTTTTTTTTTTTTTTTTTTGAGACGGAGTTTCCTCTTGTTACCCAGGCTGGAGTGCAATGGCGCGATCTCGGCTCACCACAACCTCCGCCTCCTGGGTTCAGGCAATTCTCCTGCCTCAGCCTCCTGAGTAGCTGGGATTACAGGCATGCGCCACCATGCCCGGCTAATTTTTTGTATTTTTAGTAGAGACGGGGTTTCACCATGTTGACCGGGATGGTCTCAATCTCTTGACCTCGTGATCCACCCGCCTCGGCCTCCCAAAGTGCTGGGATTACAGGCTTGAGCCACCGTGCCCGGCCAAAATTCTTAAATTTCTTAAAATAAGACAACAATGAGATTTGCCACACCAAACGACTCTTCTTTTCCTGAAAGATTTCTCTGTAGCATGTGATGTTGTTTGATAACATTTTACCCACAGAAGAACTTCTTTCAAAATTGGAGTCGAGCTTCTCAAATCCTAACACTGCTTTATTAACTAAATTTAGGTAATATTCTAAGTTACTTGTCATTTCAACAATGTTCAAAGCATCTTCACCAGGAGTAGACTACATCTCAAGAAAACACTCTTTGCTCATCCACAGGAAGTAACTCCTCATTCAAGTTTTATCATGAGATTGCAGTAATTCAGTCATGTGTGACAGAATTAGGCTGCATTTCTAGTGCTTTTGCTATTTCTACCACATTTACAGTTACTTCCTCCATTACAGTCTTGAACTCCTCAAAGTCATCCAAGAGGGTTGGAATCAACTTCTTCCAAACACCTGTTGATGAGTATACTCTGCCCTCCTTCCATGAATCATGAATGTTCTAAATGGCATCTAGAATGGGGAATCTTTTCCAGAAGTTTTTCAATTTACTTTGCCCCAATCCATCAGAGGAATCAGTATCTATGCAGCTATAACCTTACAAAGTATACTTCTTCAGTAGTAAGACATGGAAGTCAAAGTTACTCCTTGGGCTACAGAATGGATGTTCTGTTAGCAGACATAAAAACAACATTCATCTCTTTGTACATCTTTATCAGAGGTCCCAGGTGACCAGGTGCACTGTCAATGAGCAGTAATATTTTGAAAGAAACAATTTTTTGTGAACTGTAGGTCTCAACAGTGGTCTTAAAGCATTCAGTAAACCATGCTGCAAACAGATATTCTCTCAACCAGGTTTTGTCTTTCCATTTCTAGAACACACGTGAAACAGATTAGCATAATTCTTAGGAGCCCTATGATTTTTGGAATGGTAAATGATCACTGGCTTCACTTAAAGTACCAGTTGCATTAGTCCTTAACAAGAGTGTCAGCCTGTCCTTTGAAGCTTTGAAGGCATTGACTTTTCCTCTCAAGTAGGAACATCACTCTTCTTCCAATAGAAGGCTGTTTTATGTACACTGAAAATCTGTTGTTTAGTGAGGAAACCTTCTTCAGTTGTCTTAGTGAGATCTTCTGGGTAACTCACTACAGCTTCTATATCAGCACTTCTTGCTTCACCTTGCATCTTTATCTTATGGAGATGACTTTTTATCTTAAACCTCATGAACAATTCTGGTGGCTTCCAATTTTTCTTCTGAAACTTCCTTGTCTCTCAGCCTTGGTAGAGTTGAAGAAAGTTAGCGCCTTTCTTCAGATTAGCCTTTGCCTTGAGGACATGTTGTGGCTGGTTTGGTCGTCTATCCAGACCATTACACCCTTCTCTACAGGAGCAATAGGCTGTTTCATTGTCTTATTATTTGTATGTTCACTGAAGTCACACTTTTAGAGTTTTTCAAGGACTTTTCTTTTTCATTTGCAACTTCCATGAATACTTGAAAATTAAATGGCACAAATAGATTAAAAAATGGATGAAATTTAAAATTATAAGGAATACTAGAAAATATTTAATTAGAATAATAACATAAATACATCCTAGCAGTGCAAGTATTGATATTAAATCTAAATGTAACAGAGAACAGTAATAATAGCAAAAATATGTTAGGTATTATAGCATATGGATAAATATGACATCACTGTCAAAAAAGAAACAGGGGAGAGTAATTGGAAATATTCTATTATAAGGCACCTGTACCACATGTGAAGAAATATATGGTTTTTTGAAGATGACCTTATGTTAGCTAAAAATGTGGTACTTGAGCTGGGAATTTGAACCACTGATCTCATCCTTTTCCTTCCCCACTTTGTCCAGCAACATTAGGAGCAAGCACTCAATCTTACTATACTTATTAGTTTAAACCTCGTGAACCAGTCTCTGGTAGCTTACAGTTTTTCTTCTGAAGCTTCCTTGCCTCTCTCAGCCTTGGTAGAGTTGAAGAAAGTTAGGGCCTTTCTTTGGATTAGGCTTTGCCTTAAGGACCCGTTGCCCTAGGGCTAGTTTGGTCTTCTATCGAGACCACTACAACCTTCTTTACAGGAGCAATGAGGCTGTTTCACTGTCTTATTATTTGCATGTTCACTGAAGTCACACTTAATATTTTTATCTTATTAAACTTATTGTACTTATTGATTAGCTACAAATGTATGTCGAGAACTTCAGGGAAACCAAAAATTAAAAAGAAACATAAAGGGGAAAAAATAAAACTATACAGAATGCTCAATTATAACCAGAAGAGGCAGAAAAAGAAAGAAGGAGAATCAAATAACAAATATATAGAAAATAGTTACAAACATAGTAGGCGTTAATACAACTATATCAATATTCACTTTAAATGTGAATAATCTAAACACACCTAAAAGACAGAGATGATCACAGAGGATTAAGAAAACAATAATCATCTTTATACTGTACATAAGAAACCCGTTTTAGGCCAGGCGCGGTGGCTCACACCTGTAATCCCAGCACTTTGGGAGGCCGAGGCTGGTGGATCACGAGGTCAAGAGATCGAGACCATCCTGGTCAACATGGTGAAACCCCGTCTCTACTAAAAATACAAAAAAAATTAGCTGGGCACGGTGGCACGTGCCTGTAATCCCAGCTACTCGGGAGGCTGAGGGAGGAGAATTGCCTGAACCCAGGAGGCGGAGGTTGCTGTGAGCCAAGATCACGCCATTGCACTCCAGCCTGGGTAACAAGAGCGAAACTCCATCTCAAAAAAAGAAACCCATTTTAAATACAAAGACTCAGATGAGTCAAAAAAAAATGTAGATAAAGATTTACAATACTGTAGTGATTTTATGTGTCAACTTGGAGGATAATTTTGGAAAAGATTGACATTTACACTGGCAAACTTTAAGTAAGCAGAGCCTTTAACAATGTGAGTGGGCCTCATCCCAACAGTCAAAAGGCCTGAATAGACAAAAAGATTGACCTCCTCAAGCAAGAGGGAATTCTTCAACTGAATACCTTCACACCTCATACCATCAGCATTCCTGGGCATCCAGTGTGCCAGCCTTCAGACTGGAACTGTACCATTGGCTCTCCTGGGGTCACCAGCCTGCTGGCGTACACTGCAGATTTTCTACTTGCTAACTTCCATAACAATGTGAGCCAATGTCTTACAATAAATATACATACACTCTCTCCATTTTGGTTCTGTTTCTCTGGAGAACCCTAATATAAGTTTAGGTACTAAGAATGGTTCTAGAGAAACAGAACTTTAAGGATAAACTTACTGAATTTTGGGGGGATTTCTGAAATTGGTTTCTTAACCTTATTAGATTTAAAAACCCTAATGACTATTTCTAGTGTGAAGAAAGCACTGATTGTCCACGGCATGATCTGTCAATAGAGATACACTAATTATCATCAATAGATACTCCTAATCAAACACTTTTAAGAAGCAAGAGGACCTGCGTGGCTATGTATATAATACTTTTGAACATTTCTGTCAAACTAATAAGTATAATAAAATTGACTGGTTACTTCTAATGTTGCTGGACAAAGTGGGGAAAGAAAAGAATGAGATCAGTGGTTCAAATTCCCAGCTCAAGTGCCACATAAATGACCTGATAGCTTCTGTGTCTGACCTGAAAGAGACCCTTATCTGCCGTAGCCTTATGGCTGAGACTGATGAAAGTCAATCCCGGAATCTTATTCTATGAATGGCTTATTTAAAAAGCAAGTTGAATTCCCAGCCTTGGAGGTGTCAACTGTTAAAGCACAATCTGGGTTTGGATAAGTGTCTTTGCCTTCCCTGCACACAGTTACTCTGGCAAAATAACCATCCATGGACTTACAGATTCCTTATCCACCATCATGGTATTTTACTCAGCATTGCTTTTGAACAAGGAATTTACTTTATAGCAAAGAGAGTATAGCAAGGGGCCTATGTGCATGGAGTTCCCCAGTCTTACCACTTTTCCGAAGGATCTGGCTTGATAGAATGATTGAATGTCCTTTTGAAGATTCAGTTACAGCACCAGTAGAGCTATGGTAAGATTCTCCAGAAGGCTGTATGTGGTCTAAATCAATGTCCAGTGCATGATGCTATACTCCTACAGCCACAATTCATAGGTTTAGGTATAAAGAGATGGAAATGGAAGTAACGCCATTCACCACTACCCCCAGTGACCCACTAGCAAAATTTTGCTTTCTGTTCCCATGGCATTATACTCTGTGAGCCTAGAGGTCTTCATTCTAAAGGGAAGGGTGCTTCCACCAAGAGACAACAATAATTCCATTGAACTAAATGGTAAGACTGCCACCTGGCTAATTGGGATTCATCATGACTCTGAGTCAACAAATAAGAGGGTTATTGTGATGCGTGGAGTGATGGATTCTGACTACCAAGGGGAAAATGGACTGCTACTCTATAAAAGAAGTAAGGAAAAGTTTATCTGAAACACAGGAGATCCCCTGCGGTGTCTCTTAGTATCACTGTGTTCTGTGTCTAAAGACAATGAAAAATTTCAACAACTCAAGTAGGACTGCTAATGGTTCATACCCTTCAGGAATAAAGGTTTGAGTAAATCCTTCTGGTAAAGAACCATGATCAACAGAGGTGCTTGCTGAAGACAATGAATATGAAATAGGTAGTAGAAAAAGGTAATTATGAATATCAGCTATGACCATGTGACTAATTTCAGAAATGATAACTGAAAATCAGGAGTATTTTATCCTAATTTTGTTAAGAATATGTTTGTGTATGTGTGTGTCAAATATGTTTTCTTCCCTCTCTTAGCCCCTTATCATGTAATATAAAATGCATTTATAGCATCGGATTTAAGTTACATGAGATCACGGAGAATAGCAAGCATCATCTAAGGACGTTGCATCTTCTTCTGGAAAATAGGTTAGTATGTTTATGGTTGTACCATGTTAGGTGGAAATATGACCTTAATATTGTCTTTATTCAGACATTAAGTAAGTTTATGGGTGACTGTGTGTTATTCTCCAAACTGTACATATTGAACCTCTAACTCTCAATGTAATGGTATTTGGAGTGCAGACATTGGGAGTTAATTCTGTCATGAAAGTTGAATCCTTTCTTAGTGCATTTGGGTTGCTATAATCAGGTACCATAAATTGGGTGGCTTATAAACAACTGAAATTCATTTCCCACAGTATTGGAGGCTGAGAAGTCCAAGATCAAAGTACAGGCAGATTTGGTGTATGGTAAGGGTCCTCTTCTTGATGCATCGATGGACAGTCAACTTCTCACTGTGTCCTCACATGAGGGAAGGGATGAGAGATCTCTATAGGAACTCTTTTATAGGGACACTAACCCGATTCATGAGGGCTTCACCCTTACAACATAATCACCTCCCCCAGTGACCTATAGTCTAATAACATTACCTTCCCTGGACTGGAATAGTATTATATAAATTTAAGAGGAATATAAATATTCAGCCCATTACTGCCCCTCATAATGAAATTAGCATCCTTATATGAGGAAGAGGAGATACCAGAGCTTGCTCTTTCTCTCTCTTCCATGTGAAGACATTATGAAAATGTGGCAATCTGCAAGCCAGGAAGAAGACCTTCACTAAACACTGAATCTACTAGCACCTTGATCTTGCAATTCTCAGTCTTTAGAATTATAAGAAACAAATATCTGCTGTTTAAGCCAACCAGTCGATGGTATTCTGAGCTGACTAGACAGGGTCTAAGTTGATAAAGAGGTGATCTTATAATGATTAATTTTATATGTCAATTTGGAGGGTGTTTTTGAATAAGATTAACACTTAATCAGTGAACTTTGAATAAGCAGAATGCTCTACTTAATGTATATGGGCCTCATCTAATTAGTTGAAAGTCTAAGTGGAATAAAACGACAAGCCACCTCAGGCAAGAGAAACATACCCAGCAGACTTCCTTTGGGCTAGAATTGCACCATTGGCTCTTTCTGGGTCTTAAGACTGCCAGTCTACACTGCAGATTCTGTACTAACCAGCCTTCATAATGAGCAAGATAACTAATTCTAATAAATCTCTTTCCTTATATATGTATGTGCCACTGGTTTTCTTTCTCTAAAAAATTCTGAAGAATGCTAACACATATTAAGACTAATCAAAAGAAAGTTGGAATGGCTATATAAATTTCAGACAAAGCAGACTGCAGAACAAGAAAAGCTATTGGGAATAAAGGAGAATGTTTTATAATGTTACAGAAGTCAATTTTCCAAAAAGATTTAACAATCATAAATGTTATATCTAGCATTTAGATATACCTGTACCTAACAGCAGAGTCAAAATATGTGAGAGAAAAAGAATAGAACTGAAAAGAGAAATGGGGGAAAATCCACTATTACACTTGAACACTTCAACATTCCCATTTCAGTAATTGATAGATCAAACAGACAGAAAATCAGTAAGAATATAGTTGGCTTAAACAGTACTATCAATCAACTTGATCTAATTGACATTTATGGAATGTTCCATCCAACAAGTGCAGAATATACATTCTTCTCAAGTTTACATGGATCATTCACAACCACACTACCTCCTACCAAAAAAAACTGATTCTGGGCCATAAAACACACCTTAACAAATTTATATAAAGATATATTATAAAAGTAGGCTCTCACACCAGGTGGAATTGTGGTAAAAATCAATAAAAAAAATATAATTGGAAAGTCTTTAAATATGTGGAATTTAAATAACATATGTGCCAAAGAAAAAAGCTTTAAAATTTTAAAATATTGAGTTAAATTAAAATAAATGTTCAATTAATCAAAATGTATGAGATGCAGCAAAAGCAGTGGATAGGAGGAAATTATTAGCATTAGTAAAGAAGAAAGATCTGAAATAAATCATCTCAGCTTCTACCTTAGAAAACTAGAGAAAGAAAAGCAACTTAAGCCTGACGTAAAAGGAAGAAAATAAATAATAAAATTAGAACAGGTTAATAAAATTGAAAACAGAAAAACAAGAGAGAAAAAAATCCCCCCCAAAACCCAAAGCTGATTCACTGAAAAAAAATCAATGAAAGTGATAAACTTATAGCCAGTCTAATCAAGAATAAAAAAGAGATGACATTTATTACCAATGTGAGAAATGAAAAGGCGCCATCACTACTGAGCCCAAAGATATGAGATAAATAATAAAGAAATACTATTAACATTTCTATGCCTACAAATTTGATAACTTAGATAAATGGGTCAAATTCCTTGAAAGACATAAACTACCAAAACTCACATGAGCATAAATAGATAAACAGAAAAAGTCTGTATCTATTGAAGAAATTGAATCATAATTAATGAACATACAAAAAAGACAGACTCAGGTCCTGACAATTTAACTGGTAAATTTCACCAGATATTTAAGGAAGAGATGATAGTTTTCTAAAATGGAGAAAACAGAAGCAGATAAAAAAAAATTCCTGAATAAAAAGACCAAGAATTTAATGAAATCAGATTGCTACAATGTCAAAAACAGCCTCTACAAGAACAGTAATTTATATTACAAAGACATTATAAGAACAGAAAACTACAAACAAATATTCTCCATCAACATAAATGCAAAATGCTCAGCAAAACACTAGTAAATGAGCCCCAAAAGAAATCAAAATAACTATGTACAACAACCAAGTGGAATTTATTCCAGCTATGCAAGACTGGGTCTACATTTGAAAATTATTTAATATAATCAACCACATCAACAGGCTAAGGAAGAAAAAACATATAATTATATTAATGGATGCAGATAAAAGGGATTTGACAAAACCCAACATCTATTAATGACAAAAACTCTCAGAAACTACAGATAGAGGGTAGCTGTCTTACCTTGGTAATAAACATCTACAAAAAAACCACAGTTAGCATACTTAATGGTGTGTTAGATCAGAAAAAAGGCAAGAATGTTACCTCTCACCACACGTCTTTTTACCATCATACTGGAGGCCCATCAAATGTAGTAAGACAAGAAAAGAAAAGAAAAAAAAGGACAGAAAGCAAGAAAGAAAAGAAAGGAAGAAGGATGGAAGGAAGGAAGGAGAGAGAGAGAGAAAAAGAAAGAGAAGAAAGGAAAGAAAGAAAGGAAAGAAAGAAAGAAAGAAAGAAAGAAAGAAAGAAAGAAAGAAAGAAAGAAAGAAAGAAAATGCTGTCTGTTTATAGATGGAATAATAGTCTATGTGGATAATCCTAAGGAATTAATGAAAATAACCATCTGTGAACTAGTAAGTGAGTACAGCCAGGTATAGGATACAAGGTTAAAATGCAAAAGTCAGTTGCTTGCCTATATAGCAGCATTAACTGATTGAAATTTAAAATCTAAAAACAATGCCATTTGCAATAACACACAAAAATACTTAGGTATAAATCTCACAAGATATGGATAAGGAAACATATGGGATCTATACGCAGAAAAGTACAAACTCTGATGGAAAATATAAAAGATCTGTATAAATAAAATAGTATTTTATGTTTATGAATTAGAAAGCTCAAAATGGTTAAGATGTCAATGATTTCCAACTTGATCTATAAATCAGCACAATCTCAATCAAAATTCAAGAAATCTATTTTTTTTTTAGATATTGACAAACTGAATCTAAAGTTATATGGAAGAGCAAAGCACTTGGAATTGCCAGTATAATACTGAAGAACAAAATTGGTGAACACGATCTACCTCACTTCAAGACAAACTGTAAAACTACAGTAACCAAGACAATGTGATATTCGTGTGTTAATCAACAAACAGATTCACGGTACAGAAAAGAATGTACAGAAGTAGAACTGTACAGATAGAGTCAACTGATCTTAGAAAAAAATTCAATTAAAAAAGGTAGTCTGTTCAACAAATGGTATTGGAACAACTGGGCATCTATAATTAAAAACAGAAACTCTGCACACAGACCTTACCCTTTCACAAGTATTGGTTCAAAATGAATTATAGATTTGAATTTAAAATGAAAAACTATAAAACTTTAGAGAAAACATGAGAAAATCCATGGATTCATATAAATTTTTAGATATAACACTAAAAAAAATCCATAAAAGAAAAATTGTTTGGGCTTTATTAAAATTTAAAATTTTCTGTGAAAGTCATAGTTAAGAAAAACAACACACAAGCCACAGAATGGGGGGAAATATTTGTGAAACACAATAAGATAAAGTCCTTGTATCCCAAATATGTAAAAACACTTAAAACTCAGAAATATGAAAAAAGAAAACAATAAAATCTGAACAAACCACTCACCAAAGATGGCAAACATATGGAAAATAAACACATGAAAAGTTGCTCAGCATCACTTCCCATCAGGGAATTGTAAATGGAACAGCAGTGTGATACCACTGCACACCTATCAGATTGGTTAAAACCCAGAAACTGAGGACAACAAAAACAGATGAGATTGAGAAACCACAGAGACACTCAGTCATTGCTGACAGGAATGCAAAAATGATACAGTCACTTTAGAAGACAATCTGGCGATTTCTTACAAAACCAAACATACTTTTGTCATAAAATGTAGCAATAATGTGTTTAGATATTTACCTTACTGATGTGAAAATTTGTGTTCAAACAAAAATCTGCATGTGAAGATTTGTAGCCACTTTATTCACAATTGCCACAAAAACTGCAATGCATTTCTCCTGTCTAATCATGAAAAAACACCAGACAAATTCAAATTGAGAGAAAGTCTGCAAAATATCTGATCAGTACTCCTCAAAACTGTCAAGGCCATAAGAAACAAGGAAAATCTGAGAAGCAGTAACTGCCAAGAAGAGCCTAAGGAGACATGACTAATAAATGTAATGTGGTATTCTGGGTGAGAAACTGGAACAGAAATGAGACATTAGGCAAAAAACAGGGAAATCTGAATAAAATATGGACTTGGTTCATTAATTGTAACAAATGCACTATACTAATGTATGATGTTAATGATAGGTAAAATGGGATGTCAGATATATGGGAAATTTATGCATTATCTTTGTAACTTTCTGTAAATCTAAATTTGTTCTAAAATTTAGCAGTTTGAGCCACACACAATGGCTCATGCCTATAATCTCAACGCTTTGCAAGGTCGAGGTGAGCTCAAGAGTTCAAGATCAGCCTGAGCTACATGGCAAAACCTGATCTCTACAAAAAGCACAAGAATTCAGCTGGGTATGGTGGCATGAACCTGTAGTCCCAGCTACTGTGGAGGCTGAGGTGGGAAGATGATTCATCCCAGGAGACAGAGGCTACAGTGAGCCACAATTGCACCACTGCACTCCAGCTTTGGTGACAGAGTGAGACCCTGTCTCAAAAATAAAAATAAAATAAAATAAAATTTAGAAATGTATTTAAAAGCACACACAAGTTATAAAAACAAAACCTACAGTGTGCAGTAACAGCAGTGCACAGAGGGAAATTTGTAGCTTTGAGTGCATATAGTATGTTGCTAAGAGTTTAAAGTCAATGCACTTGGAAAAAGAAGAGCTAATTTTAAACTCAAATAAGTAAAAGAGAAAAATAAATAAAGATAAGAGTGCATGGAAAAATAATAGAGAAAAATCAGTTAAACCAAAGATTGTTTCTTTGAAAGAGCAGTAAAATTTATAAATCTCTAACTACACTAATCAAAAAATAAAAGAAACATAAATTCCTAATGTAAGAAACGAAAGATATTCTTTTAATAGATAATAAGGGAATATATGAAGAATTTTATGAAAGTATGCCAGTAAAGATAGCAATAGATGAACAAATTACTTGAAAATTTCAAATTACCAAAGCTGATTCAAGAAGAAAAAGAAATTTGAAGTAGCAGTATAGCTATTAAAGAAATCAACCTAACAATGAAAAACCTTCTTTAAAAAATGACTTCCAGCCAGGTACAGTGGCTCACACCTGTAATCCCACCACTTGGGGAGGCCGAGGTGGGCGGATCATGAGATCAGGAGATCAAGACCATCCTAGCTAACACAATGAAACCATGTGTCTACTAAAAATTCAGAAACTTAGCTGGGGCGTGAGGGCATGCACCTGTAGTCCCAGCTACTCTGGAGGCTGAGGCAGGAGAATCACTTGAACTCAGGAGGCAGAGGTTGCCGTGAGCGGAGATTCCACCACTGTATTCCAGCCTGGGTGACAGAGTGAGACTCTGTCTCCAAAAAAAAAAAGAAAGAAAGAAAGTAGACACTTTCTCAATTCAATAAAAGGCATCCATAAAACTGATGACTAAGGTCATATTGAATGGTGGTCACCCTTGGCAGAGAGAAAATGATCAAATATGACAAGTCTCTCAATTAAAAATGAAAACTGCAAAAAAAGCCAACTTTGAAAATATTGATCTGTTTGTCACCATTAAAACCAGAAAAGAAAAATTATAATAAATTCTGGTTTCGGTATCAAAATAATATCTAAACAAAAAATAACATTGTGAGTTTTAAAATATCTACTTTTCAATTTTTCAGTATTTTAATTAGTTTCATGTTCCGGAAAAAACAAACTTTAAAATATACACTAAAACAGATACTGTTTCTTCTAAACCTTTCTGGGGATTCTTTTTCTGGCTCTAGTTTTTTTGTTTGTTTGTTTGTTTGTTTGTTTTTTGAGAGGGAGTCTCACTCTGTTGCCCAGGCTGGAGTGCAATGGCACCATCTCGGCTCACTGAAACCTCTGCCTCCTGGGTTCAAACAATTCTCCTGCCTCAGCCTCCTGAGTAGCTGGGATTACAGACATGCACCACCACATCCAGCTAATTTTTGTGTTTTTAGTATAGACAGTGTTTCACATGTTAGTCAGGCCTATCTCAAACCTCTGACCTGGTGATCCACTCAATTAATTCATCACTCCCCTTCTCTGGGGATCATTGCCCTCCCTTGCTTAGTGTCTAACACTTTGAGACCTGTGTTTGTATATATTAATATTTTGTCTAGATTCTCAGTTGTTGCAGGTGAGAGAGTAAACCCAGTCCTTGTTACTCTGGCTTGGACAGAAGCAAAGCCCCCAAAGTCTCGGCCTCCCAAAGTGTTGGGATTACAGGCATGAGCCACCGCACCCAGCCGGTTCTTTTTTAGGTTGTTTCCTCACATACACTGCTAATTAGTCCTCTTTTGTATACTCGAAGATATCCCTCTGTAGGTCTCCAGAATTCTCTCTCTCTGTGGCTCTCTCTGCCATACTCTGCCTGGCAAACTCCAGCTACCTTGGCTTCCAGCTCTGTTTTTAGCCCACTGCTCCCCATCTGGGTTCCACCTCTGCTGCATTCAGAGAGGTGGGTTCTTCTGAGAAACAGAACCAATAGGAGATTATACAGATAGATGTGAGTATGTGTGTAATATATACATATGTATGTAAGTATGCATAAAATATACATGATATATTATATGAACATATATGAAATATAAAAGGTATATATGTAATACATACAAAGGTATTTAGGTATTTATTTATTTTTACAAAGATTTATTATGAAGATTTATTATTTATTATGAAGAACCAGCTCATGCAGTTAAGGTAGCTACAAGCTCCCATGCCTGAAAGCTAGGTCTGCAAGCTAGAGAGCTAGGATAGACCCTTCTAATCTGAGTCCAAAGGCCCAAGAACCAAGGGAGCTAAGAGTGTAAATTTCAGGGCAAAGGCAAGAGGAAACTGATGCCCCGGCTTAAGCAGGCAGGCAGGAAAGGGCTGAATCTTCCCTTCCTCCGCTGTTTGATCTATTCAGACTTTCAGTGGATTGAATAATGCCCACTCACACTGGAGAGAGCAATCTGCTTTACCAAGTTCATCAATTCAAATGTTAATCTAATCCTGAACACCCTCAAAGATACACCTGGAAATAATGTTTCATCTGGACACCCTGTGGTCCAGTCAAGTTTACTTGTACAATGAACCACTTATACCCTCACTGCTCCACAGCCTAGAAATGTGCTCCAGGATGTCATCGGGGTAATCATAGGACTCAATTAATTCATCACTCCCCTTGTCTGGGGATCATTGCCCTCCCTTGCTTAGTGTATAACCCTTTGAGACCTGTGTTTGTATATATTAATATTTTGTCTAGATTCTCAGTTGTTGCAGGTAAGAGAGTAAACCCAGTCCTTGTTACTCCAGCTTGGACAGAAGCGAAGCCCCCAAAGTCTACTTTTGATATAATCACATTTATCAATATTTTGCTTTATAATATATGCCTTTTAACTAAGAAATGTATTTCTATATAAGAGATTTCATTTTCCATGTTGAATCCACCAGAATTTACTTGTATGTATGATGTGGAGTAGATTTCTGAGTTTGTGAGTAGGTTTTATGTCAAATAGAACTTGACGACACTCGTTTTGCCTCTATAATTGCCGTGGGTCCCTAGGAGCTTACTTTTTCTGACCCTGTGTTCCTGTTGGTAAAAAGGGCACAGTAACACCCACTTTGTGGTATAATTATTGAAATAAAATGATATAGATCACTTCCTGTGTACAGCACCAGGTATAAAGTAGATGCTCCAAAATGCTGATTTCTTTCTGGAGCTCCTCCCAACACTCGGAGTTACTTCCTCTAACTTGTCTGTTGTGTAATAATCTGCTGTTTGTCTTCTTAATAAACCAAGTGGTTCATCTTTTTTGCTTTCTGAGATATCTGCAGAACAGAGTGGGGCCAACCCATAGTGGGCCTTCTATAAATATGTGTTGAGCTGCTGAATGACTGCCTCCTCTTCCCATCTCATTGCATTTATCTCTGCCAGCTAATGTATGCCTGGATGATTAATGATTATCCAGAACAGCTTCTGTGGTTTGAATGTGTCCCCTCCAAAATTCAGAGGCTGCCAATAGGATCATATTAAGTGGTGGGAAGCCTTTAAGAGGTGATTAGGCCATGCAAGCTCCTCCCTCATGAATGAGATGAAGGTTCCTAATAAGAGACTTCATTCAGTGTTTGGATGTCTTGCCCTCCTGCTTTGTGCCATATAAAGATATATAGCATTTCTCACTTCCAGAGGATGCAGCAAGAAGGCATCATCTCAGAAACAGAGAGCAGCCCTCGCCAGACATGCAATCTGCTGGCACCTTGATCTTGAACTTCACAGCCTCCAAGACTGTAAGAAATAAATTTCTGTTTTTTATAAATTGCCCAGCCTCAAGTATTTTGCTATAGCAGCACAAACAGACTAAGACAATAGCCTAAGGTATAAGATTATATAATTTTATGCACCATTTTTGAAGGAATAAACAAAAGCCAATGTTTTTTTCTTAATTGTTCAAAATTTGTAACAGTGAAAATACCTCAAGACCTTGTAACTACTACCCCATGGGAACCACCATGATATTTGAACTAACTGTCAACTGGACACACAGTCCTCCCCGGTTCTAGCACCCAACAGAGTAGGAAGCCAAATTACCTTGCCAAGGTCTTTCTGTAGGCTAAGAAGTAGATGTGTTTTTCAGGGAAAGAGTTGTGTGTTTACTGTAGCTGGAGAGTGAGTGGGGGGCAATGGGAATACATGAAGGAAATATGAGTGGCTGAAACATTTTCCTTCCTTCTACAGTGGACAGTCTATGAATTTGTCTGAGCCCTTGTTGCCACATCTAAACACGTCAACTCCAAATAAGGTGTAACTTAGAAATAATGGATAACACGGAAATAAATCTGAAGAATAATAAATGCTTCTTCCTAGGTTAAATATCAGCTAAGAAGCAAGACTGTAATCCTGCCTAACTCTCTAATGCTGGCACAGAGAAAAAAACCTATGAGAGAGAGAGAGAACGAGAGAGAGAGAGAGAGAGAGAGAGAGAGAAAGGAAAAACTAACACGAACAAAGCTCCGCGGGTTTGGATTGGCTGTAGCAAGAATCATTAATTTTCCCTAGGAATGATCAAGAGTGTCGTTAGGATGCATTAAGCATCACCTGACAGGGAATGGGGAGTACCAGGAGGAGGATGCACTCCCTCCCTCCCTCCTTCCACGATTGCATAATCAATGCAGATGACTCCAACTTGGCTCCCAGAATCTCCTCCCGCCATTAGCACCAGCCGGGAGCCTCTCACATTCCATTTTTTATCTCTTTTCTTGATCGTTTCCTATGGGGATAGAAACCTATTCTCACAGTGGAAGGAGCCCTGGGTTTTCCAGGACAGCCGCTTCAGAATCCTAAATGCTGCTGGACTGGGGAAGCAAAAGAGGCACTGAAGAGCCTTTTTATTCATTTATTTTGTCAACAAATTATTTTGGATTTGATGTTAGGGTAGCCTCACACATGATTCCTGTCCTCTCTCCCTTCTTTTATTCAGTTCCCTCTAAATCCCTCCCCCACACCCACCCCTACCTACCTTAATGACTGATTCCCTCTTCCCCTCAGCCCTCTCCCATCTCCCCATCTTATTTTCTGTCCCTTAGATGAGGTCACCCTGACTGGATGAAGGACACGGGGCTCAGAAGAGGTCAGACATTAGCACTGCTATAACTGCAGTGCTACCGAAACTGGGCAAACCCATCCATCAGCAACTCCACTACTCCATTAGGCCTCCCATGAAATATGCCCTGCTCTGAATCGCACAGCCATACATCTCCCGGTCTAGACACCTTCCTGTTGTGTGAAGATCAATGCCGCTCGGTCATGCATCATGTGTCATGCAGTAGCCCTCACTCTAATAACCGTGTCTATTCTCTAGTCTGTGTATAAATTATGGCACTGGGAAAGTACTATATTATTCAGCAACCTTGGTCACTAATGGATTATTGGGTTTATTGGTTGATAATGTGAGCTCCCTTTCCTCCTTCTTTTTTTTTTTTTTTTTTCTTTTTCTCATTTTTGGCTGCATCTCACTCTTATTTTATTTATTTCTCTCTACTTTTATTTTATTTGGTTCAGGTTTGAGTGATGGCTGCTTTAGGCTTCTGTCAACATACTCCTGCATCAAACCCCGAAAAGAATGATGCTCTAAAATAAGCCCAATTAGGAAGAATTCTCTGTGATCCCCTATTAGATAACAGACTGAGCCCACTGGTGGTTGTTTGGCCTTCAGTTTCCTGGGGTTTTGGATAAAGTGCCTTTTCTTTTTCTTTTTTTCTTATTTATTTTTGAGGGTGGAGTTTTGCTTTTGTTGCCCAGGCTGGAGTAGAACAGCACAAACTCGGCTCACCACAACCTCCGCCTCCCAGGTTTAAGTGATTCTCCTGCCTCAGCCTCCCAAGTACCTGGGATTACAGACATGTGCCACCATGCCTGGCTAATTTTGTATTTTTAGTACAGACAGAGTTTCTCCATATTGATCAGGCTGGTCTCAAACTCCTGACCTCAGGTGATGCACCTTCCAAATTTCTAGGATTATAGGCGTGAGCCATGCCCAGACTAAGGTGCCTTTAAACTGAAGGGCACTTTTAGGGTACCAAATGCTGTTCAGGCCCCTAGCAACCTCTAGTATCCCATGGGGCTCAGTCTTATAAAACCCCTTTCTGAATTCTTTGTCTCAGCTGGTCTTTCTATCCTTTGATGACTTACATTCAGCGATGCTGGATGCTGATAATTTTGTTTACAAGGCTGGCTCTCAGTTTTTCCTCTCTGTAAAATGGATGAGAGAGGGAGAGCCCACATGTACAGAAAGAAGAAAACAATGGATTATAGTAAAGAACTTGGAATGTAAATGTTGAATTTTCAGGGCATGTTAACTCTAGGAAAAGTTAGACTATTTGACTTTCTGAAACTGTTGCAATTTTATATTACAAATTAAAAACTTAATTAGGTAGGCATGGTGGTGCATGCCTGTAGTCCCAGCTACTCAGGAGGCTGAGGCAGGAGAACTGCTTAAGCCCAGGAGTTCAAGGTTGCCGTGAGTTATGATTGAGCCACTGCACTCCAGTCTCGGTGACAGAGAGAGACCCTGTCTCAAAAGAAAAGAAAAAAAAAGACAAACTTTTATGGGAAAGGAAATAAGGCTTTAATACCAGAACTGTGCAAAAAACTAGGCTAGGCTTCCGTGAGAAAGAACTCTCTGCCACCAGAATACAAGCCAAGGATGGCCATTTGAGAATGGAGCAAAACTCAAACAACAAAGGAAAGCTTAGGCAAGATGCCATTTAAATATTGTCCAATCTTTAGGTTTACAAATCACAAATGGCACTATTCTGATACATTTTTAAATAAAAACAATTTTAAATAATAATAAAAATTGGGAGGATTAGGTCAATCATCAAGGTTAGGAACCCCCTTTTTTGCAGCCTGCTGCCTCCCCTCTGGGCAGCAGCAAAGCCAGGACAGTCACTGCCCTTCTGGTACTTTCCCTCCTTATCTTTCGCCTGGTTGTGCTTATGAACATAGCAGCAGTGTAGAGTTAAGTCTCGGAGAAGAAACAAAGGGGGACAGACTCTAAGCTCTTCATCTGATCCTCAAAACTTGGAAAATCTACTCATTTATTTCCCAAATTCACCTGAAACCTACTTGCAAAACTGTATTACCCAGGGTTCTCTAGAGGGACAGAATAGGATAGATGTGTATATGTAAATGGGAGTTTATTAAGGAGTATTGGCTCACATGATCATAAGGTAAAGTCTCACAATAGGCTGTCTGCAAGCAGAGGAGCAAGGAAGCCAGTCCAAGTCCCCAAACCTCAGAAGTAGGGAAGCCAACACGACAACCTTCAGTCTGAGGCTGAAGGCCCGAGAGCCCTGGGCAAGCCCCTGGTGTCTAAGTCCAAGAGTCCAAAAGCTGAAGAACTTGAAGTCTGATATTTGAGGACAGGAAGCACTCAGCATGGGAGAAAGACGAAGGATGGAAGACTCAGCCAGTCGAGCCCTTCCGTGTTCTTCTGCCTGCTTTTATTCTAGCTGAGCTAACAGCTGATTAGATGATGCCCACTCAGATTGAGGATGAGTCTGCCTCTCCTAACCCACTGACTCAAATGTAAATCACCTTTGGCAACACCCTCACAGACACACCCAGAAACAACATTTTGCATCCCACAATCCAATCAAGTTGACACCCAGTATTAACCGTCACAAAAACTGTTCTGACCTCATGGTTTCCTCCAGACCCCCCAGTCCTCACACACTGGGGTTGGAGGAGCCCTGTGGGGCAAAGCCAGCTGGCACCCTGCTACTGCTTCTGGGCCTCGGGTTCTGAGTGTGTTTTATGTTTATATTCTTTACCCTTTTTAATAAAATTAATAGGCTTTATTTTTTTAGAGCATTTCTAAATTTACAGAAAATTTGAGCAGAAAGTACAGAGACTTCCCATGCCCCCCTTCACACCTGCCTCCTCCACAGTTTCTCTATTACTAACATTCGTGTGGTACATTCATTTCAATTGATGAGCCAATATTGATATATTATTATCAAGTGAAGTGAGTAGTTGCCATTAGGTTTCACTCTGCATGGTGCATTCTCTGGGTTTTGACAAATGTGTAATAACATGTATCCAGTTATAGCATCCTGCAGAATAGCTTCACTGCCCTAAAAATTTCCTGTGTTCTGTCTATTCATTTCTTCCCATCCACAAACCCCTGGCAACCACTGAGCTTTTCACTGTCGTTAGAGCAGACAGCATATATATATATTTTACAGAATGTTACTCTTTTTCTCCCGAATGTCATTTTCGGGCATGTCACATCCTTGGATCCTTGCATGTCATCACACAGCATGTAGCCTTTTCAGACAGGCTTCTTTCACCTATTAAAATGGATTGAAGTTTCCACGTCTTTTCGTGGCTTGATAATTCATTTCTGTTTACCATTGAATAATATTCCATTGTCTGGATGTACCACAGTTTGCCCATTCACCTACTGAAACACACCTTAGTTGCTTCCACGTTTTGGCAATTATGAACAAAGCTACTATAAACACATGTGCAGGTTTTCGTGTGGACAGAAATGTTCAGTTCATCTGGATAAATACCAAGAAGGATGATTGCTGGATTGTATGGAAAGAGTATGTTGAGTTTTTCAGGAAACTGCCAAACAGTCTTCCGAAGTGCATGTCCCATTTTGCATTCTCACCAGCAATGAATGAGAGTTCCTGTTGCTCCACATCCTCACCAGCATTCGGTGGTGCTGGCTTTTAAATTTTAGCCATTCTAACAGGCGTGTAGTAGTATCTCATTGTGGTCTTAATTTTCAATTCCCTATTATGTCTGGTGTTGAGCAGCTTTTTCTCTGCATACTTGCCATTGTTGTTTGTCGTTTTGTTATCATTTTCCATGTTGCTGCCCACTTTGAAACCAGTCCCTGTGACTTCCATTATCTCTAGAGAGCTAGCAAATGAAGCTGCCCTGGGCAAGCATAGCATGCTGAGGGAGGATGTTGGTAGAAGTGGGAAAAGAACGGAAAAAGTAAAATGTGTGAGATGCCTACAATGGCCAGGACACTTTTTAATGCTTTTTCCTTTTCTTTTTTGTAGTGTCATGATAATCCTGCTAGGTAGATATTGCTATCACGATTTTATAAATAAGTGACAGAAAGTTCAAGTTAAGTAGCTTACCTAAATTACACAATGTGTGAGTTCCGGAGTTGGGTTTCAGAGTGTTGCTTGCCTTATTCTAAAGTCGATCCACTTTCCACTCTGACATGTGTTTTCCAGGAGCAAGAGGCCTGAAAAAGGAACACCCTCTCAGCCCTGGCCTCCTTCTTCCTGACTTCTTTCAGGGTATCAGAGGTGAAAGGGCCAGGAGGAGAAGGGGGCAGATACCTAGGGCAGAGCCTGGAACACACAGGGCCCAATAAATTCTATGTTGGAATGGAGAAGGGGAAGGCAAGAAATCTTGCAGCCAGAGCCTGTATAAACTACCAAGCAATCTTGCCACTTTCTATTGCATCTCTGTACAATGAGCCCAAAGATCTTAGCCTGAAAGACTCTGTGCTGAGATGAGGGGGTAAACCAAGAAAGAGCCTGGCTTTGCCCCAAGCTTCTCCTGCCAAGAAAAGTTGATGCTCAGGTGGAATTTATACCTGTCCATGACCCAGCCCCTGAGGCCCAGGATACAGGCACATTCTCTCTCTTCACATCTCTAATCAGTCCTAAAGTCCCTGGTGAAAAAATAGCCCATTGCCTAAGGAAGCAACAGTGAATGCTGTCTTCCCATCTGTGTACAGAGGGTCTGGAAGTACCTTTGGAGGGCTTCTGGAAACAGGAAGTCAGCCTGCTGGACAGGTCCAGGAACAGACCACAGCACGGAATGATGCTGACTCCTTATGGACCAGCTTCCCACTTGCTCTGCTGCCTCACTGAGCCTGGCACTCATTTGCTGGTTGTCTGAACGCGACAGTCATGTGTTTCCCTAATTAGAAGATCTCAGAGCTCTCCAATCTGTATTGGGATTTCCTGAAGAATCACAGACATGCCCACCTGGAGGAAACACTTCAGTATCTGGGGAGGGCAAAAGAGGCTCCAAGACCCTATGTTCCAGTGACCTCCCCCCATGCATTCCAGAAGTCTGGCCATATAGCCCTTTGGCCCTTCTATGCCTCAGTTTCCCCTCCTATAAAAGACAAGAAAGTGGTGCTCACTAATTCCTCCCACTCTCCCACCAGAACCAAATGTGTCACACTGCTTGCACATCTCTCAGGTGACAATGTCAGTGGAAACTGCTCCTACAGGGGAGTAATTTCTGTTTACATATGTGATGCCCACCCCCTACAGAAATGCTGGCTGCCTGTGGCCTGGCTGAGTTATCAGGAGAATGTCACAAGCCACGGCTTCCACCTTCTGCCAAGGGAACAGATTTGCTGCCTGCTCTGAGGACAAATCCTTTAGCAGAGGTAAGCCCTGGCATGGGTCCTCTGAGCACAAAAAAAAAAAAATAAAGAGAGAGAGAGAGAGAGAAAAAAAAAAAAGCAGCCCCTAAGTCAAGGCCTGGGTGATTAAAGTAAAAACAACTTGGCTTTGGAGTGACAGGCCAATATGAAGCCTCAATGTTCTCTTTAATCTCTGCCCCAGAAGGAAGCACAGAAATAGATTCATGTTCTAGTAGAAGCAGAAATATGAAAGAACTTGTGATCAAATGTCCCTGCTCTGCTGAAGCCACAAAATGAACTAGCATCTAGGCATGAAATGGGTTGCTGGTGGAGGTACAGTCAAAACCAAGACAAGACAGAAAGAGCAAGTGGACACAGAGCCTTTCAGGCTAAGACCTTGGGGTTCATTGTACAGAGATACAACAGAGAAGTAGTGAGATTGCTTGGTAGCTTGTACAGGCTCTGGCTGCAAGATTTCATGCCTCCCCCTCCTTATTCCAACACAGAATCTCTTGTCCCCTGTGTGTTCCACATTCTGCCCCAGATATCTGTCCCCTTCTCCTTCTGACCTCTGATACCCTGAAAGAAGCCAGGAAGAAGGAAGCCAGAACTGAGAGAGTGTTCCTTTCTTGGGCCTTTTGCTCCTGGAAAAGTGCATGTTAGAGCGGAAAGTGGATAAACTTTAGAATAAGACAAGCAAGACTCGGAAACCCAACTCTGGTACTTACACGTTATGTAATTTAGGTAAGCTACTTAACTTGAACTTTCTATGGCTTATTTATAAAATGGTGATAGCAATGTCTACCTAGCCGGGTTGTCATGGCACTAAAAAGGAAAAGGAAAAAGCATTAAAAAGTGTCCGGCCATTTTAGGCATCTCACACATCTTACTTTTCCTCTTCTTTCCCCACGTCTACCAACATCCTACCTCAGGATGACCACCTTTGCTCAGCGAAGTTTCATTTGCTAGCTCTCTAGAGATACTGGAAGTCTTGAGGACTGATTCCACACTCATTTCACCTGTTTTCAAGCTGTCATTTTTCCCTAAGAACCCCTCTGGATAACTAAGAGGAGACAAGGGGTGTGGTCATCAGGGGTCTGCACACCCAGTCTGAAAATTCCTGGGCAGCTGATATCTCCAGGAGCCAGACGGCAGCCAGGATCTGGGCAATTGGCCGATAGGAGCTGCTGGCTGCCCCTCCCTCTAAGACACAGCCTTGGCCCCACCTCTGATATGCCAATCAGGTAGGAGTCCCCTTACAAGGCACAGTTTAACTGACCTTTATGTCCCATCAAGTTCATTTGTCTTCTCTCTTTACCCACCCTATCCCCTAACCTCACCCTCAGGTGTATCAATAAAACACACACACACACACACACACACACACACACACACACACACACACAAACTGACCTTAGAAGAAGATGGGTGACGTTTTAGAAAACCAAGGACTTGGCCAGAGAATGGGAGTTTATAAACATGTTTTATATAACTTGGGAATGAGCTAGCCTCACTTAATTAGGAGCATACCAAACTCCCCCAGCAGGGAGCCTGATCTGGGAAGAACGTGCAGGAACACTAGAAGATTAAAATGAGGACATAAAGTCCTACCAGAGGGTGCATTATTTTTAGTATATTTCTGAAAGAAGGAAGCAAATTCGTCTACAAAATGAGTCACTTCCCTTCAACCTGACAGATTGTACTATCACCTTGCTGGTGTGGTCCATCTAGCTCCACTTTGGCCCACAGCGTGGCATGCATGATACGTAAGAGGTATTGACTGCAATGTTGCAAACAGAAGAAAAATACTCACCTCTGCTCCCTCGGCCTCCTTCTAGAGCATGTTTTCCAGACCCTGCACACGTTTTCAGTTTATATCTACATCAGAAAGCCTGAGGCAAATTATTCTCTGTGCACAATGGTTCAAAACACTGATTCCAAATGCTCCTGGCTTAGTTCTGGGTCAGAACATTTTATTGTCAATTGGGCCTCTTTCTCCCTACAAATTCCCACACCTAAAAGTGTCCCAGTGGTATTTTTGCCGTGTGGACTCAATCTCAAGTAAAATGAATCAGGTCCCTGGAGAGATGAAAATAGTATTGGGCAAGTTACTCCAATACCCTCAAAAGTAAATAAATAAATAGAATTATATAATATTTGCAAGATCCTAAGACTAGAATGTTTTTTACAAAACTGTTCCATACATAAGCAGAATATGCATGTGAAGAAACGGTGGGAGAGGAATCTATTCCAGAAATCTATGCATACTAATAAAAACAGGTATTGGAGGAAAAAAACCTATTCTGGCAACCTTAGGTTATAAAATGAACCAAGAATCTAAACGTAAAATGCAGTCACCTCTGAGTGGTATAGGTTTTACAACCAAATACTTACTCTTGTCAGCCATTCCTGTCTCCCAAATTGAGACCGACTTGTGTTCTGGAAAGCATGGAATCCTGGAAGCTTTGAAATAAGGCTGCTAAGATTCTAATCCCAAATCTGATAGGTACTACTTGTAGTAGGTTTTGCCGTGGGCAAAAACCTTAAAGATTTCTAGTTTCCACAACTGGGCAACATGGATAGTAACACCTAAGATTAGGCTATAAACCCTTAACACATGGAAGCTGTTGTGACGATAATAACAATGATAATATAATAATGATATTGTGATCATCATTAACAGCACCATTGTCAATTGTAAGACATTTATTTGAATAAAATAAAGGTCACAATTAAGACTTTAAAAAAGGGGAACAGAAGATAGAATCTGTTCCACAGTTTTACACTTTTCTCAGGTCATTCTGATCTCTTGGAAATAAATTTCAGGATTGAAGAAAAGAGCACTTCATAAAGAATGTTAATAAACAGGACTGCAATTTCAAAATCCACATAAATTAACCAAAAAATGCAAAAAGACACGGAAGTACAGAGGATCTCCCTTAGTCAATGCTGCCAAAAATGCTATTATGTATTCACCCAACTGGAGTTCCTTCTAACAAACTGCCACTGAGCATATGGCTACCTTGGGCATTTTTTCATTATCCCAGAGTGTGTCTGCAGTCCCATGTCGGTAAACTCCATCTGTATCTCTGTCAATGGAAGAAATTTCCATCAGGAAATATCAGCAGGCATCAGGGAAAGACCTTTCCAATTTACTGAGATCGAAGGAAGTAACTGCAGGGTTCCCCTCTCTCGCCTCCCTTTTTCTCCAACTCCAGCCAAAAAATGTCTTGTTTTCTTTCCCAAAGATTATCCCATCACCCGCCCCTGCCTGCTCCGGGGGAGTCTCTGGATGGTCTTTGGGCACATGGTGCTGCACATGATGTACTAGTTATATTCTGGGTCACCCAGCCCCTTCAACTCACCGCTGAATAGGAATAAAGAGAAGAGCAGGTGAAAATGGGCCTCCTACCTCTCTCAGATGCTGCACCAAGAGAAAGCAAAGAGAAACCGCTCTGGGTGCTTTGCTGCTGTTGCTCTCGTTATTTTAACCTCTTCACGCTGCACAGCACCCATCAGGGACAACGTTGCAGGCAGGTTTTAACATCAGAGGCAGTGATGAATATCATGTGCCCTTCCGGATAGGGCAGGAGTCCTTGCTGGGCAGTGGGTTGAGTTGGGGGGAAGAAATGTGCAGGGCTGCAGCAGGTAAGTGAGGGAAGCCTGCACCAGGGTTTAAATATGGGTGCAAGAGCATTAAAAAATGTCAGTCCTGGACTGCCTTCTGTGTATCTCACAGCCTGACCATTGTATCTCGATTGCATAGTCAATGTGACCCTTACATTTACAATGCTTCCTCCGATATTTTTCACTGTAGACTTAGACAACCATCATGTCAATGTACTAGTTTAAAAGTTTAGTATTAACTATGCTGCATTTAGTAAATAGTCTCAGGGTCAGAACAGCCCCATATCCCTGTTCTTTTCCCTCTCTATACCCTAAAGAAGGGTATAGCAATGGCAGAGACAAAATAGATTGCATTATTGATATTTCTGGGGATGATTTCTCCATATACAAATATGTCAGTTTATATGATGTATTTGTTTTTAAATTTACTTACAAGTAGATTTATATGAAGGATACACTTCTCAGCTCCCAATTAGCCATGTCAACATCATAGCTCTCCACTGCCCTGAGAGGAATGCACTGAGAAAAACCCTCACGATTTAGAGAATCCCATTTATAATACAGGCCTCATTTGGGTGGTATTTGCAATGAGACTCTCATTGATGAAAGAACCTCCAACCAATTATCTTTGGATTTTATAAAATTTTGGAATTCCTAGAAACTACAAAGTTCATAAAAACTAATTGCAATTCTTCCTGAGTCTGAAAAAAATGGAAATAAACATAATTTGCAGTAGGATTTTACAAGTCTATCTTCCCCCTAAAAAAAAATGGAGCCCTGGGAAAATGTTATTTAGTCAATCACAGCACGTATTTGTGTATATACATCCCCAAATATCCACCAGCAGAGGACATCACAGGTCTAGGACTCTGCCATGAATGTCTAATCCCTTCCATGCATCTCAGGTCCATACATTGGAGAGAAAGGCAGGGGGACACCAAGCCAAGCCCAGCAACTGAAAACACAGCACACTCTCATCCCAGCCTTCATACACCCCATCCTTACAGTACATCAGAAGTCACTGGCAAAACTAAAATTCTCTATAAGATATGCTGTATTCTCACTCTCAGTTAGATGTTCAGAGCCAAAACTAGAATAATGACTTACCATTGCCCTGGCCCAAAGCACGTCTAATCTTTTTCCCCCAAGTCCCATATTATTTTGGCAAAGTAGCATAAACCTGCTACCAGAGTCTAATCCATTGCTATAGCTAGCTATCCATCTGCATATCCTCATTGTCTATAAAACAGTAAATATAAACGCTTTGGCATTTTTATTTGTTCAAATCCTACCCTCTTTTTAAGGTCCAGCTTTCTTATTTTGGAAATAACTTCCTCCTCTGAACAAGCGCAGGGCTCACTGTTTATATCTCTTATTATTCTTATATCTTTCCATCCCATGACACATTCTCTTATATTCATGTCTCATTTCTCAGAGGCAAATATTCCATCTCTTAAGGATAAAATCCATAGCGGTTCCTTCTCTGTACTTCCATAACACCTACTTTTCTTTAGCATCTAGAAGGCAGTCAACAAATGTTGGTTGTATCAGTGAATAAATAAATAACTTTTAGTTATGCTAAATAAATACAAGGGACCTTTCATCATATAGAAAAGTGCATGTTCTGTCCATGTAGGTGGATGTAAGATGACAATGTGACTCTAAAAAAGAGAAAAAACTTGGCCTGGGCATGCATGGAAAAACAAATATAAGGGACTCAATGGAACAAACCACAAAATTCCAAGCTCTATCTGCAACTGACCCTTCTCTTGAAATTACTTCTTGCTACAGTGATATAGGACTCGCACTGCTCATAGGGATACACAGTCCGTCTTCAGGAGCTTGTAGTCACAGGAAGAAGGGAAGAGGGAAAAAATTTCTAAGCACATTTCACCCATTGGTTTTGATCCCCAGCCAAGGCCATCCACCTGCAAAAAAATCCCCCAACTATCACATTTCTACTGCTCTGGCCGATAACGAAGATAATTGTTTCATCCACTTTGTCAAAGCTGAAATGAAAAGAGGGCAAAGCAAAATGATGCCATCGTAAATCACGGGGCTGAGACAGCAAGAGAGGGACAAGATAGCAACTTCATTAAGGGTTATGTATTGTACCATTAAGTTGGCAGGGGGGTCACCTTTTGTGTCACACCCGGCCTCTGTGATGCATTGCCAGCTCTTCTTTCCAATAAAATTAAACGGAGATGTAAAACTGATTAGGGCCATGTTTGCTTCAGCCTGTGGCAAAGGGAATGGTACAGGGAATAATTGATATAAGATTGCAACTGATGCATAATGACAGCAATTTCTCTTCCTGGTCACTTCATTGCTGACCTTGCCCATTAAAATAAGCCCAGCTGCCTTGGAGAAAGAGACACTTCATTTCCCAACACCCTATGGCCTCGTGGCATCTCCCATTTCCCCCCATCACCAGCCTTCACAAAAACAACATAGCTAGAAATGCGGCAAGCCGGAGGTTTGGAGAAGCGGCTGGTTCACATGATATGCACTGCAGACCCTTCATGCCACTGTTAGCATCTGTCTGAACTCCTTGAGTCTCCAAATGGTGGCTGCAGATGATTCTACACTTCACTAGTTTTTAGACCCGGCCATACTGAGCATCAGGTTAGTGGCCTGCTTGGTCTGAACCTCAGATTCACAACATGAGGGCCTGTCTGTGTATTCTCATTGCTGAGGTACGGAAGCTGCTGGAAGGATAGAAAGGACTGACATTATCCTCACAATAACAAATCATGTCTTATAATGCTTTATGAATTCAACAATATAGGTAATCTCCATCCAAAGTCTATCCATTGTTCAATCAACAAATATTCATTAGAGGTCTGTTAGGTACCAAGCACTGTGCTAAACATTGACAATAGACAGTTATGTCTCTGCCTTCATGGGGCTCACAGCTGAGTGGCAGTTTCCACTGGAATAATATGGATGGCTCATGTGTGTTGAATGTTTATTATGCGCCAAGCACTAGTCTATGCAATTTACATGCATTAACTCATGTAATCTTCAGAGCACCAAAAAAGTAATTATTATTATTATTCCCATTTTACAGATGAGAAAACAGAGAAGGCAGAGGTTAAGCACCCTGCCCTGGAAAGTGGAGAGTAAGGAAAATAACTAGTATTTATTTATTTCTTTTTTTTTTTTTTGAGATGGAGTCTTGTTCTGTCACCCAGGCTGGAATGCAGTGATGCGACCTTGGCTCACTGCAACCTCCCCTTCCTGGGTTCAAGCCATTCTCTGGCCTCAGCCTCCCAAGTAGCTGGGATTACAGATGCTAACTACAACACCCGGCTAATCTCTGTATTTTTAGTAAAGACAAGGTTTCACCATGTTGGCCAAACTGATCTCAAAACCCTGACCTCAGGTGATCCACCTGCCTTGGTCCCAAAATGCGGGGATTGTAGGCATGGGCCAAGAACCAGTATTTCAGATGCCGTGAGCTGAAGCCAGGAACTAAACCTGAAGGAAACTATTTTGTTAATTTTTTTTGTTTTTCTCTTAATTTATTCCCCACCTTGGTCAAATCACTGAAATATTTTATCCAGCCTTCAAGAAGAAAGAATGTCTTCATCAAAGGGAATTCATGCTAGAATCCTGTTCCTTCCAATGGGTCAGGACTGCCAACAACAACAACGGAAGTGATGTATATTCCAGTTTATTAACTTGATAATACCACTCACCTCATAAAAGTGTTTTAGGGATTACATGTCATTATGGCTGCAAGCATTGCATGTCTATGTGTCATATCAGTGAAGAGCTTGTCTGTGATTGCAGTTGACACAAAGAGGATGTTTCCCTCTCATGATCTCCCTGTGTGGGAAAAATTCTGAGTCCCAGGGGACTCTCAGATCCAGTGGCACCCCTCAGCCTGGGGGGTCTCCTTCTTGCAGCCAGAGCAGCTCGCATTTATCATCCCACCATTTAATTAATAAATGTTTAATTAATAAACATTCAATTTCATATAATATAAAATTACATACCATTTTCTTTCTCTTTATTTCACTTGGTGCTTTCATGGTGCATCCAGGTAAATGGGCAAAGCATATGGGTTCCTCTGCAAATGTCTAATTTCAGTGTTGAAATCAGACCCCATGATGTTGGGATCAAGATCATGGTGAACAGCAGTGAAAAACATCTGGCAAAACGAGGCATCCGGAAACAACTCCCGTCACCTATATTCTCAACCTAGCTAAAGGGTTGTCAACTCTGTGACTCCACAATTCTCTTGCCTTTGTCGGGAATCCCAGGAGTTACACAGGCAGATAAATGTGACCTAGTCATCACAGTGATCTCTGTGGCAATGAAGAGAGATCTATCTCTTCAGCCTCTCTCTCTCTCTTTTTTTTCTTTTTTTTGAAACAAAGTCTTGCTCTGGTTACCCAGGCTGGAGTGCAATGGCACGATCTTGGCTCCGCCTCCCAGGTTCAAGCAATTCCCCTGCTTCAGCCTGCCAAGTAGCTGGTATTACAGGCGCCCGCCACCACACCTGGCTAATTTTTGTTTTTTTAGTAGAGACGGAGTTTCACCATATTGGCCAGGCTGGTCTCAAACTCCTGACCTCAGGCAATCTGCCTGCCCTGGCCTCCTAAAGTGCTGGGATTACAGGCCTGAGCCACCATGCACAGCCTCTTCAGCTTCTCTTACCAGAAGCTTGCAACCTCGATCTGTTTGCCTGTCTGTCCAGCTATCTGTCTTCCCACCACATCCTAGGCTGTGACTGAGTTCAGGGATTGCAGCAGTTCTGGGTGGGAAACTTGTAAATGACAAGTAACAGATGCTCTGCCAAAAAAGCGATCATACCAGAAATGGACTAAGTTAAACCAGTCTACATCCACCCACCACATCTCACCATGACCCCACACCTCAGGAAAGAGGAAAGCCTTAGAAGGCTTTGTATAAACAAAGGCAGGGCTGTGCACACTTCCCACTTGATGACTCATGCAATATGGAATCAGAGGCCCCATCCGTGCACCCATAAACAGCAAATGGAAAACAAACACTCTGAGCCCGCCCACGACTGTTGTTTCCTTCCTCCTCCCCACCTCACCTATGCGCTCCCACCATCCAGGCCCCAGGCCTCTGTGCTGGAAAGTCCAACCAGGTGGACTCTGTGAATGCCGGGGTGCTAAATGCAAGCTGCCCTGGCTGCAAGAAGGAGACCCCCAGGCTGAGGGATCTGAGAGTCTCCTGGGACTCAGGATTTTTCCCACACAGGGAGATCATGAGAGGAAAACCTCCTCTTTGCGTCAACTGCAATCACAGTCAACTTTTTTATTGATATGACACATAGACATGGAATACTTGCAGCCATAATGACATATAATCCCTAAACATTTTTATGAGGTGAGTGGTATTATCCTTACTTTACAGACAACAAATGAAACCTGGCTCAGAGTTCGGCTGGAGGCTGCACAGCACTGAGGGATGATCTGCCTCCAGAAGAAAAGAATTTCCACTACTCCACAGGAGAAAAGGTCAATTTACCTAAATGCAGACTCACATCACATCAGCCCCTCTGACCCACTCAGGACTGCTTCCCAGTCAATGGTCAAAGAAGCGGGCAGGAGCCTCCACCTCCTACGTCTACCCCATGCCTGACTTAAATGTTCTCAGGAAGCCAAGAATTCACTTCCCTTCCCTCCATCCAGGCAGGCAGGGCCCACGTTGGGCTGGAATGCCATGGTAGCCAGAGAAACAGAGCTCACGGCTAGAAGTTGTCAAGGGCCTGTGGCCTGCACGGCTCCTTAAAAGAAACAGGACGGCAGAAGATGTTCATTATTTAGATCCTCATTAACAAAATGGTACTTACCTTGAATCTGCTCCTGCAGAAAACAGTTGGGATTGGGCCCATTGCTTCACCTTTCCCCAAGCAACAATGCTCAAATGGAGGTGGCGGGCCTCCTGTCTGTCTCATTCCCCATCTCTCTATTCCAGTCCTGCTCTTTCTATGTGAACAATAAATGGCCTCTGAAAGAAAGGGAGAAAGAGAAAAAAAATAGAAAAAGAGAAAGGGAGAAGAGAGAAAGAGGGAGGAAGGAAGGGAGGGAGGAAGGGAGGGAGGGAGGGAGGGAGGGAGGGAGGGAGGGAGGGAGGAAGGAAGGAAGGAAGGAAGGAAAGAAGGAAGGAAAAGAAAGAGAGAAGAAAGAAAGAAAAAGAAAGAAAGAAGAAAGAAAGAAAGAAAGAAAGAAAGAAAGAAAGAAAGAAAGACAAAGAGAAAAAGAAAGGAGGGAGGGTAGGGAAGGAAGGAAGGAAGGAGAGAAAGAGAAAAGAACAAGCTTCGGGAAGAAAATATTTAAAATTAAAGGATTCATCTCAGCAAAAATAGATGGAAGCCTCATGGCTAGCAATGCTTTAAAGAAAAACAAACTTTCATTATTTGGTTAACAAATGAAAGCTTTAAGTCGTAGCAGTGTAGGCCAGGAGGGAATGTGAAGATGAACAAGATGCTTTGTTTGGCCTTTAGAGTCCCCCTGGGTGTTTGTCAGCGCCCTCCAGGGACAGTTGCTGCACACTATCACACACTGACACCTGCCCTCTGCCTTGGCTGTTAAAGCTGGAGCCAGAAATTCAAAGACGTGAATTCTGGAACTGGAGCCAGAAAAAGTGTGGAATGCAGAATTCTTACAAGGCCGCTCTCACTGTTACTCTCTATGCCAACATGGCACCAAATTCCTGGAAACTGCTCCAGAATACCTTTTCCTACATCCTTACTCAATTTGCCAAAAGCCTGTGGCACTTCAGAATCTGCCACGGGGTTTTTCAGAGGCTGAGTAGTGGGCTAAATCCCTGATTGCACTCAGACCAGACAGAACAGCCCCTTCTCCATCTATCAAGCAGACGTAGCCATAATGTTGAATTTGGAGAAAGGTTTTCCCCTGGTGAAATGCAAACCACTTTTGAAAACCACTGAAGAGGTTATCTGAGCTATTTTCCAGCTCCACTATTTGATGACACAGGATTGTTTTCTGTGATTAAAAGTCCACTTGTGTAGGGTCAGTGCTCACAGAAAGACTGTCCCAAAACTCCCCTTACCTCGTTCAGGAGATTGTCATCATTGAAGGAAAATAGCAGAGACAACCCCTTCAGTTGCCCAGACCCATGTAACTGACAATGGCTGACTCATTCAACAAATATTTACTGAGAACTGCAGCATGACAGCAGTGTGCCAGCTGTTGACTTCCTGAGAATCGAGAATCGGGCTCCATGGAAACTCCCCAGAGACCTGGGCTTAACAGTACTTTGGGTCAGGCTGACCTGGGCTCCATCCTGGGCTCCATCCTGGGCTCATTGTCTTTGTGATCACTAAAGGTTGCTCACTCGTTCTGAGCCTCAGCCTCCTTGTCTGTAAGAATAATGTCGTGAAGTCCGTGAGTCTTGCTGAAAGTGCACAGCGCAGTGAGTGTGAAAACACAGAGCACATACTCAATGCTCAAAAAACGTCATGATGATTACTGTCATAAAGTTCAGTTGCTTACTCTCTCTCCCCTGAACTATCTCAGGCCTCTATAAACTGGTATCTCTGACTTCCGTTATCACCCTTCCCCTTCATCTTCTGATTGGGCCAGAGGGATCGTTCTTGATTCTTATTCATGTTTGAATGCCAAATTCAAATGTCATCTCCTCTGCTAAGGCATTCTTAATTCTCAGAAGCAAAATTAAACTTTGAGATTCCAAGTGCATACTTCTGTTTTTTCCATTACAGCAACTGATACATTGTATACATTCATTTATGCAGCAAATATTTATTGAGTGTCTACCAGGTGCCAAGCCTTGCTCTAAGCCCCAGGGAATACATCAGGGACACCAGACAATAGCCTGTTTGTGTGTCAGTCTCTGATCCCCCAGTCCCCACATGGTGAGAGAGAAGGATCCCAGCGGCGTTCCTCGGCCCAGCTAAATGTCTCAACCAACATGCTCAACAGGAGTTTTCTCAAATGGGCAAGTGAATCTGATAGCTATGCCTTTGGTCACTGAATCTGCAAGAATGGATGCACAAGAGCTGCCTACCTACAGTGGTTTGGGAATCCACAGGTGGCTGGGCAAACCTTGAGTTGCCTCTCACAATCCATGGGTTGCAAACAATCCCAGCCCTCAGCTCTACACCCTGTTACATGCATCTGCAGCTAGGAACTAAGGCAGGAGAGAAAATCAGGGAAGAGATACAAGACATGGTAGAGGATAACACACGTTTTAAACTTCAAAATTTGATGAATGGCTACAGGAACCCTGAGTTCACATCAGGTGCACACAGCTGGGGCCCCATGGTTGGTCCAGCTACTTGGATCAGGCCCATGGACAAGCTCCTCGGAGAGACCGCAGCCCCTGACTCTTCCAAGAGGATATTAGCAAAGATTTCTATTTCTGCTCCAGCCCCCTCTCACCTTCTAGCATTTGGAAAAGACGTCATAAGAGCCAGCCTGGCCACAAGGGAACAGCAGCTATAGTGGGGGACGAACAGAACAAAGAGAGCTCAGCTGATATGCAACAGCTCTCTCCCCGGAGGATTCCTCCTCTCACATTCCAGTGCCATTTAAGGCAAAGCCAGGGAACAAAAGAATAACAGGGAAGGAACTAAGTGGCTAAAATGTTCCAATCCCCAAATCTCATTATCAGCTTGTGGCACTGCCCGGATACCTGTGGTTAAAGGCAGAGAAGCTGATGCACCATCTACAGGAAACATAAAGCCAGCACAGGTCATGAATCAAAAGCTTGAGTGGGGTGTGTGTGTGTGTGTGTGTGTGTGTGTGTGTGTGTGTGTCCACGTTCTCTTGTAGAGACACACAGTCAGGGAGCATTGTTTCAGATCTACTGTGTTTCCAGTGTCCTTCTTTAGCTAATAACAACTGATAATAAGTTGCGGGGGGGGGGGGGGCAAGACAAAGGAAAAGGAATGAATAAAATATTGCCATGGGTGGCTTGAAGCAAAGCAAATCCAAGATTTCCCAAAGCAGCTCAGCTGCTCACAGAGTTTCCTTAGAAAGGCAACCACCAAGAGTAGCATTCCAGCTTCCTTCTGCTTGAGGGTAGTAATGGGCACAGAGAGCTCTGTCACCATTGCGCTGCTCAGAGAAGATTCTTGCCAAACCCTTCAAGTTTCAGAAAATATCTGTAATCTGATGCTACTTTTCACTTAGCATTGTGCTGGGCACAGAGCAAGTACTTGGCATGGACTGGTTGAATATATGAATGAATGAGTGAATGAGATCAGGGGAAAGCTGTTTCCATCAGAAAACATTAAGGCTGAGTATGAAGGGGGAAAGGGAGGTCAGAAGGATAAGAGGAGCTGGAACCACTGAGTTGTCTTAGACAAATCAATAGCGTGGTATGGGTATGGCCCGCTCTTTATTTGCAAGTCACAAGAGGAGCTACAGAGATATAAGACATCTTATAAGGATATAAGCCTGTCCTCAGGGAGCATATGATCCAGAGCTGAGGGCCAACGTGTGCACAAATGTTGGTGAACAAAAATAACAACAGTCACAAAAAGTGGCACAGGGAAAGTGACAGCAACAGAAGCTCCAGTGAGAAACAGCGCAGGACAAAACATAGGTGTCAACAGCAAGGGTCCTCCAAATTGCAAGGGCGCTTTTATTCTGGACTCTGGCAGCGGGGAGCAGAGGCTCCAGGAAGTGCAGCACCCATATGGCCTTCCAGGCAGCAAGAGGACAGCTGGAACCCCTGGCTCCACGAGGTACCTCTCCCTCCCGTACCTGTTGGCCAGTCCTGCTAACTCAGAGTCAGGTGCTGATGGCAAAGGGATTTTTGTAATGTCTTTATATAGATGAGTTAATGTAAAAGCTTTCCAACATAAGCATGTTTTTCTGTTCCTTCTCTCTGACCTTGGCATTTTCTTTCTCCATTCCAGTCTCAGTGCTGTCCTGTGGCCAGGTTTGCCTCTCATTTGTCAATGTTATTATTGAATTTTCAAATGCCAGTAGTACACATAAATCAATGGCTTTCCTCTCCCTACTGGCATATCCCTGCCACATGTGGTCATTCATTTTTTTAATAAGTCCTCCTCTCCTTTCACCCATTTATAAAAATGCATCTTGTTCCCCCACCACCGTCCATCACTCGGTGAGCCCAGCTATTTGTTGCCCCTGAGTGCTTATTCATCAACGTTTTCAAAAGCAAAATCACTCTTCGCCTCCTGCTCTTATTGTGCCATCAATCTTGACCGGAGGATCAATAAACTTTGCTTCTGCAATTTTCCCCCCCTTTCAGAGCTGACTCTCTCCAAAGTGCAGTCTTTTTATTTACATTTTTAACTGATCATCAGCAGAGGGGGGATGGCAGTGTCAGGGAAGTGAAGGGCTTTCATTTGCTCCCGAGGCAGCAATAACCATCCATGCATCCGTCATTTAACACGGTAACCCAGTGAAATGGATACTCGACTCTTCCCTGCCGAGGGTCCACCCGCGTAAATCATAACCCAAGGAAACAAAAGGCTGGCCTGAGCAGTGTGTCTTGCCGGCAGGCAGGGAACGAGGCTGAGTGACTCACACTCTCCAAGTCTGGTTGGAGAAGAGGCACATGGTTTACAGGAATTTCTTTGCATTGTTTTATATGCATTAAGGGAAAATTAATATAAAGGGATCTGAAGTGTTGAGAAAATGAAAGAAGGCTGAATTTAAAATCGGCAGACATATAAGGCCAGGCTGGCAAAGGGGCCTTGAATTGACTGGCTCATTAAATCTCCTGGAGGCTTGTAGACACATCAAGTTCACAGGGCTCTTGCCTGCTGTTAATGCTTGCAGTGAGATGGGGCAATGTTCAAATTGCAAAGCTCCACTATGAAGTCAGAGGGATTTTTGTTTCACCCACCCTAAGAGCACGTCCTCAAGTCTGAACTAAAACACAAGTACGATAATACGGATTTGACAACCCAACATCCACTGAGGCTTAAAGCATGCTGTCTTTCTTGGTTTGGTTTTTCCTTTGCCATTGAAATGTTTGAACTGCTTGAGGTCATCCAGGTAGTCAGGCTGGCTAACCGACTCAGGAAGTTTGCCAGGTGATCACTAAGTACTGTAAAGTGTTAATGGTACCCTCTCTCCCACCACTAGTGTTCTCAGCTTAATGAAGAATTATACAAACTAAAGGAAGCTGGGGAAAAGGACTCACACTCTTGCACACCTACCCTGCTCCAGGTGCTCCGCATCTGCTACCATGCAGATTGTCACAGCAACTCACCAGGTAAGTTCTGTGTCCATAATTCACGGGTGAGTCAATGGCCATACCTGGCCCAAGCCACAAATTTTGGAAGCCACAAAGACTTCCAAAGTCTTTTCATTAGCTAATATGATCTCAAGTCCTCAGGAGTCATCTGACTCAGACCAGGGAAGTCCACAGAGGAGTTCTATGGGGAGTTCCTGCATCTGATCTAAGAGGACAGCCTCCTTTTCCACCCCTAGAGTCATCAAACTCCTGTCATAGGTTTTGGTGACAAAGGAAATTCAGGGTCAAAGAGTTAAAGCGGCCTCAGGAGTCAGGCCTCCAGGATCCAGTAGGGCTGGAGGAAAGCAATGCATTGCATGATGGATGATCTATTCCAAAGTGGAGCTGGGTGGCCACCGCTCTTGAGGAAGTTCCTTCCCCTTCCTAAGCCTCAGTTTCCTCATCTCTAAAATTAAGGATTGGAGTCAATGATGCCTAAGGTCTCTCCTAGATGTGAAATTACTATAATCCCTTCAGCGTTTCCATTGGCATTTTTGGCAAAGGTAAGTAGCTTGGGATACACAGAGCTGACCCGGGTATGGCATCTTTAGATATGAAGCCCTCACTGTCTTCCACTCTGTGGGACCCCAGAGTGCCAGGATCAAGAGAATTTGCTGTGGCACTTGGCAAATACATGCTGAATTCTCTTTTTAATCTCTTCAGTTATAATATGGGAGCAATCAGATTTGATGGAAGACATTGCTTGAGGGGCTTTAGATATTTGGATTCATATTTTGGAATTTCATGGTGAAGTAAAGTTTTGAAATTAAAAAATATAAGATGGGCCAGGCGTGATAGCTCATGCCTGTAATCCCAGCACTATGGGAAGCCAAGGCAGGTATATCACAAGGTCAGGAGTTTGAGACCAGCCTGGCCAACATGGTAAAGCCCCATCTCTACTACAAATAAAAAATAAAAAAATTAGCTGGGCGTGGTGGGAGGCACCTGTAATCCCAGCTACTTGGGAGCCTGAGGCAGGAGAATCGCTTGAAGCCAGGAGGCAGAGGCTGCAGTAAGCTGAGATCACACCACTGTACTCCAGCCAGGTGGCAGTGCAAGACTCCATTTCAGAATATATACATATATTCATATACATATATATATGTATATGAGATAAGTAAAATCTTCGGGGCCTAACATCGTGTGTCAATGTTTTAATTGGCTCCATGAGGGCAATGATAACAACGACGATCTGCTGTCACCATTTTATCACAATGAATAAACATTTTTACTCCCAATGCTAAAAAAAGGAGGTAATCACTAGAGACAGGCAGCAGTCCGCAGACTATCGTTTGGAACAACTGGGCTAGTCCATTCACCTATCAAACTGAAAAAGGAATGTTCAAGGAGAGAGACTGTGTAGTGAGGATAGTGAGGACCATGCTGATGATCTCATCTTTGAGTTGCATGCATGCTTAGTGCACAGCTCTCTAATGCACATATATTACTTATTTTCTATTGTTAAGTATGTAAGTCTCTGTCCCTTTAATGAGACTATGCATACCTTAAATACTGGGGCCATGTATTCCCTTGAGTTTTTCATCTCCAAGTGGAATTAATTTTGTTACTGGGTTGTGCCTTTCTGAGATTGGAGGATGAGGTCATTTATGTGGCTAAACTGAGCAGATGGTAAGAGTGGGCTGAGGTGAAGCGGACAGGTTCCTGGAGGTCATGTCAGTTGAACCAATGGATGTACAAGCAGCCAGGTCCAGAGCTCTGGGCACAGATCCTAGGCAGCTTGTCCGGCTCCTTCCTAGTCCCCCTGGAGCCCATAGCTATCACTGATCTAGACAGGCCTGCTGAGGGAGCCACAGAACCAAGAGAAAATAGAGATTCTGACCAAAGAAATCTAGAAACACCACTGCCTATGCCTTGCTTACCCCGTGAGAGTGACATAAGGAGAAATAGGACCTTCAATCAATTACCATCCGCTCCAAAATGGCTGACTTGAGCGAACACAGCAGAAGATGCTGGCTCATCAGCTCTGTGTTCTAAGTTAATCCCAGGAAAGCACTAGAAAATACACAACTTTGCCTGAACACCAGCCAAGCTGTCAATCTTGGGTCTGCTTCAGTCCTGGGCACCAGGCTTATGCAACTTCAACTATTTTGCTAATAGGCCAGAAATAAACAATGAGTGACTGGTCATTTTTAAAAGCCAGCTCCCCTGCAAGGGGAAGAGAGAGGAAGCCAAGGGGCTGAGGGAGGAAGTGCCTGCCAAGATAGTAAATACAAACCAAAATCTCCAACATTTTGTGGTTTGACACTTAATTGATTAACTAATTTGAGGCAACAAGATTTAGTGTTCCTGCAGATTAGCGTCGAAGGGGTAATTACAGCTAAAGCTCCCATCTCCAAAGACCGTGGCTGCTGCTGCTCCTCATGGGCCAGCGCTGCATTAAAGCCCACATATTACGACCCAGAGATACAAAAGGTTTTTTGGAACACGTCCCTTTTCAGCTCTGTGTGCTGGGATTGCTCTGGAAAGGTCATTTGGTGCCTTATCAGCATAGACAAAATCCCCTGCCTATAATGTATGTGTTTATTCTCAAATTAAATATATTAATGTATTATTTGTTCTCAAAATGTCATGGAATAGATAGTGAGCTTAGCCCTCCTGGCAGACCTTTGAAGCTTACAGAGTAATATAATAATAGTACATTAATCCATAGGCCGTTCAGTCATCTCCCTGTGGAGGCCCAGCCTCTGGTACATGCTCCAAAATGCTGGATTCTAAGAGTCTATTTCTTTAACATCAGCTGGCGTGATAGAGCGGGTTCTACTGAAGCTAAGAATAGGCAGGTACCTCTATTATTTCGGTGGAATAATCCTACCATGAACTTGAAAATAGGCAGTGGCTTATATGCCCAAGGGTAAAAAAAAAAAAAGAGAGAGAGAGAAATTGGAAAGGGAGCCTAGAAGCAATAGAACTTTCTTTCTTTGCCAATCTCCTTTGGCCAAGTTTTCACAGGAAGCATGATTGAATGTGCTGTGTGATCCCAGCGTCGGGGGCTGGAGATCAGATTGGCCCAAGAGGTGGTAATTACAACTATAGTCAACAAGAGCACATACAGTGCTTCGGTGGGGCCTTGGTTTGGTGCTGCCAGCCCCTCGATGTTGGGAGGCACAGACAGGAAGGAGCATGGAGGCAGAAGATTTTAAACCCAAACGCCCTTGCATCTGCTCCAGCAAAAAGTAAACAGGTCTGCTTAGGTGTTATTGAAGTAATTCTACTTCCATCCTTGGACCACTCCATTCTTCTTACTTCTGGCATTTGTAGCCCCAATTCCATAGGACCTTGGACTGGATTCTAGTTGCGTTTCCACTTCCTGCCTCATCCCAATCTGATATCTGTTGATGAGTTCGCTTCCAGCTCTGACCTTGGGCTCCCAGCCTATGTTTCATGAGAGTTCCAGGTTGAATGTGGGACTACGCCTTCACCCTTCTGAGTTTACTGTTGGGCTTCTCCATACCAAGTAGCTAAAGTCTTTGGTAGGGTCCCCTGGAAGCTGACTTTGAGAATTGCATGATTAATCAGAAAGCTATCTCCCTCTGAGGAGTCAGGGAACGCAAGATTGAACACAGGAAGATGATCCAAAATTAAGGCTTCAAATGAGCTTTGGATCTTGGAAGGCCCTTGGAAGGCCTTTGGATCTTGGACCTTGGAAGAAGCAGTTCCCTGGGCAGGGCAATTCCCAGCAACTGTCCATCTGTCATCTATCAGCAACCAATGTTCCCAGGAGCCAATGTTCTCTGGAGCTGACGTTCCCAGCAGCTGGGGACAGAGGCATTGGCCCAGAAGAGGGGCTGTGCCTAGGAGAAATGTCATAGCATGCACTACACGTAGTGCTCTCTCCTGTTGGGTGTCTCCGGACTACCCTTCAGCCTTTTCCTGAGAAATTAACCTACTTTCTATTCTAAACAGCAGTTCTGTCCCTCTGCTGCCCTCTGGTGGCTACTGATACAACTACCCCAAGCACTAAAGCCCATTGGACCCGATGTGCCAAAGTGTGTGTGGGTCCATATTGTGCAATGTACAGTGAGAATTGGTGACCACCAAGCTCTTCTTACAAGTCAGTGGGCACTAGCAAGATGCCAAAATGTCAATGACACTGAAGAGAGCCTTCTCTCCAGGTTTTTCTTTCACTCTGACAGGAAATAAAATTATATGCCCTTAGACCTTCATTTCTTTAAGTCTTGAAGACTTTGGGGTCTTTAGGAGGTTCCTAATTAAGACAGATCACTCTTGTGGGATGGTGGCAATGTCATTCCTTATTAAACAGTTTCCTGGTAGGATTCTTTGAGAGCACGACCTTTCAGGGAATAGAATGTGAGATATGGGAGTAGAGAGGAATCAGTTACAGACGTTCACCACTTCTGCATAACCAGGGCTGCCCAATGTTGATCTGATGGCATTTCCTGCTTTGCAAACTCTAGGGATATCTGTTTTTCAGGAGGCAAAATTAGCTATGATGTAAAGGGAACAAGGATCAGAGTTACTGGATCTGTCTTCAAGTCTCAGTTCTGCCACTTACTGAGTACGTAGTATTGCAATTAACACCATACTGTCACTTATCCAAGGATCAGTTTCTGCATCTGCAAAATGTGATAATACCTCCTCAACAAGTTGTTTGCAGGAGATTAAATCTGGTGCAAGTGTCAAATCACACTGCAAAGTGCTGTGTTATTCAACAACTACCAGAGCAGTCAGAGACCAATTTAAGACATTTTCTGATGAACTCCAAAATATCCTTCTCCAAAACACAAGGACCAAAGTGACTGAGTACTATTATTTTTTTGAGACAGTCACTCTGCTGCCCAGGCTGGAGTGCAATGGCTCAGTCTCAGCTTCCTGCAACCTCCTCCTCCTAGGTTCAAGCAATTCTCCCAATTCAGTCTCCTGAGTAGCCAAGTCTACAGGCACATACCACCATGCCAAGCTACCTTTTTGTATTTTTTACAAAGACAGGGTTTTACCATGTTAGCCAGGATGGTCCTGATCTCATAACCTCATGATCTGCCTGCCTTAGCCTCCCAAAGTGCTGGGATTATAGGAGTAAGTCCTGAGTACTATTAATACAAACCTCAACCTGACACACCAACTTTTCCATGGATTCAGGTAAGTCCATCCAGAGAGTGAAACGATTTTTCATAGCAATCACTAAAAAACATGAATGCCATTCAGGTGTGAAGATAATCCAAGCGGAAATGTGCAAAGGTTACCATGAATCTTGCTATACCTTTGTATATTCCCAAAGTTACTTCCTGATGCGGAAACAGGAGGAAATTTTTGGGGGGTGATGCAGCCTTCCACCAGGCTTCAGGTAAAGCTGGGAGGTGTGTCAGCTAGAACGGAGGCTGTGTGCTCACCCTAGAAAGGTCCACTCTCCTCGGCAAGTGCTTTCCAATTGGGAGGGGGCAAACTGCAGTTTCATTATTATTATTTTTTTTAATGCAGAAGATATCTCCACAACAGAACTGAATGGTCAGACTGTGGACACATATTGAGAGAATGTTTTCAATCAATAAAGGACTTCAGACAGGTGAAGTCAGGGATGAAGTTAGGTCGTTGGACTGGATGTCTGGAAGTAAAATCACTACTGAGAGTTCTCAAGGACGCACCAGAGCCCACCAGGTTATGCTGACATCACACCTCTCTAATAATACAGAATGGGATAGCAAGAGATGGCTGGGTCCTTGCATACATCATCTTTGTAAGAGAAGTTGTAAATTAATTTTTAAAACTAACTCTCAAGTGTACCAATATACAATATATGAGCCAACATATGTCGCATATATGTCCGACACTTAATTGACAACAACAAATATTGTTGTCAAGAATGCAGGCAAGAATCAGAAAGAAGTAAGAAAATATGTCTGAAAAACTAAGGTATACATCACAAAATCGAGCTTCCAATGTGCTTATCTGTTGCCTTACTCAGAATAGATGTTATTTTTAAGTTAGAAGGAAAAGAACATTTTAAACTGTCAGATAGTTAACTAAAACTGAAGATACTGAAACAATAATGAAAACTGAAATAAACCGAAACTGAAAAAGAATGCACGTGTACATGTGTGCATGCACATGTGTAAGAAACAGTCATAGGAACTCAAAAGAGGCTGTTTACAGTCAGGACCAACAGCTTCAGGAGGCCCTGAAAGCATCCTAACATCACCGTATGGTAAAACAACTGCCCCATTAGTGATGTTGAGGTGGTAGAAAGCACTTGGCATATGTACGTATGTTCAGGGCAGGGTACTTTGTTTCCGCAGAAATGAAAGTGAATAGCTTGAAATTATATTCATTAAGAATGCTTTTTTTTTTTTTTTTTTTTTTTTTTTTAGATGGAGTCTTGCTCTGTCACCAGGCTGTAGTGCAACGGCATGATCTCAACTCACTGCAACCTCCACCTCCTGGGTTTAAGCAATTCCCCTGCCTCAGCCTCCCAAGTAGCTGGGAGTACAGGCACATGCCACCACGCCCAGCCAATTGTATTTTAGCAGAGATGAGGTTTCACCATTTTGCCCAGGATGGTCTCAATCCCCTGACCTCGTGATCCGCCTGCCTCGGACTCCCAAAGTGCTGAGATTACAGACGTGAGCCACCGCACCCAGCCAAGAGTGCTTTTTTTTTTTAAGTTTGTATACAGAAGACAATAAAACTTCAGGTGTCATGAAAATCTACAAGTGTAGAGGATGTCATTTTCCCAAAGCTGGTGTGTGTGTGTGTGTGTGTGTGTGTGTGTGTGTGTGTGTGTGTGAGAGAGAGAGAGAGAGAGACACAGAGAGAGAGAGAAACCTCCACTACTTTTACCAAATAGATGAAGAAATATCTTATGACTAGAACTGAAATATACATTTTGTAGAGAAGTGAAAGCAAGAGTAAATGCTGGTGCTACATCTGCTGCAGGATACACTCTGTTACCATCAAGGTTCACAGAAAAGTCCCCAATATAAGCAGTCACATGGGGAGAGCAGGCGCAGGAAAGACACTGTTTGCAGAGAGAAACCGTTTCCATTGACTCCGCAGACCTCAGTGGGTCGGGCTGTTACCCAAACCATCTTCTGGATCTCTGTTTTCATTCATTATTTATTTGTACAGCCAATGGGAAGATATGTGGGCAAATGTCAAATACTTAACTGTTTTGAGACCTACCATGGTGAGAGTCGCGATTTTCATAGATTATTTCCTTTCCGAAGCAGCCAGCACAGGGGCCCCAGGAAACAGCAGCACTTTCTTCTTCATAGCAGTGACCAGACCCGCTTGTCTCAAAAGGGTCTGCAAGGTATTAGTCCACGTTCCCTCACTTCTCCACATCCACAGCTGCCAGGGGTACTGAACCGAGCTCCAGAGTAGCCGGGCCAACTAGAAAGTGGGGCCTCTTAAAACACAGAACAGGGCAGCAGTAGAGGAAAACAATTATCATTTTTTCCCCTTTGCAGATTTTTCTGAACCTAGACCTTGCATAATAATAGAGACTCCAGAATAATCTAAACCGAGGGCCAACCTCCAAGTCACTTTGCCAGCCAGGCTTGAAAGAGAGCTGTCCAGAAACAGCCCGGATTTCAGCCCTGTAGCCGGCAGCACGCACATCTACGTGATGGCAGAGGGATAGGAGGGGAGTCTTTTCCCACGTACCCCTTGTTCGTGGAACCATAAAGGTCACAGAAAAAAATACCAGGCTGAGATCCTTTCCTTCTGCTTCTGTAATGGTATTAGCAACGACTCTTTCTTACTCAATCGCACTCCCAAAGGATTTTCAATAAACTTTTTATGTGCCATAACTGTTACATTAAATAAAGCTGAAAGTATTGAGTAAACCGACTGTAAATCACTTTAGATGCCTTGGAATTACATTAAGTGTGAGAATTATAGATCTTTTGCTGCTTGCAGAAACAGAGGAACGACAGAGCCAGGGATTTTTATGCTGCCAGCCTTTTGAAGATTTTTAAAATTATTTCTTTATGCTCCATGACAGCCATCTCTTGTAAATGACTTGTTCAGGGGCAAATGAGGGGCAGGGAGGGGAAGGAAGAGCAGTTGGTTTGGGGCTACCAGGGAAAAGATGGCTTGCAAAGGGGAAAAATAAATAGCCCTGCGTTTTCTCTCCCTTTCAGACTCAGTTACTACGGGCTTGAACTTTTCATTTTTAAAAAATGTTTTCAGGTTTGTACATTTTTAATGGAATGATGATGGATGGGAACCAAACAGGGTTTCACGGGGTGCGTCTGCCTGTCCGCAAACGTCCTCTGTTCCCTGCTTCCGAAGCCTGTTCCATTCCATTCTCACCAGCTGTTATTTTTGTGAAGTTAAAACCCTTGCTTCTATGGTATTCCTGTTCAACCGTCTTCCCCAGGCCTTACAGGGTCAGGTCTGTGTTTTAAAGGGAATTGTCAGACTGCTGGAAATGGAGGGAGTTTGGAGTGGATGTTGATAAAAACGGAAATCTCCCAGACTGATGCTCCACAGTGCCTCCTTTGATGTCCGGGCAGGTTTGATTTTGTCTGGGGAAACAGTTTAAGGCTGCTTTCCAACTGTCTGCATGGTTTTTCTCATCGTCCGGTCCCAGCAACAAAATAATGATCCGGGGCTGGTGACATCAGGACGAGTGCCACAAGAATCAAAGTGATGTCAGGAACTTAGAGTCAGTTTCCCTTTGAGAAGAACAGAGGCTAAAATAAATCGACGTCATGACAGAGATGACGTGACTGATGAATAATTCACAGAAATTCATAGAAAGGTTAGAGGCAGGGTCATGGGGGGAAAAGAAGTCTGAATTTATGTGCCCCAGTCTAACAGTGGGAAGCATTAAAAACCAGAGGATACCAGAACATGAAGCTAACCTGTGACCTATTAACTGAATTAGGTCAACCACTAAAGACCCTATTACTGTGTTGTAATCTGTTTTTTTTTTTTTTTTTTTTAATCAAAGAAATCTCTGCTTCAGCCAGTCCATGGATATGTAAGTATTGGGGACTAGTATGTCACTCACATGATTTGAGCTCATAATTGGAGTCGGGGAGACCAGATAACCTCGCCGTAAATAGCAGAAAACAGTCAAAGAGGCAGTGAAACACAGTGAGGATTTTGTAGTTAAGTCGTAACTTTTCAGGAACTTGGAGAGGGGTGGTGATCAGAGGGAGTGGAGGTATTCATGGAAGAGGAGCTACCCAAGCCTGTGCTTATTGGATGGACTGTTCTACAGCTTATGGAGAAATTTCAGAGGAAAGAAAGCAGCAGCGAAAAGCGAATGACTGCAGCTTATGGGGGTATACAGAGGGGAAGAAGGGAGCCACTGAAGTCAGTGAGGTGGGTGGGTTGCAGGAATGCCTTGAACGCCAGGCAGATCCCATAGGCCCAAGGAAATAGGGTTTTCTCTAGCAGGAAAAAGCAAGGAAATCAATGTCTGTGTGAATTTTTACCAACATTCTGACCACTGGCCATGGCACCAGTTATACCTGCCTTGATCAAGACGCATCTAGGCCAACAAGAGGCTAAGGTTGAAATGGAAAGGGCTCATGCTGGGAAAGCCTCTGAGAAGGACGAGACCACAATGCTGGGGAGGCAACAGAGAAAGAGTAGGACGGAAGGTGACGCTGCCTGTCCCCCAGCCCTTATCTCATCCAGGAGGCTGCGCGATGACATCCAGTTAGGTCATGGAGCATCACTTTCCCCAAAGCAATGCCTTGGGAACCCCAAGATCTGGGTTTTAGCCTTGACACTGACACCGACTGGTTATATGACATGGAGCAAATTACTGTCCTGATCTTGGGGCCTCTGCTAGAGGCTGGACAGTCAGGGAAGTCATTTTTTCTCTCTCTCTTTTTTTTTGAGAGAGAGTCTCATTCTCTGTGGCCAGGCTGGAGTGCACTGGTGCAATCTTAGCTCCCTGTGACCTCTGCCTCCTGGGTTCAAGCAATTCTCATGCCTCAGCCTCCCAAGGAGCTGGGACTACAGGGATGCGTCACCACATCCAGCTAATTTTTTTGTATTTTTAGCAGAGACAGGGTTTCACCATGTTGGCCAAGATGGTCGCCATCTCCTGACCTCATGACTCGCCCACCTCGGCCACCCAAAGTGCTGGGATTACAGGCATGAGCCACCACACCCAGACTGGGAAGTCAAGTCATTTTCCACTCGAACTATTCCAACGCCTGTGACCACTTTGCCTTGCTCTGTCCCTAAATAACAGGCCAGAGAGAGTACAGCAGAGCCCTCTCCTTTGGCTGTGGGACCAAAGGCCACAATGAGATCTGCTATCCACATCCATCCATATAAAATCAGAGAATGTGCTTCTTCATTGAGATTTCTCCACTGCCTACTGAGCCTTTGTTTAAGCTGCCCCAGAGCCTCAACATTCACCTCGGAAGTCGAGGAAGCAATTAATGAATGGATATGCCTACAATTGCGAGGGCTGGTTATCTCCTGGGGGGGACCCTTATCCAGTTTATTCATCACCTGTGGCTATGCAGGTAGGTTCACAGATCTCTGTTGCCTGTGATGTAGCTTAAGGATCCAGAGAGCCCATGTCCCAGGTTCTCCCTGACAGTCCCCAGAGGTGGGCGGATCACAAGGCTCTCAAAATAACATCCATATGCACCGCAAGGTTCACTGTGACATCAAGACTGTAAGAAAGTGTAGATACATGTGTTAACATTTTAGTCAACACATAAATGAATGAATGAATAAGAGGAAATTCAGGATGGGTCCTTAATTAGGGTGGATTCTGAATAAGACAGCCAACACTATTCCATACCCGGCACCTCTGCTTACTATACAGATATGGAGACGAAATATGTGAAAACTCAACAAATATTTATTGGGACCGACTCTGAGCCAGAAACTGTCTGGGCTGGAAGATAAAACAGTGAATTAAAACAGGCAGAGTACTGGCTCCACGGCATCACATCCCAGAGGGGTGACAGCCAGTGAATCAGTTTAACATACAAATGCAACCATTTCAGAGAGTCAGGAAGACAAGCCCTAATTTGGGGAATGGGAGTGATGACAGGAAGCCAGGACATACAGGACAGGCAGCCAAGGAACTCGCCATGGAGGAGGTCATATCCGAGTTGAGGTGACCAGATCATATCTTAATAAGATACTGTACCTTGCAATTCTGTCAATGTTTAAGTCCAAATGTTCTTTTCAAGAAAGTCACTCTAAACACTTGTTTTCCAGTCTGGGCAACAAGTTGAGACTCTGATTCTACAAAATGTTTTAAAAATTAGCCAAGCATAGTGTCACATGCCTGTAGTCTCCGCTACTCCAGAGACTGAGATGGGAGGATCACGTGTGCCCAGGAGTTCAAGGCAGCAGTCAGCTATGATTGCACTCCAGCCTGGGCAACAGAGAGAGACCCTGTCTCTCAAAAAAAAAAAATTGCTCAGCTCAGTGCAGTTATCTCTGTATATGAATGATGAATGATGCATTTAACCTTTGAATCTTAAATAAATTATATACAATAATTTTGAGAAACAAAAACAAAATATGATTCCCAGGAGAATCACATCTCTGGGCATGCGCAGGTGCCCACGTGAGCAGGTCACACCCCAAACTCTTCAGCACCCCTGGAGAAACAGTACCAAAAGCCCTGCTCCCTGCAGAAACTCCGTGCAAACCACCACACCTCCCAGAGTCACATTCTGATGAGGAAATCATTAGCAGAAAATGCTCCCAACGGGAACCCCTTCTGTATTGCTGATCTTGTAAATCGTCTGAATTCAACGTGTCACAGGCATGTCTTACAATACACAAGATAATGCCCAGATTTTGTAGTGCAAAGGCATATTAACCTTTGTGGACTCTAGCAGGGTTCCGACAAAGAATGTCTGGTAAAAACTGCAGGGCTCATGGTAATTGCTTGCCATGCCGGTAAACGCTCCAGAGCTGTGTGAAGATAAGGAGAAACTGCTCAAGGCAAGTCACCTGGGTTTTATTATGCTCGCCCTAAAAAATAATTAGCATGGCCTATGAAATCATACTGTGAGGAGTTTGTAGGGCTGTTTTTTTTTTTCCAAGAAGGAAATTATAACCTACCTAGCTTTTCTTTGTACAAGAAGATTTAGGGGCTGTGTGTGTGTGTGTGTGTGTGTGTGTGTGTGTGTGTTTCTCTGGACAAGCAAAGATAAATGGAAAAGTTGATGTTAAAATAAGTACCATGTCCGAAGCAACAAGGAGTGTTCAGTGTAAATACAGCTGTTACCCCAGCTCTGTCCAAGCCAGGGCAGAGCCACACCCAGGAGGCTGACCCCCAAGCTCTGTGCTGCTCTGTGAAGGTGGCGTCTTTAAGAAATGTTGCTTCTATTTAGTTAATAAAATGTGTTTATGCTCTAGCATATGCATATTCCATCTCCTTTTGACCAGGAAAAAAAACAAATGAAAAAGGTTTTCTAACTCTTCAGCACCCACTTCCAAAATAAACCGGGCCAGATGCTGAGACCTCGCATTGCTTAGTAGCCTGGACTTGCCCAAGGGGACTGGAAATTGTACCCAACCTTGTCTAAGAGAGGAAGTTCTACCCGAAGGCTGAGCAAACCTCAAGACCAGAGGAGGCCACCAGAGCTTCTGCAAGAGGCCTGAGGGTCCTCTGGGTGTCCTCAGCACTGCACACCTCAGTCCCCTGAACTGCCCAAGGCCACCAAGCAACCAGAGGCCTCAGCATCTGGCTGGGTTCATTTTGGGAGCAGGCACTGGAGACTTAGAAAATATTTCTGATCAGTTTTTTTCCCAGTCAAAAGGGGATGAAATATGCATATACTAGAGCATAAACACGCCTGTGTTAATTAAATGGAAGTAATATCTCCTAAAAACACCGCCCACACAGAAACATGTTCATTTTCAGCACATAGACTAGATTGTCCTAGCAGTTCAGCAGGTTTTCAGTCATGAATTTGATGAGTAAAAGTCATGTTCAGATTGTTTATTCCCTAAAACTCCTGGACACTCAAATCTCCTGAGAAGAAGGTGGTTGCTTAGCACAGAAAGTGTCTGGACCTCATTGCTTTTTGTAAAGAAGGAAAGGAGCTGAGCTTCGGTTCCAGCACAAGATGAGTGTGAGGAAGGAGAGGGCTGTCTCCTCCCTTGGGGTGGCCATAGGTTGCCTTTCTGTGGAAAGAGCCCACCCTCCAAACCAGGAGAACAGAGCGGCATCCCACCTGCCAGGGCAGAGTTGGTCCACCTTAGGTAGTCCCTGTAGTAGTCCGTTTTCACACTGCTGATACAGGCATATCAGAGACTGGGCAATTTACAAAAGAAAGAGGTTTATTGGACTTCCAGTTCCACATAGCTGGGTGGGCCTCACAATTGTGGTGGAAGGCAAAAAGGAGCAAGTCACACCTTATGTGGCTGGCAACAGGCCAAGAGAGAGCTTGTGCAGAAAAACTCCCATTTTTGAAACCCTCAGATCTCATGAGACTCATTCCTATCACAAGAACAGCGCAGGAAAGACTCACCCCCATAATTCAATCACCTCCCACCAGGTTCCTCCCATGACACGTGGGAATGGGAGCTACAAGATGAGATTTGGGTGGGGACACAGCCAAACTGTATCAGTCCCTAACACCTCTTGGCCTCAGGTCCTAACACACTAAGTGAGAAGGGTGGACTGTACAGCATCACGGCGTCTCACTTAGGTGAACAGCAAGGACTTCACAGTGACCCTCACCTACCTCCTCTGCCCAGTTTTGTTTTTTTTTTTTTTTTTTTTTGAGCACCTTAGGAGTTTGTATGATCTGCCTGAACAGCCATAACAGAGCACCACAGACTGATGGCTTCAACAGTAGAAGTTGATTTTCTTCCAGTTCTGCACACTAGGAGTCCAAGATCAAGTTGCCAACCAATTTGCCTCCTAGTGAGGACTCTCTTCCTGTCTTGTAGAAGGCCACCTTCTCATTGTGTTATCACAGGGCTTTTCCTCTGAGTGCATGGAGAGAAAGAAAAAGATCTTTCTCTTCTTATAAGGCCACCAGAACCATCAGAATTGGGCCCCAGCCTTCTGACTTCTTTGAACCCTGATGACCTCCTGAAAAGCCTCACTCTGAATACAGTCCCTCAAGGGGTTAGTGCTTCAATGTCTGAATTTGTGGAGGGGGACACTATTCAGTCCTTTGCAGACATAAATGCTATCATTTTACTTCCTAGATAAGGCCAAGTTCAGAACAGCTCACCACCTGGAGATCAGCCAGCAAGAAGATGGCAGAGCAGGGCCTGAGAGCCAGGGTTCCTGGCTCCAAACCCTGTGGTCGGCTGCCTACACCACAGTGCTCTGTTTGAGCTCAACAACGGCAGGATCCTGAGCCACCTGGGATGATCACCCTCTGCCCAGACTGTGCTTTGGGTCAGCTCAATGCAGCCCCAGGTGTTCTCCATTATAGACCAGAGCAGCAAGGGAAAGAGGCAGCTCCATGTTCCTCCAGCCTCTCCCCTGCTCGCCTCTTCTTGTGGATGACTTCAGCTCTGAAAATTTCCTTTATGGCTTCAGACACCCCTGCACTACCCTGTGAGAGGCATTTCTGCATGGCCAGGGCTGATAATTTATTTAGTTTTGCTAAGTGTTCCTTTACAGGGAAGGGGAAGAGGGTGGGGTGAAAGGAAGATGGGTTGCTGTCTTTGAAAAGCCAACTCATAAATGTTCAGGTACGATCCTTTTTCTGTCGGCTAAGCAGCTTTCCCAGCCAAAAAAACAATCACACTGCTAGCATCTCCCAGGTCTTGAGAGAGCAGACGTATTTTAACTCTTCCCTGGTGATGGCTCTGAGCAGCTAATGCTTTTGCATTTTGAGCTTGAATAGATTTTTGTCCCAGGCAGCTTTACTTTGTTGCTCCTCCTGTAAAGGGCTTTGTGGCCCTAAAAAATTAAAAAAAAAAAAAAACCTACTTCAAGCAAGATGAAGGCTTCTTCTACCTCAAGGCACTTCCCTGAATGTGGCAGATACTATTGTTTGACTATTTAGAAGCCCTAATCTTTTCCTTTGTCCTCTCACAGCTCCCTTTGTAGACAGGGGCGGCCCATGTCCCAGCTCTGATCAATGAAATGAAAGGGAATGTCTGATGGTGAATTCTAGGAAAGGCAGGGCTTTCCTAATAGAGACTTTCCAGGAGAACGTCTGCTGCCCTGATCCATACAAACTGTGGATGGATCAGGACAATAGGCTTTAAAATATGGTTTCTGGAATATGGTTGAGATGCTTGGCACCACAACAGCCATTTTGCAGCCATGAGGCAACAAACACAAACAGCCAATATTCTCAACAGGGCAGAGTAGAAAGATGGAAAGACTCTAGATTTTTAATGGCAAATGTAAACTGTTGAATTAACTATGAGGCAGCTGCCTTTAGGATTTTTTGCTATGTAAACAATTTAGGTATTTATATCATAAAACCACTTTGGGGTTCAGGTTACTTGCAGCCAAAAGCACTCCTAACTAATACACCAGATCACAGGATTGGTACTGTTGCCAAAGAGAGTTTACCTCAACTTTAAAAAAATACTCTTAGGATTGATTATTTTCATGATGAATCCAGTGCTGGCAAGTACCAGAAAGCAAAGTAGACCCCTGATCACCCTAGGATCAAGACAAACCAAGAGTTCCTCTTCTCTGGAGCATCTTGTGGCATCAGCTATAAAAGTCTTGCATAGAATTGTATTATACCTTGGGATGACACCATCCACTTACCTTGATTAATATTTTGTAGAAACTCTCTATGGCCTTCATCACCACATCCATTGTAGAGCTGTTGCTGAGGATGTTGTATTATGGTGCCTCCTGTGTGAGGATCCTGGCATATATTTTTCTGGTTTTAGTAATAAGTCACTCATTACCAGGCTGAAGAACATGTTTCACTGGACCTTGAGTCATCAGAAAATTGTCCCCACTCTCCTGTCAGGATATAGCTGATACCCTGGATGGGGGAATTTCACCTAAATTGTTATTATTGTTTTGAGAGTCCCCCTCTGCTGACTGAATGTGAATGGGTTCCCTTCTTTCATAGCTGCACTGAGGATCTTCAACTCCTTTTATCCCAGGCGTGACTGTCAGGGAGGGGTGATGGTGGTAATTGGAACCAAAATGGCACCATACCAACAAGGACTGATAGTGATTGCCACGTCTCTGTTTTGGGGAGCAGACAGAGGCCTGCCTCTCAGAGACAGGACACATGGAGATTTTCATTGTTCTCAGGGTTTTGGGGAGCAGACAGGGGCCTGCCTCTCAGAGATTGGACACATGGAGATTTTCATTGTTCTCAGGTGATGTCTGGGTGATGAGAATCTGATCAGATTCTGGACGGATGGACATTAGAACACCTTTACTCTAAGCCTGGGGCAAGTAACTCCTCTTATGTGATCTTACAGCAGAGAAAGAATTTACAGGGGGCTGATTTGAACAGCAGTAACGCTTCAGGTGCCATCAGTACATTTCTTTATTGTTTGCATTGGATTCCTATGGACACAAGGAAGAAGCAAAGAACCTCTGTGCTTTGGAACTTCAAGAACCCAATCATGTGACAGGTAAGGGACCTGAAGTCCAAAACAGAGGAGAACCTAGGGATCCTGCAGGTGGCACAGAGCACAGGCCAGAGTCAGCATCGCTGACTCCCAGCCCAGTGTTCTTCCACCATGAGGTCTCACCAGAATTCACACAGTGAATTCTGTTTCTACTCACTTCTTGACAATGCCAGAGGCTTTAGGCAGCGAAAGGCACATTCTCCCTAAGGAATAAAAGGTCAACCTCTTCTGAGTCTTCCATACTCACCGATGCCCTCATTTTCAGCAATCCTGACTCTTGTTAAGATGGTCTCAAAATCCCTCCATTAATCTCAGCAACACTTCTTTGTTGCCACTGTCTTGTTCCATTGCTTTCTTGGTGCATTATGTAAAGGTTGCGGAGATTGATAAAAGTCACAGAATATCCTATCTGAAGGATGACATTCCTGGGTAGGGATAGGAAGGTAACAGGATAGCAGAAGAGAGAGGTTTTGCAAATATGACAAGGACCCTGTGCTTTCAAAACAAAGAAATGTTTACTCAGAGACAAATTTTTCATGTGATCAGTAATTCTCATGATAATTATCATAATAAAAGCAACACGTTTCCCTATATCTCCTTTATTAATATGAATAAAAGAAACTCAGGAAATGATCCAAATCAGGCCTCACACTCTTTTTTAGAGACCTGGCCCATGTGGCCCCTGTCCTGCAGTTCAAAGTCTCTCCCTATTGAATCCTGTCTCAAAGAATGGTACTGACATTCTCCCAGCTACACAAGCCTAAAGCCAGGGAGTCATCATTTGTCTCTGCTTTCCTTCATTTCTTCCACCAAGCCATTCTACCTCCTGAATGGTTCTTAAGTACTTCCCTTCCTCTTCTCAATGTCGCCAGTCTATTTCAGGTGTACTAACTCCCCTCCTGAGCTATTGCAGGTGTTTTCTGCTGGCCTCCCTGTTTCAAGCGGTATCACTCCTTCCTTCTCACATAATGTCTCTGCTTTTGAAAAGCCATTGGTGGCTTCCCATTGACTGTGAAACCAGGCTTTCCCAAACTTCTCCACTAAGACACCTTGAAAACAGAAGAGCATAAAGGGTCCCAGAGACAGAGTGGCAACCCATGTTGACAGGGATGACACAGGTTGCAAACTGCTGTTTTTAAATGGCACTTAAGGTCAGGCGCACCTGTGGCTCACACCTGTAATCCCAATACTTTGGGAGGCTGAGGCGGGAGGATCACTTGAGGTTAGGATCTAGCCAACATGATGAAACCCCGTTTCTTATTTAAAAAAATAAAATTAAAATTAAAGTAAAATAAAATGGTACTTACAATCTGCCTTTCTTTCCAGATGGCATGTGTTTGGATCTGTTAGAAGGCATGAACATGAAGATACTATATTACATATTGTTATGAGGGAGGTTTTAAGACTGACATCATGGAAAGTGTAATAAATAAACGTTGTTGGGTGAAAAAATGCAACAAATATATGGCTACAGCATATTTCCCCTACTAAAGATACACAAAAAGAAAGAAGTTGAAATCAGCACAATGGACTCAGTGTAAGAGAAGACCCTCTGTGCAAGGCCAGGCAACATTGGCACAGGCTGCCTTGTCAACATGGACTGATTGAGAAATGTATTATTGGTCATGTAGTTTTATGCTGCAGACTCTAAACTGAGTTAGAAACACATTTCCACATGGTAGAGTATGACTTAAATACTTCTTAACTTTCTCTGCCAGATTTCAGAATGCAAACACCATGCCAAGGAGTAGATCAGGGGGCCATCCCCAAACACCACAGACAATATATGCAGATCCACACCTTTATTTTCCTCTGCAAACTCTCCTTCCCCCCATCCTTTTACAGACCACAACTTGCAGCTCACAACACAGCAGGAAGCTTAAAGATGCTTTTTTGCTAAGTGAAAGACTGAAAAGAGCAGAACTAGAAGAGTGCTGGAGGGATGGATGTGGGTGGCGTTCGTTTTATGTACTTACTAAAGAAGAGCTGCCAGTTGTGTGTGAATCTCCAGTTCAATTAGAGAAACTTGTAGAGAAGAAAAAGAACTTCCTCAACAAACAGACCATCACCTAGAGTGGTTAAGAATTGACCGTTCAACAACCCTGGACTATAGCAAATGAATTTTCAGGTTAGATTATGAAAGAATAGTGAACTTTTACACAGCATTTGTTATATGCCATGAGTTTTTCTGAGTTTACATAAAACAGCATGGTTAATATGTATCAAATCATTGAGGTAGGTGCTGTATATGATCTCTATTTTATAAATGTGGTAACTGTAACCCAGAGTTTGTTTGTTTTAATGGTATGGCCAAGATCACACAGTAAGTGATAGAGTCAAGGTTTAAACCCAAACCATATGGCTCCAGAATCCCTCCTTTTAACTAGTAGACAAACACGCCTCTGAAAATGAGGAGTCTAGACAGAGGTCAAGTACACTCCATCCACCATGTCTGCCGGTAAGCAATGAACCCAAATGGAGTATACCCTTTTTTAGATAATGATTCAAGTAAAAATAAAGTATGAAATAATCAGCAAATGCTAAGACAGTGGAACATGAGTGAAAGTAGCAACACTTGGAGTGTGAAAATGGAGAACATATTGTGAGCAAAACAACAGGGGTCCTACCTCGGTCCTGCTGCTCACAGCACAAAATACCAATCACTGAGATGACTATTTCCAGGGAAGAAGGTTTTAATCGGGTGCTGCAACCAAGGTAAATGCGAGATCACTCTCAAGTCCATTTCTTTGACCAACTAAAATTAGGAATTGGTATAGCGGGGAAGAAATGCAACTACGTATGGGAAAACAGAAATTAGGAAGGGGTAAGGACCAGGAGTTGGTAAACCGGAATCATGATGAGTACGGGGTCTGGCATCCCACTGACTGTATGCATGATCTGGTGAGTTTCAGTCCCTGGATACCATCTGGGAGATCTGAGCATCAGTTTCCTGAGGAAGGAACTCAGGTAAAGCAAAAGTAAGTGTCAAGCTTTACAAACAGGAGGGTCAATTTCTATGTTTATCCAAAAAAGACAGTAAACATCGGTTCTATGAGACAGTTGGGTCAGTTTCAATATGACTAAAAATGATTTTTCACAAGACTAAATAAATTTAAAACTTAGAAGACATTAGCATGATAATCTGAGAACTATACCAAAGGGCAAAGCTCTGTGAAATAGAAAAGGAAAAATAAAGATATGGGTGTAAAACAGAAAAGACAAACAAAGATAGAAAAATAAAATGATACAAATAAAGGGAAAAAATATAAAGAAGTAAAACACATTTCAGATGCACCATAGAGCCAGTGATGAGCAGAATGAGCATTGCAGAAAATGGAATCAATGAAATTGAGGGGAAACTAAAGAAATGCATCCTCAATACAGAGAGAAAAGAGAAAGAGGAGAGAGAAACTGACCACTAAGGAAGAAAGAGAACAGTGATCCAGCCTGAACTGACCTGGGAGGAAAAATCCTGAATAGGATTACAGACAACAACCAAAGTAAAATGGATATTTAAATCAGCATCTTCATAAAAGAAGAGCTCATTGACTTCTAAAGAGAAGAGTTCTATAGATGTGTTGAATTTCAAGAAGAAGAAACCAAATAGGAATCCAGGGGGACAAATAAACTGACTTTAAATGTTTCCTTCCACTTATGAAATAAAAAGTTGTATTAGCACAATTTAGAAGAAAACAGTCTGTAGATCAAGAATTACATATTCAATTAAGCTGTTACAAAATGAGAAAAGAGATGCCCCAGCTCAGAGAATATGTATCAGTTATATAGTTTGGAAACTCTAACTTGAAAACTGAACTGAGAGGTGACTCAAAATAAAGCACTTCTGAATAGAAAACTTGTAGACTGAGAGAACTAGAGATAAATCTTAAGACCAATTATGTAGTATACAAATAACTTGCAAATTTGGATTCAAATGTTAACTGAAAATGCAACAACTATTACTGATGTCGATTTATATAATTGATAATCAATTTACTAATATGAGAAAGTGGAAAGAGGCTGAGGGAAAAAAAGCACTAAGTTTCTTATACTAGAAAGAGTCCGAAGATATTTTTAACTTTGATAATTAGAGAGCTACAAGCTTACGTGTTAATTGATTAAATTAAAAGCAACCAATATCAGAGATTGTGTTAACAAAGTAACAATCAGTGTATAGAATGTGAAAAAATAATGTACACCCAAAAGTTTGTGTGACCACAGAATTCACAGAGAGATACATAAAGAGAAAGTAGGCAATTTTACAGAAATATTTGCCCAGTGAATTTTGCACAGTGAAGTGTGGAATCTTCTAGCTACAGCAGTGTATTTCAAAGGCTACTCTATGAAAACTCCCCAAACAACTTCTTAAGAATTAGATTACAGGTCCATGCTGTTTCCCATTCAATTGGACAATTTGGCTCCCTTGAAGAAAATTCAACTTCTCACTGTACAAGTTTATCCCATTCCTGAGAACTCAAGGTGTTCTCTGTGGTCTCTGGGCACTAGAGGAACAACCCTCTTCTGCTGTTCTCCTGCTTTCTGTTGGGTGAGTTTCCCACCAAAATACAAGCAGCTAAGCCAGTGAGAATTCTACCCCGTTGTGAAGCAGATCACAACTAAGGAATCTGATCATTGAATAAACCCCCACCTTTCCCCTCTCCCCAATTTGTGAAAAAGTAGAGGTAAACACCACCAGCTGACTTCTCTCAAGCACATCTCTCACTCTGCTATTCTGGAATCAAGATCCATAGTAAACCTTTTGGGTATCAGAAAGTGACTTTACCTTCCACTGAGACAGGCTTCCAAATTACTAAAAAAAAAAAGCTACCAAAGAAAAAAATATCTAAAACATGGTTTATATAATAAAAGAGGATCAAGCAGAGAAACTAGAAAAGCTGCACACAGTAAAAAGCATAAAACTACATAATAGAGGCAGGGCACAGTGGCTCACGCCTGTAATCGTAGCACTTTGGGAAGCCAAGGCAGGCAGATCACTTGAGGGCAGGAGTTCAAGACCAGCCTGGCCAACATGGCAAAACCTGTCTCTACTAAAAATACAAAATTAGGTGGGTGTGATGGCGTGTGCCTGTAATCCCAGTTACTCGGGAAGCTGATGCAGGAGAATTGCTTGAACCTGGGAGGTGAAGGTTGCAGTGAGCCAAGATTGCACCATTGCACTCCAGTCTGGGCAATAGAGTGAGGCCCTGTGTCAAAAAATTTTTAAAAATTATAGTAAGAAAAATTATCATCTAAAAATGAAAAGCCAAACAACACAAACCCAGGGAACATAAAACTAGATAATACAATGAGGAAAATCTATGACTATAAAGATGAAAAAAGAGTTATCTGTTTTAAAAGAAAAGACTCTCAAATTTATTTGAATGACAAAACCTGCATACTTTTGCATCACTCGTTGAGTTCTTTGAGCTCACAAAGAAAATACCTTTAACAAAGCAATTCTCTTCAGTGATAGAGGGTCTATTTCAAAGATATACAGGAATGTGATGTGGCCTCATCTGCTGCAGAGTTACTTCAGATCCTAATGTTTCCAAATTTCAGGAAAGATCAGGCCAGTAACCATGTATCATCTGGGACAGAAATCTGAGGTCTAGAGATCTAATTTATAATACATAATGAATTAGTAAACAGTCAGGAAATTTTGTTTCCAAACGAAAAAGCAAACAATGCAAAATAAGGGAACAACATCAACAAAAAATCTGTTAGAAACAGCAGAAATGAATAGAAATACAATACTAACGTAAGCTGTTAAGACATTAACAAGTACCTATCATTCTCTGATGAATAAAGAAGATATAAAAAGGACAAAAAGAATTTTAATAGTAAGATTTTTAAATGTCATACCAATTTCCTTGACAGAACGATTCTGAAGTTCATCTGAACAAAAAGAAACAATTTAAACTTTCTACAAAATTCTGCCAGACACGGTGGCTAACATCTGTAATCCCAGCACTTTTGGAGACCAATGCCGGTGGATCATTTCAGCTCAGGAGTTGCTCAGCCTGGGCAACATAGCAAGACCCGGTCTCTACAAAAAATATAAAAATTAGTTGGACACCATGGTGCACACCTGTGGTGCTGACACGGGAAATGTTTGTCCCCCTCACAGGGTGTGCAATGGGGTTGTGGCTGCTCAAACCTCTAGGAGAGTATACAGACGGGCACGCTGTGGAGCTCCAATCCCACAACAGTGTCTAGAGGTGAATATTTACAGCTGAAGCCCAGTAAGCTTGTGTTAGGGAGTACTCTTTTATTTTAGCCATCCATAGGTGGCTTGGGTTAGTCAGCTCTATTAGACCCCTGCCTTATTGCAAGGACAGAGGGCTTTCTGTATCCCAGGGTTCTTGCCTTGGTGTACCAGAGGAATTGGATCACACGTAGGCTTTGAGGATGAATGCAAGGTTTTATCGAGTGGAAGTAGCTCTCAGCAGATGGGGGAGCCGGAAGGGAGATGGCTTTTCCCTGGGCTCAGGGAAAAGCTATCCTCAGCGGCCTGGGCTCTCCTCCAACCGACCCAGCCAAACTCCATGTTGTTCTGCTGGTTGATGGCTTGATGGTGTGCCTGTCAGTGTGCTCTTCCATTGGCGTGCCCTCTTAATATCCAGATGCTTGTGTCTTCTTCCACTAATCTGCTCCTCATGACTTCCAGCCGCTTATGTGTCTGCCTGCTGAGATGGTGGGGGGATTTATAGGCATAGGATGGGGGCGTGGCAGGCCAGGGTGGTCTTGCGAAATGCAACATTGGGGCTTGAAAACAAAAATGGCTGTCCTCACGTAGGTCCCTGGGCACAGGCCTGGGGGTGGAGCCCTGGCCAGGGACCCGCCCTTCTCCTCCCAGCACTTCCCTGCCCACTTCCGTATCAGGGTATCAGGACCAGCTTCTCAGAAGACTGAGGCAGGAGGATGGCTTGAAGCTGGGAGGTGGAGGTTGCAGTGAGCTGAGATCATGCCATTGCACTCCAGCCAGGGTGATGAGAGTGAAACCCTATCTCAAAAAGCAAAAACAAAAGCATCCTACAAAATTCTAAAAGAGTAATGAGAAGCAGCAAATATTAAAATAAATCCTAAAGCTGCAGTCATTAAAAGTGTGTGGAATTCGCGGATGAATCAAAGAAAGATTGATGAAATACGAGAAACTGCACTGAAAATACCATACATGCAATAATTTTTATATTTATTTACTATTAAATATATCCATTTAGTGTAATAATAATATTTATTTGGTATTTAATAAAAATATGTAAGTAGATATATAAATGAGATAAGCACACTAATAGTATATTTTAATATTTAATAAATTTAATATAATTTAGTAAAATATAACAAAGGAAGCAACCACCAATGCAACAAATGATAATGAAGAAAAATACCTAAGGCAGTTGAGGAAAACATCAAGTTAAATTCCCACTTCACATTAAATGCCTGACACATAATAAGGACATGATAAATACTTGTTAAAAGAAGAAATGAATAAATGAATGAATAATATGTTACATTCTAGATGGATTAAATACTTAACAAACCATAAAACACTAGAAGAAATTATAAACACATACTGTATAAATTTCTGATTGGGAAAAGCTTTCCAGAATGTAGAAATGATGGATGAGATAACAAAAGAAACATTCTCTAACACTGATTCTATAGTAATTTAAATCTCTCTCAATGAAAAACCACCAAACTAGGAAAGTAATTGCCACACAAATATGGCAAACAATGGATCAACATCTTTTATTTCTAAAAGGTTCTTGCAAATCAAAAAGACAAAGACAAATATTCCAGTGGAACTCAAACAAGGACTTGAGATGATTCTTAGAGGTAGAAAGACAAATGAGTAATACATATATGAAGAAATGTTCAACTTCATTTGTTATCTAAGACATGAAAAATTAAACAAAACCACAAGAATAATTCAATACTTAAACATCCTGTCAAGAACACTCTCGTCCAAAAAATGTACATATAAATAAAATGTGGCACACCATTTTAGGGTCTTAGACCCCTCGATATCATGCCAACATCTAGGGGAATCTAGATTCAGAATTTCTATAACTTCATGCTAAAGGATGGATAATGGAGGTGCAGGAAGATGGACATTTCATATACTGCTGGTAGAAATATATATTTATACATTTTTGAAAAGCTTTTGATAATATGTATTAAAGGCCTCAAAAAATCTATAATTTTTTCTTGGTATAAATACTTTTAAGAAAGTCTCTTAAAATCTGATAAGAGCACAGTGATAGATATGTAAAGATGTTTATTATAGCATTATTTATATGAACAAAAAGTGTTAGTTACTTACATTCCCAAAATAAGAAAGAGTTTAAATAAATTACGTTACATACTTAAGACAGATTATTCCACCATAATAATGCTTTTCAAGAATATTTAACGTGGGGAAATATAAAAGATACATTATTTTGGCACAAAAGTAATTGTGTTTTTTGCCATTGAAAGTAATGGCAAAAACTGGAGTTACTTTTGCACCAAGCTGATAATATATGAAAGGAAAATGACATATTTGGCATAAGGATAACTGCATTAAATACACATATATGGGAAAAACTACGAAGAAATATGCCAAATATACCAAAATTTTAATTATTTTAGTATGAAAAAAATGTGTTTTCCTTTTTCTTTTCTTTTTTTTTTTTTTTTTCTTTTTTGAGACAGTTTTGCTCTTTCACCCAGGCTGGTGTGAAGTGGCACAATCTCGGCTTGCTGCAAGCTCCGCGCCCACCACCCCCAACCCCATGTTCAAGCAATTCTCCTGCCTCAGCCTCCCAAGTAGCTGGGATTATAGGCACCCGGCACCACACCTGGCTAATTTTTGTATTTTTCATAGAGATCGGGTTTTGCCGCATTGGCCAGACTTCTGACCTCAGGTTATCCACCCACCTCAGCCTCCTAAAATGTTAGGATTACAGGTGTGAGCCACTGCACCCAGCAGTTCCTTATTCTTTTCTAAAATGAGAATATATTTTACATTTAACACAAAATAATTTACATCAAAAATCTATGGAAACATGGTTTCGGTAAGAAAATTCAGAACCAGAACTTGAAATAAAGAGCTATGGCTTTGACAAACTCCAGCAAAGTGAACCAGCCCTCCAAGTCCTTCCTTGGGAGAATGTTTCACAAAGGTTGTTTGGCATTCCATGCTCCTGAGAGACAATGCCACGTCAGGCACCCAGGAGTGACTGTCTGCTTACATCCAGGGACAAGAATGTCTGCCTATTTACTTTGAGATAATCTAGTATATACTTCTTCTATTTCTTTGTTTTTTCCTTTGGTGAATTGCATATTTGTAGGGAAAAGACATTCCTATCTAGGTTTTCTTGGATTCAGATCTGAGACAATAAACACAAAGCATTTAGTAAGTCAAGAAACATTTTTTGAGGTCTCTACCAAAGACAGTACTAGCCACTTGGGAGAAAGGACATATATTTGGCCTCAGGGGGTTAAAATATTATGGGAAGCCAAACCAAGCTAGAAACCTTGGTGCCACAAAACGTGACTAAACACTCAGGCTTTGGCATAACATGCTCAGAGACTGGAGTCTCTGTTTTATCGATATCTGCTTTGTGATTTGGGTTAATTTGCTTAAGTTCATTGAACCTCAGTCTCCTTATAGGCAACGAGGTGTAACAGTGTTTACTTCATGGGGATGTAGGTACAGCTGAGATCATGTGCTTGAGGGAGGTGTGTCCAAGTGTTCATTTTGTCTTCTTGATCCTATCTGATCTCCCTAATTTCAAACTAATGTGTCCAGTGAGGTACCTGAAACACATCTCCCTTTTGGTGTCGAGTTCTGGTCATTGATCTACGTTTTGTGTAGGGTAGTTGAGCATCTGCTTTTTACCATGCACTATGTTAGAACTTTACAACTGTTGTATGGATAAAAGTTTTCATTGCCGATAGACCATGTGTGCTACCCAATACTCATAGCAATTACTGTTGTTGGTGTTATGAGCAACTCAAAAATTTCAGTGGCTTGACATATACAGCTTTATTTATCATTCACATTACAACCCAAGAGTTTGAGATTTCAGTAGAAATTCTATGTGGTGATTTGTGGATCCCTCTGTGTATAAGGCCGTTCTTTCATTGCTATAAAGAAATACTTGAGGCTGGGTAATTTATGAAGAATAGAGGTTTAATTGGTCACGATTCTGCAGGCTATACAGGAAGCATGGTGCTGGCATCTGCTTGGCTTCTGGTGAACCTCGGGGAGCTTTCAATCATGGCAGAAGGTGAAAGGGGAAGCTGGCATCTCACATGGCTAGAGCAGGAGCAAGAGAGAGAATGGAGGACATGGGCCACATTCTTAAACAACCAGATTTCACAAGAACCCACTATTTCAAGGACAACCCCAAACCATGAGGGATCCTCCCCATGAGCCAATCACCTGCCACCAGGTCCTGCTTCCAACATTGAGGATTACAGTTCAACAAGAGATTTCACAGATTTCACAATTCAACATGACATTTATATTCAGACTATATCACCATGCCACCCATTTTGTGGTTCCATCATCTTATAGGGCCTCCCCAAGTTCTCACCTGAGACTTCTCTGCATTCAGCCAACCAACAGGCAAAGAAAAAAAAAAGGACAAGGGCCAGGAGGTCTCACCTCCAGACCCGAAGGAAGTGATGTACCTCATTTTCATGGACATTCGAGAAAGAAAGGGAGAAAGATTTAGCCTCCCTGCATCCCTGCAAAAGACCTGCATGTTGCACAAGACAATTAAAACTGAATCAGGCTGAAAATAATATTGGCTGTACCACAATAAAGAATTAGAATTCTTTATATGCTTTACCTTGATTGGGGGCTCATGAACAAATTTTAATTCAGTTACCAAAAATAAAGATTGATCTTTCTTGCATGTCTGAATCACAGTGTAGAAATTTTAACTCTCTGTGCTGCACTGCATTTCTGGAACCTTGAAAGGAACCTGTGAGGTATGTATTATTAGACACATGAGGACATTGGGTATCAAAAGTGTGGGAGAAAGTTATATGGGTAGCATTGAGCATGACCAGCACTGAACTTAAGAGAGTCTATCAACTGTCCATATTTGTTCCAACTACTCCATACTATTCTCAATTATTAAAAGCAATTTACAAAAAAAAAATCAGGCTATTAATCAGCAGTTCCCATTTGGTTTGCAAAAACATCACCTTTATCATTTGAATATGTTAATTAGACTTTAGGAAGAAAGTTCCATAATCTTTTTACCCGAATCCTCAAGCCTGACCCCTGACTCTCAGGCCCAAGGCCCTGTAAAGCATCTACTGGTACCATCAATTCCCTCTTGGGCTGTGAGACAGGAAAAGGTTCATGTTGCTGACAATCTGAAGAATGAACTCCTAGGAAAATGAGGCTTCTGACCTAGGATTTCAATAGGAGACGAGGAGCAGATGACAGATTAGAAGAAGAACCAATTGGCATAGTTTTGGAAAGTGCTCAAAACATCAAATGTATACCCATAAGCCACAAAATTATAAGGCTGTCAAGATGTTAATTAGCTACGTTTATGTTAGTGAATATTATGTCCAAAAAAAAAAGTTTATTGTTTAATCAGGACTGGGGATTCCTGGATTAAACAAAATAAAACACATTTCCAATACTGTAGCTCTTCAATAAATTGTGTAAACTGACAATATTCAAGAGGGAAATGACACAGCATTTTTCAGAACTATTTGGCTATTGGACCATTGTATCTAGAGACCATTTCTTGGAGCTCCTAGACCACCTACGTGTCCCCATGGTCTCCAGGCCGTGCTGTGATCCCAGCTTTTGCAGATGAGAGAGAGAAAAACCCAGAGAAGTTTGTTTTGATTGTACCAGCAACCCAGACATGATGAAGATCTCAGCTATAACCCTTGGAAAACACAAACCAAGAAAACCTACGTAAATACTTCAACATTTTCAGAGGAATCATAATACAGTATGATTTTCACACTGATTGGTCTGTACAAATTCAGAACCTGAAATGCTTTGAGTAGTATATACTCAGCATTTCTTCCAAGCAATTTGCTGCTACTTCAGTGGGAAAATTAGTCATAATAATTCAGCTAATTAGTCACTAAGCTAATTACTCTGTGCATTTTTTAAAACTTGCTTATTTTTCTCTCCTTTGTTAGAGAGAAAAGGTAGTGTACAGTTACAGAGCATCGCTGGATCTGTCTTTTTTTTTTTATAAAGAAAGAAAGAAAGAGAAAGAGAAAACGGGGAGAGAGAACAGGAGTCTTGCTCTATTGCCCAGGCTGGAATGCAATCTAAAAGTAGGTATTGAAAACCTCTTTTATGCCGATAATTGTGCTTAACAGCAGAGACAGGAAGGAATAAGGAAAGAAATTAACAAACAAATAGCCAACCAATATTTCATTTAAATCTGTAAAATGCTATGCAAATGCTGAAGAGTGATTTACTTCCAATTATGTGGTCACTTTCAAAATAGATGTAATGTGATACTGAGAAAAATGTATGTTCTGTGGACCTGGGGTGAAGAATTCTATAAATATTCACTGAGTTTACTTGTTCCAGGTCTGAGTTCAAATCATAAATGTCCCTATTAATTTTCTATCTCATTGATCCATCGAATATTAACAATGTGGTGTCAAAGTCTCCGGCTATTACTGTGTGGGAGTCCAAGTCTCTTTATAAGTCATTGAAAACTTGTCTTATGTATCTGGGTGCTCCTATATTGGGTGCATGTATATTTATGATCATTGACTCCTGTTGTTGCATTGATCCTTTTACCATTATGTAATGTCCTTCTTTGTTTCTTTTAGTCTTTGTTACTCTTAAAGTCTATTTTGTCAGAGACAAAAGTTACAACTCCTGTTGCTGTTTTTTTCTCTCCATTTGATTGGTGAGTCTTTCTCCAACCTTTTGTTTTGAGTCTTTGTGTGTCCTTGCTTATGAGATGGATCTGGATACAGAGTGCCAATGTGTTTTGACTTTTTATTCACTTTGCGTGTCTGTGTCCTTGATTGGGGTGTTTAATCAATTTAAATTTAGGATTAATATTGATATTTGTGAGTTTAATATTGTGATTTAATGCTAGCTGGCTATTTTGCCCATTAGTCGATAGAGATTCTTCATTATGGAGATACTCTTTACCTTTTGGTAAGTTTTTGGGATGACTGATACTGGTTGTTCCTTTCTGTGTGTAGTGCTTCTTTCAAAAGCTCTTGTAAAGCAGGCCTGGTGGTGATGAAATCTCTTGAGTGCTTGCTTGTTTGTGAAAAATTTTATTTTTCCTTCATTTATAAAGCTTAGTTTGGCTGGATATGAGATTCTGTGTTGAAAATTCTTTTCTTTGAGGATATTGAATATTGACCCCCACTCTCTTCTAGTTCATAAGGTTTCTGCTGAGAGATCTGCTGTAAGTCTGATAGGCTTCCCTTTATGGGTAACCTGACCTTTCTCTCTAGCTGCCCTTAGAATTTTCTCCTTTATTTCAACCCTGGTGAGTCTAACAATTATGTGTCTTGGGGTTGCTCTACTTGAGGAATATCTTTGTAGTGTTCTCTGTATTACCTGGAGTTGAGTATTGTCCTGCCTTACTAGGTTAGGAAAGTTTTCCTGAATAATATCCTGAAGAATATTTTCCAGCTTGGATTCATTCTCTTCATGACATTCAGGTACACCTATCAAACGTAAATTAGGTCTTTTCATAGTCCCATATTTCTTGGAGACTTTGCTCATTCCTTTTTACTTTTTCTTCTCTAATCCTGTCTTCTCATTTTATTTCATTAAGTTGGTCTTCGACCTCTGATAGCCTTCCTTCTGCTTGATCAATTCAAGTGTTAAAACCTGTGCATACTTCGTGGAGTTCTCGTATTGTATTCTTCAGTTCCATTAATTCACTTATATTCCTCTCTAAATTGTCTATTCTCGTTAGGATTTCGTCAAACCTTTTTTCAAGGTTCTTAGTTTCTTTAAATTGGGCTAGAACATGTTCTTTTAACTCACAGAAGTTTCTTATTGTCCACCTTCTGAAGCCTAATTCTGTTAATGGGATGTGCTCATTCTCCATCAAGCCTTGTTCCCTTGTTGATGAGGAACTGCAATCATCTGTAGAGGGAGAAGCATTCTGATTTTGAGTATTCTCAGCCTTTTTACCCTGGTTTCTTCCCATCATTGTAAATTTATCCACCTGTCGTCTTTGTAATTACCGACTTTCAAATTAGGTCTCTGAATGGACGTCCAACTTGTTAATTCCCAGCACCGAAATCTGAGCAACCCACTGCACCAGCTAAAACAGCGGCATTAAGATTCTTGGTGCTTCTCTGCCTGGGGGTCTCCTGTCTGGCTTATCTCCTGAATCCCTTCTTCAATCAGCTGAATGGGTGACTCTGCCCTCACAGAGCTCCAAACATCGACCAAAAGGGGACCCAGTCCCGTTTACTCTGCACTGAGAACCACTGCGCTGGCCACAAGAGTCACACTGGCAACCTGTGGGGCTCCTCCGCTGGGAATCTCCTGGTCCTTGAGCAACAAGAATTCGTCTGAAAGTGTGGCATCCTCTGGTCCTCTGAGCTTTCACTGGGAGCTACAAGCCTGAGCTGCTAGTGATCAACCATCTTGGATCTCTCTCCACTGGATCTGTCTCAATCCAACAGTGGTAAAGTTATTTGGAAGTCTTATGATAAGAGGTTGCAATTTCTACACTATACATTTTTACTATCAAGTCAAAAATGGTCATTTTGAACCTACATTGTTTTAGCTCTTGAGTTACAACTTCTATCCTATGGCAACTTATACCCTCTATGAATGCCAAAGTTTTATATCCTGAGGTTGAATCTTACACATATAATTTTTTTATGGATTCGTTCTATCTGGTTGTCTCATTTACAAAACGTGCTACCACCTCCCCTCAATGGGGTCTAAAGTTAAAAATACACACGCAATGATTTCCTCTTAAGAAGGGAGGCCTGCAATGAAATGGAGAAATGCAATTGCTTTCTTGGTTTTCCTCATACCAAATGTGAGAGATATGCAGCGGCAGTTTTTTAATATTGACCAAAGGCCTGGGAACCACAATCCCCATTCCATGATGTCTAGAAGATTTATGGAACTGGAAGTTCTCTGCTCAAGTTTCCTGGAAGCCTCTGTTCTATGTGATCAGGACAGAAGGAAATATAAATTCTGTATATTTCATCAATTATTAAGTGATGTGGGTGCCGTCTGGCAAATTGCATCCTAGCAGCATTCGCCTCTTCTTTTTAAGGCTCAGGCTAAAAAATCTTAAGCTGAACTTCCAGCCCATAAGGTGCCAAAAGAACATTTGCAAATGATTTGTAAATAGCACTTTGGCAAAGGAAAGTTTCTAAAGAGATGCAAATTCAATCTACAAGTATGTCTGTGCTCAAGTCTTTCTCAGGAGCTGTACTAGGGGCTGTAGGGGCTGCAGAAAGTGATGGTGAGGGTGAGACACTGGCCTTGTCATAGTAGCACTCAGAATCTAGTGAAGGGAACAGGACTTAGCATGAGAAATAACTGGAGCTCAGCACAAATGCTCAGGAGTGTGGCGTCGACCAATGCTCGGTGAAGGAGGAGGGAGTCCACGCACACTGGGTCTGGGGAAGTTGATGGCGGGCAGAGCTCAGCAGAAAGGAGATGCGAGGATATCTCCCAGTGAGCACAGACTCACAGACAAGAAAGGGCATGGCGTGACCATCTCCTACTGTTGACTGTTTCTGGAACCCTATCAGTAATGCCCACTCTAGACACAAATCTCACAAAACACCATGTCAACATTCACTCATGTGGCTCATACTTTATTTGCAAAGGTTGACATGAAGGATTGTATTCTCCAGGGTCCTAAGGAAAGACACCTATGGGCCTCCTGTAAAACACAGGGGAATGAGACATCAGGTGGCCCAGTGGTCTCCATGTGTACTTATCCCTATAGTGCTGTTTTACCAGTATCACAGCCCCTTAGGGAGGGGGTTCCAGTAACAGGGAAACTAGCAAAGACTGTCTCCTATCCCAGGGAATCTCCCTCCCATCTGATGACATGCAGAAGATCCCCCCTCCCTTGAAGGGCCAGCCAGCCTCTGCTTACCACGTTTGAAAATTTATCTCGTGAATGAGTGAATAAACCAAGGAACAAATGAGGGACACAAAAGAGCTATTTTCTCTGCTGAGAGCGTGGGACTCCGTAGTCCTTTCGTTAGAGAGGGAAGCTTCGTCCCACATGATTTCACCAAGCCCTTGCCCCAGGATCCTTCCTCTCCTGCCTCCTGCACACAAAACCTCTTTTTCCCAGGGGAGCCAAACCAAAGAACCCCACATATTCTGAAGCCGCAGGTGTAGTTTCACAGCCATACCAAGCAAAGAGCCTTTGGAAGGGATAGCCCTGAGAAACCGGACCAGAATCTCTCGAAGCATATTTGCCATTTTTGGTCTCCAGAGATTGATTTCCACTTTGAAAGGAGTCATTTTTAAAACTTCAGTTTGGTCAGGAGGGGTTCTGACCTCCACCTGGTATAGGACAACTGTGGGTGGGGTGGCCACAGAAAAGACACAGTGTAGCTCCTTGGGAAGTGCTCACCCCCTCTCCATCCTCTTTCTCCCTCCCCATTCTCTTCCTTCTCGCTTCTCCATCCCTCTTCTTTCTTCTTCTCTCTCTCCCTGCCTCATCTGCCTCTCCCCCCAATCCGTTCTCTTTCTCTCTCTCACTCATGCTATCTCTCTCTCTCTCTCTCTCTCTCTCTCTCTCTCTCTCTCTCTCTCTCTCTCCACACACACACACACACACAGCCCTGCCATGCAGCAGGGGTCACTGTGTACCAGCGGGAGGAGCCCACTCGCAGCTCCATGGAGGATCAGCATCAGGCTGAACTCCCAGTCCTGGCCTTGCCAACAGACAGGAGGCCAAGGCCAGGCCACCACACTGGTGCTGTCTGTCTCCCTGTGTCTCCAGAGGTAATTACCCTTGCAGAAAAGAGACTACAAAAATAATCCTGTAGATATCATGTGAGGACAGTTAAGACAGAGGGCTCTGCAGCCTGAGCACGCATCTGATCGTAGAGGTAAACTAACCAGAAATAAATAAAACTCATCCTCAGCCACTCACAAAGTGCCCCCTGATCCCTGCTGTGACGTCTTAACCCACACCCCCACACCGTGTCCTGACCATTCTTTCTCAAATTTGGTCTTGGCCCTATCAGCTCCTTCTAAGGCAAGGATTCCCTTCCATGAGGGTCCCAGCCTCCAAGACCACGCACGGCAAGGCTGGGAGGGCCCTCAGAGACGAGCATCTGCCCAGTAGTTTTGGCCCTGGGTTCCTGAGGGAGTCAGCCGGGTCTCTGCCAGAGATTGAATCATGTGAATTTGAGTTCCCTAAGATTTCCTTTTTTAAGCCCTCTTCTGTTCACAAAAAACAAAACAAAGCAAAAATTGAAAAACACTGCTCTAGCTCAGCAATTTTCCATGTGAATAGAAGTTTCAGGGAGTTCGGTGCCCTTCCCATTATCACTCAGCCTGTGCTGGCCACCTGCTCCATCAAGGTGGAGGGGAGTAGGGCACGTGGAGTGAACTCAGGAGAGGAAAATCGAACAGAATGGCGGCCCAGGAGTGCACAGAGGAGCAGAGAGCCAGGTTAGAAGCTGAGACTTGGGTGCTTCTTGCTCCCTCAGTGCAGGCCACCCTCTGCCCTCACCTAGCCCACACTCTCTCCGCACCTCCATCAGTCCTCCTGCCAGGCCCACATCATGAGTGCCATTATATTTGCCATCCACTGGGTGTCCCGCAAGCAACAACTGTGGACACAGGGCAGAGATGCTCATGGAGAGGTTCTAAGTGATACGAGTTTCTGCCTGAGCAGGATCTCAGCTGCTGGAAGCCTCAATGAGATGAGTTCTAAAGGGCAAGGTAAATTATTTTCCCTTCTGCTGAAGCACAATTTTCTATCCATTTCCTCCTTTTGACGTGAACAATAGGATAAAAAGAGAGGAGGGGGAAAGCAAGGGGGAGAAGGGAATGGAAAACACTTAGACTTTTAATGGAGGCTCATTTTGGTAAAGTAACCCAGTGTCCCCGTGGACCTCAAGAATTAAATGCTGTCACTCAGGTCTGAAAGCAGAGTCATCCAGTTTGCAGACACCTGTCATAATTAAACTAATGGCTCTGAAAATGTGCCTTGATATTAAATCTATCTTCCACTGAGGAGCAGAGCTGATTAAAACTGCCGTTTGACAGTTAATGATGAACCTCTCACCAACTGGGCTCTGTGACTGGGACTGGCCAGTTGGTTCTGTGCTCTGCCCCTGCTTCCATCAGAGACCCACCCTTTCCTTCTCCCTCCATCCAAGGGCAGCACAATCCCCAGGCCCTTCCTTCCCTCTCTTCTAGAAACTGGAGATCCTCTCTGCATTCTCACCTCACACCACGCCCCTCTCCGTTAATGGGAAAACAGGGATTCTCTGTGGAAAGTTTGCCTTTTCAGTGAGCACTGAGTTATTGCGTGGCCTTCAGGATACATTGCTAGGCAAATTGTGGCAGTAGCAGAGGATAGAGGCCCTGCCCTGACTTCTAGTATCTTCTCCAGAAAACTGAGGCTGTCTATAGGAGAGGCTGAGCTCTGCCCTGTTTTAGAGTCTGAGGACATGGATGAATCTGGAGAACATCATTCTCAGCAAACTGACACAAGAACAGAAAATGAAATACCGCATATTCTCACTCATAGGCGGGTGATGAACAATGAGAACACATGGACACAGGGAAGGGAGCACTACACACTGGGATCTATTGGGGGGAATAGAGGAGGGACAGCGGCGGGGGGGTAGTTGGGGAGGGATAGCATGGGGAGAAATGCCAAATGTGGGTGAAGGGGAGGAAGGCAGAAAAACACACTGCCACGTGTGTACCTATGCAACTATCTTGCATGTTCTGCACATGTACCCCAAAACTAAAATGCAATTTAAAAAAAGAAAAGAAGTTACAAGGTTGCAGGATTGACTATCTTTCCCTCTAATCAGGTTTTGGGACTGATGTTCAGAGAAAGTGGTTTACAAACAGAACTGTCCTTTGGGAAAGCGACATATTCCAAACAGATTACTTGGAAACGTAATGATGTTGCCTGTTTGTACAACAGCTACTCTCTCTCACCAGTGAAAGACCTTTGATACCAGATTCCTCAGAGGGAGATGTTAGAAGAAAACAGACTCAGCCCCTTCTGCCCTCTGGTCTTCAGCTTCTCTTACAAAAATGTGAACCTATGAAATGTCCTCAAAGGGCTTTTCTGAAGGCCACAGTCTAGAATTTTGTCCCAAAAGGAGGCTGTAGTACTTCTTAATGAAGTGTCGTTCACATTTTAGGTCATTTATCATTTCCAGGGACACTGAGTTTACAACCTTCCTCCCCTCAACACAGGATGGAGATTCTCAAGAACTGGTTGACCTCAGTATTTCCTCTCTTCTGGTCTTCCAGAGCTCAATGACCAAATAGAAATCCACAATATATCTTCCTGCTTTATCCTGGGATGATATTCAAGATCCTTCAGAAGAGATCTGTGCTCTGTGCCCTATCCTTGACTCTTCCACACTCCCATTAAAACCCACATTTGCCTTCCAACATCCTTCTTCAAGCTAACCCTGCCTGGGGTCCTGCAAGTGTTTGCTATGCCTCTGGGTCTGCTGAGATCCTGAGGGTGGCTGGAGACAGTAACAAGGGAGAAGAGAGCTCCATTCTCTCCAAGCCGCCCTGTTCAAAACTTGAGCAACTCACCGAGCAACAACTCCTAATTAATCCATCAGCAAACAATCTAAGTAATTACACTGCATTGCAAGACCCCCAATTATCTCCACATTGTACCTAAGTCTCGGTTGATGACTTGCTTAATGGTTTGATTGACTAATTTATAGTGTTTTATTTTTTACAGAGCACTCTTAAACATTTCCTTGGATTCTTATATCACCCCGGTCAGATAAGTATTTCCCCATTTTATAAATGAGGAAGTGACGAGGTAAAGTGGCATCTTCAAAGCCACAGGACCAGTGATTGGAAGATCAGGGACTGGAACTCATGTTGGCTGACTCCCTGTGGAGGGTTACTCTCAGATTTCTGGGGCCCCAAATGAACTTGAGCTGGGTACCAAGTTTTTTATTAGGAATTTATGGTATTAAAATTTTTATGACCACTGATCTCCAAAACATAGAGCAGGGTTCCCACAATCTTTCCACCACAGATCCATATTCCAGAGATTTTTTTTTCCAACATGTTTCCATGTGAATTTGCATGTTGGACTTTTTTAAATTCCAATTTTTCTCCATCCTCTACAGGCAGAGTTTGGAGGTGTTGTTAAGAGGTTTATTTTCTTTTTCCTTATCCGCCACTTCATCACTATTTTCTGCTTCTATAAAAAATTCATGATAGATTGAAGTCGATGCCTATTAAATTGATCATTCAAATTGTGTGTGTGTGTGTTTGTGTGCGTGTGTGTCTGTGTGAGTGCGCGCATAGGGAGAGAGAGAGAAAGAGAAAGAGAGAACGAGAGAGCTGCAAAAGCCATGCAAAAAACATGAAATCTACAAAGTGGAAGATACAGAGGGGAAGCAGAGATTCAGAAAGAAAGTAAATGAAAATTGGGAGAGAAGAGAAACTGGAGAGAGAAGGAAAGACAAAGACTGGAAAATTAAGAATAAAGCTCTGCATTCCTCTGGCTTCCCACAGACACCCTGAGGTCAGATGCCTTCCTTGCACAACATCCACACACACACACACGCGCGCGAGGCTGTCATATTTTAGAACACCATTAGGAAAGTGACACCCAGCTGAAGGAGTCCCCTGTCCAGTGACCCAGGCCAACACTCCTATCTGACCCCTCCCCTCCAAAGGCCGATCCTCCTGTCTTGAGTGACAGAGGTTCCCTCTCTCTGATCGAAGTGGAGCCTCTAATTGTGCTGAGCAGCGATGCCAGGGATGCCCGGGCAGCCTCATGTCTCTCGCTATCATTAGCTTTCTTACCAGGCTCTGAAGCCTTCCGCTGCCACAACAGTAATTACCAAGAGATTAGGCAGGCATTAAGCACTCCTTAATTTGACACATTGCAATGATCTCCATTCAGCCTTTCTGCTCGAATAACTCTCAACAAATATTTCGGAGGCTACCAAAATAAACAGAAGCACTGTGTTTGCACAGCTGAGGCCTCCTTCCTCCTTCTCCAAATGCCATCAATTCCAGGTAGGGGGTGAGGTGGGGGGCAGGAGGGGATGGGTGGGTAGGGCGCAGAGGGAGGGGGTCGAGGAGAGGTGGCACCACCTGCTGGGCCCTAATATGGCCTGAAAGACCCAAGTCCATACAGCGGGAAGCAATCAGTAAAACACTAACATATGGCCTGCTACGACTGATGGCGATTTAATAGGGCCCATTTTTTAAGCAAGTCGTTATACAAGAACCTAATAAAAAGACATCAGTATTTATATAAAAACCACCACATTAGGAAAAAATAATAATTACAGTGAACGGAGTTATGTTGTTGTTGCTGGGTTTTTTTTAGTGGGTTATTAGCTCAGACATTATTCATTAGGTAATACAATGGAAAAACCTCTGTTAATATGGCAATAAATCCCAGTGGGGCCATCTCATGGCAAATAGGATCATTTGGCAATTACAATGCACTGGAAGTTCAATATTCCCTTTCACGCATTTGTTCCCTTTACCTGCTCCCCCAAACATTTATGCATACACCCCTTCCGCAACTAACCCAGATTGGGAGTCCCTGGAAGGGCAGAGGAGGAGGATGCAGCATCCAGGAGTCACCACATCCCTCTGAGGCCAGACGCAGGACAGAGAAAATGATATCCATGCAAAGTAGGGATGAACTTTCAGAGAAGAGAGTAAACCTCAGTATTGCCAGAAATCCAGTCATGGATATAAATGTTTGTGAGAGGGGACATGGGCTAATTAACAGTGTTATTAGATGAGAAAAGAAGTTCAAGAGTCATTAATAAAATAATCACGATTCTTTCATCATAGAAAGATGAGGAAGGCTAGAGTCAGAAACTGGAATCAAAGTAATTTTAATTGGGCATTTCCCACCCCTGAGAGACGTGTCTGCCACCCACATAGCCCTCAGCAACAGTGGCCCTGCTCTTGGTAAGGTCAGGGATCTCTGGTCAGCAACTGGGTCCAGGAGGCCATCATGGACATATGGAGTTCTTGTCTTCCATGCCAGGAGTTTAGCAGCTAAGAAAGGAGAAATGTGACTCAGGGTAGCCCCAGTTCTTTTTTCCCTCCTGGAGGGACATCAGCATTAAACATTTTTACAGGTGACAAGGAAAAGCCATAGGATGGATAGGGCAAGAGGTTCCCAGTTATAATTGTAATGGGGCATGTGGGCTCTAATGTATTCCTCTTGCTCAGAGCTCTTCAAGCAGGGATGATGTTTACTCAACACTTAAATACTGCTTAAATCTAAAGAGGAATACCTTAGATAATGAGACAGCCAAGTGGCAAGGGCTCCCTGGCAGAACCTCTGACTGGTCTGCGCATCAAGAGGCATATGCACAGGGCTGGAGGCTCTGGAAGTTTCAGCCATTTGCAGAGGAGAGGAACCTGGCCTCTCCCGCTCCAGGGTGGTACCTAAGATTCAATCTATGAGGCAGCCAGCCAGCTAGCAGCACTCTCGCTTTGCTGAGAGTCCCTGTTTCCCTTTTTTTCCTGGTCCACCAATAAACCATCCTTCTCACCCTTCAAAGTTTCTGCGAGCCTAATCTTTTTTGGTCATGTGACAAGGACCCCATTTTTAACTGAACTAAGGAGAAAGTCCTACAATAATAAGAGATCGGCAAACTGTGGCCCATGGGCCAAATTCAGCGCACAGCCTGTTTTCAAGTTAAGTTTTATCAGAACACAGCCACACTCATTAGTTTACATATTGTCTATGGCTGCTTTCCTACAATCATATGATAGAGTGTAGTGGTCACAACAGAGATCATATGGTTGCAAAGCCTAAGAATTTACTAACTGGCCCTTTACAGAAAAAGGTTGCTGATGGATGGATGAGTAAGTGACTGAATGAATGAAAGGATGAACAATCTAGAATGAGACTCTACATCGAATGGGTTTATGATTGTGGGAATGATTTTACTCAATAGTGCCAGTGGCCTCTAAAAGTTTCCAAAGGAACATATCATATCATAGGGAGCTGCCCTCCATTCTGTCATTTTAGTACTTTTTCCATGACTCTGACCAACACATAGATGGAAAGCTTATCAGATTTTTAAATGATGGAAAGACAAATGTGGATAATAAGTGTATTGCGTATAGATCCAATATTCAAAATAATATTGACAGGCTGGAACAAGGGACTAAGCCCAATCAAGTGAAATATAAGGGGACAAATGTAATGTCTTAAGGTAAAGTCCCAAATGTCAACTTCTCAAATGCAGAACTGAATGAGAGTGGGGAGAGAAAAACATGCTCAACAGCAGCTTTCATGAAATGGCTTTTGGGGTTTGACAGACACATCAACTCCATGGTGGATGAGGCTATCCCCAAAATGAACTTTATTCTCACACTAAGATATTTTTACACAGAACAGGTAAGATAAATGTTACTTGTGTACTCACAGCTAGTATCTCCTCTGAGTACTCAGGCCATACCAGAAGTCTTCATTCCTACAGCAATAATAATAATATATTAAGTTGGTAAAAAATGAAGTGTTTAAGCATGATGGCATGTTTAATTTGCAATATCTCTTCTATTTTTACATATTTTAGCTTCAAAATTTGAAGTGGGGGTTGTTCTTGTCCCCATTTTATAGTGGAAAAAAATTTGGAGAAGTAAGGTTTCATAACTAGTATGTAGTGAGGCCGGGGATTAAACCTAGACCATGCGTCTCCAGGTCCCTAACGTTCAGGTGCTCCTAATCACCAGGATGCCCGTGTGCTTCGTATTCCCCTACTCTGCGGTTGCCTTTTGGGGTAGTCATTGGAAAACCAAAGTGCCTCCCAAGGTGAGTTACCAAAGTGGTAAAGAAAAATTAAAAACTTGTTATATGCAAAAGAAGTTTGAAAGAGGTGAGACACTTAGGGTAGAGGAGGCTTGGGTTGTCCTTCAGCTGAATGCAAAATCACTACTAAGTTAACTGCAGCCCCTCTCCCTAAGCCAGATCGCACCGACCTGTGCCTTCCAGCTCCTCACACTCATCAACACGCAGCCATTGCTAGTGTGACTGGTCAGTGCAGCAGGCTAGGCTGGCTGCTTTCTAAAACCCTATCTAATTATCTGTAGGTTACAGCATAAGTGTTTATTTCTCCCATAGGTCAGCATCACTGGAGGGGTGGTAGAGGCCCTGCCACTCAAAGCCCTTCAGAGGCCCAGCCTCCTTCTATCTGGAAGCTCCACTTTTCTCTTCAGAACCAACATTTCTAGGCCCTTGGAGCTTTCTGCATTCTATACGAAAAAGGAAAGACTGGCTCACACAGGGGAGGTTTTCAGAGGGCAGACCTGGAAACGGAGTCATCACTTCCCCTCAGGTCCTATTGGCATGTTCATAACCACTAGGGACCCTGGCACAGTGGACCAGCTATGCGTCCCCAAGGAAGAGGAGAATGCGGGTGCTGCTGAATGCTAGACTTTCTTCCTACAATTAGAGCTCTGGGATATTGACTGGCCACAATCAATGAGCCATCAACCAGCACCAATACTATCCCTCAATTCCTAATAGTGGATACATACTGCACGCAAGACACTCAGTTGAGATCCCCAGAGGTAAAATGACCAGTGAGTTACAGTCTTCATTTTCAGTGAACTAGAAAAGATATGCAAAAACATTTAACTATAATATTCAGCAGTGTGAATGAATTAAATGCTCTAGGAGGATGAATTAAATGCTAGTATTCAACAAGGAGAATTAAACACTCTAGCATTGGAGCACAAAAGGCAGAGTTTATTCTGATGAGAGAAATCAGAAAAGGTTTCAGGGCAGAGTCTCCGCTAATGACTAGGAATTTAACAGGCAAAATTACAAAGAGAAGAGCTTGTCAAGGAGAGAAAATCGCAGGAAAAAGTGCACAAAGGCATGGAAGTGCTTGATGTGTTCAGGGCCGAGCAACTGGTTTAATGTGACTTCATTACAGGGTGTGTGAGTCATGTGGCAGATCACAGGCTGGACCAGGCTGAATCGTGAATGCCGTGGTAAATTTTGGCTCTACTATGAATGCATCGGAGAATGAAGGAGGGAGACATAATCCAATTCTGACAATATATGAAGGTCAGATGAAGGTCAGCTGAAAGTCTGAAGGGCAGCAAGACTCATTAGTTACGTGTTGGAATAGCTCTGGTGGATGGTGGTGACGATCTAGCCTAAGGCATTGGCCAATGAACATCTGTCTTTGCCCTTGTCTAGCCCTTTCACAGTTTTCCAAAATGCAGTCCAAACATTTGCGGTCAGTGGCACCCTTCATTTACCATTGATTCAAAAGGCAATATGTCAACATAGCCACACATTCACAACGAGTATTTAAACCCCAGTTAGCTAACTTTGGACATGGTGCCCCCATAATGCATTCATAGTCAGCATCTACTAGGCCCTCACCTGGGAATAATTTAACCTCAAAATCTGCTTCTCTGCCACTTTTATTCATTACTTCTGGTCCCACTTGTTGCTTCTCTATTGTTCCAGTGGGGCTCATAAAAGCCACTTCCATTCTGTGTCCAAGGACAGAGGTGTTGACAGCTCCTTTCAAAATCACTTGGGTTGTGAGGATTCTCCACGGTCCTCTTCTGTCTTGAGACTACAACTCTTTGGTGCTTTTCCACCCTCCTCAGACCTCAAAGACACAAGTGTTCAAAAAAGAGTCACCATGAATTTCCAGCCAAGCAGCTGGACTCCAGCCCTCATTCTATATAATGGATCTGGTGCAGTGATGCAGCGGTGCAGCCTGACACATGGCTCTCACTTCAGTCTCCCTGTAGACCCCCAAACTACATTCTTATTCTGTCCCTGACCCAAGAGTCTTTCCTAGATTCCCAGGGCTTGGCAGAGACCTTAAATGACCTGGGTATGGCCCCGCTCTGCCTTTGCTTTAGACGATTGGCCTCCAGGAAGGGGTACAGATGATGTGTATCCCCATGAGCTACCCCAATCCCTTCTGCAAGCTCTGCCTCCCTGCACTTTTCACAAACAGGATGGGTGAGCAGGTCACACCAACTTTCTCCTACAGCCAAGGATTTAGAAGCAGGAGAGAAGGGACAGAGTGTGGGAATAGTTTGAATGGGCCTGATGGGGAGTGTCAGTGCTACATGGGGAGATGGAAGGGCTGGCATTCCAAAGGTTTCTCTGTTGAGAGAGTTAGAAAACTGTGATCCAGGGGCAAGTCAAGGGAAAAATAACCAGGCCTGGAGACACCTGTAATCCCAGCACTTTGGGATGCCAAGGCAGGAGGACCACTTGAGGCCAGGAGTTCAAGAGCAGCCTTGCAACATAGGGAAACCTCATCTCTACAAACAACTTTTTTTAAATTAGTGAGATACAGTGATTTGTGCCTGTGTCCTAGCTGCTTGGAAGGCTGAGATGAGAGGCATTGCTTGAGCACAGGAATTGGAGGCTGCAGTGAGCTATGACTGTGCCACTGCACTCCAGCCTGGGTGACAGAGTGACAATCTGTCAAAGAATGAAAAGAAATGAAGAGAAGGGAAAAGAAAGGAAAGGAAAAGAGAAGGGAAGGGAAGGAAACAAAGAGAAGAGAAGGGAAAGAAATGAAAAAAGAAGCAGAGGGAAGAAAGGGAAAAGAAAAGGGGAGGGAAGAGGAGGGGAAGGGAGAGGAAGGAAAGGGAGAGAAAGGGAGGGGAAGGGAGGAAAAGGGAGGACCAGAGAGGTCACAATACAGGACAGGTATTTGGCTATTTGGAAACGAATTGTATTGTTCAGGAAAATTACAAAGGAAGAAAGATCAGATCAGACCCATTGTGCAGCAGAACTCAAGACAAGGCTAGAGAAAGAACAAGGAATTCAGGCATGCCTGGGTCCCAGCTCTGTGTCCTTGAAAAAATTATTTAAATTATCAAATATTTAACTTTCCCATCTGTAAAATGAGGAGAGGTGTGGAGGTAAGGAGAATGCCTTTTTGAGTAGCTGTTAACGGGATAAGGGATGAAGAATGTTTAATGCCAAGCCGGCATCTTTAGTATGTGTATGCAGCTACAGAGAATCAATCTTGTAACAAGGAGAAGCTGTAGGTAGGCAGATTTCAGCCCTATAGACGGAAGGCTTTTCCAACTACTGTAGCTTCCAAACAATGAAATGAGATATTTCTTTAGATAGTGAGTTCCATGTCACTGAAGGTAACCAAACAAATGCAAGGTAGGCACATTCAGAGGATGCTGTTATAAGAATCTCTGCACTGAATCAAAAACTGGGGGAGATGAATCCGGAAACCCCTCCCTTCCTGGAGATCCTGTGAATCTTGACTTTGCACTTGCTCAGTAAGAGTGCAGGAGCCCAAACTCACTCAGACAAAAAAAAACTGCCACTCACTGGTGCCTGGGAACTGACATCTGAGTAACCAAGGACCAAAATGCCAGGAGCCAAGGTTTGCCATTGTTCAATTATGTGTCCGTCTCCTATGGTTACATTCAATTCCTTCTCTGATGGTTCTTTTTATGGGGGGCGAGAGGGAGGGCAAATCACTCAGGGTTTATTTTGCCATGCTCCATAAGTGGAAAAGGTTTGATATAAGCAAGGCCTGTGGGCTCCCAGAAAAGCCTCTGCCCTTAAATAGTAATGAGATCTATGGGTCTCCTTAACAAATGCATCTTCCTTGAGTTCTAAGTAAACTGTCTCCATTTACAGTGTCAATATCAACGTGGGGCCTTCCCTGCCTCTCAAGCAGCCTGAACAGATTGCAATTGGCTGCCATTGCTGATTCCTGTGCTCAGTAAGAGCTGTCAATGGGCATGTCAATAAGATACCGGGACTATTGATCAGCATAGGCATTTAGGGGTCACTGGTCGATGAGAACTCTTGCCAAGAGATGTAGAAAATGATAGCTTTCAGATAAAGGCAGCAAAGTGAGGTTCCCGAAGGAGAAATAATATAGCTCAATTTCCCCTGTCCTGCTGCTTGTCAATTTCCCTTGGTTTTCTTGAGGGGGGAGGAGCCAGCAAGGAGAGACAGGGAGGGAGAGAAAGCGAGTGAGCAACTCAAGTGTTTGACTGAAAACATTCAGAGAATGAAAAATCAACAGCCACGATGAACCACACAGCATCACTCAGGCCACTGTCTGCATCTAAAGAACAAAGAGAAGACCAAAAGAGCCAGTGTTTCTGAAAGAGCTGGGCTCAGAGGGTGAGGATAATGAATCTTCTCCAGAAACGAGTTTTGATAGAATTTCGCAAATCAGCTGGATAACTGTTTGCTAGCTTCAAATGTGCAGCCAAAGGAGTTCAGTTCTTCACCCACAGGTCATTTGGTGTCTCAGGCTGATCTTCATTTTTAGTGGAGGAGAAAGGCAGGTCCCCTTTGACAGGATGCAACTTACAATAGTTCGTTACAAAACAAAATGTGTGTTATGGGCTGAATTCACACAGAAGCCCCCATAACCTCAGAATGTGACTGTATTTGGAAATAGAACTTTTAAAGAGGAAAGTTAAAATGAGGCCATTAGCATGGGACCTGGTCCACTCTTACCAGTGTCCTGTGAGAAGAGGAAATTTGGATATGCAAGGAAATGCCAGGGATGTATGTGCAAAGAACAGACCATGTGGGGACTGATGTGAATTGTCCGTGTCCCCACCCAAATCTCATCTTGAATGGTAGCTCCCATAATTCCCACATGTTATAGGAAGGAACCATCATGGGGGCAGTTTCCTCTAGACCAATCTCGTGGTAGTGAATAAATATCACAAGATCTGATGGTTTTATGAGGGGAAACCCCTTTCCTTGGTTCTCATTCTCTCTTGCCACCACCACATAAGAAGTGCCTTTCACCTTCCAGCATGATTGTGAGGCCTCCCAGCCATGTAGAACTGTGAGTCCACTAAACATCTTTTTCCTTATAAATTCCCCAGTCTCGGGTATGTCTTTATCAGTAGCGTGAAAACAGACTAATAGACACAGCAAGAAGATGACCATAGGCAAGCCAAGAAGAAGGGCCTGAGAAGAAATCAAATCCACTGACACCTTGACCTTGGACTTCTAGGATCCAGAACTGTGGGAAAATAAATTTCTCTTGGTGAAACCACCTGTCTGTGATATTATTTTATGGCAGCCCTAGCAAACCACAGTTTAATAATAATTAAAAGAGTTTAATTATTATTTTTGCCCATTCTGTGATCCCAGAATTTTTAGTATTTTCACATTATTAAAAGATTGTTCACTTTATCAGTTTCAATCATGAACTGACTTAATTCAAATTAAATTACCGCCTTTACAGATAATTGATTTTCATGAAAGTGTCCAGTATCCACGTGCACAAAACTTTCTAACTGCCCTTTTGTTTACCTAGCTCTAGCTAGGCATGACAGACAATTCTGGATACTGAATATTCTCCTTTCAAGTAATTAAATAGTCAACAAAATGACAAAAAAAAAATGGTTTAGTGCCTGCTTATCCATGATCAAAGTCCCTATAGAGCCTTTCAACTTTTTAAATGGGAGACACTCGCACATGAAGAAAAACTAACAATCCACACTTTGGCTTCCATCTTTGTCCATCCTCTCCTTTCTGAATGGAGCTTTTGTGACCTCACATACTACTTCTCAGAGAATTGTTTCAGCCCTTTAATTCAAAGCCACGTCTCACTGCCTCTGAGACAGTGAAATTTATCTCAAGTCCTGGCAGTTAGACCTTGTACTTTAATTAAACCCTGAAAGTTGCTTAAAGCGATAATTCAGCATCTATGTCTGAAACTTTAAGAGATGTTATAGGAACAACAAGATGGAGATGCATTTCAATGAGGCTGAGCAGCATCACGTTTCATTCCCTCATGGCTCTGTGTGTCAAAGGTCATTGATCATCATTTCCAAAGGTATTTATTGCCAGGTGAGAGACGATGGTGGCTTAAAAGTAAGGTAGAGGAAGAGCCAGTTGAATACATGCTTGATTTCAACTAATGACACTAAAATATCAGCCAAAAAAGGAGGCAGAACAATTCAGCAAATCCACAAGGAGAAGTGCTGAAGAGGTCACAGCTGACAAGAAATGTCGACAAAATTTTGGAAGCAGAGACGTAAACAGGTAAATGACAATTGAAATAGCAGACAAGAGAAAGCTAAACTACACTGGCAGCAAGAGGGAAGCCTCAAGAACCACCCACTTCACAGCATAGTCCCAGAAGGCTCAGGAATTGGTGGCACCAAATACCTCTGCCGCAAGGGTGCAGGGCAGGGCTAGCCATATAAGAATTGGTTGAAAGTCTTTTAGAGAAGCAGTCAGGCTCACAGATGCCCTCTTCTACCCATGCAGCCAGGTGCCCCCCTCCTTGCTCCAGCAGGAGTTTAAAGGGTTACTCCATAGCAGTGATTTTCAAAGTGTGGGCCTGAGACCAGCAGGATTAGCATCACCTCAGAATCGGGTAGAAAGGTACATTTTCAGGCCTCACCCCAGACCTGCTGTACCTAACACTCTGAAATGGGGCTCAGCAATCTGTGTTTCAATAAGCCCTCCCTAGATAATTCTGATGCAGGCTAAAGTCTGAGAACTCCTGCTCTAAGTACAGATTGAGCCAGACAGGGTCTGACACCAAGGACAACAGCAATTGCTGAAAACACGATGAACCAATTGTTAAAGAGAGGAGAAATTGACACACAGAACATTAAGCCCTCCAGTGCACATCTCTGCTCCCAGAATGTTCGTGGCTGTTGTGATTTCCATGTTTATGTTTTTTTTTAATTTGTCTTGAGGTCTCTCTCTCTCTCTTAAGAGTGGCCATAAGCCAAGACAGCCACTCTGTAGGAGAGTGTTGACAGAGGGGAAAGTTGGGTTTATGGGTGTATCAGGTAAGACACAATAAGGAAGTGAAACTAAAATGCATGAAACAGAAGTAATGCATTACTCACACGTCCTAGAGAGATTTGGTGGCAAGAGGAGGCCAATGTGAATTCTGAAGGCAGCAGGGAGCTCACCCGGCAAGCAAGTCAGTGAGCCCGCCAGGCGCCTTCATAAACGCCTGTAGGGATTATTCTTCAGGCTTCTCCAAGGGGGCCGTGAATTGGCTAAACACTCCAGAAAGGAAGGAGAAACTTATTTACATAATCTGGTGTTGACCATTAGATTTCATTGTGGTCAGCAGCTGAGGGATATGTTGGGTTTGGGGTCAATGAGATGAAGAACAAGAGGGCTATATCACAAACAATCACACAGGGAGGGGAAACTTTAACTAGGCCAGAGGTGACAGGGTAGAAATGGGTTTCAGATAACTTAGCCTAGAAGTGGGTGCAGAGGCCGCAACTACATTAAACACATTTATGGCAACAGTCAAGCAGACACGACTGAGGCAGGATACTTAAGGATTCTCCCCTGGGAAACTCTTGGGCCTAAGAGAAAATATCTGTGGTTGGTGACATTAAGGGAGGGGAGAGGATCTCCAAATGAAATGGCTGGGTCCCAGCCCAATCAGCCTACAAGCAAATCCGCAAACTAAGAGGCCTCCTTCTGGTAAATGAAGCTTCCAAGCAACACACCTTCATTACAAACTGACATGCAATGATAGTAATCTAGTAAGAACTGTGGTGAACTCCTCACACATGGAAGAACGAGACCAAAACAAAAACAAGCAAGCAAAAGAGAAATAAGCAACTTGTTATAAATTAAGGTGATGCAGAGAAGAGGAGAACATTTAAAAAGAAAATTAAAACTATAGTTAAGCATTTCAAAAAGATGAGAGAAGATGTTGCATTCATGAAACAGGAACAGGGAACTCTTCAAAAATGAGGATGTTGAAATCAGTCCTCAGATCTTGACAAGACAGCAAACCAGCTCAGGCTGTTGACTCCGCCCTTCAGAATCGACCTGAGAAATAAAAAACCCAGTGGTTCTCATTACTTCACAGGCATGGGAATTCCTCAGAAGGCTTGTTAAGCAAAGATGCTGGGTCTATCCCTCCGTCAGCAGGAGGATATCAGGAAGGTGTGAAAGTGTTGTTGGGGTGAGGAGTGAGGAAAATAGAGGTTGACCAAGCAGCTATTTCTGGGTATTTACTCTCCACCCAGGAATTCTTCGTTCTGAGAATTTAAAGCAAAACCCTAGTCAATGAAAGTACCTAGTAAGAGTGGGGGCAATTTTGCATGACCAGCAATAATTCTCTAGGGTTTAACTCTCTTTATCACCTAGGGTTCATCACCTACTGTCTCTTTAAGCCCAGTGAGTAAGACACAGTCTACATGACATCAGTTCTTCCCCAGAAGGAAATATCCCCAAAGGAACTTGAGCCTACACGGCAGAATAACCTACAGACCAAGTCACTCGAGGAGTGCAATCACTCAAAAGAAAGGCAACTAATTAAAAATGTTTATCATCTAAAGCTAAATGAGTAGAGCAGGCAGATCAAGAATTTTAAACAGACTTACCAAATATACTTAAAGATATAAGGGAAGACATAAGCATTGTGAAACAAGAACAAGAAATCATAAAGAAAGGACCAAGTGGAAATAGTATAGATAATAATGGAAATAAAGAATCAAATATTTGGAGAAATTTACATGACGGCTACAGCAGAAAAGTGAATTAAGGATTTGTCACATGTAGCAGAAGAACTTTACCCGAAAGGAGCAAGAGATGGAAAACATTTTTTTTAAAGTTAAGAAACATGTCTAAAAGAAGGGTTAATAACAGTAGATAGGAATGAGGGGATAATACAGGAAGAAAATAAATTTTTGAAGCAGTAATAAAGATGTGAACCAGGCCAGGCTTGGTGGCTCACACCCGTAATCTCAGCACTTTGGTAGGCCAAGGCAGGCAGACCATGAGGTCAAGAGATTGAGACCATCCTGACCAAATGGTGAAAACCTGTCTCTACTAAAAATATAAAAAACTAGCTGGGTGTGGTAGCACATACCTGTAGTCCCATCTACTTGGGAGGCTGAGGCAGAAGGATCGCTTGAACCTGGGAGAGGGAGGTTGCAGTGAGCTGAGATCGTGTCACTGCACTCCAGGCTGGCGACAAGAGAGAGACTCCATCTAAAAAAAAGGGGGTGTGAACCAAATTTAGTATTCTCAAAATGCCAAGGGTTACTGACAATGCAAAGCAATAGGAACTCAAAGCACTAGGCACCTGCTGGTGAGATATTATCTGATTCAACTGCTGGGGAAACACTTTGGCATTAAACATGCCAAACTAAAGTTAAATATGCACATAATCTACACCCCAGCAATTCCACCACTAGGCATTTGCCTTAGAAAAATTCTCAGACACATGCACCAAAGATAAGTAAAATAACGTTTATGGCAGCACTATCCTTCATAGGAAAAATTTGGGAGAAAACCAAGTATCTATTGACAGTGCAACGAATAAATAAATTGTTGTATAATCATACACTGGTATATACAGCAATGAAAATAAATGAATTCTAGATTTAATTATTGACATGGATAGACCTCAAACACATAGTACTCCAAATAAGCACAATTAATAATCAAAAAATAATTTTAAAAATTATTTTTAAATTAAAAAAATATTTTTTTCCAAATAATTTTAAAAATTATTTTAAAAAGATAATGTTTTAAAGAAAAAAATATTCTATTCATATCGAGGTCAAAATCAATCAAAACTAAATAATATATTGTTAAGCAAACCTATTAGGTGGGAAAAAGAACTATACAAGCAAGAAATTGTCAGAACAAAATTCAAGACAGTGCTCATTTGCCGGAGGAGACCAGGATGTGACAGGGAAATGCACCCAAGGTGCTTCTGAGTAGTTGGTGATGTTCTATTTTGTGATCCTGGCAGTGGGTCTCTGAGTGAGTTTTTCAAAAATTGTATTCAAACTGTGCATACATGTTTTTCATAAACTCATGTATGCTATATTTTATAATAAAAAATTAAAAATAATTAAAAAGTTTCTAAAATTAAAGAAAGATGAAAGACATTGAATTCAAAGCAGGAGAAATGGTGGAAGAGTTTAGCAAAGCAAATGGGAAATACGAAATAAGATGTAACAAATCCTAGTATAATAGTCACTACTGTAAGTGTAAATGGGTTAAATTCACCAATTTAAATATTAGACATTTCAGATTGGGTTTTGAAGAGCTCTAGCAACAAAAATATGTACAAGAAATATACTTAGAACAAAAATAATGGAAAGGTTAGAAATGTAAAAATTGAAAAAAAAATAAAATATTCCCAGAACACAAGCCTCCAAAAAGCTGGGTTAATACTAGAAAAAAGTGTAATTTAATATTGAAACAGAAAATCTTAAAGGTTAAAGTAAGACATCATATGCTAACCATGTTGAACATAAACACCCCTAACAATACAGTCTGAAAATATTGACATAAGCAACAACCGACATAAATTAGAGGGAGAAAGAGATAAATGAAAAATAGCTATTGAAGATTTCAACAGGCCCTTCCCAGAAACAAATAGATCAAGGAGGAAAAATAAATGAACAGAAATGTGAATGATCTGAACAACAAAACAATGTTTCAGCACTTACAGAACTCTGCAAGGACATGCAGAACATTTATAAATCTAAGTCGCATATTGGGTCATAAAGGAAACTTAATCAATTTTATAAAACCAGTCTTCTATCAAGTAAGCTTTTAAACCATCATGCAGTAAAATGTGATATCACTAACCAAGCAAGATTGCGTTCTTAAAACTTTCAAATATGTGGAAATGAAGCTGTATATTACTAAATAACTATTGAGTTAAATATTGATATAATCAACAAAATAAGAACTATTTAGAGCTAGATAATAAGAAAATCATGTCAAATTTATGATACAAAACTAATAGTTTGGGGAAGGAAATTTATAAATTTAAATACATTTATTAGAAACCAAGAAAGATTAGAAACAAGTTAGCCAAGGATTGAAAATTAATTATAAATAAGGAGTGGATTGAATCCAAAGAAAGAAAGTAATAAAAATAAGTGTATTAGTCATGGTCTAGTCAGGAGAATAAAAAACCGAGTACTTTGAACATGCGATGTTTACTAAAAATAATTATTAGCTCTTTGCAAGGAATTACGTATTATGATGGGGACAAGAAGAGACCTCTAAAGAATACTCCAGGTCTGAGGGAGAGTACCTAAGGAAGCAACAGAAATGGAAGGGGCTCTTCCACAAGGCTGGTATTCAGACCTCCTTAAAGTAAGGAGGTAGCAGTCCACCAGAGGCCAGAGTTCTGGGTTTCCCTAGACCAGAGCTTGTCCCAGTCTGGCAGGCCAGGGTTGGCAGGCACAGAATCACAGGTCCATATTGTCAAGCAGGAAATTCCTCATGAGGAAGCAAGAAAGCTGAAGCTGGCTGGCAGGATACTGACCACTGAGATAACAAAAAAACATGCAAAGATGCTGCCTGTGAGCATGTTGCTAAACCAACCTCTAGTTTATGTATGTCTTACTGAGGCATCTAAAATACCTGGTACCTATCAACAGTGGGTTGGATAAAGAAAATGTGATACATATACACCATGGAATACTATGCAGCCATAAAAGAGAATGAAATCATGTCCTTTGAGGCTACATGGATGCAGCTGGAGAGCACTATCCAAAGTGAATTAATCCAGTAATGAAACAAAACAAAACAAAAAAACAGATAGAACTGTTCTCACTTATAAGTGGGAGCTAAACACTGGGTACACACAGACATAAAGATGGAAACAACTGACACTGGGGACTCCAAAAGGAGGGAGGGAGAATGGATGGCACGGGCTGAAAAACTTCCTCTTGAATACTATGTTCACTATTTGGGTGACAGGATCAGCAGAGGCCCAAACCTCAGCATCACACAATAGACCCTTGAAACAAACATCTACATGTACTCCCTGAACCTAAAATTAAAATTAATATTTCAAAAAGAATTTTAAAGAAATACTAAATGAATTTTAAAAATAAAATTCTTTCTACTTTCTTACCCAAGATCTAGTCAGCATATTGCCATCAATGAACAATGTGACTTTGTGGAATGCCAAGATAAGAACTCTGCAGATTATCTGTGGCAGAGAGCAGGAGAATTGACATAGCTCTGAGGCCACACTGTGAAGCTACACTGTTGGCACTGCCAGGTAAAAGCAAACTGTGACTGATGATCCCTTCAAATTGGTATGGAAAAAAAAATAGCATGAGCCACATCAATTACTGCATACCCAATGCCAGCAGTTTTCCTGATTTGCTCCAGTAAAGACACAACAGAGCCAACAGCTGCATTTGAGCCACCTGAACCAGTTTATGACAGTCCACATTCTCCAAAACCCATCCAACTGCTGCATGGGCCAAACAGGTGAATTAAAGAGGAATGCAGTAAGTACCACCACTCCTGTTTCTTTCAGGGCTTGGATAATGGTATAAATCTCTGAAATTTTCCCTAAAGATGCAATATTGCCTCTGATTTATTGGCTTGGTATGGAGGAGAAGTTCCAAGAGTTTTTCATTTAGCTCTTCCAACTATGATGGCCCTCATCCGATGGGTCCAAGAGCCAATATGAGGATACTTCCAGTTTCTGAGTACAATCAGTCCTCACCATCCATGGGTTCTGCATCCATGTATTCAACCAACCACAGATAAAAAATATTCAGAAAAAAAAATTGTGCTGAGCATAAACAGACTTTTTCTCTTGTCATTATTCCTTAGACATACCATATAATAGCAACTATTTGCATAGATTTTTGCATTGTATTAGGTATTATAAGTAATCTAGAGATGGTTTGAAGTATACGGGAGGATGTGTATAGGTTATCTGCAAATGCTACACCATTTTATACCAGGAACTTGATCTTCCATGGATTTTGGTATATCCAGGGGGTCCTGGATAAAGTCCTTCATAGATACTGAGTAAGGACTATATATAGTCTTATGCATATTACAGTTATACATTTAAGACTTGGGAAAATAACCCGCCAGGTGGATCTGTAGATGAACTAGTCCATAGATGTGAAAAAAATTTTAGCTACTGTTCCATCTATTACCTGATTACCATGGCCCCACTTTGACTGGTGGGTCATGGTCACATTTCGGGTGCCCAAGAATTAGTGTCCATTTATAGCCAATGCCTAATAATCTCTAAAAGTTTGTGCAGTGCCTTTTTCCCAATGCGTAGTCACTCTAGCCAATGGCCCTAGGTCCTTTTGGATTAGGCTTGGAAGAAGATTTACAGCACCTACTTGTGAAAATCCAGCAGGGTCCCTTCTCAAGTGTGCCCTTCACTGGAGAGGCGCTGAGCCTGTGCATTGACTTAGGTCTGGAAACTGGTGATTTGAGACAATTTTTTGGCCAAAATTTTCTGTTATATAGATTAAAAAATACTCTGGCCAGCTACCCATTGATTTCATTCTGTGGAACATTGCAATCAATTAGCTATCACCCAAGATCTCAGATGTGAAATTCAGACCTTGTTGAAGAGATTGTGAATACAACCCACTAGACTGTGGGGAGGTTTGCTGGGTTGCCCTGAGCCAGAGGTGGGTCCAGAGTTACAGGGCAAACTGGTGATCAGGGATGTGCAGGACAGAAGTGGCAAGCAGGAAAACTCACACCAGAGTGCCAGTGACAATGCATTGTAGGCAAGACTCTGCTCACTGGAATGTTGTCATAGCGTCCTGGAGCCACCCCTGGGGGCTGCTGCTGAACTCATCACATGAAAGGAAGGAAGAAAAGGAGTACTTACACAACTCACGGGGAAAGTGCCTACAGAAGTGCCACCAAAACTTGCTAGGGGTGAGCTCCACTGAGGGTCCTGTACAACAGTTGAGTGACACAGAAGCCAGTGGGAAGAAACTTACCCTAGAACCAGGAAGAGAAGCCCCTTCCTCCTGTAGTGTCTCTTCACACTCTTCACTAACAAAGCTTACCATTGTGTCAGCTGACAAGGAGGAAATGCTTCAATATTACAAGCAGGTTGTCCAAGGGGGATATGCACAAGTGTCCAAGTTTGAACTTGAACTGCCAATAAGGAAAGTAATAAACAAAAGAGAGAAAATTAATGAACCAAAAGATGACTGTTTGAAAAGATGAAATGATACATATGATATAAAGTGTTAAACAAGATTAAAATTATGATAGAGAGAAGACATGAAAATAAATATTCTGAGAACAACAAAGAGATTTTATACATTTAAAATATAATTGTAGAAATTTTAAAAATTAACCGAAGTGTTGGAATGAAACTTGAGAAAACTTTCCAGAAATTAGAACCAAAAGCAACAATATACAAAAAGGCTGGAAGGGCATAAGTTATTTCTAGCCCTGTGTGGGTTCCAGAAATTGTCCTCCCTGCTCTATTGGGCCCATTCTTCCTGCATTGAATCGTTTTATTCCTCAGAAGTGCAGACCAGTACTAAGTCAGACATCCCCTTAACATCTTTCTGTGAATTCTGTTTGTTCCTATACTCTGCTGGATTCCCAGTTTATTAGAAGTCATTTCTTTTATTTCCTTGTTTTTGGTTGGTTGGATCTTCTGGTGGCCTTCTGTGAAATTGGGATTTTTATTTGTCCATTTGGACATTGTTGTTGATTGTTTATATTTTTTTTTTAGATTGTGAATATCTCAAGAGTTGATAGTTGTGTTGGGTATTTAATTTTATCATTGTCAAGACACTTTTGCTATTGCTATTTCCTACTTTCTGACTTTCAAATCTTTGTGTGTAACCAGCTTGGGAGCTTTCCTTCATTCCAAGTGTTCTAAAATTTCACCATATTAGATATAATTGAGCACTGGGTAGATCCCTTACATTCTAGAATGGCACATGCTTTCTTCCTGGGAACTTCTCTTATATTATTTCTTTAATAATGTCTCTCTCTTTATTCTATATTTTCTCTTTCTGAACTTCTCAGAGAAGGTGGCAGATCTGGTGAGATGTAAAAAGTGAGAAACCACAGGAATGAGTGGAAAGTGCATTTCAGGTAGGGGAAATAGCATAATTAAAGGCTCAGAGGCCAGAACAGTGAGAGATTGGGTCGAGCTAGAGCTGAAGCTCTGTGGAATACAGCAGTGAAAAATTAAGACAAAGAGGTGGCTTGAAAATGGGAGGCTGAGACAGGAGAATCGCTTAACCCAGGAGGTGGAGGTTGCGGTGAGCTGAGATCACACCATTGCACTGCAGCCTGGGCGACAGAATAAGGCTATTTCTTTAAAAAAAAAAAAAAAAAAAAGTAATGTTATAGAGGAATTTAAATGACAAATCAAAGAACTGAAACATTAATCTGAAGACGATGAGGTATTGTCGAACACTTTCAATAGGAGAGGGTAGCAGATGCTGTTGGTGCTTCACAGAAACTTCCCAGGCCAGTGCACCCTTCCCCGACATGATGTAGGTAAGACTACCAATGGCTTACACTGGACTCTCCTGCAGAGGATTTCCTGTGCTTTTGGCAGGGATGGCTGGTGAACAGTGACGGATTGAAAGAAGTAATAGCCTGTCTTCCTGCCTCTGGATGGAACAACCTCTTTGGTGCAGTTAATGCACCAGAGCTCCGTATGCAATTAGACTGAAGCTAGACTCTTCCTGCAAAAACACATCTGTGCCTACCTTCTTCCCCTGTGCTCTACTGCTTCCCTCATTCCTTGAGAGGCTTCTCCTGAGAGCACTTCCTCAGCAAATCACTTTTACAAGAATCGCTGTCTCAACCTCTGCCTCTACGAAACCTAACATGAGGCAGAGACATGGCACAATGAAAGTCACATAACAAGGAAATGACCCTAACAGTGTTATTGAGAACTGATTAAAGCGAGAATTTAGGGTAAGGAAAGACAGTTAGAGGAGATGCGAGGTAAGAAGCAGAGAAATGAAGGGGAGAAGGCTGATAAAGTATCATCTCTGGATAGACTTCCTAGTTTCGCTATAACATGGCAGATGAGGGAAAGGGAGGATGAAATAGGATGACACTGTGTCAAGTCTGGGTGGCTAGGAAAATGGCATGTATACAGACAGACATCCAGGAACCAAAGAATAATCACATTTGGAGAAAGCATTCCTGTATAGAACTTTCACGAGACCTAATATTTGCATAATACTTTGCAATTTACAGAGCTCTGAAATACATCATATTCTTTTTTTTTTTTAATTTTCTTTGAGACAACGTCTTGCTCTGTTGCCCCGGCTGGAGTGCAATGGCACAGTCTTGGGTCACTGCAACCTCCGCCTCCCAGGTTCAAGCAATTCTCTGCCTCAGCCACCTGAGTAGCTGGGAGAACAGGCACCCACCATCATGCCCAGCTAATTTTTGTATTTTTGTAGAGACAGGGTTTCACCATGTTGACCAGGCTAGTCTTGAACTCCTGACCTCAGGTGATCCGCCCACCTCAGCCTCCCAAAGTGCTGGGATTACAGGCATGGGCCACCGTGTTCAGCTATCATCTCCTTCTTAAAAAATGTCTGTGTGAGATGGTATGGTAGGTGTTCCCAATTCTTTACTCCTTCCTTTTTTCTTGTGACTTTGAAGTCATTTCCATTAGAATGAAGGGAGAATACATCCTCATGCCCACTGACTTTGGCCTTGGCCACGTGACTTATTTTGTTCAATGTAATGTAAAGAAACATGACATGGGCAGAGGCATCTCTATGTGAGTTTGTGATTTGTTTTGGCTCTCCTGCTTTCCCCATCCACCTTCAGAGGAACATGCCCCATGTAGCTGCTGATCCAAGGAGAATGAAAAGACATGTAGAGCAGACCTAAATCCAACCCACAGCCTGGAGTTACATGTGGCTGATCGTATTTAAATCGTATCTAAGCCCAGTAGAACCAGGAGTGCCTGTAATTGACAAATAAATGCCTCTAGTGTAAGCTACTGATAGGGGAATGTTTATCATGCAACACCATTGCAACAATGATACACTTAGGCAAACAGGTATTTTTAAGCTGAAGCAACTGAGATACAGTAAGGTTAGAAATTTTCCCAAGTTCCCAGCTCAAAGGAGAGAGTTAACTATGTTCTTCTCTATCTACTCAACAGAAAGACTCTGTAAATGTTGACACATTTCATGGCTTAGAAGTCCAGCATTCAAAGGACTAATTTATAAATGCTTTAAAAAAATAAAGTACTGAGTTTGCTAATAATCTAAGAAATGCATGTTTTCATATGTGCTTCCTATTAAGTCTGTTCATATCATATCAGCAAACATCATGTCGTCTTGGAGAGGTTCCTAGTTTTTCCTGTGAAATGTTTTTCAACGCCTGAGTGAATCAAAATGAATGTAAATGAGGTTTATTAAGTCAACCCCACATGGTGCTGTATTGTCAGCATTTGTAGGGCTGTGACAGGTTAGTTATTGCAGTTTGAAGGAAATGTCACCAACACAGCAGCCTGCAGAATTAACTTAAAAATATATATGTATAAAATTTCTCAGGATTTTCTACGCTTTCAAGAATCATCTCCTTAGGAGGTGACAGGTCACAAAGAGAAGCTGAGGTTTGCTCACTCAAGAGTCACTCTCTTGCTACATGACACCTGAAGCCAAGTGTCAGAGGCTACAGGTAACCACCCAGGATTCTGAGAGCTGCTGTTAATGGACTGTGAAGAGGAAGTAAAATGAGGGTGATTGGAGTTGACAAGGAGTGACAGGGGCCAGTGGCAGCAGCACCAAGTACCCTCTGCACCATGAATGAGCATCACACTGTTTTGGGGGCAAAGTTGGACAAGAAGCAAGAGGAAAAGAAAGACAAGTGAAGCTCAGGGTGCTGAGCTGCAGAATGATGCGTGTGATTAACTTCAAGGACGATGGGAGTCCAGAAGCAATGATGCCATTCCTTCACTAACATGTCTTGTGCTCACCTAGGGTGGTCCTCGGAAACAGGCTGGATGGGCAGTCAGTTAGGTGACTTGATTTGAGAAGAGTCAGGAGGGCTCTCCCTCTCAAAACCATCATGACCAATCAATGCATTTGAGTTCTGGGGGACTATTCTTTCAGGTCCAAGAGGCTTCTCATTTATAAGAGGTTACCTCTTACATGGAACAACTCCTTGAGAAAGGTTAACATGTTGAGCCTTTATTCATGAGCCTTACTGGGGAAAAAAAAAATCTTTTCATAAGACCTTCAGGCCCTCAAAGCAGGGATGGCACTTGGCACCCAGCAGTTGAATGGAGCCAGCCAGTGAAAGAAAAAGACACTGGAAGAAAATGTGAGGCTGGCTGGAAATAGATGTTTCTGACTTCACAGTTTTTCAACTAACATTATTTAAACTTTGTGCCTGTGCAAGATAATCAGTCCCAACTTGGATCAGTGTAGGGTCTTTCTCCACCCCCAGTTGTGGCTGTATGTGGAAGAGCTATCGTCCCTCTTCCATTCTTCTTTATTAGTATAAAGTATGAGAACCACAGGGTTTGGGGATTCTCTTGTTAATTTCTGCTTTTACATTAGAGAAAACATATATCAGAAAAGTGAATTTGTAATCACACCCAGTGAGGTACTATGTGGACAAGACTTCTTTTTCAAAATCCTATGTTATCTCTACCACCATGAATTCTCCATATAGGCCCCTACATCCAATCTGTTTATCTTGACCACTATGTTAGTCAGACAAGCCTTTATTAAATGATAGTGACAAGTAGCATGTATCTATGTGCTTTTCTGTACAAAATGAGCCTAGATCATCTGTCCATCCATTCATTCATTCATTCAGCAAACATCTGTTGGCTAAGTTTGTCCGTGACTCCTGGGACCTCACAGATTAAGAAGCCAAAATTGGACAAAATCCTTGGAGACTTAAATGTGAATAACATCACAGAAATAAAAGGAACAAGCCTTCATTCTGAGGATTCATTTTATTAGGTAGGGATGGGCAATCAGTCCGTTAGGTACATTAGGTGACTTGATTTGAGAAGAGTCAAATTTTTGTTTGCAAACTTTATATTAATTTTATATTTAAGTATACATGTCACATAAAATTTTCATCTCATAATTTTAAAGATACACAATTACATATATATATGTAATGTTTCGATCTAGTTTATCGATTATCATTAATCCTTTTGGTTCCTGAACCTGCCTTTGTTTCCTCTTCTAAGGCTTTGATGCAGAATATAACTGCCCATGGAGGGTGGGAGGCAAGAAACTATGGGTGCTATGGAGACCCAGTTTAAATTATCTTTGATGATGTTGAGAGGCATTCAGCACCATGAATATATTGCTCAAACACAAATGAGAAAATAAACTATATAAGCGATCTTCATGAGGTTTTTCCACACAAAGTGTATTTCATATCTGTATAGATTTAACTACTAACAAGCTACATCCAAGGAACTTCACTACTACAAATCTTTAGAAGTATCCGGCTTCCAATTTCCACTGTTTAAAATATTTATCCATCGTACTCCTAGATTTCCAGGTGCCAACATGGAGGGAAATTGGGAGAGCCTCAGTGGACACGGCAGAGTGAGGGAGGAATCATCCCCTCCTCAACAAGCAGGTGAAACCCAAACAACCCATAGTTCTTTGCTAAGTCATCTAGGAAACAGCCAACCCCTCATTGTATAAATAAAACAACTAATTCAGAACTCTGAAAGGCCAGGAATCTACAAACCTGTCAATTGTTGAAGTTCACTGGAGTGAAAAGAACATGAATAGCCCCTGCACCAAAGAGAGAGTAAAAAGACGTGCTCTTTTGAGGACCAAATTCTGGATAAGAACCATCTATTCTCAGTGACTTGGAATTATGGGGCTCGAGGGCAGCACTGAACTGTGACGCCTCCCTGTAAGAATGAGTTTCCAAGTGAAAATGCACAGCAAGCAAGAAATCCTTCAGGACTGAACTCAAGAGGGACCCTAAGGCTAGAAGCGCAATTGGAAGTGTTACAGGTGACCCTGAGAATCCAGAGGGAGACTCATTTTCTGGGAAAGAAGGTTAATGACAGAAAAGGATGGAGCCAACAGCTGAGGAGCATCAGACATAAACACCGACTAGAGGAAGAGCCAGTAGGAGCGTCCAAGAGTAGTGGATGATCCAGGAGAGTTTCCTATCATGAAACGAAGGAAACCACATAAGCAATTAATTTCAACTCCTTCCCAACCAAACATGTTTAGCAGTTCTCTTAATGGCATAAGATGATACATTCGCATTTCATTCCTTTCTCAACAAAGACAGCCATGTTGCGGAAAGAGTCAGGAAGCTGACTCAGAAGCCTCAGGGCTGGCTCCTGCTGTGACTGTGTCAGAGACCAGCTGTGAAACCTGCAGGAGGCTCCCTAACATCTAGGCACCAAGGTTTCCTCCTCTGGAATCACAGGTTGCTGTAGGCTTGACGAGGTAATGGATATAAAAGCATATGTAAAGTACCATAGAAATAATATAGTTTTTAAAAACTGTAATTCTTAGAAAACTGACAAATATAGGAGGAAACAATAAAAGAAAAAGCTTGTGCCCAAAGTGGTTCTGACTACAATACGCCTCTAATGCAAAATGCCTAGAGCTTATTCACCACTCACTACCAAAACACCTTTTTGCTTGTATTTATTGTAAATGCTCTGCTTGTTTAATTTATTTAATTCATATTTTAACACTTGAAAGCACAATATCAGAGATAAAACGGGATGGCATGGGTGGAAAGACCATCCGAAGACTAGGAATTTGGGCATTGTAAGTTGACCTATTTCTATCTCCCTCTTTCCCACTCTATATTACTTTTGAAAACTAGCTGCCCTGTTACCACCAGAGGTGGTGTGGAGACTGGGTTTGGAGCTCTTCCACAAGTCCCATCCCCAGAGCACTGCCATTATTTTACCTGCCTATCGTCTCCCTGGAAAAGTCCCATTCACAATGCAATGTTATTTCCCCTGACTCAGAACTCACTCTACAGAAAAGCCCTTTCCTCAAAAAGTGTTTGTGGGGAAAACAAAAAAAAGCAATTGTTCACCATTTGCAGCTGCCTTAGGGTGCAATACAAGTCGGGGAAACAAGAGCTGGCCCCTAATTTAAAAGGAACATTTGGGAAATGAGATGTCTGTAGTATTCTTTCCAAAGTGCTGACATATTCTTGGGGATCTACAATGCCACGTGCTGGGTTTTGCATATGCCCAGGAAAGACATAAGAGGTTTCTAATCTCTCCCCTCCAAAAGGATAGGAAGAGGAAGTTAAGTTTAAGGTAGAGTTGTAAGCTCCCGGAGTATTTAGGGTATATCCCAAACACAAAGAGATGTTCAGCAAGGCCTAGGGACATATTGGTTCAAGGCAGTGAAGGAAATCTGTGGCTAGTCATTAGCTGACTACTAAGATACACTAACAGAAATTTTAGTGGCCTTATACCATAAGGAATATATACTTCGCATAATTAGTCTTGAAAAGTTATTTAACAAACAGCAGCAACAACGAAAACAAAATCAGCAACAAAAACAAACACTGATGGAGTGAGATCTGATTTCCAGAATGGGCATATGTAAAATTTCCAGTTTATGAGAAAAGAAAATTATAAGACATACAAAGAAACAAAAAAGTATGACCCATAGATAGTTAAAAAATCACTCAATAGAAACCATCCCTGATGGGGGAGCAGAAGTTGACAGTGACTCTAAATCAAGTAATATACATATGTACAAAAGAACAAATGAAATCATCTAGAGAAGTAAAGTTTGACAATACTGTCATAGGAAATATCAATAAAGAAATTTAGATGACCAAAAACAAGAACCAAATAAAAATTTCATAGTTGAAAAGCACAAGTAAAATGCAAAATTTAAGAGGAGCTCAACAGTAAATTGGAAGAAAGATGAAAAAATTTATCCAGACTGCTAAGAAAAAAGAAAAACAACAAAACAAACAAAATGAAAAATTACAAACAGGACTTCAGAGACGTGTAGGATACTGCAGAGCATACAGATATGTGCGTAACAGGAGCACAGAAGCAGAAGAGGGAAAAAGGGAGTCAAACAAACAAAAAAAAGTGTTTTAATAAATAACAGCTAAAAACTAATGTGATAAAAACCAATCTACACATCCCAGAAGCTCAATGAAGTCTGAATTGGATAAGCTGGAAAAGATTAACACATAGGTATACCAGAGTCAAACTGTTCTAAGATAGAGACCAAGAAATGATCTTGAAAGCACCAAGAGAAAAATGACTCCTCATATACAAGGGATCCTCAATGATACTGACAGTTTGTTCTTACTGTGGATCTTGAAGTCAAAAGGCCAAAACCAGTAAGGACATATTGAAAGTGCTGAAAGAAAGAGCCATTAACCAAGAATTCTATATCCAGAAAAACTATTATTCAAAAGAAATTGAAATTAAGAGATCCTCATATAAAATATGAGAAAATTGGCCAGTAGAGGATCTACCCTACACAAAATATTAAAAAGATTCCTTCAAGCTAAAATGAAGGACACTTGAGATGGAAACTCAAGTCCAGATAAAAACATAAAGCGCACCAGTAAATGTAACTTAATAGGTAAATATAAAAAGCAAGTGTAAATGTTTTTATAATATTCTACATGTCCTGGTTTAAAAGACAGTGGCATAAGGCAACAATTACAAAAATACATTGATGGGGTGATAATATAATATAATATATTATTATTATATATTATAATATTTTATATAATTATAATATATATTATATTAATATAATATATAATATAATAATAGCACAAAGGAAGAGGGCAATAATGAAGCTATGTTGAAGCAAATTTCCTGTATACTGTGGAAATTAAGTTTGTATTAGCCCCAAGTATATGTTTTAAGTTAGATGTTTATTGTAATCCTCAGGACACTCGTTAAAATAAAACCCCAAAAATATAATAAGTGAAACTACACAGCAACAGAAGTGGTGTGCTAGAATATACTTAACACAAAAGAATGCAGTAATGGAGTAATGGAGGGACAAATTGTAAGCCATATAAACAATAGCAAAATGGCAGACCTCATCTAAGGAAGAACCTTAAGTTCTACCTCATCAGTAATTACATTAAATGTAAATGGATTAATGTGCCCAATAAAAATTAGAGATTAGCAAAATGGATTTAAAACAAGTCACAATAAATTTAAAAGGATTAAAATCATACAAGGTATTGTTCTCTGACTACCTAAAACTAAACTAGAAATCAATTACAGAAAAGAATTTGAAAAACTCGCAAATACATGAAAATTTAACAACATACTATTAAGCAACTAATGAGTTTAAATAGGAATCACAATGGAAATTAGAAAATACTCTGAGACAAATTAAAATGCAAACATAACATAACAAAATATACTTGAATGCTACTAAAGCAATGTTTAGATAAAAAGATTTTTAAACATATATATAAGAAACTAAAAATAAAGAAGGAAAAACTAAATGAAAAGTAAGCAGAGGGGGGAATTTAAAATTAGAATGGAAATAAATGATATACAAAATAGGAAAATAGAGGAAATCAGGAAATGAAGAATGAATTTTTTGAAAAAAATCAATAAAATTAACAAAATTTTAGCCAGACTGAGAAAGAAAAAAGATGTATCAAAACTAGTAAAATCAGGAAAAATAGGTCATCAATGCTAACCTTACAAAAATAAAAATAAAGGTCTTATAAATGAATACTGTGAACTAACCACATGCTAACAAATTAGATAATTTAGACAAAATGAATAAATTCCTAGAAACATCCAAATCACTGAAACTGATTAAAGAGAAAATAAAAAATCTGAATAGAACTATGACAAGTAAAATGATTGAATTTATAATTCAAAAACTTTTCACAAAAAAACTCTCAGGCCCAGATGGTTTCACTGAGGGATTCTAACCAATATTTAAAGGTAAATCAATGGCAATTCCTTAAAACTTCTTCCAAAAAATGGAAGAAGAGAAATATATCCCACCTCATTCTATGAGACCAGTATTGCTCTGATACCAAAACCAGGCAAAGATATCATGAGAAAAGAAATTACAGGCCAATATTCCTTAGGAAAATAAATAGAAAACATTCTCATCAAACACAGTAATACATAATAAAGGTTATATACCATGGTCAAGTGCCCTTTATTTCAGGAATACAAGGTTGGTTTCGCATCTGAAAATCAATCAGTGTAATACACCATATTAGTAGAATAAAGAACAAAAACCACATTATCACATCAGTGAATAGAAAAAGTATTTGACACAATCCAATATTCTTGTATGTTAAAAGCATTCAACAAACTAGGAGTAAAAGCATTCTCCATGTGAAAAAGGGCATCTATCAAAAACCCTCAGCTAACATCATATTTAATGATAAAAGACTGAATACTTTCTCCCTAAGAACAGAAATGAGATGAGTGTGTCAGCTCTTGCCACTTCTATTCAATGTTGTTCTGGAGGCTCTAGACAGGGTAATTAGCAAAGAAATGAAATAAGTGCCATTCAGGTTGAAAAGAAAGAAATAAAATTATTTTTATTTGCATATCACATAATCTTGTATATAGAAAGTTCTTTGGAATTCACCAAAAAACTATCAGAACTAATAAATGCGTTCAGCAAGATTGCAGAATACAAGATCAACATACGAAAATTATTTTACTTCCGTATAGTAACAATGAACAATCACAAAATGAAATTAAGCATGCCTGTAGTCTTAGCTACTCAGGATGCTGAGGTGGGAGGATCACTTGAGCAGGGGAAAATCAAGACTGTTATGAGCTATGATAATGCCACTGTATTCCAGATTGGGTGACAGTGCAAGACCCTGGGAAAGGAGAGGAGAGAAGATGGGAGGGGAGGGGAGGGGAGGAGAGGAGAGGAAGAGAAGGAGGGGAAAAGAAGAAAGAAAGAAAAGAAAGAAGAGAAGAAGAAAAGAAAGAAAGGAAGGAAGGAATGAGAGAAAGAAAGAGAAGAAGGAAGGAAAGACAGAGAGAGAGGGAGGGCGGGAGGGAGGGAAGAAGGAAGGAAGGAGGGAGGGAGAAAATAAATTACATCTGCCAATAGTTTAGGTATTCAAAAATAAAATTTCTAGGAATAAATTTAACAAAAGAACTTCAAGACATATACTGAAACTACAAAAAATTTTGGAATAAAGTAAAGAAGCTCCAAATAAATGGAAGGAGATGCCATTTTCATGAGTTGGAAAAACCTATTGTCAACATGGCATTATGTGCATATTGAGTTGTAGATTCAGTGCAATCCCCATGAAAATTTAAGGCTTTTTTTTGTGGAAATTGACAAGCTGATTCTTAAATTTATATAAAATTTCAATGGACACAAAATAGCCAAAACCATATTGAAAAAAAATTCAAAATGGATTATAGATCTAAATGTAAGAGTTGAAACTATAAAACTCTTGAAAGAAAATATAGGAATAAATTGTGATGACCTTGAATCAGGCAATAGTTTCTTGGATATGACAGCAAAACACAAGCAACAAGAGAAAAGTAGAAAAGTTGGACTTCATAAAAGTCTAAGATTTTTTTCTATGAATTGACACCATCAAGAAAGTAACCAAAAAAGAACGACACAATGAGAGAAAATATTTGCAAATCACATATCTGATAAGGGAATTATATGCAGAATATATTTAAAAACTCTTACAACTTCATAATAAATAAATAACACAATTTCAAATGAGCAAGTGATTTAAATAAACATTTCTCAAAGATATGCAAATAGTTAATAAACACAAAAAAATGTTCAACAATATTAGTTTAGAGAGATGCACATCAAAAGCACAGTGACATACCATTTCACACTCACCAGAATCACTATAATCAAAAGACAGATAATAACAAGTGTGGGTGATACAGAGAAATTGGACCCCTCATGCATTGCTAGAGATAATATAAAATGATGCAACACTTTGGAAAACAGTTTGGCGCTTTCTGAATGTGTTAAACATAATTACTATATGACTCACAATCCTACTTCTACATATATACCCAAGAGAAATGAGAACATACATCTGCACAAAGATTACACATAAATGTTATACACAGCATTAGTCATTAGAGCCAAAAATGGAAACAATCTCAATGCACATCAATTGATGAATGGATAAACAAAAAGTGGTATATTCAAACAGTGGAATAATTTATTCAACAATAAAAAGAAATGAATGACCATTCGACAACATAGATGAATCTTGGAAATATTATGCTAAGTGAAGGAAGCCAGTCACAAAAGACCACATATTCTCTGGTTCCATTTATAGAAAATGTCCAGAAAAGTCACATCTGTAGAGAAGAGACAGATTAGTGGCTGTTTAGGGCTGATCGGGTAGGGATGGAATAGGAAGCAATTTCTTATGGGTTCTAGATTTCTTTTAGAGGGTGATGACATGTTCTAAATTTGATTGCTGTAATCATTTTACAACTCTGTGAATATACTATATACCATTGTGTGCACTTTAAATGGGTAAATTTTATGAAATGTAAAGTACATATCAATAAAGTTGTTATAAAATAAATGCTCACCAAAACAATATATGAAAAGGGTCCATAAATTGATAAGAAGAAAAGGATACTTGGGTGTCTAGGTTTTCAGAAAATCTGATTCCCAGTGGGGTTTATTAGGATGTGATTTTTTTCTATGAAAAAGAGTTTTTCTACTTTACAAAAACATTAACAATAAAGTAGTGTTCTCTGCCTTTGCATACTTATGTGCAGGTGAACACCAGTTAGGCCACTGTCCTCCAGCCCAAGCCCTTAATTCGCAGATGACTGGTTCTGCCTCTCCCACTGTACCACAAGAGCTCCATGTTGAATGGTCCAACTTCCCAGTCCAGAACTTTCCCAAGACTCAGACTGGTATCTAGAGAGAGTACTCGGTGTAAATACTTCCGCTATGAGCAGCAGAATGAGAGCAGAGGGGGATGTGATCTGGGTGCTCCTGAAGATAAACATAACACGAGGCCCTGGGAAAGGTGAATGGGGTGTGAGGGGTGGCTGGGAAGCAACCCATGGGAAGGTAGCACAGCCGCAGGAGCGAGGTGATGAAGGCACAGCCCGAGGGGAGGAGTCAGAAAAGAAAGAAGATGGGCCCCATTGGTGACTGGTTGCTGGTAATTCCAAATTGCCTCATACTTTAATTTCACTAAGATGTCTTTTTCAAGCATAATTTTCCAGAATGGATGATCCATTTGTAAAGTAGATAACTAATTCCCAGTGTGGTTTGTTTTTAATCTATTAATTAGGGTTTCTTTAAAAGAAATCTTATCTGCAGCAAAGAGAGCCCAGTGTTTCCCCCATTTCAGAGGGGAAAAGCGGTGCACTGAGCATTGTGTTTTCTCAGTTGCTGTAGGACAAGCAGGCGATGCTCAGGGTGGGTACAGCTCGTGAAATGATGGGAACCAAGGAGAAGGTGGCGAATGTGGGAAAGAAACGGGAAGAGAAAGGAATAATTCCTCTGACAGCCAAAAGATCACAAGATCCTTCTAAATGATTTCCCTAGGGGAGATGGGCACAGCATGGCTGGTGGCCTTGCAGGCGATAATGAAGATGATCAAATCTAACAAACGCATGCTTCTTGCTCCAACTTAATTTGTCCCTTACCACCTTACAGAGCCTGCCGCCAATTAACCAATTAGTAGCTAATTTAATTTCTTCATCAGGTCGCAGGAGCAGGTTTTCTGATTTGAGTGTGAGGCATGCCAGAGCAGGTGCAGGCATGCTTATGTGCCTGTTAGTGAGAGCCTGGCCTCCCTAGGGGGCACACGTCTTCAGGGAGAAAGAAGCAGGCTGTTTGTTTCAAATCTGTTACCATCTGGCTGAGTGACCTTGGACAAGTCACTTATCCTCTCTGGGCTGAGTTCCTCATCTGTAAAATGACAACCCCATAGTCCACTTCCATTTCAGGGCTCTCTGAGTCGTGCCCGTTCACTTTCTCTGTTAGTCTTACTGCTGGTGTCTTAAGGGAGAAAGGCTACTCCCTAACCTTGTTTCCTGAAATATCAGCTCCCACTGGGCACACACACAGCTCAGTTTCAATAACCAGAGTTTCCTGCAGGCACTGCCTGCTTGCCTTACAGCAACTGAGAAAACACAATGCTCGGTGCATCACCTTCCCCCTCTGAAATGGGGGAAATACTGGGCTCCCTTGGCTACAGATAAGATTTCTTTTAAAGCAACTCTAATTAATAGATTAAAAACCAACCACACTGGGAATTAGTTATCTACTTTACAAATGGATCATCGATTCTGGAAAACGATGCTTGAAAAAGACATCTTCCTTAGTGAAATTAAAGTATGAGGCAATAATTACCAGCAGCCAGTCACCAATAGGGCCCTCCTAATGTCAGTAACGTACTGATAAATGTTTAATGACTGGCTCTTTGGGGTGAAGGACCAGGATTTGTCTGCTTTCCTTGGGATACCAGCAGTAAAAGTAATAAAAAAGGTAACACATTTCACGATTTCTTTGGTGTAAATACTTCCACTATGGGCCAATTTCAAGGTACCAACATGACATCGACTGGCTTGCAAAGTTCCTGAAAATTTAACAACTGACTGACACAAGCTGGCACCAGCTGTCTCCAACCCACCACCGAGAGTGTCACAGAGGCGAACAGGGCCATAGGAAGGGCCTCACAATCAAATGAACAACTAGGAAATTCTGCATGTTGTGTAGACTCTGAGAAGTCCTACAGAAAAGAAACATACTTAATCTAACTTAGTGCTTTCCTAACATACGTTACCAGAGAACCTGTGTTTCATAAAACACATAATAAAACCTCCTGGAATACTAAGGCTTCACTGACTTGGAAACGTTACCATAATATCATAGCACAAGTTGTGGGGGTGGGCACCATGCTAAGTGCATCAGATCAGATGAGACACGTAAGATATAGACCTTTTCCTCAAAGTAACCAAATCAACGTGGCAAATCTCAAGCACAGTCATGTGTTGCTCAAGGACAGGGCTATGTTCTGGGAAATGCTTCATTAGGTGATTTAATCATTGTGGGAACATCACAGAGTGTGCTTACACAAACCTGGAGAGTCTAGCCTACTACACACCTAGGCAATGTGCTCCTAGTCTACAAACCCGTACGGCACTATACAGGTTGTCATTGTACTGAGTACTGTAGGCAAGTAACCCCATGGTAAGTATAAGTGTATCTAAGCACAGTAAAAATACAGTATTATTATGAAAACACTGAACCTTATTTAAAAAAAAAAATACCTTTGGGAGGCCGAGGTGGGTGGATCATGAGGTCAAGAGATCGAGACCAACTGGTCAACATGGTGACACCCCGTCTCTACTAAAAATACAAAAAATCAGCTGGGCATGGTGGCGCGTGCCTGTAATCCCAGGTACTCAGGAGGCTGAGGCAGGAGAATTGCCTGAACCCAGGTGGCAGAGGTTGCGGTGAGCCGACATTGCGCCATTGCACTCCAGCCTAGGTAACAAGAGTGAAACTCCGTCTCAAAAAAAAAAAAAAAACTTCTGCAGAATACAGAAAATTAACAATCACAAACTAGGATAATTACCAACATTGGCAAGGATGAGTGAAAATAAATATTCTCATGCAAGATGGGAAAAGCATGTACAAAAAAAATACAGTATTATATGGCCAGGTGTGGTAGCTCATGCCTGTAATTCCAGCACTTTGAGAGGCCAAGGCAGGCAGATCATGAGCTCAAAAGATCGAGACCATCCTGGCCAATGTGGTGAAACCCCATCTCTACTAAAAATACAAAAATTAGCCAAGCGTCATGGCGCATGCCTGTAATCCTAGCTACTCAAAAGGCTGAAGCAGGAAAATCACTTGAACCCGGGAGGTGGAGGTTGCAGTGAGCTGAGATAGCAACACTGCACTCCAGCCTGGGCAACAGAGTGAGACTCCATCTCAGAAAAAAAAAAAAAAAAAAAACAGTATTATAATCTTATGAGAGCACCATAGTATATGTGGCTGGTTGCTGAATGAAACATCATTATACAGCACATTAATGTAATGTAATACACTACAAAGTAATACACATTACTTACTGTATTAGATGACTGGTACAGACCACAAGTGCCATGAGATTTTACAAAGTAAACACCACCACAGGCTGAGACCCATACAAGGGGCAAAGGGGTTTCCAGGCAGGGCAAAGGGGTTTCCAGGCAGAAAGAACTGCTTTGGCAAAGATGAAGAGGTGCAAATTCTTCTGTGTTTAGAGCTAATTAGGAAACCAGTGTGACTAGCATTGAGGGGGTCCATTGCAGAGAAGTGGGGATGAGGCTGGAAAGGTGAGTGGAGACATGATTAGGAAAGGGGCTGAGATGTCTGGGGGAGAAGTGTGGGTGTAGGGTTATGGCATGGCAAGGTGTTAATGCAGAAGGTTTATATTTTTGGACAACACGATTTCTTGAGGCCTTATAGTCATTCCATTTCTTTTTATTTACCAGGCAGATAGAGCTGTCTTTCTTGACTTGAGATTTGAAGAATGCCAGAGAAGCCTTCTTGGCTCTGTCTATGGGGCCAGGTGGTTCTATCTGCTGGCTCCGCACTGGCTGACAAGGATGTGAGTGTAAGACAGTGTTTCCCTCTTCAGCCCTGTGTGCTGGGCATTTGCTTGAATGCACATGGAGTCCACATGTGTCCTGCAAGAGTTTTCATTCATCCACCCATGTGAACATGTATTAAGATGGAATGGTTCACACTGAATGAGCATTTATTGAACTTTATCTCAGGTGCTGACAAGTACTAGAAGATTTCTTTAAGTTTCAAAAGATCATGGCAGGCCCAGGAAATAGGAGGCTAAGCAAGATGGCGTGGGCAGGATTTCTGTTTACGACTCCCAAAGTGTCAATCAAAGATGTGGTTGGATCCCAACCACACATCTACTGTACTATCTTCTGAGCTTCCAATAAGATGTATGACATATGCACTGTATAGTGTAGCTTTTGATCTCTAACTTCACCATTGTGCGCAAACAGATTCCAGATGAAGCTGTGAGGGAATAAATGTGGACTTAGTGCCTCCAGCCTGCGGCTCTATACCCCATTTCGTCCCTCAGTGGACAATGTAAACATGTAGTGCTCACACTTTTCCTGTGCTCCAGGAAAAATCTGCTCTCAAGAAAAAATTTGAAACTTGTTTACTTTGAGATGAACATAAGTAGAAGTATTATAGCTTAAAGTAGCACCTTTCTAGGATTATTTATATCTTTTTACCTTGAAACAAACCTCAAAGCTAAAGGATTCCAACTCTAATTGGAGGCACCCCAGATGATATAAACAGTAGTACCTCCGGAGCAAGAGTGACATATCAGCGCCCCTGCACACCACAGAGGTTGCTGCCTGTCCCGTCTGTGTGAAAAGCTGGCCTTGATCTCTGTCCTCCAGGGCCTGCCATCATCCCAACAGGCTCCAGATTCCCATCTCCCATCTCCAGATTCCCATAATTCCAGGGAAAAGTTTAGGAGGTAAGAGCACTTGAGTAGACTGTAGATACACAGAGCTGCAGCCAGGCTGTGATCAGAGCGGAAGTAAGGGTCATGAGTTTGTCCACAGTCCTGAGTTCTAAGCTCAGCTCCATCAGTTTCCAGATGACCTCAGGAAAGATACCTCATCTGTAAGCTCAGTTTTCAATCTTTAAAACAGGACTTACCACACCCTGCTCGTAGAAGAGTGCCAGCATAGGGTGACGATGGGTAACTCCTCATGATGGTGATGACACTCATGCCCCAGGCTTTGGTGGGAAGGTAAACATCCCAGAGCTGGATTCTCTAAACCCTGGAATCTTCCCTGCAGATGATCCTAATTGCAGGCTATTAGTCTTCCCAGCAACATACTCAGGCTGCCAGCCCAAATGCTGTAACTTCACAAGACACCAAAACATAGGTGAGGGCAATGCTCCTCTCAGGAGAATGCTGTACTGGTGGTTGATAGGTGTTGACAGTAGGTGTGGGGAGACATTTTTGCCGGCCATCCAATATCCCTGGTCCTCTGGTAATTCAAATTATTTTCCAAATGTCACTGCATCTGTCTGAATCTGACAGGTCTTCAAATTGGGGCCCTGTCTCAGAGTCTGAAGACCTGGACATATTCCTGAAGGGGCTTTTGATCTTTATTTCTTTCCATGTGGGAGGGTCCTTTGTCACACGAAGTCCAAACTCATGAAACCTGCAGACAAAAAACCTAATGACAGATAGTCTGGCAGGTGAAGAAAATAACACTTCCTCTGCAGGCGCCCAGCTAGTTGGATAAGACACATGACATTCCTGAAAATGAACAGTCAGGAAAATACTTATACTGCTCTTCCAACCCACTACGGCATCATCCCCACTTATCTTGAAATCTGACTTCTAGTAACTTCCAAGATATGCAAGCAGGGAAAGTTCTGGATACCTGAAATAACTGTTTCATCATCCTACACCAAATTCACGGGCTGCATTGCTTGGAAGAAGAACCAAGAAACTCATACCAGGTCTCCTCACACTTGCTTAACATAAAAGTCTAAGAATCTCAGATATTTGATCTCCTAGTCACAGTAAATCGGATGTTGCATGTAGAAGACCTGCAGAAGGAGAAAGAGCTCAATCACAGCAATGAGAATAGCCGCAAAACAGAGGAAATAAACAAAGTTAAGTGAGGAGAGGCGTTGTGGGTGCTAGAAGGCCATAAAAATTAGTCAGGGTCATGCAGAAAGAGTTAAATTCTGGTGTGTATCTAAGAAGGTGAGGAGGTGTAGAATGCATTTTAGAAAGTCTTCCATTCAGAATGGCTAAAATAAATGAAATTCTGGCTTTAGAAAGAAGAAGCTTGGGATTTCAAGGAAATTCACTTAAGTGGAACACGGTACTCCCCTGACAGTGGAAGATAAATGAGGCGGCTCTGTACCTGCAAAGGCCGCCACTATGGGCTGGGGAAGGAAAATAGACCCCTGTAACCTTTCCAGCAGCTCATAATGTTCTGAAATTTCCACATATCCTCCCAATGCAGGCTGGCCTGTGCCCTGCTGTGTGCACGTTGAACAGTAAGGCAGGAGCCCCTCCTTTAATGCCTACCTGGCACAGAGACGTGCCAGGCCCCGTGGGAACAGATGTCATGAGATACATTACTGAGCGCATGGCTTCTGCCTCTTTTTGCCTTCTCTGCTGTTTCTTCTGCCTTTCACCTCCTTCAGCACAGCGCCCCCAAAGCTGGGGTGTCCATGTTGCTGACAGCTATTGATCATCAGTGGACCCTCAGCATTCACTCATGAGGCAGCAGTTCTCCAAATTTTCAGAAGTTGAACCCAAACACACCCTACTCACACCACTCCCCTTATAGAATCATAGCCCCGTTCAAGCTCCAGCAGTGGCCAGGAGCTATTTTAAGGACACTAACCTAGGCTGGTCTCTTTACGATAGCGGTTGTTTTCAATGTTGGCTTATACATCAGCTTTAACAAACACAGCTCTCCAGTGCTCCCCCCGCCCACCATCACTACTCAATAATCAGCTCCAGTTGCCCTAGCATTCGCCTTTTTCAAAAGCAGCCCCATGATTTAAATGCGCAGCCAGGGTTGAGAACCACCAGCCTCCACTGGAGCCAGATTAGGAACAGATGTGATCTGGGTACTCCAAGAAGGGTCTCCATGCCCTGATGTGTCTGCTATGTGGGCACACAACTGAGGTGGAGGCTGGCTCTGTTGAGCTACATAAAGGCCTTTATAATTCAGATACTGGCCGGGCACAGTGTCTCACACCTGTAATCCTAGCACTTTGGAAGGCCCAGGCAGGCAGATCACTTGAGCTCAGGAGTTCAAGACCAGCCTGGGTAACATGGTGAAAACCTGTCTCTTAAAAAAAAAATAGATACTGAGAAGAAGAGAGTAAAGAGGGAAAAGAAAGTGGGCCTGGTGTCACTCGTGTAGGATAAGGAGTTGAGGCAGTGAAAAGCAGGAACCGTACTGTAAGGGAAACATGTAGATAAATGATCCATCCAAAAAGAATTGGTCGGGTACAGTGGCTCACACCTATAACCCAGTACTATGGGAGGGCCAGGAGAAGGATTACTTGGGGCAAGGAGTTCAAGACCAGCCTGGGCCACATAGCAAGACCTTGTCTCTACAAAAACAAAAACAAAAAAAGCCCAGCATGCTGCAGAGGAATGGCTGTTGGTCTCTGGTGGGTGCAGGTCCTCAGCTGGTCGGGGCTCCAGTGTTCTGCTTCTCCCTGCTGAGCTGCTGCCTGGTGAAGAGGAAGCCATGGTACTCGGAGTCACCAGGAACTCGAAAATTAATGCTGAAAGTATGGTGAAGATCAGTACAGCAGGCGCAAAGCGCTTGCCTATGGCCCTTGCTACAATCTCCAAGCCTGGACTGAGGCCAAAAAAGCTATTGGGGACATTGGTAACAAAGTCAGTGAACAGCTCCAAACTGCCTATGGAAAAAAAAGCAAAACCTTCAGCTACTGGAAAAGTTATTGCTAAAAAACTCCCAAAACCTCTGGAAAAGGTACCTATGCTGGTGCCAGTGCCAGTGTCCCAGCCAGTGCCAGAGCCAGAACCTGAGCCTGTTAAAGAAGAATAACTTTTTCCTGGGTCTATTTTGGTTGATACTCCCTCTCCAAGCCCAGTGGAAACATCTGGATGTGTCCCTGCAGAAGAAGACCTGTGTCAGGCTTTCTCTGATGTCGTTCTTGCAGTAAATGATGTGGGTGCAGAAGATGGCACCAATCCAAAGCTTTGTGTTGAATATGTGAAAGACACTTATGCTTATCTGAGGCAACTTGAGGAAGAGTGAACAGTCAGACCAAAATACCTTCTGGGTCGGGAGTCACTGGAAACATGAGAGCCATCCTAACTGACTGGCTAGGACAGGTTCAAATGCACTTCAGATTGTTGCAGGAGGCCATGTACGTAACTGTCTCCATTTTTTGATCAGTTCATGCAGAATAATTGTGTGCCCAGGAAGATGCTGCAGCCGGTTGGCGTCACTGCCATTTTTATTGCAAGCAAATATGAAGAAATGTACCCTCCAGAAATTGGTGACTTTGCTTTTGTGACTGACAATACTTAACACTAAGTACAAAATCAGACAGATGGAAATGAAGATTCTAAGAGCTTTAAACTTTGGTCTGGGTCAGCCTCTACCTTTGCGCTTCCTTTGGAGAGCATCTACGATTGAAGAGGTTGATGCTGAGCAACATACTTTGGCCAAATACCTGATGGAACTAACTATGTTGGACTATGATATGGTTCACTTTTCTCCTTCTCAAATTGCAGCAAGAGCTTTTTGCTTAGCATTGAAAATTCTGGATAATGGTGAATGGACACCAACTCTACAGCATTACCTGTCATATACTGCAGAATCCCTTCTTCCGATTATGTAGCACCTAGCTAAGAATGCAGCACTTCGTGCTCATGGTAAATCAAGGGCTTATGAAGCACACGACTATCAAGAACAAGTAGATCAGCACTCTAGCACAGCTGAATTCTGCACTTGCTCAAGATTTAGCCAAGGCTGTGGCAAAGGTGTGACTTATAAACTTGAGTTGGAGTACTGGGTTGAGAAATAAAATTGGCATGTGCCATCCGTACATATTACTGTGTGTTTACTTAATTTTAATAAAAGGAAGTACAGATTGTGACCCCTTTTACCTTTTTATAGCTTAACTCATTTTAATGTACTTAATTCCTACCGTAGGGTAATGGGAAAGTTGTCTAAAAGCTATGGTGGGGAATATTTTTTAAAACTGCTTTTGATTTACCTGGGGACCCAGTTGATGTATACGTTATATACTTGGTTCTTATTTTATGTGCCTGGCTTTTACTTTATTAATATGCAATACTGAAGATGATGGAGGTTCCATAGGACATACTGCATGTAAGCCAGGTCATCATGGAGACTCTGCTGCGTAGTTCTATTTTAAAGTAAATGTCTACCACCTCATCCCTAGTCCCCATATTTTCTGTTTCTTCTGGTGATTCTGCCATAATTCTAAGTGATTCACTTTTGCCATTATTTAAGTTATCAACATTAGCCAGTATCTTTTCAAACTTTCACTTTCAAAAAAATAAGAACTTTATATTCTAAGCCCAGCTTTCATTTTGTTTTTACGTTTTGGTTAAAAAAAAAAAAAAAACAATTCTCAAATTTAAAAAGAGAGAGAGACTATCCGGAAGTGAGGTTTGGAGAGAAGAAGGTTCAGCAAGAGTAACTAAGAGCAGCTGAGTTTGCAAAACCGGGCAAGCATGAGCAGGAAGGCATGGCTTTAGGGAAACCGCCAGGCTGGGAGGCGCAGAAGCTGAACTGGCAGTGACTCCTCTGCAGTATGAACCACCAAGTGAGACTTCGCCATCTATGATACCTGGCCAAGCCCAGTGGTGTGAGTGAGATGGGCTGAGACTTCCAGGGACTCCCTCTGGTTACTGGTTACTAGATAGGTGACTAGTGCCATGTAGGCCTGGCCTTGTGTGAATCACTTGCCTTTTACTTAACAGGGACTTTGTAGGTCAAGGGGTACTTTTTCAAAAGCTCATATAGCAGAAAGCTCTGCTCTCATCCTAGATGCCACTGAAGGCCTCTGTGCTCAAACCTACCTGCCCAGCATCCTGGTATCCAAGTTCAGGGTCACTGTCTTGTAGCCCCACCCAGTTTTCTTGATTTATTTACACTCCTATCTCCTATCAACAAATGGCTTACAGCTCCTTCCACAAGATAAAATAAATTTAAAACAAGAGAACTCAGGCAAAAAGAAAATAGGAGCAGTGAATGAGATTAGTACCAAACACAGACACATCTTGGAATTCAATACACTGTGAGAGGCGGGGCACCAATTTGGTTTGGTGTTTTCTAATCACCAATGCAAATAAGGAAATGGGATCATGTACATAATTTAGAGTCCACGACATTAAATCTAAACAGTCTTTCAAGATAAACATAACCATTCCTGGAACTGAAACCAGGCAGAAATGCCTCCCCTAGAGCCTCGCAGAAGGGACTCTGTGATGTGGTGAATAACATTCTCCAAGCACCTTTCTATGAACATGGCAGTGAGTTTCTCGGGTCTGTTTTTAAAAGCATCTCTGCAGACTGATGTCATAATATCAAATTGTTGGCCAATTATTAAAAAAAAAAATTCTGCAGGAGACAACCACAAATGTTCTAAGTACCAACGTCTGGCTTAAATAAAAAGGAGATTTTGGAGAAAGCAGAATGGCTGGACTGGATGATCCTGGTTTTACATGCTAGAAAACTGAAGTTCAAAACATTGTCCAGATGATTCATATGCCCATGTCTCCCATTAAGGAAAAGAGTAAGGAAGCAGAAGAAGGAGTTTTTGTCTATACTTCGGTTTTTTTCACCGAGTCTGTGTTCTCATCTAGACGATACAATGGGAGGCAGTTTATTGGGATTAGACGGCTTTATTGATGATTGCTACAAGGTAACAAGAAGCCTAAAAGTTTATACCTAGCCAACACATTCCTGAGCCCTTAACCTCAGCCTACCCTTTAGTTAGGTGGTGCAACCCAGCCCCTCTACAACCCCGTCCCTGAACGGCTGTCCCAGGATCCCACTTCACCATGGAGTCAGGTAGACAACCCCTGCCCCCTGGCTCTGGGGTGGCTCCCTGCCTCCCCCTGCCGTGGGACATTCTACACTCTACACAGGCCTGAAAGTGGCCCCCAGCACTGACCTCCACTACCTCCTGCTGCCTGACCCTTGTTTCTCCTGTGGGCCCAGGAACTCAGAATGTGTCCTGGGCTCAGGTGTGGGAGGAGAGTGGCGGTAAGGAATCTGTCGGGGAAGAGGAAGAAAGAGAAGAAAAACGGCCCCCCTGAAAGCTTTCCAATCACTCCAGCCGCCACCATCTCTAATTCTTTTCTTAAAGTATAAAATCATTCTTTCACTGATCTCACTCGTGGCCAGAGCTCAGTACAGGCCCATCCGTCACGGGGCTGATTTGGTTCAGCAGGTGTTGGCTGGGCCATCGCTCATTTCAGGCTAATCTGCTAGCGGCTGTCAGGGGTTATGGAGTATTTATTGAGTTTGTGTCAGGTCCGGATGACCAATAGCCAACAGCCGGTGGATACGCACTGACATTGATGATATTGCTGAATTAAACGAGGTGATGTATACTCAACTTGCCTAGAGCCAGGAACAGACCTTGGGATCATTTTATAACCTGATGCAGATGATCCCTGGGCTTTCCTTTTCAAAGAAAACATTACACACATGGCGTTTCTGGTCAAAGAAAAAACTACACGGTCCCCAATGAAGGGAGCCATGTCTGCATGGAAATGAACAAAAACATTTCCTGGGGAGACCTGAAGGGACAAGTAAGACCCTGACATTTGGCAAACAACGCTCTATGCACTGCCAAGGCCTGTGGGGTTCACAATATTTAGATTTTAGACTTCACCAGAAAGAGACATTAATTGGTGACCCGGGCTCAGGACCATGAACGTAAATCTGGTCAGAGTCTGCCTTTGGTGGCCACAAGATGTCACAGACAAGAGCCTTGAGTTGAAGTCAAGTACTGGATTTAAAGCCCACCTCTGCCATTTCTTAGCTGTGTGGTTTTCAGCAAGTTCTTACACTTTGCGGAGTCTTAGGCTTTTTTATTCAAATAGGATAATGATACCAACCAAAGAGCCAACATGAGGTCATGTGGGACACTGTGTGCTGTGATACTTGCAGCTGGCTTTGATACTTGTTCTGTCTTCCCTTTCCTTCTCCTGGAACCACCCCCTCTTGCACCTCACCCAACTCCAAAGTAAGACATTACATTCTCTACCCTTGCTAGCTATGACAAAGGTGATGGAGGTATTGCCAAAAAAGCCCATAGAAGCACCACGATTGGCATAAAGTGTCTGGCTGAGACCTCCTCCAAGAGGACCTCATGAGTTAACAATTCCATGGTCAAGTCTCCCACGCCGTCATAGGAAGCGAGTAGGGGCAGTTGCTCCGTGCTGAGAATCTGAGCAGGAGGATGTGTTATCGATGCTTAGTGTCTGCCATTCTGCAATGTTAAACAGTTCACTTGCACTGTCTGGGCCTCAGCATTTTGTTCTGGCAAACGCCCCCGTGAGAGTGGTCGATCTCCAAGCTCCCACTAGTCCTACTATGCAGGATTTGTGACTCATTTGGGAGAAACTCCTCTCCAAGGCCACCACTTCTTCCTTTAAGAGATGCTCTGGGCTCCAGCTCTGAGGCAGTGTCTGTCTCTCGAAGGATATATCAGCAGGGAAGGCTTTCCAGAGAGCCAGGGTGTACAGGAAATCAGGACTCAACGTGTTCTCACTGGTGACGACCAGCAATAGTTGCCATTTATTGAACACGTACTCTGGGCACCAGGCATCAAGAGAATGGTTTTCCCCATTTTACAAACAGAGAAACTGAAGCCTCAAGAGATGAAGCAAGGCGATGAGGCCACACGTCCAGAACGAGACACAGACAGCATTCAATCCTCAACTCCTCGTTTCTGCGGGAGGCAGGCTGCCCACTGAGCCGCCTGCCCAAGAGACAGAGGTGACCCACATCACACTGAAATATCAGCAGGTCTCGGATTCAGCATTAGAGCAATGCCTCCCTTTATCCCCAGGCGTTTTGGAAAACTGCTAAAAAGCATAATGGAGTGTTTTACACTTCCCCTCCCTCTCTAACACTCCTCCCCTCCCGTCTGCCCCTCACCACAGAAAATGAGAGAATTAAGCACAGTCAGTGAGGGAAGAAAGAAAGGACAGGACCCTGCATAATCATCCTCTGAATAATCAATGACTGCTTCCACGACTACATTGTGTACATATTAATCTATCACATATTAATAGAAATGACTGATGTATAGTGTATGTGTGTATATCTACTAATCTACACACACACATGCACACGCACACAAATACACACACACGCATGCACATGCATGCATACCCCTTAAATTGCTAGGTGCTCTTGGCAAGTGGGTGACTAGTTCTCTGATGCTTCCCTATGATGGAAATTGAATTTAGGTTACAGAACATCATCTGGCCCAATTGCCACTGAATTATTCCACACAAAATATCAAAGTTAATTTTTGGGCCTGTCAGCCCAGTTGATGAGTTGGGCGGCTGTCAGCCCGGCTGCGCCTGCCTTCAGTGCCAGAGAAGAGTCTGAAAGTCACGCAATCCAAAACAGCGACCTTGGCGGGGGACGGGGTTAGATTACCAGGATGATTAAATGCCAAGGCGAAGGTTCCGGAGTCAGGATTTGAATACCTGTTTACATGTAGGATAACAGATAGCCGCCCACTGACGGCAAGGTTGTAACTCACTCCCCGGAGGGCCGCTGCCACCATAAAACATGAAGACCCTGCTCGGGAAGTCTGTGTCCTGGCAGCCAGGCCTGGGAGTGATTTAGGGCCCCAGATCCATTCTGAGACTATCTAATCTATTGTCTTTTATTACATGCACTACTCAGTCTCTCTCTCTCTCTCTCCTTCTTGTAACTTTTTTTTCCTCCAAGAAGTATCAGCAATCTGATCTCCCTTAAAAGAATGCTATTCGAAGGTGCTAGTTTGATTCAAAGAAAGTGAGGTTTCTTTATGCCATAGTCCAACTAAAAAAAAATCCTAACTGTTCCCACTGTATAAATGCATATTCTCTCCCAACCCTGCAGATCAACCAGGCCCTGTCCCCTGCCTGCCCATCCCAATGAGCAAACCCATCCTTGCTTCTACCTTTACCTCTGCTCAAAAACTTCCCTTCACCAAAAGCCAGCAGGGCCACTTCTTTGCTTCTCCTCTGACTAATTGTCTTGGGCCATCCGATGTTGAAATAATCCATAATTGCTTAATCTATCCATGTCTGTGTGGCAAGAAACGGAAAAGCACTTTAGAAAGATCAATCATCTAAAATCATTGAGCGGCATATTGGAAGCAGGGTCGTCGCCTGCTCCCAGCTGAGAAAATGATGGTGGTAAGAGATAAAGACTCGGAGAAGAGGCTGTCTCTGTCTCCATAGCTTTTTGATTCCAAGATAGATTACCAGGAGCACTAACTGCTCTCCATTTGTGCTAAACAAAGATAATAGCATTGGAAGTCACAGCCACATAAATGATATGACAATCAAATAAGCGACCCCCTGCCCCTCGTCTCCTGCCGGCACTAGTACACTAATAGACAAGGCAGCACCGTGGGAGGAAAAATCTTTGCCATTGGGACCTTGATCACCAGGGACCAAGTGGAATAGAGAAATCTGAGTTCCTAAGCAGCAGAAAAAAATGCAAAAGGCTCTGTACACTCTATACATAAGAGAAATTCAGGCTGCAGAAAGCTTGGTGGAATAGGGTCAAATCTCTTATATGAATCAAATTAGCGGCCTTTCAACTACAGCATATTAAGCTGTGGGGACTACGGAAATGCAACTACAAATTTTCAAGGTTATGCATCTCCACCAGGTCCTTCCTCCCTCTTTGCATGCACAGTGCCCTCCTTGCATGCACAGTTGATACTTTTTTGCTACTCTGGTGGTTTGCAGCTAAAACAGTAGCTGCTCCCAGAGCCCTGGCCTTGCTGAAAACTCACCCCTAACTATCTGGTACTTCGCTTCCTCTGCAGAAGAAAAGCTGCTAAAAGGAGTAACATTGTCAAGGTAAGAAAGAAGAACCAGCAGGCTAAGTCTCTTCTCACACATTCCTGCTGCTGGCCTGACCACAACTTTCAGAAAGGCCATTTCAGGCACAGTGAATGGAAACAGATTCCCAGAGGCTAAGAAACACGTGAGGAATCACCAGAATCAGACAGTATAGCTCTGCAGCAAAGTTGAAAGAGCTGGGGCTTAGGTATCGGAAAAACCCGACTCCACATCCTATCTGTACCCCTTCATAGCTGCATGAGTTTTTATTTATTTATTGAGATAGGTTATCTGTCACCCAGGCTGGAGTACAGTGGCGCAATCTAGGCTCACTGCAACCTCCATCTCCTGGGTTCAAGCGATCCTCCTGCCTCAGCTTCCTGAATAACTAGGATGATTACACACGGTCCACATGCCCAGCTAATTTTTGTATTGTTAGTGGAGATGGGGGTTTGCCTTGTTGGCCAGACTGGTCTCGAACTCCTGACCTCAGGTGATTCCCCCAGCCTCAGCCTCCCAAAGTGCTGGGATCACAGGTGTGAGCCACTGTGCCCAGCCCGCATGCATAATTTAACTTCTCTAAACCTCAATCTTTGAGATACTTCCCAATGACATTGTGAATTTCAGATCTTGTATTTTAAGCAGGTGACAAATTATAGGCACTTCTGTAAGTAGTTATTGTAATTAAATTATTTTACCCCTGAAAACAACCAAATGGGGCAAATATTATTATTCTCCTCAACCTACAGATGAGAACACTGAGGCATGAAGAAGCTTGGTAACTTGTCCAAGGACACACAAGTCTGCTTTTATGTGCTACAATTATCATAATCATGCCTGATAAGGGCTAGGCTCCTTCTTTCATGGAGTAAGACTGACTTGATTGGGAAGGGAAAGAACAATCAAGGTTGATTCTCAAGATTCCCTGGTGAAGGGAAACCTCACATTTGCTGTCTTTGTCAGGGGCTCCTCCAGCCACATGAGGTATGGAAGTAGATTCCAGAGCAGTCCCAGCTGCCCCCCGGGCTCTGAGCCACAGTGTAATGGGTGCAATGAGAGCCCAGCTATTTTCTACTGAGCAGTTTGCCTCACCTCTCCCGCTCTCTGTGGTAGCACAACTCCGGCTTCCCCATCTCCCAGGTACAATCTCAAATAGATGGAAGATGTTTGCCAGGCAGAGTCCATTGTCTGAGGAAGGATATTTGACTTGCCTCAGGACTGGCAGTGTGCCAAGAGTGGCAGTGACTGAAATGATTTATGACATACTCTCTCTCCATGGCCCTCGCCCCCATCCTGGGGTGAAGAGGAATTAGAGGTAACAAAGGGGCACAAACACATCTGAAGAACTTGCTGACTTGCCACGAAGGGTTTATAGACAGCCTGCAAGGTGGGGAGAAAGGAATGACGTGAAATGGCAGAACATGCTAGAATTCCACTTTGGGACAAAAAGGTAGCAAAGTCAGAGCAGCAGAGCAGCAGGGCTGTTCTGTCCCCAGTGCTTCAGCTCTAGTTGGAATCTAAGCAGGGAACTGAAGGCATATGTCATGGTGTGCACATCTCTTCCCCATGCACCTTATCCCCTCCCACCATATACACATGCATTGCCCATACTATACACCTGCTGGAATCAAAACCAGCAAGCTGGCCAGGCACGGTGGCTTATGCCTGTAATCCCAGCACTTTGGCAGGCCAAGTTGGGCAAATCACCTGAGGTCAGGAGTTCAAGACCAGCCTATCTAACGTGGTGAAACCCTGTCTCTACTCAAAAATGAAAAAATAATTAGTCGGGCATGGTGGTGCATGCCTGTAATCCCAGCTACTAGGGAGTCTGAAGCAGGAGAATTGCTTGAACACGGGAGGCAGAGGTTGCAGTGAGCCAAGATTGCACCACTGCACTTCAGCCTGGGTGACAGAGGAAGACTCCGTCTCAAAAAATAAACTAAAAAATAATTTTTTTAAAACCCCAGCAAGCCCATCAAGCAGTCAGACTCAGTGTGCATTTACTGAAGGCGTGGGGAGCTCATTGACTGGTAGCTTTCTGAAATAGCCCTTCTCTCCTGAGACCAGTTAATAGAGGGGATCTAAAACCTGAGTTCCCTGGGTACACAGTGGATGCGCCATGCCTGTCACCTATCAGGGACTTCATAAGTATTTTCTGAGGGATATGAATGAATAGGGTATCTAAGAGAGACACCACTTCTTGATAGCAAGAAAGCAGTAAGGGAAACAAAGTGTGGCAGAAGTGACTGAGCCTAGGGTGGTCAGAGATAAGAGGACAGCAAGATGGACACTGAAAAGAGGAAGTCAGGATCAGAGTGACCGAATGAGCACTGTCAGCACATCAGAATGAGGATCCATGAAAGGGTGGCTGGTGATTGAAGCAGATGAGACAGCCTTGGGGGGAATGCAACAGTGCATGGGAGCTGAAGAACCAAACATTTCAGAGACCATGTGTTCTGGAAAAGATATAAAGATGTACAAGAGAGAGGCCCAAGGGATGAGGAAATGGGGCGGGGGTTGAGGAGGAACAAGTTTTCAAAGCCCAGGGAAATAGAACAGGTTGGGGAAAGAGACAGTGGCAGCTGCTCCCACATCCACTTGGTTCTGGCCAAAGAGTAGAGAGGCAACAACCACGAAACATCACTCCAGAGTCCTGTTAACTCCCGACAAGGCGCAACATCTTCTCAAATACTCTGAATGTGAGAACAGCCAAAGAGAGAAATGGAGACCAACCTATCTCATTTTCAAGTGAATGTGAATTCCATGTTTTCTCGTAACACTTTTAATTAAACAGATAATAAAAACAAATTGAATTTAAATGAAAGTTATTTTCTAGAATAATGCAAAGTTGCATGGCAGGGGGGACCTCTAACTTCCCCTCACTCTGGAAATTCTTTCTCACCTGATGAAATCTTGGGTTAATGACTAAAGAAGTTCATTCTCTGAAGAGGTTCTTGCTTTTCAAGTCTATCAAATTCTTATTTGCTTAAGCTGACCCCACAGCACTGTGAAATTTCAAATAGGAGGAGATCTGTGACAGCAACAGAAAGAACAAAATGTCTAGGATTCACCAACAAAAACTGTACAAGATCTTACAAGGAAAACCTTTATAAGCTTTATTAAGAAAAAAAGGATTGTTTAATGAGAAAAGGGAAGAGGCCTCCCATTTTTCATGGACGGAGTGATTTAATATTCCAAAGATACCAGTTTTAACCAAATTAATCCAAATTCAAAGCAACCTCAAATAATATTTTAGCAGAAATGTTGTCAAGGAAATAAGAGTTCATAGATAGCTAAGTCAGCTTTAGTAACAAAAAGAACATTTAAAATACATGTTACAACAGAAACAATAGGCCAATAGAATCCTGGGAAACAAGAAGGGGCTCAAAAACATGTTCATGTGCACACAGAAACATGACATATCATAGAATGCTACTCCAAACCAGTGGGATAAATGGATTTTTAATAGATATTATCGGGAAATTACTACACTATATGCATGAAAAGAAGCTGTTAGATACAATAAAATATCTGTGTGAAGTAAATATTTAAATTAAAAAGATGGAATTACAAATGTAATTTTTAAATAAAAGAGAACATTGTTTGTAACGTGGGGTGAGGAAAAACTTTTTAAGTAAGACTCCAAACACACAAATTATAATGTAAAAATATTTTCTGAGTTCAAGTGCAATATTTCTATTCTATGTAAAATGTTATAGACAAAATAACAAATGGGAGGAGGAGAGGATAAATGTTTGATGTTGAAAACTAGCAAACGAGTTATTCTCTAGAATATACCAGCAATTTCCACAAATCAACAACAATATAGGAACCCAATATGTAAATGGAATAGGGTTTAAATGGGCAATTCATCAAGGGGAACTCCCAATGGCTAGCATAAACAGAGGTAGTTCAGCTTCATTAACAATGAGATAACTATAAACTAAAGTAACGGTGAGAGACCACTTTTTGACCATCCAAATGTCCATGGAGACACATAAATTTTCATGCATTTTTGGTGGACGTGTAACACCGGTATCTATTATGGAGAAAAATATGGCAGTACTTAGCAAAAGTAAAAATATGTGTACCCTAAAATCCTCCAATTCTTCAGCATTTTAATTAAGTAAGAAGCAGTAGGAAATTTCAGACAATTTAAAGAGTTCATCATTTGGGAAATGGACTAAGGTAGTGAATGCAGACCTACTATGGAATACCGTGCACCAGTTAAGAGCAATGGACTTCAGGTACACAGGAATATAAACAAATGTTTTAATGCAAAGTGTTCACTCTCACTTCTGGATGGAACGGAGCGGCTGTGGACAGGGCACACTCCCACAGAGAGCAACTGGATCAACCAAAGACAATGCCAAGTCCTGGCAAGGAATCTAAACCCTCATGCGTTTCCGGTGGTATCACTTTGAAAACATTTTGGTGACATTTACCAACAATTCCACTCCCAGGTATGTGCTCAACAGATATGCAGATGTGTGTCCACCCCAAGAATCTATAACATTGTCCATAGCAACACTCCTGGTAATCGCCCTAACCTGGAAACAACCCACACACATATCAAGAATAGAATGAATAAGGACACTTTGGTATATTCATACAATTGAATACTACACTGCAATGACAATAAATGAAGGTTTGAATTAATCTCACAAATATAACATTCAGTGAGATACATCAAATAGCCATGATAGCAAAAGCAAAATTTCATTTCTGTGAAATTCAAAAGCAGGCAAAATTAATCTATAACATGAAAACCTAGAATCATGGTTTCTGTTGACAGGGGAAGGGCTCCAACAAGATGGGGATGGAGGAGTGGTCTGGGGCTCAGACCACACTCTGGGCCTTTATCTAGTTGCTGGTGAACTTTCTTAACTTTGTGAAAATTCACTGAGCTGTGCCCTTTTAATTTGGGCAATTTTCTCTGTGTGTATTATGTTACAATAACAATTTACATAACAAAAACAGAGTGCTTAGTGGCATACTCAGAAACAATTAATTGGATCCTATAAATCTAAAGCTATATTTAAAAAATTAAAATGAAAAACTGAGGAATAAGAGAGGAAGGAAAGAAGTGAGGGAGGGAGGGGAGGAGAGGAGGAAAGGGAGGAGAGGAGGCAAGGATGGGAGGGAGGAAGGAGAAAGGAGAGAGGAAGGAAGAAAGGAAACAAAGGAGGGAGAGAGCGTGAGAGAAAGGAGGGAGAAAGGAAGAAAGGAAGGGAGGGAAGGAGCAAAAAGGAAAGGAAGAGAAAGAAGAAATTAAGGGGAACAGAAAAAGACCCCAGTACATTTGACTTTCTATTGCTATTTTAGTCTGCAGAGTCTTCTAACCCAGAGTTATTTGACTACACCTCTTAAAAAGCTGGGGATAGGAGGAAGGTCAGAAGGGGAGTGTTGCTTGGTTTTTCTACAACTAATACAGCAATGTGGGCCTTATGGACTCATTACTGGATGCAGGCATGTCATTTTTCATCACAAACTTCATATCCCTTTCCTAGTGCATAGTGGGAAACAGAGTCTCATTTAGCATGAAACGACCTGCCCCAGGCTACAGAGTCATTGATTCCCAGAAAATACACTTTGTTTTGGGTGTTCTGTTTTTTGGTCATGGTTTTGTTTTATTCCTTTTGACCTGCAAGACTTAATTGAAATCAGAAAGCCTCCTAGCCAGGCTGAAGCTGCATTTTGAGCAGGTTGTTTGGAGCGTGGGCTTTTAGGACTGGGAGCCATATTAATCTCCATCAGCTTTGGCTGCTTCCACTTTGAAATCATTGTCTATTTCCAGTCAATGCCCAGCCCCTTCAGACCACTTCAGCCAAGTCACAAACATAAAGATAAACGTGCCCTGAAAGTCTCATACACGAAGATGGAAAACTCAAGGTTTGGAAACCATAAATATGAACTGCAGTATATCTAAACTGGATCGTAATTCTTCTTGTTTCCTTTTTATAAGAAAGTCTTAAAAGTGTCAAATTTATCAAATCATGTTTTGCTTCAAGCATTTCCAACTATTTTCCTGGAAAGTAATTGCTCACCTGATAAATTTCCTGTCTCTTTTTTAAAACCCTTTTAGCCACCTCCTCGACTCCATTCCCTGGCCAAAATGAGTTGTACTTCTGTACCACGCTGTCTGCACACGTCTATCATCTATCATTCTGCACACATCTCACTATATTAAAATAACATGTAGGTGGATGACTGTCTCACCCACTCGACTATGAACTTTCTGAGGGCAACACTCCATCATATCCGTTTTTGTAATATCTAGCACCCAACCCAATAACTAGTATTTGATAAGTACTCATGAGTACTTGCAACTTCTTCACTTGCTGAACTGATTGTGAAAGTGACTATCATTCATGTGGTTTAATTCAGATTTTAAGAATGGCGCTCAGGCTGGAGGTTAAAATAGTATGAAGGTCCATTATGCTAAGGTTATGAAAGCAGATATCACACTCTCACTCAGGAACTGCTCTGCAAACACAGGACAGATCTCTCTCTCCCTCTCTCTCTCTCTCTCTCTCTCTCTCTCTCCTCTCTCTTTCTTCCTCTCCCCCCCTTCTCTCCCTCTCTCTCTCTCCCTACTCCAAAGTCTCATCTCTCTTCTCCTCTTGATCTCCAGACACTTCTTCAATTCTTTTTTACTCATTTAATTTCCAAAACTTTTTTGAGAAAAAAATTTTGCTATTTCCGAGAATTTTACTCTCATTAAATCCCCTGTCACTCAGCAAATTGCTCTTCACAGCCTTGGTTTATATATTAAATTTGCCTCCTTTTAGAATGCCTTCTTTATCCTATCCAATCTCATGGCAACAGAGCTAGATGGTATAATAAAGTGCTATTAGTTGATCTAATGACTTGAGCAGTTCCAGATTTGCATAAAAGTACTTTTATGTGTTACACTATGATATTGTTAGCAGAAGACTTGGGCGGGAGGAAGTCCTGACTCTTCTACTCACCAGCTCCATGATCTTGAATAATTGCTTAAGCTTTCTGAGTCTCAACTTACTGATTTGTAAACTTGGAATTATTTTACAGGGTAAAAATGAGATACAGCATTGTATGTAATAATAACTATGCTTCTGATAACAGCCATCATTCATTCATGTGACTTTGCATGCCTAACCACGACAAAGGAATTTGTATGAAAATAATACCAGAAAGTTGTAGTATCGAAGTACACTCCATAAACTCCATTGCGTAACTAACAAATGTAAAAACCTGTTCCTTCATGGTTGGACCCAACAACGCACTCAATTACACCAGTCAGGTATTCTGGTGGTCAGTGGGAGGGAGTTCTCTTTTCCATGCCATTCAGTCGGAGCAGAAACAGGTGCGCCATTGACTGCCTGTCTTTCTGGTGAAAAACTCCATCATGCTCTTGAGTGATCATTTAGTCAAAATGATTTAACCATATGCTTCTCTGGAAGTAGCCCCCATATTTGCAAGTCAGAATGGCACATAAGCTTCCCTGTGAGACACAAGGATTTTCCAGCTCCTCTCTCACTGGCCTGTGCAGACACGCATCCTACCAAAAATACAGCTTTCAGATGCCAGTCTCAGCAAGCGTGGGCGTGTTTGCTTGGAGCAGATGCGGAACACCATGTGGCAGAGGGAGGAAAGGCTGGGCTAGTCATGCTCCTGACATGACGTTTGCAGAGATCTAAATTCACTTCTCAGTCCTCTGCAATTGCCCTGGGCATTCTTGTGGCTGCTTTGCTTTTAGCCCCAGATTGAGGGATGGGGCACTTCCAGCCAACCAGCCCTGGGAGAAGATTTAAGTCACTCAACAACAGCCTGACCTACAGCCAGAGCATGTACCACTACTATGCCCACATGGTGACCATACGGAATAGAGACTCCAGAAAAAACCCAAATGATACAATGTTACAGCATGTATGAGCTCCTACTATGAAGCAGTTACCAAGAGAGGCACTACAGGACACTGACAAAGTCAGTCATATTTTCTCCCTTCCAAAAATACATATAAAAATACAGGGGCCAGGCATGGTGGCCCACACCTGTAATCCCAGCAGTTTGGGAGGCTGAGGCAGATGGATCGCTTGAGGTCAGAAGTTTGAGACCAGCCTGGCCAACATGGTGAAGCCCCATCTCTACTAAAAATACAAAAATTAGCCAAGAGTGGCAGCAATGCCTGTAATCTCAGCTACTCAGAAGGCTGAGGCAGGAGAATCACTTGAACCCAGGAGGTGGAGGTTGCAGTGAGCCAAGATCATGTCACTGCACCATCATTCTTTGAGTGCCTCCTATAATCACCACTCCCCTGGGTATTTTGGATTCATGATCTTATTAATGCTCCTAATAACTCTTTAAAGTTGAACATTATTAACCACATTTTGGAGGTTAAAAAAATCTAGAATTCAGATAGACAAAGAAATCTGTCCGAGTTAACACAATTAGTAAGTGGCAGAACTAGAATTCAACCCAGACCTGTCCTGCTCAAAAGCGCCTTGGGTTAGAGGGAAATCATATGCATTATTCGAGAAAGGACATGATGACTGGGGGCTGTGGATGTGCCGATAAAACCAAGAATTCACCTGTCATTTAGGCAAAAGAAACTCAGTTTTCACTTCAGGATTCACAAGGAAAAAAATACAGATGGGCAGACTGTTCTTTTTCAATACAGATGCAAAAGAAATGGAGTAACTCACAGCCTTGATGATTCCTGAACTCACCGGAGTGAGTGAGGAGAGAGGCCTTCCTCTCCCCAGAGCTGAGAGTGACAGAGGGGTGAGGATTTTTTTTTAAATTCAGCACTGTCTGAATCATCTGTCTATTCCCCACTGCACCTTGCAGCAGCCTTTGCAAATGTTAGGGCCTCAATCCATATTTGTGGAAGGAAAAATGGAATGGAGAAATAGAGAAAATTATTTATGGAATGGCAAGAAAGAGCAGCAGGAAAAACAGAAAACGGTGTAGGCTCTAGGGGTTCATCGTCCTTTCTCTGGGAAGCCTTCCTCTGCAGCTTCAGTCCTCAACACCTTTCCTTCTTCTGAAGTGCTCAGAACTTTATTTCAGCAACACCCAGCACACACCAACGTACGTCTACTCCAGTATTTAACAATAATTCACTGTCTAGAGAGGATACCTTTGTGTGGTAACCTTTTATGGAGCTCTCTGCCTATGTCTGCCCAATTAAAATGTAAAGGGATAATGGAAGAGAAATCTGGTTTTTTCTGCTCTATATTCTTCCTGTGCCCTTAGGGCAATCCTCCATTTATTAAAAGGGCTTAGCAAACGTTGGCTTACCAAACCAGCTTCCTTCTATGGGCCACTCTGTAAATCTTCTTAAGACCAAGTGTTCTATTGTCCACTGCTTGCTTTGGACATCAGAAATGAATCAACCCCACCTGCCTCAGGCCCAGATGATGCTCACCTGGCGGAATATGGAAGCGCCCCTTTAAAGCGCCCTTGAGCCTGGCAAGGTAACCACAGGAATATGCTTCCTAATCATTACCCAGATGCCTCAATAGAGCCTCCTCAGGAGGGGCCCAAACTGGAGCTCTAGCCTGTTTCCTTTAAGTGAGAGTGAAGCCTGGCTTTGAATGCAACAAGAGTTCCTTGAAGCTTGAAGTGTTCAATTTTACTCCGCCATGCCCCCAGTATAATCCATTGAAAGGGCACTGTCCTTCAGCCTTTCAGCTGGGCTGACAGCTGCCCGCTGATTAATTGACAGGTTAAAAAGATTGATTCCACATGTCAGAGCTGTAACCCTGCCAGAACAATACAGCTGTCACTTGGGCTGTAAAACAGACGCTTACATTAGCAGTCCTGACAGAGCCACGCACGGACACATGCACCTGCCTTTATGGAGAGCCTAAACACACAGCCATGCTGAGATTAATCATCTTGAAAGCCACCCTGGAAAACCAAATAAATGTTTCCATGATGGAAATAGTGGTAGCAATGCTGCCTTGGCATGCTCTTGGTCTGCAGATGGTGCCCGGTGGGCACACCAAGAATGTGGGGGGCAAGGTGGGGCTTCAACAGTTGTCTGTAGTTACCGCCGACACCTCTAAGCCCCAGTCCTTCCAACATACACTTGCATGCACTTCCCTATAGCCATAGACAGAGCCCCGCTATTTCCCTGGAATTCCGTCTCTCAACACAGGGCTCAGTCTCCCCAAACCAGTAATACACAAGCCCCAACCCCAACCCTAATCCTAGCCTCAGGCCGCCATCATGCCAACATGTTTGTGGAATGATATTAAAAACTTGCTTTCATGAATGAGTGTCCCTAACACACCAAAAAACTGAAACCTGAGCCTGTCAAAAACAGAGATACCGCAGCAGCCTGGAGACAATGATCTTCCAACCAAGAAACATCCGGGGATACAGAGGACATCTGAACACACCAAATGCCTTTCCACGCATATGAATTGCTTGTGAGCAACTTCAAAAGAGAAATACCCCAGCGTCCTTCTTCTCTATTTAAAATCTGAATAGCTTGAAATTGTCACTAGATAATTCAAGTAGTTGGGCTAGACAGTTCCCAGGGAGAATTCCTCAGGACAATGCTGGGTCAGCATGTCTCTGGAGTTAAACAGGAAACCAGATCTCACATTCGTTCCTCTCAGAGCCTGGTGTCATCTGGCCTCTACCCATCTCCCTCCAAACCTGTTCCCACCATCACAAAGATGCCCAGTATGGATAAAAGAGCTGCCCTCCAGGTGACCAACCTGCCCTGGGGTAGCAGGCAGCAGTAACAGCCCATGGTCAGGTTAATATCCCCACCTGCATCTGGTCAGAGCACCCAATCCAGCATATTATAATTTACAAATTTCACATACTCTATATATCCTATAATTTTCCACTCTGAAAATGTTGTTTCCAGAATAAAGGGAAGATTCCTGTTAAAGGTTTCAATGAAAATTCTCTGAGTGCCAGAGTAATGGTCCCAGACTTAGCTACATACTATAATCTTCTAAGAAATCTTTGAAAAATTCAGACACTAAAGCTCCTGCTAGGGCTAGTGAATCAGAATTTCCAGATACAGGATTTAAAAATCTGTATTTTCAATAGGCTTCCTAGTTGATTCACAACAGACATGCATTTGATAACCGCAGTTCACAAGGCCACTCAAACTAAAGGCAAGGTCTCACCTGGCAACCTCTCTTCAAGGAGAGGACAAGGCTCTACCGAAAGGATGTTGGGAACATTTTGTTGCCAAAGGTCCCAGAGAACATTCATGCCATGAAACACAGGGTAGAAAAGTATCGGCCAGGTGTGGTGGCTCATGTCTGTAATGCCAGCACTTTGGGAAGCCAAGGCGGGTGGATCACCTGAGGTCAGGAGTTTGAGACCAGCCTGGCTAACATGGTGAAACCCCATCTCTACTAAAAGTACAAAAATTAGCTGGGAATGGTGGCACATGCCTGTAATCCCAGCTACTAGGGGGGCTGAGACAGGAGGATCGCTTGAATCTGGGAAGAGGACGCTGCAGTGAGCTGAGACTGTGCTACTACACTCCAGCCTGGGCGACAGAATGAGATTCCATCTCAATAAACAAGGAAGAGAAAATTATCAGTATCATGAAACTACTGAAAGGTGCATAATAGAGAATACTTATATACTATCTACATTAGGAATTTAAAGTAGAATGCTTTCACAGCTTTTTGAACAATTTTCTAAAATAAGAAAATTCAGTTTTGATATTTATTTTTCTAAATTACGTCATGTACATTGCAAAGGTAATATATGTTCATTGTAACACATAAAAACATATGAAAGTTATTTTTAAGATATGAATACTCTCTCCCCCATTCCCTAATCTAACCCATTCGGGTAAGCAATATTCATACCTCGGTTTGTGTTCTTCTGTATCTCTCTCCCTGCTCATATATGCCCAAACCAACACATACAGACCTCTATAGGATATGGTGGTTAATTTTAGGTGTCAATTTGATTGGGCTAAGGGATGCCCAGATAGCTGGTAAAACATATTTCTGGGTGTGTCTATGAGGATGTTTCTAGACGAGATCAACGTTAGACCTGGTAGACCGAGTGAAGAAGATCCGCCCTCACCAAGGTCGGGGGCAGGGTGTGGGCATCATCCAGTCCTTTGAAGGTCTGGGTAGAACAAAAGGCAGGGGAAGGGTGAATTCACTTGCTCTTCCTAAGTTGGAACATCCATTTTTCCTGCCCTTGGGCATCCAGGCTCTGGGTTCTTGGGCCTGCAGACTCACAGACTTCCACCGGCAGTCCCTTGCCAATGGCTCTGGCCTTCAGGCTCAGACTGAAATACACCAGCAGCTTTCCTGATGTCTCCACCTGCAAATGTATCTGGTGGGATGTCTCAGCCTCCGGATTCACGGGAGCCAGTTCCTGTACTGATTCCCTTCTTCTATATCAAAACACTTCCTGTTTGTTCTTTTCTCTGGAGAATACTGGCTCATACACATGGTTTGGGGTCTCTTTCCTTTTTTTTTTTTTTCTTTATATTGTCATAGTCTACATATTACTCTGCCACTTCTTTCAGTGAGAATGTATTTTTAAATAAACCCAAAAGTCATCAAAAGCTCATGTCATTGTTTCCTTCCATCTCCAGAAACTTCTCGCCTCAGTTTCTTGTTCCAGCATCTGTTAGAAGACCACAGCTACTTTCCCATGGGCTCTGCAGATGTCCTCCCATGTGGCATCCACATTTCCTAGCTCAAAGTCACAGAGTTGGAGAAGCTGTAACTAGGTCACGTGCCAGAAACACAGTTACCACTTCCCCTTTGTATGAGGGCAAGCAGAAGATGGTTTTAAAACAGGAGAAAATCTACCCATTTAGTCTTCAAAAATAACCAGTCAATAACTATATTGAAACAGAGAAGTACGTTGATAACCGACAGAAAAAAACGTATTCAAAAAAAAAGTTTTATTGAGACATAATTGACATATAACAACAAATCACATGTATTTAAAGTATACAATTTGATCCGTTTTGACATACACACACATTCACAAAACCATCATCGCAATCAAGATAATGAATATGTCCATCACCCAGAAAAGTTTCTCCTCAATCCCCTCTGTCATTTTAAAGTCCAGATCCCCAGGAAACAGCTAATCTGATTTCTGCAACTCTGGGTTTGTTTGCATTTTCTATCATTTTAAATAAATGGAATCATACAGTGTGTATTCTTTTTTGACCTTTTAAATTTTACTCGGCATAATTGTTTTGAGATTCATTCTGCTAGAACATATATCAACAATTCATTCTGTTTTATTGCTAAGTAGTTTCTATTATATAAATATAACAGTTTGTTTATCTATTCATCTGTTTATAGACACTTGAGTTTTTTTCAGCTTTTAGCTATTACGCATAAAGCCACTATGAACTTTATTATATACAAGTGTTTGTATGGTTTTATAAACCAAAGAAACTTAGAAACTGTTTTCCAAAGTGGTTGTATCATTTTATATTCTCACCAGCAGTGTGTATATTTAATATTATTAGTCATTAAAGACATACAAATTAAAACCATAATGGGGCCGGGCACAGTGGCTCATGCCTGTAATCCCAGCAATTTGGAAAGCCGAGGCAGGCAGATCACCCGAGGTCAGAAGTTCTGACCAGACTGACCAACATGGTAAAACCCGGTCTTTACTAAAAATACAAAATTAGCTGGGTGTGGCAGCACGTGCCTGTAATCCCAACTATTTGGGAGGCTGAGGCAGGAAAATCACTTGAATCTGGGAGGCGGAGGTTGCAGTGAGCCAAGATCATGCTGTTGCACTCCAGGCTGGGCAACAAGAGTGAAACTCCATCTCAAAACAAAACAAAACACAACGGATAGCACCACTCATTGTTAGAATCACTAAAATTTAAAAGATTGACCATATCAACATGAAGTTGCCTGTCTTAATAAGTACATGGTACCAATATTGGCTAGTAAACTTTCCACAAGTCACAAAAGAAATTATTTTCATGACTTTGTAGCCTCATCTGATGTGCAGCCACATCCTGGAGAATTAGTAGGAGCAGGGCACTGTGCCATGGGCTGGAATAAGAGAAGTATAATCTACTCTTTACAGAACACACACAAAGCAGATGCTACTCAGTTCTGTTATTGATCATTCTAAGTGATACATGAGTGATGCAGATGATACCATCAGGATGACTTGTCTATCACCAGCATCTCTACAGCAGGAAATGGGGATGCCACATTCATCTCCAGGAGTGAAACTCCATCTCAAAACAAAACAAAACACAACGGACAGCACCACTCATTGTTAGAATCACTAAAATTTAAAAGACTGACCATATCAACATGAAGTTGCCTGTCTTAATGAGTACATGGTACTTATTCAGCACACACCGACTGAGTGCTAATGACAGTAGCACTGCTGCCACAGGACAATGAAACTCACACACCTAAATCCACCCCCACTTGAATCTCTGACTTAAAGGGAAACAAAACATGGGTAAGTCAGCTGCATAGACGAGATGGTCCCCATGGAGGAGAGAAGGTCAGACACCCGCCCTGGCTCTCAGCCATCATTTTTCCAGCAGTGGCTGCCCATGAGCTCAGGTGCAGTCAGGTGGACTCTTTTGCGATTTCTTCCCTTGGATTCTCCCATGTGGTATCCATTTTTCCCACCCCAAAGTCACAGAATTAGAGAACCTATAGATAGGTTATATCACCTGGGTTCTGAATCTCCTCATAAACAAAGATTGTCCAGGCACTGCTCAGAAGTCCTCAGGGATGGGGCGTTTGCTACCCAGGCAGCCTATTCTATCTCTTCTTAACTTCTGAGTGTGGAGTGTAATAACGTCGTCGTATATTATCCCATGTGGCTTATGGTTCCAGAAATCCCTGTTACCTTGAGACCCTTCCCTCTGGTAGGCAGCATCCAAGGCTTTTTAAATTTCCTTCACCTCAAGGAAGCAACAGCAGAATAAAAGTCAAATTTATGGCTGAAGTTTCAAAAGCCAAGGTCTAAACAGTGAGGCAAAGATTGAAAAGACTCAGATTAGTCTGAGCCAGGTTCCCCACCAAAGGAAAAAAAAAGTAAATAAATGATTCTATCTTTTTTAAACTAAGGGGAAGGACACCATTGGTACAAGAGAAAAGGAAGGAAATGTAGGTGCTGGGAACTCCCTAAGAAGAGACTGTCACCAGGGCCAACTCTGGCCAGGATGACAGACTTTCCAGATTGGAGCAAGGGCAGAAAGACACCTGTCCCCACCCCCACTCCAATACCCTCCATCTCTGTGATAGAGCCAAAGGTCCCAGCAAGACCCCCCAAAATATCCCCAACTTCTGCCAACACAGAGCCCTGTGCTGGAAGCAGGAGGGAAGGGCACAGACAGATGGGCCTTGACAACCTCACAGAGAACTCATGTGTTCTCCACACAGCCACTGGTGGCTTGAATGTGGCACAGACAGCCAGCAAACAGGACAAGCTGGGAACAAAAAAGACCTTGCAAAGAGTTTCGTGGACCAAAGACCGAAGGCCAGATGGGAATGAGGACATCCCAATGGATGCCAACACAGACAGATGATGGCAATCCGGACAGAGGCCCCCACTCCATCCAGCCTCTGCTCTCTGTGAAAATCTCTGCAGTTTATATACTACCTAAGGGAAGGTGAATGTGTTAGGCTTCAAACTGAGATTTGGTGTTTTCAGCCCGAGCACTGTGATATCATCATACAACTAAGTTTTGCTCAGTGTGGAGATCCCTTAAAGAACTAAAAGTAGAACTCCCGTTGGATCCAGCAATCCCACTACTGGGTGTCTACCCAGAGGAAAAGAAGTCATTATATGAAAAATATACTTGCACATGCATATTTATAGCAGCACAATTCACAACTGCAAAAACGTGGAACCAACCCAAATGCCTATCAATCAATGAGTGGATAAAGAAACTGTGGTATAGATATACGACGGAATATTACTCAGCCATACAAAGGAGTGAATTAATGGCATTTACAGTGACCTGGATGAGATTGGAGGCTATTATTCTAAGTGAAGTAATACAGGAATGGAAAACCAAACATCACATGTTCTCATTCATAAGTGGGAGCTAAGCTATGAGGGTGCAAAGGCATAAGAATGACACAATGAACTTTGGGGACTCAGGAGGAAAGGGTGGAAAGGGGGTGAGGGATAAAAGACTACAAACATGGCCCAGTGTACACTGCTCGGGTGATGGGTGCACGAAAATCTCACAAATCACCACTAAGGAATTTACATATGTAACCAAATACCACCTGTTCCCCAATAACCTATGGAAACAAAAATTTTCTAAAGTGACACTGGTGACTAGTAACAATTCATCTATATGTTAAATAATAATTTCTTGTTAAAAAATTAAGTTTTGCTATAGAAAGGTTTTAAAAATTGTATTTCTTGTTCATCTGGGTTTGTGGATTGAGGTTTGTGTCTGCTGTGACTGTCAGGAAATATTTTGCCCTTTTAGGATAACATGGGTCTCCTCCTACTCCATCGATTGCTCCGAATTCTTTCCTGACCATCTGAGGACAAAGACAACAAAGCTTCTACATCGGCACTACCCAAAGGGCGCTGCCTGGACGGGTGTGAGTTCTTACACTGTTTGCTACCTGGCCTCCGTAAGCACAAAGATGAAAAAATGAGTTTCTAAAATGTTACCACAATTGGATATTGGTCACCAAGCACATGACCAGTGGACATGCCATATGGGACACAATATAGACACAATCAGATGTCAAACTGGTGTGATAAGCTAATTGTAATATGAGTTCCATGCTAGCTATAAACAATAAAACTGTGTGCCAAAGGTCAAAACTGTCTCTTTGCCATGAATAATTGAAAATAGATATATACTATTTTACCTAACATTAATAGAAAACCTCAAAGAAAGTGACTGAGACCCTGCCAGCCACCTCACTCTTTTATCCTACAAGCTAAAGAACCTGGCTCCTTTTGTGATCCTGCTTATCATAATTTCAGCTCCCTAAGAGCCTGGTCATTTAGTTCTAGCTGTTATGCAGGAAATTGGGATGGGGGCAGTGGAGGGATGGGCTTAGAGCCAGAAGAAGACTCCTGTTTCTCCTCAGTTTTTTTCATTTTCCCAGATCTAGAGTGTCTCTTTAGAGAGGTTCTAACCCTGGCCGGGTGGCCCCAAACAAATGTGATTTGGGTCTGAACAGGCTCTGCCACAAGTCTCTTCAAAGCTTTTATGGCAAGATTCAATACAGATATACAGATCAATTATCTTAAAAGCAGCAAGGAGGCCCATCAAATATTTCTAGCTTTAAACAGGTTTATTTCCATCTGCACTTATCTCTGCTATTTAAACTCCATTGCTTGCAGTTAATCTTATGTAATGCAGCATAAGAGGGCTTATTTACTTTCTAATGACATCAATTGGCCATAAATATTAGATATCCAAGGTTCGTTGAAGCTGTGGGGACAGTTTTCCATTCTTCCTTGACATTTGACTATTTGCAGAGCTTTCTCTTCTGTTTGTTCTTGTGTGACTCACTTATCGGCTGTCATAGGCCCATGTTCGATTTATTTAAATTGAATGAATAAGTACATTAGGCAAGGCTGTCAGGAGGAGAGAGAATGGGAACTTACTGGGATGAGTGATAAGTCAACACGCTGCAATAGAGATTCTCAGCAAAACTGCACAAATCAAAATGCTAAATGGAGGCGAGGAGACAGCCCAGAGCCTCCAAAGGCAGGTGTGTGAAAAGACCAGGCCCCTTTCCTCTGGGGACAGAAGATCCCTGGGTCTGGGATTACTATGGACCTCATTAGTGTAGGGGCAAAGTGATTCCAGCAGAGAGGACGTTCAATCTCCAGATGATTTTGAACCTCTAAAAAAATTAAACTAGCTAATATCTGAATAGTTTTAGAACCAAGCATTCCATTTTACATCATCTATTGAATCCTCTTTACTCTCCCTGCTCTTCCCCATTTTATTGCTCAGTATCCTGAGGTCCAGAGATCCTGCAGCTCACCTGAGGCCACAGAACCCTGGAAGCTGCAGCCCCCTGACCCCACCCCCTCAACTCCTTCCTCTCCTTTGCTACCTGGAAAGTAGAGTCCCATGGCCAGCTATTCTGCTGGTGCAGCTCTAAGTACAGGGTAGTTCATCTCTTCCCAATGAGATTTCTCCCTTGCACAGATTTATCAACCAGCTACCTTGGTGAATTCACAGAGAGGATGGTGGCCCTTTAACATGAAATTGCCAGATGGATGCTGATATGGTTTAGCTGTTTCCCCACCCAAATCTCATCTTGAACTATAGCTCCCATAAGTCCCATGAGTTGTGGGAGAGACCCAGTGGGAGACAATAGAATCATGGGGTGGTTTCCCCCATACTGTTCTCCTGGTTGTGAACAAACATCACAAGATCTGATGTTTTTATAAGGGGTTTCCCCTTTCATGTGGCTCTCATTCTCTCTTACCTGCCACCATGTAAGACATGCCTTTTGCTTTTGGCCATGATTGTGAGGCCTCCCAGCCACATAGAACTGTGAGTCCATTAAACCTCTTTTTCCTTATAATCTATCCAGTTTGGGGTATGCCATTATCATCAGCATGAAAATACAGATGCCTATGATTGGAGTTTTCTTCTCACTCCCCTGCTCATACCCATTTTTTAATACAGAATTATTTGTTCTTTGGAGACCTCAATACGTAAGGCAGATTTATCCCTCAGTAAACTCTCAGCCTCAGCAAACACTTTTTGGGGATATTAGAATGCCCTTCAGAATAAACTGTATTTCAAGTATTTGTTGGTTATGACTAAATCTCCAGGATTATGTCTTTCAAAAGGCCCCATTTTCTCCTGGTTGTTAGAAAGTGCAAGTCTGTAGTTGGGAATGTGCTCAAAATGCAGGCCTCTAGATTTCTCTGAAGTTCTTTTTAGAGAGGAACAGTGGCAATCTTTGGAATGAATAGTAGTAGAATCTCTCACAGAGGACAATTTAATTTGTTTCATTCATTCATTCATTATTATACTGCTCAAGCCCTGTGCTACATGTTGGAAACTTAATGGTGAGGAATAACAGCCAAGGTCTTCACATTTAGAGAGCTCACAACTCGTAGGAGAGACCTACATGAATCCATTGACTATACTCATGAATGGACACTTACAAACCACTCCTGTTCTATGGAATCACATGGTAAAGGGGAGAAGTAGAAAAGGGGCGATGGCAAGGCATATTTCCCCCTGTAGCTGAGATGCAATCAACTATATGAAGAATGGTGCTTAATATATGAAGCAAGGGGGAACCATTCCAGATGGAGCAAAGGGCTTATGCAAGCACCCTGAGGTGTGACATGACATAGCCCAGAGAACAAGCACAATGGCACAAAGTGAGGCTGGCCAGCTAAGCAAAGACTGGGCTGCAAAAAGCCTTCTAAGCTGTTCCATCTTCTGTCCTTTATCCTAAGATCAACAGGAAAGCACTCAAATTTAAAGCAGTAGTGCCAATGTGATCAGATTTGCATGTTGAATAAAAGAAAATCACTCTGGCTGCAGTGTGGAAAAGGAACAAATGAAAGACAAAGTGGATTTGCAAAAAACTCTTAGAAAGATATGTAGCCACTGAGCTGGGAGTGCTGGTAGCTCAGGCTTGGTGGTGGTGGAGATGGAGAGCAGCAGGCAGATTCAAGAGCTCTTTAGTAGATGGACGATACAACTTGGTGACGCATTAGGTATGTGGGGTGAGGAAAGGGATATCTCAATAGGAGCTGACTAGATATTGGTTATCAGCAAGGCCCTTCCTCAAACAGGCACTAGAAATCTCTCAAGACCTGTAGTAAAATGTCCAAACAATATAATCCTACTACTCCAAATGATCCCATGAGGGCTGGATCTCTCTCTTTCTCTTTTTTACATCAATGTATTTAAGTATCCAAAAGAATGCCTGGCTCATAGTAGGTACTCAATAAACACTTGCAGAATCGCAGATACTTCCATTCCTCTCTGCTCTGTACAGATCTCTGCAGCTGAAGGGGCATACTCTTGTGGAGCTACAATCTGTTAATAGAAACACCTGCAAAATTGTCTATCTCCAAATGTTTGTGAATGCCTCCAGTTGCCTGGGGAAACTCTTCCTTGTCTAGGGTGGAGGGGTTCATCGCTTCCTACTGGATACCTCTCAGGGGAGCCACTTGGCCCACAGTCATCTTTGCTGGTGAAAACTATATACCCCAAGCCAATGTTGACTGATGGTTGGGGGCGGGGGGTAGACAATGGACTCAGGCTGGTGCAGCATAATTCTCTCTTCCAAGAGTTTGAAATTTGGAAGAGAGACATAAAAACTAAAAATAATTGAAATCTAGTCCCTTTAATGATAGCAATTTGCATATAAGTCCTTTGAAGTCATCTTGCAACCTGCTGAAACTGGTTGCTCAAGTCTTTCCGTTAGATGACATTAATTTCTACACATTCCACTTTTTGGCTCAAACTAGCAAAATTTGGTTTTTTTTCTCCCCAATATCAGAATAGAAAAATTTAAAAGCAAAAAATGTTAGGCAAGCAGTGTCCAGAAAACTTACCTAGAAGCTCCTCCTATATTTTTTGTGTTTGTTTCTTGTTATCACTATCCCCTTGACTTTGTTTTCTTGCTGAGGTTTTGCTGTGTAACTGTTTATTCTGCCATAAATGGGAGCTATAGAGCGACTGTCTAGTGTGGCTAGAGATCTCGTGAGCAGTTTCTGAGGAGGGCTTTTGTTGGAGGACTTTGAGAAGCTCTGAGCTAGGGCCCTGGTTCATGTTAAGGGAATGAAACTGTATTGCCCAAATCATGAGAACACTTAGCCCTGGACCAAAAAGTCTTAGCAATAGAGCAATAATTTGAGCCCAAACAAAATGTTTCACTCAAGTTATCTTTCTGACCTTTTGCCATCTCATCAGCATTTGCGTTCCATCAGATGATTGACACAAGTTTCATTTCCTTCTTAAAAGATCTCCAGTCACATGAGAGCCTTGGTACCAGATGTAAACAGGGAGGCTCAAATTAGATCTCAGAGCCAGGGTTGACAGCCATCATCGTGCATGAGGATTATTTTAGGAGGAGACACAAGCCAAATATTTATCAGCTAATAATGGCTGGGGCCGGTCAGTCTCCTCCCAGCCTCAGGAGGAGAGAAATCTGTGCTGTCACTTTGAAAATGCAACACTGATGGCTGCACCTCTGGGCTCTGACTCCATGGCAGATGAAAGCCAGAGCCTCCCAGCTAGTGACCAAGCAGCCGCCACAGAGGAGAAGTGCTGGCAACCTGAGGCCCTGATGAACAGGGTCTGTGGGACTGTGCAAGAATCAGAGGCAAAATACCTAGCATCCCACATTCATGGGGGAGAAGAGTGGGAGAGGGGAGCACAGAAAGAGAAATGATCTAGGAAAAATTAGCTCAGCAAGGATGGAATACGGACGACTGCAGTGTCTCACAACATCACTCACAGATGGACTGGACATAGAACATTCTTTGCAGGCTGGGGTAAGTGTACAGAATAGAGCACCAGGGAGGGCTGGCCTGGGAGGGAGCTGACCCGTCTGACCATGTGTTTGACTGTCCCTTCCCAGCTAAGGTGGGCATTATAGGATATAGAAAGCCATGTCCCATGTCCTAAGGGGAGAGTGGACCAAGACCTAGAGGGCATGCAGGGTGGATCTGGTAAGTCTCATGTGCATGTGACAATCCTAAGTGATAAGGGATCTTATCTTCTCTGCTCCTTCCTGTCACCCCTTTGTCTCACCAGATGCTCAAACTTCCCTTCCCCAAACTGCAGGTCTCAGTTTTCACCTTCAGGAGCTCGTGACATTAGCTGCTGGGAAGTCCACCAAAGCCAGGAATTCCTCCACCCCTTCCTCACAGGGGGATTTGGAGACAGGAAGCAAAGGAATCCATGTGTCTTGGGCAGCCCTCCCCACACCACCTGGAAATGCTGGCACCTCCCCAAAGGGCTGCCTTTCCAAGAGCCAAGGAAATCCCAAAAGCTGTGGCTTCAGGCCACAAACAAGGCATGAGATCTGGCTCTCCTCCCTCTGTCACTGGCTGAAATGCCCACCCGTGGCTTTGGGACTGCCTACGCCAGGCTCAGAAGCGACCCTGAGCATCCCCCAGAGCCCTCCCTCACCCACCTGCTTCACAGCAGAGCAACCCCACTGACAAGGGACTCTTTCCTTCTCGCCCCCTGGAAGCAGCCAGGCCGTGCAAGGACGGGCACCCCAGCAAGGGGGGCTCAGGATCCGAGCCAGTCAAGTGCAGACAATCTCGGGAGACAGATGGCCAGGCGGATGGGCCGGCAGATAGAGGCTCCTGCTCCTTGTCAAGATGACACTCAAAAGTACATCCCCGTCATCGCGGGTTGTCAGTGGTGTGTCAGCGCGAGATGCTGTGTGTGTTTTTTGGGCACTCTGTAAGTTTGGAAGGCTAAGCTGGTTCCCACTTCCATAGCAACGACAAAATTCCAGCCCCAGACGCAAGTCTCTGAGTTAGTGTCAGACATGGGTGGGGGGACAGCAGGGAGAGGGGTGTCGCTCCCAGCAGAGAGCAGCGCTGGAGTGGCAAAGATGGGCAGGAGGCAGGTTTCTGGAAGTCTGTGGGGAGACCGTGTGTGGGCACAGAGTAACAGAAGGCAGGAGCTAATGGCTGAGCTAACGGGAAATGCAATCTGTCAGCTTGAGTAAGCTGGGGAGTTGGGGTTTCCTGAGCCCTGGTACCTTCCAAGACCCCTGAAGGGACCACTTGGTGTTTAGAAGAAAATCCAGGTAGGTTCAAACTTTGTGAAGTCTGGAGTAACAGACGTGATGTTCTCATGGAATGGAATATGGAAGGGGGAAAACATAATCTCTAAAGCCAGTAATAAGACACACACAAATCACCAGAGAGATTTGTTCCTCCTTGACTGAGGGAGCTAAATTTCTCCTGACTCTTTGAAAATAAGTTCATCTACTCATTAATGGCTGAGACTTTGTATATATGGAGAAAGGAGATTGGGGTAAGAGCCCCCTCCCAATTTCTTCTCCTGTCCCCTTTCTCTGGTCAATCACAAAGTCTCTGAATTCTGGCATTCAATAGATTAGGGAGCCTCTTTCTAGGCTCAGTTTCATGGACCACTAGCTACGCAATCTAAGTTAAGCTACTTTCTCTCCCCAGGCGTCTGTTTCCTCCTCTGTAATACAAAGAGGCTCTGGGCTGGGAGGATGACTTTCTACATGAACTTGACCATGGGAGTGGTAGCAAGGGATCTTCTCCAGTCACCAAAAGATCAAGCTGTCCATATTCCCTTGGGTAGGCTAAATAATGCCTCACATCCTGAAAATGTTCATGTTTTAATCTCCACAACCTTACATGGCAAAAAGGACTTTGCAGATGTGACTAAATTAAAGGTCTTAAGATGGGGAGATAATCCTGCTTTATCCAGGCAAGCCTAATGTAATCACAGGAGTCTTTATAAGTAAAAGAAGAAAGCATGAGAAGTGGAGGCACAGAAGTTGTGACGACCAAAGCAGAGGTTGGAGTAACCGCAGTACCAAGCACAAAATATTGAGAAGCCAATACAAGCTGGGAAAAGCAAGGAAGCTACTTCCCTGGAGCCTCCAGAGGGATCACAGTCCTGCAAACACCTTGATTTCAGCCCAGTGAGATGCATCTTAAACTTCTACCCTCAAGAACTGTAAGATGATAAATCCACGTTGTTTTAAGCCATTATGTTTGTGGTTATAGCAGCAATAAGAAGCTAACACATTCCCCTGCAACACAGCCTGGCCTAAAAACCTTCCTTTCCTGGCCTTGTCATAAACACTATGAGTGAAGGAATGTTTGAGGTTGGGTAGAGTTCTTTGCATCCCCCCAGAGCTCCTAGCAATGCACTGGGCACACAGGAGTCATTAAGTCAGTATTTGTCAGTTTGGTTTGATTTGGCAATAAGAGACGAAAATGATTTGGTGATCTGACATTGCCAAAGCTCTTGAGCAAGCATAAGAATAAATTCACGCATGAGAAACCACTTGGTAGTGAGCTCCCGCTTGTTTAAGGAACAGGGTGGGAGGCTATTCTCCACCTTGATGTTCATGTGTCATAAGCATCCAGGAAACCCCCATGGCCACCACTGCTGCACTGACTGTGGCTCTCAGAGCCCTTCCCAGAGCCCTTCCTTGTTAAATAGGAAGGGTGACTCTCTTGGCAGTAGCCCATGGAGACAAGTTTAACCAGAGATTTCAGGGCAGTAGAGAAGTTGAGAAATCAGAGAACATTAATCAATCAACATTCTTCCAGAAAACATTTCATGAGCCCTGTGCTAGATTCTGGGGATAGAAAAATAAATAAAACAGTCCCAACACTCAAGGATATCACAAACTATCAGAGTGCACAATCATAACATCAAGTAATTAGGAGGCGAGATTTTAAATACAAAGAGCTTGTGGGGGTGAGAGAAAGTGGCATTTGGTCTGGGCTTGAGGAAGGATTTCTCTATTCAGAGAATCAGGGCAAATAAATTTCCAGAGAGAAAGAAAAATCTAAGTAAATCATTTGTAGAATAAAAGTACACTAGAGCATTCAGAAAACTAAGAATAAAAGATAATTTCCTCAGCATAATAAAGGGAATTTATGAAAAAAAATATACAGCTAGCATCACATTAATAGTGAAAGACTGAAATCTTTCCGCCAAGAGGTAGAACAAGACAAGGATGCTGGCTTTCACCACTGCTATTTAAAATTGTACTAAAAGTTCTAGCCAAAATAATTAGATTAGAAAATACAAAAAAGGCATCCAAATAGAAAATAAATAATTAAAACAATTTCTATTTGCAGGTGACATAAACCAAGATAGGGAACAATCCCAATGATTCCACAAGAAAGCCAGTAGGGCTGATACAATGAACTCAGTAAACTTGCAGATTACAAGGCCAGCACACAAAAATGAGTGGCATTACCATACACTAACAATGAATAATCCAAAAGGGAAATACAGACAGCTATTCCATGTATAAGGGCATCTAAAAGAATCAAATATCCTGGAATAAATTTGGCTAAGGGAGTAAAAGATTTGTACACTGAAAACTACAAAACATTACTAAAAGAAATTAAAGAAGACCTAAAAATGGAAATATATCCTATGTTCATGGAATGGAAATCTAATGTTGTTAAGATGTCATTACTACTCAAAGTGATCTATGGATTTAATATAATATCTAGTAAAATCTCAACAGCAAAAGCATTGGCAACAAAAGCCAAAATAGACAAATGGGACCTAATCAAACTCCACAGCTTCTTCACGGCAAAAGAAGCAGCCCTTAGAGTGAATTGGCAACCAACAGAATGGGAAAAATTCTTGCAGTTTACCCATCTGACAAAGGGCTGATACCCAGAATTTACAAAGAACTAAAGCAGATTTACAAGAACAAAACAAACAAGCCCATTCAAAAGTGGGCAAAGGATATGAACAGACACTTTACAAAAGAAGACCTACATGAGGCCAACAAACATATCAAAAAATGCTCATTATCACTGGTCATTAGAGAGATGCAAATCAAAACCACATTGAGGTCCCATCGCACACAAGTTAGAATGGTGATCATTAAAAAATCTGGAGACAACAGATGCTGGAGAGGATGTGGAGAAATAGGAACACTTTTACACTGCTGGTGGGAGTGTAAATTAGTTCAACCATTGTAGAAAACAGTGTGGCGATTCCTCAAGGACCTAGAAATAGAAATTCCATTTGACCCAGCAATCCCATTACTGGGTATATATCCAGAGGATTATAAATCGTTCTACTATAAGGACACATGCACACGAATGTTCACTGCAGCACTGTTTACAAGAGCAAAGACCTGAACCAACCCAAATGCCCATCGATGATAGAGTGGACAGGGAAAATGTGGCACATATACACCATGGAATATTATGCAGCAATCAAAAACGATGAGTTCGTGTCTTTGTAGGTACATGGATGAACCTGGAGACCATCATTCTCAGCAAACTGACACAAGAACAGAAAATGAAATACTGCATGTTCTCACTCATGGGTGGGTGCTGAACAATGAGAACACATGGACACAGGGAGGGGAGCACTACACACTGGGGTCTGTTCGGGGAAATAGGGGAGGGACAGTGGGGCATGGGGAGTTGGGGAGATATAGCATGGAGAGAAATGCCAGATATAGATGATGGGGAGGAAGGAAGGAAATCACACTGCCAAGTGTGTACCCATGCAACTATCTTGCATGTTCTTCACATGTACCTCAAAACCTAAAATGCAATTAAAAAAAAGAAATAGATAGTGGTGAAGGTTATGCCACATTATGAATATAAGTAATATCATTGAATTTTAAAATGATCAAAATGAGTGAAAATAGTTATATTTTTACTGTAATAAAAAATAACAAAAAGTATATTGGGTTTGGGGGCAGAAGTAAGGGAAGTATATGACCTGGAAGAGCTAAGTGTATGCCTGGTGGGGATATGGAAAGAGATGGATGGCCCAGTCAGGCTGAAATCAAATTGTGAGTGAGCCTAAGAGCTCTGCTAGAGAGTCTGGACTTCTAGAAGGTGCAATGCATTTAACTTTTGTGTTGTCGCTTTTATTTTAGCTTGGAGAACTGGTTGACTTGTAGAGGAGTGACAGGCCTAGAGATTACCAAGCAGCTGTTACAAGAACACAAATAAGAAACTTCAAGGGCCTAATACATGGCGTTGGTAACAGGGCAGAGGCAGTGGAAGGCTGCAAGAGGGTGACAGATGCTGAATCCTTTTGGCTTGTGGCACAAGAGAAAGATGAGGAAGGGCAGGGAGTTGAGGATGACTCTACACAATTCCAGTCCACTGCTTTGCTCCTATTTAATATGCCTGTGGATTAGAGAGACGGAGTAGATGGAACAACTGCAAATGGCTAGTGAGATGCAGAACTGAGGCTCAAATCCAGGTTTCCTCACTCTCAGTGACTTTCACTCTTACAGAGTCTCATAATTAAAGTTTTAATTTTATTTTAAACCACTGCATACAATCCAATCAGTTTAGGACTGGGGAGGTCCTGTGGTTTTCTGCCTGACCTTACTTTTCTGTTTCTGACTCCTCCAAGCCACTACATTCTATGGGGCCCCTTGCTTGGGGAAGGGGAATTGTTTCCAGCTCAGTTGTAGCTCCAAAACATCTCCTTTTCCCTTGACCCTCTGTCTCCTGCTTGTGGACTTCCTATTTCCCCTACCCAGAAAAGAAGAGTGAGCCCAGCTGGATCCAGGAAAAGTATGTAGATGGTTGTAAATTAATTTCCATGGTTTCATCATTATTAATCTTGTCTGGGTACATGATTAGAGGCCAATGACATACTAATTAGTCACTGTAATTAGCAAATGTCAGAGAGGGTCCGGGGGCTCCAAGGCTTAGACACAAGGGGTTGCCTTTGATAGTGGGGTCATTCAAGGCTAGCCTTCCTCCTGTCACATCCATCTTTATTTGGCTCATTATCCCACCCAAGACATATTGTATATGTCTTACAGGTTTTTCCCCCTCTCAATATAAAGAATTTCCTTATGTTTATTATTTGTAAATGAAGACATCAAAAAATTTGATGGGAGATGAGTTAAACAGTGGAATAGAAAATACGAAGAGGGCACAGCTTGTAGGGAGTCCAGAAAGCAGGAAAATTGAATCTATATCTCAGTCCTGCCCAGGCTGGTGTGCGGCCTTAGGCAAGTCATATCACTGTCAAAGCAAGGCCTATTTGCCAGATCTGGAGGTGGGAGAGTGGGTTTCTTTCCAGTGGCTGATACTTGCTGCCATCTGAACCATCATTGTCTCACAGACCCAGCAAGGTTACCCAGTACAGCCCCATCTAAAGCAATTGTATGCCTTCCAGTAAAGCCAATTCATTAAATATTCAAGTCATTGTGACTTTATTTTTATTTCCCGGCAAGAATTTTTCTTGCAAATAAATATCCAGCACAGAAAAACAAAACTGCCAAATTATGTGCCCTGTTTTGTGTGTTTAGAAAAGAAATCCATGGATCATTATAGTTAGATTCTCCTTGACAGTAGTGCACAAGAGGTGGAAATAGGTGCACTCCAGGCCTACCGTGACCATCAACTCCAGAGAACCCCTCCTTCAGGTAGATGCTTCTGCTGCAATGAGGCCATGCTAAGCCCATGGGTTATAACTTTCCTGCAACACCAACTCAAGTACTACAAAAGATCCTAGAAAAATCCAGCAGCCTGGCAGCCTCAAATTATCTCTTGAAACACCAAAATGGACTTTCCTGAGCTATGTCTGTCTCCTCGCCATTTTTTGGTCATGTTCTAATTATACAAGCATACAGAGACTCACTTCCAACAGTGGCCAGGAAAGAGAACATTCCCCTTCTGCCTTTAGAGAGCTCTCTCAGCCGGTTCTGGTCTTGGGTGCCTCCCTTTTACATGGCCATGCTATTTCAAGAACACTGCTTCCAAGGGAAGAATACCCAATGATCATCAATTACATGCCCATAGCCACTTGGCAGTGGGTGATGACTTTCTCATTGGGATGAAGCCAATACTTTACACAGGGACCTTTTTCTCATCAGTGGATCATGTGATGAAAACATTAGGAATATCCATGCTTAAGTTTTCAGGTATTATCACCGGTGTCATTACCCTAGCTGTCATCTCAACCCTCATCTATCATATTCCTAATAGTAGTCACTTTGGAAGTGATACTTCCTTTTTCTTTTCTATAATGAATCTACCAAATCATGATAGTCAGGCTTGTTTGATGACAGTGGCTAAATTCCTGCAGCACAAACCATCGGCCTACAGCATGTTTACAGGGCTGGTGTTGACAAGCTCGCCACTCCAGGCTGTATTCTCACCTTCACTCAATTCTACTTTCACCCCTTTGCCAGTCAAATCCTCTCACCAGCCCCTGGGTCCTCCGATAAATAAGGCCTTTTTTGTTGTTGTTTTGAGATAGAGTCTTGCTCTGCTGCCCAGGCTGGAGTGCAGTGGTGCAGTCTTGGCTCACTGCAACCTCCACCTCCTGGGTTCAAGCAATTCTGCCTCAGCCTCCCAAGTAGCTGGGATTATAGGTACACACCACCACACCCAGCTAATTTATTTATATTTTTAGTAGAAATGGGGTTTCAACATGTTGTCCAGGCTGTTCTCAAATTCCTGACCTCAAGTAATCTACCCACCTCAGCCTCTCAAAATTCTGGCATTACAGGTGTGAGCCAGTGCACCAGCTCTGGCATAATCTTTAGGTTCAAACTTCAATTTCAGGCTAAAACTATCAGGTCGCATTCTAAGCCTTAGGTTGGTGACAGTTTCCCAGACCCAAAAATCTTCCTCCACCTGCCTTTCACTAGGATTAGAAACCAGTTTAACCCCTTAGTCTATTACTCTCACAGTTTTGGTTATATCTTCTTATCATTCCTGTCAGCAATGTAATAAAGTTCCTTCCTGCCTATTATGACATCTTTGCCTTGAATTATAACATGTCAGATACTAAGATTGTTAGCCAGCTTTCTTTTTGTTTTTGTTTTTGTTTTTGCTTTTTTTTTTTGAGAAAGAAAGAAAAATAAAAGAATGAAGGAGAGGAAGAAAGAGGAATAGAAAGAGGGAGAGAGAACGGGAGTGTTGCTTTATTCTAAAAATGGTATTGAAAACCTCTTTTATGACAATAATTGTGCTTAATAATGGCCAACCAATATTTCATTTAAACCTGTGAGTAGGTGTGATGTGGTACTGATAAGAGTGTATATTCTGTGTATTTAAAGTGGAGAGTGCTATAAATGTTTATCAAGTTTACTTGTTCCAGATCTGAGTTCAAGTCCTGGATATCCTTATTAATTTTCTGTCTCGTTGATCTATCTATATTGATGTTGAAGTCTCCCACTATTATTGTTGTAAGGGTTATTGTCTTGTGAGGTTTATTGCCGAGTTTAAAATAAGGAAACTGAGGCCTGCATGAGAACAATTAGATGCCAATTTATTCAGCTCCTAGGCAATGTTCCGTGGTCCCGGGGAAATAGGCCAGAGAAGTCATGCCCGACTCCTCTCAGGCGTGGGGTTTTATAGGGAGGGAAGGCGTTCTGATTGGCTGTGGAGAAACAGGACGTGGACAGGGCAAGCTGCTATTGGTAGGTAGGCGGGATTTCCAGTAAGTGGGCTAGATGCGGAGTGCAGAGCTTAGTGCTGAGTGCAAAGGGGATTTCCAAGGTGGAGCTAGATGATGAGCATATTCTGGTGATATAATTTTCAGGCGGGGAGAGGGATGGGCGTGTCAGAGCTCCTGGCGAGGCAACCGGCCTTACAATTGTGTGGGAGTCTAAGTCTCTTTATAGGTCTTATGTATCTGGGTCTTATATATGCACCCAATACAATCTTCCTGTATTGGGTGCATATATATTTAGGATTGGTAGCTCTTCTTGTTGCATTGATCCTTTTAACATTATGTAATGTCCTTCTTTGCCTCTTTTGATCTTTGTTGCTTTAAAGTCTATTTTATCAGAGGTGAGAATTGCAAAAATAAATAAATAAAAAGCAGGAGTTGCAATTCTGGCCTCTGATAAAATAGACTTTAAAGCCAGCTTTCTTTTTGTTTATATTTACCTGCAATATCTTTTCCTACCTATCCTTTTATTTTCATCCCTCTTGTAGCATTGCAGTGTGTCTCTTATAGACAACATATTGTTGATCTTTTAAATTCCAGCCTGAGAATGTGTATGTTTTCCAAATTGTGATAAAATGCATAACATTCTTTATATCTAGCATTTTCACTTTGTTCTTTTTTATGATTATGCTTTACACTGCATTTTGCTATTATTTTCCTTTAACTATTGCACCTTTATTTTGCTTATGTTAAGTACCTGGCCAAACTGTTCTAGTAATTCTGCTTCAGCTGGTAGGCACAATTCAGTTTGCTGTCTTTCCTTTGTATTGCTTGTGTTCTTAGCTGTTTTATTATTGTAGCCTGCAAGCTCATTTTCTTATGGGAATTTCAGCTCCCTACTTTTCCTAGTAATGGATACTGGTGAAGTGCCAAGAGCCAGGCTGTATGGTGTGTTCCACTCAGCCCATGCTTATTCCACCCACCTGGGCTTTGGCACTGTATTGAGAGAATCGCAGATTCACTGGGACAGGCAATGAGTTCTTGGGCAACATGGAATGTAGGAAAGAGCAGATATTAAGACATTCCCCAGTCTCTCCTCGATTCCCCACCCCAGTCTTCACCCACTGCCTCCACACACAAATACACACATGCACATGCACACATATGCTTGGACACATATGTCACACACATGCACACACGCACCTGTACACATGCTCACACACACATACACACCAGTTCCCCACAGCCTTCCATATCCTTGGGAACTTTCCCTGGTTCTTGTATGGTCATTATTCCTCCAATTCATGCTTCACTGTAAAATGTCAGTTCACTATCTTCATAGAAACATCAGGCTTCAAGTGGTTTCTTGAGCCTGAAGTCTGCTTAGCATTGACTGGGAGAAAATCACATGTTTCAGAACTTTATATCCTCAAATGGAAATCTTTAAAGACTGACCATGTGAAAGTGTGCAGCTTAGATGCTAGTTGTATTGGTGTCAAAACACAAAGCACAGACACTCATTTGAACCCTTATGTGTGAAGGTCTCAAAGGCCAAGATGTCTTTTTTTTTTCATTTGTAGAGTACACTCCTAGATGACCTCATGTGTTCATATTAACCTTCTGAGATAGGCAAGACTGGAAATAGTGTCCTCCTCTTATTTGAAAGGTACTGAAGCCCAAAGAAATAGAGAGATTGAGTGAAGATTATATGAGCACAGCTGGTTTGTGGTCTATGCACTGATTTACAGCCTGTGGGGATGATAATTAAAGAGGCCACTTCTAGCTTAGGAAGTTACTTTACTGGTGACAGGCATGTGGGAGGAGCCTCATAAGAGCTGCACAGGTGCTCCCCACCTGCCTCATAGCATAAGCCTAGACCAAGAAAGAATTATCCAACATCATCACAAAAGCCTAGGTTTTGCAAACGTCTTACTGATTATCATCTTACTGAATAGTTCTCCAGTTAACAGGAGATTGACAATGGTTTGGATGATGGAGAAAGGAGGTGCATCACAACCGTTGAGAGTAAAAGGCTTTCTTTTCCCCTTTTCGATAAATCACCACACCATTATCCCAGTTGCTCAAGCCAAAACTTTTGGGTCATCCTTGACTCTTCTCTTTTTGCCATACGCTAATGCAATGGACACAATCCAACAGCAAACTCTGTCAAGGTTTGCTGCAAAAGTATTTACCTTCGGCAAATATCCAGCATCTGACTCCCCCTGATACCACAACCAACCTGGTCCAAGCACTTCCCCTGGATTTTTTAATTGGCTGTATTCCTGTATTATCATCTATTATCAACACAGCAATCAGAGAGATCATTTTAAAACAGAAGTTAGACCATGTCATTACCCAACTAAAAACTCTCCAGTGTCTTCTGATCTCATGCAGAACAAGAAGTCAAATTGCTAACCCGAGGGTATAAAGCCCTATCTGCCCTCACCCACTGTCACTTAGTTCTCTAACCTGTCTGCCACCTCCCTTGTGTGCTCCACTGCAGGCACTGACCCCGACGCTAAACCTCAAACATGCCCACAGCCACCTAAAGTTCTCACTTGCTGTTCAGCCTGCGGACACATTCTTCCACAGACATATGAGGGGTTTGCTCCCTCCCTTCCTTTAGGTAAGTGCCTAACAAGATATCACCTTATGAAACAGGCCTTCACTGACAACCCTAAAAAAATTAGCAATACCCCTCCACCCCTATCTTCCAATTCTGATTGATTTTTTGCCATAGCTATGTCATATATCATCTAATACATTTACATTTACATTATCTGCCTTCTCGTACTAAAATATAAGCTCTAAGAAGGCAAAGGGTTTTCTTTTCATTTTTGTTCACCGCATATCCCAGTCTCTGCAAGTGTCTATTATGTATTAGTCACTCAATAAATCCAGTTGAATGACTGGATGCATAAATAAACGAAATTCTGAGAGGGTGCAATCTAGAAACAGGTTTTGTAGCTACCTGAAATGTCATTGTCTTGTATGCTATGCTAAGCCTGACATTCTTCCCTTACAGAAGGATGACAGGAAGGGGAAAGAAGCCCATACAGCACAGGACAATTACAAAGTGCACAACCTCTACATATATGCAAACAGATGTAATCCCTCTCCTATCTTTATATCCTTTCTCAGGTTTGACTCAGAAAGCCAGCATTTTTTTTTTTTTTTTTTTTTTTGAGACGGAGTTTCGCTCTTGTTACCCAGGCTGGAGTGCAATGGCGCAATCTCGGCTCACTGCAACCTCCGCCCCCTGGGTTCAGGCAATTCTCCTGCCTCAGCCTCCTGAGTAGCTGGGATTACAGGCACACGCCACCGTGTCCAGATAATTTTTTGTAATTTTTAGTAGAGACGGGGTTTCACCATGTTGACCAGGATGGTCTCGATCTGTTGACCTCGTGATCCACCCGCCTCGGCCTCCCAAAGTGCTGGGATTACAGGCTTGAGCCACCGCACCCGGCCGAAAGCCAGCATTTTTATTCCATTCCTTGGTTTTATCCTCTTTATTACTATCTGAGCAATTCAGCTCTAGCGCACACTGTAGCCCAAACAGAAAACCTTAGAAATCTTTAGACCCTAGAAGTTTCTAAATCCATGGACAACTTTCCGCCTCAGAAAACCTGACAGGCACCAAGTTAACAGCACAATCTCCTTTTGAATTGTTTATTAAGCAGACTCTATGGTCACCCTCCCAGGGAAAGAATGTGCCAAATGCCAGAAATATCAGCCATTTCCCACATCATCCAGAAAAGCAAGTAAAGGCTGATAGCTTTCCTAGGAAAAAGATAATAGAAAATCAGCATCAGTTTCTCATAGATTGCCACAGGTATGTTGGCAGGAAAAAAAAAAAAAACGGGAGAACGAATGGACCCATCATTCCATTCACATGAAAGGATGGTGGGTCTCCACTTCCACAAGCATGGACTGTGCCCACCAGAATCACAGGAAGCAACTTGACATCAGTCTAACCCAGTAATGGTTTTGACTTAGGGAGCTTGTGCCACTCAACAGTAAGAAATTCCGCCAGTATGTTCTTGCCTTCAAGTTCCACACAGTTTCGTGGCATCTGTGGCTGTTAAGTGACCCAACTTACGCAGTTGTTGGACAGCTGTCACTGTCTAAGATGCCTTTCACATTTTCAAAGAAGCAGAACCTTTCCTCCAGCTAAGTTTTTTCTAAAAGCACAGGCAATAGTTGCGGGAAAAGGGAATCTAAAAAAGAGCATGTAGATTTCTCTCTATTTTTCTAAGGAAGAAATGGTAAATAAGAATACAAAATATATTCTGACTATCCATCATATTTATGTAACACATTACAAGTCATGAGGCAGTTTTCACAGGCGTAATTTCATTGATATACATATAAGCTACCTAAGGTAGGAAGATATAATTATATTCATGTTATAGATGAGGAAATTGAGGCTCAGAAAGAATACCTAATTTGACTACATTCACATTTGCTTAGAATGCAAATCAAGACTCCAACCTAGTCTTGAGATGTTAAGTACATTGTTCTTCCCAGCATGTGTAGCTGTGCCTCCTTTCAGCACCACTTTAAGACAATACATTTTCTGTTTAAACACATTATAAGATGATCTTTAACAATGCAATATAGATGGGACATTAGCTGAAAGCCTGCAGAATTTAGATGCAAATTACATATTAGTGTCAAATAAGCTTGCCACAGGGACTTCTCACCAGACAAGGGTGGTGACAAGGCCTGATCTCTCCTTCCCTTTGCAGAGTCAGTCTCTCCACTCTGCAGGAAGGGCCTTGGCGGGCACAGAGAGAGCTGCGAGGGCCAGGCAGCACCGTTGCAAAACCAAGAGGATCAAAAGATTCAGCGAAACCTACAGGACAACTTTGCGGGGGGGACAAATGGACCACACTGCAGTGCCCGTGTCAGACTGATGAAGTCCACCTTCGTCAGTTGTTCATTGTCTGGCCTTAACAAGCTGTCCGACTCTTCTGAGCCTTAATTTGCTAAGTTGCAAACTGGGGCGTAATTTTGCCTACCTCAAAAGTGTATTGTGATGCTTAAGTGATAGCATCAGGCATCGGTTCTAGAACTCAGATGGTGCTGGGGACATGATAACGTCCTTTCTTACTTCTTATGACCAATAGAAGCGAGGAGATGGAAACCGACAGAAGCTTGGATTCTTATTTTCCAACTTGTTCATTGCATCCAATTCTTATCCCTGTAGTCCGGTGGCTGGCTCATAATATGGGTTCTGTCTATGTCTATGGAACCAAATTGGTAGAAAGAGTGTCTTATCTGTATAGCCATCTCCTGCCATCATCCCAACAATCAAAAAGTACCAAGGGGGAGAAAACTTCAGTTGGCCTCTACTTTACAGCCTGCAACAAAAATGAATCAGGCTGGGCAGGGTGGCTCATCCTGTAATCTCAGCACTTGGGGAGGCTGAGGCAGGTGGATCACCTGAGGTCAGGAATTCGAGACCAGCCTGGCCAAGATGGCAAAACCCAGTGTCTACTAAAAACACAAAACTTAGCTGGGTATAGTGGTGGGTGCCTGTAATCCCAGCTACTCAGAAGGCTGAGGCAGGAAAACCACTTGAACTCAGGAGGCAGAGGTTGTGGTGAGCCGAAATCATGCCACTGCACTCCAGCCTAGGTGACAAGAGGGAAACACCATCTCAAAAAAATAAAAGAGAAGAAAAAGAAGAATCAACAGGCCTACTAAGGCCGCCAGTCTATCCCATTTATAGCATGGCATAGTAGAAAGAGCAGTAAGCTGGGATCAAGGCCAAGGTTCTCTGTAGCTATGACCCTCGGACACATAAAGCCTCAGTGTTCTCATCTGTGAAAAAGGAGTAATGGTCTCTGCCTCCCTTGAGAGTTGTGTATGGAAGCAGGGCCAGGTAGAAGACAGGAAAAGCAGCAGGTGGGTGAGGCACTAAAACAACTGATGAGACTGGGTTTGTTCTCAGGGTCCCACAAGGGGCTTCTGTGTGCTGTCCTCCACTCGCTGGCTCCAACTCCTGCAGACCCTTGGGCAGCTGTTTTCCCAAACCCTGAAGCTTTGGCAAAGGGCTCTGAAGCCTGCCAGGAGAGAAGCAGGGAGCCGGCAGCAGGAGAGCTGCACCTTTCTAATGAGCCGCTAAACAGAGTAGATTTATAAGTCAATAAACATGGGCCGATTAAGAGTGCAGGCTCCCAACTGCCCCTGTGGGAGAGGACCTCGCTCGGCTCCACATGCGGCACCCTCAGAGGAGGGTGGGAGTGTGGGGGCGGGGAACTGGCCCAGCACATGCAGGCGGTCCTGGACTGCATCTCTGTCCTCCACTCCACGGCGTTTATTCTTCACAGCGAGGGCCTGGCTCCTGCTGGATCAGAGCCTCTACCGGGTGGAAGGGGAAACTGAGGCAGGTAACTCAGACCAAAATAATGCTGCAGAGCAGGGATTTGAGTTCCTGAGCACAAAACCCACCACAGAAACACACCCCGGTGTCCTCACCTGAAATGGAAGCAGCAGACGGGAACCCTGGCCCACCGGAGAAGACTGAGCATTCGCCAAACTCAGAGCCGGCTTCCAGGTACGGAGAGTGGCCAGCAGGGCGGCCGGCTGTTGCTCAGAGCGGGACAGCAGGCAGTAAACGCCCCCCTGCCAGGAGATTCGCCCTTTGAGGAAGACCCTTTCTTGAGAGATCCTGCAGACTGCAGCTATGCTGCCACTAAAAAGCACATATATAACCCAAGAGTTGGATAATTTAAGCAAGAATTGGGAGGAGCTAATATCTCTATCAGTAAAAATAGTTTTTTCTCTCACCAAAGACTGAACCAGCACCACTCCCCTCCCCTCCCCCATCACATCCCGTGTCTTTAAATGGAGAACACCCATGGTGCAATTAAAATGACTTTTTGGAAAAACTGGATTTCTAAGCAATCTGCAGTTAGAAACAGGTGTTCCTGTCGTGGAGTAAGAGGTGCCCAGCTGCTTCCGCATCCTCGCCTGCCTCCCTCCGTTCAGGGCTCCTGCCTGATGTTAGCCTGGCTGCTGCTGTACTGCATGGGGATGTTGAGGGGATGTTTGCCACCTCCAGACACTGACTTCAGGGGCACACCCAGCACCCTGCCACCGCAGAGCAGGGCAGTCAGTGGCACCAGAGCCAAGCTGGGGCACACAGTGCACCTGCCCATCAGCCGGCTGGGGTGTCCAGGCGTCGCATCAGAAACACAGGATGCAACACATCTGCCCACGTGTCAGCCTGCGGAGACGCAGGCAGCTGATAAGCAGGCCATTTGTTCCTTTTTAGTGGAGGAAGGGGGTGTAGTGTAATGTAGTGTAACAGCAGCAAAAAGCACAAGCCAGCAAAAAGACTTTCTTCAAAACCTTCTTAGTCTTCAACGCATCAATTCAGCATAATGTCAAATCCAATGGAAAAATAATAAATCCAAGGGGGTGGTAGAACAGCGTATGCTGAAGACCTAAAATCCTTTCTGTCCCTGAAAACTGATATTGCTGTTGGCACCTTTAATGCAGTCCAGCCTCCTACTCTATGAAACCTTATGTGATTACCCCTCCTCAGGCTGATGTAGTCAAGTGATTTTGTTGACACACACAGATGAGACCTTAACTGCTTAGCCCTCATCAGGCTGGTGTATTCAGGTGTAACCCATGCGATGAGACCAGGAAGAAGCTGGTCTCCTGGCCATCACAGCTTCGTGGCTTTCCTGCCTCTCCTCCCCCACCCCCTGCCCAGCCTGCAGGGGTGTTTGCTGTTTCGCTCAGTGGGGGGCATCACGGAGTTGCTGAGTAGTGGTGGAGAGAAGCCAGGGTTCTTTGGCTCAAGGCCTTCTTTAAATATCAGCGAGGGGCAGGCTGGTTAACCTTGCTGTCCTCTGGAGGAAGCCAGCCTCAGTGTCTTTGTCTTCTTTGTCATCTACATTCTATATAAGAAGAGATCCCAGCCTCCTTTGCAAGCTGTGTGCAGAAAAGAGACACAGAAAGGTACCAGTTTTACAAAAAGGCGGAATAGCTAGCTGCCAACAGGGCTGCACAGGTCCCAGGAAATCTCAACACCAGATGCCCTGCAGATCAGAAAATCTTCTCCCTCATCCAACGACCAGTTGCTTGAAATTCCACTCTGCAAGGCTCATTCTTTTGTTTTGGGATGCAGTTGGGCTGCAAATGCCTCTGTTCATCTGCTGTGTTTAAACGTCAGAGAGAATAAGCAAAGGCAATCTTTACTTGAGATATTTCTTGAGATTAAAAGTGAAGGGGAAGGGGCTACCCTAAGGAATGGGTAACAAGCAAGTGCTGCATGCAGGCAGAGAAAACCTCCCGCTTGTCTTGACACAAAGGACAGAGATCTCTGTGGTCTGCCTTAGAGAAGAGAAACTGACCCTTGTAGTGGCTTAAGGGAACTGGGGAGGACAAGGGTCAAGGAAGGAGAAGGTGACAACAAAGTTGCCAAAAAAAGCAAAAAAAAAGCACTCAGCACAGCAGCAGGCCTGGAAAACCCCTCTCCTGATGGCCTTGGCAGTATCTATGGACTCCCGGGGCTGCCTACTCGGGGTTAGCCAGACAAAGCTCTTGGCTACCCTAGACACTTGCTGACGTATGGCCTGAGCTATATCCTCTCTTTCCTTTACTCTGTCTCCATATAGAATAATATGCGATTAATTGATTTTCTGTCACTCTTTTAGTACAGAAAATTAATTTCAGAGCAACCTTGTTTTCTCAGGGTATGAATCCTCTACACACAGAGTAATTCGGCTCCTCCATTATTCATGAGAGAAAATAGTGATGGAGTGTGCACGGAGGCCGCCCCAAGGCCACAAAGTGATAGTCTGTGTTACTGATACAACAATATTCCACCGGTGCCGCTAAATAATTCACATCTACAACTCAATTTGGGCCTGTGTGCTGCTCAGGATGTGGCTGGGGGAAGCATTGCTGGGAGATTTGGGAGATTCTCAATGATAAGTGGGAAGGGAAGCAGGCAGGGCCTCCTGATGCCATCCCAGGGCTGGTGGAGGAATGGCTTCCTGGGCCCTGAAGCTATAACCTGTTGCTGCAGCCCCAGGTCCCCCTGCATGGCAATGCTCACGCCTGTTCTGTGAGACAGCTAAGAGTTTCTCAAAGAAGACACATCATCATCACTAATCATCAGGGAAATGCACGTGCAAACCACACTGAGAGACCCAAGTCAGGATGGCTATTATCAAAAAGACAAAACATAATAACAAATGCTGGCAAGAAATCAGAGAAAAGGAAACTCCTATGCTTTGCTGGTAAATTAGCACAGCCTCTGTGGAAAACAGTATCGAGGTTACTCAAGAACTAAAAACAGATCCAGCAATCCCCCTCCTGGGTATTTATCCAAAAGAAAGGAAATCAGTATGTCAGAGGGACACCTGCAGACCCATGTTTACTGCAGCACTGTCCACAATAGCCAAGATATGGAAGCAAACTAAGTAACCACCAATAGATGAATGGATATGGAAAATACGGTTTATGTCACAATGGAATATTATCCAGCCACAAAAAAGAATAAACCCCTGTCATTTGCAGCCACACGGGTAGCACTAGAGGTCATTATGTTAAGTGAAATAAACCAGGCACAGAAAGACAAATATCTCATGTTCTCACTCATATGTGAGCACTAAAAAATTAGCCTCATGGAGGTAGAGAGTAAAATGGAAGTTACCAGAGGCTGAAAACGGGGTGGGAGGGGGTGAAGAAAGGTTGATGAATGAGAACAAGCATACGGTTAGGTCGAAGGAGTAAATTTTAATGTTCAATAGCAGAGTAGGATGACTATAGTTAACAACAATGTACTGTGTATTTCAGAACAGCTAGAAGAGATTCGAAATGATATCAACACAAAAAAATCATAAATGTTTGTGATTATAAATATCTCAAATATCAACTTGATTATTATACATTCTATGCATGTATAAAAATATCATATGCACCAATATATGAGTATAATTATTATGTATCAACAAAAATAAATAAATAAGAAACACATCATGAGACTGCTGAGAGAAATGTGAGCACAGGCCTGTAAACTCCAATCAAGGTCTGAAAAAGTGGGCGGGACCCACGGGCATTCAGGTTCAGCTCATCTCTTATTTCCAATGTTAAGGATTCTGCTTATTTCATTTTGTTTATTTTAAACCTAGCTGTTCATCAAGTTTATCTGCAGAATTTGTAAAAAATGCAGACTCCTGGACTCAACCCAGACCCAGTGAATCAGGAGCCCCTTTTGAACAAGTTCCCAGGTGATTCCTCTTATGTGGCTGCTCTCATAGGAACTGCTGGACTAGATGGTACCCAAGGCCCTTCCAGTTGGGACATCACCTGATAATTTTTAAGCAAGAAAAAGGCGAACCCAAGCCTGGGAAAGAAAGGGCTGCCTGTGGGACTGTCAGTAACCAAAGGAGCAAGTAGGTCACCTTATTAGCTACGGAAATAAACAAGGCCCAACACAGAACAGAGGGCATCAACCCTGCTATCTCTTCTTGGAAGACTAAAGCCAATGAAAAGACGTGGGTTACCCACTGCTTACAAAAGAAAGCCAGTGACCCATATGCCATATACAGGCCATCTTGAAATGGGCATATGTAGTAGGAAGGATTCTAAGATGACCACAGATTCTTACCCCATGGTGGCTTAATTATTTTTACCCCATAGGTCCATGTCCTGTGTAATCCCTCCCCTTGGATTTGGGCAGGAATGTAGAATATGATGGGGTGTCTCTTCCAAAATCAGATTACTAATGAGTTCACTCTGACATAACCAAAGGTAGGATTAGAACCTGAGTGTGTTTCCAGTTGCCAACAGTGACCCCTAGCCAACAACCAGCCAGAAAATAGGGACAGCAATCCTATAACCACAGAGAAATGAATCTCCCAACACCTGAATATGCTGAAGAGGACCCTGAGCCTTAGATGGGATCACAGCCCTGCTGACACCTTGATTCAGCCTACAGAGACCCTGAGCAATGGACCCAGGTAACTGTGCCTGAGTAATGGACCCAGGTAACTGATGCATGGAAACCACGCACCAGATGATCTGTTAAGCAGCAAGAGAAAATTGATTTCACATGCAATAAAATTAAAAACAGTGGCACGCACATGCCCTTCACAATTTGTGAAGTGCTCACAAGGCCCACACCTTACCCAACTGTGTGAGCTGAGGCCTGCACCTTCACGCAGTGTCCAGTAGTGTCCACCAATGAACCTTCTCACACTGATGCTCAGACAAGGCTGGGAGGCTGGGTGGCTGGGTGGCTGGGTGGGGCCATTTTGTTTTTCTAAATTTCGACTCACTTCCCCATCTTCACTCATCACAGATGGGGAAACTGAAGCTCAAATAAATTTCTCTGGAGTCGTATAAAGAGTCCACAGAAGAACCTGGACTCAACTTCAGGCCTTCTGATTCCAAAGCCAGGATCTGTCCTCTACGCTGCCACCCCCAGCATGATCCTCTCCAAGAAAAGAGCGTTGTTTTAAACTCAAGTCCCAGGGGCTGAAGGGCTACAACTCTTTTTAAGAAGGGAAACTCAGAGTGGCTGAAAGAAGGTGAGTATTGTGAGGTTGCCAGTGCCCTTCCCCCTCTGGCACAACATCCTCCCCTGTCCACCCTTCAGTTGCACAGTGGGCAGGGGTCTGCACAGGGAGAGGCCAGTGCTATTGCAGTCACAAAGACTGTGGCTGACCCACTGCCCATGCCCTGCTCCAGGAGCCCTTAGCCAAACCAGCCTCTGAGTGCAGCTCAGCATTCCTGCCCTTCCCTGACCCAGAGAGACAGAGAACCCAGCCAAACCAACTCATCAACGAGCCTGCTGTCATGTGTCATTAATGGTGTCAGATCAAATCCAAGCAACAATTGGAAAAACAGATTGCAACATTGTGCTCTTTATTGCTGGTGTTTCTGTGGAGCATTAGCAATAAAAAGACTCTAGAGAGGAGCTGTAAAGGAAAAAGAGAAAAAGAGCAAAAGAGAAAGCAAGAAAGGTACTTTTTCCCTTGCCGCAAGCTTCACGACACAGCCACTTTGTAACATGCACCATATGCAGCAGCCACTCTGCACAAGGACCAATAACCTCCTTCCAAATGGTAATAAATCCCCTCAGACCACAACACACTTGTAATTTACAACTTGGCTAAAATGAACATTATTTCAAGCTAAGCGTATTCTCAGAGGTGCAGGAGAATGTGGCAGCTTTCCTGCTGACAGAGGAGTTTCTTTTTAAATGTCATGCATTCACTTTCATTACTTCCAAATAATTGCCAGAAAAGATCGGCTGCTGGACAGGACTGCTCACTTTACATCACCATGAGTCAATTTCATCATCATCAAAGGTGCCCCTGGGAGCTGGTTCCAGCCTGGGGAGGGCTCAGCCCTCAGTTGCTGGTTCCCTCTTGGTCTCTTGGCTGTGCAGATAAAGGTGCCTCCACCATTCTCCTGGGACAGCTCCAAGTAAGATGGAATTTGTCTATAGATAGCATAACCTATCATCACTGCCATCGTCAAATATCATTCTGCTGCCTCCATTGGGTCATAACACCATTGTCTGCCTGGTCCTACATGTGGTGCTTGTTATCTGGCGCTAACTGAAGGAAGTGTATTCCTGTCTCTCATGGAAGTTGGATCTTTGGCCAAGAGGATGAAAGCACTGGAAGATATTAAACAGTGTGCTTTCCTACATGCATATGGTATATTTTGGGGAAAGCCTGCTTTCAAATCCAACACAGTTTTTGCTGTCAGAGCTCTGATTTTGGTCATCTATTGCTGCATAATAAACTACCCCCAAAACTTGGTGGCTTAATTATTTCTTACGTGTCTGTGGGTTCACTGGGTTCAGCTGTGTCGGTGTTCTTCTCACTGTGATGTTAGCTGGGCTTGCAATATCTGGGGATTGGACTAAACCGCAAGGTCCCAGTCAGCTTGCTCACATGTCTGCTGCCTGCATATGAAAGGCAGGAAGGGCCAGGAGTGGTGGCTCATGCCTATAATCCTAGCACTTTGGGAGGCCGAGGTGGGTAGATCACAAGGTCAAGAGATCAAGACCATCCTGGTCAACATGGTGAAACCCTGTCTCTACTAAAAATATTTTTTTAAAAATTAGCTGGACATGGTGGCACGTGCCTGTAGTCCCAGCTACTTGGGAGGCTGAGGCAGGAGAATTGCCTGAACCCAGGAAGCGGAGGTTGCAGTGATCCGAGATTGCGCCATTGCACTCCAGCCTGGGTAACAAGAGTGAAACTCCGTCTCAAAAAAAAAAAGGCAGGAAGACCAGACTCGGCTGAGCAAGTGGGCAGCTGGGCCTTTCTCTCTCATCTGGGCCTTTCTCTCTCCATCAGGTAGACTCAAGGCCTTCTGCCCACCACATGGCCTTTCCAAGTGGTCTCTTCATGCGGCTTCTTCTGCACAGTAGTTGTACCTAGATGGTAGCTGATAACCCATAAAAGCACAAAAGTAAAAGCTACAAGGACTAACAGGATCATTTTTACCACATTCTACTGGTCAAAGCAAGTCATAAGGTCAGCTCAGATTACACATGGAGGTGCATAGACCTCCATGAGATGTGGTGCAAACACCAAGAGATGTGGTACATTGGGGCCACATTTGAAGATTAGCTCCAATCAGGAAGATGGAAATGAGAGAGCTGAAAGCCACACATCCTTTGTGAAACATCTTCAGATAACTGCCATCAGCTCTAATCTCCCTCAAGGAGTGAGCACGAAGCGGTTTTATTTCTTCCAATCACTGCCTCAAACCATGATAGGTTGAATCTCCCTCTCTTATTACTTAGTGACATCCCGGGCAGAATCCACAACTTTCCAGTCACCTTCACTGATTAAAATAGTCTGATTCAGTGTATTAGATGACACTGGAGAATTATTTTCTTTAGGTTTGATTAGATCTTTGTGATTATAAGAATAGTGTTAATTTTAAGAGAACATGCTACGATGTTCAGGGGTAAAGTGTCATGGCATTGCAATTTACTTTGAGATAGATAGATAGATAGATAGATGATAGAGAGATAGATAGATGATAGATGATAGATAGATGATAGATGATAGATAGATGATAGATAGATAGATAGATGATAGAACACTATTATATCTTTGTGATTATAAGATATATAACACTATTATATCTTTGTGATTATAAGAAGAATAGTCTTAATTTTAAGAGAACATGCTACGATGTTCAGGGGTAAAGTGTCATGGCATTGCAATTTACTTTGAGATAGACAGATAGATGATAGATAGATAGATAGATAGATAGATAGATAGATAGATAGATAGATGATAGATAGATGATAGGTGATAGATAGATGATAGATAGATAGATGATAGATAGATGATAGATGACAGATAGATAGATGATAGATGATAGATGATAGATGGTAGATAGATAGATGATAGATAGATAGATAGATGATAGATAGTTAGATAGATGATAGACCACTATAGATAGATGATAGATAGATAGATGATAGAACACTATCTATCTAGATAGATAGATAAATGATAGATGATAGATAGATAGATGATAGATAGATAGATGATAGATAGATGATAGATAGATAGATGATAGATGATAGATAGATAGATGATAGATAGATAGATGATAGATAGATAGATGATAGATAGATAGATAGATGATAGATGATAGATAGATAGATAATAACCATTAACAATTAGTGAAACTAGTAAGTAATTAAATGGACATTAATTGTTCCAATTGTTTAACATTTCTGCATATTTTTAAATTTACCTAATAAAATGTTGAAGAAGAAATTCAGTCCACTTTATAACTTCCATTTAATACCTACTTTAAAGGGATCCCTCTCGCCCATCACAGGCACAGCTTGGGACTTCAGGGACTTACAAGAGGATGGGAGGGGGTCTGCTCACCCACTGTGTTGGAGAAGGAATTATCTCCTTGCCTAACTGTGAACAATTATGATTCTACCCATACTGGTTTTTATGGCTTCTCTAGTGCACACCAATCACTATTACTATTCTTTGCATGGCACATGTTCCATGTTGGAAGGATCCTGTAGGTCCCGCGCAATCCTCTGACAGGTAAGACCTACCTCTAGCTCTTCCTCACCACACTGGCCCCCTCAGCTCCTGCCACCTGAAGTCCACCTCCACGAAATCTCTTGCTCCTGGATCCCTTTCTCAAGGAATAGGTCATGATCCTTCAGGTGGGATCCAGGCAAGATGGTGAGAGTTAGCTGTCTCCCACTGAGCCTCCTTGATCTAGGAAGGACTTGAAAAGCCAATGGTGAGAGTCAGGCTGCTGCATGGCTGCCCCTTTCTCAAGCCTCCAACACCCCCATTTCCCCGTCCCTTGCCCTGAGGCAGGTCTGTGAGTTCCCTTGGTAGGACATCCACGCAAGGAATAAGATATTAATCTTCCAGTTTCACAAGTAGACCCTCCTCTTGTGGTTTGGTAAGGAGGAGGGGATGGAAGCTCCCCTTCCCTCCCTCATTCACTGTGAACACCGTACCCCTACAAAGCAGACAATTCTGATGACTGCCTCCCTCTCAGCCCCCAGTTCTCTCCATACGTAGACTGAGATTCAGTCGTGGGGCAGGGGTCTGAGTATTGTAAGAAGGTCAATGTTGCCACTTATAGAAAGCTCTAGAAGAAGGTGCTGACCCAGTAGTGAGTGGATCTCTTTACAGTGTGGGGTTTAATGCCTCCTGTCTTCAGCTGTAGAACTTCATCACTAATTCTAGGGCAACAAGAAAAAATCTACTCCACATCCTTTACAGAGGCATAAATATGTTTATTGTATCTGGTGCAGAAAACCTGGGTGACAGCCCAACTCAACTACTAACTTACTGTGTAACTTTGGACAAATATTTAGTCTCTTTGGTCCTTAGGGTTGGTAAGGATACACCGTCTGGTCCAGTAGGTTTTCAGATGAGTATTACAGACTTTGAGGGCTCCCAGGAGATACTTTACGGATTCTGTAGATATTGGCATTAACCTGAGCAAACAGCAAAGAGGTAGACTGGCCATGGAATCAGTTCATCACTCTAATCTGTTTTTGACATCAGGGTTCCAGGTAAGATTTGCATTTGGAAAAAAAAGAGTTCTGCTCTAAAAATGGCTGAAATCTATTCATCAGTCCAACTGCCTCATTTGACTGTCACAGAAAAGACCAGCCTCTGAAGAATGACTGATGTGGGATGTGCTACCATGCCAGTTTAACAAGCCACCAGTTGTCTCTGATAGAACCAGACAAGAAAACAGTTTCCAGATTGAGAACAGAAAGAAGAATCCTTTGAAGTGTTATATACAGGAGAGAGATTTGACCACCATCATCAACCAAGAGAATCTCTCCCTGTTGTGGTTCTCTCTCTCTCTCTCTCGTGTGTGTGTGTGTGTGTGTGTGTGTGTGTGTGTGTGTGTCTGTGCGTGTGCACGCACTTGTGTGCACCTCCCCCTCAGTCAGCCTGTTGTTGTGTGCCAGGATTAAATTTAAAACCACACAAGACATCTGAGGCAGGATAATCAATCACTTCATCACTGCCACTGCAGATAAAGAGAGCGGCGAGACAGGAGGAAGGATGGAGGAGCGCATTAGAGAGAGCAATAAACTCCCGGCCTCCAAACCAGCCTCAGAGGCAACAAGCCACACTCCTTCAGTGCTCATGGGCCTCTATGTGCAGGAATTGGAGAATGAACAAGGAGCCTAAAACAGAAACTAAGCTTCCCCCAAGAGAAGCCCAGGGCTGTCCCAAACATCTGATATGCTGGGATAGACTGGAAGCCGAAAGGGGTCTAGAAGATGTTAGGTTGGAAGAGGACTTCATTCGGCACGCAAAGGATGCTGAAGAAGTCACTGCATGTGCCTGTGCACTGAGCTAACCAACAAGCTCCACGTGCATCATTCTAGGCTCTTTCCTTGTAGCTAGAGCGGCAGCGGGCATAGCAGGGTCTCAGGAGTTGGGCGTAACCCCACTGTCACCCTGGCTGGACAGGACCGTGGCTCACTCCTCCTTGAGGGATATCAAGCCCAGCCTCTGGCAGGGGAGACTGCAGTCTGTCAACTCTGAGTGGCATCCGTGGAGTACCACGTTCCAGCGTCCCGTGTCCTCTGCATAAATGCCATTTCCCCAAATGTCAGGATAACAGCATTGCAGATAACACACTGTGTGTGTCTTTGACCCAGTAAGTGCTGAAATCACAGATCTCATTATTCTGACATGATAGAATTTTCTCTCTTTCTCTCTCCCAGCACAGGCTGACTACTGTTGTTTTTCAGACTGCAGGCCTAATTGCCAAAGGTGCAAAGCCACCACAGAAAAACAGGCCTCACTTATTTCCTGCCCCCAGAACAAAATGCCAGGTCTCCTTGTATGAGAAGAAAATGATCTTAAAGTCAGCTCATAACAGGACATTAAGTTGTGGGTAATTTGGGCCAGAGCTTTCCTGGATGCCTGGAAAATAGACAGTATTTGATATTAAAAGAATTGCCCTGGATGACTCCACCTGCACATATGACTTCCAGGGCAGAAGCTGTCTGAGGTTTAGGGTGGGGCAAGAGCATTGAATGAATTGGAGAGCTAGGTCTATTCTGTCTACCTGTACAGTCATACTCAAGTTGTTAATCCCCCTCAGTTAATCTTCTCTTCTATAAAAATAAAGGATGAAAGGTATGTCATAGGGTAGATGTGAGAAATGAAGAGATGGTGATAAATATACGGTGCCTGGCAAAGAATTGGTGCTAAAAACATTTATTACAGTTAAATCTGCAGTTCTGCATTAGGGATACAGTCAATAAATCATCCATTCAATCTTCAATTAACAAACAAGCGCCCTGATCTTAAAGACAGAAAACATGGGCTCACTAAGGATTTCTTGAATGAGTGAATTGCTTCTCATTCATCACGAGTGGACTGTGTACAAGTCCAATTCTTTCTCTGACTGTTTCACAGACTCTAAAATGCAAGGTCTGTAGGAATCATCTTGAAGCAGCCTTCTGGTTTTGAGACTCCATTGCTTGAGAAGGCCTGTATCAAAGCACAAAGAGGTACAGTACTAGGCAGGGTGGCACCTCTCCCAAGCCTTATGATGTAGTTAACAGGGTGTGTCAGATATATCTTCATGAAGGTAACCAACCATGGGAGGTGGTATTTGAGGAGTGCAGCTAAGGGGCGAGTGCTACAGGTGTTCAGAAGAGAAAGAGGGCTGGTGTTTGGAGGAAGTGAAGCCAGACCTGTACCTTGGAGGTACGATGGGGTCGTACTGGCAGCAAGAAGCCCAGTGGCCTCCAGGCAAAGTGTGCTGACCTGCACAGCTCAAGCAGGAATGGTTACATTGACTGAAATCTCAGCGAAGTTCAACTCAAGTTAGAAGTCAAACCATAGGATATGAGTGCCAGTTATTAAAAAGCAGAACTGCATAACAAGCATCCCCCACCTGTTGCAGACATCCTACCAGGCCATCTTTTAGCCCCTGTCTTGCCAAGCCAGCACCCAAAATGCCAGTGAGAACCTGTCCCTCCTGACCTCCCCACCTGGCTTCTCCATCACCTCATCACAGAGTCTTTCTAAAAAGCCCCTGCCCCATGTCTGTCTCTTCTCTTGCCCACCTTCCTCTACAGGCTTAAAGGGAAACCCAGAAAGTGATGGCACTAGGTAGGTTCTCTTTGGTCTTACTCCCTTCTTGGACTGGTGAACCACAAATGCCACATTTTCTCATTTAAGTTTGGTCTTGCCTTCCTCTTTCTACCATAGAAACAGGCAAAAATACATAAATTGAGTTTTTCTGGTTATAAAAAATATACACTTTACATTCATTACACATTTTGGAAAGTATAGACAAGTATAAAGAAAGTAATAAATACCAATGTCAAAGATAGATAGACAGATAAATAGATGGATAGAATGATAGATAATAGATATTCAAAAGTGGATACATAACTTTACATTTTGTGTGTTTATTTCCACTTAAAATCCCAATATATGAGCATTTTCCCATGCCCTTAAAACATTATTTGAAAACAATGGTTTTTAGTGGTTGCATAATATTCCATTGAATGGATTTAACCATAAATTATCTAACTATTCCCCTATGTTGGATATTAAGGTTATTTCTAATTTTTAGCTATTATAAATAATGCTGCAATAAAAATCCTGTACACAAATCATCCTCTAATATTATTTTCTAAGGTTAAATTCTTAGAAATGGAATTTCTTGTTCCATATACAATTTAAGGCTATCATATTCCTATTTATCACTGCAAATGATCAATGGATCAGCTAACAACATATTGCTAAACATTGCAATGACTTTTCATGAGGATGAGCCTTGTCTTCCCAACTGGCCATGAGCATCTCTAAAGTGGGGACCAGTTATTCCCCCAAAGGTTATCCTCCCCCAGAAATGGGTTGAAGGCAAAATCAATGAGGTTCACAAACCTAGGTGCCTGTTAAATTTTCCTGCTTAGTATCAGTCACTCGATGGTTGCAACAATCTTTCAAAACAGCTCTCATATTTCATTTCAGCTGTGGCTGTACTGCAGGAATGAGTGAGTGCTATCTATGCCTTCCACATGCTAAATTCTACCCAGGGAGGCTTCAGGACACAGTAGTGCATGGAAGGTTGGGGACCAGAACCTTCCACAGCTGAAGGAGTCCGCCATGTCAGACCAGAATGGGGTTTGAGGAATGCAACATAATTGCACTAATTCAGACTCGCTGCAGCCAAATGAGGATTCATTTCCTTTTTAATCACCAAATGATGTAAGAGAAATTTAGTATAACTGGAATTATGTACCAGTAACTAGAGCCAAGCTAATGGCTTGCTTGTCTGGGAGGTGCAGAGGGAGCCTGCTCCGGGCCAGGGTCTATTATAAGCAATGTACTGCCATTAGTAAGTGGGTACTTGGGAAGTATATTGAGGCTTCCTCTAATAAACAGCTTGTTCAGTTTTTTTTAAATCCCCCCATTCTATTTATTTAAACTCAGGTTCACTTGCACCACTTTGAATCTACATGTGTTGAGTAAAAAATCCCTTTGAGGAATTCCTTTCTAACTTGTCTTGGCTCTGAGTTGAGGTCAGAGTTAATGAGGTTTTTCTAAACCTGTAAGGTCTTTCTAGTTCCTAGGTGTGGCATGGAGGACAAGGACCCTATGCTCTGTCTCCCCAGCACTCCAAAGCCTTGCCAAAAGAAAGAGACAGAGGAGGTTGTAATTAATGCAGCACAATTATCCTCAGCAAGCCCAGAGTGGATCAAAGGAGCCTGAATGCTGCAGCCCTCCCGATGACCATCAGCGGAGCTGGTAGGGAATGGAAGGGAAAATGCTTTGCTTGTGTTAATTAATAACAACCTCTGCTGCTCCTTCCCAGGAAAGGTGGGAACTAAAGCACTTTTCAAGCTCCGGGGCATTCCAGGTGATTCTTGGGGCTCTTCTATTTCAGCGCCTTGTTGCCTTTGTCTTCTACTGTGTAGAAATAGCTGATGTGCTCTGGACAGCAATTCTGCTGCAATTTCCTCAATCTCCAAGCCCTTGGGGACTCCTGATCTTCCTACCAAATACCTCAGTCCTCCTCATCATCTTCAGAGCCACGCTGGAACATTTACTGAGTGAGATTCTTCTATTTTTCCCAACTTTCATTCCACCCTCCACACAGACACCCACAACATGTTCATTAATGAATGCATTTAATCAAGTTTATGAAGTCGCATTATTATCAATAACCCTAATCACTCTTAATTGCTGCATCATTAGTTTGGCCACGCTCAAATGTAGCAGTTAGGCAGAGCAGTAAATGACAGCTCCAGAAAAATGACTTGCTTCATGAAAGCCTGGGAGGAAGAAACTGACAAGAGAAGGGGCAAGGGAAGGAGAGAAGAGGGGGGAGTGTTCAAGCTGTGCACGAGGGCTGCTGCTGGGCAGAGCCAGGCAGGGATATGCCATTAGGAGGTTCGGCCAGGTGTAAAGATGCTGGTGAGCCAGTTTTGCATATTTTGAAACTTGGGGGAGCTCCGCATCAGCAGCGAGAGTGAACGTTCTGCTTGACAAAAGTTGATGTTATGTTAATATCTAGCACCTGCCACCCTCAGGGATCTCCAAGCCCTCTGCAAGCTCCATCGTGTTCAAAGCCAAATGTGTGGTGTACGTGAGGTGAAGGATGCACCCTGTCATCGGGAAAGCAGCAAGCAGTGGCCCGCTGCAGATTTTTGTCGAGACATTAATGCCCCTGCCTTGTGCATGTTCTTGAAGGCTCTGCACAGCCAAGGAGACCCACTGAGATGCCTCGGATCAGAAAAAGAGGTGGCCAACTGCCACTTCCTTCTGTTGAATTAACTTCCCTAGGAGGCCAGAGATCTCAGAGCCTGCCCAAATGCAACCTGAACGCATGGATTGTCCTAAGAGAGTCTCTCACTCTTCATTGGCCTCAATTTCCCATTCGGTAAGCAGATCTAAAGAAATCTGTGACACCCAACATCAAATGTATGCTTAAAATTGATGAGGCTGCATATGCGGGAAGGGTTGTGAGTAACCCTCAGTGTGCTCCAGAGTGAGGGAGCTAGAGAAATGCCAGCCTAGCTGCCAGTGGGAGCCTCTACTGTATGAGCCACTTCCTTTTCATAGTTGCCCCCCTAGTGTTTGCTTTGGCCTCCCTATGTCTGAGTACTTCCGTAATTCATTTCATGTGCAGGAAGTCTTAATCATGGAGGCACAAAGTTCTCCTGATCTCCAGTCTCTGGAAGTTTCTTCTTTGCCGCACCCTCCTCAAAAATGCAAAACCCATCTTTATACCTTCACCATTTACATGGTGATTTTCTCTCTTTATGCAGTCACTTCAGCATTCATTGAAAAACATGTTTGTTAGTGCCTACAAAGTGCCGGGCACTAGGACTATAATGGTGGATCTATTATACTTGGATCCCATCTTCAAGGACCTTACAACTTAGTAATGAACCTAAGGAGCAGAGTTATTGTATATTAACTATGTCCCAACTCTACTCACCACCTGGGTGTTAACATCCCATGGAGAGATGCTCACTGTACTAGACACACAAGCCAGCACCCCTCCTCTCCCCAACCCTCCATGCTACCTTATCTCCCTCTAGAAGCCAGTCAACTTGCTAGATAACACTAGGAGCTCAGGATGCCCTAATGGAGGCTCTGGAACAAGTTAGAACCCAGTAGAAACTTATGTGCTCTATTTCAGAAACCAGAGAAAGTATGGGAGTCAAAGGCCACCAAAGGGTAGGTCTGGGCAGGGCTGAATGACATACACTCAGGATCAGCTACACAATTTTCAGGTCCCAGTGAAAAATGAAAATGTGGATCTCATTGAACAATGATAGTGACAACAGAACGTGAGATCAAGCACAGGACTCTTCGAAGTGTGGGTCCCTGTGTAATTGATCAGACTGCACACCCACGAGGCCAGGCCTGCACACACCTCATGTGCAGGAACTTTTACTCCCAAAAGCATCTCAGAATGCATTTCAAAGTCAGAAATCTTGTGAGGCTCATCTGCTGTCTTTAAAATGCCTAGCACACTGGCGTAGAAGGTTCTAAATAAATATAAAGCCATTATATTATTATCATTGTTTTGTTTACCAAGTCAAGTCTCTAGATAAAAAAGAAGGTAAATTATGCCTTTGGTGTCTAATAAATGCTTCTTCATCCCCAAACACACATCATTTTGGTGTCCTCATAATGTGAGGGCTCCGCCAAAGTCCCTATATAGGAAAACCCTCCCTAGGTGATTCCTAGGTACCTGCAGGAAAGCACTGATTCATATAAGAATGTTCTGGAAGCTTCATCCTTAACAGGAGGGTTCTGGAGCTCTTCAGCCATAGGCTCACCAAGCTATTTCTCTTATCCTAAACCATTCTATGCCTGTCCCATCTACCTGACTGGGCCTTTTTCCTGTGTGCTGTTTCACACGCTGGCTGCTTACTGCCCACCTACCCTTTCCAGGGGTTTCCAGGGGCTGACCATATCTCTGTACCCCAATTACTAGATGAATTCCTGCTCCAGGCCTGTCAATGCACCTGAAACCATAATGCTTCAAGTGGGCATTAGCCCTGCTGCAGCCACTGGAGGTAGCTTGACTGAAAAGGCTCCACACGTGACAAGTCTATGAAAAACATAAATTTATTAAAGAACAAATGGGATCTTTTTTCTTTTGAACATGCCTCTTGGGTTCAAGCAATTCTTCTGTCTCTGCCTCCCTAGTAGCTGGAATTCCAGGCACATGCCACCACACCCGGCGAATATTTGTATTTTTAGTAGAGACGGGGGCTTCACAATGTTGGCCAGGCAGGTCTCTAACTCCTGAGCTCAGATGATCCACCTGCCTCGGCATCCCAAAGTGCTGGGATTACAGGCATAAGCCACAGGGATCTTTCTTCACTCAGAATCCCATCCTCACTGCTGGCACAGAGTGACCCATCACCCTAAACATTCATGCTCATCACTAACCCTATTCAGGCCCCAAGTGAATTTCTATCTTGTGCCCTCTAGATACAAGGAAGTTGTGCCCAAGTGCCATGGAGGTTTGAGTTGAGCCACTACTGTAGAAGGACTTAGGTAGGAGAAAAGAGGAAGTAACTAACCAATTTAGCCTGTTCTCTCAAATAATACGATGCTACAGAGACATAAAAAAGTAAAGTGTTGTTTTCTAGTAGTGCCAAGTAGCCATTTTCTTACTTCTTGCTATGTTCTAACCCATGGTTTCAGAGGTACTAATGAAGTAACCATGGTAATTACAAGAGCTGCACATAGTGGCTGAGATATATTCTGCATTTTTAAACAATTAGTGGGCTAAGTTTGGTGGCTCATGCCTGGAATCCCAGCACTTGGGAGGCCACGGCAAGAACATTGCTTGAGGGCAGGAATTCAAGACCAGCCTGGGCACTATAACAAGACCCAATCTCTACAAAAAAAAAAAGAAAAAGAAAAAGCCAGTGACTGGTGCCTGTTGTCCCAGCTACTTGGGAGACTGTGGCAGAAGGATTGCTTGGGCCCAGGGGTTCAAAGTGAAGCTACTCAGGAGGCTCTGGTGGTGGTGGGAGGAGCACTTGAGCCCAGGAGTTCGAGGCTGAAGTGAGCTATGATCATGCCACTGCACTCCAGCCCAGGCAACAGAGTGAGTCTCTGTCTCAAAAAATAAAAATAAATAATATACAATTTATATGACTTTATATTTGTGTGTAAATGGGTAAATGTAAATAGATAAACTATGATACCAAGTCTTCACACACCTGTGTGGATCCAGATATTGCTTTAAAAAACAGTGAAAATCAAGATACAAATGATAACAACTTATATGATGAAAGTGGTGAACTCCGTACTACCTTCTGAGCTAAGAATAGTTTATCACATGTGACCCATTTCAGTGTTTAAATAGGGCATGTAAAATTCGTGCTCATTTTTTAATCCACGTATTACTTTAAGACTTATATTGACAATTCCAGTTGCTGCCACTTCAGCTAAGCAAAATTTCCCTAAGTTGAAAGTAATGAAGGACCACATAAGAACTACAGAGATGGGGCCAGGATGGCCAAATAGTAACAGCAGCATTTGGAAGCTCCTATCAAACAAAACCATAATAAGTGTGTGATTCACCAGCAACCAAGATATTCAGGTTCTCTCATCAGAACTGACTAGGAGACTGAGGTGACCCATGGAGAGAAGGAAGAACAGTGTGATGCAGCGGCCTGCCTGAGAGCTACATGGGGTGAGAGAGCCCCTCCACCCAGTTGAGGGAGGTGGTGAGTGAACATGCTACCCAGCTGGGGAAACCCTGCTTTTTCCATGAAACTGTGCAACCTATGGTTCGGAAGATCCCACTCGTGAACCAAACTACAGGGCTTAGCGTCCCAACCCAAGAGCACACAGACCATTGATAGCCTCTCAGCTGCAATCTGCTTAAGCCTGTCGAACTCTGGGGGAGAGACGACCGGCACTGGCTGTGGCTGCCTATGATCTAAGCCCTTTGAGCTCCTGTGGGAGAGGTAGCAGCCCGCACTGAGACTCACAACTGCCTAACATGCTAAGCTCCCTGGACAGGGGGAAAGGCGACACCCATCTCTATAGCTCCAGGCTGTGCTTTTCCCCTGCTGGAACCAGGAAGGCTGGATGGCTGGTACCCAAGACTTAGCCCCACACTCCAAGACACCAGCTGTGGCAGTCTGTGGTCACCATGCCTCTTCAGGCCTGACCCTGGCCCATCCTTCCTCATTGGGTGGGGCTTCCCTGCAGGAACTCCAGTAACTCCAGCCAGAGGCTCAGGGACAGAACCTTGATCTCCCTGGGCCTGAGGCCCTAAGGGGAGGGGTGGTCACAGTCTCTGCAGACCAGCAGACTTACTCTTTCCTCCTGGCAGTTCTGAGGAATCCAGGCAGGCCAGATGAGTGGGTTCCCCCAGTGGGGCACTATCCCCTCCATCAAGGGATAAAGTGCTTTATTAAATGGGTCCTGTTCCCTGTGCCACCCAACTGTGTTAGACCCTCCAACAGAGGTTGTCAGACACCCTATACAGGAGCAATCCTACTGGCATCAGGCTGGTGCCCCTCAAGATCAGAGGTCCCAGAAGAAGGAGCAGGCACCCATCTGTGCTGTTCTCCAGCCTCCTTGAGTGACATCTCTAGGCACAGGAGTGAATCAGATGACTGGGGCCTGAAGTGAATCCCCAGCAAACTGCAGCAGCCCTACAGAAGAGGGACCTGATCATTGAAAACAAACAAACAAGCAGAAAGTAACAGCAGCAACAGCATCAACAACAACAAAAAAAAACCCTCCACAAAGAAACCATCCAAGGGTCAGCAGCCTCAAAGTCTAAAACTAGACAAACTCACAAATATGGGAAATAATCAACAAAAAAATACTAAAAGCCCAAAAGGCCAGAGTATCTCTTCTCCTCCAAATGATTGCAACATCTCTCCATCGAGGGCACAAAACTGGGTGGAGAATCAGTTGGATAAATTAACAGAAGATGGGTAATAAAAAAACTACACTGAGCTAAAGGAGCATGTTCTAATCCAAAGCAAAGAAGCTAAGAATCTTGATGAAAGGTTAGAGGAATTGCTAACTAGAATAACCAGTTTAGAGAGTAACATACACAATCAATGGAGCTGAAAAACATAGCATGAGAACTTTATGAAGCATACACAAGTATCAATAGCTGAATCAACCAAGAGGAAGAAAGAATATCAGAGTTTGAAGACCACCTTCCTGAAATAAGGCATGCAGACAAGAAGAGAAATAAAAATGAAAAGTAATGAATAAAGCATTCAAGAAATATGGGATTTCATAAAAAGACCAAACCTAAGATTGATTGACATACCAGAAGGAGATGGACAGAATGAAAACAAGCTGGAAAATATACTTTAGGATATTACCCAGGAGAACTTCCCCAATCTAGCAAGATAGGCCAACATGCAAATTCAGGAAATACAGAGAATACCATTAAGATACTCCATGAGAAAATCAACCCCAAGTCACATTCTCAGATTCTCCAAGGTCAAAATGAGAAAAAAAACTGTTAAGGGCAGCCAGAGAGAAAGACGAGGTCACCTACAAAGGGAAGCCCATCAGACTAATAGCAGACCTCTCAGCAGAAACTCTACAAGCCAGAAGAGATTGGGGTCAATATTCAATATTATTAAAGAAAAGAATTTTTCAATCCAGAATTTCGTATCCAGCCAAACTAATCTTCATAAGAGAAGAGGAAATAAAATCCTTTCCAGACAAGCAAATGCTGAGGGATTTCATGACCACCGGGCCTTCCCTGCAAGAGCTTTTGAAAGAAGCACTAAATATGGAAAGGAAAATCTGGTACCAGCCACTGCAAAAACACACCAAAATACAAAGACCGGTGACACTATGAAGAAGCTGCATCAACTAGTGTACAAAATAATCAAACAGCAGTATGATGATAAGATCAAATTCACACATAAAAATACTAACCTTAAATGTAAATGGCCGAATGCCCCAATTAAAAGACACAGACTGGCAAATTGGATAGAGTCAAGACCCATTGGTGTGCTGTATTCAGGAAACCCATCTCACGTGCAAAGACACACACAGCTCAAAATAAAGGGATGGAGGAAAATTTACCAAGCAAAAGGAAAGCAAAAGAAATCAGGAGGTGCAATCCTAGTCTCTGACAAAATAGACTTTAAACCAATAAAGATCAAAAAAGACAAAGAAAGGCAATACATAATGGTAAAGGGAACAATTACACAAAAACAACTACTGATTCTAAATACATATGCACTGAATACAGGAGCATCTAGATTCACAAAACAAGCTCTTAGATATCTATGAAAAGACTTAGACTCCCACACAATAATAGTGGGAGACTTTAATACCCCACTGTCAATATTAGACAGATCTATGAGACAAAAAATTAATAAGAACTTGAACTCAGCTTTGGATCAAGTGGAGCTAGTAGACGTCTATGGGACTCTCTAACCTGAATCTACAGAATATACATTCTTCTGAGTGCTGTGTAGCACTTATTTTAAAATCGACCATGTAATTAAAAGGAACCACTCCTTAGCAAATGCAAAATAACAGAAATCAAAATAGTATCTCAGACCACAGTTCAATGAAATTAGAACTCAGGATTGAGAAACTCAAAACCACACAATTACATGGAAATTGACCAACCTGCTCCTGAATGACTCCTGGGTGAATAATGAAATTAAGTCAGAAATCAAAAAATTATTTGAAGCCAACAAGAACAAGGAGACAACATACCAGAATCTCTGAAACATAACTAAAGTAGTGTTAAGAGGGAAATTTATAGCACTAAATGCCCATATCAGAAAGCTTGAAAGATCTAAAATTGACACCCTAACATCACAATTAAAAAGCTAGAGAGGCAAGAACAAACCAATCCAAATACTAGCAGAAGACAAGAAATAACTCAGAACGGAGAAGAATTGAAGGAGATGGAGATACAAAAAATCCTCCAAAAAACAACAGGAACTGGTTTTTTTGAAAACGTTAACAAGATAGATTGCTAGCCAGACTAATAAGAAGAGAGAGAAGAATCAAATAGACACAATAAAAAATGACAAAGGGGATATCACCACTGACCCCACACAAATACAAACTACCATTGAAGAATACTATAAACAATTCCATGCAAATAAACTAGAAAATCTAGAAAAAACTGATAAATTCCTGGACACATACACCCACCCAACACTAAACCAGGAAGATGTCAAATCCCTGAATAGACCAATAACAAGTTCTGAAATTGGGGCAGTAATTAATAGCCTACCAACCAGGAAAAGCTAAGGACCAGATGGATTCACACCTGAATTCTACCAGAAATACAAAGAGGAGCTGGTACCATTTCTTCTGAAACTATTTCAAACAGTTGAAAAGGAAGGACTCCTCCCAAACTCATTTTATGAAGCCAGAAACATCCTGATACCAAAACTGGGAAAAGACACAACAACAAAAAAGAGAACTGCAGGCCATTATCTCTGATGAACATCAGTGCAAAAATCCTCAAAAAAGAGCTGGTAAACTTAATCCAGCAGTACATCAAAAAACTTATCTACCACAATCAAATCAGCTTCATCCCTGGGATGCAAGGCTGGTTCAACATACACAAATCAATAAATTTAATTCATCACATAAACAGAACCAAAGACAAAAAACACATGATTATCTCAATAGAGGCAGAAAAGGCCTTTGATATAATTCAGCATCCCTTTATGTTAAAAACTCTCAATGAACTAGAATAGATATTGATGGAACATATCTCAAAATAATAAAAGCTATATATAGCAAACCCACAGCCAATATCATACTGAATGGGCAAAAGCTGGAAGCATTCTCTTTGAAAATCAGTACAAGACAGGGCTGCCCTCTATCACCACTCCTATTCAATATAGTATTGGAAGTTCCGACCAGGGAAGTCAGGCAAGAGAAAGAAATAAAGGGTATTCAAATAGAAAAAGAGGAAGTCAAATTGTCTCTGTTTGCAGATGACATGATTTTTATATTTAGAATACCCCAACATCTCACCCTAAACCTCCTTAAACTGATAAGCAACTTCAAAAAAATCTCAGGATACAAAATCAACGCGCAAAAATCACAAGCATTCCTTTACATCAACAATAGACAAGCAGAGAGCCAAATCACGAATGAACTCCCATTTACAGTTGCTACAATGAGAATAAAATACAAAGGAATACAGAAAACAAGGAATGTGAAGGACCTCTTTAAGGAGAACTACAAACCACAGCTCAAGAAAATAAGAAAGGACACAAACTAATCGAAAAATATTTCATGCTCATGGATAGGAAGAATCAATATCATGAAAATGGCCATACTGCCCAAAGTAATTCATATATTCGATGCTATTCCTATCAAACTATCATTGACAGTCTTTGCAAAATTAAAAAAAAAAACTTTTAAATTTCATATAGAATCAAAGAAGACACCGTATAGCCAAGACAATCCTAAGCAAAAAGAACAAAGCTGGAGGCATCACACTACCTGATTTCAAACTATACCACACAGCTACAGTAATCAAAACAGCATGGTGCTAGTACCAAGACAGACATATAGACCAATAGAGCAGAACGGAGACCTCAAAAACAAGTCCACACCTCTACAACCATCTGATATTTGACAAACCTGTCAAAAATAAGCCATGGAGAAGGATATCCTATTCAGTAAATACTGCTGGGAAAACAGGCTAGCCTATGCAGAAAACAGAAACTGGACCCTTTCTTATACCTTATACAAAAGTTAACTCAAGGTGGATTAAAGTCTTAAATATAAAACCCAATACGCTAAAAATCCTAGAAGAAAACCTAAGCAATACCATTCAGGAAACAGGCATGGGCAAAGACTTCATGACAAAAATACCAAAACCAGTTTCAACAAAAGCCAAAATTGACAAATGGGATCTAATTAAACAACAGAGCTTCTGCACAGCAAAAAAAAACAATGATCAGCAGAGTGAACAGACAATCTACAGAATCGAAGAAAATTTTTGCAATCTACTTGTCTGACAAAGGTCTACTATCCAGGATTTACAAGGAACTTAAACAAATTCACAAGAAAAAAACAACCCCATCAAAAAGTGGTAAAGAATATGAACATACACTTCTCAAAAGAAGACATTTATGCATCCAACAAACATGAATAAAAGCTCAACATCACTGATCATTAGAGAAAGGCAAATCAAAACCACAGTGAGATACCATCTCCCACCCATCAGAATGAAAATGATTAAAAAGTCAGAAAAAACAGATGCTGTCAAGGCTGTGGAAAAATAGGAACACTTTTACACTGTTGGTGGGGATGCAAATAAGTTCAACCACAGTGGAAGACAGTATAGCAATTCCTCAAGAATCTAGAACCAGAAATACAATTTGTCCCAGAGATCCTATTACTGGGTATATACTCAAAGGAATACAAATGACTCTACTATAAAGACACATGCACACGTATGTTTACTGCAGCACTATTTACCATAGAAAAGGCTTGGAACCAACCCAAATACCCATCAATGATAGACTGAATAAAGAAAATGTGGTAAATATACACCATGGAATACTATACAGCCATAAAAAGGAATGAGATCTTTGCATGGACATGGATGAAGCTGGAAGCCATCATCCTCAGCAAACTAACACAGGAACAGAAAACTAAATAGCATATGTTCTCACTCATAAATGGGAATTGAACATTAAGAACACATGGACAGAGAAAGGGGAACAATACACACCAGAGCCTGTTGAGGGATGGGGAGTGAGGGGAGGGAACTTAGAGGATGGATCAGTAGGTGCAGCAAACCACCATGGCACACATATACCTATGTAACAAGCTTGCACGTTCTTGACATGTTGCCCATTTTTTAAAGAAGAAATTTTTTAAAAAAGAACTACAGTGACTCAAGAAAGTTTGTCTGTTCTGGCATTGCCAATAAAACACAAATTATGTGAAAAATATTTATTATAACAATATGATTAGTGATTTCACTGAAATGAAAAGAAAAATAAATTTTATGGAATAGTTATTATGAGTTAGAAATCTTTTTTCTTTATCACTCACCCAATCACCATGACCTATTGACTGTTCAAAAGAGCACTGAGAATGCTCAGAGCTTTCAATGGAAAATTTAAACAAGTGGGACCAAGATCCTGAAGAATTTCCTCAAAGAACTGTAACAGAAGATGAAACATGTCCTTACCAGTACAATCCTGAAGACAAAGCACAATCAAAGCAATGGCTACCAAGAGGAGGAAGTGGTCCAGCCAAAGCAAAAGCAGACGGGCCAAGAGCAAAGGTCACGGGCAAGTTTTTCTGGATGCTCATAAGGGGTCAAAGAATAGTAACATCTGCTTATTACAAGTGTTTTGACAATGTTACCACAGCTTTAGCAGAAACACACCCAGGAAGACTTTACCAGAGAGTCCTTCTCCACCATGACTGCTGCTCATTCTTCTTATCAAACAAGAGCAATTTTGTGAGTTTCAATGCTAAGTCATCAGGTTTCCACCTTACAGTCCTGATTTGGCTCCTTCTGACTTCTTTTTCTTTTCTAGTCTTTAAAAAATTCTGTAAAAGGCATCCAGTTTTCTTCAGTTAATAATGTGAAAAGACTGCATTGACATGGTTACATTCCCTGGACCCTCATTCTTTAGGGATGGACTAAATGGCTTTTATCACCACCTACAAAAGTATCATAGACCTGATGGAGTTTATGTTAAAAAATAAACTTTATATGTTTTTATCTCTTAATCCCATTTTTCCAAAAACTTGTTGAAGTCCCCTCTCACATTTATATCAAATAACTAACTGATATATTATCTCAAATAATATACCTATTAACAATGAAAACAGGCTTTTACAAACTTATGAGACTGTTTCCATGGAATAAATATACAGATATGTATTGCTAGGTAAAAGGTGTAGTGAATTCATACAATTTTCTGTTGCCTCAGCATACATTCTGAATCCAGGTTTAACTTTCTCACACCAGAACTGTGTCACCCTTGACATTGTCTCTAGTTCTACACCACATCCAAATGGCTCAAGCCAATAGCCAGAAATAAGAATTTGAAGGCAACTCTCTCACCTAGCAGACTGGGCTCTCACTTCCTTTAAAAGGAATATTATGGCATTTGCCCACAAACTGAAAATTGCTCACACCCTATTCCCTTTTCTATTTTCTGTACTGCTGGTTGTCTCTGTCTCTCTCTCTCTCTCTCTCTCTCTATCTCTCTCTCTCTCTCTCTCTCTCTCTCTCTCTCTCTCTCTCTCTCTCTCTCTCTCCCTCTCTCTCTCTCTCTCTCTCTCCCTCTCCCTCTCTCTCTCTCTCTCCCTTTCTCAGACTCTTTCCTGACTCTATGTATGCCTTCCTTGTGTGATCTGGGGAAGAAGGACTGCCCTCTGTACCCATTGCATCTTCCCTGTCCAGAAATCTTTAAACACCTATTGTAGTGGTGTATTGAATTTGCACATTCTATACCTTCTATTTGAAGAAGGAGGGGCTACCCCAGACTGGGCTTTTCCTGGGACACCAAGGAGAACACCTAGTTTGGCTTCCAGCACCAGAGCAAACATAAACAAGACACAGATTAGACAAAAGCTACAAGGGTGTCTGCCAGCATAAATGAGTTCCCTGTGTGCAAGACCCCTGGTCACAGGTCAGACAACTAGACATTAGGCCATCTGCCAGGAAAAGAAGCTTCCAGAGTGCAGCTATAAACACCCATGTCTAAGTCCCTTCATTTCCGTTGAATTGTTGCTAGTTGCTCTGGTACTGGAATCCCAATTTAGCTGAGGGCTTTCAAAACAAAGAGAATGCTCATTTTAAATGTGATATGCACTGATAAGTTGCTTTTTCAGATGATTGTGCCAACCAATTTTCACTTCCACTGATATGGTTTGGTTCTGTGTCCCCACCAAATCTCATGTTGAATTGTAATCCCCAAAGGGGGAGGTGGGGCCTGATGGGAAGTGATTAGATTATGGGGGCCATTTCTAATAGTTTAGCTCCATCCCCCTAGTGCTGATCTTGTGATAGAGTTCTCAGGAGATTCAGTTGTTTAAAAGCATGTAGCACCTTCCTGCCTCTCTCTTCCTCCTGCTCTGGCCATGTAAGGTGCTGGCTCCCCCTTCACGTTCTGCCATGATTGAAAGCTTCCTGAGGCCTCCCCAGAAGGTGAGCAGATGCCAGCATCCTGCTTCCTATACAGCCTGCAGAACCATGAGCCAATTAAACCTGTTTTCTTCCTGAATAACCCACTCTTAGGCATTTCTTTATAGCAGTGTGAGAACAGACTAATACACCCACCAATAGCATATATTTCCACACATTCTCAAAATATGTGCTACCATTGTCTCTAAGTAGTGAAAAGTGGGATCTTAAAGATTTGGTATACATTCCTTTCTATTAGTGAAATATCTTTTTTTACATTTATTGAAAATTTGTATTTTTTTGTGTGAATCATCAGTTAACATCATTTGGTTGCTATTTACTTTTTCTTATTGATTTGTAGGAGTACTTTATATACTACAAATCTTTGCCTAACATGCACAATCCCAGTTTGTTGTTTATCTGTTAATTTTGCCAATTATGTCTTCTGATGTATAAAAGTATACAATTATTGTTTAAGCAAACCTGTTGACTTTCTAAAGGATTTTGGCCTTAATGTAATTCTTCAGAAGAGTCTTGGAAAAATCTACCCCCACCCAAAGTTTAAAGAATGTTTTTCTGTATTTTATAATAGCATTTAAATCCAAATCTGTTTGTAATTAATTTTAATAAATTAATTATTCAATTCCTGTGCCAGTAAAATATTATTTAATTATTATTGTGATAGATACCAAAGAAAATTCTACCCTATTCTCCTCTTTTCCAAAATTTGCTATTTTTATATATTCACTCTTTAAGATGAATTTTAGAATCAATTTGGAAAGTTTAAAAATACCCTACTGAGATTTTGAATGATATGCCATAAATTTACAGATAAATCTGGAATAAAGAACCATACTTAGAAGAATGAATGTTTCCAGGAATAATATAGTATGTTTCTGTTATTTTCTTAGATCTTTCAATACAGTTTAAAATGTTTTATAATATGAAATCTCCCGTGTTTTATGTTGCCAATTTCTAATGACTAGTTTCATTTGTGAATATGGTATTTTTCCTTTATTAGCCTTCCTTTGCTTATTAGTAATGTGCAAGAAAGTTATTGACTTTTATCTTAAATTAGTCAATTTACTGAACTCTCTTATCTAGTGGATTGTTACTTGATTAGGTTGGATTTTCTAGGTAAGTAATAAGCTCTTTGGGCTCTTTTCAATACTTAATCTCTTACTTACTTTTATTTTACTACTTCACTGGCCAGATCTCAACAACAATACATGACAATAGTGTGGGGAGATTCCTGATTTACTCATTTCAGCTATTTCACTGTTTGCTATCATGATTATTATTGGTTTCTGATACTCTTTAATCTTAAGAAATTTCTTTCTATTCCTAATGTACTAAAGTTTTCTAAATTACAATTTTCAGTTCTCGATGTTGAATTTTGTAAAATGCAATTTGGGACCCTAACAAGATGATCTTCTTTTTCTTCTAACCTAGTAATGGAATAAGTCATATTACATTTTTAAATTGCATTAATAGATTTTCTAATGTTGAACAGAGCTTTCATAATCATTCTTGGAATGAATCCTCGAATTGGAATCCTTGTTTATGACATATTTTTCCTTCAATATGTTACTGTACTTGGTTTGTTAATATTTTTCTTGGGATTTTTCATATCCATATTCAAGAGAGATTGTTCTGTATTTTTTCTTTGAGAAACTTTGTCTAGTTTCATTATAAGAATCAAAAGATGAAGTTGAAGATATTTTGCATTTTTTTATGCTCTGGAGAAATGTCTGTGATCTGGGTATTATCTTTTCAATGAAGACATGAAAAAATTTGCCCACAAAATTATCTAGACCTGGTGCCTTTTTGATGAACTTTTGGGGAAAGGGAGGATTTGTTGTTCTATTCAAATTTTTTATCCTTGAGTCAATTGTCAACATTTTTATTTTTCCAAAGTGGAATACACCATTCATCTAGACTCAGAATTAAGTAATGTTTTATATATTTCTCTAAAACACATTTTATGTTTTTTTAGCTTTGTTGTAGTATAATTGAAAAATAAAAATTATATATATTTAAGATATGCAATGTGATGTTTTGATATGTGTATACACTATGAAATGATTACTGCAATCAAGCTAATTAACATGTCAATCATTTCATTATCTCACATCGTTACCATCTTTTTGTGGTGAGAATACTTAAGATCTACATTAAGATTAACAATTTTAATATTTTAATTTGAAAATTTTTTTGGTTATAAAATATGGTAGGCTGAATAATGTTTTTCTAAAAGATATCCATGTCCTAATTCCCATAAACTATGGATATTGCCTTATTTGCCAAAAGGGACTTTCAGTTATGATTAACTTAAGGATCTTGAGATGAATTCATTATGCAGTATTTGCCAGCTGGACTCTACATGTTATCACAGGTGTTTTTTTTAGAGACAGGGTCTTGCTCTGTGGCCCAGGCTGGAGTGCAGTGCCATAATCACAGCTCACTGCAGCCTCTAAATCCTGGGTTCGAATGATCCTCCCACCTCAGCCTCCCAACACAAGTCAGTAGAAAGTCTAAGAAGGAGTCACAAGCCAAGGAATGAAGAAATGGGAAAAAGCAGATCGATCTCAGAGCCTCCAAAAGGAGCCAGCCTGCCAACACATTGGCTTCAGCCCAGTGAAACTGATGTCAGACTTACAACCCCTAAAACTGTAAGAGAATAAAGTTGTGTTGTTTTAAGCCACTAAATTTGCAATAATCTGCTACACTAGTCATAGAAAACTAATACATGCAATCTTTTTCATATCTGATAGGGTGTATTTCTTATTCATTCTTTCTTTTCTTTTCTTTTTCTTTTTGGCCTTCCTTGCCAAAGCATAATCTGTTTTTGTCTGTTTGTTTGTTCTGTATTTTTTAAGGATTGATCCCTTTTTATGCTAATGTATTTGTTTCTGCCCTTATTTTTGCTAATTCTTACCTCTTACTTTCTTGGCTTTCTTTCTTTTTATTTTTTTCACTTCTAGAATTCTGTTACTATATCATTTACTTTTCATTTCTTCTTATTAATAAAGTAATTTAAGGATGAAGCACCCTTTAAAAATAGATTTTGTCACATTTTATAACTTTTGATATGTAGGGTTTTAGACCTTTAATAATTTTAAACAATCTGTCTTTGCAGTTTTGATTTCCTCTCTGGCTGATCAGGGTTTTTCTTTTTAAGTTCTTTTGGGTTTTAGAGGTTTTTGGACAGTACTAAGTTTTTAACATGTTCAACAAGTATCATTCTATTAGTAAATTCTAATATTAATGCATTGTGGTCAACGAATGTGGCCAATAAAATTTCTACTTCAGGGAAGTTATTACTATAAAAGTTCCATTTTTGTAGATGTTTCACTCACTTTTGGGAGGAATGGGCATCTCAGTTTTTGGGGGGAAATAGAGTTCCATAGCACTTAAATCCAAGTTGGTATTTAGTAATCCACCCTGGAATTATCTACTGGTAAATCACACTCTATAGTTCTGTTACGTATATTCTCTATGTCCTTATTTGTATCCATGCCGAATCTGTCTTTATTTCATAGGCATGAGGGTTTTAGGTGTAAGTATGCCATGGCAGGGTTTGCATGTTTAGAAAGACCACTCTGAGAGCAGGAAGATGGAGTGTGAATCAGAGGAGAGGCATGGGGGCAGCCAGATGACCCTTAGCAGCAGCAGGGGAGTGATGCCTGGATGAAGCATACATGCAGGTAGACAGTAAAGGCAGGGAAGGTCCTTAGAAATCATTTAGCCCAACCTCTAATTTTATGAAAACCAAAGCCAGCCAGAAGACAGAAATAATTTATCCGAGATCATATGGGCAGTCAGCAACAAAGGAGGTGACTCAGATCAAAGCCCCCTGGTTACCAGCCTCAGACCCTCTGTGCTGTGCCATGTTAGGGTCCCCAGGAGCAATCACACAATTGTGTACGCTTTCCCTTGTTCATGCTGCAAGGGTATCTAAACCTCCTCATACTCTGTCTTTACCATCAAGGACCAAACTATTCAAGAAAGTAATCATGCCCTCATGCAAAAGAATCTATTGGGCCCCTACTTTGATTTTTTTTTAAAAAAAAATTGGCATTCCAAACACTGCCCAGTGCAAAGCAGACAACACTAACAGCAGCAAATGCTACAAGAATCTTCAGATATCATCAATTTTTTAGATTTCTACCAGCCTCCATTCCCCTTGCATTTCCATTTTGTTCTGACCAGCAGAGTGGCAGGTGGGGGAGGCCTTATACATTTTCTCAGTTTTGATGTACTTCAGAAATATAACCGTGCTTATTATCTCATTGGTACCACTGTCCCCATTAAATGGCTATTCTAATGATCTCTTTTGGTCTCAGTCTTCTCATCCAGAAAGTAGGGATAAATTTGTAGAGGAGTATGATAAAAATTAAAGAGTTGATATATGTAAAGTGCTTTCAACAAGGTTAGTAACCACTCAGTACACGTTAACTTCTACTAGTTGCGTAGTAGCTGTCATCAGACTTCTTTAGTAACAGGATTTGGTCATTTTCAAGACACACAGAACACCTTAGCCACGGAGTCACTTCCTCAGAATCCACACTGTCATGTCCTTTTTGTAAGAGGCAAGTTTATATAGCAGAGAGGGCCCTATATATCATTGAAATTAGAGAGACCCAGGGTAGAATTTCACCTCTGTCCTAGGGTTAGTTGTTATATCTTGGGACAGTTATTTAGGGCCCACAAGCCTCATTCTTATCACCTCTAAACTGCAGACAACAACTCTGACCCTGTAGGGTCAACAGACAGCCTGATATAAGAAAGGAACACCGGTACTCCCCACCCCCCCAACTTCCTCACTCAGAACTGCCTTCAGCTTTCACTCTTGGGTAAACCCACAAGACCTCTTGGACCTTCCGAAATAAGAGGTCCTTTCCTGGGACTGAGGAGCACAAGGTGGTGGAAATGAGAATCTTAGAGGTCTGGGCTGCATGGCTCAGAACACTCAAGGGTGCTAGAGACATCACAGGCCCAGATTCAATAAACAGTTTGGCCTGAGGATGAAGAGAGTCAGAGAGCAAAGGGAAAGTGTGGTGGTACAGTTACCAGCTCCACTCTGCACAGGGATTGGCTGAGCCTGGAAATGCTGTGTAAGGAGGGAAAGAAAGAGGGCACTGGCAGATGAAAATCGTGTGCTAAAAAATAAAAAATGTAATGTACCCAATTCTAACAAACTCAGGCATGAAACTTTGAAATCTCTCAGCAAGTGGATGTGATCTTGCAACCGAAGACAGATCAGTGCAAGTGAAAAGCCAGCAAAGTGTTGTGAAAATGGGAGACTGTATGTAAAATGATAAGCATCGTGCTGGGCTTTGCAGGGCCTGACACACTCCAGGATTGTTCCTGTGACTGGCTTCCGCACATCCCCGTATCGATGTGTAAGGGAAGTGCAGATGCTCTGGCCTTGTGTGGGGGCCCAAAGACGCAGGTTAGGCTACCTAGTGCTATAGAATATCAAGTGTTAAAGTGAAAGATGATGATCTATACAGTAACACAACTCCTTAGCAATATCTGGAGGCACATGGGGATGAATATCCCAGTTCCCAGGACACACCAAAGATGCTGTGTGGGCTAAAGCAAAGAGGATTCCAACACGCTCATGCCCTTCTCTGATGGGCTGCAGGGGCTGTACTGGGCTCTCTGTGTCCAGGCGCAGTGGTCCAGCCTGTGTCACAGGAAGTGTCGCCTTCACACTTGTCCTCATCCTCCTGGTCACTGCAAATTGGTCCAAACACATCCATTAAGTCCTCTGTCTTCAGTTGCAAGATCACATCTACTTGCTGAACAATTTCAAAGCTTTATGCCTCCATTTGTTAGAGTTTGGTGCATTGCATTTTTATTTTTCCACTCTTTTTTGCTCAAGATTTTTGTCTCCCAGTTGCCCTCTTTCTTTCCCTCCACACACAGCATTTCCAGACTCAGCCAATCCCTGTGCAGAGTGGAGCGGGTCATTGCACGGACACACTTTCCCAGGTGTGCCTCTAAGAGATGCAGTCACTGATACACCCTGTTCTTACTTCGACTGTCCTATGTTAATGTCTCTATATGAAATTCCCCTTTACCTCTCAAGGTCTGGTCATGTTGGGAAGAAGCGACAACACTAAGGCAACAACACAAGGCTGGTGCTCCAGAAAGGAGCAAGAGACTTAAAAATAGCCTCTCCGTAATTCTGGATATCAGCCCTTTGTCAGATTTACAGGAAAAAAACAAACAAGCCCATTCAAAAGTGGGCAAAGGATATGAACAGACACTTTACGAAAGAAGACATATATGAGGCCAACAATCATATGAAAAAATCATCGTCACTGGTCATCAGAGAGATGCAAATCAAAACCACATTGAGATACCATCTCACACCAGTTAGAATGGTGATCATTAAAAAATCTGGAGACAACAGATGCTGAGAGGATGTGGAGAAAAAGGAACACTTTTACACTGTTGGTGGGAGTGTAAATTAGTTCAACCATTGTGGAAGACAGTGTGGCAATTCCTCAAGGCCTTAGAAATAGAAATTCCATTTGACCCAGCAATCCCATTACTGGGTATATATCCAAAAGACTATAAATCGTTCTACTATAAGGACACATGTACACTAATGTTCATTGCAGCACTGTTTACAATAGCAAAGACCTGGAATCAACCCAAATGCCCATTGATAATAGACTGGATTGGAAAAATGTGGCACATATACACCATGGAATATTATGCAGCAATCAGAAATTATGAGTTTGTGTCGTTTGTAGGGACATGGATGAATCTGGAGAACATCATCCTCAGCAAACTGACACAAGAACAGAAAATGAAACACTGCATATTCTCACTCATAGGCGGATGATGAAAAATGAGAACACATGGACACAGAAAGGGGAGTACTAAACACTGGGGTCTATTGGGGGGAAAAGGGGAGGGCAAGTGGGAGGGGGAGGTGGGGAGGGATAGCCTGGGGAGAAATGCCAAATGTGGGTGAAGGGGAGAAGCAAAGCAAAGCACACTGCCATGTGCGTACCTACGCATGCTCTGCTCATGTACCCCAAAACCTAAAATCCAATAAAAATTTAAAAAAAAAAATAGCCTCTCCCAGACGGCCTGCAGGGCTGCAGCCAGCCCGGGCTGACCAGCGCACACCTCAGGGGTAGACCAGGCATTGGCCAGCCCTGCTCCACAGAGGGCAGGAAATGGACACATTTAGACCTATTTGCAGTGACCAGGAGGATGGGGGCAAATGTGAAGGCGACACTCCCTGAGACTGGCTGGATCACTGCGCCTGGGCACAGAGAAGCCCAGCCTGGGTTCTAGAACACATGGAGACTGACATTCCATCCTAGCCTCTCCTCTGCAATTGCATCTCTCTCCTCTCCCAAGATGCCAGAGAGGAGGAATGACTCAGCTAAGAACAGGGCAACAACATCAGAAAATATATCACAGGTGACTATTTCAAAGGAATTGAGAAAGGTGACATTTTCCATTACAGCTCAGTGTGCCGGCGCTAATAACCCCCTTTTTGAACCACAGGTTCTCCACCACCACCCGCAGCCTTTGACTTCACTTCTAATAGGGACTGCAGAGGAGCCTCGAGGAGAGGTTTTGTCTTGCTGACACATCTTATTTCCACTCTTGTTGGCATGGAGAAGGCTACTTTGTTTGTGTCTGATTCCAGCTGGGCCACAACAGGATCCCATCTGATGAGCAGAAATGGCTAGAAGACTGTTCCCGTCTTGCTCAGCCACTCTGCAAGAGACCTCATGCTAACCCTTCCCACCTCCACAGCCCATTCTCACACCCTTGTAATGCTTCCATTCCCTAGGTAACTTGGAGAGGTTCCAACAGAGTGTGCTTCATACAAATGATGGTCACTAAAACCTTGCACTTTCTCTCTGTGCTTATTGGATAAGGGAAGAATGTAATAGTTGTGTGTCATGTTCTCTCCCACAGAAATTCTCTCTAGGTTACTGGCATTTCAGCAGGAGTTGGTAATGTAGTGAAAAGCACAGATGTGTTGGAATCAAAAGAATCTGAGTTTCAGTCACTCATTCGATAAGACATTATCCAGTGACCACCATGTCCCAGGCACTCTTCTAGGTGCTCACTGCCCCAGTGAGCAGCCATTCAAAGGATGCAAGTCCCTGTTCATATGGGGGCTACATGCTACCAGGCTAAGAACTAACAGTACCAAAAAAAAAAAAAAAGGGAACACTGGGAAAAAGTACACCCCTCTCGCATTGCTGTTTCTTAATATATCAAATGCGACTAACAACAATAGCTGTCTTATGGGACAACTGTGCCTTTTGCAAAGTGCTGCACAGATGTGAGTTGTCATTACCAACATTTTCACAGCCTAGACCCCAGGAGCAGTATTCCTAAGAGAGGAGGGAGGGCACTGAAGTATGATTATCCTAATTCTGCTGGCCTGGCAGTTCAGCTGCAGCCTCAGACTCAGAACCTCCCCAAGCTGACTTGAGATCCCCATCACCTTTTCCCCTACCATCGCTTGTGCTCTGTCCACCTTTGTCATAGTATTTGATGCCCTGCAGACACTACAATAGTCTGTTACTCTAACGTTCCGTCTCTATTCAACTACTGATCCTGAGTGCCAGTCACGATGTTGCTCTTTCGCAGGTACTTAAGACTGTTACAGTTAGCAGAATAAATTATGAATGAGTAGGAATGAATGAATAAGGAGCCTCTGAGTGCTAGCCTTCTATTTGTTGCATACTTAGCCTACTATGCTTTAAAAGAGCAAAATGTGGTTAGTTCCATAGGTGGTATTGTCCTTTATGCCTGCCCATCTCTTCATGAATACAGTCAAAATGGGATGGCCTGTCTCCTGCTTACAGTTCCATTCTAAGTTCCTTAGTTCCTTCTTTATGTTTGTTTGTTTGTTTTGAGACAGTCTCACTCTGTTGCCCAGGTTAGAATGTAGTAGTACAATCTCAGCTCACTGCAACCTCCACCTCCTAGGTTCAAGAGATTCTCGTGCCTCATCCTCCTGAGTAGCTGGGATTACAGGCACCTGCCACCATGCCCAGCTAATTTTTATATTTTTTGTAGAGACAGAGTTCTACCATGTTGGCCAGGCTGGTCTCGAACTCCTGAACCCAGGCTGCTCCGAGGCATTCTCCTCTTCCCTGTAAAATGCTGACGAGTTGTGCTGAGGCAGCGAAGACAGCCTGTCACAAGGGGCACAACAGATGGCTCAGATCATACCCTCCCCAAACCTGTCAGACCCAGGGCTGCTCCTGGAAACCAGGGTCAACAGAGCCCAAGTTTAAGTCCTATGGACGGGTGCAGTGCATGCGAGATGGGTGGGAGGGATAAGAAGAGAGGTTTCTTCCCACTTTTCCGGGTATCTGCCCCGTAGGTCCTATAAAGTATTCCGAATTACAGCATCTTGAGCATGGACTTTGAAATCAGCCCAACCTATTTGTGAATTCCAACTTCACCATCAATGATCTAATACCAACGGACTTCCCCCCGAGCCTCACTGTGTCTACCTTTGTGAAATTGGGCTAAGAATATTTCTGCTGGTATCTGTTATGAATATTAAAGAGATAATGCATGTAAAGTACAAAGAGAGATGCTAATTCGTAGTAGATGTTCCATAAATGTTCAATACATAGCAGTCATAACATCAGTTGAGCGTTTACGATATGCCGGTTTGGACCCCTTTAAGGATTCACATAGATCATTCACATATATGAAGGATTCACATTTAATCCTCCAACAACCCTATGAGAAGGTCACTTCAATGAGGATAAATATAAATAGTAAATATACAAATGATAAATATCATATAAATATAATTATCCAAATAATATAGCATAAATGTGATCTATAAATATACAAATTAAAAAGAGAATATTAAAGCATAAAGACACTAAATAACCTACCCCAGGCCACTCAGCAGAGAATTCTTGAGTTTGAGTTTATCTCCCCGACCCTCCCAACCCCAGAGTGCCCTCTCCTGACCTCCACGCTAAACAGCTGTCACTGTTGTTGATTCATTACGCAAGTTTCACGAAAGTGTTCAGCTCCACCTCCCCTATCTGCGGAGGTGACATGGGTCTCATAACCACATCCTTTTCTTTCCTGGATAAAAAGTGGGACAACCAAGTGCTGTCAGGAGGCCTGTGGCCCAAGCTTGGTAAAAGAAACCCCAAAGGACGAATCCACCTACCCCTTTTGAGAAGTTGTCACCCTCTGTGGTGAAGGCTCTGAGATTTAAATAAACACACAAATGACCTCAGCTCTGGGATGGGTGATAATGAAGGAAACTCCTGCCTCTGCGCATTGCAGAGCACCACCGGGCTTTAAACATGAGGCAAGCAGCACCACCCCAGGACTCGGGACGTCTGGGCTTCCATTGACATTTTCTTGTAGCTGAAGGTATGGACCAGTGATCCAAACAGGAATTGTTGCCTCCTTGGGTGACAGATCGGGCAGCTCAAGAAAATGTCAGTTTGACTGAAGCATAGCAAGGCAAAGAGAACCAGAGAGAGAACACCCACTTCACTTCTTTCCCAGCAGTAGATTCCATCTAGGGGCTTGACCAGCTCTTAGCAAATTCTGTACTAGATTATTATGCTCTCATGCATATGTTCTCACTCTCCCACTAGACTATGGCTCTTTAGGGGCAGTAACTAGGCCTGTAGGTCAGTTTATCTTTTGCTTCCCATAGCACCACCCTCAAGCTTACACATTGACCATTTGGAGTTGCCCAGTACATAGGATGGGAAACGCCACATCAAGGGGAGTTGAATCTCCATAGCAAGTGAACAAGGAGGGAATTTGCACTTCCGGGAAGGGTGTCACATTGAAACTAGGGTGTGTGGAACAGACACAGGGTCCTTCCTCTCTGCCCAGTCTTATGTTCCTAAGTCCCAAGAAATACGACATTCAACGTCCAGTGACTGATGTCTCTAAGCCCTCAGTGCGGGCAGCATATCTCTATGCTCTGCTCCACCCTCAAGGAAACCCCATCTAAGATCCCCCAAGAGCCCAGTCCTGGCCGCGAAGCCACCACTGAGTCCTGACATGCCTCACTCTGCCAGAGAAAGCATGAGCCCGCCTTGGCGGCTGAGTGCAGCTGCGGCTGTTGCTTAAAAGCCTTCCCTCGTGCAATAACCTCTCATTATATTTTAATGTTGTTGTAACTTTATGGCTTAATCAGTATTTGCAATTTGTTAGTAGCCTGGGCGGCCATAAAATTGTTTTCCAGGTACTGAAACATCCCATCAAGGTTTGTAAAGCAGTGGTTCTTAGTTTATCACACCCATAAAATGCCCTGGCAATTTGACAGATATAATAACTTTTTTTATCAAGTGTCTAATTTGAGAGGAAATTAAGCCATACGTTACATTCAGCTCACACTGGGCTTGGAGCTCTTCAGCCTCCCAGTCTCCCAGGGATGCCCCTCTCCTCACCCCATCTGTCCTCTTCAGCCAAGGGCTGGATTTCCTTCTTGCCCCTTGTATGGGGCCTGCTGCAACCTCTGTAGAACTGGGGGCCAATGGTCATGGATCTGCCATGTGGCTGGTGCAGGCATCCTTGATGAGACAGTGCTTTTGCACTGAGGATCCAGCACTGGCTAGGGAATTGGTCCCCAGAAAGAGAGCTGAAGCCCTGCTAATCCCACTGCTGTGTCTCCAAGTAAGTTGATGCACCCTGGGCCTAGTCCCACATAGGTCTACATGTGAAAGGAACCACATTGGATCTCTGCCCTTCACTTACCAAGCCCATCCCCATTCTCCAAAGATATTTACCCTCTCATGCTTTTCTTCATATTTTGTCCAAGTCACAGAGAGACAGCAGTTATATCAGAAAGGTACAAAGAAAAATAAACAATTCTCCTTGCCAGTTACATGGATTTGCTCCTCCCTGCCATTTTCCAGTGTTCATTCCTCTTGGAATAATGTTGAACCAAAGAACAGTTTGGGTCACACATTTTGTCGCATGTGTATATACCCCACACGGGGGTACCCCACTCAGGCCCAAATTATGACTAACTCACCAGTGCCTAGTATCAACTTTTTATGTGGCCCAGAAACTTGTGTCAAGCTGATTTCCCCTCCAGCCCTATTCTGCACAGTCAATAGTGCCACTGGGAGTGAACAGTTTTCATCTGGCTTTCCAACATTTAACTGCAAAAGCTCTCTCCCACCATGACACCCAGCCTCAGACAGTCATATTAGAAAATGGGCTTCGGGCCAGGCATGATGGCTCACAACTGTAATTCCAGCACTTTGGGAGGCCATGGAGGGCAGATCACTAGAGACCAGGAGTTCAAAAAAAAGCCTGGCCACCATGGTGAAATCCCATCTCTACTAAAAATACCAAAAGTATCCTGGTGTGGTGGTGCATGCCTGTAATTCCAGCTACTTGGGAGGCTGAGGCACAAGAAGTGCTTGAACCCAGGAGGCAGGCAGAGGTTGCAGTGAGCCAAGATTATGCCACTGCTCTCCAGCCTGGGCTATAGAGTAAGACTCTGTCTCAAAGAAAAGAAAATGGGATCTGGACCACCTTGCATTGTTTGTCACTTTTGATTGGCATTTACTGAGCAACCACTATGCCGCCAGTAGCATTCTAAGCTCTGAGGGATCTAGAGACAGTAAAGATAGTCTTTGCCCCTCTGAGAAAACTGGCAAGAAAGGCGAAGCTCAAAACTGCAATAGACCTATGGAAACAAAGAAAAGACCCATAGCTTGACCTGGGATGAGGGACGTGACTCTAGGGAAGGCTTCTCACTTGTGGTGACCCTTGATACAGGTATGTGTGTGAGTGTGTGTATATATGTATGTATATGTGTATGTATATGAATTAAAACTAGCCTGGTTCAAGGATGCAGAGGAAGGGCTTTTGATGCAGAAGGATCTGCAGATTTACAAATGCAAAATTTCGACAAAGTAAAGGGTATGGAAAACATGAGAAAAGGCCAGAAAACAACATGGCAGTGCATAGGCTGCGTATGGGCTGTGGGCTCTGAGCAGTGGCCGGAAGACATCGGCAAACATAGGCAAGGGGCAGATTCATAGTTCTCTGCTATGCAGGCTGACGAGACTGAGACTGATTTGAAAATTGTGGGAAAACATCAGAGGATCTTAGGCATGGGGGCACATGATCACCACGGAATTTTAGATCACAATGGCATCAAAGGAATGAAGACCTAAACAGAGCTGGGGAGTCAGGCTGCAGAAGATCATTGTCATTTGAGGGCAGTCTAGTACACAATACTGTCCTCCACATCCCCATTCCCATCTTCCTGTTAGCTCCCTAATCTCTTTTTCAGTGGAAACTCCTTATTTTGCATGGTCCTGGAGGGAGACCACTGCTGCTTTCTATCATGAAAGGGGCATGATTCTCTGCCTTACCAACTGAAGTAGCCAGGAGCAGATGACAGGCAGTCAATCCAACACTCCTTACTAGAAATGTTGACTTTTGATAGGGCAACTAAACATCACACTTTTCACAGACTGGCAGATTGTATTTTCCAAAAATGACCACAGCAATATTTCCGATTCCATATGATCTTCTACAGCCTTGTTCCTCTCCAACAAGAGACGGGGTTTATTTCTCCTCTGGAATCAAAGCAATGGAAGTGACACTGCAAGACTCAGAGACTACATCTTGAAGGGTGAGATGGGTTCTATCTGGCTTAATCTCTCTTGAGAAGCTTGCCCTGGGAACCTAGCCACCACGTTGCAGAGAAGCCCAGACTGCATGGGGCAGCCACGTGTAGGTAGGTGTCCTGGCCAATAATTCCAGCTAAGATTCCAGCTGACAGCCGGCATTGACCATCAGACTTGTGAAGGACGGAGCCTTTGGGTGACTTCTGGCCCCAGCCTTCCAGTCACCCCAGCTAACTCCATGCAGGGTAAAGACAAGCTGTTCCCTCTAAGCTGTGCCCAAATTGCCTATTCATGAACAAAATAAACATTGTCATTTTAAGTCACTGAGTGTGGGGTAGCTTGTTCCACAGAAATAGATCACTGGAATGGGGACCTTGACTGAGGATTCAACTGTTTAATGTTTAAAGATCCCTTACCTCCTAGTTATTTTCTAGTTCTGACTTTCTGGCTTCCCCCTACTGTCTGAGCACGAAATATCTTTGGTGACAGCAACATTGAGTTTCTGTTGCTTGCAACCACTGTACCCAGCCAAGGAAAGATAAGCTGCCATGGTCCAGGAGAGGAATGCTGAGGGCCTGAAGATAGACATGGCGGAGAAGGTTTGGAGCCAATAAACACACAGAGCACACAATCCACCAGGACTTCAGGAAGATACAGGAAAAGATGGAGGTAAAAATGTTTCTCTGGTTTCTAACTGGGCCACTGGGCAGATGTTCATGCCATTCAATGAGAAAGGTATTTCAAGAAGAGAAAGGCTCTTTCAGAGAATGAAAACATGTAAACTCATTACAAGTCCAGTTATCAACCTGGAGATTTGGAGATGCCAGTGGGAAGCACATATGGATCTGGAATAGAGGGGCATCACTGCAGTTTTCCAGCTTCCCCACATCACTTAAAACAGACAACACTAGAGATCAAGAAGAGTCTACTAGGGATGCAGAAATCTGAGGAAAGCTGAGTGCGATCCCTGTTCATGCTGAATCTTTCACTCACGAGTGTGCTCTGTTGGGGATGGAGGGACACAGGGGTGTGTGCATGTGTCTGAGAATGCATACAGGTGAATATCCATGCTTTCTCAAGGCTGAAAGGGGAGCCAGCTCTTATATTTCTTTCCCACTCCCCCACAGCATCTTATGAACCGACTCTAAAAGTTGAGAACAGATTCAATATAAGCCCAAGAATAAGTGTGCATTTGTGTAAAGCCTTCCTCAAAGGAGCTCTCCGCACTCTGCAGATAATGGACTTATTTATCCTTGGAGCACCTCTGTGAGGCAGTTACAGGACAAGGGTGACCAGGCTCACGTCATAAATAATGTCAGGAACAGCACGAAGCCCAGCCAGCCTATAACTCTGAGGCCCTGGGTGAGATGGGGTGGACCCAAGGTCACCCAGCAAGTTGGGAACAGGATGAGCCTCCATGCTGTGATGGTGTGACTCACATTCTCTCTGCATGTCCCCCCCGTCACCTGTGTGGTGACTCTGTGGCAGTAAGGCGTTAAGAGATAAATCTACCAGGCAGACTGGTTAGGACAGGTCAGTACCTCCTTTTCCAACCAAGCAGTTCCTTGCATGCCAACACAGGCACAAACCCAGAGACAGTCCACACAAGTCACTGGGAAACTGGCCTGACCAACTCGGTTGTAGAAAAATATTCCCATCACAAGGAATTGCAAATCAATAGACAGGAAATCATCTCCAGCTTCACACACAGAGACCAATTCCTGCCCTGTGAAAACCGCAGCAACACCGGTCATAAAAAGCCTCCTCTTGGCCAGAATGGGTTGGCTCCAGAGGCTCCAAGTGAAAACAGAAGTTGAATAAGAGCAATATACTGTATTTGTTTAAATTTCATGCCAGTGAATGTCTGTGACGCAGGAGACAGGTTTATGGAGAGAGAAATAAAATGTTGACAAATGGCCCTGTAATCAACTGGAACATGCAATAAATCATTAGAATGCCAATAACACTTCCAGGACAAGCTTAGAAAGGTCATTACTGTGTCACAATACATCTTCCAGCACCAAACAAAGCAAACAGAACATGTTGGGAATAGGATTATGGGGGAAGCATCTGTCAGTCCTAATTAAGAATTAACTACAGATCGTATCTTGGGAGATGTATAATTTATTTTCCCTCTTCTTCCTCCCTATGTGCTCACAAAAAGAAAAATAAATCAATAAAATATTTAACCCATTCTGGATCAGAGATGATGTCAACGTAGGAGGCATGAAGCACAGGCCAGGGAGAGCCGAGACCCTGGGAGGGCAGGGAGCAGAGCAGGGAGGAGCAGACGGGCATGAAGGAGGGTGGGACAGACAGCTGGAGAGCTCCAGTCAGCTCAGGCACTGGAAGCTTCTCTCTTTGCCCCAGCCCAGCCCAAGACACTGAGTTTTACACCCTGGGGAATGTTGGGGTTATTTAACACTTTGACAATGAAATCTCATGAGCTAAAAAGAGGCAACATGAAGGTTGGAAGTTGAAAAACAACGAAAAGGTGCCAAGTTCTTTCTACCTGAATGTACCAGTTAAGATTGAATTTGGCTGCAAATACAAAAAATTCAACTCACAGCGACTTATACAAAGAAGTATTTATCTTTTCTCACATAACAGAAGTCCAGGGGTGGGAGGTGCTGGATCAGTTTTCTAAATGTTTGTTTTGGAATCTTGTAGAGATTGGCTTTTGCCCTGTTTGACTCTATAGTCACAAGATGGCTGCTGCAGCTACAGACCCAGTCTCCATGTTCAAGAAGAAAAAGAGGGGAAAAGACGGTTCCAGCCTTCATTATCCCTGTTATCAGGAAAGCCAATTTTTGCAGCACACCCCACTCCTACACCAGCTGCAAGTTAGGCATTTATCTCATTAACCAGAATTGGCTTATATGGTCCCCAAAGAGTCTGGGAGATGAAATAGACACCTTGTCATCCCCCAAAAAAGTTGGGGTTCCATTTAAGAGCAAGGAATGGGTTTGTGTTATTAATGAATGGGGTTTGCCATGCTGGTAAAGTGGGATATGGGGCGACACAGGCTCCCTGCCAAGGAAGAGCCAGTTATGTGTGTGTGTGAGTGTGTGTGTGGGTGTGTGTGTGTGTGTGTCTGTTTGCAGCATGATCTCTGCAGAAATGGTCTTCATCCCACAAGAAGAAAGTGATGGGGCTCTAAGCCCTGCTCCCCAGCACCGCCCTACCATGGTTGCTCCAACTGTGCACATCCGCCACAGGCCCAGCATGTTCTAATGTTGTTATACTCCTCTCTAACACGGGGCAGAGTCCACTTTGCTCAGCCTTAAAGGAACTCGGGCTATTCAGAGGAAAGTCAATTCAGCCATCTGGGTAGCACCAAAGGATAGAGGAGAAAGTATCCACTCCTTCCCCAGAGACCTTGCTCCCAATGGTTCTTCCATCAGTGGGAGCTGCTCAGAAGGTTCCAAGATGACTTTTGTTGTCTACCTGGGTGTTGCTTTTCTCCAAGCAGCTTATTATGCTTTCTCCTCTGTGGCTCTGTGTGTTTGTGTGTGTTTACAGGTTTAAGTGTCTTCCTTTCTAATTGCCCCAGCTATTTCCCCATTTCTCTCATGAGCTGGCCCCCATCCTATGATGGAGGTAGCTTCCCCAGACTTACTCAGTGAGGTTTGCACACATCACCTGCCTCTTCGTGCCCTAATGACTGTTAGCGTCATTAATAGTGTGGCTGTTGTTTCTGCTCTTTCTCACTCTTCCTGCCTTCCCTTCTCGAGTCTCTTTTTCTGCTTAAGTTTGCATTTCTTCTTTTATTTTATTTTATTTTTTTCTGCTGACAGAGACAAGAGCTCGTCCTAGTTCACCATTTCAGGATTTGTTGCAAAATTCAAAGTACAGGTTTATGGCTGCCAGTGTCCTGGTTATAGTACAGTTCTTAAGGGTCCTAATAAACTCAGCTGCTCGAGGGGCCTCTTAAATTCCAGTATGAAAGATAGAGAAAAGGCATTATTTAGTTCCTGGAACATTCAGGGATCTTCATCCTTGAAGGCTGAGGATAATGTTTCTTTCTTGGGGAAGCAAAAGCCCATAACTCTTGAATGCTGCCCAGGAACTAGAGGGTAAAAGAAGAGTTCTTTTCTCCTTCCCAGTTGCTAGATGGATGGCAAATGAGAGACAGGGTTGGAGCTAAAAAGATGGTCACAAACCAAGGACTGAAATGCAGTAGTATTTCCTTTTTTAACCAATCGCAAAAAGCCTATCCTTAGATGCTGAGCATGCAGCTGGGTTAAGACAAACTGGGCTGGTTGAAAATTCCACACAGTTCCATTCTGCACAAGCACAGGCTGTGGCCCTCCATGGGGTGGCCCCTGAGATGTGCCTAGAACAGACATGATCACATGTTTGTGTATTATTTTTTAATATTTTTAGCTGCGGGGTCTCTCTGTGTCACCCATGCTAAAGTGCAGTGGTGCAATCATAGCTCACTTCAGCCTCGAGCTGCTGGCCTCAAGTGATACTCTCACCTCAGTCTCCCAAGCAGCTTGAACTGCAGGCACATAACCCCCCCCCAGCTAGTTTTCTTTTGTTTTGTACAGACAGGGTCTTCCTGTGTTGCTCAAGCTTGTCTCGGACTCCTGGGCTCAAGTGATCCTCCTCCATCAGCCTCCTGAGTAGCTGGGATTACAAGTGTGAGTCATCATGCCCTCAGAATCACATTCTGAAATGTAGTGCTTCCCAGAATGCTTCTGCTTATTTCTTTCTTAAGATCCTCTAAATCTGGTTGTGACTCTTTATATTGCACATGAGGAAGCCATACGTAGTTGTATCGCACCATACAACGATGGCTGATGGTGCCGTTATTTGCTCAAGGTCACACAGCTGGTTAAGTGTCAGCTAAGCCTCAAACCCAATTTCTGTCACATAATCCAGGGCTGATTCCATGTTACCAAGCTGTCCCTCCTAAAGGTATCATAGGATAAATATGCCCACCTCTAGAAATTGCAAGTGAGAGACTGCCTTGTGGAATGAAGTGAGTACTGACTTCATTCAAGTACCACTGGGACAGTCACACCACCTCTCTTGGCTTCAGCTTCCTGATTTAGAAAATGAAGGATCACAGTCACAATGCAAGACCCCAGAATGCCTCAGGGCCTCTGTGTGAGGGAGGGCTGTCCTGTCCCTCTATTATGTCTTAGATAATAAAGTTTGTGTAAATCTGATGATGTGCATGAAATGCTACTTCATTTAAAAGTTTTCAATGTCTAAGGACACTTGAACTAGACATTCTCTGAGATCCCATGCCTTGCTCATGCCATCATCAGCACCAATGAAACATCTGTAATTGTTCACTTGCAGAGGTCTTGACCAGGTGCCTGGCAGGAAGTTGGTGCTCAAAGATGGCAGCCATGAACCATTGACCCACTCATAAGAACCCCCATGGAAGGGTTCTCTCCTGGACATGGTGAGGGGTTTCTGAGAGCAGGGTTAGGCATGCTGGCTAGTTGGTTTGTAGTCTAAGAGGTGACCTTTGATTTTTTTCTTGAGGATTTGACATTTGAGGCCATACCCTCATGCCCTAAGATTTGTCTTCAGATACAGTTTCAAACTCTCTGTTTCCCCTGTCTCCAACATGGATGAAGAAAACTGGAATCGGTTAGCCTGCAGAATGATTTTTTATTAATAAAGTGGTACAATTTGGAGTGGTATTTTAGGTCACCTTAAGCTCTCCCGTACAACCTGGATTTTGCATTAAATGGAAACTATTAGTATTCGGAAATGCTTTAGCATGAGAGTGGCCGTGTGACCGTGACCTCTGTGTTTATGTAAACGTGTTTTCATTACCACCATGCCTGGGGTGGAAAGGGGGAGCTGGAAGAGAAAGCCACTTCTTGTTAATGCTGTCCTTGCGAATGTTCTTTGATTAGCAGCAGCTCAGGTCTAAGGGGGTCGAACACTGCATGCTGGCTCTGAATCACTCCCTTCGCAGCATGTGTGCCTGGCTAGAGGACACCAGGGCAGAGGATCCTGGCCCAGGAAGATGCTGTGCAGCCTCATTTGCCCTGCACTTAGAGTTTACCTCCAATCATCCTGGATTCTTTTGTCCCACCCACCCCAGGAACTGGCCCAGAGGTCAGCCAGCTATTCCCCAAATCTGGCCCATTACCTATTTTTGTACAGCCCTCACACTAAGAATGTTTTTTGCATTTTTTAATGTTGCAAAAAAAATCAAAAGGAGCGTATTTTATGGCATGTGAAAATGCCATGTGATTCTAATTTCAGTGTCCATTAATAAAGTTTTATTAGAACATAGCCACACTCATTCATTCACTTACAGTCTGTGGCTACTTTCCTGCTGCAATGGCAGGGTTGAGTAGTTGTGACAGAGACCACATGACCTCCAAAGCCTAAAAGAGTTTCCATGGAGGCTTTGGTAGAAACAGTGTTCCAACCCCTAAGCAAGTCCAACACTGGTTCCTCTCTCAATTCCTTTGGCAATCACTCATCAACGCCTGAAGACTTTCTCCCTAACATTTATGGAATCCATCCTCTCTACTCACTACTAGTTAGTAACCCAGTATCTCCCAACAGGACTCTGGCAACAACTTCCAGATGTGTCTCCCAACGTCCAGACTTTGCTACCCAGGACATCTCATTGGTATCTCCAGAGTGCAGTAGAATAGCCTGGCTAAAAGCACAGACTCTAGAGCCAGACCACTCGGCTTCATACCCCAAATCTCCTCACTTATTATATGTACAGCCCCAGACTAGTCATTTCAGCTCTAAGTCTCAGTTTCCTCATCTGTAAAATGGGATTTAATAATAGTACTTACCTTATAAGTTATTGTAAGGATTATTTGTCACAGTCCCCTGTTCTTGCAAGAAATAGCTGTGACTGGGTATTTTTAAAATTTAAAATAAAAATGAAGTTTAATTGACTCACGGTACTGCAGGCCATACAGGAAGAATGGCTGGGGCATCCTCAGGAAACTTACAATTATGGCAGAAGGAAAAGGGGAAGGTAGCACATTTTCTAAACCCGGAGCAGGAGGAAGAGAGAGATGGGAGAGGCGCCTCACATCTTTAAACAACCAGATCTCGTGATAACTCACGTACTTTCACAGGAACACCCCCAAAGGAGAAATCTGCCCCCGTGACCCAGTCACATCCCACCAGGCCCCACCTCCAACACTGGGGATTAAAGTTTGACAGAAGATTTATGTGGAGACACAGACCCAAACCATATCCTTTGCAAAGCACTAAACAGTGCCAGTATTTTCTCTCTCTCTTTTTTTTTAATTTTTATTGTTTCCTTGAGACAGAGTCTCACCCTGTCACCCAGGCTGGAGTGCAATGGCATGATCTCAGTTCACTGCAACCTCTACCTCCTAGGTTCAAGCGATTCTCCTGCCTCAGCCTCCTGAGTAGCTGGGATTACAGGCATATGCCACCAAGCCCAGGTCATTTTTTGTATCTTTAGTAGAGACGGGGTTTCACCATGTTGGTCAGGCTGGTTTTGAACTCCTGACCTCATGATTTACCCACCCCAACCTCCCAAAGTGCTGGGATTACAGGCGTGAGCCACCACACGCAGCCAATACCAGTATTTTCTATGATCATCATAGAAAATTCTAATTTGACCATGTCTTTCCTCCACCCAGGAGACATCAGTGGCTTTTCATCATTGGTCAAATGGAGCCCAAACTCCTGAGCACAGTGTACACAGGTCCTCTGTGTTCTGATCCCCATCATCTTGTGTCCAGCCATAGCTCTCTCTACTCTTGGCCTCACAGGTTCTGCTGTAACAACTCCTAGTTGCTCACCGTTTCTCCCATACCTTTTGCTGTTTCTTGTCCCCAGCATTCCCTTCAGAGGCTTGGCTTGGATTTGACCTCCTCCAAGAAGTCTTCTCTGATTTATTGTGCAAGACTCCCACCCCACTTACTATATGATATCCAGTCTGTTGTTGACTGGCTCTGCCACCCTTAGCTGATGAGCTACTCGAGAATGTAGGGAGATCTGAGGGGTTAATTTGGGAGAGACAAGAGACTATTTTCAGAGGACATATCAGGAAAGGCTTTTTGATGTGAAGCCCCTTTGAGATGAGCCTTAAAGCCTGTTAGGACAAGGACTGGCTTTAGTCATTGCCTGACTGTGCCTGACTCATTTGGGTCTTTCCTAAATGTTTGTTGAATGAATTAATTAAGCACTTGGTAAATGACTTTAATCCATACATCCCTCCAGAAAGCTATAGCATTATATGAGTTCAAGTTTCAGCTTGAAAGATAATTTCATGTCCAGCACCTTTGAATTAATGATTTCAGACTGAAACATGATTCAAGGCACCCAAGAAAGCAGAGAGAGAGTTTTGAGGGAACTCCCCATGCAAGATACCAAAACACAGTGGCCTGCTTCCCACACATCCCCACCCCACCCCCTGTAAAGGTACTGCCTTGGCTCATGTTGATAGCCTGTTCTAAAACTCTTAGGGCTCCTCCTTCCTATACAACAAAGGATAAGCTCCCAGAAACCACTTCCAATCTTGTCTCCCCTCACTTCCCTCCTCGCACCCTTCGACACATTGCACAGAATTGCAACGGCCTCTGCTGAGTAAGTTCAGACAGACTCTATCACGAACAATGCTTTGCCAAGCTAATTGTTAGCATTATTGGAGGGAGAGCTGAACCAGATAATTTACGTGGAAACACTCTGCCTTCAAATGGGAGTCATACTTTTTCCCTTTTTCAAAAAGGGCATTCCTCTTGATCCTCCCCCACTCATCCTTTAGGGTCAGCACAAATGCCAGCCCCTGCAGAGGGCTTCTCCTCCCACTTGTCCTCCCCTCAGAGGAGGCTCTCCCTTCTCCTATTATTTTTCTTCTTAAAACACTTCCCATCTGCCTTGCTTCATGGCTGTCTGTGTACAGATCACATCACCTCTGCAGCTGTGTGAAGGCAGAGTCTGCCGCCTGTCTTCTAAGGTCTGTGGCCCCACAGTAAGGCCTGACCCTGAGAGACGCACACAATGTTGAGTGGGGAAAGAACTCTTTCAGGGTAGTAAGTTTCCTCCTCTGTAGCATTAGGGCACTGGTTCCACCTTCTTATTGTCCTTCAGATCCACTTTGGAAAATCTGTTTTGAAGATGAAGAAACAAATTCCAAAAGGCTGGCTTGTTTACAGTCGCACAGCTGGTGAGTAACAGAAGAGGAAGCACCTTCTCTCTCCTCTGCCCACGGAAGCTCCATTGTTCTACAAGGCTATGGGCTAAGGACAAACAGCCCTACAACACCATTTCCATCAGGAAACATTAACACAGCTCTGATGAGACTAAAACTCACTTAACATAACTGGAGACCTCCACATTCTGCTACTGCTTCCTTCGTCACTCCTATTTCTTACCCCAAAAGCACTTAAAAGCTGTTTAAGGTGAACTGTGTTTAGACATGTGGCTGTCACTATTGTTAAGGATGTTTGCAAGAGGGTCTCAGTACACCCTCCACAATCACTGTCTGCCAGGATCTCTGCGTCTACCTGTGTTTACATCACGCCTATCGCTGGTACATCAGCAGCCTTTGACAAACAAGCTGGGAAGTGCGGGAAGAAAAGAAAAAGGTGTTTGTGACTGACGCTGTTAATTATCACTTCGCTATACCACGCACTCCTTAAAGTGGCACAGAGTGGCTCTCGAGGCCTTTGCACATGTGCTTGTATTTGACAACATCTTCCCCCATTACAACATGATATAAATTGTAATCATGACGCAATAGACATGAAACTAAGCGGTTCTCACCCACATGGTAGTAACACCATACAATCTGAGCAGCTGTAACAAAAGAGGGTGAACTTACTTATCGCCTGATAAGGATTTCAGTTAACCCAGTCTAATAGGTGCTGAGAAGACAATATGAAGGCTGAATAAAAACAATGCTGGATCAAATTGAGGCTTTCTTAGTGGAATCGGAAGGTCCAGATCACAAACAGTAAAAACTCTACCATATTTAGCAAGGGGCAGACCACACTTGCTGGACTGTGTTAAACCTACAAGGGCTGTGGAAACCTTGAAGGAGGGGAAATCCAGACAAGGATGGACAAGATGGTAACGAGTCTGGTAACTAGTCATATGAGACATGTGGAAGAAGTAAAAGGTGTGTAATCTGCAGATCAAACTGCTACAGGGAAATAGGATCATTATCTTAAGATGTGTGCCTGGGCTAGCATGGTAGGAATGAGACATTTAATTATGACCCTGGGATGACATAGCAGTGGACATCATTAGAAACAGCTAATCCGTGGTGTACCCAATTTTGCAGCCTGGAATACCATTAAAATCTTAGGGAATTTAACTAAAGTCCTATAGTGCCCAACCCTCCCAAAGAGTTATGTGAGCAACCAAGAGGTTACTTGGTCATCTCTGCCTCTATGCTCCTATTTCTGTTAATGTTTTCTGTCCCCCATCCACAGAAGTTCAGGGATGAAATGAACACACACACACACACACATATGATCTGGTAGACTCTCCTATAAATGAGAGAGGAAGACACTGGAGAAGGGGTTTACATTGTCACACCAGCAACTTCTAATGGGACAATAAGCATCCCTATTACTTTTTCCTCTTTTTTTTTAAGAGACAAGGTCTCACTTTGTCCCCCAGGCTAGAGTGTAACAGTGTGATCATAGCTCACTGCAGCTTTGAACTCCTGGTCTCAAGCAGTCTTCCCAAAGCACTGGGATCCCAGGGATGAACCACCATGCCCAGCCAGCATCCTTATTCTTAAATCTTGAAATCCTTGTCCTTTGGTCTCCCCCACAATCCTGGAGTATCATTGAACCTTTACTTCTTCCAGCCCACCCATCTCCCCTCTTCCTCGCTTCTCTCTTTTACCTTTCCCCTTTCTTCTCCTCTCTTTCTTCCCCTCTTTTAGGAACAAAAGCCATTCATTCCTCTCCTTATTGCATGCAGATTAGCTTTCCCTCTCCATATCTCAGCATCCAACAGCCATATTGACAAAGTGAGTGCATGCCCAGCAGGCTTACCAAGATCTTCCATAAACCTAAATATCGCCTTCCACAAGGGAAGTTCTGGTGTTAGATGTTAAGAAAGCAGCATTTTACTAATCCTATGAGAGCCTAAGGAAGAGTGTTTTCATGGACAAGAAAATCTGGAAAATTGTGCATAAAAAAGACCCTTCCTAGAGATTCACAACACAAAGGATCTTGTGAAGTGTCAGGTCCTCCAGTAAAGACTCCTGTTAAACTCTGTGAAACACAGTATTTCTGGAGCTCATTGGTCCATGGAATAATAAGGACATGCTGATGACTTAGAAAACATGCCTTAGGATGTGCACAGAAAAGGCCCAAGCCTGCCCAAGGAGATGTACAAGGAGGCCCTGGGAGCAGAAGTGCTGGAAAGAATGAGTCCCCTTCTTGCAGCAGGAAAGCTTGTCCTAGCCCTACCTCACCCAGTGACCTTGGGCCCATCCCATCTCCTTCAGGGCCTCAGAGTTATAGGCTGGCTGGGCTTCGTGCTGTTCCTGACATTATTTATTGTGTGAGCCTGGTCACCCCTGTCCTGTAACTGCCTCACAGAGGTGCTCCAAGGATAAATAAGTCCATTATCTGCAGACTGCGGAGAGCTCCTCTGAGGAAGGCTTTACATAAATGCACAGTTATTCTTGGGCTTATATTAAGTCAGCTATCAACCTTTTCAGGCAGTCCAGTTTTTTTGCACAGGTTGTATGAAATAATAAGAGAAAAACATCCCTGAAACAAGCAGTGTAGCTTTCAGTCCAGTTTGAGATGGCATGTCTACACACCTCTGTGGCACATACAACACACACACACACACACACACACACACGCAGACACATAAAGGAGACTCTCTGAGAGGTCAATATTTAAGCTAAACATTTACTATTTGTCTTAGTCCGTTTTGGGCTGCTGTAACAGAATATCACGAACTAAGTAGTTTATAATGAGCAAAAAATGTATTTTTCATGGTTCTGGAGGCCAGGAAGTCCAAGATGAAGGCAACAGCATCTGGTGAGGGCTTTCTTGCTGTGTTATTACATGGCAGAAAGCATCACATGGCAGAGGGGCAAAGAGAGAGAGAGAGAGAGAAACGAACTCTCTCCTATAATAATAAACCCACCTCAACAACAACGGTATCATTCACCCATAAGAATGAAGCCCGCATGATCTAAGCACCTCTTAAAGATTCCACCTCCCAATTCCGTCACAATGGTAATTAAATTTCAGCATGACTTTGGGAGGGGACAAACATCAAACCACAGCAGTGTGTGACGGCTATCAAATTCCTTAAGCTCTACATACTTTTGCTCTAGTCATGGGATCCTCCTTCTAACATGTCTACACAGTCTTTATAGAAGAGAAAGCTGAGGCCAGAGAGGTGTGATGAATTCTCTGACATCTTGTGGGAATTGATGGCAGGATTGGGAAAGGCATAGCCTGTTGCTTTTTTCCCAGGCTTGTATCCAGGCATCCATGTGTGTGGTTGTTTCTTTCTTTTGAATTTTTGGAAATCACCTGGTGCTCTCTCTATCAGATTTTTACAACAAATGAAGCTGCCCAACAAAAGATGTTATTGAATTGACCATCCTGAAGATATCTGAGCAGAAGTCAGAATCTGTTGAGGATGCCATGGACAGCTAGAATGTGAAACCAGATGATTTATTCGTATACTTACCCATTCAACATTTAGTTCTCATTTTCTGTGTGTCATGAACTGTCTCATGCTTTCCATGGTAATAAACAGAATAAAGTCTCTATCCTCATTTGAACTTGTGTTCTAGTGAAAATGACAGGTAATAAGCAAATAAATGTATGTGCTAATGGCATATAACCATAAGACAGGATAAGAGGACAGAGAATTGCAGGGCTTGGAACAGAGGAGGCAGATTGTGGTCAGGAGAGCCTCACTAGGAAGATGACATTAGAAGAAAGATGTGAACATGAGGGAGTGGGCCTTGTGAATGCTGCGGGGGAATGAGGTTTCCAGAGAAAGCGTGCAGGAAGAGCAAGGGCTCTCAGCTGAGTTCATTCCTGGTGTGTTGAGGAATAGTGAGGGGCCAGTGTGGCTGAAGCAAAGTGAGCATGGGAGGCATGCAGGAGATGGGGTGAGTCACACAGTAAAGAGGAAGTGGGTAGCGTTCAGGTCATGGTGAAGACTGTTGCAAGGACCCTTCCAAAGCTGAGTCCATGACCATTTGGTTGAGTCATAATGTTGGTCACCACCAGCCCCTGACTTCTATTTAATATAATTCTGTTAAGCATATTGGCTCAATTTCTGACCTGAGTAACCTATGCCACTAGGGATGGGAAAAGCACCTTTCTCCTGGGGCAACAGCCCCAAAAGCTGAAATGAAAAATCTGTTTTTCTATTGTCATCTTCGGCAAGGTGGCCTAACAATTCAATGGAAAGAATTTAGCTTTATCTCCTCATCCGTCAAATATAAAACACCCCCCATCAAGCTGTCTAAAATGCACTAACACTTGTAAAACACACCTGCTGTTTCTTTTGATTCTGTGGAATTCTCTTACCCTTGTCCACACCCAGGCAAGACCAGAATTAAGCTTTTCATCTGAAGCAGAGTTTGACATAAGCTTAGGGCATCAGATATCTATGGGACACAACATGAATCCTTGAAAGCACCAAGAATATAAAGAAGGGACCCACACTAGATGCAATGAAGAGCACCACAAGGGGAAAATGACTCTGTGACTGTGTGCAGACTGGAGCAGGACCAGCAGCTGAATCTGAAGATGTCTGACCTTGAGTGCTTTATTTAATTCCTGTCCAAGGATGGCAACTGGTCTCAGAAGTGGGGGGTACACTGCCCCTACAATGCCCAAGCTTAGGGACACAAAAGTTCAGAGGGTTGAGTAGATGATTGTCATCTCCCCAAAAGTCATGATATCTTTTCAGCCTATCCCTTTCCTGCCTACAGTCAGTTCTACACACATTCCCCCCATCTTCCTATACCAAGCATATTAGTCTGTATTCACATTGCTGTAAAGATACTATCCAATGGTGAGGCACAGTGGCTCATGCCTGTAATCCCAACACTTTGGGAGGCTGAGGTTGGCATGTCACCTGAGGTCAGGAGTTCAAGACCAGCCTGACCAACATGGTGAAACCCCATATCTAATGAAAATACAAAAATTAGCCAGGCGCAGTGGTGGGCACCTGTGATACCAGCTACTCAGGAGGCTGAGACACGAGAATCGCTTCAATGCAGGAGGCAAGGTTGCAATAAGCTGAGATCATGCCACTGTACTCCAGCCTGGGAAACAGAGTGAGACATTGTCTCCAAAAAACAAATAAATAAACAAAAATACAAAAAAAAAAAAAGGATACCACCCAAGACTGGGTAATTTATAAAAGAAAGAGGTTTAGTTGACTCACAGTTCTGCATGGCTAGGAAGGCCACAAGAAACTTAAAATCATGACAGAAAGGGAAGCAGTTACATCTTACATGGCAGTAGGAGATACAGGAGAAAGTGAAGGAGGAAGACCTCCTTACAAAACCATCAGAGAACTCAGTCACTGTCATAAGAACAGCATGGGGGAAACCATCCCTATGATCCAATCATCTCCCTCCTTTAACACGTGGGGATTACAATTCAAGATGAGATTTGGGTGGGGACTCAGAGCCAAACATATCACCTAGCAAAGGTTGGTTCCCCCAAAAGTCTCAAGCCAAACTCAGTGAAGACATGAGAACAGAACTCCCTCTGTTCTCTGCATACACTCTGTGTTCAGCTGAGTGCAGCAGCTATAAAGAAGAAAGTTCAGTTTCCTCAAGAGGTGAAGCATGGTGGAGCTGGGCCTCCCACTGGTCTGGGGTCTAGAACCCTTGAGGATAAAGGAGAGAATCAAGTTCAGTGGGGAAATAAGAACATTGAAATCAAACCTCACCAGCTGCACAAGTTTCCTAGGGCTGAGATGGCCATTACTGATTATAAAAACTTTGTCAAACTTTGTTTAAACAGAAATGCACAAAGGAAGAGAGGCATTTTTCCTGGGCCACAGATTGCTGTCCCCCTTGGAAGTGCTTCCCACACTTAGGGCCATGGGTTGTTGACATAGACACAAATTCTCTCCCCTGCGGCTGCTCTTTGCTGGGGAAGGTTGGGATCAGCCCCATGTTGCTTGCTACAGGGAATACATGACAGGGAATACATGACAGGGAAAGCAGAGAGTAGCTCAAGAGGACACACCCGTCTGCTCCCTCAGCTTTTCCCTTCTGAGTCAAGAGGAATCAGAAACAACCACTCCAAAGGGAAGAACCTGTAACTGGGTCAGCTACTGTGCTTTCAAAAGAGCTTTGCCACTGGGCACATGTGACTAGGGAGTATCTGCAACATGGCTAGTCAGAATGGAGGCATGTGATAACTGGAAAATGCACACTTGGTTTTGAATGCACAAAAAAATGTAAAATATCTCATTGATTTTTATGTTCCGTTTTTCATATTGCTTATATGTTAAATATATTGGGTTAAATAAAATTTGTTATTCAGCATAATTTCACCTCTTTGCTTTTGCTTTTTTATAATGTGGCTCCTAAACAATTTAAAATTGCACATGGGGCTTGCATTATATTTCTTTTTTTTTTTTTTTTTTTGAGACGGAGTTTCGCTCTTGTTGCCCAGGCTGGAGTGCAATGGCGCAATCTCGGCTCACTGCAACCTCCGCCTCCTGGGTTCAGGCAATTCTCCTGCCTCAGCCTCCTGAGTAGCTGGGATTACAGGCACACATCACTGTGCCCAGCTAATTTTTTGTATTTTTAGTAGAGACGGGGTTTCACCAGGTTGACCAGGATGGTCTCGATCTCTTGACCTCGTGATCCACCTGCCTCGGCCTCCCAAAGTGCTGGGATTACAGGCTTGAGCCACTTTCTATTGGATAGCACTGAATTGGAGGATAAACATCAATGAAGGAAAAAGACTAGGACTACTAGGCCATTCCACTCTGAGCATGCCATGTATGGAAAGTATTTAATGACAAGTATGCCTCAGTTTATTCAACAAACTTGAAGTTCAACATAAAGAAATGGGAAGAGTAGCCCTAAACACGAAGAGCCAGGCCCGGGAACTCCACCAGCTAGATGTACGCCAGTCAAACCAAAGCCCGGCCTCCAATCAGCCCATCGTCCCCCACGCCTTCCTCTCAGAAGAGCTGGACTTTCCTGATGCAAAAGACCTCATGGCCAGCACTTCCTATCCAATCGCCACTGATGGCTGTTGTAGTCTTCTGAAAAATCAGAACAGGTTGAGTTGCTCAGACTCAACCTTTGGGGTTCTTTCTGGTTGTAGTGGGAAATGTGGGATTTGTGGTTGGACAAGTCTGAAATTAGATTTCAGTTCTGCTGTTGACAAGCCCCATGTGCTTAGAAAAGAAACAAAACCTCTCTGAGTTGCCATTTCTTCATATGTAAAGTAGGTATTAGGATGGTGCAAAAGTAATTGCAGATTTTGCCATTACCTTTAATCATTTATTTTATTAATTTTTTAAATGATATCTAATAAATGTATTTTCTTTTATTAGTAAAATAAATAACTTATTTTACTATTATTTGTTATTAATTATATATATTTATTTTACTAATACAATAAATCATTACTTTTACTATTATTTATTATATATTTATTTTACTATCAATAAATTAAATCAAATTATTCATTTTACTATTATTTATTTTATTATTAGTGAAATAAATCAAAGTTCCAGTAAAAATATCACTGGACACATTCAAGTGCTTACACAGATCTTGGCACATAAATGGTAGCTATTACGGCTCTATGTTCTATGGAATTGTATATTCTTCATTTTGTTGAATTAATCCCTATTTTAAATGCAGTACAGGAGCTGGCTGTGTACGAGACACTTGCTCTAAATCCCATCAAATGGCGAAGAGTACTTCCCTAAAGGGAAGAACTGCTGCCTGATTCCCTGTCCCAGACTTCTCTCATGCATTGGAAAACCCTCCTCTCCTCAATATCAGTTTTTGTTCATTCAGATCTTTCATACCTGAGCTCTCATATGTACCTGAAGTGAGGGACATGTGTACCCAACTCTTAGGAAGGTTCCCAATGTAAAACTTTTTCTGCATCCCAGGTGGCAATGCAGAGAAAGAAAATCCCCCGAACCAAGCTTTCCCCAAAGGCCTGGTGGGGCTGGGAGGCAGAGACAGCCCAGGAAGAGGCCTGCACAGGGAAGTGGGGAGAGCAAAGGAGGAAGAAAAACAAACACAGCTTTAATTAAACACAGTGTATCTAAATCAGAGGTATGCTCAGAGAGCAAGGAAGGGTGAAATGGAATTTCTAGAAGAAAACAACTTTCTCCACCTTCTTAGTCTCATTAACATTGAAATGAACCCCCTGAGGAGAAGGAGCCAGGCCCTACTGCAGGGGAGAGGAGAAAGCTCCTGCGCCTCAATGGGGCTTTGTGCTCCTTGGCACTGGATCTGCCAATTCAGGGCGCCCCTCCTAGAGCCCACTCCTGGGATTGTCTCTCCTGCCTGTGCGTCTCCGGGGGGTTCATTCTGACCATAGGCAGCTGAGCAGTGGGGGCTGTGTTAGGGTATCAGGGATGAGCAGGGACTCTTACCTGGGCCCATCCAGCTCCCTGCCTGGCTCTCCCTGCTCCTTTGCAGAGCCATCCCCACTACTGAAATGTTTGGGGTGCAGCAGGAGTTGCCAGTCTCTGCAGCTGTCCTCTCCTCGGGCTCAGGAGACTTGACGTCCATGCTTGCCTGGAAACCCACCTTCCAGCCCTGCCCCTGCTAAGACCTGTGAGATGGAAGAGGTTCTAGGCCCACCTGAGGGTATCACCTGAGTTTCACTTGCTGCTAATTTGGCCTCAGGTCTCATAGCCCTAATCTCTGGCTGCCTGTCCCATCCCGCACCCAGTTCTTACCACAGGGCTTCTGCTTTTTGCCTTCTCTCTGTGCCAAAGCCTTGGAAAATGTCCTGAGTCCCTTTCTCTCCTTTGTCACCATCCTCTAGTGTCCCCTGAACATCAGCCCAGAGGCTGGCTCTTGGCCAGGAGAAATACCCCACCCCTGCTTCCTCACCCCAGTGCTCTTCCTCAACTACTTGGAAATTATTATAACTGCCCAATGGGTTCTCCTTGTTCGCTGCCCAGATAGAGCTGATTTATCAAGGCAGGACTTGCAATAGAAAATGAATTTAATACACATAGAGCCAACTAAACAGAAGACCTGAGTTTTATTACTGCTCAAATCAGTCTCCTTGAAAATTCAGATGCTAGATCTTTTTGAAATAGTTTGGCAGGCAGAGGCTAGGGAATGGGGAATGCTGATTAGTTGGGTCAGGGATAAAATCACAGGGGATTGAAGCCATCCCCTTGCATGGAGCCAGTTCCTAGATGGGAGCCACTTTGCCGGTCTGTGTGGTGCCAGCTGATGCATCAGAAAGCAAGTTCTGAAAAATATCTCCAACACCAATCTTAGGTCTTAGAATAGTAATGTTAGCCATCAAAGCAACTGGAGAGGTTAGGAATCCTACGGCCTCTGGCTGCATGACTCCTGAGCCATAGTTTCCCATTTTGTGGCTAATGTGTTAGTTTTGCATAGTTCAGCCTATGTTCAGGAATGAACAAGGGTAGCTTGGAAGTGAAAAGCAAGGTGGCGTTGGTTGGGTCAGATCACTTTCACTGTCATAATGCTCTCACTGGTACAATCTTCGCAAAGGCCATTTCACTATTTGTTATCTTTTGCTCTGGCATGATGCCTGCCCCGCAGTAGGGTGTTAATAAATGTGTGTGGAATGCATGGATGATTGGATAAGAACCTGACTGGGGACTTGGGAAGGCTTCAGGAAGAGCCAACCTCATGTACTTGAATCTCATCCTTACTCTATGGCCTGCTAAGAGTCTCCAGTTTTTGTATGGAATGCCTGGACAAAGACAACTTGCCTTGAAACCCCCTCTACTAAACAACCAAAACATATTCATAGCTGTCGTTGACCTAAAACAAAGAATCTGAGGCAACATTAGTATAAGCGGAAAGTATTTGGGCCAAGCTTGAGGACTGCAACCTAGGAGCATAAATTCAAATTGTCCTGAATATACACTCCGAATAGCAGCAGTTACAAGTGGATTTTTAAAGGCAAAACAGGTGGATGGGGAGTGGGTTGATACAAAGTTGTTTGTCAGGAATTCTCACTGGTTTTCAGATACAACATTGACTAGTGATTGACCAGACATTGTTAAGCAATAGGGTGTGGTTGATAGTGTCTGGTGTGGCATTATGAGGTTAATTTATAGCTTGTAGCAATAGCAAGCAGTTTCAAGAGAAGAATACATAGCTCAGGGGGGAAGTAGGATGTGATTCCTGTCTTATTTTAATGTTTCTCTGGGCCTGCTAATTAAAAGGACTCCCATTCCTCAGATAAAAGTTACTTTCTTTCTTTTTTTTTTTTTTTTTTGAAGTTAGGAGTTTACCTCAATGCATAGAAGTTAGGAGTTTAAAAAGTCAGTTCTGTGAAAGCAGCATTCACCTGATCCCACTCCCATTTTTCCATCTCTAAAGGTAACCACTTTCAATTGAGTTTTTCTTTTTTTTTTTTTTTTTTTTTTTTTGAGACGGAGTTTCGCTCTTGTTACCCAGGCTGGAGTGCAATGGCGCGATCTCGGCTCACCGCAACCTCCGCCTCCTGGGTTCAGGCAATTCTCCTGCCTCAGCCTCCTGAGTAGCTGGGATTACAGGAACGCGCCACCATGCCCAGCTAATTTTTTGTATTTTTTAGTAGGGACGGGGTTTCACCATGTTGACCAGGATGGGCTCGATCTCTTGACCTCGTGATTCACCCTCCTCGGCCTCCCAAAGTGCTGGGATTACAGGCTTGAGCCACCGCGCCCGGCCAAAGTTACTTTCTTTTCTCACCATCCAGTAAACAACCAGTCCCAAAACTGATGCTCAGTAAGACACTGGCCAGCTGGCCAGTCAAGTTTAGCAGCATCTTAACTGACTTGATCTGCTCTGCATGTAGAGCAGGGACTGGCCAGAGAAAAGAAGGAGGAGGAGGTGCTACTCTAACTGCATTTTCCTCATTATTTGTGATTCAAAAACTTCCGGTGAACAACCTCATTGAACTGGCCATGCAAATTTTTAAAATATTTTCTAAATGAATGATCACAAATTTCAAAGCAAACTCAAGGTCCCTGGGGCAATGAAAAAAAAAGTCTACAAGGAAAATAATCTACGAGGTGGAAAAGGGGCCTTACCCAGTATAACCCAAGAAGAATCATAAAAAGGAAGTAGCCAAAACAAAGCTTTATATCATTTGGTTTTGCATATTTAATAAATGTCTGTAATCACATTTTTATTTTATTCCATTTCAACATCAAATTTTGATAATTCATGGTATGAAAAATGGAAATTTTTAGGAATAAAATAAAGGTTCAGCACTATGATTTTGGTATGAATAATTAGGAATAGAAATAAGAAGAAATGGAGATTCTAAGTATCTTGGCTAATTCTCTGTATATATCCCTTCCAGAAGTCAAGATTAATTCTCCTTTCCTTGAGAGTGAGCTAGATACAGTGATTTACTTCCATCAAATAGAATATGGCAAAAGTGATGGCATATGACTTCCAGGTCATAAGAGGCATTATGACTTCCTCCCGGTTATATCTTGGATCACTTGCTTTTGAGGAAACCAGTTGCCACATGATAAACTAAAGCAAACTTATTCAGAGGTCCATGTGGCAATAGCCTGCCAATAGCCAGGGAGCAGGGCTTCTGCTAATAGAGAGAGGAATCAAGGCCGTGTAAGGAATGAGTCATCTTGGGAAGAACTTCTCCAGCTCTGCTCAAGCCTTCAGAGGATGTCACTTTAGCCAATGTCTTTCATGCAACTTGATGAAAGACCCTGAGTCTGAATCACCCATATATAAGCTGTTCCCAAATTCCTGTCCCACAGATACTGCAAGATAATAACGACTACACTTTGGGTAATGTACAGAGCAATAGATAACTGTTAGAGAAGATGAGATACCTCGATGCTTCATACAAGACTAAAACTGTTGTGGTAGATTTTTTCACACTAACCAGCAGCTACAGCTACTGTCCTAATGAAAGGAAAAACTTGCCTCTCTCAGCTTGTTGGGCCGGGTCCTCTTGTTGCACACATTAGGCGCACAGGGACCCTTCCATAGCCCTTCCTATGGGAGGGGCTCTGGAAGATCTCCTAGGCAGAGAACTTTTCCATTGCCTCAGACAAAATTTTAAAGAAGACCCAGCCTACCAATGAGCTAAAACATGCTGGTGTTATCACCATCACAAAGCCCCTCAAAGCAAAACCTTCCATTTTTGGGAGTTGGGAATGAAATTCATCATTCTATAGCCATAAAACAACACATTCCAAGGGCATCTTTTTGCCTTCCCAAGTTCTCCTATAAGATGGTAATACAGCTTGAGTCTAGTGTAACTTACTGAGAATACCTATTCAGGCAGCAGGATATTTCAGGAATCATTAAAAGGGAGGAAACCCTCCTTCAGCCCTACAAATAACTCCCCTTAATGGTGGGGGCAGTTAGAGACAAGAGAGGACCTATAATTTCCATGTACTGAACTCTCCTAACATGAAGTTCAACTATGTCCCCACCTCCTCCCTCTTCGCTTGCTCCAGTTCTTGCACATGTAAGATGCCCTCCTTCTGAGTCCCTTTCCTACTGGCACAGCACAGGCAGCTTGTGTGAGTAGCTACCTCTCCTCCCAGCAGGCAAAAGAATGTCCGTCCTAGTGAAAAGTTACTAGGGACGCCAAAGGCTTATAAATTGCCATAAGGCCAAACCGGATCCACTTTCCTGCTTTTTATGTAGTATCAGCAAGATCCACGGCATTTGTTCTGAGGCCTGACAGGTATTAAATTCATCTCATCGTGCTTACTTTGTTTATCCAATGAACATGCCTAACAATAACAGAGAAAGGACTCCTCCAAAGCCCCAAAGAAATCCACGTCTGTTCAGAGTCTATATATTGTGGTCAGAAGTGCTCAGTGAGCTGCCTGTTTATTTCTTCCTTATTAAACTTTCCAATTAAACAAAAATCATTTTGAGGACATGCATCTTATAAAACCTAGTACTGGCTCTTCCTACCCATGGGTACCATATCCGTAGGTTCCTACCCATGGGTACCATATCCGTATGGTTGCATCTGTACCGAACGTGCACAGACATTTTTCTTGCCATTATTCTCTAAACAACACAGTATAATAACTACACAGCATGGACGTCGTATCAGTTATTGTAAGTAATCCAGAGATAATGTGTAGTATACAGGAGGATATGTATAGGTAACATGCAAACACTAGACCATTTTATATAAGGATCTCGAACATCCATGGATTTTGGTATATGTAGGGGGTTCTGGAACGCATCCTCCACAGATACCAAGGGATGACTGTATATTGTTGGACATACAGTATGTATTCAAAACCTCTTTTATTTTAATATTCTGGTCCTTGAAATAGTGTTCTAATATTTCTCTATATGCATGTGTGTTAGATGTGTAGACAGGTGTGTGGAATATCTGTCTTTCTGGACAAGCTGAGGTTCAGGGAAGCAGAAGGACTCCTCCATCTCTGCGTCAGTTCCCAAGCCCAGGATGTGCACTGGCATGGCCACTGCAACATAGCTCCGTTGACTCTTCTCCAGCAGCTGCTGCAAGGCTCTCTTCCGTTCAAAAGCAAGCATCTGGACAAAGTAAAGCAACTCCCTAAATGCCTCTCAAATATTTTGATCTCAAAGAATGTGGTGGGAAAAGATGATTGAAATAAGTAGCAAATAGCTATCCACTTCCAGAGCCACAAAGCCAGGAATCCCATTGGCCCACGGTGTCGCTGAAGTAACCTCCCCAGGATCTCTGACCACCCTGACCATCAAGGCCGGGACCCCACATAATCTCCAAACCCTGAGCACCGTTCCCCTCTGCTGGGGATGAGACTATAGCTGAATGTAACTGAAGGCTGGAATAGAAGTTATCCATCCCTGAAGAAAAACTTCAGAAAATGCCTGGTGGCTTCTAGACCAAATCTCAGCGGGTTCCAGAGCCACCTAGTGTCCCCTCCTGCCGAGCGGCCCCCACCTGTCCCGCCCTGGCCTGGCTGTCAAAACAGATGCCGATTCTGCACCGCCGATTCTGCACCGCCGATTCTGCACCACCGATCTCGCCTTCCTGGCTGAGAAATCACCAAGATCTACACCCTAATTGCTCTTTAAAAATAAGTTACACTTTTCACTTCCGGGAGTTTGCCAAATGGCTAGTGGGGAAGAAAAAAATGTAAAGCAGAAAAAGAAAGAAAAAAACAAAGCCACATTATCAGGCAGCTTTGATCTCAAGACTGTTTCATCACTGCACTCTGGGTTAAAAGGAGAAGGAGGAAAAAAAGCAACACTTCAGGCAGGAAATGTCTATTATTCAGAAATGTAATATAATTATGTGTCTGCATGGCCCGTTTATCAGCGGGCGTTTTCTGGGAAGGATGTGGTGGAGTTAGACACATCGTCTCCTCTCCTCACCAGCTTCCTCCCACCCTACACCCCCTTCCTCCCCCGATTCCGTTTTTTCCCTCCAGGATACTTCCAATTTCCCAGGTTTCGTGACCACTTACATGTCTTTCCTGAGTGTTTTTATATAGCGTAGGAAATTGGGTAATGAAAGCGGAGTCATACATTTCTGCTTTATGTTTCCAAAGAAGCAAGTGTGACTGTCAGGTTTACAAAAGATTGTTTATGTTCACTGGCGTGAAATGGGGAGCCAGTGTTGGGAGCAGAGAGAGAGAAAGGCCGGCCAGGCTGGGATGACAGCGGAGCATTCATCGTCCACGCTACAGCAGACAAAGCTCGGTCCCTGCCTGACAGGGACCATAAATCATGGGCGGGAGTTGCTGTACCTACAGCTTATACCATTCCAGATGACAAACACACAATAATCCACACAGCACAGGCTTTCTCCCGCTGCCTCTTCCCCACCCAGTGCTGCTCTCTCTCCTCTTCCTCACCTTCCTCCCACTCGCTTCCCTCATTTTTTTCCTTGCACTCCCTGGGGTTTCCCACCCCTCTTCGCTCTCCCTGCCCCTGGCTGCCACTGCCTCTTCTCTCCCCAGCTTATCTCACTTCCTTCCTCTTCCTTCCTTTCTCCTTGTTTCTTTTCTGCCTCCTGCTGGGTGTGTCTTTTTTGGAAATGTCTTCTTTGTTCATCTTCTCTGTTTCTCCCTCTTCTGCCTCCCTTCTTCTGCCCCTTGTTAATGTCCCTTTGTATTTGCAACCTTTATTTCCTGTTATTTTATCTTTTTTTCTATTTTTTTTCTTGCTCTCTCCTCCACCTATCCCCTGCCCTCCCCTCTCCTTCCCTTTCCTCTCCTGTCTCCTCTCTCCCTCATGCCCTCTGTCTTACCCATAACCCCAGTCTTCCAAGAATAATTTGACCTCTACTGCAGATCCCCTTGGTATGGAAACAGAGAGGAAACAGAGGGCACGGCCTTCAGCAGTGAGAGCCTCGGCACTGGGGCCGTGCTGGACCCCAGAGGGAGGCCAGTCCTTGGGACAGGGTCTCTGGCTTGTGACAACCTGATCGAGGCTGGGCTTCCTCCCAAGCAGCCTAAGCAACTGGACATCTGAGTGCCAAGGCAGAACCACAGCCAATCCACTGAGCAAAGGAAGAGACAGTGGGTCTATGAGTTTGAACACACTCAGGGCACAGTGCCATGTTTATCAGTCGGTTCTTCTTCCCAGATCAAGGAAGCTCTTTCCTCACTTGATGCTTTTGCCAGGCTGTCAAGGGTTTACGCTGGGGAAACTCCAGAAAGGCATTTCAGTATTGGCACCTGCTCCCGGTGCACATGACTGTGTATGGGAAGGTTAGTGAGGCAAAAAGGGTGTCTGTGTGTCAGAGCTCCCCTCATTTCAACAGCTGTGCCAGGATTTTTAGCAAGAGCCTTGATATGAAAGACTAAATCTAAGAGGCTTCTTGTACACACCTTGTTCCATCTGCTTACGATTCAGCTCCCTCTGAAAGTGGAGTTATGAGGAAGCCCACATACCCCATGCCCTCCCTCCGCTGGAGAACACCCTCCTTTTCCTTGAGTAATTAGATTCTTGTGAGATAATAGGTAAAGTGAAGATAAACCATTTTGATGATTTTTCTTCAAGGATTCCTGGATTAGGGTTAGGGGTTCATTCAAAAGAGGACTGACTCCCAGAACTAGCTTGGCTAATAGCTCATTTCTGATTTAGTTTCACGTGAAGCACTGGGATCATTGTTTACGATCTGAAATGCAGTCTAAATTTGACTTGCAGTTAATCCAATATCTTTAAATGCCAAGCTACCAGTACTAAAGAAATCACCTAGACTCAGTCTTGCCAAGCAGCCAGAGCCTCAGACTTAGGGGACCCAGTGTGGCTTAGCTCAAGCTATAAGGAGTGGTTCACAAGAATGGCTTCCAGCTCCCAGCCCAGGGATAGCTGCAGGTGATCTGAGCTGTCAGAAAGTGGGCTGTCCACACAGCAAATGAGACACCCTCACTGTGTTTGCCTTTTAAGGTTTTTGTACAACCTCGCAAGTACAACAGGAAGAGTCTGTTTGACTCAGAGCTGGGAATGAGCTGGAGGCGGGGAGGGTGGTGGTCTCTCAGGAGATTCTGGGGTCCAAGTGGTCCTTTATCCCCAGAGCTCCCGTGACAGTCCACTGCCAAGATCCCACTGCAAGGAGAATGGCCCACATTGAAGAAAATTCGGTGATCACATTCCAGAATAATTAATGAAGCCTAGTAAGAAAGAAACCAGCAATCAAGCCAGACATGGAAAATGATCCCCCTTATGCTTCCTCCCTGAGCGATGACTTGCTGGGAAGAGAGAAGGACTAACTGGTTGGACAACCCGTAAATCGATGTATCCTAATTAATGGAGGATTTAATTCATCAAAGTGACAGCAACTCTATTTATATCATCTCCTTCAACCGGGCTGAGGGTCGGGCTATGGGCTTTATTACCTTTCCCTTTCCTTCTTCCTTCTTCTCTCTCTTTCCCTTCCCCTCCCTCTCCTCTCTCTCTGCCCCCCTTAGCTTCTAATAGGGCCATGGCAAGATTTAAAGAGGTGGGTAATTTTAAGCAGAGAATCGTTCCACCATCTCCCTGAAGTCTTCTTAATAGACCCCTTCGACCCTCCAGTTAGGCCTGGAAAACAGCACAGACCTGTTCCAGAAGCAAGGATGACAGCAAGCACTGCCCAGAGGCCTGGTGGGGGAAGGGAGGGGGCTCCTCCCCAAAGGCAGGAACGTGCATCACATACCACACACATGCGCCGCTGTCACACATCAGACAGCAGCCCTGGCAGACCCTCAGAGAGCCCCTCATTTTATGGATGAGGACACTAAGCTGGTAAGAGAGGGAGTCCCGTGCTCGAGACTGTGCAGCTAATCGTGGAAGAGCAGGACCCCGGCCTCCCAGGAATCAGGGCTCCCCCTCCGCCCCCCACTCTGCCTGCTACCTCCACACCTCCACGTGTGGCAGCTGCTGAGAACACTCCCCCGGTCAAACCGCTCCCCACCGTGCTGGCTCCTTCCTGCAGGTGGAGTGTCCTCTTCTGTAATCGTTTTTATTAGGATTAGCTCTGTGAATCGTCATTGTTAAAAATAGTTACCGTTTATGCAATACTTACCATGGGTGAAGCCCTGTGCTACGTGTGATCCCTAAGCTAGTCTGCTCAACATTATAAGATGGGTACTACTTTCTCACTCATATTTAAAGATGAAGAAACAGCCTGGAAGAGATTAAGTGACATGCCCAAACAGAAGGTGACTAACCATTAAGCCCATTCTTCTAGCCACAAGCTATAATGCCACTTTTAAATTGAAATGACTCCCAGAGGGCACTAAATTAAGCTCTTTACATTTTCCTGTAGATGAATGCAACTGGAACTTTGTGTTAAAGAGACTTCTCCCCAGCCCAGGGCTCCCTGCCACTGGAGGAAAAAGCAAAGCTTCTCCCTCGTCTCTGGTTTGCCTGAGGCTCAAGTTCTGTTCCCCCAAAGTACATTCCAGGGTAAGGGGGAATCTCCTTGTAAGGCTGACACATATCATGTAGACAGACTGCCAGGTATTGGGCAGTAGCAGCTGTCCACAGGTCACCCCCATAGTCCACAGAACCTTCTGGAAAACATCTTTCCATCCTTTTTCTTGCCCTCAATATAGAATTCCACCCAGGCTTGTCCCAGTCTTGTAAGGGCTCATGTTGTAGCTGAATTAATTGGGCCTATTAGAGTCCAGGAAAGAAAAATGAGTCCCGGTACCTCCTACTCGGGTCATTAGTCACTCACTGCAGAATCCTGGGCCCAAAGAACAGTTCCCTTCGCAAGAAGGAGAGAAAGTGGGGTTGGAAAGGGAGAGCACAACACAAAAATGCCAGGAGGCCCCTGGGCAAGGGAAGTCCCTTTCTTCTAAGTTGGGTTGTGCTCACACCCCATCCGTCAGCACCAGGATGAAAGGCCTATAAAACCAACACAGCGCCTGAGACTGTATGAAAATATATATCCTGATGTGTCAGGAATACCTGGCGCGCCTTTAACCTCAACTTCAGATGAACCAACACGCCTCGGAGCACATTTATATGCAAAGGCATATAATATGTCCCCTGTATCTAATTATCTGTCAACCTGAGGCAGTTTGTTTTCCAAATCGGCCTCTCGGCTGTGACTTTACGAGGTCATAAAGAAAACGATGCCACTCTGCACTGAACCGCAAGGAGAGCCTGGATCAACAAATTATACTCCTTAATGGTGTCTCTCGGCCTGGAGACTCGGCCTGGCAGGAAGAAAGGAGGCACAGACCTGCTTCCCTGCTCCCTGCCTTCTGCTGAGGAACAGAGAAAGGGGTGCATGAAGCATGAGGTAACCCTAAGAGGCCCCATTACATCAGATGCAGGTCAAGTCTGCGTAGAAGTGGTTTCCTTCTCCAGCTCAGCATCCTCAGTTTTTCAGCTTTTTGTGTGCACCGTCTGTCTGCAAAGTCTGGACACCTCCGGAGACACAGCCGAGCTGGATGATTCTGCAGTCTTCAACGCCGCCTCGGGCCTTCCTGGATTGTCCTGTGCCCCAGAGCATCTTTTGCTCTTGGGATCCCAAGGATTTTTGGCTGCAAATGGGGAAACCTTTAATTCATTCCATGTGCAACAGCTCCTGCCTTCAGGCACCCAAACATCAAGATTCTGTATTCCACAAAAAAGTTGGTTGCAGCCAGCTGCAGTGGCTCATTCATGCCTGTAACCCCAGCACTTTGGGGGCCCGAAGCAGGCAGATCACCAGAAGTCAGGATTTTTAGACCAGCCTGGCCAACATGGTAAAATCCCATCTCTACTAAAAATATAAAAATTAGCGAGGCACTGTGGTGCACACCTGTAACCCCAGCTACTCCAGAGGCTGAGGCAGGAGAATCACTTGAAACCGAGAGGCAGAGGTCGCAGTGAGCCGAGATCACGCCGCTGCACTTCAGCCTGGGTGACAGAGCGAGACTCCATCTCAAAAAAAAAAAAGTTTGTTGGAAGATATTTTATTCCACTGTTGTATCTGGGAGAAGAAGGCATGGGTGACTGCCTTAAACTTCTAAGCAAAAGAAGAAAATTCCTCCTCCCAAAGCAGGGAAGGTAGGTGGCAGCAACAGCAGCAGGAATGCTTTGTGCTCAATCGCTGGTGAGGCCATCTCTCCCCTGCCAGGCTCCACACCACATGTGCGCACGTGCACACACACACACACACACACACACACACACACAAAGGGAGAGGGCAGAGGGGTGGTCTCGCACACAGTCTTCATCTCCTATTTGTCCTCCTCTGATCTTTAGCAGATTAATTAGGAAGTTTGTCAGGAACCAGCCGTGAACTCCAGCCGCTCCTCTCTGGGAGTGGTAACGGTGCCAGCGAAATCTAAGCTACAGGAATTCCTCTAGCCACGTTGCTCCTATGATTAATGATAGAAAGGAATAAAAAAAAGAGGGGTCAACAGCTGAGTGCAAAGCAAGTTGCTAGACAGGGAGTAATTAAGATACTTGGGTAAATATGATTAATAAGCTCAAACTGGCAGGGTGTGCAGTAAACAAGGACTAACCAGATGGTCCCCTCTCTTCGGAGAAGGCTGGGCACTTAGAAACAAGGGGGGTGGGGGTTGGGGAGAGACTGAAGGAGGAGGGAAAGAAGGGCAGCTGGGAAGGCGTGATTGCAATGTTACTTTCTTTAGCTGACCCTATCTAGAAGAAAAGGTTTGGTCCCCCAGGAGGGATCAGGACGGGGAGGTGGCTTGGAGAGGTGGCTTTGTGTCTGGTGCCTCTTGTCACAGGCACCAGACACAAAGCTGAAAGAAGAAGGATTCCTGCTCAGACTCAAGGCCGCACCTCTAAAGCTGCTCTGGTCCTACTCCCTTCTCCTCCCACACCTTCCCAGCCCCAATTCCCTCCTTTTTCCCTCATTTACCTGCAAACTACAGACAAGACATAGAGTGCACAGGTCAGTGTCACCAGATTCATTCACTCCAGCTGCAAAGAACCACGCGCCCCAGACCGGATGGCTTCAACAACGGAAATGTGCTGGCTCACCATTCGGGAGCCCAGACATTCAAGGTCAAGGTGTGGACAGGGTCAGTCATCCCGAGCACTGTGAGGGAGCATCTATTCCAGGCCTCTCCTCCAGCTTCACGTGAGCTGCTGGCCACCTTTGGTGTTGCTTGGCTCATCACCCTGGTCTCTGCCCTCATCTTCTCATAGTGCTTTCCCTGTGGGTGTGTCTTTGTCCAACTTCTGCCTTTTTTCTTATTTTGAGATGGAGTTTCACTCCTGTTGCCCAGGCTGGAATGCAATGACGTGATCTCAGCTCACTGCAACCTTTGCCTCCTCGGTTCAAGCAATTTTCATGTCTCAACCTACATAGTAACTGGGATTGCAGATGCCTGCCACCACACCCAGCTAATTTTTGTATTTTTTAGTAGAGATGAGGTTTCACCATGTTGACAAGGCTGGTCCTGAACTCCTAACCTCAGGTAATCCACCTGCCTCAGCCTCCCAAAGTGCTGGGATTACCAGCATGAGCCACAGCGCCTGGGAACTTCTGCCTTTTTATAAGGACACTGGTCAAACTAGGTCAGGGCCCACCCTAATTACCTCATCTTAGCTAATTATAGCTTCAAGGGCACTATTTCCAAATAAGGTCACACTCTGAGGTACTGGCAGTTAGGATTTCAACATATGAATTCAGGGCACACAATTCAATCTTCAATAGCCATTTATAAGGTTTGAAAGCAAACCAGGTCCTACTTGGAACTGACTTGGGACCAAAACACCACAAAGCTGTCATAGCAATGTTGGAAGGAAGAGTGGCGAGAACCGCCATCTCTCAGTTCATTGCTGAAAATGATACCTCTCATAAGTCTTAAACAATGCCTTGGAAAGCACATCCTTTAGTGTGTAATGTCAAGGAGATAGTTGATGCTTCTAGAGATGATGTTGAGAAAGAACCATACTTGGGTGTCCCCAGGGATCCTGATTAACAGGAAACATCTGCAGGCCCCAGAAGAGAAGACTCAAAAGATTCACCTTAAATTAGTGGAGAAGTGCTAAGACATTTCATCTGCAGCTATGGGCAGCTCCATGCTAAGGACGAGGTATTGCTGGGGATACGTGATTAGATCCTGCTGTAAGGGAGTTCGAAGTCTGGATTCCTGCATTAGTTTCCCTTGGCTGCTCTAACTGATGGCCACTAACTGGGTGTCTTAAAACAACAGACTTATTCTCTCACTGTTCTGGAGGTGAGAAGACCAAAATCAGCATCACTGGGATGAAATTAAGGTATCAGTGGGGCTGGGCTCCCTATGGAGGTGCTGGGGGAGTCCGGTAGCCCCTGCATTCCTTGGCTTGTGGCCTCATCCCTCCAGTGTCAAGACCAGTGTCTTCACATTCACATCTCATGCTCTGTCTTCACATTACTCTCTCCTCTGTGTGTAAAACCTCCCTTCGGCTCCCTTTTGTAAGGATACATATGATTTCATTTAGTGCCTGGCTGGCTAATCCAAGGTGATCTCCCCATCTTGAGATCCTTTACTTAATCTCATCTGCAAAGACCATTTCTTCCCAGCTTTCCGTAATTCCAATAGGATTTCTTTTTCCAGTGACTTCTCTCAACTGTTCCACATGGAACTAGACAGCCCAGTCTCTTCCTTGATCTCACAGATAAGGAAAGCCAGGCCCATGGAGGGCAAAGTGTAATTCTTCATGGAAAGTCCAAAGTTAGGTTTGGGTGAGGGCTTCGTGGGGACTTAAACTCTTCCTATAAATCAGTTTCCTATCTTTTGTATATTTTGTATCTATTTTAAAATATTTTTTAAAGAGGGTGTTGAAAATGATAGCATTGCCAACTTTTTTATTTGGCCAAGTAAAGAATATTAAAAAAATAAACCAGTCACCATATATGTTTACGTCTTAAAGAAAGACATCTTAATTTTAAAAAGCAAAGTAAGAAAGATTAATCTCAGAACAAATTATAGTCCTCCCAAAAAGATTATTGGCAACTCTGCACCCTCCGTATGCTCCACATTGGTCTTCATTGTTGTAGCAGTTCATTAAGGACCTGCTGTTGAAAAAAATCTTTCTGTGCACCATAAATCTATTCTCAGTGGATGCCTCAGTTGGGCTTCTCCCAGAGCAAGCGCCCACAAACGTGAACCCCACAGAGACCCAGGAGAGAAAAAGGAGGAGCTTCATCAGCCCCACTAAGAGGAGGCCTTGTTCTCATCCTCTTGCCCCATTGGAAATATTCTCAAGCCCCAGAGGCAAGTAGGGCACTGATCAGACCAGGCTGGGGGCCAACCAGACCACACAGCCTGGCTGCCCGGGCACCAGGCCTCCTCATGATCTTTGGCAAGTCACAGACCTTTCTCTCAATTGTGGAGCTCAGCAAACATCCTCAGAATGTTTGGGGGTTTTATTTTCGCAGAGATGCATTTGGTAGGAGTGTGATACTCTGGCTGGTGAAGAACTTCCTGGTGTCTTCCTCTATCCTCCTGAAATAAAGTAAAGTAATTATAGGCCAAGCGAGGTGGCTCACGCCTGTGATCCCAGGGCTTTGGGAGGCTGAGTCAGGCAGATCACAAGGTCAGGAGTTCGAGACCAGCCTGGCCAACATTGTGAAACCCCATCTCTACTAAAAACACAGAAATTAGTCGGGTATGGTGGGGGCATCTGTAATCCTAGATACTCAGGAGGCTGAGGCAGGAAAATCACTTGAACCTGGGAGGTGGAGGTTGCAGTGAGCCAAGATTGCACCATTGAATTTCAACCTGGGCAACAAGAGCAAAACGCCATCTCAAAAAAATATATTGTTTTAAAAAAGTAAAGTAATTATAAACCAAAAAAATGAACAATGTCTACACAGAATAATGCTGTGGGAAAGACTTTCCATTGAGAACTTTAATTACCCTTCCAAAATGTCAGTCTCCACCCGTTTCCTTGCTAAATGCTTTTTTCCCAGGCAGGGTAACAATTCTGACCAGTGAGCATGTATGGGAGTAGTTCAGTAGATCAGCATGTATGAAGTCCCAAATCTGACCAGTGAGCATGTATGGGAGTAGTTCAGCAGATATCTAATTTATCCCCATAGTGACACTGGAATATGTCCTCCCTCTTTCTCTGGGGCATTACCACTTGGCAGGAGATTTTATTCTCAATAGCTCGTTTACTTTCCTCCAAATTTGTCATTTGTAACAACAAAATCAGGATCAAGCAGATGAGATCAGACACCATACCAAGTCAGGACCTATGGAACCTCACGGTCTCTTAAAGAGTGGCCAGGACAGGGTAGCCACTGTCATCACCTGGCTATGTGAGGCTCTGGGCAAACTTCTCACCCAAAGGGCTGTGGCAGCAATAGAGCAGTGGATGCCAAGATGGTTGGGTCACTTCATTCTTTAGAACAAGTTGAGGACCTAAGCTCCAACCAGCCCCATGAAACCTTAAAAAAAAAAAAAAAAAAAAAAAAACCTTTTAATTAGGGAAATGAGAACAACAGAATCAACTGAACAAAAGTATGGGCACCAGCTATACAATGGCACTGCACCAAGCCTGGGGGAGGCAGAATTTCTGCCCTCAAGGAGATCACTGCAGGAGTGCAATGCTGGAAACCCCCAAGGGCAGCATAAGGGCCAGAAACCCCCAGGCAAAGCATAAGGGCTGGAGACCCCCAAGTGCAGCATAAGGGCTGGAGACCCCCAGGCTCAGCGTAAGGGCTGGAGACCCCCAGGCACAGCGTAAGGGCTGGAGATCCCCAAGTGCAGCATAAGTGCTCTCATAAATGTATAAACTGAACGTAAGCACAGAGGAGGGGCTTTGTTTTCAGTTTGGGTTCCCCAGAAGCAGACCCCAAAGCAAAGATTAAAGTACAAATGGATCCTTTGGAAGTAACTGAGGGACCACTGATAGGGGAGTGATGAAGTGACCCAAGGAAGCAAGGAAGCCAGGCAGGGATCATTGTCACCAGTCGCAATTGTATACAGGGGGAGCTCAGCTCCACAGGAGACCTCTGGGGTCTACTTTGCATTAGAAACATCCTGTCTAGGGATGGAGAACTAACAGTCATTGGTAGAGGGGTCCCCTGGGGAGGTAACTTCCAACACTTTCAACCTGCCCCATGTAAGGGCAGAGCGAGCAGACAGAGAAAGCCCTCAGATAAAGAATAGCTGGTGCTGGCCACTGGAAGTCATGCTGCGAATGCAAATATTGTAAATACCACAGGGAGATGGGTGCAGCACCCATGGCAGCTACTGTAGACCCATGTGTTCCACCTAAAGTGAGGAGGAAGTCAGGGGAGGCTCCAAAGGAGAGTGGTCACTTGAGCTGGGCCTTGGCGATGCACCAGTGATGGCTAGGCAGAGACGTGCAGAGGGCATCAGGGAGGGAGGGCATTCGTTCCGAAGTATAGGGAAAGCGAGACCAAAGCAATGGAGCCTGGAAAGTGCACGATTTGTTTCCGCACCTTCAGGTGGTGTGGGATTCTAGCTATTGTGTAGACAGGAGGTCCAGCCAGGCAGCTAGAGAGTCTCAGAGAGGCAGACCAGGCCCGCTCTGTGAAGACCTTGGTGTCTCCTGCAGACATACAGGGAGCCATCATGGCTTCTAATAAGAGAGAGACAGATGCAGGGAAGGCTTCACGAACTTACTAGTCCCGTGCCGGGCAGTGCAAGCCATGAGGACTTCATGTGTTCTCTGCAGGGCCTGGTACATGAGGGGAAAGAGTGATATCAACTCAAGGCTTGAGTGTGGTGGGTGAGCACATGGACTTGGTACCACTAATGAAACTAACTCGTAGTAAAACAAACAGCAAACAGAAGCATTTAAATTAATGAAAATAAAAAGGACTTGCCAAATTGATGGTGTGGGTCTGGTTGTGTGGGACCCCACACTTCTGGCCTGCAACAGGCTCTTATTTCAAGGCACACTGGACTTCCTCCCATGGGAATATCTGCTGGGCCATGCTTTTCACAGCATGGCTTTTCTGTCTGCAGTCACCACCACCCGAGACCCAAGAGCTGGCATCAGTACCCATGCTCCCAGATTTAGATGCTACCCTACCTTTGCAGTGGGTAGTGATATAGGGACAAGAAATTCCCTGTCGCAATTTTGAAAAAGTTTGCTCTGTGCTTTCATACGTCATCAGAACCAATTAAGTTAAAGAAAGAAAAAAGAACTGAAGGATTGCCCAATGCTGAGGCACACCCATTTTCATTCATTCTAGCCAATTGTGGACATTCCTGATGTATCACTCAGATTTCATTCCAGCTACTCCATTGTAAAGCCAGTTGGCTAGAGGCTTGATTGAGATAACAGCCCCACGACTGCTTTCATAAAGTTCTGAGGACTGCCAATTTCAAAATGGAAACCAGCAAATGAAGTTATTAGAGATCAGGTCTGGCCCTGAAGGCTTCCCTACAAAGGAGGCCTGTGGTAGGCAGACTTCTAAGAGGATGCCTACTGATCTTCACCTTCTGGTATGCACTTTCTTGTAAAATCTCTTCCCCTTGAGTGTGATACAGACCTAGTGACTCACTTCTAATGAAGAGAATACAGCAAGAGTGGTGGGTTGGCTCTTCAGAGATTAGATTACAAAAGGCTGTGAGTTCTGTCTCATACTCTCTCTCTTTCTCTTTCTCTCTCTGATAAAGCAAGCCGCCACATAGTGAGCTGCCCTACTGAGAAGCTCACATAACAAGGGCAGCCTCCAGCCTGCATCCACTGAGAAACTGAGGCCCCCAAGGACGGAACCCTGCCAATCACCACTTGATGAGCTTGGAATTCAGTCCACCCCCCAATTAAGCTGGAGATGACTGCAGGCCCAGCAAGCACCTTGACTGCAGCTTCACGACAGACCCAGAAGCAGAGAACCCAGCTAGGGGACACCTAGATTCCTGATGCACAGAAACTGTGAGATCATAAATGTGATTTGTTTTAAGTCACTAAGTTTTGGGGTAACGTATTACATAGCAGTAGATAAATATGTTCATTATCATTTTCTAATATTGTTATCTAAACATTTTCTATTATAGTTTGTAATATGTCTATTATCATTTTCTAATATTATTTTCCAGACATATTTTCTAATATATTTATTAGAAAAGACAATGAAGGAAGACACACTCAGAAAGATTAAGACCAAGAGAAGGTTGAAAGTCTTGCTGTTGGTATAATATACCTTGACAGAGGTGAGCCTCTCTATGGACAGCCTGGTTTCTACAGAATGTTAGACCAGAGACCCTGGAAAATCCTTTCACACTGATGTGTTCACTTATGTTGAAATTCTGCAATTAGTCTTTTCCGTACCTTAAAGTTCTTTCCTCTTATTAAATACACTACACTTGGAGCCAGACAACACAAAATCTCGTCCCAGAACCTTACTTCATTAACTGGGTGATTCTCAATGAGTCATTTTACATATCCCTCAAACTATGTTTAAGAAACAAAAATACGAATTTTGGAAATTTACTTTTGTACGCCCATGTTTCATTTTAAAAGGGGAATAAATAACACCTGACTTATAGAACTCACGGGACTCTTTGAGGTAGTTAAGATGGTTGCAAGTGTCTTTTCAATAATAAAGAACTCCAGCTGTGGTTCACATCTGTCATCCCAGCACTTCGAAAGGCCAACACAGGTGGATCACCTGAGGTCAGGAGTTTGAGACCAGCCTGACCAACATGGCAAAGCCCCATCTCTACTAAAAATACAAAGTTAGCCAGGTGTGGTGACGGGTGCCTGTAGTCCAACGTACTTGGGAGGCTGAGGCAGGAGAACTGCTTGAACCTGGGAGGCAGAGGCTGCAGTGAGTTGAGATCACGCCATTGCATTCCAGCCTGGGCGACAAGAGCAAAACTTCGTCTCAAAACAAATAAATAAATAAATATAAATAAATGAGAAAGCTGTATAGAAAACAAACATGTTTAAGTCTTCTTTTGTGGGCTCTCCCGTATGAAACACACTCCAAACTATCATTAGACTGCTATGCTTAAGTAAGATGAACTTTTATAAGGCCTTTTCCTTAAAGTGGCTTTTAGGGAGCAAGATGAAGTAGAAGAAAATCAGCCCTTCAGATGCACTGATTTAATGTTCTCTATAGCCCATGAGGTAGACCCTCATTATTCCCCTTTTACTGATGTTGACATTGAGGCTTAGAGACCTCCAGCAACTTGCTGTTAGTCACACAGCAATTAAAGGACTGAGTCCAGATTCAATGCACAGCAACCTGGAGGGCCAAGCCCTGTTCTGTAAAATGCATTTTCTTGTACTCCGTGTTCTGCACCTTCCAGAAGAGCAATTTCTGTCCTTCCTCCTTCTTTGTTTCTATGTTCCCATCAAACATGCTGTGACACTTTGCACAAACAGCCACGTACACAAATCAATTGCACTCAGCTGTATTTCTCTCCTGATGTTAAAAGACTCGTAAAGGAAAACGCACTTGTTTCAAACACCCTTTTCTGACACTAAATCAACTCTCCACCACTGGTGGAATTTGTGCACAAATTGAGCTGGGCCCTCATGAGACCAAGATTTACCAGTGTAAATCCCAGGTTTGCAGGGGCTGTCTAGTTACATTACTAGAAAGACCTGATCCGGCAGCTGAGTTTTCTGTGCATCGGTTGGTTGCATCTTCTTGACTCCTAATTCAAGCCAGGACACTTGGCAACTCACTTTCTAGCAAGTGATGTGGAGGCTGCCGGGGGTGGGTGTGGTCAGTGGCAAGAGCTGTCCTTATCCCAACACATCTCACCCCTGCAACCCAAAGAAATCTCAGTCAGAACTACTGTCTTCTGCAGAAACATCCAAGCTTCCTAATAATACGTTGCACAGGAATCATGGTTCTCATGGGATACTCACCAAATCTGTTTGATCCACAGTGACTTTGCTTCCTTGACACCTATCAGGCATGCCACCATCTACAGGATGTTCCAGGGTTCCAGGGCTGAAGTTAATTCTGTGACCTGAACACACTACACAATCTCTCCCTGCTTTAGTTTCTCTTATTTGGATCTGCCCTCTGAATCCGTTTCCTCATTTATAGTGAGAATATGAATGTCTTCCGTAATTCACAGAAATTAGAAGAGTTGAAGGGGGTCTCCAGAAACACAAACCCTTTCGTTTCACTTATCCATACAAGGTCATGGAACTTTTCCTTTTGCCCTTTTTGCTTATTCTAACCAATCTTCCTAACACCAAGCCAGAAGATTTTGTGGCAAAGGAGCACAGCCATGACCAGATTTGCATTTAAAACACAGGCTGCCAATTAATTTTATTTCCATATGAACATAAACGAGTTGGTGGTAGATATAATGCAATCAAAAAGAAGACGCTCAATGTGGTTTACATTTTGTTATATACAGCAGTTTTAAGCTTTATTTTAAAAATGATGGGCCAGGAGTGGCTCACACCTGTAATCCCAGCACTTCAGGAGCCCAAGGAGGGCAGACCACTTGAGGTCCAGAGTTTGAGACCAGCCTGGCCAACATGGTAAAACCCCATCTCTGCCAAAAATACAAAAATTAGCCAGTCATGGTGGCAAGTGCCTGTAGTTCCAGCTACTTAGGAGGCTGAAGCAGGAGAATTGCTTGAACCCAGGAGGTAGAGGTTACAGTGAGCCAGGATCACACCACTTCACTCCAGCCTGGGCTATAGATCGAGACTCCATCTCAAAAAAAAAAAAAAATGAAGGCTGGGCTCTGTGGCTCATGCCTGTAATCTCAGCACTTTGGGAGGCCAAGGTGGGTGCATCACTTGAGATTAGGAGTTCAAGACCAGCCTGGCCAACATGGTGAAACACTGTACTAAAAATACAAAAATTAGCCAGGCGTGATGGTGCATGCCTGTAATCCCAACTACTCAGGAGACTGAGGCAGGAGAATTGCTGGAACCTGGGAAGCAGAGGTTGCAGTGAGCTATGATCATGCCACTGCACTCCAGCCTTGGCTACAGAGCAAGACTCCATCTCAGAAAAAAAAAAAAAAAAGAAGAAGATGGATGATGTCACCAAAAGAAGAAAACCATTGGGGAACTCAAACATGGGTGCATATTCATGTTACTTATTTTAGCACCTCCAGTTTCCAAAGAGAAGGGCCACTACCTAGAAGACTTCTCCTAGTTGACTGTGAAGTCTTGCAGGAGATATGCTCATGGCACCAGGTGTTTTGCTGTGGGCCCCAGCAGGTGGAAGATGTGTGTCTGTAAAGTCAGCAGTGATGCAGGGTAGTGACAGCGGCATGCCAGGCACTTGATTTAACCTGCAGGTGGATCGGAAAGGTTTTTGTCCCTGAGGAGAAGTCTGAGAGAGACTTTCAAGGGTAAATGGGATAATCAGACAGAGAAGTTGAGAGCAAACATTTGAGGATGAGAAGCAAGTCTGAGCAGAGGGAAGGTTCTTGGAGTATTGGGAAGGGAAACAGCCCTGGGTGACTGCAGCAGGGACTCAACTCTTCCTCATGAAGGCCACTGAAGGTTTCTCACCGAGGCAGTGAATGCTGTGATGAGAGCTGCATTTAGAGCGTGAGTTCAGGCTGTGATGTGGTGTGTGCTCTGAGGGCTATTCTGGAGCCCTCGGCTGGAGTCTAAGAGAGGATCAAGGGTGGGGAGATGTTCCGAGGTCAAGTGCGGAGTGGGAATTGGCAGGACTCCTGAGAATCTTTAAGACAGAACCTTTGTTTATCAGAGGCTAGACATTCACATTCTACCTTAATTACACATGTCCCTAAGAACTAAATATTGACTGCGCTTGCATCTCTGTTGCTTTGAAAATGCAAGATTTGTAAGATTCAATGACACACATGATTATTCAATGTGCATTATCTGCTGACTACTCCAATGGAGACAGAAGAGTTTGGCTGAAGCAAACAACACCGGAATCAACAATGGGCATGTAAATAGATCCCTTTTTAATGGGTTTACTGATCTTCCCATACTTCTGACCTTATCTAGTTATCCAGATCTGCCCTCGTCCCTGAGAGTTCTGCAACACACCCAGAAATGGCTTAGAAAATTTGAAGGTGTCGTCAATCAACCAGTCACTCTGCCCACAAAAAAAACAAGAGACCGGATTGATTGGAATCAAACGATTTTCCTTTTCAATATTTTTTGCTGTTTGACATGACATTGGGTAGTTTGATAATAATATTATTATCTTTACCATGCAAGAAATTATAACAAAGAGCTGATACCATCTTGAAAAACGCTCTGTGAATGGTTATACACAAGGAACGGGGGCTCCCCTGGGAACTAGCACAGTTCTGGCACTAGGTGGGAGGGAGGCAGGCCGAGATTGAGGGCAAAATTGCAACTCATTGGCACAGCACATATTTTTCCAATATAAAAGCAAATAGAGAATCTGTGAATAAATTGACTATATAAAAGTGTCCCTTTATATTACCACCTTACCTTTCCAAAGGGAAAACAAAGGCGGGGGGGGAAGGTTTCCTTCCATGGCCCTTGTACAAAACTATCATTTCTTCTGGATAATTTTATAGTACCAACAGCAGTCCATATCTATTTAAAATACACACGCGGCCCCGCATCCAGACCCCCTTGCACAAATGATCCGGTAACCAGCATCAGCCTGACTGCAGAAGCAGCTGCCACATAATTACAACTTCTCATCACATGTGTGGGGAAACAAGTTGTGGCGTTTGGGAAAGGTCTGCAAAAATAGGTGTCAGACCTTAACTAATAGTGATTGTCCTTCCATTCTACTGTAATTTACATTTAATTCACACATTTCATTTCCATTTAAAATATGATTACAGTGTTTTGAAGCACATCTCACCTGTCCCCTCGAATTACAGGGAAATGAAAATAACAGGGAACAGCAGGAACCAGGAAGGCTGCGGAGCCCTTGGCCGTGGGATCACCTCCAGCACTTGCTGCCTCTCAGGGGTCAGAGAGAGCGCTCAAAAGAAGAGGGGGTGTTAGAGGGGAGGGGAGAGCGGCAGAATGGGGAAGAGAGAATAAGAAGATGGGAGGGGTGGGAAAGAGGAACAGGGAGGGCAGAAGGGAGTGGCCCATTAAGGGGACCCATTGAAGGTCTTCTGAATGCTCCAATCCCGCTTGTTTTATGAATTCATTATTTTCTGGCAGAGTTCCCATCTTCTATTTTATTCATTTCAGGTTCATGACCTAATCCTAAATACATGCAACAGGAAGCAGGTGCCTGTTAACTCTGAGGTCTGGTTTCTCTGCTCTGGAGGCAGCAGAAAAGAGGAGAGAGGAAAGCAAAGGCTTCAGTGCATTGACTCAGGGAGGCCAGACAGCCTACTGGATATGGGACACCCTTCAAAACACACCCCATCCCCACCTCCATCCTGTACCCGGGGCTTTGCAGCTGTTGGCAGCAGGTGAAAACGTCAGAGGAGCAATTTATAGGGCCAGATTCTTCAGGAATTCAGTGACCAAGCCCCTCCAGGTGTGTCGGAAGATAGGTTTGCCTTGTAATGAATTCCAGCCAATGGCACCTGATTCACAGCAAGGTTTTGGTCCCTGCTCAGAAGCAAAGGCAAGGAGCCCTAGTTTATTTATGGCAATACTCAAATGCTGTCCTAAAGCTCTTGGGAAAGACAATGCACATTTCAATAGACTCAACAAATATTTATAGAGCACCTACTATACTATAAGTACAGCAAGCAAGACAACCATAATTTCAAATCTTCACTCTCCACAAATGCCTTGACCCACGTTTCCCCTTAATGTGCCTTTTATTTTCTAGAAAGAAAAAAAATAGATGCCAGAAGAGAGAAACCTCCTGTGTTCCTATGACTAAGCACACAAATCTACTTATACCCTCACTCCATCCCCCTTCCCCCTTCATACAACAGAATAATCGTCCATCCTCCCTGAGGCCAATCCTTGCATTTGGACTTTGCATATCATGTTCTTCCACCTTGTTGGGTTTTTATATTCATTCTGTTTATCCCTTTCTTTCTTGTATATTTAACTTCTGTCTTTGAATTGGATCATTCCCAACGGCTTTAAAACATGCACCTGTCTCTCAGATTAAAAAGAGCAATGCCCTCAACTCCTCACCTCTATCCAACTTTGAAGGCATTACTCTCCTGCGATTCAGTACAAATTTCTCAAAAGCATTATCTCTACTGTGGCAGAGGTGGCATGTTGCCCAAAAAGTGCCATAGCCCTCTTCCTATTATAGAAAGTTGGTGGCTGCCCAGGCAGAGATTATATTTACAACCTCCGCTTGCATCTAGGTACAGCCTTGTAATTAGTTACACCAATGAAAATGAGTAGGAGTTGTGTGTCACTCTTAGGCAAAGGCTTTAAGAAGTAGCTTTCTCTAAACTTCTTCCCCTCTGACCAAGTGGATGTAGACAACTGCAATGCTGAGTTCTCACTGGGAGTTGTAGCAACCATAAAAGGCATAGAGGCAGGTTCCCTGAATCACAGCATGAAGGAACACTGCCCACTGACCAGGAACACCTGAATGCAACTGTTAGGAAAGCTATATGATAGCTTCTATTTTGTGAAAGCACTGAAATTTTGGCATTTATTTGTTGTAACAACTAGTATTTCTTTAACCAATACCCTTACCTACCAATCATTCCTCAGTCTGCTCCAATCTAGTTTCCAATCTCTTCCTAGGAAACAGATCTCTATTAACCCATCAGTGGTTTCTGGGTTACTTAATTCAATGGATACTTTTTCATCAGAATTTTACCTGGTCCTTCAGAAGCATTCCACATAGTTATACATTTCTCTCTTAACGAGCTTTCCCTTCTCGGTTTCCATGACACAAAACTCTTCCAAGTTCCCGCCTTTCTGTCCATTTGCTCCTTCTAAGTAGGCTCAAGTTCTACTTCCTAATCTCAGAAGTCCACCAACTTGACTGCTGAGTCTATACACGTTAAATTAACTGTAGCTGGACTTGCTCAACCATCATAAACAACTAGAAAATTGCGGACATTGCATTAAAAACTAACTTCAGAGTTTGAAAATAAGCATTACAGACTGTGAGCTCTACAAAACGGAAATAAACAAGCCTACAATCATCCCAACTTTGTGCCAGCAGGTACCTTCTGGTATGCATTAAAGAGAAAGAGAATATTAGCAAAGCGCACAAGTTTCCATGAGTTAGTAATCATTAGAAATCAAAGTTGGAGAAGTCAAAGTGGCTTGAATTTAAAGTGCAGAACATCAAAGAAGAGGAAGCTACACAGATAAAGGAGTCCCCTTGAGTCCTTTGCTGAATACTAAGGCGAGGCTTTGTGAGGCAGGCAAGGATAACGACTAGAGTGCTGTAAGCTAAACAATTCCCAGAGATCACAAAGTGCTGGGATATGTTCAAGTTCTAATCAGCTAGACTGGCAAGACCCTGTTAAATTCTCAGGGCACTCAGTAGAGTCTCCAGAAAGGTCACACTAAATAAGTATAAATACACCAGTCCTAGAGTAAAGGCAGCTCTAAACCCAAGCTTATGAAGCTTAACAAGTTTTAATGAATTAAACTGATCCACAAGGAATTTAATTGCAAGCCAGAACAAACTTCACACTTTATAAATGAACACAACAGAATTCAGACACTTAGTATTATATTCTAAATGTCCACAATGCAATCGAAAATTATTATACATGAGAAGAATATTCAGGAAAAAAATAAGACCATGGAAATAACAGAGGTAATGGAACAGAGGTAATAACAAGGAAATACAGAAATAACAAAGGTAATGGAACTAGGTGACAAAGATTTTTAAATATCTTTGTATACATCTGCACAAGCTTTTTAAGTAAAACATGAACTCGATGAGGACAAAAGGAAATCTTAAAGAGGAACAAAATATAACTCAGAGAGATGAAAATATAATACCATAGATAAAAATTTCACTGACAATCAGACGGAAGACTGGCGTTGTTGAAAAAAAGATCAGCAAACTTAAATATAGCAATAGAAATGATCCAAACTAACGGATAGAGAGGAGAAAAGGCTGGGTGAAAAACTAATGAAACCTTAAATAACTGATGTACAATATCAAATAGTCACTATATAATTAGAGTCACAAGAGGATGTGGAGAGTAGAAAAAAGTTTTTTAAAATAATGGTCAAATTTTCAAAATTTGATGAAAGCTAAGATTAACAAATTCAACAACTCGATGAACCCAAAGCAGGATAAACACAAAAGTGCATCATAATTGAATTGATAAATACCAGTAACAAATAAGCCATGTTAAAAGCAGCATAATAAAAGGACATAGTACATACAGAGAGAGAACATAAAAATTACTGCATATTTCTCATTAGAAGCAATTCAAACAAAAAGACAATGGAAGAGTAACTTTTGCATACTGGAAAAAAAACTGTCAACCTAAAATTCTATGTCTAGGAAAACATATGATTCAAAAACAAAGACAAAATGAAGACTTCCAAACACAAAAGTTGACAGAACTCATGGCTGGAACTAAATAGCAAGACATAGAAGGAAGATTTTTTAGGCAGAAGTGAAATGAAAGTAGGTGAAAATTCAGATCTATACAAAATATGGAAGAATATTGGAAAAGATAAATATGTTGGTAAATATGAAAGACATACATAACCAATATAATTTTTGAAAGAAAGTACATCACTATAGATCCTGCAGACATTAGAAGGATAATAAGAACATATTCTGAATGACTTTATGTCAACAATTGGCAACCCAAATAAAATACCCAAATTTATATAAATGCTCAAATAACTTCAAATTATTAACTAATATGTTGAGTTAATGAAGTCACAGGATATAATGTTAATATATAAAAATCAGTTGTATGTTTTATTGCAAGAACAATTTTAAAGTAAAACTTTTAAAGTGCCATTTGCAATGGCATAAAAATATAAAATATTTAGGAATAAATTTAATAACATCTGTGTAAGTTCTATATGCTTAAATTTTTTTAATGTGGCTAAAAAATTTTAAACAAAATTTATATCAATATACCAATATATGTTGTTCATAAACTGGGAGATTCAATGTTGTTAAATTGTCAGTATTTCCCCAAATTGACCTATAGATCCAAGGCAATCCCAAACAAAATCCAATCCAGGCTTTTATGTAGAAATTTACAGGCTGATACTAAAATGTAAATGCAAATTCAAAGTACCTGGAATAACAAAAAAGATTTAAAACTTTGTTGAAAAACTTATACTACCTGATGTCAAGTCTTATTAATAGGAATCTATTGGAACCTAAACAGTGTGACCTAAAATGCTGATAAACTCATAGATGCACGGTACAAAATAGAAAGTACAGAATAGACCCATTCATATATGGTCAATTAATTTTTGACACAAATAGCAATATAGTTTAATGGGAAGAGATTAGTCCTTTCAACAATGGAGCTAGTAGAACTAAATATATATTTTTACATGAACCCGAGCCTTATCTCACACCATTCACAAACATTAACTCAACATGTGTCATAAACCTAAATGTAAAAGCTGAAACTACAAAACTTCTAGGAGAAAATCTCAGATTTCTTAATTCAATTTCATCAAAATCACAAATTTCTGTTCTTTGATGGGCATCCTATTAAAAAATGAAAAAACTAGCCATTGATTGGCAGAAGGTTATAGATACATATGACAAAGAAATACTATAACTTTAGAAATTTAGCGAAGAATAAGTATACAGTGTTTATAAAGTCTACAGTAGTATACAGTAATGTCCTAGGCCTTCACATTTGCTCATTACTTACTCACTGACTCAGAGCAACTTCCAGTCCTGCAAACTTCAATTGTGATAAGTGGATAAGTGTCCTTGACAAGTATTTTTTATCTTTTATCCTGTATTGTTATGGTAACTTTTCTAAGTTTAGAGATGTTTAGATACACAAATACTTATCACTATGTACAATTGCCTATAGCATTCCGGACAGTAAATTGCTGTACTGGTTTGTAGCTTAGGAACAACAGGATATGCCATGTAGCCTAGGTATGCTAGCAGGCTATATGATCTAAGTTTGTGTAAGTACATTCCATGATGTTCACACAATGATGAAATTTTCTAATGATTCATTTTTTAGAATGCATCCCAGTGGTTAAGTGACACATGACTGTATATAGAACTTTTACAACTCAATAATAAGAAAGATAGAAACCTCAATAAAATAATGACTGACACTTCATAGAAGACACAACACTATTAGTCATCAAAGCAATACAAATTAAAGCCACTACAAGATACAGCTGCAAACCAGGTAGGAAGACTAAAATTGAAAAGACTGACAATCTCAAGTATTGGAAAGGATATTTGAGAACTGGAAATTTCATAGATTGCTGGCAAAGTAGAAAATGATGGCAACCACTTTGGCAAACTTTTGACAGTTTCTTGTGAGGTTTACATTGATCCTAGCACATAGAATTTTCAGTGCTATTATTTTACCCAAGATAAATGAAAACATGCCCATGCAAAGGCTTGTACATGATATTCATAGAACCAAACATTGAACAAATGCAAATTTCATCAGAAGTGAATGGTTTACACAATTTTTGGCATATACACACAATGCAATACTAGTCAGCAATAAAAGGAATGACCTCATGATACATGCATCAGCTTGGATGAATCTAAAACACATGTTGCTAAGTGAAAAAAGCCAGACACAAAAGAGTACATGCTGTATGAATCCACTTATATGAACTCTAGAATAACCAAAACTAATCTCCAGTAACAGAAAGCAGATGGGTGCCTACCTGGGGCTACTATGAGGGAAGGGCATCATTTGACTCCAAAGAGAGTTGTATTAGCCCATTCTCATATTCTCTGATATGCTATAAAGACATATCTGAGATTGAGTAGGTTTTTTTGGGTTTTTTTGTTTTTTTTTTTTTTTTTGAGACGAAGTTTTGCTCTTGTTACCCAGGCTGGAGTGCAATGGCGCAATCTCGGCTCACTGCAACCTCCGCCTCCTGGGTTCAGGCAATTCTCCTGCCTCAGCCTCCTGAGTACCTGGGATTACAGGCACATGCCACCATGCCCAGCTAATTTTTTTTTGTATTTTTAGTAGAGACGGGGTTTCACCATGTTGACCAGGATGATCTCAATCTCTTGACCTCATGTTCCACCCACCTCGGCCTCCCAAAGTGCTGGGATTACAGGCATGAGCCACCACACCCAGCCGAGATTGAGTAATTTTTACAAAAAAGAGGTTTAATTGGCTCATGTTTCTGCAGGCTCTACAGGTTTCTGCCTCTGGGGAGGCCTCAGGAAACTTACAAGTATGTCAGAAGGTAAAGGGGAAGCAAGCACATCTTCACATGGTCAGCAAGAGAGAAAGAGAGAGTAAAGGGGAAAGCGCTAAACACTTTTAAACAAGCAGCACTTTGGTAATGGTGCTAAACCATTACAAACTGCCCTCATGGTCCAATCATGTCCCACCAGGCCACTCCGCTAACACTGAGGATCACAACGCAACATAAGATTTGGATGTGGACCTAGAGCCGAACCATATCACAGGCACAAGAGAAATGTTGGGGATGATGGAAAACTTATTTATCGTGATTGTGATGGTGATGGTGGTTACATGGCAGTATATACAAGTCGCAGCTCCTCAAACTGTATGCTTAAAATGGGTACATTTTATTGTATGCAAATTATATTATGCCTCAGCAAAATTGATTTCAAAATAAAAATACGCAATTAACATTCAATAATTTTAAAAAGCTCTGAAGCTTTCTTAGTATTTCCAGGATAAATATCGAGATCGTCAATGTGAACTTTGAGATAGTGAATATCTAACCCTCTCTACCTCTCCCCCATCACCCACAGCACCGATCCCTCTCTGTATCAGTTTACACTCCTACCAGCAATGGAGAAGAGATCTGGTGCTTCCATATTCTCTGCAGCACTTGGTATTGTCAGCCTTTTTCGCTTGATGGCACCAAAAGCCATTTTTGGAGAACAACGGTGAATGGGCTGTAGCCCTAGAGGAGGAGGGGCAGGCACCCTTATGCACCTGTTACACAGCTTCGTTAGAGGCAGAATTGCTCCTTCCCAGCACGTTTGGAAAGTCCTGACTATTCCACCAAACACACACCTGACAGCCCTGCGTCCAGACCCTCACCAGAGGCAAGTTCCAGGCAGGTCCTCCAAACAGGCCTTTCAGAGACCTCTCAAGGCCATCTTCTGACAGCCATCCTCCCCTTGCCTTCATATCAGTCCTGAATAGGGCTGTAAACACAGATGCTTCCCAGCCACACTCTGCAGACAGTGTTTCTTGGGCTCTTTTTCATTTCTGTCAAGAAGGAGGAAAAAATGGCAGACAAGATATTCTTGAATTCCTCTCTACCAGAACCCCCTCTAGAGGACAAGGACTGGCCCCAGGAGCTGCGTTTGAGTCAGCAGAGGTTAACTTCCCCGCCACAAGAGGGAAAAGCGAGTCTCAGTGTATCTTCGTGATTTCCTTTTTCACTGGGTTGGTTAACGTTCTGGCCATTCTGAAGTATTATTTCCCCCTTTAGGACAATGTACTTGGGTTTGGGTTCTTTTTGCTTTGTTTATCCAGTAATCGTTACAGCAAGAGGGATGCACCTGTTCTGCAGGCCCATTAGACTCGGAATGGCTTTTCTCCCGAGTGGAGGCATGTAGAAAAACTAGCCTTGGCACTGAAAGCACACTGCAGTAGGAGCGTGAGCAGTGCAGAGAAGACCAAGATGCAACCTTGAGCCATGAGGCAAAGTGGCTCAGGGCTGGGAGAGGGAGGCGCAGCACTGCCTGGAACGAGGCTGGGGCTTAGTGAGAGAAGAAACTTGCCCAAGGTCATGCTGCCAATTAGTTTTGGAGCTGGAGTTATAATCACAGGAAGCAAATCTGTGTGGTTCCAAGCCCACGCTATCCCCCACCTCGTTCTGTTGGGGAGCAGCTGAGAAAAGAGAAAGGTGGAGAGAGAGGACCGAAGTCAGTATGGTGAAGTCACAGAGGTCTGTGCCCCTATGTGCTCGTACTCTCAGGGCTTTTGTTGTGTCCTATTTTTAGATGTTTCTAACTTTCAATCAGTGAAATTGACTTGCCCATGAAGAGGCTGGTATAAATAAATAAGACAAGAAGACCCTATGGTGACAGAAGCCTGCAGAGGCTGCCAATGGGGTAACTGGGAGGTGAACAAGTCCAGGGGAGGTGAAAGGGAAAAAAGAAAATGAATTATTTCTCTAACTCATACCTTGAGCATCCCTCAGCAGTAAGTCCCCACCCCATCACTCGAATTCCTCCTCCCATCTCTCCCTCCTGGTGTAAACCCCAAGTGCATTTCATTCTGGAGTTAAAAGAACAGGATCAGATGCCCCCAACTCTGGCCTCCTTCATCCAAGATGCCCCACACTGGGTAGAGGAGAGGGCACCTAGACAGGCTGGTGCTACTGTCTTTTGTTTGGAGTGTCAGAGTCACAGCCCGGCACAGAAGCTGCTCCTGGGCCCTGGTGACTTCCTCTGTCATCTGCCGCCTCTTGTGCAGGTGTGCATATTTTAGCTTGGAGGAGCCCAGGCATAGAAATCGCTCTCCCTGTGCCCATATATTATCAGTATTTTTTAACATGTCGCTTTCCAAGCAGGTAATGCATTTGCAGAGACAGTGATCTTTCATCGGGAGATTACAATGATTTGTGTTCTCTGTCTAAATTCCAGCATAAATTTCCAAGCCAGCGAGGCATTGGCTTGTGGCAAGAGCTGCCTTCCAAGATGTGGCAGGCTATCTCTGCAAACCTCAGGCTCACAGCCATTTGTCCTGATTAGGGAAAGGCTTTGAAATTCTTCCTTGTGCCTCACCTTTATTTCTTTCAAATTGCTCTTCCAGCAGGTCACCTTTGCAGCTGGGTTCAAGCCTCAAAGTATGTTTACTGGGCTGGTTGCAAGCAAAAACATTTAAGCAAATCAACTGCAGAACTGCTGGCTCTGCTGAAATTAGCAGTGCAGCCCGGGTCAAGTCGCTTAACCCCCTGGGCCTCTGCTTCCTCACCAATAAATGGAAAGTATAATCCCTACTTCACAGGGTTAATGGGGGGATTAAATAAGGCAGTATAAATGAGAATCTTCTCATGGTACCTAGAAAACTGTAGGTAAAACCATGCACTTGTCCCCAATCAGTTCCCAGACAATGACATGCAAGCCTCAAGCCTAGACTGTGAACACACGCCTGGTTGGACAGTCCCTTCAGTGAGCCCCGTCCTCTCAAGGTTGCTCTGAAATTCCCTACAGTACCTCTAAACAAGATGACTATTAAGTCATTTAGCCTTGTGTATCAGTTTGCTTGGGCTACCATAATAAAATACTACAGACCAGCTTAAACAACCTAGACGTATTGTCTCACAATTCTGGAAGCTGGAAGTCCAAGAACAAGGTGTCGACAGGACTGGTTTCTTCTGAGGCATCTCTCTGTGGATTGTAGAGGCCATCTTTCCCCTGTGTCTTCACATCTTCCTTCCCTCTGTACTCATCTCTGTCCTTATCTATTCTTTAAAGGACACCAGCCCACTGAAATAGCGTCACCTTAACTCCATCACATTTTTAAGACCCGATCTCCAAATACAGTCACTTGCCGAGGTACCAGTGGATAGGACTTCAACACAAAAGGGGAGGGGATGGAGGGGAAGACACGACCCAGCCCATTTTAATAAGCACAAACTCGTGACACGCGACTGTGTGTCTCAGCGCCAGAGCACAACTGATGGGACTCCCCAGCTCCAACACTAACAATGCCTTCCTTCCACTTCAGAATAATACTTTGTTTTCAGAGTCCTGCATCAGTCATTAAATGTCTCCCTCTATTGACAGATGAAAAAATGGAGGGATAAAAGCATGGCAGGGACTCACTCAAGGTCACACAGACAGCAGCAAGCAGCAAGGGTAGTTCTGGAACCAAGATGTGTGGCTCCTGCCCGTCTCAGTGTGCAACTCTGTGCTGTTGCCTTAAAAAGTTATTCACCACTGCTAGGAGCAAGGGTCAAAGAGCACAGAAGAGCTATGACATCCAGTGTGCAGGTGTCTGTGGGGACAGCACACTGCCTGTGACACACAGCTTGCTGGCCATCAAATTTTACCTCCCCATTGAGTTCAGCACAGCAAACGGTGTCCACCAACTCACCTGTGAAGGATTATCTTTCCCACCCAGGGCGCCTTCCCTGATGCTAGGCCTCACTGAACAGTTTCCCTGTAACTTGTTTTTTGTTTTGTTTTGTTTCATAGAAGACTCTTCTCCCCCACTCCACCCTTTCTGACACAGGTTTCAAGAAATACAGGAGAACAAATGGCACTGTTCAGGCAAACGCAGGAAGAAAGAAACTCAGCTGGCAGCACCAACAAGTATAAAGGCCCTGCCATGAAAGTGCACAGCCAACAGCAGCCCTCTTGACAAAGCTTTGGGGGAGAATGGTGCCAATGAGGCCCTGAAGCTTTGTGCTTCCAATCCAAAGGTAGATATATACATGGATGGATGGATACATGTATGCATGCATTATAGATGGATGGATGGATGCGCATATGCATGCATTATGGATGGATGATGGATGGATACATGGATCTATGCATTATGGATGGATGGATAGATGTCATGTATGTATGCATTACAGATGGACAGATGGATAGATGAATGGATGCATGTATGTATACATTATAGATGGATGCATGCATGCATGTATGCATGCATTATAGATGGATGGATGGATGCATGTATGCATGATTATGGATGGATGGATGGATGGATGGATAGGTGGATTCATGTATGCATGCATTATGAATGAATGAATAGATGCATGCATGTGTATATGCATTATGGATGATGGATAGATGCATGCATGTCTTCATGGATGTGAAGTGGCTATGCTGTCTGGGGTATATACCCCAGGTTCATCACCTCATGCCAGGAAAATTTAGGATGCAGACACACATGAGGAGTTTTGAAGCACAGATTTAATAGGCAGAAGAAAAGAGAAAGAAAAATAGCTCTCTCTGTATAGAGAGAGGAGTCTTCCAAGCAGAAAAGACCAGCTGGTGGCTGATGCACCAGATCTTATAGTCTGGCTTGAGGAGGCAGTGTCTGATTTACATAGGGCTCACAGATTGGTTTGATCAGGTATGATGTTTACATAGCTCACAGGGAAGGCTGGTTGCCCCACCCTAATCTCATTATGCAAATGAACTTTCCCCTTGGCCAACGCCATCTTGTGTGCTTCTTACTATATACATGTCTGACAGAGAAGGGAAGATGGAGCCACCATCTTGAACATGTCTAGTCCCTAGTTCCTGCCGGCATTCACCCATGCAAGCTTCTAGCTTGCTTGTCTATGTCTGCAGCTTGACTTTACAGGCTGTTCTTTGTTAGAAAATGATTTGGGGCTGCTTCTCATTAAAAAGCAAAAAACCTTATTAAGGACTCCTATACCCTCACTATCTGTCTAAGTGATTTCTTAACTCCTATATCAGATGGATGGCTGGATGGATGGATGGAGATAGAGAGATGAATCAGAGAGACAGACAGATCTCCACAGTGGCAGTACTTGTCCCCAAATTCCCCAGAGCTTTTTATTCACTAGAGTGAGTAGATGTTTTGTGAAGGGCAAGTACTTATTTTTAATGGACTTCCTGTGGGTCAAGTGGGACTGAGTTGAGTGATGTGGGGAAAGACTCAGGTTCAAGACCAGCTGTGACACCAGGCCAAGCTTCTTACCGTCATAGTGCCAGCTTCCTCAGAGAAGTTGAAAGGCTGCCTGATATGATTTTGAAAAGCATGGGCTTTAAGGCTAGGCAGGCCTTGGTCTAAAACATTTACTAGATATGTGATGCTCACCCCACTGCTTAGCTTCTTTAGGTATATCTCTTCCCTGTGGGTAAAAGTGGAGATTAAAATGCCTACCTTTCAGAGGTACTGAGACCAGGACATGACGCAGTAAATGTGAAAGCATTTGCCACATCACCTGGTATCCAATGTATCCTCTTCCCTACCTGGGGTAGCCTTACTGTATGAGCTACGTAGAAGATTGGTAACAATTGAAGTTTATGGGATCTGGGTTCTCTGGTGCCACCGAAATAACCACCTGTCCTAGCCACTCTCAATAAGGTAGAGCCCCAATCTTCCCACATCTTCTCCTACTTCCCTCCTCTGCCTGGCAGATCCTCCTAAGACAGTACCCAATGCCCTCCCTATCACCACACAGCAGCCAGGGATCATGGGAAGCAAAGGGAGGTTTCTCACTGTAGCAAGACAGGATCATGCTGTCTCAGGGGCTGGTTTTGTCCACTGACAACAGCATCTCTTTCACGGCTGTGTGGATGCACGGCTCAAGCCTCCTCAGCCTTCAAATGATGGAAGCAGACCAGGTTCTCTAAATGCAACTTTATCTTCTTAATGCTCTCTCAGGGCACATCAGCAAGTCTGGATGAGAGCCCAGGGTAGGGGAAGAGATTGGAGAGAGGGAGCAGAGAAAGGTCAGTTGCATAGAAGAGGGTTATGACTTGCACTGAATATTGGCTCCAAAGCACCAGCCAAGAAAGTTTTTAAATAGTCTGGAAGCCAGTGCCTGGTAAGAAACAGGGCTTCCTGAAGTGCTTGATGATTGGGCAAATGAATGTCCAGCCCTCAAACCACTTCCAGGATTTGCCCCAATTTCACTATCTCCCTCGCTTTATTTTACTACAGTTCTTTGTACCTCTATTGTCATGCCCAACTCAGCTGAATGGTCTTCATTCTAATTCTTCAGTAAACTCTAAGTACCCTGAAGGCAGGGACTGTCTAATTCCTGGTGCTTTGGAACTCCAGCAAACTGCTCAGGAATTGTTTGCTAATTTAATTAAAGAAGGTTTGTTCCAAACCTTTCCCACCCCTCCTCCCCAGCCCTGCCCGAGTTCACACTGGGCCTCTAAGCTCCTGGGGGCATTTAGTCCAAATTAAAGTCATCCTTGCAGCAATCTTGCTAAAAGGGGCTGGCTGCATTTCCCACAGGGAAAACCCAGAAGTTCTCATCTTCAGGGCCTCCAATGTCATCTGTTATTTATTGTATAATGATTGAGTACTTGAGCTTTAACATACATTACTAAAAGGCCTCTCTAGATGTTTAACCACAAAGTGCTGCTATAGGAAATGAGAAGACACCCAGAGCTGGTTCCACTGTCCAGCCTATTTTTTGGATATAGATATTTTCACCTCTTACCTAATGTCACCAGCTCCCAAATGATGATGGGACAACTACCCTGCAACGCAAAACCACCATTCTTCACTAAAACTTTTAGCAGGGAACTGAACTAACTACAGGAAGGAAGGAAGGAAGGAAGGAAGGAAGGAAGGAAGGAAGGAAGGAAGGAAGGAAGGAAGGAAGGAAGGAAGGAAGGAAGGAAGGAAGGGGGGAGGGAGGGGGGAGGGAGGGAGGGAGGGAGGGAAGGAGGGAAGGAGGGAGGGAAGGAGGGAGGGAAGGAGGGAAGGAGGGAGGGAGGGAAGGAGGGAGGGAAAGAGGGAGGGAGGGAAGGAAAGAAGAAAGAAAGAAAAAAGAGAGGAGGGAGGGAGGGAGGGAGGGAGGGAGGGAGGGAGGGAGGGATTGCTTTAAAGCAGTACAGAACTAAAAACCTTCATGATCCCCTCCTTCCTCTCCTCCATCCACCACACCCTTCCAGAGGGAGGCTTTGATCAGTATCTGCTCCAACAAGGGAAGGGGAAGTGGAGGAACAAGAAAGGAACACTCAGTAAACAGTATTATTAACCCATAGGCTTGTGATAAATCAGGCCAGGAAGGTGACCTCAGCAGTCTGGAGTAATCCTGCATGTCACAATGAATTTATGAGGCCAATTTTATTGGCCTGTGTGACCCAGGCTCCTTGGAGATATCTCCGTAACAAATCCAATCCACTTCATTTATGAGCTGTGTACTGTGTCAGCTATAGGGCCAAGCCAGACCACCCTGACCACCCTCTCTGAGAGGGTGCCCACGAGTGTGGTCTCAGAGAAGCAGTGCTCCCAAGCCATGCTGTCACTCTGGAGAGGCAGCCAGACCTGCCTGCCCCTAGGAGTTGCCGCCTTCCGACTATTTGTCCCAGGTTCTCATTCCGGTTCTGCCCTCAGAGCCAGCACGGCCCTCAGTGAGGCCCTTCCCCTCTCTGGGCCTCAGGTTTCTCACTGCAGGATGAGAAGGTCAGGTTGTCAGTGTTTCTCAATGGGGCGCTAGAGGCATTTGGAAAGGAAAAATCCTGTTCACTGCAAGACGGCCAGCATCTCTGGTCCCAAGTACCATAGTTCAATAGTTCTACCCAGTCGCTGGATCCTCCAAAAGTGTCCCCAACATGTTCCCAAGTGCCCTCACTTGACAGTTACTAGGAGATAATATCTAAGGTCCCACCTTGGGCACAGACATTTCAAATGGGTCTGCAAAGGCCCTTTACCTCCCTAATCAAAGAGCAGAAAAGCTGATACTCCTGCTAGTGGCAGCTAGAGGGACCTCAGGTCCAGCCAGGAGCCATCCCACTGAAAGGCAGTAGCAGGAGAGAGGAAAGTCCTTTCAGCAGTGAGCCTGATGCATACCTGGCCTTCACCTGCTCTAGGTCGGCTCCCAGCGCTGGGCGGAAGGCATTTAAGTCTATTTGACTGTCCCTGTCATCGTAAGGTTTACGGATGGTTAATTTATTCTTTATAGCACAGTCATTGATGGCTGTTAAATCACAAATGAGAGCCAATAAAGGGTGAATTGCAGCTGAAATTACACTGTTTATATGACAGCAGAGTGCCGGCTAAAAGATTCATATGCTGCTGATGAAGTATGTTATAAATTTTAATTACTATAGTTTGTACAAATGACATGTTTGAAATGCTATTGAGTAATGTGACCCTGATAATGAAACTATAAAATAAATCATTAACTTTCTGAATGAGCTTTTTTATTTCAGTGCTACACAGAGTAAACTTTTCAGTTTATTCCAGATCAGTCTTTTTATGCCCCCACCTTCTTCCTCTGGCCTAACCAGCTCCTCTCCACCCAGGCTGGGGACAGAGGAGTAACAGGTGGCCTGAGAAAAGCCTAGGGGATCTTCCTGGAAGGACTGGCCCGCAGCAGACACAACTCAGAGGCTGGGGGAGGGAGAGTTAGCCAGGAATGGGGGTCCAGACAGCACCTGCATATTCACCTGTGAGAAGAAAGGACCTCTTTTGAACTTGCAGACCCTCTAAAGACCCCTATCCACTGGCAACTGTGCTCTGAGTCTGAAGCACCCAATGGAGCCACCTGCAGCAACACCCCAGATGCATCAGACCCTTGGTGAGTCAGGCTACATGGTGGGTGAGACTCACGAGAATACCAAGTCAGTTTTCCTAGCCCACAGCCCAATTAGGAGTCCCGAAGAGAAAAGGCAAGCAGATATTTGGTGTATTTTCCCACTGCTAAATGGTCCTTATTTCAAAACATTGGTCCATCACATTGATGAATAATCCCCTCACACTACTCACAAGGTACAAGTCACTGTGGCTAGACACATCTTGCAGAAAAGAGCCTGCAGCTCCAGAAGAAATCTGAAAGAGGAAGTCACACCAAAAGCCACTTCGGGCAACTCCCCACACCAGGAATCAGGGCTGAAACTCTCCAAGCAGACATGTCCCTCTTGGTCCGGCAGGACAGCAAATTCAGTAGTAGATTAGGCAAATCCATGGGCTTACTGGTCATTAGCACATCAAGAGAACTTGGACACCCTTTCGCCCTAAAACTCTCAATGTGGTGGGGAAAGAAAAAGTAGGGGAAGAGGTCTGATTCCCAAACATATAAATTCCAGAAGAAAATACTATGCAAAGTAGCCAACAAACATATGAAAAAATGCTCATCAGAGAGATGCAAATCAAACCACAATGAGATACCATCTCACATCAGTCAGAAGGGCTACTACTAAAAATTCAAAAAATAACAGATGTTAGCAAGGCTGTGGCGAAAAGGGAATGCTTATACATTGCTAGTGAGAATGTAAATCAGTCCAGCCACTGTGGAAAGAAGTCCCAAGGTTTTTCAAAGAACGTAAAACGAAGCTATCATTTGATCCAGCAATCCCATTACTGGGTAGATACTCAAAATAAAATCGATCATTCTACCAAAAAGACACCTGCACACGTGTGTTTATTGCTGAGCTATTCGCAATAGCAAAGACATGGAATCAACCCAGGTGCCTATCAATAGTAGACTGCATTTTTTAAAATGTGGTACTTATTACCATGGAATACTATGCAGCCATAAAAATAATGAAATCATGTCCTTTGCAGCAACATGGATGGAGCTGGTGCCATAATCCTAAACAAATTAACACAGGAACCGAAAACCAAATATCATACGTTTTCACTTATAAGTGGGAACTAAACGCTGAGCACACATGGACAGCAAGATAGGAACAATAGACACTGGGGAATACAAGAAGCAGGAGAGTGAGTTAAAAAGCTACCTCTCAGGTCCCGTGCTTACTACTCTCAGCCTCAGTATCACACAATATCCCCATGTAACAAATCTGCATATGTATCCTCTGTATTTAAAATAAAGATTGAAAAGAATGAGTTAATGTCCTTTGCAGGGACGTGGATGAAGCTGGAAACCATAATTCTCAGCTAACTAACACAGGAACAGAAAATCAAACACGCATGTTCTCACTCATAAGTGGGAGTTGAACGAGAACGCACAGACACAGGGAGGGGAACATCACACACTGGGGCCTATCAGGGGAGTGGAAGGAAAGGGGAAGGAGAGCATTGGGACAAATACTTAATGCATATGATGCTTAAAACGTAGATGACGGATTGATAGGTGCAGCAAACCACCATGGCACGTGTATACCTATGTGACAAACCTGCACTTTCTGCACATGTATCCCAGAACTTAAAGTAAAAAATAAAATAAAGTTGAAATTAAAGAAAGAAAATATGAAGTTTGAAAAAGACCTCAGGTGTTTCTTTTGCACCCTTCCAAGGAATACTCAGCCTAGCCCTCCCACTTTGCACCTGAGAAAATGGACACCCACTGGAGCAGTCAGAACTGGGATTATCAGTCACCCACACAACCAAGGCTAAAAGAAGAACAGAGCTTTCTTATTTGATACAGCCAGATTCCCCCAAGGCCAGCTTTCAACAGGTAGTAGCATGTCACTGATGGCAGAAATGCAGCCAGCATCCTCTCTGCTCCCCTTCCTGAGAAAGGTCATGAAGTGCACCTCTCCCTTCTAACCGACAGGCTGCCTGGCAAGGAGGCAGGGCTCATGTAAAGAATTGCTCTCTCTTTTCCTCCATTTCCCAGCACAAATCTGCTCTCCAGAGTGTGCAGCACAAAAAGAAAGTCAAACTCAAAAGGGCACGCTACGGGGGCAGCCTCAAAGTTTCCTCCCAGTGGTGTGCAGAGGACACCTGGGCATGACAATGTGGCTTATTAAGAAGTGCTGTCATTCAAAGGCCTTCCAGTGCTTCAGAGGCCTCCCTTCCACCAGCCGGTGATGAAAGAGAGGGGGCATTGGCTGCTTTCTGTAGATGAGCAAACAGGAACAAGCCCAAAGGGATTTGTCTTAGGTCACAGAGCACATGGATAGCCGGAGCAAGAGCAAGATCTAAATACTTTTATGATCAAGCTGGGAAATCTGAAATATGACTAGATATTGAATAATATGAAGGAATTATTGTTAATTTTTTAAGATCTGATATCAGTATTGCAATTTTTTTTCTTTTTTGCTTTTAGCGATGTCTACTAAAGTGAAAACGGATGAAATGGTATGATAGCTACGGTTTACTCCAAAATAATCCGAGGTGGGAAGCATAGGGGGGCAATGGTTGGATTAAATGAGCTAGGACATGAATTAACACTGCTAAAGCTGGTGATAGGTATTTGAGGGTTCATTATGCTATCCTTTTCTGTGTATGTTTTAAATTATCCGTAGTAACAAAAATTAAATACCTAAATGCCTGGCCCCCAAAGTCCCCCAAATGAACCATGATGTTCATTCTAAGCAATGCCAGGCTGGAGCTAAAGATCAGCCCTCCTATCTCCAGGGAGCATGCTTCCGGTAATGTGTAGGAGAATGTGAACTTTTTCCTTTCATTTTGCTGGGGGAGAAAGTCTCAGCAAGAAGGGACTGGCCTCAGGGTGCAGCCAGTCCACATTATTGGAAAGAGGCTCCTAAGTCTGGAAGCTTCCTGGCACCAACACAGCCGGAAGCAGAGGTCCTACCCAGGCAGGACTCAGACCCATGCTACCAACTTGATCAGGTCTCTTCATCTCTCAAAACCCTGGTTTCTTCATTTGTGAACCTAAGGGGATAATCCCAGTTGGCCTATGTCACAGGTTCAAGTTAAATAATGAAGGTGGATTCCTAAAGCAATAGAAGAGTATCTGTATCCAAATCCCATCTCCACTTCAGATTAGCTCTGTGGTTCAGACAAGCTTCTCAATCTCTCCTGCCCCAGGGTCCTCCACAACAAAAGCAGGGTTGTTGCAAGGATTCATTGAATTAATATATGCAAACAACTAAGAACAATAGAAGACATTATCTGATCATTACTATTGCTCTATAATGGTATACTAACATGACATGTCAATATTATTAAAGGAATCACAGAGTGTTTATATTAGAAAGAAACTTGGGAAGTTATTTATTCCACACTCCACCTTTCAGAGAGTCAGGAAGGCCATGTGACTTTTCTGGAATCTCGTACAAGCTAGGGACAGAATGGATCCTTGGAGCAATGCCAAGGCCATTCTGTAACCCCAGCACATCAAACCGTGCAATGGCCATTTCTTATTTCTTATTGCTCATAAGGAGGCCCACACAGAGTCACAGCCTCAAACCAGATCTCGTGCTGGACAAGCATACCTGGGAGTTCCAAAGCCCGTCACCTCACTGGTCGGTAATGCCGGAGGACCGTGTGGGTTGGGGGAGAATTCCTAGCTCCTTGTTCCAGGCCTGATCCCTGGAGAGCAGACCAGGGCAGCCATGAGATTCAGCTGTGCCCCTTGCCTTCCATGGTTTATTCCTGAAGAGTGGGCAGCACTTCCCGAGCCTCTCCACGGACTTTGCCGCCACCACAAAAACATTTTCAAGGCAATGGTGCAAGCTGCCCTACTTACCATTAAGAGAAAGGACCACATTACTGCTGTTATAAACCATTGATTAAGGTTTATAATAGCAATAATCCCCTCGAAATTCATTGTTACTGCAGTTAATGACCAGTTTATTAGAGCGTTAACCATCCTTGGCAATGGGCTGAGTCGTTTAATGTGGGTAACGACCAATTTCTCAAGGATTATTGCTTAAATAACAATTCTTTGGGAGATGTATGTGCCACCACAAGGTGCGGCTCTGGCTGGAAGCTTCTCCTCAGAAATAATTGTTAATTATTTTCTCAGAGTTGCGCCACCAGCACTGTACCTAACAACCCCCAAACAATGAGCTTCTTGTGCCAATGCTTCAGAGGCACCAAAGAATCAAACTGTTGGACCAGGGCCTGGAGCCGGAGCTGCACCCTTCTGTGAAGGGATCAGAAACAGAGCAACCACCATAATGGCTTCCAGCCTCCCAAGCAACAGCACCACCGAGAAACCGTACCTGGCTCTTCACGGAGATGATTCCTTCCTCTTCATGTGGACTCATTTCCAGAATTTTCTACCTGTCCAAGCCCTCTACCCACCCCTTGACAGGTAGGGGAAAGTAGGGCCAGCCAAGGGGTTGGAGAAAGGATTGAAAAATAGGAAGCAGCCGGGTGTAGTGGCACATGCCTGTAATCTAAGTACTTTGAGAGGGCAAGACGGGCCAATCACTTTAGACCAGGAGTTCGAAACCAGCCTGGCCAATGTGGCAAAACCCCATCTCTACTAAAAATACAAAAATCAGCTGAGCCATCATGGTACACACCTGTAATTCCAGCTACTTGGGAGGCTGAGGCACAAAAATAACTTGAACCTGGGAGGTGGAGGTTGCTGTGAGCCGTGATCATGCCACTGCACTCCAGCCTAGGCAACAGAGTGAAACTGTCTCAAAAACATACAATGAAAAGTGGGAAGCATGACCATCCAAGGCCTCATAATGGTTTAAGGCACTCTGGAGCAGATGTTCACCTATACCTCACCATCCAGGACCCAGGAGACCTGGGCACACGGGGCTGCAGGCACTGTTTGCACAGTGCTGAAGTACTGGTAGTCTGTCTGCAGCCACTGGGTTGCTTTGGGGTTCGTTTCAGCCAGAAAGAAAATAGTTGGGGTCAGATTATATGCTTTCATCATTAAAGACAATGATATAGCCAGGAGTCTTTTTAATCATCTAGGCCTTCTTATTGTACAGGTGAAAACTAAGGGCCCAGAGAGGTTAGGAGGCTTGCTCCACTTCGAGAAGAGTTGGAAGTGGATCTTGATCTCCATTTTTTTTTTAATCAACCTCAAGACCACCTTTTTGGACAGATCCAAATGAGGAACCTTTTGTCAAAAAATAGGATTACAGCCCAACAGGGAGATAATGCAGAGATAAGGCACCCCTGAGCCTATGAGCACTTAAACAAGAGTCTCAGAAGAAGCCAATGATCTGACCCTCCCACTCCTCCTCCTCCCCAGCTGTCTTTTTATGTGTAGCTCAGTCCAGGCATTTCATAACATTAACTATTTTCTATCACTTTACATTAGCACTGGTATTTCAATAACTTTTATTTCTTTGACATGATCTGAGAGCTACTGATATGATTACACTCTAATTGCATTATATTAACTAAAATAAATACTAACAGGGTGTGAACCTAACATAATATGATAGCAAATTGCTATCACAGTGCCAGGGCAGGTGAGGCAGAAATCTGCTGATTCACTCAACAAACACATATTAAGGTCCTGTTATGTGTGGAGCACTAAGGCATCTTCCTTTTTTCTCATCATCTACGAAAACAAATTTGGTGCAAGAACAGAACGTGAGGTGTCAAAGCCTCCTTGAATCTATGAATCCTTCAACCTCCATGTCTTGACTGAACAGCAAGAATCATTACCTGTAAATAACAGCAAGGGGGAAAATAAACGTCTCTCTCAGGAGCTCAGTGAAGTAAACGTCTAGTAACTCATCATTGCCCTCACCCTTCAGACACATAGACCCACATTCATCTTGGAGGCCATATAAACCCACATGGGTCACTGCAGCTCCCGAGTATTGGACACATAGAGCCTGGTTGAGACAAAAGGTAGAACCTTCTCTCTGCTGCTCTTTTGCTGAGGCTCCCACCAAGGCTCTGACGCCATGGTGGTGAAACTGAACACCGTTTTCCCCAAGTTATAATATTTATGAGTCCAAATGTCATTTTTTTCTGAAGTCACCAAACTGAATTCATGGCTGTGTAGATTAGAGAAATAATCTTGTTAAATTGTAATAGTTCTAGATCTTCTTCCCAATTGCCCACCAGCACTACTGTCCACGTTTATAGGATATGATAACATTGCTGTTCTCAGCCATGCAAGACAGTAGTATCAACAACTAGGAATCATGCTTAAGCAGCATATAGATTCATTGTCTCACATAAATTAGTTAATATGTATGTAAAGTATTTAATAGTGCGTGTTTGAAGGCTGAGGCCAGGGGATTGCTTGAGCCTCAGGGGTCAAGGCTAGAGCGAGTCATGTTCACTCCAGCCTGGGTGACAGAGAAAAAGACCCTGTCTCAAAAAACAAACAAACAGTGCCTGGAACATAGTAAAATCTCGACAAATGTTAGCAGTTATTACTGTTGGCTATTACATAAGCCCGATGCCAAACGTGATCAAAATCAGTCTATAATTTCCCATAAAAAAATCATAACAGAAATATAGTAAGTTCAATCACCGAAATGAAATCAATGTAATATAACATGTCCAGTAACTCTCTAAATAGTCAACACTTTACCATGGGGAGTATATCTACATGTGTGTATCCATGATATGATATATAGAAACCATTTATATGAGAAGCTAATGTAGTTGATCCATCACTACCATCCTTGCCTTCAACAAGGGCAGAATATCCAGAATAGATCTTCAGTCCATGAGCAAGACTCACTTTTCTCCACCAACACTCCAACAGTCTACCATGGGTTCCCTCTGATTCTCTTCATTCCTCTGCTTTGAACTCTGTTGCTCTCAACAACATTTTTTGAGCATTTTCAATGTGCCAGGAACATGGAGATGCAAGGAAGAAGAATAGCATCTCTGCCCTGAAGCAGCCCAAAAGACAAGTGCATAAAGAGCTACTGGGAATATAAGGTGTTAAGTGCTACATCCCCTAGACTGTGAATGGAGGATGGAAGAGAAGGGGAGAGGACTAAGGTGGGTGCTTTCTAGACTGCTCAAGCACAGCAGAGGAGCGATTATTTCAGCCTAGCAAAAGGGGACACCGCCCAGGAGATGACATTTGAACTACACTTAGAGCTAGTTTACCAACATGTGAGCTAAACACTGTTTAAGGAAGCAATAAAGCAGAAACATGGAGGACAGAGAGAGAGAGGAAGCGTGAGAGGGACAGAGGATAGTTCAGCTTTGATGAACTTACTCAGAAATTTAATTAGAAAATAGGGAAGGGGGTTAATTTCAGCACTCCTATGTTTAATGTCATATCAGAAAACTTTTTTTAAAGTGTTAATAACCGATTAACAGGTGGGCATTAATACTGAGGGCCTAGTAAAGAATTCAAGGATTCAAACTGAATTTTATAAAGCAGAAATGGAAGAGGGTTGAAAGAGAATGCACACAAAGCGTGTCAGGGCCTAAAAAAGCACAGAGATCTCATTAGACCATTCTCCTGCTTTGAAGCTTGTCTCAAAACTATCCAAGAAGATTGCTAGCTTTTGACTTCACTTTCAGGAGCCTTTTTCCAATATTTGGAGAAGGAATTATATCTCTTACGGGAGCACCTTATAGCTGAGAGGCATTTGGAAAAAAAAAAATTGGGGAAAAGCCCAGAAACTAAGCTCAAGTGACCCTGTAGCTTATGATCGGGAGAGAATCGCAATTTCTTACTGTAGCTCCTGTGTTTTTCTGGCTCCTGAAATCCCAAAAAGATGCTATTGAGCCTCGCTGCCTCTTGGTATCTCGGTCAGAGAGCTGTCACCTGAACAAAATGATTTTCCTTCTCTTGACAGTGGGTTTTTTTTGGAGGGCAAGGGGAAATGGTAAAGGGATTTTCTTTGGTTTTAAGTGGGACTCTTTGAACGGAGCACTACCTTTCCAGTTTTGTTTTACCTTTTACCTTTATCTCTAAGTTTTTATTATCATTCTATTTCTTTTTTGTTTTTCTAGCTTCGTTGAGTCCCTAAGCCCTCCTGGCTCACAGTATCCAAACAGTCAACAATGTGCTTGACCCATCCTTCCTTCCTGCCCCGAGCCAAGCCGTTGGAATCACTTTTCGAGTCACCCAGGCTGGGGAAGGTGGAACAGTTTTCTGTATCACTTCACATGATGAATCTGGAACCCCAGAAGCAGCAATTCTGATTTTCTCAGGTGCTGACTGCTTCTCTGTTTCTCCCAGGAATCCTTTGGTTAAGATAGGTGGGGGTGAGAGGTCAAACTAAATTTCCATCCAGCAGGTTTGACAGGTACATAGCATGTAACAAGACTAAAAGCCCCAATTCCACTGCTTAATTAAAAACATTTTTCATTCCAAACCTATAAAAGGCAGATGTGCCGCATTCCCTCAACCACAGATCGCTGCTCTATATTGAGTGCAGCAGCTCGTATTCCTCTTTCCCAGGGTTTGAAAATAGAAGGCCATCAAAGCAGTGTAATCCATGTTTCTTCCTCCACCTCCTCCTCACCCGCTCCATTTCGTCTTTTGCGGAAAAATATTCATTTCCATCTTTGCAGGGGTTATGTGTTTTAAGCTTCTCACGACACCTCCATGCTGAAATGGAGTCGATGGCAGCCCATCTTCCAGGATAGACAGGAGGCAGCTCTCATACTTTATGATTCTAAAATGCCTTTTAACCTGGATTTCTTAAAAACAAAAACAGAAGCTCAGGCGGCAGTTCTGGCTTAATTCGCTATACTGGGGCTGTGAATTTATTCAGGCCTTCTTCAGTTCAGGCATCTAGAAGACAACTCTTGGGAAGAAGAATGAGTGAAGTGCTTGCCAAGAGGTGGTCAGAAAAATGAAGTAAATACTTGCTCATAGTGTTTTTCTACCTTCGATGACTCCTTTACTCCCGAAACGCCTGGAGTTAAGACACTCAGTGTGATTATCTGGTACAGACACTTGCAAGTCGAATTCAGAGCATGCTGCCAATGTTTATGTGTAAATCAGCTCTCAGAACCTCTGTGTGAGTAGAGGAGGGGAGAGGATCCTATATCCATTTGTTTTTGTTCATCTGTTTCTTTAAAGGGTTTGCAAACATTTTCATTTGGGATCTTCTCTGCTTTACTCCCAATGATTCTCTGTATTACTCAAGGACAGGATCACCAAGCATTCCTTCAGAACTGTTTCTCCACTGGGCCCAGCTAATGCCCTGAATTCAAAGTCAACCTCAAGAAAAGGTTTTTGGTGGAGAAATGTAAGGCTTCCACCAACTTGGGCCTCCTGCCCATGGTTCAGGTGCTCTCTCATTTTGTGAAATTTTTTCTGGGTTCCAACCAAATGTTCTTATTAAATGTTAAAAAAAAATTTGCAGTTGTGAGTGATATCAAATACAATCAATAAACTTGAAGGAAAAGAGAGCCCAAGGCACCCACAAGACACTTTTAAGATTTAATTGTTCCACAGAATTTTAAGCAAGTAGTAATAAGAAACTAAATTGCATGAAACCAAATATTTTGCTCTAGGCTCCTAATTCATCTCACTTGCTGGTTCCCAGGGGCTGGTGCCAGCACAGTGCAGCCTGGGACTTTCCAGCACAGACAGGGATTGTGCTTCATGCAAGCTAAAGAACTTCCCTGTCTCTTTGAAATGGGGCAGTTGATCAAAGTCTTCCTTACAATGAAAACGCCTGGGTTCAAGGACCTAGCTGGCTGAACGGATTGAAAGATATATTTTACTAAATACAGGGCCCACTTTCTTGCTTGTTTCTTAAAAACGAAAGATCTTGAGGATTTCTGAAAAAGAAAAAGTCCCGGGGAGCGGGGAGGAATCTGGTACCAAGAATGAGAGCTGCATCCAGGCATTAGCAGGCACCAAGAAGCCGTGTCAGTTGCTCCAGGGAGGCGCAGGGCAGTGCTGGTGGCTGCAGAGTCTGGAAGCCTCCAAATGCTTTGCTGTGCTTCTCAAAGTTTGAGAGGACCTGTTAATGAGACATATCTGCTTCCTCCCAGCTAGATCACTTGGGATAGGAGGAATCGCTCAATTCCCTAAGAAAAGCCTGTCCCGAACACTCCACGAACACACAGGCAAAGCACAGGAGAGAGCCCTACCCCTCCTATCACAGTTCACGGGACCTTTTGTCTGTTCTGGCCAGGGACACCATATCACAAACAACAGGACACTTCATCATGGGGCAAGCAGCCATGGGGCTGTGTTTGGTACTGGTTGTGACGTTTAAAAAGGTATTGCTCCCAGAATTCTGGGAGACTGAGGCAGAAGGATTGTTTGAGCCCAGGAGTTTGAGACTAGCCTGAGCAACATGGTGAAACCTCATCTTTGCAAAAAATACAAAAATTAGCTGGGCATGGTGGTGCACACCTGTAGTCCCAGCTACTTGGGAAGCCGAGGTGGGAGGATCGCTTGAGCCCGGGAGGTGGATGCTGCAGTGAGCTGTTATTATGCCACTGCATTCCAGCCTAGGTGATAGAGCAAGACCCTGTCAGAAAAAAGGGGAGGGGAGGGGAGGGGAGGGGAGGGGAGGGGAGGGGAGGGGAGGGGAGGAAAAAGAAATTTATTGCTGCAGAGATTTAGATGAGAGGATTAGGGAGATGGGAGGTTAGGGAGATGGGATTTGGGATTTGGGATTTGACAAGCTGAATGAATGTCTGATAATAGCAGGCAGTTGAGTCTGGTAAAACAAGCACAGGCTCTAGGACTGAGCAGACCTTTACATCCGAACCTTGGGAAAACTTACTATCTCTGAGCCTCAGTTTCCTTATCTATAAATAGAAGTCATAATAGTTCTTACTTCATGAAGACCATGTGATAATGAATTAAAAGCCTATGTAAAGTAGCTTGGGCTACCCCTGGCACTTAGTAGGTGCTCAGTAAATGGTAGATAGTACTTTAATAATAATTCATAATTATGGGCTGGAATGCAATAGCACATGGAGGGAGGGCATCTGCCTCTGGGTTCAACGGTTTCGACTGCATTAAAGGAAAGTAAGGGTCCAGCCGCCTGCCAAGAGGAGCCTCCCAGCCCCCACACACCCCATGCAACTTTTCCCAGTGGGCCTTTTGCTTGAGTCTAAACTTGGTCTTGGCGCCTTTCCAGAGGCTCAATTCAAGAGAACATTATAGCAATAATATAGCTCCCTATTATACACCAGCACTTAAAGAAGAAAAATGTCCTGCAGGTCTAAACCTAAAATATTTCAGAAAATTGCCGCCACTAGGTGCTCAGAGATCCTGCCATAAAAACAAATGTACACGTTTCTGGTCAATACATTAATCATGCTGCAACTTCGTAAAATTAACATAGATGGCTCCAAAGTAACACAGCAGACTACCGGACACCACCAGCCTCTGGAGCATAGCGGCCCTCAGACCAGCCAGGCACCATCCCCAGCCACCTGTGTGGCCTTGGGCAGGAGTACAGTTTGATGTGGAATTAGAAGAGATGTTTGTAGAGCACTTCTCAGATTGCTTGGCACAAGGTAAGTGCTTAAGCCCGTGTTGGTAATCCCAGCACTGTGGGAGGCCAAGGAAAGAGGAATTCAAGACTAGCCTGAGCAACATAGTGAGATCCTAACTCTAAAAAAAAAAAAAATTAAAATTAGCTGGGTGTGTTGGTGGGCACCTGTAGTCCCAGTTGCTCAGGAGGCTGAAGTGGGAGGATCACTTGAGCCCAGGAGTTCAAGCCTGCAGTGAGCTATGTTTATGCCACTGTACTCCAGCTTGGGTGACAGAGCAAGACTCTGACTCTATTAAAAAAAGAAAAATTGCTTTGTGTTAGTTCATTTTCACACTGCTACAAAGATACTACTTGAAACTGGGTAATTTATAAACAACAAAGGTTTAACTGACACAGTTCCGCATGACTGGGAAGGCCTCAGGAGACTTACAATCATGCTGGAAGGGGAAGCGGGCAGCTTTTTCACAAGGCAGCAGAAGAGAGAGCAAGGAAGAGCAGGGAAAACTGCCTTATAACACCATCAGGTCTTGTGAGAATTCACCCACTATCACAAGTACAACATGGGGGAAACCCCATGATCCAACCACCTCCTTCCCTTGACGTGTGCGGATTACAATTTGAGATGAGATTTGGGTGGGGACACAAAGCCAAACCTTATCACTTTGCCATGTTGTCCATTGTTGTTCTCATGACTGCTGTGGTCCCACTTCACGAATATTGACATGCAAGCAAGCCTGTATCAGTAACAGACTTTTCAGCTGTGGAAAAAGAAACAAATAGCAGCGACCACTGAGCAGGGGAATCCCATGAGCAGCATCACTGGGTGTTCTTCCTTCTTCCTTGCCTTGGGATTTTCTGTAAAAGGTTTGATGCCATTGCAGAGAGTTGTACTTTGAAGTGCAGCACATTTCCAGAGCAATAAGGATTTATTATGGTATGAAAGGCCAGATGGCCTATAGGGGGCCTGGATTTTGCAAGAACCCAGCAAAGTATCCCTCTAAACACACACACACACACACACACACACATACACCAATTTAGTAAGTGCTGCTAGGACAAGACTTCCACAGAGGTTTCATTTAGAAATCATCCACCCCCTAAGGCCACCCTCCATCCTAACTCTCCCTATGCTGAGGGTCCCCTCCACGAAGCATCTGCATGACCTGACAAGGTCCAAGCTGGCGGGGTGCGCTCTCCAGCATGGCCCAGGCTATTGGCGCCCAGGCTATTGGCACCCAGCCAGGCAGCAGCTCCTGTACTCAGGTTCTTCACCAGCTCCTGCAGGAAGCACAAAGGCCAAGCTAGAGGCCCCTGCTCTCAGGGGGTCCACAGTCAAGCCAGAGAGAAAAGTGCATGATACAAGGCCAAGTATGTTTTAATACTGAAGAGGGCAGGCCATCTCCAAGTCCAGGCAGCATCTCTGTGCTGGTTAAAGAAGACAGGCAGGGTCCTAGAAAGCCTCTCTTCTAAAGCCAGCACTTTATAATAACAGCACTGATGGATTCCAGTGGATGTTGAACTTAATTATCCAGTGCTCACTTGTATCGTGCCTGCATCTCTTAACGCATCTGAGGAGCCTGGCTGTGCTTGGCTAATTTAACATGGAGCATTCGACAGAGCCTGTTAGAAATGGGCCCCCCACAGGACCACCCATTAGGCTGTAGCCAACAGCTGCCCTCCATCGCCCTCCCACCACTTGTGCTGAGTGAGTTGCTCCCCTCATGCCCACCTCTGCTCTGCCACCTGTCCCTCAAGTGCCACCAGCCATTTTCCAGATCACTGAGGAGTTGATGACTTGTTCATGTCACATGATACCGGTGCTTTCAGCTCCTGTTTTCATTGACTCCTGGTCTTTCAGGACAAGTAGAAAAGACTAAGATCTGTTTGCCAAGAGCCACAGCTTGGCTGGGTCTTCCAACACCAGGATGCCTCCGGGATTTGCAGGTGGACGGATGAATAACTTCAGGGAGAGCCTCGTGGGGTGGGAGGGGCTGGCAGGGGCGTGGGATTGCCACTCTTCATTCCTTTGAGGATGAGAGAGTGAGAACTCCAGGCTGTGATTGTTGTCTCAGCTGTGGGAAGAAAAGAGGAGGGCCTCTCAGGCACCTGGATACACTGGCCTTCACATTTCAGAGCCGCCAGCTTGGGCCACGGGGGACCTGCCCCTCTTTCCCACCTACATGTTATTCCAGCCATAAATCCAAGTGACAAGCTTGAACTTTCCTCAATTGACATGTTTACAAGGGAAGTCCACATTTGACAGGAAAATTAAGCCTATCAATCACTTAACGAGCTCGTTAATGAATGGGTCTCTGATCTCCTCTGGTAGCTGGGTTTATTGATTAGGGAGGGGGCAGTCCCGGCCCCCATCCCTCTCTCCCTATGCCTGCCTCCCACCCACCCTTCCTTCTGCCAGATGTTGCTGCCCTCTGACCTCCCTCTACCACCCCCAAGCCCTCTCTCCTCCCTGAAGCTGGGCAGAGGGTTCTGGTTCAGGGTTTATCAGGAGGTCAGACCCCCTCCTGGCTCTGTTCTCTGACAGAACAAAGGGAACAGACGCAGGCTCCGGCCTGCAAGCACCCACCCGGCATATGGAAGCCATCTCCTTGGTCCCCGTAATTACCCGGGAGCTTGCTTCTTCAATGGCGTGGTGCTTTATTGCACGGAAACCAACCTATTCCCCGGCATAAAACACTTTAGCGGTGTCTCCCTCCGGGGTTGCTGGGAGAGGTCCTGTCAGGTATAAAATGTGCAGAACCCCTCTGACAGCACACAGAGTGAGGCCTTCCACAGTTAAAAAGGGGGACACGACGGGGGGAGGCAGGCTGCCTGGTGGCAAATGGAGCCAGGGTCCCATTGCATTTGGAAAGCCCCATTGTGTTCCTGTAGAGCTTTCTAGAGTGTTATCAGTCAGGAGGAAGAGCTAGAAATTGGTTAAAAACACCACCGGTCTCCTCCTGTTTCTAGCACACACAGAGGTAGGGTCTAAAGTGCAGGTCAGACACCAAACCTTGGGGGAATAACCATTTTATGTAAGAATAAATGATTAATGTTGATTACAAAAAGGCCTGCCACTTAGTATGTGCTAAGTTAATAGAAGCAATACAGCTCTGATCTTGATGCTGTCTCCAGGATGTCGGCTCTTAAAGGCTCACTGAAAGGCAGAAACTTAGAGATAGGAATTGAACAATAGAATAAGGGAGGAAATGAGCTTTTGGTTAGAAATGGATGGGGGGTCTCCAACCCAACAAACCCTTGAGCTAGTGTCTCAAAAGTAAGATAATGGAGGACTTCCTAGGTTTCTTCTCTGAAGTGTGTGCTGGGCCTCTTAGGGGTGGTTGGCAGAGCCTACATGATCAGAAGGGGAGGACTAACTCCCTGGAGGGGCCACAACAAATTATTACGAACTGAGTGACAGAAAATAACAGAAATTTATTCTCTCCCAGTTCTAGCGGCTGGAAGACTGGAATCAAGGTGCTGGCAGGCCTTGCTTTCTCTGAAAGCTCCAGTGAGAATCCATCCTTGTCTCATCTCTCCGCTGGAGGCTTCCAACAAGCCGTGGTGTCCTTGGTTCGTGACTGCCTCATTCCATCTCTGCCTCCATCTTCCCTCAGCCGTCCTCCCCATGTGTCTGTGAGTCCTCTCCTCTTCTTATGAGAATATGAGTGATTAGATTCAGGGACTTCAAATGCTTGATGGCCTATTTGTAAATATCATGTGGCTGGGGCAGGGGACCCCTTCGACATGCCGGTGTTAAGCACTTAGAATATGGCACATTACAACTAATTACATCGCCAAAGATCCTATTTCCAAGTAAAGTCATATTCTGAGATTCTGGATGGACAAAAATTTTCAGAAGGTCACTGTTCAACTTAGTACAGAGGGCAGAACAATGGAGGAGAGAGAACACTCTGGACATTGGGGTGAAATGCTTGGTGCAAGCTAGAGAAAGGCTGGAGCCTGCAGCCCTTCCAAAGAGTGGGAAGAAAGCCTGAGGAGTGAGGAAGGCACTGAGGAGGACAGGAGAAGAATTGCACCCAGGTAAATTGCAAATACTAAAAACTATGAAGACTGCCATTTCAGTGTTTAAAATGTGCTCTGGGTAATTCCAAACAAATTTTAAAGCCATTTTCAGACCATAAAATTCTCTGGTCTAAATCAGTGACTCACAGGCAGGCCCGGGTGCTCAGGCTGCAGACCTCCCCAAGACGGGCGGCCAGTGGGTTTGGGAGGCTCCCGATAATCTGGCAAACGAGTGATGATTCTTCCAAACAATTGCAGAAGGGCCCTTCTCAATTTCTCTAGGGACCTGCCCTACTTGCGGACTGATTTGCTGGACTGTTTCTTCTTTCTCTGGGGTGCTTTCCCAGAAGGGTGGCTCAGTCACAGGAAACACAGAAACAACAAGCCTCACCCAGTGACATGTCCCACCTCATTACCCAAAGGCTACTTCTCTGGGCCTCTACTTCCCAATCTCCTTCTAGCCAAGTGAGCAAAGACCAATGTGAAACCTGTTTATAAATATCATGTGACTGGGGCAGCGGAACCCCTTTGACACCACAGCATTAAGCACTTAGAAGACAGCACATTGCAAAACTCCTGGGCTTCATGCTTTTCATCAACACTTTGGACAGCCTCTACCTGCACTGTGGGAAGCATGAGAGGAGGGTCCGGGGCACAGCAGAATCACATCAGAGCCTGAGGGCGTAAACACGCTCCACCTGAGTATCAAGAAATTGATTGTTTAGCAAGTTGTTATGTCACAAAAAGAATTCTTGGGAATCAAAAGAAGGAGCCTAGTGTTTGCATCAGACAGACTCGTTTTTTGTTTTTTATTTTTTGTTTTTTGTTTTTTGTTTTTTTTGAGATGGAGTCTTGCTCTGTCACCCAGTCTGCAGTGCAGTGGCATGATCTTGGCTCACTGCAACCTCCACCTCCCGGGTTCAAGTGATTCTCCTGCCTCAGCCTCCTGAGTAGCTGGGACTGCAGGCCCACATCACCACGCCCAGGTGATTTTTTGTATTTTTAGTAGAGAATGGGTTTCACCATATTAGCCAAGATGGTCTCAATCTCCTGACCTCATGATCCACCCACCTCAGCCTCCCAAAGTGCTGGGATTACAGGCATGAGCCACCGTGCCCAGCCGACAGATCCTGTTCTCCATTTTTGTTTTTGTTGTTGTTTGAGATGGAGTCTTGCTCTGTCACCCAGGCTGGAGTGCAATGATGTGATCTTGGCTCACTGAAACCTCCACCTCCCAGACTCAAGCAATTCTCCTGCCTCAGTCTCCTGAGTAGCTGTGTGCCACCATGCCTGGCTAATTTTTGTATTTTTACAAATTTTTGTATTTTTACCATGTTGGCCAGGCTGGTCTCAAACGCCTGACCTCATGATCCACCTGCCTCGGCCTCTGCCGGTGCTAGGATTACAGGCGTGAGCCACCGCACCTGGCCCAGGTCCTGTTCTTAAACCCGGCTCCATCACTTACTGGCTCAGCAATCTTGGGCTTCTGTTTTATGTCTCAGAGCCTGAGTAACATCATATGTAAAGTGAGAATTACAACCAATAATGTTTGTACGGGGATGGCCAGACTAGGCCTTGATAAGGCGAATTCCCTCCTTTCCCTGCAGCTACCTGTGTTGAATATTCTATTTTATAAGTGTAAATTGTCTCTTTTCTCCCAGGGTGGGGTGGGTGGAAGGGCTGATGGCCACCTAGAGAATAGCTCATCAACCTGTAACTTACTACCCCTGCCATGGTACAGTGATGGATTTCTTGGAACCATTGTCCATAAACTGGGTTTGGGGAAACTGAAAGGGAGTTTATTAGGGAGAATCAGCTCACATGATTACAAGGTGAAGTCCCATGATAGGCTGTCCGCAAGCTGGGGAAAGAGAAAAGCTGGTAATGGCTCAGGCTGAGTCCTAAAGCTTCAAAACCCAGGAATCCAAGAGTGCAGCCTTTAGTCTACAGCTGAAGGCCCAAGAGCCACTGGTGCAAGTCCCAGAGTCCAAAGGCCTAAGAACCTGGAGTCTGATGTCCAAGGGCAGCAGGAGGGGAAGCATCGAGCTTAGGAAGAAGAAGGAGCCAGAAAACCCAGCAAGCCAACTTATCCCACCTGCTTCCATCTGCCTTGTTCCAGCCACACTGGTGACTGACTGGATGGTGCCCACTCACACTAAGAGTGGATCCTCCTCTCCCAGTCCACTGACCCAAATGTAATCTCCTCTGCCAACACCTTCACAGACTTACCCAGAAACAATCCCTTGCCAGCCATCTAGGCATCTCTCAGTCCAATCAATTTGCCACCTAATATTCACCATCACAGATGCAAATTTTTCTTGTGTACCTGAAGACTGAAGACACAGTCCACAAGAGGAGAGTTCAACTCTGATCACAGTGGGTTCTGCTCAGAAATTTCCTCCAGGAGACCCCTTCCCCACTGAGTTCAAGGAGTGGGGCATCTGCTGTAAGAGGGGCATGGCCACCTGGAGTAGGGGGCAGCCCAGCCCAGAATAGGGTGTGCTCCCATTCATCCTCACTGCCCCTGCTCCTGACCAGCTCCCTTTGCCTTCCCCTGAAGGCCTGGACTGCCCTCCTTCCTCATTGATCTCTGGTTTCCAATTTATTCCCACACCTCTCCACTCTACACCTTTCACCATATCCCTGCTTCCAAAGGATTCCCCATAAGCATAGGTCTGATGGTGACGCGCTGGGCTCTCAATAATGCCCCATCACCCTCGGGATAAACATGAACTCCTTAGGAAACATCGAAGACTTTTCTCCACTTATCCCCAGGTGACCCCTACAGCTCAGCCTCCTGTCGCTCCCCTTAAACTCACCCACATCACCCATGTCACACTCGTCTAGCCATCATTTCACTCTGTTGTGTGCTCTGCCTCCACCCCCTTCCGACTTTGCCCACGTTCACAGCTTCTTGTCTGCAGAGCTTCCCACACAACCAGAAGGAAGTGATCACCTTCCTTCCAAACTTCACAGGCTCATTTATTCTTCTGATGACACCTAGCATCATTAGTGACTTGTGTATGTGGCTTTTCTTCTCGACTGATCTATAAACTCTGGAAGGGCAGGGACCAGGTTATATTCATGTTCATTTCCCCCTCAATACTCAGCAGGCTAGGGAGAGATGAAGTTTGTGAGCTCATGTATACAGCACAGCCCCAGAAGACAAAGAGAAATTTTGGTCCTTTGAGATCTAAATGGCTTGGGGGGCAAAGAAAGGAACAACAGAGTCTGAATCACACAAGAGAACACAGGGATTCCAGGGAGCTGGCAGAGCTGAGAGGAGCCCCACCTAGCACAAGGAAGGGAACTGGATTTGGATCTGAGACACAGGAATCCATTTGGGGAGAGCAAGTGAGATGAAAGGCTGATAAAATAGACCCCAGGCTGGGCATGCTGGTCTCATGCCTATAATCTCAGAAGCTCAGACTCAGAAGTCCAAGGGAGGAAGGATCCCTTGAGCACAGGAGTTCAAAACCAGCTAGGCAACAAAGCAAGACCCGGTATCTACAAAAATAAAATTAGCCAGGGGTGGTGGTACATGCCTGTAGTCCCAGCTACTCAGGAGGCTGAGGCGGGAAGATTGCTTGAACCCAGGAGTTCAAGGCTGCAATGAGCTAGGATTGTGCCACTGCACTCCAGCCTGGGTGACAGAGTGAAACCTTGTCTCTAAACAAAACAAAACAAAACAAAAAAATAGACCCCGGCATTAGATTTATCTTAGGTATTTATAGACTAGCTCCTCTAAAAAGAAGAAACAGCCTATAATCTCCCTAGGTCCCCACTCATGACCCTTCTGAGTTAGTGGTGACAAGTGAAAGGTTCCCAAGCAGGTCCATGCGCTCCCCAACCTTTACCTACGTCTCCCTCTCTTTCCACAAATCTCTCT